>NC_046373.1:772933-2098031 GCF_011125445.2 Fundulus heteroclitus
GTTCCTGTAGTGACCAGAAGACAACGGAGAGGTAGAACATTTTATTAGCGTGTGAAAAACAGCATTCTATTTCGTGGATTGTTCCTTTAACATTTGTTGAGAGGTCTTATGGCTCGCTGTAGTGACTTCTATTCCAGGAGGATAGTTTTCCTTTTTGCTCTTCAGCTCGTAGACACATCCTTCTAAAACACAATGATCCAGCTTATATAAAACGTTCCCCTCCTGCTCTTCTAAAAAACAGACAGAGAAACAAAATGAAAAGAAATCATTGGTTGTGGTACTCGGGTGTCGTGGCGCGCGCTCGGTGCTTTACGCTCTGCACCCGGAGCGTCTTCTGATTGGTCCAGACGCTGATCTGGGATTTGCCTCTAAAACAAAATCGGCACCATCTCCAGCGGTGCCTTACGCCCAAGACCCCCTGAGAGGCTCCAGCGGGCCGGATCCACTTGCATTTGGAACGGCTCCCCCTGCTGCTCCGTGGCGGCGTTACGTCAGGTAGTTGTACACGTCTGCGTCCAGGGTGGCCAGACCCAAGACCTCCAGCAGCCTCAGGAAGGTCCGGGTCAGGCTCACAATGGCCATCTCAGACCTGAGGGAAGAGAAACGTTAAAACAGGAAAAGGTTGGGATCAAACACCAGAAGGCAGCGGTTCTTTGACGTTCCTCGTGTTTCTAAACAGACCCATTCAGGGATGTGGAATTGGGTAGGTAAATTGAGGTCTGGACTTTAACTAGGCCATTCTAACACCTGACTATGACGTAAACCCTGGCCATATGTTTGGGGTTGTGCTCCTCTTTGCTGATGTTCTCTAACAAACCTCCGAAGCCTTTGCAGAACAGCCAGATTCACAGTTGGTGAGACTGATTTTATTTAGAGGTGGGGCTGAATAAAATGTTTTTTTCTTGTGGAACATTTTGACAACTTTGCATCACTTGTCCCACGTAACAATTAGACGCTACCACTCCAAAGAGGCTCACCTTACAGCCACTTGAAACTTGAGGCTCTCCCACGTCGTCCTGCACCAGCCGAGGATCCGTAGCCGGGGCAGTATGCCCGTCTTCCCCGCCTGGATCTTCCCCCAGCCTCGCACCGCACTGGTGGTTAAAGAGAAAAACGGCATTAAAAAAAAATAAATAAATAAATGAACGGGAAACCCGTTAAAGTTAAACGTGTTTGTAATTCAGCGGCTTGTCCAAGCATCGCTCAGGGCGAACAGACAGTTCAGCTTCTGGATTGTAGCCGGGCCGTGGAGCAAGACCGCTGAGCAGACACATGGAGAGAACATGAAACCGGTCTTTAAGGAACAGAACCAGAAGCATAATGGCAGCGCTGGGAACCCAAGGGACAGTGGTTAGCAGTGCTTTCTGAAGACCACAGGACACAGGGGGCTTGGTGTGGACCTCTAGTCTGGGCGTCTGAACTAGCTACACCTAATGGCCGCTAAGGTCGGACTTTCCCCTTGGGAAGTCGGACAATTGTTTTAAGGCCGATTGTTGGATCCAATATGGCCGCTCCTCACGTCAACAACAGTAAGCTGTGATGAAAACATTTATTTTACAAGTAACAGCTTTAAGAGTGCGTCTAAAATCACTGTTAGCATGTAGCGGCTGCAACTCTGAACCAAATTAATTAAAAGTGGTGTTTGCACGTGGTGGAAAGTACAACTTTAAAGACATTTAGAAGAGGTACTATGAACACAACAACAGCTTTCCTGGCCATCACCGTATTATAATCCTAACCTTTTGCTTTTATTATTTTTATTTTGGAATCCCAACCTCTCTGTGTTACCAGGAAAGCTTTTTACTCGGGTCTACTCCATTCCCAGCTCCTGTTTTTCATTTCTGAGGAAAATGGAATGCAGCATAAAATCAAAGGCGACCGGACCTGAAGCTAAGCTGGTTGTGGTGCCGTGACCCGGACCACTGAGAACCTCCGTAGGTTCTCAGTGGTCCGGGTCACTAGTGGTTTCCCCCTGATGGTATTGCAGCTCAGCAGGGTTCTCCTGCCCCCATCAGCTCTAACCTCTTGGCCATGACGAAGTAGCGGTCCACCGGCGCTCCCAGGGTGATGTTGATGCTGCGCACCGTGTTGATGTTGCGGAAGACCAGCAGCATGGGCCGGGGCATGGACTTCAGCACCTGCATGATGCTCTCAAAGCGGTTGAGCGCCATTTCCTTCATGTAGGCCGTCTCCTCCCGGCTCAGGATGTTGGACAGGGCCAGGGTCCGCATGTTGATGGGGCGCTGCAGCAGCATCTCGCAGAACAGGAAGTACTCTGCGGGGGAAAGGCAGCTTCATCAAACCCTCCACATATCTTCATGTATTTATTTATTTTTAAAAGAAATGGACGGCTCGCCTTCACTACCTTTGACCCCCAGAGCATCAGAGTACTTCTTCATCGCCCCCTCGTCTCTCAGGACGATGGCCCGCCACAGTTTACACAGAGCCTCCCTGTCGCTGAGGTCAGAGGTCACAGTCAGAGCTAGATGTTTCCGCTAGAAGCGCTTCATCAAAGCAAAGATTCAGGGAAGCGGACGTATGCGAGCCTTACTGTTGGCTGAGGAACTCGTACAAGCCGTGGTCCAGCAGCACCAGCTCAGCCTTCTTGTCCGGACCTGGTCTCACCAGAACTGCCAGAGAGCAAACGGACATGTAGCTTATAGCCCACCCCAACTCCAACAACCTCACTTCTCCTTCTCTCATCGCAGGAGGACTTTTTTTTTTCCAAAGCTAACTTTTGAATTTAGAGATTCAAAAGAAAGTCCTCTGAGGCAACATGCGAACAGGGGTTTAATGTCTGGAAAAAATCTAATGTTTCCAAAAAGCCGAAGCCCAGACCGCCGGGACCCAGTTTTCCCCAACATGTCTACCTTTAAGCCCTTCCAGGGAGGGTTCTGCTCTGGACCTAATGTCTACACTCGTGCTGGCTGGACCAATTTTTTTTCCATTCCATTTTATTTATATAGCAGCAATTCACCATACACTGCAAAAACGGAACTAGAAAAAAGGTAAAATATTCCTTAAAATGAATGTATTTGTCCTTGATTTGAGCAGGTAAATAAGATAATTTGCCAATGGAATAAGATTTCTGCACTTTAAATAGGAACAATTCATATTCATCTTATTTCAAGTGCAGGATGTCTAAATATCTTATTTTAGGGGTCAAAATACTGATTCCATTTGCAGATAATATTATTTACCTGCTCAAATCAAGGATAAATACACTAACTTTAAGAACATTTTACTTCTTTTTAGATCCGTTTTTGCAGTGTACATCTCATCTCAAGGCACTTTACAAAGTCAGATTTAATCAAATCATACAACCACAATCCCCCAGTTACTTTAGTAACCATTTGAATGGGGCCAGGCATGATGAGCGGCTGTAACCAGTGAGCAAGAAAAAATAAAAAAATAAGGCTTCCAACCAACCACTGGGGGAGGCACCCACCGTTTCCAGGATGCGGGTCGGCGTGGATGAAGCCGGTGTAGAATATCTGCTCTGCAAATATCCGGATCAGTTTATCTGCAGTCTGCAACAGCGAACAGCTGGGTTAGGACGGGTGTTACAGCGCTGCGTCGCAGCAGTGCTCTGTGTGTGTGGGGGGGGGGAGGGGGGGGTCAGCTCACGTCTTTCAGACTCAGTCCTTGCTGCTTGATTTCTTCCACGTTGTTGATTTTGCAGCCGCAGCAAAACTCGGCCGTCAGCACCCGCTTTGTCCCCGAAAAAAGACAAAACCGAGCTGATGATGAAGGGCGGGCGGCGGGAAAGTGGTTTTTGTTTTTCTCTTATGTCTGAATTAAAAAAAAAAAAAAAAAAAAAAAAAAAAAAAAAACTCACTTTACTGGTTTGCTCCCAGAAGACTTTGGGGACGACTACAAAGTGGAAGTGCTTCAGCTCCTCGGCGCACCTCTCCGAGTTCCTGGCTTCGTTCTCAAAGTCCAGCTCCTGGGCCAGGGTTCCCTTCAGGTCCTGCAGAAAGCAGAGTGAGAACCGGCACGCACGCAGAACCAGGAGCTCCTGCAGCGCCTCCTCACCTTGAGGACCCACCGGAACCCGAAGCTGGGGTGCATGAATTTGATTATGTCCAGCAGGATCTCCAAAGTGCGGATGTCTCCGTCAAACCTGTCCCTGAGGTCGATGTACTGCACCTGCGGGGGGACACAGCGTCAGGCGGGGGGAGCTCACAGGGGGCTGTGGCCCGGTGGGGGGGGGGGGGGGGGGGGGGGTCAGTGTGAGGCTCACCTTTACGGCCACAGGAGTGCCGTCGTAGAGCTCCGCCTTGTGGACCTGAGCCAAGCTGGCCGCCGCCATGGGCTCATAGTCGAAGCTTTTGAAAAGCTGCTCAGGAGTTTTGTTGAAGTCCTCCAGGAAGAGAGCGTCCACCTGCCCCAGACAAACACGCACACTGAGAGCGCTCCGTGTACCCCTCCCCCCCAACCCCCCGACCGCGGCCCCGAGTGTCCCCGCACCGCGCGACTCACCTCCTTGTACCTCCTGTTCAAGGCTCGGTCCTCCAGCGCCTGCAGGGTGCGGATGTACTCGGGGGGCAGCAGGTGGTTGAAGGAGCAGAGCCCCTGGCCCAGTTTGATGTACAGCCCCCCGTTCTTCACGGCTCCCTCCACCATGCAGTCTGCTGCCCTCTGGTGGCAAGCTGACATCTCCGACAAGTAAGATGGGCTGCTCTGGCGGGGGTGGGGTGGGGGGTCAGAACAGAGGACGGATGTGATCGTCGGTATGAAGCCCAAACTCACCCTGCGGTTACATGCACGCAGTCTGAAACGGCTCCCTTAAGTCTGAAACCAGCCGCCTTCAGAGGCCAGCTAGTGAGCACCTGCAGCGCTCTCCTCACCGCGAACCAGCCTGAACACACTGTCTGGGTAGAGAAACATGGCGGTGGCTGCATCATGCTGTGGCTCCGCCTCTCTTCAGGGAGGGGGTGGAACTGAGGGGGCTAAACTCGACCAGGCTGGGGAGTTGTAACTGAAACTAGATGATCGGCCTTTATTAGGCAGGACTGTGATGTAAGGAAGTAGGGCCGGACCATAATTAAATAATTTAATAAAAAAAGTAAAAAAGAATTCAATAGAACAGTTTTTATGTAGGCTGTTACTACAGTCATTATTTCCCCCAATCACAAACGCAGACTCAGGAGTGCTCCATCACCAAGCTCCGCCCCCTTCAAAGGGTTCCGCGTTTTGGTAAAAATTTGGTAGAAGTTGGTAAAATTTGGAATTTGTTGATAATTATCGATATCGATCAATATGATTTCTATTTTACCAATGTTTTGTTTTTTTCTAGATGGTCCAGCCCTTATAATGAAGCAGTTCATTTGAGGTTGTAGATTCAAGGTGCTCTTCCCACCTTTGGCCACCAGGCGTCACCAAAGATAAAGCTTCAATGCTTCAGAAAGCTTCGTTTGGTCACCCCCGGCACAGAGAGACAGTGGGAGAGACTCTGCTCGCCTGCTGATAATCATTTTTGTGATGTAGTTTGACATGTAAAGTGACTCGGGGCGAGGGTTCTGGCCCAGTGTGCAAAGCTGACAGAGACAAACCCCCACAGGATGTGACTCAGTGGGCCACGGAGCGCAGCACCGTTTAGATTGTCATGTGCAATAAAAAGAAGCAAAGACATGTTTCATTTTTGTTTTCCAGCTCACCGTCTACTTTGTATTGGATGGACCTAAAATAATGTGTTTGCAACAAAAAGCTCAGTGGTTCTGAATCATTGAACAAGGTTCTGCGAGTCCAGAAACATTCTCCAATCAGCAGCGGCCCGCTCCGACTACATGGATCTTACCTGGTCCATCCCACGCAGAGCCACGTTGGTGGTCCACCAGTAATCCACGGAGATGAAGATGCCCACAGAGAGAGACCTGGGAGGGGGACACAGCGGACACTCGATTACGTCTGGGACAACAGAACATCTCTGAGAAAACAAAAAAGGACTGCTCCTGTGTTGTTTTCAGGAAGCAAAGGTTGTTTTAACAAACACACCTTGGAAGGACCCAGCAGGAAACAGATTGTTCTGTTAAACCTTAAGGTGTAGCCAGGGGTGCACTAACATTTTAACAAAGACGAAGGCTCACAGGACAACCACCGGTTCAACCACCAGAGGAGGGGCCCAAAGCCCAAAGCTGATTTCTGCGTTCATTTTCCCAAAGAGTTGGTGCCAGACCCTGATTCTACTGCGGTTCTAAGGCCCATCTGGGCCGGCGGGGTCTCGTGACATACGGGACAAAGTGGCCTCTGGTCTAGCCAAAATAACTTTCTCTTCTTTTTATTGTCCTTTATTTATTTTATTACCAAAGAAAAAGAAACTACAAGAGACCCCTGCTGGTGGGACTCGTTAACTAAAGACAGAGGTTATTCTGGCAGCAGACTAGGAGATTAAAAGGTTTCACCAAAACTGTCTGGGTTCCTTAAAGTGAGGCGCACTGGAGAGTCGCCGCGTCTTCCCGGGAGGAGAGCCGAACCAGGGGAGGCAGCATGTGGTTTCCATGCCGCCGGGACCAGGAACCAGCCTGGGAAGTGCAGAAACTGCTTCTCTCTTTTCTTTAAAATCATGCTTGCTTGCTTGCTTGAAACGTTGTTTTATCGTTTCTATCTTGTGATCGTCCCAGATGTTCCAAAGGCGTAAAGTCATGCTGGGTTTGTCTTCCTGGTGGATCACGCTTTGTGATCTTGCAGATGAAACCATAAGGAATATGTGGATGTTGTTTGTTATAACTTTCCCCAAACTAATCCGGATTAGGTTGAGGAAAGATAATATTTATTTATTTTTTTTAGATGCAACAAACCTGCAGAAACGACCGAATCCCTCAATCACGATCCTCATCCTCCTCCTCTGCCTGCGGTCTGACACGGCGTACTTCGCACCCGCCGCCAGGGGAAAGCTCACAGAGAGGCCCAGGAGAGTTTTCCAGAACAGAGCCCTGTGCTTCCCCGCCCTGCGAGGAGAAAACACACCATCAAGGAAAAAAAGGGGGACACTCCTTGTGGATAATCTGCAAAAGAAGCAGGACTTGAAGCTCCGGTACCTGATTGGACTGAGGGACCTGGCTGTCCGGGCGACCAGAAGATGATGAGGAGATCTCCGGAGCAGGGCCAGGTGGTGACTGCACAGCCTCAACTGAAGCAAAAGCAGAAAAAAGGCTCACATCTCATAACTTGTGTGTCACGCGCCAGCAGTCCGGCTGGGAGGATGAACTGCGGACCCTGAGAAAGGACCTCTCCGAGCAGATCCAGCCTCCCACGCCGCCAGTGGGCGTGTTCGCGCGCTGGGGAAGGACCCGCGGGAGAGCCCCACCAAGGCCAGAACTGTTGTTTTTGTTCGCCGTCTGCATGCGAGGGACAACGTGTCTCTAACCGCTGACAAATCGGTGCCCAGATAGCGGCGGTGTCAATGACCTGAGCGCGGACAGGCGCGCGCCGCGACGCCTCCTCCGGCGCGAGGCGGCCAGGAGGGCGACGCTGAAGATAGTGACCCGCAACACAGAGGACAGGTCAGGAGTTAAGGCTCGGCAGCTCCTGCTCCTGTCCTCTGCCGAACACACGAAACTAAAACACCAAACCCAGATAAAACTCACTCTGGTGTATTGTTAATATCCATAAAAGGCTTTGCCACATTATTATTCCTCGGTAATTCGGTCTGCAAGGCTGTCACAGCAGCTCCGAAGATAAACACGCCTAGCTGTGGACCAACCAGCTGACCTTAGGCAGCGACCCTGTCACGCGGAGGCTGTTCTAGAAACATGCTTTGTTTACCACTCTTGATGTTCCCCCTGTCATGGTTCCTCCGGAGGATTACTGCACCCTGTAAAAAGCGAGGAACAGCAGCAGCAGGAGTCCCCCTCCAGTCCGCAGCAGAACCACAAGAGAGCCAAGATGAAGCCCGCCCATCTACTTCCGTCCCGGCTGCTCCCGTGGAGAACGTCTCGTGAGCGCCCAGACTTTTGCTCTCTCTCTTAGGAGTGAGCTCTGCACACAGACGTTAAACACGCAGACGCCTCGTCGCGTGCTGGCGCGCTTCCCGCGTCGCCGCCATCTTGGGTGGGTCTCTCCCACTCTAGGCTGGCATAGGAGCCGACAGGAGCAACTTTGCGCATATTTTCTGCAGCTTATGGTCGCAATAACTTGAGAAAACTACAGCAGAGCACGCGGTGCAGATCACCACTCTGGGCTCAGATTGTTTCTGAAGATGGGTTTTTACTTGGTGACAACAATGCAGGAACCCAAACGATGGACCATGATTTTTATGCTTATTATTTGTTATCGCTGTGTTTCAGAAACTAATGCCAAATCACCTTGCAAAAAATTAAGTTCCCTGGAGTTACAGAGTGCCAGCACACGCAAGAAGCTCTGCAAAACTGTTCTTTTCCAAGGGTCTTTAGGCCTTTAGTTGCAAGCAGGGTAGTGTAAGACAATGAATTACCTGAAGTTTTAACACTTTCCAGGCCATTAAAAACTGTATCCATGTGTTCATGCACAGCACGCAAAAATATGAAGAAATTATTGTTGGTGTGTAGAGAAGGCACATGATTGTAAACGTGAGAGAGTGAAATAAATAAAGGTGAACAATCCAACTTGTTTCTTTATTAAAATATTACATTTATTAATTTATACATGTAGTGAATTGTAATACCACGTCTCTTTGTTTAAGAGCATAAAACAAAGCATATCAGCGTAAAGCATGTATTTAAACATTAATATGCCATTCCACATGTCTGTTTTTGTTAAATAGCATAAAACAAAGTATTTCGGTATAAAATCAGATATTTATACATGAATATGCCATATGCCTGTCTGTTAAAGAGCATATATTTATGAAATACCTTGTTTAAACAACGTATTTAAGTATAAAAATGTGTTTTTTTATGTGTGACAGCGTCCTGTATCATACCCACATTTCTACCACTTGTAACAAACCCAACTGTGTGAACATTGGATAAATATTCAGGGAGTTATGATTTATTTTCGTTGGGCAAGCGGCTTCCTCAGTATAAATGAATGCACTGGGGGCGCGTGAGAAACCCTTCCAAGATGGCGGCCGCGCTGAAACACTTGTTCTAGTCCTTGGGACGTCTACCTAGCATCACGTGCTTCCAACGTCTTTCCGCTTTACGGAGGAGTTGAAAGTCAACCCCAGCATAACAAAATTGCCCTCAATCTTCTTTCTTAAATTGATAAAAAATATGGCTTAAAATCTAAACCCTAGCCCTTTATTTGCCCCCTTTTCTTTTTCTTTTATCAGTGTTGTACCTTGTTTAAGCTTACTTTTTATTTTATTTTTTGGTTGACCTTGTTATTTGTAAATTATCATTTTATCTCTATATATGTTTGCTCTAAATATAGTTAAGCAATTAATGAATAAACAAATAAATACGCAAAAGTCAACTCTTATCCACAAATGAATGACGTCCCAGCTCAGTATATGTCCACAAGTTGAATTGAAGTGAAAAATTTTCTTTCCTGTAATAATGAAAAACATAAAAACTGGCTTAAAATCGTGTTTTGCCTCTAATGAGAAACTTAATTTAAAAAATCACTTCATGATTTTTTTCATTTTATCTCAAAAGCAGACCTTTTTATTATATTATTCTATTATTTTATTTAGGTGTTGTAACAGACCCCATATTATATGTATTTAAATGTTCTAATTTTGCACTACGTATATTTATTAAAAACACAATAAGCAGAAAAAATGTTTTTCAGTCACTGTGATTCCTTCACTGCACTAAATGCTAGCAAGCTTTTTATTTGTTAAAGTCTTAGGACTTTTTTTCTATTTTCATGTGCACTGTTTTTTTTTTTTTAACTGTTTCCTGCTTGCTATAATGCTATGTTTTGTTTATTGTGGAAGTCATGGGATATTGCTGACATGTTCGGAACGATTTTCATGCACTTTCAATTACATTCTTCTTTAGACACATGCCGCTGTTTATTTGTTCTTTGTTCGCATTTGTTCTTACAAAGTTACCTTCCTGTTGATCCGTCCAACCTTGAGGCACTGCACATGCACAGGTCAATGTTACATCTTTTCTACAAGTGTTATCTGATGTGACCTTAAACCTACGTCTAATGCTTGTAAACCCTTAAGTGTAGCTGTGTTAAAACAACTCTAAAGAAGAGAGGATCAACATTATTTCACAAGCAACCACAATCGGCTTTAGTGGCCTAGATTGTGTGCAAAAACAGATTTTTTTTTATATATCATATCTTTATTGATTTTGGAAGTTAACACAGACAACAAACAGAACAACAAGGCCACATTAAATAGTATCTCTAACTACCTGTTTATACATATACATATAGACATAAAACACTCAGTCCTATTACACTTGACAGTGAAGTAGCACAAACACATTTGTAAAGCAAAAAAGAGACATTCAAGGTCCAAAAACATTAGCTAGCCAGTTTTCTTCTTCGCCATCTGGCATCCCTTTTAGAATAATGGTCGTAAGTGTTTTACGTACATACTCAAGGAAAAGGGGTCCAGATCTTACAAAAATCAGCCATCTCACATTTGGATCTGTGTATAAAGTGTTCCATTGGTAATTTGTCAAAAATCACTTTACGCCAACCCTTGATTGTGGGTGGTACATTATCAATCCATCTAAACAGTACGTCTTTCCGGGCTGCAAATGTCAGGATACTGAACAACCGTCTTTGATGAGACCCTTTAATATGACGACTGGGTAGGCCAGGAGGTGAATCCTGGGGATCAGCCTCCAGTTTACTGACAATTTCACCCTAGTACTCCTCAACAATTGTACATGTCCATACACAGTGCTTGTAATTTCCCACTTCTACATGACATTAAGAGCATTTATCAGAGAGATTTGGGTTCATTCTGTGTCTGAGCTGTGGTGTAATCTATAAGCGATGTAATATTCTAAACTGGGTCTCTTTGGTTCTATTACATATGGAGATCACTCCTGCTGGCTGCCATGCTTCCAGCCATGCTGGTTCATCTATTGTTAGATTGAACTCAGCTTTCCATTTGCCTCAAAGATACTCTAAACTCATACTGTTAACAGAGTTAAGCTCGGTATTTCCCCGACCAAGAATTGCTTTCTTTTCTCTGCTAATAAGTAATTGTTCCAACCGTGAAATAAGAACATTTTTGACTTTGCTTTAACACACAGTGCGCAGATATTAAAGGGGGTATAACATGTTTTTTAATGCCTTCCTTTTCACATTTAAATCATTCAGTTGGGGTCTATATAAAGTCAACTGCAATGCTTCGGTCTGAATTCCTCGTTGGTGTTGCCCCACAGCCCCTCTGTTGCCCCTGTTCTGAGGTGTGTTTGAGAGCAACTCACTATGGTGCTGTCTTTCTAAATGCAAAAGAGGTAGTTCACAATACTAGTTATCTATATATTATACTCATAGGACAAATCTATCAGTAAAATTCTGTTTATAATAGTATTCATCTCTATATTTATTCAGTACATATCTATGTCCTGTACTTATGGAACCATTGTTTATCCTGCACTTGCTGCTATTACACTTCTGGTTAGACCTAAACTGCATTTCGTTGCCTTGTACCTGTACCTGTGTAATGACAATAAAGTTGAATCTAATCTAAATCTAATCTAATATTCTGTACTTGAACGCAGCATCCTAAGACCTCCACTGCCTGGACATACTTTATCACAGTGTGCTTCATCACCAACTCAGCATATAGGACCCATCACTGGGAGCTGTACTGTCGGTTCTCATGGCCTTCACTACATAAGGAGACAGAAGCACTGGCTAACATTCATTTAAAAGGCCATTTTGGGCAACCCGCCTAAGTTGTCTCCTGCCAACAATGGTTACAAACTAATGCTCTTCTTATCGATTTCTCCTCTCTGTCCAAAGGTTCTTCACAGATCCAGGCAAAAATGTATTTTCCCAATGCTACACCACAGGCATGGAACAATATCCAAAGTTCTCTGAAGCTTCATCATCGCATTCCACTGAGTGCCTTTAAAACTATTCTAAATAGGGGGTTGACTGAAGAGTGTGTTATTCTTGAGCTGACCTGTAAATTGTTTATTCTGTGTGTAGATGTTTTTATGTGAAATGTTTCTGGTGCCTCTTGGCCAGGTCTCACTCGCAGCAGAGATTTTATCTTGAGGGACTTCCTGGTAAAATAAAGGTTAAATTAAATAAAATTTGCCTCGGAACTGAAAACTAGCAGCAGATTACGTCACCTCCGACTTTTTATGTTCCGGTTTACCACTAGTCGGACACTAGGAAAAAACGTGGACACTCGCAAAATGTTAAACGTACAAGTTGAGCCAACCTGACTCTCGGATGTCTTTTTTAAAGCTCTGCTGAACAGTTCAACTGGGCATAAAACGTTATGCAACAAGGTCTTGGGCTCCTCATTACCACTATTAAGCATTTTTCTTATGGATAAACCTTACATACACAAATGCATTCTGGCAAACACCTACAGGTGCTTAGATCCATGTGCTTACAAGCTTACTTTTATACAGAAAACCCCTATTATTAGCTTAGCTGTCACTTTATACAGCTCGTATTGAATAATACTGTGTATTTTCTAGTAATGTTATCAAGGCGTTGGTTGTTTGTACCTTTGACTTAGACAACTTATTTGTCATTTTGTATGCACAAAGTGCGTACAGAACTAAATTTCATTTGCATACAGCTTGAAAAATCACAGTAAATTGCAGTACATTTCAGGTTAAAGATGCAGCAGTGATTTATGTAAACAATAGGGTGTTTTCAGCTGACGTCACGCTCACGTGACTACTCAGCGCGTCCGCCATATTGGGTGGCAGTCGTTTCGCACCGTTGACCTGCATTGTATGATGCCTTAGGCAGTATTGGAAGTGAACAATGGGGAAAACGTGTTTAATGGTTGGTTGCACGGCCCGTGGAGGTGGAGATCAACGCTCTTTCTATCGCCTACCAGCCGTAATAGTGAATCAGTGTGAAAAAAAAAAAACAGCTGTCTGAACAACGCCGTCACCTATGGCTGACACGGATATCCAGGTCCGATTTGGACGGTGTTAAGCTGGAATACGCCAGAGTCTGCGGTGCTCACTTTGTCACAGGTAATGAACTGTTAAGTATTTAAAACATATAAGAAGAATATATTAATAATAGGGCTTGGGCGTTATGACTTATTACTTTCTGCGGCTGTCATGTTGACTGCCTCCGCCGCCTCTACTGCCTATTACTACCGCATACTGTACTCCCTCTCTCAGCCGTGTTTTAATTTGATTAATTTCACCTTAACTTGATTTCAACCATGGTAAACCGTTGCTGTATTGTGGGCTGTAACAGCGCAACACATGATCGCCATGGGAAAAACATAGAAACAGATTAATTTTCCACCGCTTTCCTGCCTGGAGGCGCAACCACGGAGAACAACTGTTAGTGATAACAAAGAGTCGGCTCGCTTGGATCGCGGCTGTAAGACCGAACATAACTTTCCACAGTATCCCGATGTCAATGAGAGTATGTTCTAAACGTTTGAAACACATAGCAGCTAGTTAAAAGTACATTACATGCGCGAGTGGTTGTTAGCGCTAACGGTTAGCATGTGCTAACCCGTCGAGCGCAGCTTACCTTTGAACGAGTTGCTGTGTTCCCACTGTTTGCTGGCTTTATGATCTGCAGCTCCTACCGGCGCCAATACGGTAAATACAACTTAATTTTGCACTGGTCATTGTTCTGCTTAAATAATTAAAGCCGCGAGCGGCGTCGATCGGCCCAGAGCCCGTCCGCCCTGCGGCGCGCCGGCCGCCAGCCACCGCAGAAGCATGCAACACATTTGCGTCGGATTGTTTACATTTTTACCATCTTATTAAAACTCACCCGTCCACGTATGATGGCGATTTCCTTGATGTACATAACCAGATGTGAACTGGTTGTGAGCCTCTAGATCCTTGTAAGCTCTCATTTCCTCAAGAGTATGCAGAGGGTTTTCACCGAACACCAGGTAATGCATCTGGATTACGGCTAAACAAGGCACCGTGGAGGGCATAGGGGTCCATATGGTCGATCACGGAACATTTCCTCAGATATACGTCCTTATATGGTCGCTCTAGCGTGCTGGCGTACTTATCCATTCGCGATATGATAATACGTGTAAGACAACTAGAGATAAGGAAGTGTGCCACCCAATATGGCGGACCGGAAGTTGGCCAGTGACGTCAGTGAAAACACCCTATTGAAATGTAAACAATGTAAACGATGCAGGGGAAATAGACAGTGTGCGATTCACGGTGTCCAGGTGAGTATTGTTTAAAACCGTGCAATATACGAATGTGGTACAGAGTCCATTTGTGGTTTCAACAGTTCAGCAGTGTGAAGCATATGTGCAAATGTGTAATTGTGCAGATATACGAATGTGGTACAGAGTCAATTTTGCAGCCTCAGCAGTTCAGAGTCCCTTTTGTGGCTTAAGCAGTTCTAGCAGTTCAGCAGTCTTATGGCAGCAGGGAAAAAGCTTTTGCAGAACCTGGTGGACCTGAAGCGGATGCTGCGGAACCTCTTCCCAGAAGGCAGTAGGGAGAACAGTCCATGGTGGGGGTGTGAGGGGTCCCTGATGATGTTACGGGCTCGGGACACACTGTGCTGTGATGAGATGTCCTTGATGGAGGGAAGAGGAGCCCTGATGATCCCTTCTGCTGTCCTCACCACTCTCCTCACATTCTTCCAGTCGGAGGCTCTGCAGCCTCCACACCACACAGAGAGACAGCTGGTCAGAATGCTCTCTATGGTGCTTCTGTAGAAGGTCTTGAGGATGGGCGGGGGCAGTTGGGCTCTCCTCATCCTCCGCAGGAAGTACAGTCGTTTCTGTGCCTTCTTCACCAGTGACGTGGTGTTCACAGACCAGGTACCTGTAATACTGTAATACTTTATCGGTTTGTTTTGCTTTTCTTTTTATATCTCTCTTTGCAGCTGTAGAAGCAGACTCCAAGAATATTATGTTGTTCTCTCCTTTTCCATTCCTCTATTTTTTCCGCTCTTTCTCCCTTTTAGCATTTTGTCTTATCTTTTTCTCCTCTTTTTTCTCTTCTACCTTTCGATTATTGTGTCCACTGAACATGAAATATTCCCAAAATAAAATCATTTAAAAAATAATACATCCACAGAACGTCTAGAGTGGATCAGAATAAAAGTATAGAAATCAATATACAGCGCATGAATAATTGTTTTAGAAATTTTAACGGGTTCAAAGTATATAAATATTTACCTCTGGTTGCGATGCCAACATCAACATGAAAGGATTCTGCCCCAATAGGTTGAAGTCATGTGAGATGGAGCTCAGTTGTTGCCAGGTCTTAGTAGCTTCTGGCTTCTTCTCGGCATTACATTTTTCAGATTCAAGTGGACCAAAAAAGAAGCGAAACAAGGATGAACATCTTTCCAGCATTTGAGCGTTGGTGCCTTAAAATCGATGTCTCTTTGGAGCCATTTGTTTTGTTTTGCAGGCATTGAGTTTACCTTCAATATTGAGTTGTTGATAAATGTTTTTGGCCTTTAGTTAGGCGGATAACCAGATATTTTATTTCACAAGTTCTTTAATAGGTGTGTCACAAAGAGCAAAAATTTCACATTTAGTAAGATTTAGGGTTAAGCCTGCAGTCTTGGAAAATTATTATTGGGATATCATGTTGATTTTTATTTTAAGAATTGTGTCATCCGCAAGTTGGCTGATAATCTGTTTCCAGTACATTCAAGGCTTTTATGTCATCGCTGTTTTTAATGTAAATGCCTAACATCTCAGTCACTAAGATGAATAGATAAGGTGAAATAGGGCAGCCCCAAGGAACTCCGACATCCACTGTCAGGGACAGAACCATTAGAGAGAATAACACAGCTGTTAATGTTTTTATACAGACCTTTAATTACATTTCTGAATTTATTACCAAAAATAGTTTAGGTGTTCTAATTATAAACTGGTGTTCTACTGAATCAAAGGCCTTGTAAAAGTCCAAAAATAAAATAAAACCATCATCTTCAATTAGGTCTCTGTATTCAATTAAATCCATAACAAATCTAAAATTCTTATGAATCAATCTATTTTTCAAAAAGCCAGATTGCGTCTCTGAGATAATATTTGATTAAAGACGAGCAGCAAAAATGTAGTCTGAGTTTCTAAGTGTCATGGGTCTTCTGTTTTCTATCACTCTAGGGACTTTATTAGGTTTAGGAATTGAGATTGTGACACTGTGTCTCAAAGTAGGTGGATGTGTACAAGTTTCAAAAATTTCAACAAATATAAGGAAGAGTAGTTCTTTATTGTCTCCCCAGAAAAAAATTGGAGTTAAATTTCAAGTCCTTATGTGATCGAGTTTTAGGTTTGGATTTAATGTCTATACTAATAAAGCAATGAGCAGTGAGAGGACCTGCAGAAATAGTGGAACTGATGTTATAATCTAATAAATGGTCAATTCTAGATTTTGAAATGTTGTTTCAACTAAACCAAGAATATTGAATTAGCTCAGATTGAGATGTAACCAACCATCAGTTAGAGCGAGTTGGTTGCAAAAAAATATTAAAAACAATATTAGGATGACTTGAGAGATAACTCGAAGGATATTTGTCATAAAAGTAATCTTTGACTAAGTTCAAGTCCCCACTTATTATAATATTGTCAGTTGAGTGTGTAGATTTCAGACGCTCTATGTGAGAAATAATATCATCTAGCAAGGGTGTAATGTGATGCCCAGATAGTGGAGATTTATCTTGAAAAGTCTACTCTTTGGTTAGAGATTTCAAAATAAAAGCGCCATGAAACGACGTGAGGGCATGCCCTTGTCCCAGCACTGTGCTCCTGTCCTTTTCTTCGCATTCCGGCACCTTGAATCGTCTCATTACTGAAAAGTGCTTTATAAATAAACTTGCCTTACCTCGCCATTCAGTAAGGTAAATTATTGAAGGCAACTTTTGTGACTTTCAAGTGTTTAACTTGCAGTATATCATGGTGTAGCCCCCACCCCCCATCACCATCATCATCGCAGCTAATCGTTCACTTCATCAGCACATTGTGTTCATGATTACATTTTTTAGGAAAAAGACTCCCTTGTTGTCATGTGGAAATTGGAGGATTCAAAGAATCGGAACTGTACTTTTATGACTTTCAGATTAAAAACAGCTAAACTGTTTATCTAAACCTTAAACGAAGACATTGCTTTGATCGTCAATGACAACAATATTTAAACTACGAAGATTGAGCAGAGCAGCAGCTTATGTTGTAGAAATAGCTTAAAAACCAGCGACACATCTGGTCGTGGATGAGCTTTTATTGTGAAGCGCAGTGCGTGTTGTATGTATCGTCCGTCCACCGGAAGCCCTGCGACCCGTGTCGCTGCAGTGTGTTGCGTTTCCTGTTTACGAGCGGGAAGAGCGAACGGGGCTACACCGCGTAGATTTAAGAGTTTACACCCGCCTGCACGTTTTGTCTTTTAAGCTGCGGTCTGCGTGTTTTAATGAGCCTCTGGGCGCCGCGGGGGGCTGTAGATACGTTATAGGCGGAGAGCTGGTGAAGAAACCGAGAGGTGCTGTTGGAGCGGAGCGGGACAGATGGAGGATCCTCCTGCGGATTCTAGCGGCGGCGGTGCAGCCGCAGCTGCAGCGGAGGGCCCCGCGGTGCAGGTGGCTGACATGCGCTGGCCAAGCGGAGCTCTTCCGCTCCGGCTGCTGGAGTGGAAAGTCAAGCCAGGGACTCTGGTGAACGTGGACTCGGTCCTCGCCTTATGCGCTCCCGTGGCTCGGGATAAGGAGACGGAGGCTGCAGCTAGGCTGCCAGAGAAGAAGGTGAAATCGGACCGTGCTGGGGTGGTGAAGGAGCTGTGCTGCCAGCCAGGACAAATCATTCCTCCCGGGTGAGTCAGCGACTAGCTGCTAATTTTAGCTCGCGTTGGTTGACCTGCACGGAAAGGGTACAGGCAGGACGTCAGCCGCATCTGCCGACGCCACCCCGTTAGAACACGGCTGTTAGCTCAGAAGCTAACAATGCTAACTTGAGTGTAGCCAGGCTCCCACTGTCAAGGCAGCCCAAATGTGGAGCGTTTTAACCCGGACTTTCAAAGTAAAACCATGGCATCTTAGAAAAAGCATGTCGCACAGCCTTATAAGACGTTTTAGCTGTCATGTAAGGCGTAACTAAGTTTAAGTAGAACAAAATGAAGTCGGCAACAATCTGCCTGGCTCCTTGTCACTTTAGTGTACCAACAGAATGCAGTATGTCGCTTTTATTTTGAAGAGCAAACCACGTGTGGCGCAGTCTCGCGTTGTTTGGGCCTGACGTCACCAGCGCGCGGCGTGCGGGCTCTGAGCAGGTTGACAGGTGGAAGGCGAGTGAAGTGCAACTGCCTGGACTAGGACATTGTGTTTCCCGCCGGTTTTTTTTTTATGCCTCTTAATGCAACCGTGTCTGCCTTTTATGAAGCTATAGAACAGAGAAAGGAGAGAGCAAAATGACGTTTGGCACGTAAAGAAGAGAAGAGGTTTCAGTTCGGGCGGGGGGGGATTAAAATACTGAAGGAAAACATGATGTCCTCTTCAGTGTTTCTTTTAGAGGAGGGCAACGAAACACGTTATTATTCGTTTTCCAGTGGCTCTTGAAAGTATACAATGCAAATAATGCAAATAAATGAAACTATATTAAATAAATGATTGGTCAGGTATGGTGTGACATTTATCCTGCAACATTAAACTGAAAACCACATCTTTCAGAGTGGAAAATGAGAGCAAAGTGAACCTTCCTGTAAAGCAGACTGCTGGAGAACTTTTACAATTGCGTCTTCATTATCTTCTTCTGGTAGCTGTCAAAAAGCAGCTCCTATCTCGGCTTGACCAGATTTCCTCACCATGCCTTGCAAAAGGCCTCCAAATCCATCAGATCTGAGTCAGATTTAGCCCTGGACTCTGACCAACGGCATGCAAAACCTTCAATGTTCCTTTCATGTCTCAAAAAAAAAAAAGACAGAGTGTTGTTTAAAAACTCTGGAATCAGCTTCCAGTAGATCTCCCATCTATAAATGAACGTGGCCTTTTCAGATTAAAGCTCAAGGCTTTTAGTATTTTGTATCTACCTTGTTTTATCAGTTTTGTTTCATCCACCTTATTTTTGAACCCATTTTTTCTGTTTCCCTTTTTATTTCTCCCTATGTGTTTAGCACTTTTGTCATCGATTTTTATGGAGGTGGAAGGGGCTATTGACCCAAATGACTGATTGGTTGCAGTAATCCACAGCTCAGTGGGGTTCAGGGTCTAAAGTTTTCTTTACATAAAATGATGCAAGATTGTAGATGTAAGATTTAAAAAGGGCTAGAAATGTAGCCGCCGTCATCGCAATCCTGTTTAAATCTCGAAAGTGCGTGTCTTTTTAACTAATTTCTTCTTCTTTCTGTCCCAGCGGCGTCATCGTCAGAATCGAAGAGTGCAGCCATCCCATAGTCATGAAGGGGCTGTGCGCCGAGTGCGGCCAGGATCTAACTCAGTGAGTTTTGCTTGACACATTACGTCATCTGCCATGTTGAAACAAAGCGTTTTTTTTTTAAATTGTGCTCATCGTTGACCAGAGGAGAAACCTCTTCTTCCTGAAATCACCAGGAAGGAGGATCAGGACGGTCCGGCAGCCTGCATCCCTGTTGCAGTGACTGTCTGGTACCGGGACCAACACGACAGTCTGAAATGCCAGTTATTACTAAAACGTTTCCATCTAAAGGAGGAAGATGTCAAGGTTGAGGGCAATGAGAGAACACCAGCCACAGGATTCTGGTTCTCTCTGTATAAAGTCCGTGTTGCAAAAGATGCGGCGCCTCGCTGTGACCCCTGAAAGGGAAGAATCAGAATAGAAAGTCCACCTTAGTCCATGCAGTCGTAATAAAACCAATAGTTAGATGTCCTAGTTGAAGAAATTCACATTTCATCTCCAATAGGGCTGACGATATAGAAAATAAAACATATCAATAAACTAGAAATCATATTATTCGATGTTGATTATCAACAAATTCAAAATATATGTATTTTAAGTGCAGCCCTGGCCATTTTATGCTGTTGCTTAGCAACCTGTTTTTAGATACAGAACACACAAACACTGAATTCAAGGGGTTCAGCTTTTTACCCAAACTACAAGTTTTTAAAAAAGAACGCTCGCTCTGAACTCTTTAAAGGGGGCGGAGCGTTCTTGGGTCTGCGTTGTGATTGGTTGGGAGGATGTAACGATGTAATATTAACCCACATGATAGGCTAGAATACAAACGGAAGGAAAACTGTTATTTTATTGAACTTTTTATTGACCCTTTTTTTCTATCATCGATATACGGCTGTCAATCAATATATATTATTATTGAATTATTGTCTAGCCTAATATCAGATATGATGCAGATAATTAATCAGTGGCAGTCAAAACACCAGGAATCCCACAGGTTGGGTTAAATGTACGCAGAATATAGTCAGGATTTTGGGCTGACCTGCAGGGAGTTAGGCATGTTTGCAGCGGTCAGTGAGGCTTTCATTTTAATCTCCAAAATATGACCAGAGAGCTAAGAGGTCCTGGATGGGGCCTAAATGTAATCCCATAAGGACAAAGCAGAACCCTGTAGATAACTTTCTGGATCAGGCACCTCCGAACAGAGCAGAAAACGTTGGCGTGTTAGAAGCGGGCTGGAACGGCGCCGGCTGAGCGGCCGCAGCGACTGAGTTGTTCACAACGTGTTCCACGGACCTGAGAGGCGCACCGACGCACAACTCTTGTTTTATTCCCCTTTCAGGCTCCAGGGGACTAACGGCAACCAGCAGTGTCCCATCTCCACGGCAACCGTCTCCATGGTGCACAGTGTCCCTGAGCTGATGGTCAGCTCGGAGGTGAGTCATGTGACGGCGCTACCTGTACGGCTGCTGTGTGTTGGTGCGCTCGCAGCTCAGTCAGATCATCTTTGTGCATTTTACTAGTAAAGAGATTTTTTTTTATCCTCATTTTTTTTTGGGTTAGGTTCAGGTCTATGGTGTCTGGGTTATGTATGTGCGCTCTCTGCCACATGTGGTGTGTCTGAGCTGGGCATGGTAGAAAACCCCAGGTTGGCCTAGTCACCAAAAAGCCAAAGAGGCGTGGTAGCTGAGTTTGTTGTTTCTCTCCGCGCAGCAAGCCAAAGAGCTGGCCCAAGAAGACCAGCAGAGACTGCACCGCAACAAGAAGCTGGTCCTGATGGTGGACCTGGACCAGACGCTGATCCACACCACCGAGCAGCACTGCCAGCGCATGTCCAACAAGGTAGCGCTCCCGCTCTGTTGCTCCCGTCTTTCCCCGTGGCTTTTTCTCTCCTGGCGTTCACCTTTTTATCTCCTCACGTCTCCGTCAGGGTATTTTCCACTTCCAGCTGGGACGGGGGGAGCCCATGCTCCACACGCGCCTGCGGCCTCACTGCAAGGACTTCCTGGAGAAAATCGCCAAGCTCTACGAGCTGCACGTCTTCACGTTCGGAAGCCGTCTGTATGCACACACCATCGCCGGTAATGGAGCCGTCGTCCCGTCGGCCTCAGCTTCATCGCATCACCACCTCCAACTTCAACGCCTTTTAGTGAGCTAGGCTGTGATAGACCAGCACCGAGCAGCGCTCGTTGTGTGAAGCTGATCAGAAAAATCACGGCCTGCGTTCGTCTTTAGCCTCTTTTACCCTTACATCTATAAACAAAGAACAGGGTTCCGCACGTATGTAGTTTACTGTCCGTATACATTTAGTTGTTCCGTGAAGGCCTCAGGAGTTACGGCTTAGCAGGGAACACAGCAGACCGGTAGCAAGAGGCTCTGGTCTGGCCGTGCGATCCTTTCTATGACAGCTGTGCAGTGCTGAAGGGAAGATGGATGGATGGATGGAGCAGAAACACCGCCGCCTCTCAGAGGCACCAAAAGACGGCACACAGAAGCACAGCAGCCGTGGCGAACGCCGCGTTCACGCCCAGCTGAACGTAGACACGGGGAGACTGTGGCCGCTAAAGGCTTCTGAAGGGGGCTTAATGGAAACACACCCTACAGTTTTCAGCTCATCCATCCATTTTCTAACACTTCTGTCCCTCATTGGGTCATGTGGGGTGCTGGTGCCTATCTCCAGCGTTCACTGGGCGAGAGGCAGGGTTCACCCTGGACAGGTCACCAGTCTATCACAGAGCAACACAGAGACAGACAGGACAAACAACCATTCACACACACACACACACACACACACACACACCTAAGGAGAATTTAGAGAAGCCAATTAACCTAACAGTCATGCTTTTGGACTGTGGGAGGAAGCCGGAGTACCCGGAGAGAACCCACGCATGCACAGGGAGAACATGCATGCAGAAAGACCCAGGGTAAGAGTAGGACCTGAACCCAGGACCTTCTTGCTGCTAGGCAACAGCGCTACCCACTGCTCCACTGTGCAGCCTGTTTTCAGCTGATATTGGTGTTAAAATAAAATAAACAGCGGACAATTGCTCCACTTAACAAGCGTCCACTACTTTGTCTCGGTGTGTGCTGTTTGTCGTCGTAACAAATTGTGGAAACTTGCAGTGTCCCTGCAAGGCGCAGCTTGGAGGTCTGGCAGTCCTCAGCCTGTACTTGCTGGCCGTGTCCATCAGAGGGAGGCGTCTGCTCGCTGCTCCACACCCCGGCTGGCCGGCTGGGGCTCGCCGCTTCTCTCCTCTGATCTCTCCGCTATCTGCTGCCGAGTCTCTGCTCAGCAGAAACATGTCAGCGTTGCACGTCGGGGGCTCAGGCGGTGCATCTACGCAGCATCTGCTGGTGCCCTGGCTGCCGTCGGCCCCGTTCCGCTCTGCCTCCGTGTGATGAATGTTTAATACGGGTTGAACTGGGTTTTGCTGCTGACCTCATAGCGGAGAGTTCAGCTGGTATCCGGGCCGTAGTCGTGGCTGAAGCAGCCGCTCTGTTTCTTTTTAATCTTTCATTTCATGCTGCACATGTCTAGTCAGAAAGTGGGTAAAAGTTCCAATCACTAACAAATGATACGTTTTGATTTTATTCTAATCTATTCGGCGACAACATGCGGATGAACAATATGATCCGGCTGAAATGGAAACTCTGACATGCTTCTTTTTTTTTTCTCTCTCTCCAGGCTTCTTGGACCCTGAAAAGAAGCTTTTCTCCCACAGAATCCTCTCTAGAGACGAATGCATAGATCCGTTCTCCAAGACGGGCAATCTTAGGTGGGAAACGTTCTCTGTGGCTGCGCTTACATCCGCGTAGACGTTTCTGCTCTCTCTCTATCAGCTGGCAGACGCTTCACGCAGTGCTTAAGAATTTAACAAGCAGAGGCGGTTTAGAGGAGATATTTACTGTATACGGTAAAACAACAACAAATGACCTTGTTTTTCCCTGACTGACAGTAAATCAGGCAAAACTTTCCTGTTTAGGAGGATAGATTATGAGTTTTATGCTAACTGTCTGAATATTGATGAATTCAGATGTTTACAAGATGCCTCAGAATAGTTTGCTGCACTGCAAAAACAGAACTAAAATCAAGTCAAATGCTCTTCCAATGAGTGTATTTGTCCCTGACTTAAGCAGGTAAATATGATTATCTGCCAATGGAATTATTTTTTTGACCCCTAAAATAAGATAATTTTATAAGATTATAAGTGCAAAATACTTATTCCATTGGCAGATCATCTCATTTAGCAGCTCAAATTAAGGACAAATACATTAATTTCTAGAAAATGAGACTTTTGATTACTTTTAGTTCCCTTTTTGCGGCAGTGGGATTGACGGACATATTTCAGGACAACAGAACCTTCCATGGTGTCCCCTAAGGAAGGGGTGTGTCTGAGGTGCTGCCTTAGTATACATGTACAGGTGTGGCTTTAAGTCAAATGATATCCAAGTATCTTACAAGGAGTTATATCATAGAAATAATTGTAATAATCCTGACTGACCTAAAAGATTTAATCTGGTTCTTTATGTCCGTGAGAAGAATTGTTTTCAGATTTTTCACGCAGTCGATGTAAATATGTGGTTTCAGCAGCAGATGTTTGCGTCTCTGCATGCAAGGAGCGTTTGACGAAGAGTCGTTCTCTGCGTGCTTTTTTTTCGTGGTCAGGAACCTGTTCCCCTGCGGGGATTCCATGGTCTGCATCATCGACGACCGGGAAGACGTCTGGAAGTTTGCACCCAACCTCATCACTGTGAAGAAATACATCTACTTCCAGGGCATCGGCGACATCAACGCGCCGCCGGGGTCACGGGACGCTCAGGTGGCCAGGAAAGGTACCGAGCGTTTGGTTTCAGGGTTTCTTCTGTTTTCAGGAACACCTTTTTATTTTATTTAAATTTTTTTTTTTTTTTTTTTTTTTTTTTTAAAGCACTTTCTGTGTGAAATACCAAACAGGCCTGGAAAACCCATGAGACTATAGAAAGAACATGTTTTCTTAGACCAAAAAATCCAAATATGGTATTGTGAGGCCCTGCCTTGTCTGGTTCAGTGGATTTAATGTCTCGTGCAAGTTTACTACAAAAACGTAATTGCAGGAGATTTTCTAGACAGTAAGTCAACAATCTCCCTTCATGCAGGCGGTCGTTCGCAGTTTCACTCGCTGCCTTGAGTACAAACCCCTGAACTGCTGGAGCGTGCCCTGTCTCCTCCCATTATCTCCCCTCCGCGTCTTTTCCATTCAGCCCAGTGGCTCCAACTGATACTGTATACTCTTTTGAACAAGGAAACGTTGATTTTATTCTTTTTTTTTTTCCTTCTAGTCTGCCTTGTTGACAGGTTATCTCCTCACATATTTCACGCTCAAACGGAGCCGCCTCCTGCGGAGCGACTCGGCGTTCCCAGAGGAGTGGGATTTTGCCTTGAAGGAGCGTTCTCTCCTCCAAGGAGTGTTTGCCAACAAGGCAGAGCCGCACGCGCTGTGCTTAAATCTGAGCAATTCTCTATGCAGAGCGTTTTCTAAGGGCAGCTTTGGGCGAGCAGGAGACGAGAAGTTTACCCATTGATTTTGGAGCCGAGTTTCCAAATAGGCCTGCAGTCAGGCTGTCGCTTTCCATTATTACAGGAGCTCTTATTTCTAGTGCAGCGCAGACGGATTCCCACTCATTTAACTGTTTATGTTTAGTCATGTTATAACCACAGCGTTATAATGGGGTTTTAATGACAGATGAACGCAAAGCAGTGCGTAACTGTAAGGTGGGAAGAAACTGATTGAAGGTTTTTACAAGTCAATATCTGAAAAGTGTGGCGTGTATTTATGTTCAGCCTCCTAAAGTCAGCACTTTGTTGGAGCAGCTTCCCGTCTCCAGCTCTGTCCATACAGAGGCTGAATATTTTCTTTGCCTTGTCTGATTGGACGAAGAGGATCTGTGAATTTCCATTTCTGGGACTAATCTTCGGTTGGTTTTAGGTCTCAGGTTTGACTGGGCTGTTCTAATGCATGAATTTGCTTTGCTAAAAACCGACTTTCACTGCAGCTCTGGATGTGTTTAGGGCCGTCCCCCTGCTGCAAGATGAACCTCTGCCCCAGCCTAAAGTCTGTTGCCTCCTTTCAGCAGGTTCTCCTCCAGGTTTGCTCACGTATTTAGGTTCAAGCATCTCCTCGTCAGTTCTGAGCAGCTTCCCCGTTAGTGGTGAAGTACCTCACAGCAGAAATATTTCTTTATTCTCAGCCTGAATGCCCATATACGATATTTATCTCAATATGTTTTTATATTCATAAATGAATTATAAAAAGGCGTCTCTGAATCAAAGCTTTATCCCAAATTTTTCACAGAGACAGTTTTTAGCAAACACAGATAAATAAATATGAGAAACAGCTGAAAAATAACCTGCTGCAATACATAAAAGTATAATTATAACACAACGTAGGCCATCTCAATATAAATTATATTGTCTTATTTTATAACTTTTAAAAAAAAATCTTGATATTTTTTGAATCTCGTCATATTGCCTAGCAGCCACCACAGTAGAGATGGTGTGTTGTGGGTGACGCAGTGTTTTGCTGACCCGTCTTCTCTGTCCTTTCAGCAAACCGTGGTGACTTTCATCTCTAGCCTCCTCTGTAAAGCCCAGATTACTGGGTAGCACTTATAGTTGTCCCGTCCACTCAGTCCCACACCTGAGCCGTGGTTCTACACTGCAAAAAGGGAACTAAAACTAAGTCAAATTGTCTTGAAATTATTGTATTTTTTCCTTGATTTAAGCAGGTAAATCAGACTATTTGCCAATGGAGTGAGTATTTTTACCCCTAAAATAAGATAATTAGATATCTTGCACTTGAAATAAGATGATACAGAGGATATGCTCCTGTTTTAAGTGCAAAAATCTCATTCCATTGGTAGATCATCTTATTTACCTGCTTAAATCAAGGAAAAATACATTAATTTCAAGGAAATTTGACTTACATTTAGTTCCCTTTTTGCAGTGTATGCAGCTCCTCCAGAGATACCACGGACCTCTCAGGTGCTTCTTGGCCTTACTGGGCTGAAACTGCACACAGGTGGACTCCGATGGTCAGTGGGTTTCACTGGGTAAAGGGGGCCGAGTACAAACGCACTGCGCACTTTTCAGATTAACGCTTGTCAGAAATGGCGTGAACCGTGGGTCAGTCTCCATTTAGTGCTCGTCACATAAAAGCCCAATGAGATGCACTGAAGTTTGTGCTCATAACGTGCACTGCAAAAATAGAACTAAAAATAACAAAATATTTCTTCAAATGAGAGTATTATTCTTTGATTTGAGCAGGTAAAAAAGATTATTTGCCAATGGAATTAGATTTTTTTTACACTTAAAATCCCCATCATCTTATTTCAAGTGCAGTATATCTAATTATCTTATTTTAGGGGTAGAATAACTCATTCCTTTGGCAAATTTACCTGCTCAAATCAAGGAGAAATACATTAATTTAAAGAAAATTTTACTTATTTTTAGTTCAGCAGACCCTGCTTTTCTCGCGTTTCTGAGTTTGTCCGCCAGCAGCTCTTACTCTGGCCTCACGTCTCGATCCTGCCGCGATCCTGACCGGATTTGCATGTCTTTTCCAGCTGGAGGCGCGTCGAGTCGACCGACGGAGAGCGGCGAACAGGCGGAGGCGACCGGCGCCGACGAGCAGAACAACGGCCTCAGGAAACGGTCAAAGGAGCCCGGTGCTTCAGGAAAGGAGGAGCTTTCTTTACCGCGCCCGTCTCAGGACGGAGGGGCCAGTGAGAGGACACACGGCGCGGGGGTCGGTGAGGAGGAGGAGGCGGGGCGGGGTCAGGGGTCGGGAGCCGGCCAGACGGCGCCGGAGTCAGGGCAGAACTCAAAGGATACTCAGGTGGAGGAGAAAATGGACGTTGGAGAGGATGATGGGAACAGGACAGAAGAGACACAGGGAGGCGCAAACTCCTCAGCGCCGAGCCACGAGTCCAACAACCTGGATTTTGATCTTTCTAGCGACAGCGACTCGGGTACAGATAAGCCCTCCTCACCGGGCGGCGGGAGTCAAAGCAGGCCTCACACGACCAAGGAACCTAAACAGGACGGAGACGTCCACGAGCCCTCTGATGGGGACAGGACGAAGGGCGGGGACAGGAAAGGTTCCTGCGAAGCGGAGAACTGCTCGGACGCGGCGGAGCCTTCGGGCGTCGTCCTGCCCGACCCCGAGCTGGGCAACGGCTGCTTGGAGAGGAGGGAGCCGGAAACCGAGTCGCAGAACAGCGAGCAGTCCGGAGTCACGGTGGGCGAGGAGCTGCTGGACCAGAGCATGGAAGACGAGGAGGAAGAGGAGGCCGACAACGACCACGACGACCACCTCATCTACCTGGAGGAAGTGCTGGAACGGATCCACGGCGAGTACTTCTCCCGCTACGAGGCCTTCCTGAAGAAGGAGACGGCGGAGATGCCGGACATCCGCCGGATTGTTCCGGAGCTGAAGAGCAGGACGTTGGAGGGCACCACGGTGGTGTTCAGCGGCCTGTACCCCACCAACTACCCCATGGAGAGGACCAGGGAGTACTACCATGCCAGAGCCCTGGGGGCCAAGATCGGCAAGAGTCTCATCCTCAGCTCTCAGGACCCCAGTCGGACGACGCACCTGGTGGCAGCGAGGGCAGGTATGTGAACACACGCGGTGCAGTTGTGTGTAGCTCAGTCAGATTCAGGTTCTTTGTTTTATTTTTGCTTTCTCATGAGGCTTTATCTAGTTGAAGGAATTCCTGGCGGCTCGGTTCCTTTCAGCGAGTCGTTAACCATCGTTTCACAAAAAGTCAGGCACCAAACGGTCAAAATCTCAACGCCGCGAAACGACCGGCCTCCATGGCGGCGGCGGCGCTTATCAGACAAAGCCAGTAAGGTCTGCTCGTTGGTGTGGAAGGAGTTTGGATCCAGAGACACAGACGTGGATCAGAAACCCACGGAGAGCAACTCCATGGTGTCTGCATCCCTGGGCGGCGTAACAGATCTGCTCACCCATTTGAAATTTAGACTTTGAGGGATTTCTAAGCAACTAAGTCCAAGCCTGACTGGAATTTATCAAATATGTTAGTCTTCAGCAGCCCAGTGCACTGAAATATTAGTCATTTGGGGTGGTTTGAATAACTTATTTAGTTTCAGTCATATTCTTATTTTGTGTATTATTAATGAAGTTAAATTTAGATTTTTGTGATTTCTTTTTAATTACTTGCTTGTTTTCCAGAGGTATTTCAAGTTCTGCATGTTACTGGTTTGTTTCTTTAAAGTATCCCATGTTGACGTAAAAACAAGAACGTAACAGAGAGAATTTCCTGTCCAAGGCCATTCAAATATCTTCAGGCCCAGCATTATTTTTCCAAACTCAGTGAGTCATAGTTTTAAATTATTTGAATTTTTATTATTGAACATATATATATGGACTGGACTGGGTTATTCTAAACTGATTTGAGTCTCTTTTACCATATGGAGAAAACGAAAGAATCTGGGTTTCCCCTTAAATATTGCTAAAAAATATCTGGTTCTCATAAACCCATCACTTGTTTCATCTCGTGACTTGGATATACCACTACACCCCTAATGACATTTTGTATGGAGACTATTCAGTGTGCAGATCGATCTTTCTTCTCCTATTTTTTATGTCACAAGATGTGGTTTACTTATAAGGATCTCATCTTGAAATGTTGTTTTCCCTGTTCTAGGGGAACCAACAAAACCACAAACCTACCCTACACAGGTCCCTGCAGCAAATGCATCTTTTTTTGTGTTCCTGGAATCCTGTGTTTCACAAACATCTGATAGCCCAATACATGTTTTTTATTGTATTTATTTTAACAAAGTACATCCATAAAAAAGGCCTATTCATGAAATCCATCCATCCAAACATTTCAATTTTACATGCTACATCACGGACAGAGGGCCTATTTTTAAGGTTGAACTGTCATCAGAGCAAATTCATAAACTGACAAACTGAACTAAACAGATGCCAATGTCAAACTGAACTCACGTCAACAGGAGGCGTCAACTGAAATAATAATAAAAAACATAACCTGAATTTAACAGAAATCAACCCATCCATATTCCAAATTAGTTTTTAGGCTAATTATACACAATTTAAACCTATTGCTATTTTAACAACCAAGCATTTCATTATTATCTCTTATCTGATGTATTTCTAATGTTTGGCACTTTGTTTTACCTCGTGTTAAAGTGCTCTTTAAATAATGATAACAATGATTATGATTATGATCAGAATAAATGGGCCCCGTGTTGGGCCCTTGCCATGTTTCTCCCAATCAGATCTTATTCCCTGTTCCATTATGCCATCTGTGTAGACGACTGGCATCAGTGCATACCATTAGAGGTCGACCGATATTTTGGGCCGATATTTGCGTTTTTCCATATAGGCTGATATGTGCATGCGATCACTGATCCATTAGGGCATTCAGCAGCCATGTCTTGAGATCCTGTGACGCGTCTATTTCACATGTGTACACCCTTTGAAAACCTGTCTCTGTCTCACTGGGAGCGGGAGAGAAAAGTGTTGTGTGTCTGAAAACCCACGTCTGATCTCCAGCTGGCAAGCTGCCATCGCTGTGCGTATGTTCATTCCCCTGGAGAATCGTGTGTCCACGTAAAAACAATTACCAATCACTAGGCGTACAGCATCTAATTGTACATAAAATAATGTGCAGACTTTGCAGCGCTGGTCAGTGTTTATTCTCTTTCTCATTGAACTAAAGAAGCCCTTTTCTCGCTATGACACGTTCATTAAGTGCGAGCAAAGAGCTGCCGTAAGAGTCATGATGCTTGTTTTTTTTCTGTGTACACTTTAGACTATATTTTGAAGCTGATTGTTTGTATTAGCTGGTTTAACGGCAATTTCTGAGACTTTTGTAACATTTATCATCATTGTGTCCTTTTTGTCATGTAAATGGGGGAAGAAAAATCAATATCGGCCCCAAGAAATCGGCAGCACATATCAGGTATTGATTAGACTGATAAAAAACTGATAAAAAAATAGAAAACCTGGATCGGTCGATCTCTACATACTGCGGACAAATTCATTTTACTTTATTTCTATAGCGCTAATTAACAACACATCTACAGGCAAAGTCGGTGAAAAAGTCAGTTCTATCAAATCCAGACAGACTGGTTAAAAGTTGTTTTTTTTTTTTGTTTTGTTTTTTTTAATCTAAGGAAATCCAGTAGATTGCATCAAGTCTTTCACTCCTCCTGAAAGGGCGCGTAACCACAGTAGACACTGGCATTGTGTCGTTGACTTTGTAGCAATCCCTCATACCAAGCATGCATGTGGCGACTGTGGAGAGAAAAACTCTTTAACAGGAAGGAACCTTCAACAGAACCAGGGTCAGTGTGAACGGCCAGCTGCCACGAGCGACTGGGGATGGGTATCATCTAGGATGATACCCATCCCCATCTAGGATGATTCAATACGATTCTCGATACATAGCTCAGCTTCATTTGATTTGACTCCAATATTGATATTTATTCCTTTAAAATTAATGCTCAAAGTAATTCAATAAACAAAACCAGCCAAATATAATTTTTATCTTCAATTTATTGAACACTGATATATCAACAGGAAAATAAAGTGCATTTGGTTCTTTGCATTTAACATTCCACAGAAACCAAAAATGTCCCAAACGTCTGATTTTTAGGGACGAAGGCGCTTCTAAAATCTTGTGAGCCATTACACAAATTCGTCTCACTTGCACTTCCTCGCTATGAACAGTAATGGCGCGCTGTAAAATTGTAAATATTGAAACCCAGAATATCGATATTAAATATTTTTCAAAAACATTGATATCAATCTTTGTATAGATTTTTATGCACAGCCCAAAGGGCTGCTATGAAAAAAGAAGAAATACTGAGAGAATATAAAGTTAAAAGCTGGAATAACAGCAAATAATACAAAACTGGAGAGTCGTAGGAGAATGTATGAGGGTGACACTAAAGCATACAGAACTTCCTGTTATTTATTTAATGAATCAAAACATAGTTTTCATAGTTGTAATAAAGGATATTTGAACCATGTGGCTTTCTACAGAAAATCAGATGGCAATTGATTGATTTCCGAGGTACGTCTGGTGTTGGAGTGTCGTGATGTTCGGTGCACTTCTAACAAAGGATATTCTATGTGAAGATACCCGTTTTGTGTCTAACATAGTTGTATATTTATACCATTAAAATTGGCTAATTATTGACAGAAATCTCAAAGATTTTACCCTTGTTTGTTTTATTTCAGAGAGCTACAGGGTCTGTTCCTTTCAGGTTGATTCTTCTGAAGCTGCTAGACGCTTAGCGTTGAGTCACAGCCGAGTAGTTTTCCAACTTCCTATTAAATCTGCTTAAGGGCGTGAGCTTCTCTGCTCAAAATGTTTCTTTTTTTTTTAGCTTATTATTGAAACTAAAACACTACCTTCAGTTTAGCTTATGTTCAGGTTTTGAAGAAAACCATTAAACGATTAAATGTGTTCTCTTTCTGCCGTCGGGTAGTAAAGATGACCTGTTTTTATTTCCCAATGGCGTAGCGGGTTCTGTAGGGTACAGGTTTTGTTTGTACATCAGCGCCTCTTTGTGTCGTCTGGCAGGAACGGAGAAGGTACGGCAGGCTCAAGGCTGTAAGCACCTCCATGTGGTCAACCCTGATTGGCTGTGGAGCTGTCTGGAGCGCTGGGAACGGGTGGATGAGCAGCTGTACCCCCTGAAGGAGGAATACTCCAAGACCCCACGGTATCAGAACGGTGTTAGCAGAGGCTCAAACAGATCTGTTTGAAGCTAAAATGTATGAACCCTTATATTCGGTTAAAATCCCAATTTCCTATTTCAAGGAGCAACAGCCCGGCCGCTTTTCTCGACAATCAGGGCTCCCTGCAGAAAGCTGTTTTCCAGCCAGCTCCCGTCCAACCCAGACCTCCAGGCGAACATCCAGAGGCCCGCACGTATGACTCGGTCACAGGGAAGCTCATCCGCAGGGTTCCTCAGGCCGGGCGCCCAGCAGCCTACCTCCACGCGTCGGGACCTCACTCTGATCCCAGGGAGCAGTCGGGTCTCAGGTACTGCACTCAATTACTGGCAGGATCATTAAGACCGTTACCATAAAACTGGCTACTTTCCTTAGGACAATTAAACCCCACAGTTGAGTCATGGTGATGGTGTTCCTGTTTTTATGCATTCTTGTTGACACCTTCAGATGTGAAAAGAACGTAAATGATGCACAGTTTTCTCATTCTTTTACACATGAAAATCCTAAAAAGGCTAAATACAAATGCACAGTACACAGTTTTTTCTTCTTAAAATAAGAAATGGTAAACCATGCACTGGTTTGTATCAGCACATCGTTTAAAATCCTTACTGTCATTGAGCATACCAAGACTGCAGCTTCAAAAGAATCGGTTCTTCCATTAAATTTGTCTTAACTTTGATAATTGTAAAGTATATTTATCAACCCCCCTCCTTCTAATCTTAATTCCACATTTGTCACTCCGCACCAGATCAGCCAGCTGTCTCTTAGCAAGGACCTTTTGCCACCAGGGAATGCTGCGGCACCGATAGCCGAGCCGTACATTTGTGTCTGTGAGTGATTCAGGATGTTGTCACCAGAACAGTGCCATCAGTGAGTCACCTGTTAGTCTGGGTGACTTCCTGTCCATACAGACTTGATTTATTTGTAAAATATGAAACGAACCTGAAACCTTAGCGTCGGTAGAAATAAAAGCAGATGCTTTTGTGCACTGAAAGGAGAATTTCTACTTTGGTGGACTTGAGGGCACAGATCTGTCCTGTGGGTGTGATTTTTTTATTTATTTATTTATTTTTATCTTCAGATTCTCATAAACGACAACACCTTATTGTGGACTGACCCTTAAGTATATAAACTACTCATAGATATACAGGTTCTCCACATGACCAAAGAAGTGTTAAAATTAGTCCAACTGGGACTGACTTTAACATTTATTTCACAGATTGAAGGTATTGGGTGATGGAGTAGCTGTTAGTCAACAACTCCCACAGAAGTATCCATACTAGGTTGTACATCTTCTTATCTTCAATTTGTCTGCTTGAAGCTTAGGTAAACAAAAAATCAGTCGTTTTAACTCTGCCCCCAGTCATTTAAAATTAACGAAGCAGCTTTTCTTTTTCAATTTTTTTTTTTTAAAGCTCATGTTAATTTAGAGCTGCCTGTTAATTTAAAACAATTAGGCAGCTGGCTATGGGAATATTCAAAAAAGATTTTTAAAGCTTTTGTTTAAATCCATAACTCTAAAATCATATTGGGACTGTCCTTCATTGGGTCTTATGATATGAGTCTTATGAGTCCTTTTTGTACTGCAAATGCTTGTTTTTGTAGCTGAATGTACCTATTGTAAAGTTTTTTTTTGTCAATTTTAGAAAAGGAACGGAGCCTTCCAGTAGTATATTGCATATTAATTTAGGACGCATAGACAGGTATGTAGAGGTGCAACAGTACATCTACAGGGTTGGTGTTGGAAATATGGCCTAAAGTCCTCTTGGTTCGTCACACACATTTACCAAAAATCATGGTAAATAAGTTACAAAAAAATCATGGTAAATAAGTTACAAATTATAAATAAGTTCTCAACAATTTCAGATTTTTCGATAGATCAGAATAAGTCAAAGACCCATCCTATGTTCAGTAATATTTATGAAGTGAGTCCAACCAGTCGTCTGAGATTGGTAGCATCAGATACCTGGGTATCATTATTTCTATCAGGCTGAATGAGCTGTCACAACTGATTTATATCCTGTTATTTAAATTAATAGAAGATGACCTTGTGTTGTGAACTATATCTTCTGTATGATCCCAGTTAAACAAAACCAGCATTGGTTCAAAAGCTTAGATTCCATCACAACAGTTTTCCGTCCGTCCGTCCGTCTTCTTCCGCTTATCCGGGGTCGGGTGGCGGGGGTAGCAGCTTCAGTAGGGAGGCCCAGACGTCCCTCTCCCCAGCCACTTGGGCCAGCTCCTCAGGAGGAATCCCAAGGCGTTCCCAGGCCAGCCGGGAGACATAGTCCCTCCAGCGTGTCCTGGGTCTTCCCCTGGGCCTCCTCCCGGTGGGACGTGCCCGGAACACCTCACCAGGGAGGCGTCCAGGAGGCATCCTGACCAGATGGCCGAGCCACCTCAACTGGCTCCTCTCGACGTGGAGGAGCAGCGGCTCTACTCTGAGTCCTCCCCGGATGACTGAGCTCCTCACCCTATCTCTAAGGGAGAGCCCAGACACACTACGGAGAAAACTCATTTCAGCCGCTTGTATCCGGGATCTCGTTCTTTCGGTCACGACCCAAAGCTCGTGACCATAGATGAGGGTAGGAACGTAGATCGACCGGTAAATCGAGAGCTTCGCCTTTTGGCTCAGCTCTCTCTTCACCACAACGGATCGGTACAGCGCCCGCTTCACAGCAGACGCTGCACCAAGCCGCCTGTTGATCTTCCGCTCCATCCTCCCCTCATTCGTGAACAAGACCCCAAGATACTTGAACTCCTCCACTAGGGGCAGGACATCCTCCCCAACCCGGAGAAGGCACTCTACCCTTTTCCGGTTCAAGACCATGGTCTCGGATTTGGAGGCACTGATTTTCATCCCGGCCGCTTCGCACTCGGCTGCGAACCGCTCCAGTGAGAGCTGTAGATCACGCCCTGATGAGGCCAATAGGACCACGTCATCCGCGAATAGCAGAGACGCAATCCTAAGGCCACCAAAACGGATCCCCTCAACACCTTGGCTGCGCCTAGAAATTCTGTCCATAAAAGTTATGAACAGAATCGGTGACAAAGGGCAACCTTGGCGGAGTCCAACTCTCACCGGAAACGAGTCCGACTTACTGCCGGCAATGCGGACCAGACTCTGACACCGGTCGTACAGAGACCTGACAGCCCTTATTAAAGGGTCCGGTACTCCATACCCCCGGAGTACCCCCCACAGGATCCCCCGGGGGACACGGTCGAATGCCTTCTCCAGATCCACAAAGCACATGTAGACTGGTTGGGCAAACTCCCATGCCCCCTCAAGAATCCTGCTGAGGGTATAGAGCTGGTCCAGTGTTCCACGGCCAGGACGAAAACCACGCTGCTCTTCCTGAATCCGAGATTTGACTCTCCGACGGACCCTCCTTTCCAGAACCCCTGAATAGACCTTACCAGGGAGGCTTAAGAGTGTGATTCCTCTGTAGTTGGAACACACCCTCCGGTCCCCCTTTTTAAATAGGGGGACCACCACCCCAGTCTGCCAATCCAGAGGAACTGCCCCCGATGTCCACGCAATGTTGCAGAGCCGCGTTAACCAACACAGCCCCACAACATCCAGAGTCTTAAGGTACTCAGGGCGAATCTCATCCACCCCCGGGGCCTTGCCACCGAGGAGCTTTTTAACAACCTCGGCAACCTCAGCACCAGAGATGGGAGAACCCGACCCAGAGTCCTCAGGCTCTGCTTCTGCAATGGAAGACGTGTTGGTGGGATTAAGGAGGTCTTCGAAGTATTCCGCCCACCGACGCACGACGTCCCGAGTTGAGGTCAGCAGCACACCACCCCCACTGTAAACAGTGTTGGTACTGCACTGCTTCCCCCTCCTGAGACGCCGGATAGTGGACCAGAATCGCTTCGAAGCCGTACGGAAGTCTTTCTCCATGGCCTCTCCGAACTCTTCCCACGCCCGAGTTTTTGCATCAGCGACCAGCCGAGCCGCCTGCCGCTTCGACTGCCGGTACACATCAGCTGCTTCCGGAGTCCCACAGGCCAAAAAAGCCTGGTAGGACTCCTTCTTCAGCTTGACGGCTTCCCTCACCGCTGGTGTCCACCAGCGGGTTCGAGGGTTGCCGCCGCGACATGCACCGACAACCTTGCGGCCACAGCTCCGACTAGCCGCCTCAACAATAGAGGCGTGGAACATGGTCCATTCAGACTCAATGTCCCCCGCCTCCCTCGGGACGTTTTTAAAGTTCTCCCGGAGGTGGGAGTTAAAGCTCCGCCTCACAGGGGACTCTGCCAGACGTTCCCAGCAAACCCTCACAGTGCGTTTGGGCCTGCCCGGTCGGACCGGCTTCCTCCCCCGCCATCGGAGCCAACTCACCACCAGGTAGTGGTCGGTGGAGAGCTCCGCCCCTCTCTTCACCCGAGTGTCCAAGACATACGGCCGCAGATCAGATGAAACGACAACAAAGTCGATCATTGAACTGCGACCTAGGGTGTCCTGGTGCCAAGAGCACATATGGACACCCTTATGCTTGAACATGGTGTTTGTGATGGACAATCCATGACGAGCACAGAAGTCCAACAACAAAACACCACTCGAGTTCAGATCAGGTGGGCCATTCCTCCCAACCACGCCCCTCCAGGTCCCACTGTCATTGCCCACGTGAGCATTGAAGTCCCCCAGCAAAACGAGGGAGTCCCCAGGAGGGGCACTCTCCAGTACCCCTTCCAAGGACTCCAAAAAGGGTTTTATGGAGATCTAAACCTATACTAATGTGTTTTTAAAACTTTACAAAAGGCTAAAAGTTTAGGATGATTGGGTATTTCAATCTTTAATAATTATTAACTAACACATAGATTACACTATATCTTAAAATGGATTTACAAAAAAAACATCATTCTATGATAGTCTGCGGATAGAAATCCATTAAGAAATAAATTAAGCAGCATAGGTGTTTTTTAAAAGTATCAATGTCAGTACATCTTTTACAGCCTGGTTGGAATATCTCTAAATTAAAGTCTTCAATTCTCCCATGCAGTTGAACTCCTGTTTGGAACAACCCCGACGTTGTACATAATAAAAGGGCTCTTAACTTTTCAACATGGGACAGGAAAGCAATAAAACTTTTAGAAGACATATTTGATGGTAAACATTCTATGCCCATTAATGTTTTGAAGGTTTATACGGCATTGATTCAAAATACATTCTTCAACCATCAGCAACTAAAATCCATGATCCAGACCAAACTTCATATTAAACAAATAAACATAGATAAACACACTGCTGCGGATAAACACATTTTATAATCTCGCTACCTATCAGTAAATGGGATCTTGCTCTATCTACTGGTACAGATTCTGACTGTTGGAGTCAAATTTGCTCAACGCCTTTAGAATTACCCAAAAAGCCAACCTTTAGCTTGGATAAAATGTAGCTCATAGTTTCAATATAATTTATTTAGAGCAAATCCTAACGGATTATGTATGTATGGGGGAAATGCAAACAGAAGTTGGTTTGGTATCCTATAATTAAATGCATTACTTAATGGTGTAGGGGCGTGTAAGCTTTGCTGCCTTGGCATCGGGGGCTGGGGAGTCCCCTCCCTCTGAACACAATGCAGAGCAACATTACTTACTTTTGAAAGGTGGAATCTGCATTATTCAATGGACATCTGGAGCAATAGCTTTCAGAGAGATAAATGCATTCTCTCTCTATATGGTGCAGTAACATGTTTGATTAAAAAAAAAAAAAAAAACCACACACACAAGCCCAGCATGCAGAGCTAGTTGGAATAGCCAAAAATGTTACTAATTGTAGTAAGAATAGCGCTTCAACATATTTTTACTAAAATTAAACAAGCAATTACTCAAACAATCTAATCAAAATCAGTGTTATAAAGCAGGGGGACACAATTCCTCTATAGTGAGTTTTATGAAACTATAGGTGAGGGTAGGGCTGAACGATATGGCCAAAACTTAGATCACAGCATTTGTTTTCCGGTCGATATGATATAATTACAGTATGGATATAAACAAAACAAAAGCCTCAGAAAGACTGCAAAGAATACCCACAACAGATGCCTGTACAAACTTATGACAAATATTTTACTATGTTGATGAAATATAACATTTTACACATGCAAAAAAACATTTTACACATAAAATCACATAAAACCCAGAACGTTAGTCAGTGACAAATTCTGTAATCACAATATTTCAATGTATATTGAAATATTGGTAACGTCATATCACCTTTATTGAATAAAGTTATATTGATATTGAGTTATTGTCCACCCCTAGGTGAGTTTTTGTTCCAAATGACTTTAAAGTTTCACTTAAATAATTCTGTGGCTATAGAAAGGTCACTTGAAATCCCATCTTTTGTCCCTTTTTGTCCTTCGTCAGATCAAAGACTGTCCCATAATTGTGCCGCAGAAAGTTTTACACCTTTTTGTTTCCAAAATACTTCAGACGGCCGCTCTCTGCCCTGGCGGCATGTTTAAGACATGCTCTAATTGAATAGATCTGTGATGGTACCCTGTAATTAATCATCTCATGTGGAAAATTGTTCTATTTTATTCATGGATTAGAGGCACAATTAGGTTTCTTTGAGTCGTGCTGAAATGAACAAAATCATCAAAGAAGATCCGTTCAATTAAGCAAAGCCCGAAGGAAGTGGAGAAACCGTCCCCGTCACATTTGCATATCCATCTCTTTGGCTTCCGAGCCTGTGCACTTCCCATCATCGAGCATGCCTGTGTTCCCTGCTTTGTTGCTTTGGACTGTAAAAGCTGATTGTGTTTTAGGTTTGCAAATGAGTTCTGTTCCCTGACAAGGTCCATAAAGCTCTGTGTGACACAATGACAAAAAAGTAAAGTAGTTTGGCAATCAAAAGGATGAGACTAGTACTTCTTCTGACTTCAAACATACAGAATTCTACCTTTTTTTTAAAGAGATTGTTCAGTCACTGCGTTTTATCATCACATTTAAATTGAAGTTTTCATTATATGGGTTTAAAAACTATAGTGAGTGGATTCCATCAGAACTTTGAAGCTTACTTTCAGGGTTCTGACACAGTCTGAAAAACACCAGCTATGTATAGAATTTGAATATATCCAGGACTGGGGTGGGCGAATAGGGAATATAATTGGATTTCTAGCCTATATTTCTGGTGCCATTAGTTATACAGTATATTGGTACTTTAGGCAGGGATTAAATTGTACATTAAATAATACATTTCTTCAAGACTTTGCAGAGTTTTTGTCTGGGATTGTTTTTAAATTATGACCAGATTTTTATCATGGGGGGTTTTACTGTTTGTTTGCTGGAAGACCAAGATGCTCACCAGACTTTCTAAACCCGATTGGTTATTTTAACCTGACTCAGCTAATGATGGGGGACACATTATGGACTTGTTTATAACTTTTGGTTTGTATGGTCATGTTACTGAGAAATATGACTCTGGTTTCCTTTGACCATCCGACAGTTTTATTTGTTTTTTTTGCCTTTTATCTTCCGCCCTTGACCCGCGCGCTCCCATTGGCTGATCGGCTCGCTGGCGACCTTGGTTTGCTGCTGCTTTCTCAAACTCTGTTCTTTACCGTCTGCAGGATTGCCAGGATGGAAATGTTGAACAGCTCTTTGATGAGTTTTAGCTCCGTCCATTGGACATTTGGAACATTGTCGCTCCTTTTCAGACTAAAAGCTGTAAATCATCCAGGGTGTTGGCTCAATGAGGTCCATTCGTAAAATAAAAACTGTTTTACAGACGACATCCAGATCTATCTCGCTCTAAAAGCCGACAGTAGTCAATCGCTTCAAAGTCCGCTAAACTGCTTAGGGGACGGAGCTGAATTTTCTGAGACTAAATGAAGACAAGACTGAGGTGATTCTCTTTGAATGTGACAGTACTATTGGACCCAGAGTTGCAGAACTATTTTTTTTACACTCAAATTTGTGAAGCAGTTCAGTGCAGTAGTGGCTTATAATATATGTGGGATTGATTAACAAAATTAAGACCCATATTCCTCAGAATATCCTTGAAAGTGTTATTCGTGCTTTTATGGACTTAACTGCTGCCACACTCCTCAGTAGTGGAACCAGCCAGACCCTTTTCCTTTTGTCTTCAGCTTGTCCAAAAAGCTGCTCCGCGCTTGCTAACCGGGAAATTGCTTCTAAGATTTTACTTTTGGTTATTAAATCTTTACATGGTCTGCTACAGTTCTCCAAACTTTTACGTAAACCCCATCCTCGTAAGATGCAAAGATCTAAAAAACAAAAATAAAATGCTTTTAACCCAAATCACTTGTTTTATGAGGTCTCAGAACTTCCTTCTTCAACTCTGCTCCCCCTAGCGGATTGGCTGCAGTAACTGCAATAAGGATGGCTGAACTGCAGACGTGTGTGAAATATCCTCGCTGGATGAAGCAGTTAAACGCAGACGGAAGTAAATATTTATTCTGAAAATAAATGGTCTTTCAAATAAAATGCACAACAAACCGCCGTTAAAGAGCAGTGCGTTTGCGCTATAGCACACAATAGCGCCACAGCGCCATTCAAATGCTATGTTTGATTTTCTTATATCATGGGGCCCTAGCATCTTTGCATGTGTCCATACTTCTGCCTGATATCAATTTGTTGTGGACTTTAGCACTTTAAGAATTGGCAAAAAAAAGTACAGAGAACTCTGGAAATAGGAGGCTTGAAAAGTATGAAGATCGGAAGTGAAGAAAGTGTCTATTTGTATTATTTGGCTGGACTAAACCAGTTTGCATGCAGACAGTTTCATATTTTTTTGTCTGTTCCTGTGCCTCAGGGGAGCTGCACAGAGCCAGCAGAACGAGGCGTCAGGATCCGGCCGAGACAACGAGCAGCCGGGACCTTCCCGCAGGAAACGACAGCCGAGCATGTCAGAATCCATGCCTCTGTACACGCTTTGCAAGGAGGATCTGGACAGCATGGACAAAGAGGTGAGGATCGGGGGACAGCTTCACTGCCACCTTCATCCTAGCTAGAGCAAAAGTGGAAGCATACCTGAAGAAGGTGCCAAATGTCTTTGGGAGGTTTTTCAGCGAATGAAATGGGAGAGTTTGCAGATGCAAAACATAAGACAATGACTCAGCTGTTTTCCGAATGCTTTAATAGTTTCACCCCACAGCTGGTAGGAAGCTCATCCACTTGCAACAGCGCTGCTCTGCTGCACAGAAATAAATTAAATGTGTAAGTTCCCACAGCTGAACAGGCTTTTTTCTTGTCAACATGAACAACTTCATTTCCCAAATCCGCTGGTATAACAAGCCTATAATCCATCCCCAACATGTCCAATTGCACCTCCTACGAAGCTAATGCAGTTCTCAGAAACAAACCCTGACAAATTCTTAAAATGATTACCATAAAAGGATTGTTTCCACATGTTCTTCTAGAACAAGAGTTGTTTTGAACCCACGAGGCTAAAGTAGAGCTATTTAACCATGAAATGATGCACGTTGACATGTTTTGTAATCTCTGGAGCACATCTGCACCAACACCTCACTGTGTTCTTTCTTCAAGCTAATGAATTATAAATTGTACTCGAGTTTTCCCACAAACCACGTCTGCATTGGTTTTGCTTAATCTTTTAAATTAATAAATCATGCAACAGTGTAAAATGTGACATGCAACGTTTTAGCTGAGGTTTTATTAATGTAAATTTAAGGCCTGTTTAGATCCAAACGCGACATTCTCTCTGTGTTGGTATCAAAAACTTCTGCTATAAAAATGCCTGAAAGCCAGTATTGCACTCAGGCCTACCAGGTTCTGCTAACCAGAAATATACCTTAAGGTATTTAATATTAGGCCAGCGGAAGCACAAAGGCTATAAGTAGGTATTGAGGAAATAAGGAGACATGGACAGTTGTTTGCTGAGTTGGTGAGAGGGTGAATTGACTCGCAGCAATCTAGTAGATACCAAGAGGGCTGAACGTATTACAGAAAATATCCACTTTTTGGAGCTTTAAACCTTTATCAAATAAATATGCTGAACCTTAAAATATTGACTTTTGTGAATGTCAGCGTTAAGGCAAGGTACTGCATTCGCTAGGGTAGTGAACGTCAACTGGCGGCCCGCGGGCCTCATCCGGCCCACCAGAGCGTTCCATCCCGCCCCCCAGAATATTTCTGAATTCAGGAATAGACTCAGCAAATTTACTTGTATAGCACATTTCAGTACAAGGACAATGCAAAGTGCTTTACATGATTAAAGCATTGGAAAATAAAAACAGAATAACAAAAAAATAAACCAGCAACAAAAGAATAGCCTAAATTCTGGCCTTCGGACTCATGCACACGGTGACCTGTGTTTGCGCTTAGTAATGCTAAGTGCACTTACCATGAAAATCACTTTTATCTGGTTTGCAAACTTTAGTGAAACTCTGTTAACTTACACACAGTGTGACATCACCTCTGCTCCTGATATGAATAATACAAATGGACTATCATGATCAGTTGTTGCATTTATTGCAATAAGGATATAAGTGAGGGAAGTGTTTAAAAATGAATCACCATCATCATTGTGTCTTCTCGGCATTATACGTGTCTCTGGACCTATTCAGTGCCCAGCAAACACAAACACCGCTCTAAAAGTGAACTTACCCCATCTGTTACCAGTTACATAAAGTAGCACAATTGCTCCGTACACAATAGAAGCACTGAATCATATTTTCAAATACAATGATTTATTTAATGCTCTTATGAAACCAACATTGGGGGAAAAAAAGAATCAAACAATCCCAACCAAACTGCCTTGTTTGGGTGGTTTATAAACATAGTCAAGAGTTTATCAGTGTCACAAAAAATAAGAAATCTTCTCATGATACCTTCCTCTCTGTGATAAATGGTGTGATTATTGTGATGAAGAATTATTCACTGCTCACAGCTGGAGCAGTACTAACAAATGTTGTGAAATCTGAATCGGCTTAAATCAGTGTTGGCAGGTCAAAGCTTTCTAAAAACTAGTTTGGAGCTCAGCCACGGACCTGCTTCATGGTTTCAGTCCTCGTACTGCCAGGGTTTAACTCTTTAGATCTCTTTTGTTTCTCTCCGGCCTTCCGCTCCTACTGTTCCTGTTCTCCCATACCATATCCACCTGCTTCCTGCATGTTATATTTTTGGCCTCAGGAGGCAGGCAAAGTGATTACTAATGACAGAGAGCTCAGTGCCTCCTGCCTGGATAATGCTCTTTAATTGAGTCTGAATTCTGCTAATGCTTCAGTGGGGAGAGATATGCACGGCAGACCCTTGAGATGTGCCAAGAACCTCTCAGTAAGTGAATATTGTGCAGAAGAAATGCCTTTGTGGTTTGTCCAAATGGAACATGTGACAAGGCATGTTGTAAGAGGTTCAGAGCGACTTTACTTTTTCATGAATTGTGGGGTTTTGACGTGGCGGCTCAGCTGGTGGCCGCTCAGCCTCTTCGTTGTTTTTCTTCTATAGCTTTCATTTTAAAAAGTGGGCTTTTTAATGTCTTAAAAATTACTTTGATAGACGAGCTGTGAAAAGTGTTGTAGTGTTATGGAGCACATTCCAAGCCTGTTATTTAAATTCCCACGCCTCTGCAAATTCTCAGTTGTCCCGGTCATCGCGGCAGCAAACAGGCCTATATAGGAGGCAAGCAGACTTTGTTTTTTCTGAAAACGTCTCAACACCCATCCAGGAGTGTTTGTCAATTCTGGTGGCTTGCACTTGAGAAAGTCTCCTGGATAGGTGTCGAAACGTTTTCAGAAAGAACTGAGCGAAGGAACGGACGACACCACTCTCATCGGACTCATCTCTGATGGTGACGAGTCCGCCTACAGGTGGGACGCTGACCATCTGGTGACCTGGTGCAGGGAGAACAACCTGGAGCTCAACGCTCTAAAACAGTGGAGATGGTTGTGGACTTCAGGAAGAACTCAGCCCCATCTCCCCCCATCACCCTCTGTGACTCCCACCATTGACACTGTGGAGTCTTTCCGTTTCCTGGGAACTATCATCTCCCAGGACCTAAAGTGGGAGCTGAACATCAACTCCCTCACCAAGAAAGCCCAGCAGAGGATGTACTTCCTGCGGCAGCTGAAGAAAACCTGCCAAGGACAATGATGGTGCACTTCTACTCCTCCATCATTGAGTCCATCCTCACCTCCTCCATCACAATCTGGTATGCTGGGGCCACCGCCAAGGACAAGGGCAGACTGAAGCGTGCCATCCGGTCTGCAGAGAAGGTGATTGGCTGCAATCTTCCCTTTCTCCAGGACCTGTACGCCTCCAGGACTCTGAGGTGTGCAGGGAAGATTGTGGCTGATCCCTCGCACCCCAGTCACAGACTATTTTAGTCAAAAAGTCGCTACAGATGGTTGGCTGCTGATGAAGAATGGTTTCAGTAGGGATACAAACAACCTTTAGATTAGTTTTATGTTTAGTTCCTCTGATTGACCTTAGTTATTTAACTGATTTTTGAGGGTTAGACTCAAGGATGTACGATTATATTTGCATTAACATCAGTATTTGTTTATGTCAGTCATTTGTTAACATAGGTATTGGTCTCATAATTATACCTGGACCAATATTTACAACTGATGTTTATTTCCATCCTGCTGCAGATATGTATGTATATACGTTACGATAAAGAGGTTTGCCAATTGGTGTTCGTTTTGCCATGTGATAGTGATGCAGCGCAGAGTTTCTTTTCACAATATCTAAAGTGTAGGGAAATGCATATATCCGTAAATATTGGTAATCGGCGATATCAGCAACATTAATATCGGTATCGGCCCAAACTTTCATATCGGTGCACCCAAAATCCTGTTTGTTTGTTGCTTTTCCTCTGCAAACATCTTGTTTTTAGAGTTTAATTAAACTATTTTTTAATTTTTCTATCGATATATAGACATGTTGATTTGTCAGTCATACTCCGTAAAGTGCATTTATAAGTACTGTTTTTTAGTTAGTTAACAAATTGTGCTCGGAACAGCTATAGTTTTCCTTCTCACACTGCAGCTTTCACAAAGCTGCAACTGGAGGCAGATTGAAAATATTCCTTTTCTTATGAACAGAAATCTGTCGAGTCTTAATCCCTTTTTTCCGCCACTGCAGAACATGAAAGGTTTGGATACGCTTCATCCTTTTTGTTTATCAACTCTAACCTTATAACCGAGCGTTCAGCTCTTAGTCTCTCGACGGCTAAGGGGCCGTAACCCCAGAAGCCATATGCTATCGTTACTATGGCAACTTCAAACAGCCCAGTTTTTAACATTTCCTCTCCGCTCACATCTGACACCTATCAGAGAAATAACCTGTAACACAGTTATAGTGAAATACCATTCATCATTACTGGGTGGTAACTCGTGTCTTGAACTAGACACATCAACCAATTTTTTTTTCTCAATCTAAGAACTCTAATTTAGTGATTAGGGTAGACTGCCTCGTCTCTTGACTTGACTCCAAGGGTATTATTCTGTCCCGCTGATTTGCATCGGTCACTTATCCAACTTAATAACAAAGGCGTGCTGTTTTCTGGTGGGGTATCTTCGCCCTTTAGGACCAAGAGTCTCATCAGTCCCAGTGTCCACTTATGTTGAAGAGCTGCTAGGACCTGGTATCTTGTGTCTCAGTCCTATCTGTAGTCTGTCCTGTGGCTGAAACAGTCTGTTGTGTTGGACGCTGCACTACAGTGGGTCAGGATCTGATCCCTTGATTCGTGCACCTGAAGGTTCTCTCCAGAACTGTTCTGGTGACGTCCCTGTGGCGGGAAGAAGCTGATTAGCATATCTTCTCAGAACCAGGATGAGCTTTATTGCCAAGTAGTATTTTACACGTGTGAGGCCATTCGTGGCTGGATGATGGAGACCTGATATGAGGCGTTGCACTCCATTTGCCTGTAAAAATTTAGACATTTCCTATGAGACAAGTTGAGGTCCATTATCAGAAACCCCCTCAGTAGGAGCTCAACATTTCTCCTAACTGTTCAATTGTCTTTTCGCCTGTTGCGGATGAGATCAACTTTAGGCCATTTGCTATTTGCATCAACAGCAACCAGCAACACGCTGTCCTCCAGTGGTCCCCTGACGTCAACATGCACACAATACCATGACTCTTGTAGATATTGAAACGGATGAACTCTGATTAACTCCAACCTTGTAACCGAGCACACAGCACTCAGTCCCAATACAGTACAAAATCTGTTAATTTTGTATGTATGAAAAGATGCATTTTGGGATTTTTGAAAGCTAAAAAATGGGATTTAAAAATGTTTTTTAAACCTTGACTGGAAATTGGTTTGTACTCTTAATGTGCGTTGGTGATGAGGTAAACACTTGACCATCCAAAAATGTTCTCTCAGATCAGTAGGGCATAGTCTTAGATGTCTTTTTCTTTCACAGTTGAGGCTAAATAATAGTTTTTTTTTTTTTTTTTTTTCATATGCATCAGTGTCTTTGTGCTAGACGCCATCGTGGCTGCCTAAACCTCAACTAGATGTTTGATCTTGATTAAAGGGCAACCTTTTACTTATGTAGCACTACATTAGTATAAGATCAAGTTGGTTAATGAGGTGTTCATTTGTACCACTGGGTTACGTCGTCGAAACAATTGCATTGTGCAGGCGTGACATTTAAACTGCTTTAGCATTTCACTCAGTGAAGTTAGTCATTGAGCAGAGATTGTTTAATGATTGTCCCATCAATATTTTGATCCTATAGAAACTCCCTGACCTTTCCAGTACAGGGTTTTTACGGAGTCTTAACAAAGTATGGGATTTGGTTACTGTATTTTCAAGCCTTAGATAAATGGGGATTAGAAAGAGAAAATATAGTATGGAAAATATATCCAGACTATTTCTTATCCCAGTCTTGTCAATCCACCTTCCTTGTATCTCACTTTTCTTTCCCCATTGTGGAAATACCAAGCATCTTCTGTAGACAGCATCATACAATGGACGTACCTTGAAAAAATGCATCATTGTACTCAGCTGGTTTCTCCATATTGTTGACCAGATGCAGCTGTGACCGGAGCTGGAATAAGCTGTCACGTACAGGGTGTTTTGAAAAATACCAATGCCCTTCCAGGTTTTCCAGTACCCTACAGATTTTTATTAGAGATTGACCAATACAGGTTTTTTAAGGCCGACACCGATCAGTCTAACCGATACCTGATAATGCACTGCCGAATGTTTTGGGCCGATTCTTGAGGCCGATATAGATTTTTTTTCTCAATCCATTTATATGATAAAAATGACAATGATAACAAATGTTACACAAGTCTCAAAACCTTATTTTAAACAAGCTATTGTTAATAATGAGCTTCACACCGTACTTTGAAAAGTGCATAGAAAAAACATACATCACGACTCTTATGGCAGTGCTTTTTGTCACTGCGAGAAAAGAGCTTTAGTTCAATAGAGAGAAGGGAAATTAAAAACAGACCACCGCTGCAGTGTATGGACATATTTTCTGTAAATTTAGATGCTGTATGCGTAATGATTGGTAATTTTATGTAGATACATAATTCTCCATGGGAACACACGCACAGCAGTGTCAGTACACCAGCTGGCGATCAGATGTGGATTTTTAGATACAGAAACAGACGGTGCTTGCTGTTTCCTCCCGTTTACAATGAGAAAGAGAGACTTTCAATGGTCACATGTAGCTAAATTAGACAGTTACAAATACATCAAAAGTTGAAAACATACCCTTGTTGTTGGCACCCAGTCTTACCACATTACCAGCCGCTCTCTGTCAGGGAGGGAGCGGCAATGTAGGTGCTCCACATGATGTCGAGGCATGGCTGCTGAATGCGCTAATGAATCGATATTGGCTGATAAGCGCATGCCTATTGGCCGATACCGTCACAGGAAAAAAAGCCTGCAAATATCGGCCAAAAATATCGACCGGCCGATATATCGATCGACCTTTAATTTTTATAACGCCCATAGCAAGGTGGAAACCAATTAAGACATAGTGTGTCACTTTGAATGGCAAAGATGTTGGTGCTGTCAGTCATCAGGCTGAAGAGCTCATCTGCTACATACTGTCTAAAGCAGAGTGTCCCCCAGCGCATTATAAGGCTGGCGAGCCAGCAGGCTTAACTCACTCCCCACCTGGCTAGGCATCGTTTGTTTATTTAAAGCTCCGGGTCTAAATAGCTAACATGCTAGCTGTTATTAGCTGGACGCACATTTAGGGCTGAACAATTAATCGCATTTTCAATATAATCGCGATTTAAAAAAACACAATTTCCAAATCGCAGAGGTCTGCAATTATTGGCTAATTAACAATTAGTGAATCAGACACGTCCTTTAGGTGTCAGTAATATGTTTAAAGTGGGTTGCTCCACATGGAAGGGAAGAGAGTTGCAGCAGTGAGATAATCTAATTTTATTACTTGTTTTAGAGTTTATATAATCATACATAGCATTAAGTTCTGGTCCATCAGTTTAATACATAGACTTGCTTGTTGGTTGCACTTTATGTTCAACAAGGATCGATGTCCAAATCAATTAAAAGCTGTTCTCTTGAATAATATTCTGATTTATAAAAACATTAAAAGTCCTTGTTTTAAAATAGTCGCTTGTTTACAAACATCTTTATCTAGAGGCCATTTTTATTGCTTGGGGTTAATGCAGAAAAAAGTCAAAATTGCAATTTTGGTTGAAATATATTGTAGGCAGAACGCAATCAATTCTGCTCTGATTTGAGATGCTGTGGGTCTTTTAGCAACTAATCTGCACGACAAGGAAACAAATTGATTTGTTGTTTTGTATATGTTTAAAAAGACATGATAAATTAAACTGGGGGGAAAAAATCTTATTAAATCGCAATATTAAGAGAAAAAAATCGCAATTAGATTATTTTCCAAAATCGTTCAGCCCTACGCACATTACAGCGACACGGTAGTAGTGATGCAATGCCAATAACCCACAGCTACACCTACCGCCAGGACTAGTCCGTATTCTGCGGGAAACCCTGCTGAAGTATTCATAGGGACCTATGGGGTCTGTGATGCCACTTAACCTCATGCTTCATGGTGACAGTTATTGCTTAGGACCAATACACGTAGTCTCATGGAAAAACCTTTCACTGTTTCTTTCAGGGCAAACTCTGTTAACCTGAACATTTGGCACCATTGCTGTTTGTTCCCTGAAGCACAACTAAATCCCTCTTTAACATCATTTGTACTTTTTTTTACCAGAACATAAATTGACTCCAAAGAAGAATACTTTTTCAACACTGTTTCAAATGCCATGTTCCTTGCACTGCTCTAACTAAAGGGCAGTCTTTGACATTCTTAAACGCTGTAGAACTTGAGGGGGGGGGGGGCACGGGGACAGTACCACATTTAATTGGCTGGAGCAAGGCAGCACGTATAAGTCAGGTAGACAGCCTCACATTTAAATGTCACCAATGGTTACACGATGCTCTGTCACTTTACCTGGAGCAACATGTGCAAAGAATCCCTGGCAGAGAAAAGCAGCAGTGTACCAGCTGCGTGACCTTTTCCTCAAACCAAATCTCCCTTGTTGGCCATTTGATGACTAGCGCTGAGTGTTTGTCCTTTTGTCAATACATTAGTACTCCCTAGAGTCTAGTTTGCATTAAGAAACATATCGAGGAATGAATCTGTGAATTTGTATTTTAGTCTGTATATTTCAACACTGATTTGTTGTAAACATCAATACAAAATAAATAATCTTGGCCGTTTGGCGGTTTCTCTTTGTGACAAGCCATTCATTAGTTTGAAGCCTGCTTCCCACAAAGTGAGGAAACATCCCCATATCTATCTGCAATTTTCCCACCCATGGTGTCAAATCTAGACAGCCAGACCCATCACCAGAACTCAAAATGATTATTGTTTGTTAATCCAATGGGGCTGGCAAGTATGATTTGTGCATAACAGCAAGACAACATGGCATGCAGTGGGTCAGATAGAGATATTTGTAACTATGCTCAGTTTTACCTGGATGCATTCTGTTCTGGAATTATATCATCTAAAAAAAAAGACCTTATTTGTTCAGAAGTTCGGAAGAACAAGTGCAAGGAGGAGTCTTGTTTGGCTGTTTTGGGAGAATCATTGAGATATCTCACACACTAAATCAGAACCATTTACCAACTTCACTGCAGACATTGCTTAGTGTTGGTGTCCGATGTTAAAAATTCAGCGCAATGATTCAAAACAGACACTAAAACTGAAAGAAGTAATTCGTTAGGTATGAATACTCCTTGTTGACACCATTATCACTGTCACCCTGTTGCTATCTGCTTTTTGTTTAAGTGGTGTAGGGTAGGCTAGTTTTTTCTTTGTTTTGTTTTTCTTTTTTGTAAAGCATATTTCAGCAATGAGACCATTCAAAGTGTTTTACATGATAAAAAGAAAACACAAAGTAAGTTAAAGTGGCATGATAAAGCAAAGATCTCCGATCTCAAATCGAGCTATTCAACATGTTGGATTGTCTTGCCTTGATGTCCTAGCATGTATTATGTTCCCCCACAGACTAAAGAACATGCATCCTGTTGAATGTGACGTGTAGCCAATCAGAAAGCGAGGTGAGGGAAACCCCAAGATTGCTCTGCCCCATTGTTCATGTTTATTTTCTCTGAACTCACATTTGATCTTGAGAGGTTTCACAAGATTTTCCATCTAATATCTGAATGATCCTGAGTGAAATCTGTTTGTGTGTGGTGTGTTGGGATTGCCGTCTGACCGGACAACACCCACTGTACCAGCAAACCTATTCTAGCTACGATTTGTTTTTATCGTTACGTGTGGTGTCTCTCAGGCTTTAAAAATCGGCCGATTTTTAAATCCTGCTGTGTGAACCAGCCTTTACTCAGTACTTGAGTAGCCTTACCAATTTTTTTTTTTTTGTTACTGTTAAGTAATTTGTTAACTCTTACTTGTAACTAAGTAGAAAGTATGTTGAATTATTGTTAGTCTTGAGTACAACTTTTGGCTGCTCGACCCACCTCTGGGCAGTGTATTACATTGATTGCCGGCAATCCAGGTTGGCATTGATTGATTTTTATTTTTGTCCCAGAATTTTTTTTTTTATCACTGCTCCTACGCATTGTATACAACACATGGGCACCACAGCTACAGAGTCTGTACTGTTGCAGCCATTCTATGCAGATGCTTGCTATGCAGATGCTTCACACACCTCAGGATGCTGGGTGTTTGAAAATGAAAGTATAAATTCGCTAGCAATTATATAACCATTTGGGTGCTGTCAGAGCATTGAAATGTCAATCCCTGACAGTCATTTGATCCTTGAACACAAACATCAAGGATCAAATGACTCATCCAGGAGGTGTACTCTCTGCAGGTCAATGACTCAGTGCATTTTGCTGGGTTTCCTTAGATGGATTTTATCTGATCTGTTTGGAGGATTTGATTTGATTAAATTGTCCTGAGATGTCATCTGTTGTAAATTGGCGCAATATAAATATTCAGATTTGATTTGATTCTTCTTGACGTACCCAGACACCGTGAATTCAGCACCACTGATCAAAATCCACATGTGCTGTTAAGAAGAAGAGTGCCTTAAAGTACCATACACAAACACTTCAAATATGCAAAATCACTTGATGGAAACACTTTTGCCCTAATAATTACACTTCCCATCATGGGTTGCACATGATTGAAGTGCCCTGGCATAAGAGCTACATGCTTTAAAAAGGGTGATAAGGGATTCTGTTGTGAAAGGAAGCCGGCTTACTATATCCACTTGAGAATTGGTTGTAGTGTTTTTCCCTCGCAGACCTCTAAACAGGAACACAGAATTCTCCTCTGAGTTGTGAATAAAACGGAGTTTCTGCATGTGTGAGGAACATGAACATGTGCCTGAATATATCCAGGAAGCTGACTCTGGCAGACAGAAGCTGAGTGGGCGAAGTCACGCCTTTCTTTGATAGTTAAATGCAAGGTCAATCAGCTTTTACTCTCAAAGCTCCTGTCATTCCACCGCCTGTCTGTTCCTATGCTCTCACAGTTTCCGTCCTGCTTTATAGCACCTTATGTTTTACAGTCATCCACCTCCTAATATTCTTTGTCAAACTACTCTCGCTGGCCGGCTTTGGGTCTGTTGCCACCTGTTATGTTGATGACTTAGTGATGTAGCACAGTGAGTCTGCACAGGCTGTTTTTATAGTTTGAAATTAAACAGAGCTGTTAAAATAAACCCCTCAACCCTGTTTGCAAAATGTCTGCAACAGTAAAGATGTGGCATGTCTGCTGGAGCTGTGAAGGTCTCTTTAATTGGCAGGAGTCGGCTCAGAGGGATCCATGGTTACTCCTTTGAAGAGGTGGGAATCTTCCCTGACTTCACTACAGTCATCTCATAGCTCTGTTTGCATCTTGATGTCCTCCAGCTTCAAGTTCCTATACAAATGAAGCAGCTAATTTTATTTTAAGTAGTGTTTTTTAAAGTTATTTGCAAAAAGATAGCATCCCTGGAACCTTTTCATCATTTATGATGTTGCAACCAGAAACCTAAATGTACTGAAATGTATTTTGGTTTGAAGGGAGAAAAAAAAAATCACCTTTTTTAAAACTAAAATGGGGTGCATATAATGTATTCACTATTCTAGTGAATACATTTTCTCCCACCCAGACAGCTTTTGGGGGCTGCAAGATGATTTGATGCTGATGTGAAGATTTAGCATTTCCTAATATGTGAAACCGATATCAATGGATCACTTTACAAGATGCTCCACATTTCTCATTTTAACGCAAGGGGATGGCTTCACTTTTTTTTTTATTTGGTAAAAGTGCTTACAAAATATTACTTCTCATAATTTTACGACTTCAGTCTCATAATTTAAGAATAAAAATAAAAATAAAAATCCTGCTCAGGAAAATGAGGTTTCCAGTCTCTGGCACTGTTAATTTGGGGGTTTCAGGATGAAAAGTTTGCGAACCTCTGCACTATTCAGTCCCCTTTATTCTGATAATCCTGAATACAATCTAGGTCAACCAGTTGCCTTCAGAGGCCCCCTAATTATTTTCCTTGACAAGATTGCTGTTCAAAGATACTGTCTGTCCAACTGCACTCAGTTTGAGGTTTTTGAAAAGGGGTGACTACATTTTTTTAATATACTAACGGCAGCAATTAAAACCGCCATCGTTAAATTGTAAAAAGGCAAGTGTGGCTGAAATGGAGTAAGTATGTCCAACAAAGCCTGGTGGCCAGCCAGGCTTATAATACGCTGGGGGAAACCCTGCTTGTGTCACGTAGACACATGATCAAAGTTAACATGAGAGCCAGAGAAATGCTAGTTTCTAAAGAAATTGAATTGGTGTCAAAGCCAAACACAATCGCTCTAGAGAGGGAGTTTTTTTGTTTTTGTTTTTTTAGATTTAAACCAAACCAGGTTTTTGAATTTTAACAAAATGCGGCCTCCTGCTTAATTTGTCTGAGCCGGTAGGTGAAGAGGATATACTTGCGTTATTATTCCATCATCATATTAGTTGAAAAAGGTCTCCAAATGACAGTAATATGATTTATGGCAATGATTTGCAGAAAAAGGTATCGTCCAGCAAAATTTATTACTGTGATAGGCTTAATTTTCACCATACTTGTTTGTGGCTTTATTCTACTGCTGAGTATCGATTTTGATTTTATGTGAAGTAAGCCCCAGTGGTAAGTCAGTCTTTCCTTCTGTGAACTGCACGTTTTGATCCACTGAAAGATCCACACAAGGAACGTGAGGGTTATAGTCGACCCAACGCCATTACACTTTAGGAGGACGTAACCAGACTGTAACTGCCAAGAACTGAAACAGGGTTATATGGGATTGCAGAAAAAGCATGACGCAGTAAAATGATGCAAAGATGCTGCGGCAGATGCAGGGTACTCGGAAGAAGAGGCCAAATACTCCTCTAGTTTCTATAATTGTAGAAATCTGGTGAATCAGCAGAATCTGATGCAGATTATAACATGTTTAGGATGACACCCAACAACTTTAATTCTATCTAATGCACTGACATTATCTAAACGGCCTGCACAAGGACGACACAGAGCTCAGCCAGACGTCTCCTATGCATACTGCTCAAGTGAATGCTGAGATTTTAGCCCTGCTCCCCTTTTCCAAAACCCTAGAAAATCAGCAGAAATCCCTAAATGAAATGTGCTGACTGCTTGGATAGCTTTGTCTAAAGCTTCAGTTCCAGCTATAGGCATGGCCGTAACTGTATGCTAACTTTGGGGGAAGTTCCTAACCCCCCGTCTCCCTTCTTCTCGGTGCAGAAGAACCACATGCCATACTTAATTTGGAGTTTTAAAGCAGTTTCACGTCAAAGCCCTTCATGGCTGCAAAGCAATGCATCTTTGCACGGAGAGGTTTTCACACCTCTAATGTTCTGTGTCAGTAGAGGTGATGAGTCATTCTGTAGCTTGCTGAGCATACTCGTTGCATATCTGCCAGGGTTTTATCGGCCTCTCTTTAGTTGTTGTCGGCTCTCTCGTGACTTATTTGCCGCAGCGTAAACACAAATTATGATGTTGGAACAGCACTGTTAAATGAATCTTGTAACTCTGTCACTGTTCTGTTTTGCTGTGATAGAGAGGATCCTTCCCTCCGAGCTGAAGAAGCTTCTTTTATCCCTCTCCATGCAGATAGAAGGAAACTGATTTAAAAAATAAATTAATTTAAATCAATTGTTTCATTGCTGTTCTTATAAACTTTCCTAAAATTTGAGAGATAAATAAGTAACAGTGAATCAGTTTTCCCTCTTCAGTACTTGAGCCTGCATTCACGGCCTCAGCAGCATTTGGTCAATGCTCAAACTGGATCAAATTCTCCCAGGCTCCCTGAAAAAGTAAAACATGCATTCCTTTCCAAATATTGCAACTGAAAACACTCCATTTAGAAAAACGAGTCCATCGAGGGGAATAGAAATGTTTTTCACTTGGCGGAAACTGAAATAAAGAACTGGTGATGATGGTGCATCATTAAGGTTTAGACTTCTTCTCAGGTGTTATGACAAGTTTGAAGCCACGGAGGCCATTAGAGACACGGCTCATTAAGCAATGGATCATTGGAGGGCTTACATGGTCATCAGTTACCATGGTCACAGCTCATGCTATGCAGCCTGCAGATATTGATCTCTTATATCCTTGGTGAGATATATAAACATTTAGCAGTTACGGGAAACCAAGAGTTTCTGCATGAGTTTCCTGGAAATGTATAACTTAACTGTGATGAAAAACATTCATCCCATTCTTCTTTTTATTCTTTTCATTGTTTGCTTTCTACTGTTCAGCCATAAAATCTGTCTCATGCCTTCGTTGGTGCTGTGCTTGACATATTTTGATCTTTTTGTTACGAGTAAATGTGTCAGTAAGGTTGCATCAACCCTACTATATACCATCTTTGGTGTCACTGTTACTGATGTGTGAAAAAGACGTTTTTTAATAAAGAAATGATGCACATAAAGCCTGATGGCCCACCTATAATGCATTGGGGGGGGGAAACCCTGCATTTGCAATAGTGGTTCCAATGGGAAAATATTCTTTAATGCCTTACCTTCACATAGATTCACACAGAAGTTTGTATTCACACCTAATCGTTGTGGTGTTGTTTTGCCAGAGGGGTTTATGAGTTATTTCTGCCTGAAATGACATACCTGATATAAATCAAGTGTAGTTAAGCTGCCTTACACCCAAAGTAAAAATTACCGCTTGCTCTCAGCTAACACTTAAATATCTGAAAAAACTAAACTACTACTCCATATTTGTACATCTTTGTACTCTAATCTGTTCTGCTTTGCTCTTGTCACTGTATCTATCCTCAGTCTGGGTAAATAAGCATCTTCAATAGCCACAGGAACATATTCAACACACCATTGAAACACAAAGTCATTTTTCTAGTTTCCAACATAGACCTATTGTAGTGAGAACCTGTGTAGTTTATTGTGGACTTTGCTCAATGTGGTTTATAGGCTCTGCCGGCCTGATCCAAGCACCAAGTACCACGGCATATTCGAAGCGCCTGTTCCTCTCCATTGAGACGCTCAGGTTGAACGTCAGCAAGTCGCACCAACACGTCGAGATGCCTAAATGCGTGTGATTGGGCGATCCTTGTGTCAACAAGCAATTGAACAGGTGTACCTAATAAAGCAGCGTCTGAGCATATAGCTTTAGCTCTGTAAAGGTACAGTATGTTTAAAGTCCCTACCGGCAGCTAGATGAGACGTCTGCTCTAATGTTTCTGTCGTTTCGCAGCAGCTGAGCTTTGCAAAATGCCACCAGCTTCTTTAAAAGGTAACCACCTCTCCTTTGTGACCTTGTTGCTCATTCTTACTGATCTTTAGAAGTAAGAGAGGCAGCAGGAGAGATCAGTTAAACTCTCTGTTTAAAGCCGGCGGTAAAATTTCAGAAATTTGCAAAAAACAACATACAACATGGATGGTGCCGTTTCCTCGTGCGGCTGCTTGTGCTTTAAACCATTTTTAGAAAGTAAAGCTGGCTGTCTTATCTGAAGAGACGCCATGTAGGGGAGATGTAATATCCTTCAAATACCCACAAAGTCACGCTAATCCCTCCAGAGGGACGTTAAGAGTGACTGATAATAACCCAGTTACACCTGCTATCCACTGTTAATTCTTTTCCCTACTTCTGTTCCCAGTTCAGAGAGATTAGCAACCCTTTAATTAGCAGTAATATGTTCAGAAACCTTTCCAAACTACGCAGTTGAGAATGTGCAAGACTCGTCTAAAACCTCCCTGGAATCTGATGTCTGTGCTCTTTTTTTTTTACATATTTAATCCTTATGTAACCGGCCTCAACTCACCCTTTGCTGCAAGTGTGCCACTTCTTTTACTGAGGCGATGTTGAAAAGAAGCCAGTATCATCCTGTTTGCAGATCCTGCTCAGAAATCTCCTTACTGAAAAAAGATCGGAGCGTTCTCCACGTTTGAGCGCGGGAGCATTTTCCTGTCTGTAGGAGGAAGCAGGCAGAGGGGAGATGTGAATCGGTGTTTAGGTTGTTCCCAGCAGATTTGCCTTCCATTAGGAGCTGGATTTGGCCTGTGAGCCTACAAACGGCTCAGGTGGCTCTACGCACTGTTCCCTTTCCATCAACTTTTTGTTCTGACGCAAAACGTCTCTGCTCCCACTTTTCCTTGTCTGGGCTCCTAGGTTAGTGATCTGTTGTAACCCCTTGCAGAAGACATCATCAATTTTTGGCTGTCCTCCGTTGCAGCTACCACTGCAAGTCCTTTTATGACAATTGTTCAAGAGCTGTGAACAATTGCATGAGCTGTATAGGCAATGTGTACTATAGTTGAACATAAGCAGGAGTTAGTTTGAACAATAAATGCTGATTGGATACATATAAAGAGCTGAGATTTCTATTCCGGCGCAGAACATTTATACTGATTTCTTATTATTTCCTCACAATGGCACATGGAAAAGCCTCTAAATTACATTCATTTTAACAGACTGCGATCTGGCAAGCTATATCGAAAGATATCAAGTGGAAAAGTAACAGAAGAACAGGAACTTATCCAGCGCTCAGTGTTGGCCACTAATTTCCTTCAAGTTGGCCGGAGCTCAGCTAAAAACCCTTTGCCCCAGGCAACAGCCGCTCACTGCTCTCACAGTTCCAGCTACTCTTAATTGCTGGCTTTTGTTGCAGAGTAATTGACTGTCATCTACTGTTCCAGTCCATGAAGCTATTAAGTGCCACAGTCACACCTCCGGCTGAATTTTGAGCATAAATCTAAGTACCAGTTTTGCAAAGATTAGAGGTGAGTTTTTGGAAGATCTGCCGAGGGGGGGCGGGTTCATTTTTCATTATGTTCTGATGCCGTTTCATGTCTGGCCTACTTTACATGAGTAGAGTCAGGCCAATCGCACAGATAGGCGACGGATTCAGCTCACGAGATTAAAGATCAAAGAATGTTGGGTTCACAAGGTTGAGCTGAAATTATAGCAATATTTTTGGGTGAGTTTTTCCAAGATCTCACGACTTGGACTTAGAACTTGAAAATACATGGCTTGACCAGACCATTAGCCGCCGTTTTTCTGATTCTTTTATTCTCTGGTGATCCTAATGCCAAAAGAAGTAAAAATCTCCTTCTCTGTTTTTTAAAGTAGAATCAAAGTTTCAGAAATCTAATGTAAAATTATCCAGATCGATCAGTTTGGACAAATACGATTAGTAATTCAAAAACCACAAATCAAGCTGGCATTGTGTAACTAAAGAGGCATAGTGTGTAGCTCAGCTGGGTTTAACAAGGCCAAGCCTTTTTCGCTGACATTTTGGCAGTCAAGGAATGATTCAGATGAGAGCCGTTCAGGTGAGTCTGACTGTTTTCAGGATGATTCGGGGATGTTCCCAGTTTAAAGGTGATAATAACCCACTGTCTATAAATAAAAACTGATTCCATTTAACTATCACTTTTAGAGAGATTCATTGAGCCACGGGATAGTTTAAAAATTATCTCTGACAGTCGTTCAGCAATCTTTGAGCCAAAGGTAACCGTTGGGTCCGGAAATCTCACTTGCCCTTAGAGCTTTCAGAGTTAAGATAAAAAGCTCGGCTTTAAGGCAGATTTAAGTGCATAACATGCCTTGCTTTGAAAAGTTGTAAGTTCCCTTATTTCCCCCTTTTTTTTTCTTGGCCTTTGATTACAGTAAAGACAAATGATGCTGCAGGGAATTTGTCGCGTTGTTTGTGGAGATTGATTATTTAATTTGTTTTTAAAGGCTGGTATGGTAATCACAGGCAGACCATGCTTCACTGGCTGTGTAGTTAATAACGTTGTCTTTAAGGTACCTGTGAGAGGAGGACGAGCTCTTTCCTGAATGTTTCAGACTGTCAGCTGAATTGAGTTTTGTCCTCAAAGAATCCAGATACTTGACGGCTATAAGCCAGTTTACTGTAGTGTCGGTCCAGACGAATGGGGAGGGTTGCATTAGAAAGGGCATGCATTGTTTTCTCATGCAGACAAGATTTCTGTACTAGATCACTTAAAAACTCATATTAACTACAAACGTCTGTGGTTCTGTTGGTTAAAGCCCACAACTAGAATCTGTACATGGAGGGACGAGGCAGGTGGAACACAGCCTGGAGACGTGAATAGGGCCGGAGTGGGACTCATTTTCAGCCCTGGAGTTCCATGCCTCAGACCGGCACATTTAAGATAACGACTTATTATTAGTCCAAAAATAAATAAATGCAGTTTTATTTCAGATCTCATCCTATTCTCTTTCACTTGTGGGTTTTGTGTATTTACTATTTTACTGTTAATGATAAAAATATAATGGGTCACTGTTATTGTTTGGGTATAGAAGCATATTAGAACTGATGTTTGTTTGTTGACACTCTGTTACAACAGCTCACCTGTTTCTTCCATACCAACAGGACCAATCTCCTCATCACTACTGGCTCTGCTTCTGACACTAAATCACATTTTGAAATGGGGCTGGGCCTTTATCGCATCATTGTCTTGTTATCTTGAAACATTCCATATTGTGATAAGAATTTAGATTTATCTTTATATAAAATCCAATTAGTGGTGTCTGAAAAAAAACCCAAACTGCCAGTATTGTCAGGATTGTTATTTTTGCTTTTTATTTCTCCACTGCTGGTTTGAGAGCATCAATAAATATTAATAATTTCAAAAAATATAATTAAATGCAGCTACTATGTGCAGTTTGATAATAACAAAAAAAATCACACTTCTTTATGTAGTTGAGTCCTGATGTCCTGATGGAACATTTTGAATTTAGTCTTAATAAATGTACACAGTATTAGCGCTTGTTGGCCAATAATTGACATGCAGTCACAGCCACAGTTACCTGAAAAAGACTTCTGTAAATAGTCTTTTATCATCAGTTTTATTGTTATCACACATTACTACTGTATATTGTGATAAAATTTAAAGTCCATTTCGCTCAGCCCTATTTTGGAAATGGTCACAATCCTCCTCAGCACAAATGAAATCACCCCTTGTTACAAAGCCATCTCATAAATTAAGGTCAGCTTCATGAATGTAGAGCTGAATCATCGAACATCTCAGGGCACTATTCATACAGAACAGGATTCATTAGATTAATTCTAATATTCACCTAATGATTAATCCTACCTGCCCACTCAGGACTTGTGGGCTCATGGCTGGTACTTAGTGCTGATTCTTACATCTGACTCTGAGGGACTACAAGACAAAAATTCCTAGTTATGTGGCGTTGCATCATACTATTATTTAAACTATATAACATTTATGTGCACCAACATCCCAAAAGTCAATGACTGAATTAACTTGTACGGTGGTTTGCAGGCAAAGTTCAACATCTTTCTTTACCTCATTTGATGTTTCAAACCTCGAGCTTATTTTATTGAAAAGCTTCCAATTTTTGCACATTTAGCAGCTGTTTTCAGAGCTTTCCTCTTTAATCCTAGCTTTCTCCGCCGCACCGCCCTGCCCTTTCCACTCTCCATCTTTCAAATGCCATTGACCGAGAGCACTGACGTGTTACGTCGGGGTGCGTCAAAAAAAGAGAGAGTTGCCAGTGGAGGCAGCCCGTGGATGGCAGTAAGAGCAAAGCGTACGTGCAAATAGCTGAACAGCGGCCTAAAAAAGAAAAGGAAAAAAGAACAACAGCTCTGTCAGACATTATGAGATTACGGCCCAAGTATTAGACCGGCCCACCGGGAATTGTCCCGGTCCTCTCGATTAGCCACTCCGGGCCTGAACGTCAGTCGAACCAACAAAAAAATGCACATGTTTGAATAAAAGGGAAACCGGTGGAACAATGACGCTCCATGGAGGAGAGGTACCGAAGGTGGATAAGGTTAGCTACCTGGGGTCATCCAGGGTGGAAGAGATGAAGCTGAAGTGCAGGTAGGGTGCAGCCAGGAGGTGGAAATAGGAGGAGCATGTTAGGGTCAGTGCGCCATTGCCTGTGCCCAAGCTTTAACCTGCGTGCTCATGTCCAGAGACGTTGCTCCAGAATTTCTACATGTGATGCCATCTAGTTTCTGTGCACAGGACGCCTTGCTTTATCACTAGCAAGTTCTAGTTCTGTCTTACCAACAAAGCTAACACATGAATGATTTAAACAGCTGTCAAAGGTTTTTATCGGTTTATACAGATCAGATCACATTATGGTGTGCATATGTCTGTTGAAATTATTACAGAGAGATAATGTTAGTTTTAATGGCATAATAACCAAGGAACTGAGGGCTGATCTTACGCGTTTCTATAGAAATGCCAGGGAGAGACCCAGGAAAACGTTGAAAGCAACTAAAAGCTTTTCCCTCTTTGACAGATACGGGTTTTCAGAGTAGATTATCAGGACAGCAGTGAAAACGAAACGTTTTTGACACGGCTGGCAGTTGAAAAACCCTGCTTGCCAACCAAATCAAAGCTGCCTGTCTGCAGTTTGCTAAAACCTGAGCCAGGAGGCTGTCCAGAACAATATTTTATCGATTTATCAGACAAAAGCAGGAAAATGTATGTGATGTGTCAGATTCAGTGGCGGTTCTGTTATGAAATGTGAACAGTTCCTTTTGGCCAAGACACCAAGAAAATGTAGCAAAATGTCAGGGCTAGTTTCTCTCAACCTGATCCCGACAAAGTGGGTCAATAAGCAACTCTTTCACTCTTTTCAGCTTCTAACTGGAGGAGATGGCGGTGGGGGAAATGCCACAGAAATGAAGTCCATTGTAACCCGACAAAAACGAGCTATTTGGGCTAAGATGTAATGGTGAACTGATGTTATTCTGGAAACAAACAACTCATTTAGCTCTTTTGTTTACATCTCAGCCACGCAATTTGCTAGACGCCTCCAAGGTCGGCCTCAATCTAATCTGAGCGCGGCTGGAGAACAGAAGACAGAAAACGATAGTCTGTATGTTGTTCCTGTGTAGATTAGCTCACACGGGTTTCCTCCTCTCCCCTATCATTGACGCGGCAGCGTGCGGCCCAATAAGCGACAACAAGGCTGTAATGAGGCTGGCGCCGAGCCACAAACCATCCTGCCTCCGGCATAAAGACGACGTCCCTCTGCACTCATCTGCATTACCCAACATTTAAAAGGCGGCACCCTTCGCTGTTTATCCGTAAGCTGCCGATAGGCTAACCTGCTCGAAATGGTCCATAATCATCGGTTTTCTCAACCTTTGCATCTTTGATTGTTCTGGTTGTTCCCTTTTGGGTCGATTTACTTTGTTCTGTGTGGTAGAAATCTGCAGTGATTCTCATTAACATTGCAGACGTCACTTCTTTCCTGACTGGTAAGAAGTGAAAGCCTGCTCTGTGTTTCATATTTTCTTTGTTGCAATGACATCAAGCTCCTGTTAACGCCACCATGTGACCTACACACACCTTGTGTCCTTCTGATTTACCGGCTACGCGATGAGCATGATTTCAGAAAGCAATGACGCCCCTGTTTGAGCCGCAGCATCATGGGGCCCAAGTAGATTTACCGTTCAGTAGGTCATAGGTCAGCGCTGTGCCGGGAAACGCCCCATCTCCCACTCAGACAGGAGGAGTTATTTAGTTATGCCAGAAGGGCATGATATTTCATACATGCCCTTCCTCATCTTTCCATCTCCCTTCTGGCATAACTAAATAACAAGATGCACGGAAGGCAGGTTTGAGGTGTGCTGTATGTACTAATGCTGGTGTTGCTAAGATGTGCAAAAACCCAAACTAAACGAAAGCTCCCCTCCAAAACCAAACCTGATACAGGTGGACGACATCTTAGGAGAGGAGAGCGACAACGAGAGCGAGGGTCGCGGGAAGGAGAAGCCTGGGAACGAGGATATCGCTGAGGAAGAGGAGGAGGAGGAGCAGCAGCAGCAGCCGGCGGCTGGAGAGGCGGCATCTCGAGGACCCGGCCCCGAGGCAGGCGGTGCGGAGGAGAGACTTCAAACGCCCCCCAGCGACGGCGGTTTGCCCCAGAATGCCTCAAGGTGAGGAGCAGATATCGTGTCTCAGTTTGCTTCGCCTCACTGGGTGTTCTGGTCGTCAGCTCTCTTCCAGTCGTAGAATAAGCCCAGGAGGAAGTTTTAGGTGACAGCCTCTTAACCGTGTGTGTAGACGATGCTGACGCTCACCGCCGACTCATTTAGGGGAGAACAAGGCTCAGCGCGGGCCCACCTTTCAAATGTGCTGCAGGTTTTCCAGGTCCAGCGTCTCGCTGAGTGACTATTATCAGAACATGCCACTTCATTAGGGCGTCTGTGCTGCAGCCAGACGGCCTGGTCCGTTGCCATGGAGACTAATTCCAAACAGACAGCAGGCATTTGAAGATTTCAAAACATAATTATGAGGATCTCCTGTTGCTGAAGGGCTGACCGAGCTGTCAGTCTGCCAGAGCTCGGTCTGCCACAGCAGATTATTTCCCTCTGTGCTGCTTTCGGAGCTAAAGTAAGAGCTCCCGAGTTTTGGATGGAGATCTTTTCCTGCACTTTGTAATTCTCCTAAATGTAAATATTTCTCGAGGATGCTGCCTTAACTTTGATCAGATGCTTTTTGGAATGTCTGGAGGTAAACCATATTGGAGTTGGCCTGTTTTTAGGGGTGCAGTGGAACATCGCATCAGGAGATCCTGCAATATTAAACGCCTCGGTCAGCATGGGCTAGTATCGCATTCTCAGTTTATAAGCTTGTGTAGAACAACCATGCAATAGTTTTCCTTTCTGGTTTTGTAATTTCTTAGCAATAATGATGACATTTTAAATACATATGCCAAATGTAGTATTTGTTTTCAAGTAAATATGCGTTTTACACCAGATATCAATATATTTATTTTATTGGGTGTTTTCAATATCACATCAGTTCCTGCTGGTGGCTCTGGAGGACATTCAGAACGCAGTGAGAACCAGACTCTGCAGCAGGGACGGAGTTAGACATTCTCCACATCAGGAGCCAAACCCACAAAATATTTCATCATTACCAGGGTCCTCACAGGAATCCTTTTTCAGAGTAGCTGTGGACGGCTGGTGGTGGCGCCGTGCCGCGTCACCAGTCCATCACCCTTTGAGTCATCCAATTGTGTCACTGTTACTGATTAAATTCTGGGCTAATTTTTTTAACTGTACTGTATATTGTCAGCACCAAACTTATTTTTTGTCAAGCTTCCAGAAACAGACCACAGGCAGTAAATCTTATCTTCATCATTTTGTACCAGGTTCTTGTTCCATCTCTGTGTCCTCCCCATTCTGGCCTGTTTCTCTCTCTCTCTGCTGTCTCTCACCATTTGTGCTACATTCATAAATTATTATTATCCAGTGTTAAATGACATATGATAACGTCAGATTGTTGCTAGTTCTCTCACCTGAGCTGTTCTCCTGTCTTTTGAAAAAGGACCTGATGTCCATGGTTGGCAAATACCTAAACAAAAGTGTAGCAAGGATATATTTATAAATTAATTAATTATTCTAGGTTTAACACTAGACTACATTCCAGCACCCATAAAACTGCCAAAGGGGATAAATTTTACTCCCTTGCAACAGTGTCAGTGATCAAAAGTTGCAGTAAAGTTGTTTTTTAAAGATTTATATGTACAAATTAAGGGAAACTAACAAAACAGTCTAGACCCATTTTAGGAAAAGTCGTGGAGTGAGAGAAACTGGGGTTTTATTTTAGATACAAGAATTTCAAAACCAAAGGTAAAACAAAACCTTTTCAGTTCCAGTGTTAAGGATATTTATTGGGCTTAGCCCCTCACTGCACTTTTTTCTCAAACCAATGCTAATCTAGTCAAGTACGTAATAAAACTGTGGCACCGTATTGTCAGATTGTATCAGTAAATACGTTCATTCATCGTGTTGACATACACATCTGTGCTCACTGCATAACAACATGACGTGTCTGGATGCTAGCAGGGACCGGAGTTAGTGAGAGTTATGAAAAACAGTAATGAACTAGATGGGAGCTCAAGTGCTGTCACCGTTCATTAAAAGGCACTTAGTTCTGCTCATAAGCACTTTGAATGTGTCCACCTTCAAAACAGCGCTGTGATTGTTCAGTACGTGTGTGCCGAAAGGCTGAACTCAGAACATCTGGTACGTATCCATGTACTGTTATATCCCTACAAATGTACACACTGTGCAAAAGGTGTCCAATCTACCACTGCAGCTGTAAAGGAAGAGGTTAGCCTTCACATCGCGCCTTTGCAAGTCGTGAGGTCATGTTCAGCTTCACTGGCCTAACTAAAGCTTTAAACGCAGCACTTCTTTTCTTTCCTCCCTCACATTGACTCTGAAAGTCTGTATGGCTCAGTATCCACGGCTGTCCCGACATGCCGCTCCGTCTATCACCTGGTCTGGCACCTTTGCCTGTGGCTAATGAGTCAAGCCTGAAATACACCATCCACAGTGTTGTTTACATGCTGTTTAAACTCTGCAAGGCCACCTCCGGACTGTTCAGCGATGTAGAGGAGAGGCACATTATTAAACGGTCTGGCATACGCCGCAGGAAAGGTGTAAATTCGATTGAGAGAGAGCGGTATGAACACAAATTGGCAGGTGGGTGTTTGGGTTCTGTTTTGAAAGACAACGATGTCATAGTTTCTTCATATCAACCAGCTCTAAACATGATATTGGATTTGATTCAGCCGCACTGAAGCTTTAAGTGCATGCCTGTTATGGTCGTTCTGTGCCGTTTGTCAAATCAATATTCTAACAGAATACAGAAATACTTTAGTCTTGCTGGCTAAATGAAACGTACAAGTCTTAATCCAGAGGAGAAGGTAACTCCCATGCTGTGTTAATTTAATTTGACTGTCTGACACAGTGAAGGATCTTAACGTACTCGTCTCCAATGAGCCGTCAGGATCAGTTGAGCATTCCTACATGGCCCCACGTGGCTCCTTTCTGTCATGCCTTGGACCTCCAACCGGCCCTGGTGGTTGCCGTTCTGTCACTATCCATCCCTGGCTCTACCGCTTCCTTTTATTTGCTACAAAACAGACTCACATCTGTTGCTAAGAGACTGCGTGGATGTGAATGTCTCCGTTTTGTTCTCAGCCGCTATTCAGGATCTGCTCAGGCCAGTCTGAGGGGAAAACGGAGCAGTTCTTTTCACTGCTCTTTTCTTACCCAACCAACCACCAACACGGCCACAGCTGAGGTATTCAGTTTACACTACTAATGGCAAAACAAAGCTAATATCCTGTATAATACTCAGAGCTTCATCTCTCTGATTAGAATTGTAGTACTGTAGTGGAAGTGGAAGTGAAAAGCAAAAAGCAGTTTTGTGGGCGTGAAACAAATGTTTTGTGGACAATAGATAAAAAAAAATATATAGTTTTTAACTCAAACACCACACTGTAGTCTTTACTCCCATTTTTCATGAGCTGATCTCCAAGATCTAAACTTTTTATGTATGTATATATATATATATATATAAAATACACACACACACACACTAGACCTGTTTCCCTCAAATATTGTTCACGAATCTGTGTAAATCTGTTAGTGAGCACTTCTCCAGCACGATAGGTGTGCCTTAGGCTGGCCACCATAAAAGGCCACTCTGAAATGAAACGGCACAATGCCACAGGTCTTCAGGGAGCGTGCAATTTTCACGCTGAGTGCAGGAATGTCCACCTGAGCTGATGCGCGTTAATTGAACATTCATTTCTTTACCCAAAACTGTCTCCAAAGGCGTTTCGGAGAATTTGACAAGTACATCCAACTGGCCTCACAACCACAGACCACGTGTGACAAACCAGCACTGGGCACCCACATCCGGAATATTCATCTCCAAAACAGCCTGAGACCAGCCACCGGGACCACTGCCTCAACAATACATTTGTGTAACCTAAGATATTCTGCACAAACTGTCAGAAACCTCAAGGAAGCTCATCTGCATGCTCGTCGTCTTCATCGGGGTCTCGATCTGCCTGCATTTGTTGTCGTAACCATCTTGAGTGGGCAAACGCTCACATTCAGTGGCGTCTGGCATGCTGGAGAGGTGTTCTCTTCACGGATGAATCCCTGTTTTCACTCTTCAGAAACTGGGATACTGTGTGGCTGCTGTATGTCGTTTTGTTAAGTTCAGTATGCATCTATGCAGCAGAGCGTTGCGTGTTGCAGCTTGAAGGGGGAGCACAGCCCAACTGAACCAGTCATTGGGCTGTGTCAAGATAAGTGTTAGCTTATGTTGTCCGGGAGGTTTACAGCTTCGCTGACCTTTCTACATTGCTCTCAAACATTTGTTTTGTAATGTTAGCTTAGCACGTAGCACATGGCAAATTTAGCGCTATTTGGACAACTTTAACGTGCTTGCGAGGACCCTGCTGAGGTACCGTGACGAGACTCTGAGGCCCATTGTTGTGCCATTCATCCACAACCATCACCTCGTGTTGCTGCATGATTATGTGCGGCCCCATGTTGCAAGGAACTGCCTACAATTCCTGGAAGCTGAAAACATCCCTGTTCTTGAATGGCCAGCATACTCACTGGACACGATGTCACCCATTGAGCATGTTTGGGATGTTCTGGATTGCGGTATATGAGATGAACCCCCTATTAAAGTAAAACTGCACCTTTCAGAGTGGCCAGCCTAAAGCACACCTGTTAAATAATCATGCTTTCTAATCAGCATCTTGATTTGCCACACCTGTGAGGTGGGATGGATTATTATGGCACAGGAGAAGTGCTCACTAACAGATTCAGACAGATTTGTGAACTATACTTAAAGAGAAATGTGTCTGTTGTGTATACATAGAAACATTTTTAGATCATTTGAGTTCAGCTCATGGAATATGAGAACAAAAAGAAAAGTGTTGCATTCACATTTTTGTTCCATGTATAAAATTAAAAAACTATTGATTACAATTTTCTTTAAACACTATAAATACTGTTGTTTAAATGTTTTATCATTACTTAAAAACATACACAACAGGATTGTGACATTTCAAAAGCTCTTTTACATGCTATATTAGCGGTTAGCATGGGTAGCATCACTTAAAAACATCAATTTATTTTGTGTTTCCTCCTAAGGAGTAAGAATACTTTTATCTTAGTGGGGAAATTCCTCAAACACTGTCAACATTTCCTTATCCACGATGTTCCCTGTCAAATGTAATGGGACCCCTAACTAAATGAATTACCAAAAGAAGCTCAAAGATGCTAAATATAGCTAAGCGAGTCCACTTGCCTTAGTAACAGTTTCCACATCAAGTAGTGTTGGTTAACACACATATATATGGTGCATTCACTTATCGGGGAAAAATAATTGGCTGATTTCCATCACAAATCTGTTTCTGTATGCCTCTCTGTTCTACTGAAAATGAAAGATGTACATAAAGGACAAAAAATCATAACATCAGTGCAGCTTTTCTCACTTTGCTTTCTTTAAACTGCATAGATTGACTGGGTTAAATGCCCCTTACTTTTTATGGGGCTTAAATTTAAGAGCTCAGTTTATCTTCAAAAAGCTAAGTGCAACAACGTCTGGTTTCACTTGACAGTCTGCTGAGGCTAAGGCGTATAATGAACCTGGGGGTTTGCATTAATATTTAGTAAACCGTTTTGAGTTTCCTCTGAAGAACAGTGACAACGTTTAAGTGGTCTCATTGCTAATGCGCTAATGTTTATTAAGAAAAATATAAAGGCATAAAAGTAACATTAAAAATAAAGTGCTTTTAACATGCATGCAGGCAGCATGCATCCTGCGTGCTCCTGCCAAAGCTGCAGAGAAGAGCTCTGAATGCTCTTCTGTCTCTGCATGAATTACAAAGACACTGAGTGCATTTATGAATTCAGTATGATGCACAGCAGAGTCATCCCTAATATGCTTTGAGCATAAACACTTCCATTACTGTCTCCTGTAATTAAATGCAGAGGAAAACGTTGAGTTCACACAACTTGCTCAATCAAAACTAACCTTGAACTGGCTCAGGATGGGCTGGTTCAACCTTCTTTCTTCATATGGAGTCTATGCAGGGGTCTAGTGCAACCAGTTTGGTGGCACATGTGACCTAATTTCTCAATGTTGTGACTAAACAAACCTGAGGTCACACCAGTGTGACCAGCCAAGGGCAATAAAATAAAATCTTATTTCCTATACAAAACAGGTTTGTACAGTTTGCACTACAAGCTAATGCTACAACACTAATGTTAAGGCTGCTACATACTCCAAGAGAACAGAGACAATTTGTCTCGGTTCCGACTACCGACTACTGTACTATGATTGGACAGGATTTAGTTGGGCGTGTTTAGGTTGGAGATGCGCAATTGTCTCACACATCTGTGGTACTGCAGTCCCGCAGTTCAACTCGGATGGTTGAACATGACAATTCTGCCCGCTTGCAGAGTTTACTCTATAAGTTATCCTAGCGGGGCAGTCCCCGCACATCCCCGGTGTTTGCTGTCTTTACAAATAGTGCCACAGCACACCATGAGCATTTGTGTCTGCCAGCTCTCAGCGTGCTCCATCCTGCCAGGAGTATGGGTCTGCAGACACATGGTTCTCTGGGCTCAGCTCTCTGGCCCCCTCCCTCACCTGCCTGCTCTTCGGTGACGTGGGGCTGACTTCTGCAGCTGAGCATCTTGTGCTCCATGTATAGACAGAGCCAATTCGAACCTTTTTCATATTCTTCCCACCCTGACTATGAGAAAAAAACTTTGTTCTCATGGAGTATGTAGCAAGCTTTACAAAGCAACCTATAAAGGCACCTGTTAAACTCCTATACCTGCAGCTGTTAAATTAGTAAACCTCCCAGACAAGAGAAGCCAATGCTATCGGTGTAAGTATTAGCTTCACATAAAACACAGCTTGACATAAAATACCCAATGACTTTTATGTCGGTCTGAGCTCCCCTTTCAAAATTTGCTTCCCAGGTGCGGAGCTCTGAATCACGCAACGCTCTGTTCTGCTGCAGTATGCAGAAAAATGCTGACTGCTTGGTCGGCAAGTCTATCGTAAAACCATGAAACAAACCGGTTCGCCTCCCTCCTTTATTAATTTGTAAACGTTTAGAAGCGAATGTAGCCCTTTGCCAACTGGCTCCAGAAAATGCTATTATTGGGCTTTCTTCGTCTGGAAACATATGCAAACAACACCTTACGGACGCAGCCATGATGACGTGGTAAACTCGCTCAGCTGACAATACAGCGATCTGATTGGCTAAGCAGCAAAATATGAATCACGTGACCTCTTGGACCGGAGCGCAACAGTTTAGATTTTTTTTATCGTCAATAACTTGTGCAAGTGAAAACGTGGGAACATTGGTTATTTGAGATCACTGCTATGTGTAGCAACTTATCCAAGTGCACGAAAGTTTCCCCCTGACAGTTCATACGAAACTTCTTAAGGAGACGTCCTACAGATTCTGGCCCACGGACTATAGGGATTGAATCAATCTGAACACAACTATAGGTTGCTAGTGAATACAGTTGCATGGACCAGATATTTGTTGACACTGCAAAAATATGTTTTGTATGCACCAGAGCCATCTTTGTTGTGAAACAAAATTTATTTAAGTATAGAATGACCCTTCCTGAGCAATACATTTTATATGCATCAAAATGGAGATACACACTGGCTCGCTAAACATAAGCAATTATAATAAAATAGAAATAATTACATGACTGAGTCAAAGGTTCATTCTTCCCATAAAGGACATTAACCTTTATAATAAGTGTTTTGCCAAACTGAAAATTACCAGTTTTTTAAATGACATAATTTCTGAACAAGGGCTTTATTGTCCCCTACTTATAGCCCTTTTTAAGGACGTAACCATGTCTTTTTTCTCTTAAGTATAAAACGAGATGTACCTTCAGAATATGTTGCTATCGTGTCAGAAATGGTAAAGGTACTAAGCATGTTTCTAAAATATCGTGTGTATGTGATTCGGGAGGTGTTGGACATGTAACAGTGATAGTGATGTGGAGCAGGATTGTTGATTGTTTAAAAGAAGGAGAGAAGCTATGTCAGCATCATGGTCAATTTCCTCACGGCGTCGAAAGAGTAGGGAAAATATCAATTATCTGCCAAAACAACAACACTAATATCGGATATTGATATTGGCCCAAAGTGTCATATCGGTGCAAACCAAAACATTTTTACTTTAGTTTTGTTGGTGTTTGTCTCACTTTCAGAAGGCAGATAAATTGCTAGCTTTGTGTGGCAGTTTCAAGATCCAAAAAAAAAAAAAAAGTTCTTCGTTTGAACTAAGCTGCCATTTATATTCACACAAAACTGACAGGACTTCTATGTAATGGTCTGAATGCTCACACATTATGGGGCATTTAAAGGAGAAGAGCACTCATTTGAGCCACCATTTCACTTCGGTTGCATCATCCTAATTTGAAGTATCTGAGAGCACATTAGCTGAGCGCAGAATGGTGAGGCATTTGGTTGAAACTCAGCCTGTTTGGGTGCTTCTTTTATATGTTGCCTGTTTGCTTAGGCGGACATAATTCTAAGGTTTGTTACTGTATGTGTGTGGGAACATTGCAGCTCTGTTACATTTTTTTTTAACCAGGCTAGGTTGCTGTTATTCATTCTTGAATATTGCTCAATTGTTTTTAGTCTTTAGGGGGTAGTTTTCCATTTTATACAAATAAAAATTGAAATATGGGCCAGTCTTTATACCCCTTTCCCACTATTCCCAAAACTAACATAATGTAGAACCGATTGCCATGAGAAGCCACCAAATTAGTAAACAGAGACCACCTGTGTGTGTGTGTGTGTGTGTGTGTGTGTTAAAAAACAAAAAACAAAAAAAAACAGCCATATGTTTTCATATTTGGAATATTGCATGGATTCCAAATATATTCCATGGATGTTTGTGGTTGCAAGGTGGAGAAAGAACTGAATGCTTTGCAAGGCATTGTAGATAGTTTCCTTCAACCTCTTGGTTACACGCACTGACTTAAACAGATATATTGATGCAGGTGTGGCATGAATATGTTTGACCACTTAAGCTTTTTGCCAAAAATCCCTTTTAAGACCTTTGTCTCGTACCTGCTTCAAACCCTGGTGTTACATAATTTTAGCGCTGTGTTCTGCTTATGAGAGTCAGGTCCATAGTTTTACTTAGTTCATTTTATTTCAGCACTTAACTGAACATATCAAACATTTAGTATTTCCAGATGTCTCCAATTACCTGGTCTAAGATGAATGTGCTTGTGGTTTATTTTATTTTTTACTCCTATAAAGATTGGATCATTTACATTTTTACTCTGCAGCTTCACCTCTAGCTTTTACTCTATTTAAACAAATAGAAGCTGTCAGACAGTCGTATAAGTTGGCTAACCGAACATCTTAGGACTGATATGCTAAGTATAGTATATCTGAGATGTGTGTGTGTGTGTGTGTATATATATATATATATATATATATATATATATATATATATATATATGATATATATATATATATATATATATATAATATATTATATATATATATATATATATAGATATATATATATATTATTATAGATATATATTATCTAACTAGCATATATATATATCGATATATAGATAATTATATATATATAGATATATATATATAGATAATATCTAAGAATAGCATATAGCTATAATATAGATATATATAGATATAGGATATATATAGAGTATAGATATATATAGGATATAGATATCTATAGATATCGATATACATATGATATAGCTATATATATAGATTAATATTAATATTATATATATATATATATAGATATATATATATATATATATATATATATATATATATATATCTCAGCTTACACTTTTGTTTTGAGGAACAATGTGTTTTTGGCTAATTATTACTTAATTCAGACTGGAATGCAAGGGCGTTTTACACTCTTACAATTAATGTAACTTTTATTACTTCGTTATAAGAAAAACACATTAGCTGGAATCAATTTTTAGCTCTATAAGGGACCCCTATAAAGTTGTTTTTGTGTATGTTGTAGAGATCATTTTGTATCAACTCTTCATCTATCTGGAAGAAGTAAGAAAACTCATTAAAAGACTGTTGCCAGATTTTGGTGCCAAATGCTGCACTGCAGGGGGACTTACTTCCATCTCCTGTAATTCTACCAACAAATTAGGCCAATTTAATGTGTTCTCCAGTTCACTCTTGTAGTTTCTGATCCAATAGGTTGAGTGATTTAAGAAAAAAATAATAATTTCCCTTTCCGTTGACCCTATTAGATTGGATTTATTAAAAGCGAATGAGGGAATTTTGATTTTAGCTGCCCCGGTCACTGATTTTTAACCCAGTCCAGACGTTTGTAGGTGAATAATTTCTTCCAACACTCCGGAGTACTAGTTATCACAGGTGAAATTACATCCCGTTTTTCATCAAAGCCACTGCTGTTCCCATGATTTAAAGCCCATCCCCCATATTCAGACACAGGTCTCTGAAGACATTATTTCTTTCTCTGCTGATTTCTTTAGTGGCTCAGTGGGAAAATTGGCTTCAATGTAAAACCGGGGAAAGTTGAAAGACTGTAGCACCGACACATATAACCGACATTGTAGAAACTCCTTTATCTGCTTTTAACTTGTCTGCTATAGGTTGTTCTCTGTCCGTTATCAAGCTTTGCTGTCAACCCAGTCAAACTGTTAGCTACATTTTTGGGGAAATTTACATATTTTCATGTAATATTTTCACAGATGGTTCTCATTTTGCAGAACACATCAACTTAAATATTCCGGTCCTGTTTAGACTGCTCTTTGTTTCATTTTTTATGCCTGTTTAAGGTTCTGGTGGGTCTGGTGGCAGGAAGTCCTTTGAAAATGCTCCCCCTTGTGTTTTCACCAATTTAAATAAATGTTTCATAATTCTAAAACCCTCTTTAAAGGAGTTTAGACATATTCCTTTCAGATTTAATAAGTATTTTACATTTTTAACTAAAGATGATCAAATACAGTCCTGCTGTTTAGTTTTAGCGACTAGAAGCAGATACCAACTTTAGCGTCATTAGCGGCTAACTGTTAGCCAGGCGCGGTATTCTCATAGTTCTTCAAGTCATATGTATCTCGTTTGTCATTGTTTCCGTTCTCTTCTGATTACCCAAACTTCTCCGGCACAAATGATCTAAAAGTGGTTGGAGTGCTGACCGAACACAGCTTCATTGCTTTTGTTATCAGTCAGCAGTCTCAACAAACAGTCTTTATTAGCAAAGTCTGTCAACACAGCAGCTTTTCTTACTTCAAAATAAGAGTCTCAAACAGGATGTCAAGGTTAAAGTCATCACCTTCAGACATGGGGCTCATAATAACGTATTACCAGTCAAAGTCACATGCTGACAACTGGATAACACTGGCTTCCCTTTGATAAATAGCTCTTTAATATTGGAAGTTCTGTGCCACCACTGTAAGCTGCATTTTGATCTATGCAAGAGAAGGTGACCCAACTTTTTCCCCCAGTGTTTTTCCTCTGGTCTTCTACCAGCAGCTTTGTAGGGTCTCTTTCTTTGTTCTGGGGTTAATGCCCACTTTCACAGCAAAAATATTCCTTTCCTGAATAGCTTTGGGTTAGGTTATGATGGCTAGATGTCCCACCTGTGTATCATTGTTTGATCAGGTGAACATGGCACCTTAAGGCATTTAGAAAGTGAACCTAAGACAGAACCGGACTTATGAAAGTCCACCTTTCTCTTCCTTATATCTTCATTGATTTCCAATATAATCTTACCATGATGTCACTCAAGGAAACAGAGGGTTGAAAGTAGGACTATACTGAACTAAAGGCCCTGCAGTCAGTTGCTGCCATGAGTAGAAATTCACTATATAAAGAGGTCAGATTGGAAGTCACGTGTTAGGATTTGAACCGTGCTATGAGATGCCTGAGAAGGTGAAATGTTTGCCGCCCTCCAAAATCCCATTTCGCCTTGGTGAGCTTTTTCCATTTCGTACATCCCGTTAGCTGCTGAGCTTATTCCATCGCACCTTATATTTTCCAGTCCTGACTTTTGCAACACTCCCAACATTTGTTGCACTTACACATGTTATCACGTCTCCTCGCTTTTAATTTCCTGTCTCTTTAGGTGTTGCGGAATCACTCTTGTGCCCAGCCGCTCCCCTTTTTCCTGCGTCGTGTTTCTCCGGAGAGCATTTTTTATTTCCGTGTGAAAATGAAAGCGCGATACTCGGCTAAAGTGAGCATGTTATTACAACGTCGCCAGGACGGAGGAGATGGACGAGGCAAGCGGGTTGTAAAGTTTTCCCCTCAGGTTGTCAGACAGCACAGTGTGAAATTAGAAACGCTTTTCGTCTGCGGAGGAGCTAATATTTGGAAATCTTTTGGACCTCGGTTTTCCTTGGTTGCTGGGTTCATTCGGGCATTTGTGCTTGCTGTATATGGCTGTTATAGGGCTGTAGGGCATCTCGTCTGTTCTGGCTTTACTGTCACAGAGTCCTCCGATGTGACGGTGGCCTATGAAGGAAGATGGGGAAATATCCCACTCCAGTGCACTCAGACACGTTGCAGCATTATTATTATTTTTATGAATCTCAGGCAGTAATGTAGTTGGTCGTTGACTTTGATAGAAAAAAAAGATGATCTGAACAGAGTGAGAAGTAGAAACGACATGGCATTTTTAATATTTGAGATGCTCAGTTTTTTTGTGTGTTACAGAAACACCTTCTTTTACACGCCTTGTATGGCCAAACGTGTTTTCTAGGGATGAGTTTGCTTAGTTGTGGGAAGGAAAAGGTTTTAAATACTTGTTCAACGCTGTGAAGGTGAAAGCAAGATTAACTCATTAGAGATTATTGCTCCGATTTTGTAATTAAAATTAAATCAGCCATATATTTTAATTGACTTTATAACCAGAAAATCCTTTGATCTTCTGTTTCTAATATATCAAAGAGAAGTCAGGGTAATTAACTTTAATAAACATTGAACATCAACTTGTCTTTAACCCTTTGGGGTCCATTCATCTTCGTCCCTTGGACACAAAAAATATTGCCCTAGTAGTATTATGTATCAATATATTGTCCTACTATTTTATATATTGAATACCATTATTGACTTTAGTCTTCTACATATATAACAGGTTTTCAGGATTTTTTTTAAATTACTGTCAACCTATTAAATGCCAGTTTTAGTTATTTAATACTCAATTTGATTTTTTAATAGTAGCAACATAGATTTTGGTCACTTTTAATCTCTTTTATGTAAAGTAAGGACTTATTTAAAATTGTTATAAAACCAAAAAAAATGTTTCTCTTTTTCCTCTTATGACACGAATGCAAATTAGTGTAATTTTTTGGGAGTGTCAGAAATGAACAACAACACTGATTAACTTTTTCTTTCGTTGTGCAAAAAGTTGTTCAGATATTTTTGTTTTTACACCCTCTGTTTATAACTTGGTGGATTGAACTGCCAAAAATGCGACGGATCCGTCTATATACCCCTATCTAAATTGCCGGGTTTGCTCTTGCGAGCCGACATAGAGCTCGCCTCTCCCCTAACAGGCATGCGCTAACACAAACAACAACACTGGCGGACTTTGGAGTTGAGGTTATGTTTCAGACACAATTCAATTTATTGTGGATTTCACATTAACACATTTTGCTCCTCCACTGCATTTGTGACGACCACCTTGTCGTCAGTCCACACAAACGCCTCTTTTTTCTCTCCTGCGTACGTTGTTTTCTCCCCGGCTCGTATTCCTTGTTCTTCTTTCTTTACTTCTGTGGCAGTGTTACGCTGCCATCACTGGCATGGCATAGGTATCACACCTATTATGGCTCCTATGGCTTCATGCGGTTTTGTCTTTATGCGCAAACATTTCTGTGTGGATACAGTATTCTGCTCTGTGTAGATGTAGCCTACGAGGAAATGGATCACTGAGCTTCAACCAGGAATCATTTTAACACAAACATTCACTCTTCTGAAAAGAACCAGTTTGAACAGATCACCTGCCGACCAGGCGCTACCAGGTTTGGGGATTTATTTTATGACATCATAGCAGCACGGGCCAGGCCTTCTTCTACGTCTCTGGTGCATTTTTGTGGTAAAATCACAGTGCCACATAAAGACTTTGTGTAGTTTAGGTTGTTTTTAGGATTTCTTGTGGATAAAGACATTTATCCCAAAGGGGATGAGAGCATGCTAAAATTCAATTCAATTCAATTGATTTTATACAAATATGGGAAGATTTGCCTAGTTCAGTGATTAACTTATTTTAAAGTAGGCTGACAAATGCATATAGCACTCCTGTTTGTCAAATTTTGTTGTAACAGTTAAGATAATAATAGATTAAAAACGTTTAAAAGTTTATAACGTGTTATCTTTTGTGGCTACAAATTATTTATGTTTGGTGAAAGACTGGGCAAAATGCGTGTTTTGGCAATGAAGGCTGCCAACCCCCGTTCTAGAGTGTTGAATGCAAAAAGGGACAATATCATGATGTTAGTCACTTAGAAATGCTCACTTTTATAACCAGTAAATATGCAAACATGAAATGACATTAAGGCACAGTTTAGGTCCAGAATTACACCAAATATTAGATTCATGGGGAATATTAATTTTTCAATTAATATACTAATAAGAATATTAATTGAAAAAACAACTATTTGAGATCTTGAGTTTCCATATCAGTGAATTAATGATTTTAGCTAGTATATGTTTGTATTGTTACAGGGAGAGAATAGTACTAAAGCAGGGGTCTTGCTCTCAGTAACGACACCTATTGTTTAGGATGATGGTTGCATCGATGTGAGCTCTGTGGTCTTTACATGCTATTTGGCTTGCACAGACACCATGGTGGCGACCATAATCCTTTCTGGGTGCTTCTTTACAAGATTTTGTTCGGACACTTTGATGGTTTGCATTGAAATCAAGAGACAACAATGCTGCAATTGTTGATAATACTTTAGGTTTTAATGGGAATTCATCATGATTAAAGTATTTAAACTTCTAATCTGAATTTGTAATGTTCAGTCATCTTTAAGTCATCCTTAAGTTAATCATTTAGTGGTTAAAGTGCTGTCCTCTGTCATTAATTGCATCACCGATCTGCGGAGGTGCAGCGAAGCATTAAGTCATGTCTTCCCTCTGGCTGCACACATTGTTTGATTTCAAAGGGCCATTGCAGTCAGAAAGCTGGTTAAACATGAATGAAACGCAGAAGTAAAATGCCTCAAACCAAAGTATCAAGTTAATTTTCCCTCTCACTGTGTTGCCTTCCTGTCGTCGCACCTTCTCTTTCATCAAACATCTCATCGCGCTGCGTGCCAGTGGATGGAAAGCTTTCTGAAATGAGTTTTGACTGCTGAGTGAGTGATAAAAGCTCCATTCAGTCTACTTTTCTTACATTTGAAAGATTATTAGACCCTGACTCCTGACATCTGTTTGCTCTCTGCCACCTTCTTCATGTTGGCTTGAAAGTGTTGGAATCAGCCTTGCAGCACGATCTACAAGTAGATTTGCTGTTGATAAGGTTCTATTATTGTGAATTATTTCAGCCTTAGATCATTACAGACATTGACAGACCTTCAGGCTGTTTGATGAGCGGTTTTGAAGTCCTCCTGTAATTGAAGATGCGTTTATCTTTTGCCTCCGTCATATTGTAGACATCTTGTTCCTTAGCTTTAACAAAGTTAAGTTGACCTTAAATATTCTCTCTAGATAGTGCTGTTTGGAATTTGCCTGATTAAAGCTAGGCTTGTGCAGAAGAGAGCGTCCTTCAAACCCACTGACTATGTTTGCTTTACAAAGCTGTGGTTGAAGAAGACTACAGTGCATCTTGCCTGAGCAGGCCTGCTCCATTTAAGCTCCCCTGTGGAAAATTTGCTTCCCATTTGTGCAATTCCGAATATGCATAAAAATGCTGTCGGCTTGGCCGGCTAGTGTATCATGAAGCAATGAAACAAACCATTTGGTCTCCCTCCTTTATTTGTAAAGGCATTAGAAGCCAATGTAGCTAATATTAACAGAGCTGCTGGTGGAGCTAAATTGAATCTGACAAATGGAGCAAAAAGGTAGGAATCTGTAGCAGCTGAAAAAGTATGAAAATATTTCACTCACTCACTCACATACATACATACATACATGCATACATACATGATTTTACAAGGAGTGCACATTCAAACGGAGATTTTTTTATATCATTGTATTTGTTTGATACTGATTTAACGTTAATGTTTTAGCTCAGTGAAGCACTTTAAGCACCAACAGTCTTCCACCAGATTGTTAATAATTTACAAATTCATATTTTCTGTATGAACAGCGGTTAAAAACAAAAACTAAACAAAAGTTTAGTTAACTAGGGCGACCTCGTGGCGTAGCGGGTAGCGCAACCGGGTTCGAATGTGATGTGATTTGGGTATGCCTAAATTTTCTGCTGGTGCATCAAAGAAAAAAATATGTAGGCGCATCAGTGCACTCAGAGCAAAACGTTAGTCCAGAGCCCTGCATTAAGATGTGCCTTGGCTCAGGTTGTGTGTTATGGCTGAAAAATGTAACACAATATAAGCCTTTCACGTCAGTCTATTTTTTTTCTTTTAAATTTCCTACCCATTTGAAATAAGGACCAGGGAGAAAAAAAGGCTGGGTTTAAATTGTAACCCTAACCCAATTTAAATTTAACCTTTAAATTTCACCCCTACCACCAACCTTCCTTAGCTTTGCTGTGCGAGGTTAAGAGGCTAAATTCTACGTCCCCCAGAATGACATGCAGTTCTCAATCAGAGTTTGATGAAATTATAGATCATTCTAGCACACTTCTTTTCTTTTCTTTTTTTCTTTAGCTCCTTTATTCATATGTGCAACCAGTGAGTTAACATAAGCATTATAAACAAGATTAAGCTGACATTCAGGACAAATAGAACAAACCTAACAGTAACCAGCAAAATATGTAAAACAAACCTAAAGACAAATAATAAAGCACACATTCTTGACAGTTATTTTCATCACCACATAATGTTACATGACACATCTATTCCTTGAACATAAAACTGATCTTTTCTTTTGACTTCCAGTGTCCCAAGACTGTCCTATTTCCTGTTGCGAGAGCTAGTTTCACCCATGGGTGCATTTTCGTGGATAGGCAAGATTTCCTTGACAAAATACCAAGAATACATAGACCTGGTTCCTCCCTGAACTTTCCCTTCAGTACCTTATTGATAGACTGGATAGCAGCCGCCCAAAGGTTGTGCACCATCTCACATTCACAGAACATATGTACCCTTTCCTTCTCACATCTCCAACAGTTATCGTTCTCCCTAAGTCCCACCCTAGAAACTTTTGCTGGGTTCCAGTAATTCCTTTTCAGTAGCCTAAATGAAATAAGTCATGTCTACATGTCTCAGGCTATATTGCATAATTATTTCCTCAAGATGTTTTTTTTTTCCATGCTAGTTTAACACCTTTGCAGTTTGGGGGTTGGTGTTTTCTAAACATGTCCTTAGTTTTCCAACCTGATCGCCATAGCAAGAGATGGGTGTAAATTTGATCTTCCTATCTGCTGTTGTAATATGGCTCCTTAACCGAAGGAACTTTCAAATATCTTTGTTAGGGATATCATGTTTAGGTATCCATTGTTGAAAAGAGATTGCCGGTAAGTGTTTTCCGTCAAATAGATGTTCAGCAACACTACCCCTTCATTCAACCAATTTTCCCACATGACTGATTTCTTTGTTAATTTTCAATGACTTACTATACCTTGACGATCCCATAGTGTGGTAATAGTTCAAATAGCACGTCTGGTGGGCCCATCTCCAACTTTCTCTAGAAAAAGGCCAACACAGGGTTGCTATAGGGAACATCACCTTCAGTCTGGGTGAGGAAGATCTGCACTGAGAAGGCTCTATCAGCTCTTTCTTTATTGCTATCCAGACAGGAGCACAGCCTCCTGACATATTCGACTTAGATAGCTGATGAGACCGAAGGCATTGTGATCTCAATCTATTCTTGGGCCGATGCATGTAAGTTTGTTTTTATTAAAAGCGGACTTCTTCCCTATCCACAGGAAGCCACTCATGGCCTTATTAAATCTAGACAGAAGGGGGAGAGGGAAGTCCAGAGGCAGCATGCTTGCTTATATAATTAATCTGTGGTATTGTAATCATCTTCACTCAATTTGTCTTTTCAATTAATGAATTGACCAGTTTTTATAAATTACTTTCAGTTTTTTGGATACGGGGTAGTGAATTCACATTCATCACTTCTCTTAATCCTAGAGTAATCATGATCACTTAATAGAGCAATCCAGATGGGAGTCACTATCGCACACATTTTTTGATGATATTGATCAGGTGTCTATCACGATATATATTATTATTTTATTGCCCAGCCCTAGTCCAGGCTCATTCTGTCATATGTGGACAATTTGGAGTTCAGGTGTTAAGAGCTGGTATTAAAATCCTCTCCCCGTGGGTTGATGTCTGTGTGGAAATTGGGAAGACGCCTTGTCACCTGATGGGCTTTAACTGAGCCTTTAATAAGATATATGGAAAAAGGATGCTTTATTAAATCTACATTATTGTTACATCACAAATTTCAGATTTATTTGTATTTTCTTTATATGTAAAAAAGGAACCAATTTGTTTTTAACACAATAGGATAGTTACTGTTTAGCTGAAAGTACTTGTAACGCTTCCCTCATATTTTGAATCGCCAACTTCATGGTTGCCCCGCACTTTACACCTACTTACCATTTGAGCTTCGTGTCTATAGGGGATTTCATAGTACTTAAGTTTCAAACTGCATACTGATACCAAAGCTTGATGAAAAGCATCTTATTTGCCTTATTAAAAAAGGTTTTAAAGGCATGGGGTTGTTTGTGCGGGGTCAGTAGCAAAAGCCCCAGAGAGTTTCTTAGGGAAGCAGATCCTAAGTATCATGTGAGGTAAGAGCCACTCTGGAAGTTGACATCATGGCGGATGTCTATTTTTCCGCGCAGAAGATTTTTTTTAAAACAATAGATCATTGTGGATGACATGGTCTAGATGCATTTTTAAGGCCTCCACAAATGTTATTTTTTCACATTCATGATTATATTCTAAGTATGACTTGTGGTTTGTCATGTTCTTGAGCGTGCCAAGCTGATTGTTCCAGGGCTACAGCGTGAATACTGACCTGTAGAGTATGTGACGTCATTTCTTGCCGCATCTCATTGGATTTTTTATATTATCTCCTGCTTCGTATTGTCTCAGCAATGATCGTATGTGGTATTCTAAAAGAAAACTATGTTGAATATATTTTAATGCCAAGGACCCTAACTTCTATTATCGTATGTCCACAAGACATAATGTGAACCGTGCGTCGGCACACTGCCAGCGTTTGTGCTCCACCTCTTCTGTCCAGTTAATATTTCAGCTTGAAACCGAGCGATTCACTGTCGTCCAATGTAAAAGCCTCTTGGTATATGAGGTGGTTTCGGCAAGAATTTTCTCTGCAGCTAACCTGGTTAATGAACCCGTTTGGTTGGAAAAATATATCTTCTAAATGAATGCGGTCAATTCCACTGGAAGAAAACCCAACAAGTGACTTTACAGTAACGTCTGTAGCCATGTAAAGGGTTGTAATAAGTCCAAGCATTAATTGCATCATAATACTCTGCCACTAAAGGTCATTCATCTAATGTCACTTTAATTCACACCTCCTACTGCATAACATTCTTCATACATTTTCCCTTTATTCCTTTTGTGTGTTTCAATGCAGATGTGAGTTTCTGTGAGAAATTTTCCATTAGCTACACCTCGTCATTGCTGTCATGAGAAGGTGGACTTGTGCTTTTTGAGTTGTTTTGTGTTTCAGCCGTTCAGAAGCGTTCCTGCTCAGGTTCCAGTGTTTTAGATCAGGGGTCACCAACCTTTTTGAAACCGAGGGCTACTTCCTTGGTGTTGTGTCATATGAAGGGCTCCCAGTACAGACCTTTGAACTACAAGAGTCTGCATTCACCTTAACTTCATGTAAAATAAAGACGTTTTTCATGCTTTGTTATAGATATTGTCAATTTTAAATCTATATAAATGTAAGTGGGATTAAACGAGGAGAGAAACGGAATAAAATAAAGTTTTGGTGGTGGATTATGCTTTTTTTTTGGAACAGGCTCTTGGGCACCACATGTAGTCCTCGAGGGCTACTTGGTGTCCGCGGGCACCATGTTGGTGACCTTAGTTTTACATTGTAGGAACAAACAGGAACCCTGAAACAATTTTATTCCTTGATGCCGCTTCTGTTTTTCTACTTAAATGTTGCCATCTGAACTGCATTTGATTAAAAGCTGCTTAATTTAATCCTAATACTGCTGAACAAGTTCAGTCTCTATTTCTTCAAATGTACGAATCATTTAGGTCATGATATGCTAAAGTATTATAAATGCTTAGACTGTGGCCTATATAAAAACGCTCAGTAAGCTCTATATTGTAACAGGGCTCCATATTAAAGTGCTATGTTTGCACTTTGTTGGGTTATATAAATAAACTGCAGTGAAATAGAGCAAACTCTGCTGTAGAACATGATTGTATGGATGTGGTCCTGGCTGTGCAATGCAGCACACCTTGATGAATGGCACCCTGTGTGAAGGGAATATTTCTGCTCCGACTTTAACCAGAATAACTCGTTCCCGCCTGTTCCTCTTCCCTGCATTCATTTGTCACTTCCCCCATTCTGGCATCATTACTAAATTTCTTTGGAGAAGTTTTTTTTCCTCTCTTCAGGCAGCAGTTCTATACAGCCTCCCTTTCTTGGCGCACAGGATTCATTAGGCTAAAATCGCTGCTAATATTGGGCAATTTGTCTCAAGCATAAAGAAGATGAAGTTTACACTGTTTCCTGCAAAGGTCTTGTCTGCAACATGCAAATTGATTCTGGTCAGATTAGCTGCCTTAGAAAAGCAAAGTGAATTCCATTTTATTGATGAACCGAACCTGTCTTCAAAAGTCCTGAACTATCCCTTCAACTGGGTTCATAGGCATTCTGGAAAATTACTGGATTGGATTTCAGTATGAAAAGGGAAACTAGCCGTGTGAAACCTATATACAGCCATAGTCAGTAAATAGGAATATTATTGAACATTTCCTTTGCTTTCAGTTTATCAATTCACTAACACACTATACAGATTAATTATGTATCGACTGGTGTTTTGAAGTCATTATTTCTCTTAATTATGCTGATTTTCTGCTTTCGGCTGGGGAAAACCGGACATTTAAGATTTTTATATTACATCAGCCCATTAAAAGAAAAATTGTAATACAGAAATATGGACTAAATTAAAAGTGTTCAATACCTGGTTATTGCACAAATATACATTGTGTAAAAAAAAAAAGCCTTTTTGTCACATGTAGAGTGAGAGAGACTGTAAAGGACTGCCAACAAAGTAAGCAACATTACACAGTGGATGTAACGGGAATGACATTAGAATAGGTTAGTGTTCACTAAAAACAGCAGAATGTTACAAACTGTTCTGCCTTGTCTGTATGAAAGCGTCAGAATTAGCCAATGGACCTTTTGGACAGAAGATTGTGCCACATGTTATTTAAAGGAGCTTGGCCATCTGCCTGGTAGGCCTGGTGTAGACAAACCATCCAGTGCATCATTGGGTCACGAGCCCTATGTCAGTGCTTTGAAACCATTTGCTGTTCTCACTGTTAGTCAATGCGGGCTTGTTTGTTGGCTGCGAACCCCAGAACACAAATCTCCCTAAATAAATAATAGCTGCTGTAGCTCGGCCATCACTCCCCAGCGCTCCTTTTTCCTCAATAAACAGATTGTGCAGCCAGACTAAATTACCATACTTGACATTCATCACCTTATCAAATTGCAGAGCAACTGCCCCCTCACAGCTCAGAGCCCACTGCTATTGCTGATTTAGTTGTGGGCTGCACATAAGTGCTACTTGTACATAAGATTAAATGAGCAGTCCACACTCGGGGCCCAAGATTCAGTTTTTGACAATTAGTTTCAGACAGGAATATTTTTTGCCTCCTGCCTGCACTCAGCTGCACATAATCAAAACTGACGAATACTTATAGCTCTGACCGTCTAATCAAATCATATCTTTTAGAGGGAAATTGTCCCCGTCCTTAAAAGACCCTCCTGTTTTTAGTCTAGAAGAAATGTTAAATTGTAGAAGAGGCCAGTTATTTAAATCCCCCTTGTTTCTGTTATCTTCCTCCTCTTCAAACAGAAAAGCACAAACACCCCAGTCAGGCTGCTAAGTCTCATCCGTTTTTGCTGCCTTTTTATTCACCGTTCGCTTCGATTGAGATGAAAGTGGAAATGCAGCCCATCTTGGCATCCGGTGAATTGGACTCACTGTACTCTTTCTTCCTCTAACTCTCCGTCTTGCCTTCTCTCGAACCTCTCTACCTTTTTATTCTCCATCTCCAGGCTATAGTTTTGTGTGATTTGGACCATTTGTTCTGGCTCCCCTTTCCTTTGCTGGGGGTTGACAGAAAGCTCTGCATATGGACCGCGCACTCTCGGCAGTGGGCTGTGTCTCCAGGGTTCTGATCGGTAATTCGGTGTGAATATTTATCCCTTCTGAGTCCTTATGTAATTACAGCTCCACTTGTTTACTGCTGTCCTACACCACTTATTTTTGTGAGCATAGTATTTAAAGACATGTGGTGATAACTACCTCTTGAAGTTCGGATATGATATTTTTAGAGAAGCGCCAATCAGACTTTTCTGGCCCAATTGTTATCCACGTCTTTTATTTAATTTTTAAAAGTAGCAGTTGTTCTCAATACTAGATGCAGAGGTAAATTCCTGCTGCTCGGAAAAAGCCATTTTAAAACAGAGGTCTGTATCACACCGTTGACATTTAAAACTGTCTTCATTTCCTTCTAATAGTAGTTAATGCTGTTAGTGATGCTAACATTGGGAAAGCCAAAGTCTGTGTTTTCCCAGGAAAATGAAATCCATGCCTGAAGTTGGAGATTTACAAAAGGTTGCCTCCATTTCAGAATTCAGTATCTTCCATAAAGGACAGACATAGAAATCTTAAAAGGATAAGACGGCAACTTTGCTGTACCTTGTGCAGTATTTTTTTTTTACTCGAAGTCTTGCTCTCGCTTGCTTTCTCACAGCCCAAGCAATCCATAGATGAGGGATGGGTGACATGGACTTAGGTTTATCACAATATTTTGTAGTATTAGTTGCAATAACAATAAACATGATTGATGGTCTTTTAAAAGCCATTGCAGTCTTGTTTAGGCTTTAGATTGTTTGAGTGTGACTGCCCGTCATTGCAGTGAAAGTCCTGAAAACAGGAATACCACTTAAGAAAAAGACAAAAAGTTCACAAAGACCAACATATCAGTCATTAAATAAGCTACTTCAACACAACAGTAACATAAGTTAGTGGAAATATATATTATAAAAAGCAAACAATAACTGCCTTTATCATATTTTTAACAACCTTCATGTTTATTACTGCTGCCAAATAGTAATGTTACAGACTCAACACTACTTTTCATAAAGTTTCTAAACATTGAGAATTCGCTACATGCGACTCTGGCTCAGTGGGTAGAATAGTCCTTTTAGCAATGGGAAGGTTGTGGGTTAAATTCAAGCAATGTGCCCCTGGGCAAGGCACTTAACCCTAAGTCGCCTACCTATCTGCGTATCTGTGTATAAATGTAAGTGTGAAGATGGCTCTACTGTAAGGCGCTTTGGGGGGGTGTTATGACAGGAAAAGCTTAATATAAGTTTAGTCCATAATGCTAATATGAGTATTCACTCTATAGTAACAGCTTACATGCTGAAGAGTGTTGTCATTGCCCTATGATCTTGTTTCAACTTTTAACCTTGTTGGGTACACACCTGGAATAAACTAGGGCTGTCACGATTCCTCGAATGATTCAAGGATCTCAATTCATAAAATTCATCGAGGCAAAATCGTCTCAAAGCTTCGTTACATTGTTTATTTATTCAGCACACTAATTTCCAACCAGGCGGCTTAACGCTAATGATAGCCTAGCCTGCTAACACACGGATGCCAAGTGTGGATATCCACAATGAAAATAGAAAGCAACGGGCAAAAGGAGCGAAGAGATAGAGAAGTTTTATAGGTGCAGTAACACTTTAAGTTTACCAGAAAAGAAAACTGTGCAGAGTCCCACTTGGTACCGACTTAGCTTATAGCTGCCGAAGATCAGCGCTTCTGCTCACTGCTCGGCCCCCACCTTTTCTCTCGCCAGAACTTGTTTTGATTGGTCAACATGGCAGCCAAACAGCCAATCACGTGACGGCTATTTTATTATGTGAAAACAGAGAGGGATGCTGTACAGACAATATCCCATTATAGGTTAGCCAAGTATTAAAATGTTTATTTGACAATCTTACTATAACTGGGTACACTTTTGAGAGCTACTGTAAGAAGATAAGTATTTCAAGGTCATCAAAGCAGCTAATCTAATTAGATGGATGTGTAATAATTAGATCGAATACCCATGCTAAATGTTAAAAGTTAACTGATCCTTTTGTACCACAGCCAAAAAGCCGGACTTAACACATTTTTCTTATAAATTTGAGTTAGAAAAACATCTGATCACTGCACTGACTGCGCAGGAATTGAACAACCTTGAATTATCAGCTCAAAATCTAAAGTAGCATTTGAAAATGTGTGCTGTTCATCTGCAGCAGGACCAATGGTGGATAGACAGGCCTGCCCTTTGCTGATGAATAAATGTAATTTAATGTAAATATGGGTTGATCTCTTTCCAAAATTTGCACCTGAAGTTCTTCTTTGCCTTTTTAGTTGACCAAATGACTGTTTGATAACCAGGAAAACCTCGACTGGCTGGTGCAGAGCTGCATGTGGAACAGCCCATTTTATTGCTCTGTACCATGAACTTGATTTAAATCGGCAAAGCACTTTTTTAAGCCGTTCAGCACATCAGCCCTTTTAACGTGGCTAAATGTATGGCCGGTGCTGTATAACCCAGGGGGGGTAAAGGCTACATCGGGATGTTCGTTCACTCTCACTGGCTGGTGTTTGAACAGCTCTGTCCTGATTTTCTAATGAGGAAGATGATGGGGAAAGATAAGCCTGTTATCTCCATGTGTTTATAGAAACTTTGCCTCAAAGTGCTTTCCAATTAGAAAGTCTATGCCCGGGGGACCCATTGGGGATAATTGTTTTCAAGGATCGCCTGATACCCCAAAGACTGCTGTAATGGCACTGTATTTCTCCAGCAAGACTCAGATTGCTGTTGATTCTTATTGGAGATGTTTTCTGCAGCGCGCCGATAGACTTTGTTGTCGCAGCGTCTCGCTTTTGCTCCGACGTAGACCCAAAGTTGTCGGCGCTCTCCGCTGCTGCAGATTAATTAAGCTTCTGCAACGTGTGCAGCTTTCCGCCGAAACAAACAGCCTAATGGAAGTAAGCCCGTCACTGTCAGTCCGTCTCGCTCTCTGCCTCCTTTTACGTCTGTACCGAGCTGATTTTTTATTTTTATTTTTTCCTTTTGCTCGCGGTCGGAGTCACTTCTTTGAGATGAGACTCGGGTAATATGATTTGTCAGAGACAATCGCTGTCTGGCAAGCACTTTTGTTTTGGTGAACAAAGCTTTATTTTCTTGTTGGGGTCTATTTCAGAGTTTGTATTTGATAAAACTAGTGCTAGAAATGTGCGTGAGTTTGCTTCCGTTAGGGCAGCTGGGAGATTTTAATGGTGTGTTTATTGTGAGCCTAAGGCAGAGCTGAACAGTAGAGACCTGTATATAACTGTTCCAACACCTTTTGCCTTCACTTTTGACTTGCAATAATATTAAATCTAAAATGTTGTGTGCGATCATCAAACGTAGTGTAGTGCATTATTGTGAATTGTTAGAATTTAGATGGAAGTCTTTCAGTTTTCTCCACAAATCAACTTTCGAGGTGTTCTCTGTGTTTGTATTCTGCCACCATGAGTCATTGATTCCTGGAACCACTTTTTGCTGCAGTTATAGCTGCAAGTCTTATAGTTTACTCCTCCATCAGATTTGCATATGTAAAGCTAGACACTTTTTTCACATTATTGTCTTTTTTTTTTCATAATGTCTCTAGCTTAGTCAGGATTGATGGAGAGCATCTGTGAACATCTGTTTTCTTTAAGCCTTGCTGGAGGTTCTCGATAGGATTTAAGGCTAAACTTTGATCGGGCCGCATGTTTAACCTGAAGTTCTAGCTCTGGTTGTGTGTTTAGGTTTCATTGTCTTTCTGGAAGGTGAACCTCCAGTTATGTTGTGTTAAAAGATTTTATCCAGCATAAGTTCCTGATTTAGGCTCCTGTCATCCACCCTGTTAGTTTAGAAGGATGGGCATGCCTGGGAATGATTACAGTTGTGATATACGTTTACCTTTATCTAATGATTTATGAAACAGAGCTTGGTGAGATGTTAGAAGCTTTGATTATTGTTTTCTAACCTAACCCTGCTTTAAACGCCTTGAAAACAAGGTTGACGCCGGTTTCTCTTTGAATGTGGTGCGCGTTGCGGATCGTGATCCAGTTCCAGTTTTCTGACTCAAACTGCTCCTAGGCCAGCTGCGGCTCCAGCTGTGGAAACGGCACTGGCAAGAACAGTTTGTGTCGTCCTTACTGTTGCTATCCCTCATAAATGATAAAAAAAATAGCCCCGGTTTTTATTTTTTAGTGTAAAACTCATTATCCATCCGTGCGCTTAAATATCTTATTTCATCCTCCAAAAGCCCCTGTGTTTCCTCATACTTCTGTGTTGCTGCTTTATTTACACTAGTCAAGCTGGTTAAATTGGTGCGGTGATTTTATTCTGAAATTCAATGGGACTTTATCCTGTCAGGCGGCCAACATTTCCTGTTTAACTTGTGAAATTCAGGAGCTTGATCCGGGGAGCGCTGCGGCATCTGGTCAGACTTCCTTCTTGCCAAATTTCAAACACATTCACTGTGAGCCCGGCGGGAACGTCTTGATGCTCCTTATGCTCCTTTTGGATTTATAAAACATTAGAATCAGCTAAATTGGCTTTTTTCCATGCGTTTTAACACATCCAAACTAATTTTATAAACTTTTTTAATTCAACATTCAAATGCCACAAACATGAATGATAGAAGCAAAAATGTGCTGCAAAAATCTTGATAGGCAATTTTTCTAAATCCAAATGAAAAGGAAGAAATTACAAGTTGATCTTTTTTTTTTAGCAGCAACTAAAAATGTTTTTTTTCTCAGTCTCATGCATCAAATATGTTGCTTGATGGCCTTTATTGACCCCCAAAGCGGAAGTTTTCAGCTGAAATGTATTTCAATTTCTAGTATTTTAATTGTACAACACACTCATTAGGGCTCATCAAGGTGAATAAAAACTATTTCAGACACGAGCCAATCGATTGGTGCAAAAAGCATTTCCACTCAGATTGATAAAGAAAAAGTCTTCACTTCTGTGTTTCTTCCAAATCAGTGTTGAATCTGTTTTATTTGTGCAATGCTAAAATTTAAACTGCAAATGTTTAATGTAAAGATCGGAAAATTTTGGAGAAGGTACGGGTGGACGACAAGGCAAAAACCTATATCACAATATATTTCTTAATTTCAGTTGATACAATCTAATTATGATTTAAACAAAATAAAAGCCTCAGAAAAACTGCCAAGAATGGCCACAACAGATGCATGTACAAACTATTTTTGCCATATTTATAAAATTCCTACAATATATTTTAGAACTATTTTCTTTAAAAAAACAAAACTCATAAAACTACACAAAACCCAGAATATCAGTCAGCGACAAATGCCGTAATCATAGACTGCATTGAAATATCAAAAATGTCAAATCACCTTTATTGAATAAAGTTATGTTACAATATATATTGATATTAAATTATAGTCCACCCCTCATAGAAGTGTAAAAATACATTATAATTCTCTGCATATAATTTTCTGTTTCCTTATACTCTTTATATTAGGTGGAGGTATGAGGCTCCACATACAAAACAAATGATAAAGCTCTTTTACACAACCGACCCATACGACTGATTAATAAGGCTGGTTACTATGGACACTAATTCACTGTGTATGAAACGTGTTATTATGAAATATCAGGATTTGGTTTATTACAAAATAATGTACATATTGTGTAGAGCAGAATTAAATTGTCAACATGTTTGTAAATTCACTAAACAATCGTTTAGAGATTAAAAAGGAGTTCAAATTTGGAATGATGCCATTTCAGATTTACAAACATGTAGTCCATGATTGGTTTTGACAAATTTTATATGGAGGATAATATTTCAGGGTTACATGTATAAATAACTTTGTTTTGCTATATTGTATCTTGTCTTGTTCTTATCTGTTTTTCTTTCCTTTATGTATTTTCTTATTGATTCCTTTATTTAAGTATCATGTTATTTTCTTTCCTATATTGTAAGCAGGATGATGGGTAGTTAAATTTAATGTGTAGGACAGGCACAAGCACCGTGCTTCTGTCTGTACCTTTTCAATCATTATCCTGCTGTTATCGATTGCCGTGTTGTCTGGAGTGTTGACAACTACTTATTTGACGATTGAGTAAATAAAAAAGAAAATAAAAAAATCAAATCAATCAACGTTAAGTCAGGCGTATTGAGCGATCACACCTAAATATGTTACAAATACAACTCACTACAGTATTTGGGTCAACATTTATATTTGCTGCTAGTTTGCTTGAAAGAACATATCAGGTAGATATATAATAATTAGGGCTGGGCAAGTTAACGCGTTAATTTCCCGTTAATTCATTACACTATTAACGGCGATATTTATTTTATCGCGCATTAACGCACGTTGCTCACATGCTTTCAGTCAGTGTCAGTCTGCAGGCGCGCTGACTGCAGCAGCACTCTCCCGCTCCCCCTCCCCTCTCGTACATGGCTCAGCGGCGCCAGCCAATCAGCACGCAGGCTCAGCCTGGCCCGCCCACTCAGCTCTCACACAAACTTAGCAAAGAAACAACTGAGAGAGACCGCAGCAGCGAAAAAACATGAACAGAGGAAGTAGCACCGTTTGGCTTTATTTTAATACCGTAAATGAAATCAAGCTGTATGTTTTGTAAAAAGCCGGTTCATTTCAGTGGAAACACAACAAATTTCTCTAAGCACGTGAAAAAACATGAAAACGTCGAGCCCCAGAAACGGAGAGAGGAGACGAAACTTCTGTCATTGCCCGACAGACCCACAGACGTCTCTGACTGAGGCGTTTCAGTCCTCCATGGAACATCCAGGTAGATCAGTGGATGGATGGATGGATGGATGGATGGATGGATGGATGGATGTTACTGGAGCCCACACATAACATGTAATTAAGACCTTGAAAGAACCCAGTACATATATTAAAAAGTGTTATTTAAGATAAGATAACATTAGCTAATCCTTTTTTTTATCCCACGACGGGGAAATTTATAGGATTAAAGCAACAGGCAGGTGCACACAACACAGACAAAATTACATAAGGATTGAAATATATAAGAGGTGGATTAGCGAAAAAACACTGAACATAACATTATTATTATTATTATTATTATTATTATTATTATTATTATTATTATTATTATTATTATTATTTAATTGTAATAATAAAATAAAAACCACAAAACCCAAAAGGTCAACAGTTTCATGATACATCAAGCTTAGGGACTGGCTAATATACAGCAGGTCAAAAAAGGCCATATTTTGGCTGCAGTGCTTGCTGTTCTCTTATGAAGAAAAGACCAACTAGTGCACTAAATTCAATAGATGGGTTGAAAATATCCAGTATAAAATAAGTGCTACAAATGTTACAACACTTTTGTTCATATGGCAGCAGAACATTAAAATAAAAGTGCTCTTTACACTACTTTTGAATTCATTCTTGGAGTTTGTAAATACAATGCGATTAATCGCGATTAATCAGGGCGATTAATCGCGATTAAATATTTTAATCGTTGCCCAGCCCTAATAATAATATATAATTTATATATATATATATATATATATATATAATATTATAATTTTACAACCAAATAATTATTTTCCTAACCAAAGAATTTTTTCTAGAGCAGCAGATAATCGCAGGCTAAACAAGATGCTGTTCGGTTGCTGTCAGCATATAACTCTGTATGGTTTAAGCTACTATTATGAGCCCCAGGATATGAAGGAGAGAGATTTAAACTTGAAACAATGAGGAGGCTTTAATTTAAAGTAAAACAGGAAGTAGTTCTTGAGCTGCCCAGCCAAGTTGTGCTGTCACAGGGGACTGATTGATTCTGCTCGTAGGGCTGGCCGACAACTCGTTAAAGAACTGCTTTTAAATAACCGTAGAATATCGTGACCAGCCAACCTTTGGCCTCTAACAAGCCTCTGGTTAGTTAACGCAGTCAGTGTTTTAAATTAGCCTGCTGTAGTTCACAATTTGAACTAATTTGGCTAATAAAACATAAACTGCTTATTATATTCTGAATTGTATCAAAAACAGTTTGATATTTACAACACCTCCATTCAAACGTAGTGCTATTACAACTTCAGAATTAAACACACATACAAACCTAGACCTATGGACTGCCTTTTGATATTCTGTACATAGAGATTTGTGAAATGTTTAGCCTATTTTTCAAACCATTTAATGGTTTGAAAAATAGGCTACTTTTTTTTATCTGATTCCTGTGAACCTATTAATGGTTATTATCTTGTCTCATAGTGTTACACCCGACCAAACTGGGATTCTAACCTGTTGTTAAATGCCACATCCTCCTTTTTTACTTTAATTTTCTCCTTTTCTCTCATCAAACCCTAAAATGCCTCCATCTCTCCGTGCTTTAATTGGACTGTTGGCAGCCTTTATGATTCTGACATACTGTCTGAATAATTGCTTGAATTTATTTAGGGCGAAAAGATGAATGATGCTGTCTAAATGTGTTAATAGTGGAGACGTATTGTCAACAGTAAATCTGCCACATCCATCTGTAATTGGATTCAGGTAATAATGTTTTAACGGATGAACCGGCAGGAAAAAGAAAAAAAAAGAAACAGGTGTGGCTATGAAAGGATGGGGAGTACTCGTATTCTTAGAGGTCCCCACTGAGATACACAAATGGATTGCTTCAAGCTCCGACTTGCTCCAGTGGCGCCACTGCTGAGATGTTGATTAAACATTGACATTTCCCTTTCATTTAACCGGGATTTGCTGGAAGAGAAGGAAGGGTGTCCTGAGGGAAGCAAATTTCCCACCAACGACATCTCAATAACCTACTGAGCAAACTCTTGAGATTTTAATTTCTGATTCTGGAAAGGTCGAGGACATGTTTTTTCTTTTGTTCGTGGCAGCTCCACTTCTGACCAAAAAAAAAACTCCTTTTCATACACATTTAACTTTTTGTAAGATTTGTGTTTGCATCTTGCACTGTTAGTTCGGCCAATGGAACAATGGATGAAGGGCCGTTCAGCTTAAATGCAACACCTGCCCCTCCAATGTTGCATTTAAAGGTAGCCCAACCCTGTGAGAAGGATTATCATTATGATACAGATTCAAAAGGCTCTGATAGTGTTCCACCTCGCCGGGCTGCTCCATCTGAGCCCGCACAATCCAGCAGTGTGTGTTCAGAGTGGCAGCTTTGAGAAACGGCACCGTGATCCTCGTGCTCACTGGGGTGAGAGGAGGCGGCAGACCATGAGGAATACGACTGCTTACTCAGACTTTTCACATATATGAAAAGTGGAGGAAGGGGGAAAATTGAAGTGATTTGGGGTGGGTGTAACTGACCCAGTTTCTTCATAGGTGCTGATGAGGAAATTAGTTTTTTTTTTATGTCTGCGTTTTCTATAGAGCGGTTTCACTACGCAGCAAAGTTCTGTTTCTGAGGTAGGGCCTTCTGACATGCCACATACGCATTCAGATATGAGATTTTTCCCGAAACCATTACAAACGTACAGCACCCCTCAAAACATACTACCATATTATACCTACGATGACCGAATGGTCAAGGAGAGCATTGATCAAAGAAGCAGCCAAAAGGCCCATGAGGAGAGTTTAGGAGGACGACTCCGGATGAGTTATCCTCCTCGACTCCCTTGTTATCTATCCCTGAGGACAGGATGTTATGATCAGACAAGAAGAACATTTTACTTTTGTGTCCTGCATGCAGAATGTTACATCTGTGGAGAAGGAATCCTTCACATCACCGTGAACCCTAACTAGTTAACCTGGGTTACAATGGAAAGGTTTAGATCAAAGCATAATGTTGTTTTGGAACAGCTCGATCAAAATGCATGCCACACTCTTCAGATTTTCCTGTGCTAGAAAATGTTGAAAACCATACATCCTTCAGTTATGCACAACTTAGTTTTTTGTTTTTTAACATCCCAATAAAGTAGCAGGTACTGTAACAGAAAACACAGGCTTTGCTGTACATAAACTTTATTCATCTGTCTCACAATTTTTTATCAACTCTTTGGTGCATTAACAGTTCTACTGTGTGATATATGGAATCGATGTGGAATAAAAATGCTAAAGATAATTTATAGTTTTGTAAATCTACTTTTTACAGTTGGAAATCACACTTGTTTTTTATTTATTTTAACTTTAAGCATTTGTGCTTAAAGTTAAGTTCGTTAACCCACTGAGATACACAAATGGATTGTTGTCGCATGTAATTTCTATAAATTCCTGCAGTTCCTGTTCTCTTTTGCTGTCTGCTTCTTTGAAACCTCCACGATCAGAGTCTGTCTCATAGTTATCTTAACTTGGAGATTGGTTCTCTTTTTGTCATGTCACTCTTTTCACCTGTTAATACCTGTTTTCATTGTACCATTGTTTATATCAAATGCTGTGTAATTTTTGAAATATTCTCCTGATTGAAACAGTTTTACAATCAGAGATCCCTTTTATTCTTTGTAACAACTCTTTAAATTCTAGGATTAGCTTAAAGATGCAAATGGAAATGGTCAGGACAATCCTACTAGAACTGCTGATCTTTATTATAGGTTAATCAGAATATAAATGGCTGATGTGAACTAAACATGCTGGGGTAAAAAAACCTCTTCAAAAAAGAAAAACGCATGGAAATCCATGTAACCAAGTTATTGCAGATTATAACCTTTACGTAGTTTTCCATTCATTTAGATTTTCTGTTTTCCACCACACGAAGGAGGTGAGGAGGTAAAGAAAGCAATATTCACTACCTGAAAAAACGTCTTTAGAAGGTGATCAAAGCAACCGAAAGACCTGATGTGCCTTTCGAAGAAGTCTGAGTCTTTCCAATGAGACTCAGTCACTTATTTTTATGTCATTTTCAACTTGAACTTAGAGCTATAGCTGGGGTAGCAGGGTTGTTTGCAAACTTATGGTGCAGTTAAAAGAAAAAAAGATCAAAACTTCTATATTTTATAGGCAGTCACTCTCTAAGCTTATGCTGTATTTTATTCTTGATTTCTGTCAGAGAAGCTTTGTATGGTTTACCTTGGAAAACGCCTCTATTTCTTATAAAGTCTTAATCATCTTTTAGAAAAAGCAAACAAAATCCTGCAAGTCACATAGTTTCGTATTCTCCTTTGTGCATAACTTCTCAAAGCTCTCTAGAAATGAATGACCCTGTCTCCTGTCCTAGAACTTAGATTTTTAAGAAAAGACATATGCAAAAATACTTTAATATATAATGTGTACAGTGTGGTGCAGGAATGCTTCTGAGAATATGGAAGTGGCAAATATTTTCAGCTAGATAGCGATCAATATGTACACAGAACTGTATTCTGTCAACACTATGAGGACTGAAGCTGTAGCTTCACCTTTACCAGATATATATTTAACTGCTGCCCCCACCCACTTCCAAACAGGAAGCAGGATAATCCATCTCAGGGTCCTGTGAAAAGATCTCTGCAGCCTTGTCACAGCTTTAGCAGAGAAAGTGCAGACAGAGTGGAGGAAGAAAAAGCAATACTTCTGAAAAGACGCCTGAGGGCTTAAATCTGATTCTACTGCCTGTAGCTGAGCCGGAGAGGAAGGTGATTTGAAGCAGACATTGGTGACTGGGGAGATACAAATGACAGCGAATTGCACAGTTGACTCCTCAAGTCATACTTCCATCAGACTTGTTACTTTTGGACATTACCGTCCGTCTTCTTTTGTGTCAGTCCAGAGAAGGAAGATAAAGGCAGCTTTCTTTCACATCATCAGAAAGTAGATCAAGATGTCCATCTATTGTTTTTCTGCCCATCTGAGATGGGGTCTTTGAGGGAATAGGTTCATGATGTGAATCCAGACACTCCTCCCTGTGGGGCATCGTAAAAAAACCTCCAAACGGAGGAGTGCGGAGCTGATACTCGAACCACCTGAGCTCAATTCTTTCCATGCGAAACAACTGGACCTCTAAGGTCCCACAGCCTTAGAGAGAAACCTAAATTCAGCCACTTGTAATAGGGATCTCATTGTTCCGGTCATGACCGAGCGACCAGGGATGATAGTCTGACGGGTTCATGTTGCTAGACCAGTAAATAGAGAGCTTTATTTGCTGGCTCGGTTCTTTTTTTCCATCATGATAGAATAGAGCTGTGCCTGCATTATAGCAGTTCAGGCCTAAATCTGTCGATCCATCTCCCTCTCTCTCTCCTACCATTAGTTTTAAACAAGGCACCATCCACTTGAACAGAGGCTGACCACCAAACCCCTCAGGAAAGTACATGACCATTAATAATAACATTTCCTCAAGTTTTTACCTTGAGCTCAACACTATAAATTTTCTGCTTTTCGTTTTCAATAATAATTCATCAAGGTCACAGAAATCAAGTCTAGGGAGCCGTGTATTAAGAGTGCTTGACAGGCGTAGTTGAAAGCACACTCTGTACCCAGAAACAGAAGGCCACAGGTAGTAAGGTTCCTCTGATTAAATTCAATAAAAGTCTAAAAGCGTGAAGCCTGGGTGGAAAAATAGCCCCCATGATTAAAGTTGCATGAGTCTGATTTCTCCGTTACTTGTTTATGGGCCGCACGATGCAGCTGAAAGAAAAAGAAGTTGGTATCAAAAGAATTACAAAAAAAGCCATTGGCTGTTTTCATTACTAATCTAAGACATGTACACATCTAAATGCTTTTTGTTTGGTCTATCGTTCTCTTTTTGTTAGCCATTATTTTATCTGCTTACTCAGTGCTACTTTCAGCATATTTACACTGTGGAATATTTAGCAAAAAGTAATGTTAATCCCTCTGGGAGCTAATGGGGGCCAGAATAGTCCTAAAATTGAACATTTCTAAGCTGTTAAATCTGATCAGAATATTAATATTGTGTTTCCTGTACTTGCAATATGTCTTTGTTCTAAAATGGTCCCAAAGAGTCAGTTTGTTTGCCAAATGAAGGTTTTTGTAATCTGTCAAAGTATGTCATCCATGTCAAAATGATTCCTAGTTTTTGTCCAGACAGATGGTGTTTTTGTTTGAGAGATACCAGAGGGATGTTGGTAGGTAGAAACCAACTTTGAGAAGCAGTTTCTAGTTATCGTCTCTAGCTCTGGTTTACATTCGAGAATACATCTGTTTGAATATCTAATGAAAATTGGGTACAGTTAGAGTCTTCGTCTGTCATAATCTGCTAAAACGAAAATCTATACAGGTTTTGGTTTACATAAGATGTCGGTGCTGACATGTGGTCTACCCCGTCTTAAGAGAGCCTAACCAACGCGTATCGTACTAACCATGCATCAATTCATACCCACCTTGGGGGACATTTCATCCAGGCTGTTGGTCAATCCATTCTAGGGATGGGTACCGAAGTCGGTACTTTTATAGATACCGGCCGAATTCTGTCTGTACAACAGATTACCTATTGACGTAACATCAAACGGCACCGTGTTTCATTGTGACACTGAGTGAGTGGAAGAGTGGGTCATTATCCATGGCGGACATGAACACAGCAGCGCACAGACCAGAGCGTGATGACGTAAGTAGCCGCTGGTCCAGTAAACAAAGCAAGGCTGGTGGAAAGTGCTTTAAAGTATTGGCTCCACTTTTCAAGATGCGATGCAGATTATGCTCGCTGCAATATTTGTGACACAAAGTACATGGCCAGCGGCGGGAATATTTCTAATCTAAGGAAGTACGTGGTCACTGCAGCCAATTTAGCAACAAAGTTGACTAGCGACTTTTCTGACCCCTTTATGTTTTTCCAAAAAAGCGACTTTTTCTGAAACGATGGGTGAAGGCACCCATCGTTCAGTTGTGACTGTCTTGAGGTAGCAGTGAGTGCTGCTGTGAGCCCCTTCCTACTTCTCCAAGCGCTGTCTTACAGACAGACAGCTGCCTCGTCCTGAAACCCCCGCCTGCAGTCAGAGCAGAGAGCAGAGCCATCCAGCCCTACACTGCAAATGTGTCCCACCCTGGATTACTAAGTGGCATAAAATATGTTTTGAATGTATTGTTTTTTTCTCTGAAACTGTTGCAGTAAAATACTTCCCTGAATTTCATTCACACACAGCTTCAGTCACTTATTCACCTCTGTGGGTCTCTGATAACTGTCCTTTTGGTAAAAAAAAAAAAGTTTTATGTGGTGTGGATTCAGGCAATGTATTAAAATGAATAAATAGCTTTATTAGGTTCATTTGTAGATCCAAACAAGTTCATATATTAAGAAATACGTAAATGTTAGAGGAGCTATAAGTAAGATATTTACTGTAAAATCAACCTAAAATATTCTCATTTATCACCCAGGATGGATGATAAATCCTTGGTGATAAATGCCTCAGTTAAGTTTTTCTCCTTTCTACCTAGAGGTACGGTCCGGAACTACTTTGCTCATGTTTACTTCCTGGTTCCTGAACCAATCATGAGTTCCCAGGGTTCTCAAAACAGAACGCGGCATTTGGTATTTTATCTTGGTAAAAGATCAGCAGCCTGCTAACTTGGAAGCCAGTAAGAGAAGAAGACCAGAACTAGAACAGAATACAACATCATAGACCTGTGTAAATAGAATTTCAGTGCAACAATGGACCGGTAAATGGCAGATGTCCGTGAAAGACATTATGTATGTGTTGTTCCGATTTTAACCACTAGGTGTCATTAATTATTGTTCCTTTAATTTATTTATTTATTTATTTTTTTTGTTTCACTATTAAACTAATTAACACTTATAACCAAATAAACACACAAAAAAGTACAGAAAATTGTTACCGTTCAGTACCCGTACTGTATAGGTTACGATGTGAAAGGTACCCATCCCTCATCCATACCCAAGATGAGGGGCGTTTTATACCAACCATGAGTCAATTCATACTCCCCTTGGGAATATTGCTTACCAACAATGCTTTGAATTTGTCATTTATGGTCCAAAAGCTTAAATTTCCACAAGGGAGTACAATTCATCAAGAATATTTGTTTCTATGAGAAATATAAACAGTTAACTACATGAGTTGTAAATGGTTTGTGTATGGGTAGAAAATGAAGATCGGAGCTAATGAAGTGGAAAATTTACTCGTAGCCGTAAAGGACAAAGGAAGAAAAACAGAGACTTCGGAATTTCCTGACAGCCAGTAATCATCTCAGTGTATAAAGAGCCATTTCACTGCGGAAAGCAGATTTCTCATCTCGATGAATCAAAACACCAAACGGCCTCATTCATATAAGTAGTGCTGCCAAAGCCAAAAATCAGCTCCAGCACATACTAAAAGGCAGATCTGTCATCCCGTTGTTTGGACCTTCCTGCCAGCCAAGAGGAGAACTAAAAAAGAGTTCTGCTTTGTCGATTGACAACTGCCTCCAAGCATGCCAAACTTCTCTACCGTGAGCTTCCTGCCCTCAATCCTTGTCACCATGTATATTTCACAAGTGGGAGCTTAGAGGCTTGTGGTTTCAGAGATGACTCAGTCACTCTCTGAGTGCTTGTTGTTGGGCCATTATTCTTTCAGTGGGTTTCTCTTTTCCTTGCACCATTTACTTCATGCACCATTGTTCTTCAATTAAACCCAAACAATGCTGACGCATCCCTACAAAACTCTTATCTGTGAGAACAGGAGTCTACCTCCAGCTGATCAGTCAGCATGTGGGGCAGGAGGGACTCTATGAATCCATCTCTACCTTACATGTGCAGGTGCTGGTCCTATAATTAGAATATCATGAAAACGTTGACCCCCCCCCCCCCCCCCCCCCCCAGTAGTACCATTCAAAAAGTGAAACTTGTATATGGTATTTGTTCCTTAAACACAGACTGATATAGTTCAAGTGTTTATTTATTTTAATTTTGATGATTATAACTGATGGCTAATCAAAAAACTAATTCAGAATCTTAATTGGCCAGCAAACTTGCCTGACCTTGACCCCATATAAGGTTTATGGGCTATTGTGAAGAGGAAGATGCGATATGCAAGACCCAACAATGCAGAAGAGCTAAAGGCCACTATCAGAGCAACCTTGGATCTCATAACACCTGAGCAGAGCCACAGACCGATGGACTCCATGCCACACCGCATTGCTGCAGTGATCCATGGAAAAGGAGCCCCAACTAAGCACTGAGTGCTGTACATGCTCACTTTTCATGTTCATACTTTTCAGTTGGCCAACATTTCTGGAAATGCTTTTTTTTGTATTGGTCTTAAGTAATATTCAAATTTTCAGATATCCTGAATTTGGGGTATTCATTAGTTGTCAGTTATAATCATCAAAATGAAAAGAAATAGACATTTGAAATATATCACTCTGTGTATTGAATGAATATAATATACAACTTACACTTTTTGAATGGAATTGCTAAAAAAAAAGTAAACTTTCATGATATTCTAATTATATGGCCAGCACCTGTATGCAGTAATTGATACGGGATTAGATGGGAAAGGGAAGCTAAAGGATTGTTGCCTTCTATCCTTCCTGCCCTCATTAGTTCTTCAGGGACTTGTTAACGTTGAAGATCGGCTGTGTTCGTGTGCTTCACGTTAACTAAATGAACAGGCTGAAGAAGCCTTTGTAGCTTCAGCAAAACGCCGCATTTGGGTGGAAAAGCATTTGAAGCACGTGGAAGGATGGTATCTTGTTCTCCGCTTCTAATATCGCTTAAAGTAAACTGACAGATTTGCTCTCGATCGCAGACATTTAGTGATATATTTGTTAAGTCCATTACTCCCTCCTGGTTTTGCCCTTTGTTTTCTTTACCGTCTTACTTTTTTGAACTGTTTGTCTCCCACAGCTCATCTGTTCTGCTCACAGAGATCAGAGCGGTAAAAGGCATTTGAAGTGATTTTTGCAGAGGGTTGCCTTAGTCATCTTGGACCTAAATATGAGGAGGAATAGTTTTTGTACCCTTTCTATGAAGTCGTTCCCAGTGCAGCCACTCTGAACGCTCCCTTAGGCGACATTCCTGCTGTCTGGGTTGGAGTAGATGCGCTTTTACTGTCCTATATCATTCATTTCGGGTCCCTAATGCAACTCTAATGATGTGCTGAGGCTTGTGAAGCTGCAGACTGTTTGTTTGCCAACAGACACTCTGTATTACGTCCTTTTCTGACACCTGTAATGCAATCAGACTCCCACAATATGTACACATAATGATATTTAGGTGTAATGACTTCAACATCTGTCTGGGAAGCAACTGACTACACAATATGCTTTCCTACACCCTTTCTGTAAACTTTTCTGTTTCATTTATGGGTTAGTTTTGTAAATTTTCTGTACATTTGAAAAAAAAAATGACAGTTTTTGCTTTTTCTCAAATTATGATTCAAGTAGAGGCATTAAGATCCACTCCATAATTGCTACCTGGACGCCTACATCTTCATGTTTCACAGCTACAGCAACCTCCACATTAATTGGCTCCCTTTGTAAATATGTGTTAATAGTCTTTATTGTCATCATTTATTACAATAGTTTAATCTCACCCTCAGAAATTCCATGAAAAAAATCTTACCTTTAATATTATTACAGTTATTGTGTAGGGAACAGTAACTGCTGTGGTGAATATGTTGTACAGCTCCCCTTTTCATAGTAGGAGTGCACTTAAGCCTGCTTTATGCGTGATGCATTTTTTGGTGCCATGTTATGTTGTTTTGGCTACCATTCTCCGTTTGGCACCTTCTTTTGATTATTGAGCCGATGTGACGCGTGAATTTCTCCACTGTGAGATCAATAAAGTTTATCTTATCTTATTATTATTCGGCCCAAAAAGATCACCGCGATCAACAAATTGTTACCAGATCCCGGACTTTTGCCTTGTTTTGCTTTTCACTAGTCAAGCTAGCATAAGTTGGTGGGGTGGTTCTATTCTAGCGGCGGCATTTCCTGCTTGGCTTGTGAAATTCAGGAGCTTGAACCGGGTACCGCTGCAACATCCGGTCAAACTTCCTCCTCGTGAAATTGTTTGCAGCACTGCACGGCCTCGGTAACCGGACTCACAACCGCACGTGGCTGATGTGAGTGGACACATTAATTTTTAATTATCTGGGTTCCTTGCAGCGCGGCCACTGTACCTACACCGTATTCAGTGTGAGCTGCAGTAGCTGTGTCCGCACGTCTCATTTCCACGCGGAATGTACTTGCGTCAAACATAAAGCAAGCTTTAGTCTTTAGTTGGGGAAGGAGGGATGTTCACCTTCTTTGCACAATCTCTCTGGTTTGCCCAGTGTCCTGGGTCTTCCCTGGGTTCACCCCACAGATTTTCTATTGGATCTAGGTCTGGGGACTGAGATGAACGTGCAAAACAAAATAGATTTTGAGTTTTTCGCCATATGATTTGTATTTATACTCCCTCCAATTGGTGTTCATAATTTCCTGATATATCTAGGATTCTCATACTTACCGCATTTTTCGGACTATAAGACGCACTTAAAATCCTTACATTTTCTAAAAAAAAATGATGGTGCACCTTATTTTAGAACAGTCCAAATCACAGGGATTCATTGGTCCCTCCAACTAAAGCTTCTTTAACATTTCCCCTAACGTTACTTATCTTCTTTGAGCAAAACCTACTTACTTAATAAAATTTAAACAAATTGTGAGATTAGACCATCTCTTGCACTCTAGGAGTAGAATATCTGTAAAATGGCTGAAATATGAATAATGTTGTTTACGGCAATATTCCACTTTTATCACAATGTTTTAAAGGTGGATGTTTTACAGCTTTCTATAGACGACAGATATCACATAAAAGTAGATTTCATCTGAAACTCGGTTAGCAGTTGACACGAGTGAACATAGAGGGTGTGTGTGTGTGTGTGTGTGTGTGTGTGTGTGTGTGTGTGTGTGTGTGTTGGTGGGGGGTCGGATTAATAGCAGAAGATAGAGATTGGATGTAATGATCCAAAGCAAAAAGCAGTAGGGGGTGACTCAACCCCAGCACGGCCCCCTGCTGTCTCCACTGTTAATATTTGGAAACAGAAGAAGGATGGTGGGAAACATGTGTATGTAGACACTCAGCTGCGCGGACGCATGCAGCCTCTCCAGCCCCGCTCAGGTAGCAGAGACCCAATGACAGTGTTTGGACGTCGCAGCAAAACACGAAGCGTGACTCACAGAAAGCGCTCGGCCTTGACGCTTCTGCTCAGGAATGAAACCTCTTGTTAGTTTGAAGGATCAGCGCAGTTTCTCTGTTACACAAAGCTAAGCTTCTCCTCCCACACGTATCCCACGCAGTTGGCGGGGGTCCCCTGTAGCTGCCATGTCACCAGCCCTCTTTCGCTGATATTGGTCGACATCTAACCCCTAATGAACGCGGGGCCGAAGCCCAGCTGCTACTGCGGTTAATGAGAAGGGCTCTGTGTCGGACCTCCACAATAAGCACGCAACGCCGCTGCACACCTCATTAGCATCGTGGTAATAAGCCACTCTGCAGAGGATGTCACAGAGAACGCTGGAGTGGAGAGAAGGATGGCATGTTTGCTCACAGCCACATCAAAGGGTTCTTTAGCCACATCCCAATGTTTTTTTTTTTTTTTTTTTCCTCCACTGTTCCAGCTTCATCATTATCTATAAGTGGCTTGTTTGCAGCAACGCGGCAGTCATTGTTTGTCTTTGTTGTAAAATGTGTTCGCTGTGTGCACGTCTAAAGGTCGCCCATGTTTGGGATTTCTTTGCTAAAATGTCGTATCCGTGCCCACACATGCATTTCTAAGACGCAGCACATATTTTTATTTTTTTGTGTGTGTTTCCAAAACATGTAGAGATGTGTTTTCAGACCTTTGGTATCAGTATGCCCACGGATTGTGATTGTGACAGATATCACAGCTGAAGAAATAATAAGAAAAAAATGAAATCTGGTTTTAAATAGACCTTTTATAAATTCAATATTATATTCTTTTAGAACGCGGTGGTTGATTTTCAGTCTCCACTCTTTGTACAGATAGGTCCTGCCAGCGTAGTTGCTTCTGATTTCTCTGTGTAAAAACGACGGTAGAGTAACAGCTTTTAAGCCATTTTCCTCTACTGTTCTTGTGACCGGTCAGTAATTATTAGAAGCAACGGCGCTTATAGCAACGGAGAACAGTTGCTATAAAACAGGGTTTAGTATTAGCTGTGTTTAGCATCTTATGTGAACAACAGTGCCAGGTTTTGAAAGCTCAAAGGATAACATGGACCTACTTTGGACCATCATCGAGTTTTCTTCCATTTGTGACACTATGGGACTCTAAAGGTAATGTGATTGTGCAATGGATTGTGGGATGTGATCGTCATTTTCCTGGACAACAGCTAATGGCTCCATCTGAATACCCTTAATAGCTTCTAGCTCCTGTTCCTAGCTCCTGTTCCTAGCTGCTGTTCCTTGACCTTTCATGGGGTCAACAGTCAAAACTCTATCGTGGGGAGTAAAGGAGCTTCGGACTGTTGTGCCAAATTCGGACATCCTTTAACTCTGACGTCATTATGGGATGGAAATGCACATGGATGATGAGAGTCAAATCCGCGCCTACTGCCTTCCCGAAAATGAACGACAAAGTGCGTGCTCTCTGCTTTCCAGATATTTTTGTTGATTTCCGTGAGGTGGCCTGTGCTTACATGTCATGTTATGCAAAGGATTGTGGGATACCTTGAGGGTTCTTAGCACCGCTAAGGGACGTCACGGGGGTTCGTAGGCAAAGATTTTTTTTTCTAAGTGGACAAACTAAAAATACTTCAATTCAGGTCCCCAGACATGTTTTTAAATCATCTCTAATAAGCTTAAATTATTCTGGAAGGTTGGTTTTTTTTTTACACCGTTATCGTTTATGTCTACAATAAATCAAAATAGTATTATCAATATAAGCAACAAGAAACAAAAATTGTCTTTACAAAGCTGGGAACAACTCCAAGTGAAGACACGGGAGGACCTGAGAGTTTTTAGCTAATATCTCAATGGAAACCACTTAAACACTATTTTCCCTTGGTCTAATTAAGATCTTTGGTACTTTTCATAGAAGTGGTTAAAGAAATGAGAGGAAATTATCTAGTGTGCTTTTAACAAATTACCTAAAGATGTATTTGAAAAAAGATTTGTTTGCTTAAAAATGTCACAATTTCACCTCTAAACCTGGAGTAGGAGCCAGTGTATCCCTGAACAGGTCAGGTCGAAGTTAAATTGTATAGAACTATTCTTTTGAAAATTAGGATATCTGAGGAGGAGGAAGCAACATTCAAAGAAAAATGATGAGGCTTTCAGAAATTCTAAAGAAATATTGATTAAAGCCCTTTTACAGCTGCTCAGAGTACTTTACACTGTGTGCAAAGCTGAACAAAGAGCAGAAGCTGAGTCAATGTGGCAGAAATAACAGGTGATAAAACCCACCTTTTTTAAAGATGTTTGTTGTGAAGGGAAAAGAAAATCAATGTGCTTTAACCATTGACTAAGGAAAAATCTTTTTTTTTTCTTCTGATTATCAAAATTGAAAAGAGATGAGATGAAGAGTAACAGCCAGATGTGTCCAACTGTAAATCTTCCTACAGAAGAAAATTTACCTGATTAATAATAAACAAAGAAATAAGAACCCTCTGATACATTATTTCAGGCATTATTTTTATTTTTCCTCCGTTTTTTCAGTCTGTCTGCATAGTATGGTATTACAATGGGAAAAAAACAAACATTAATACCTATACTAGCAGGTGGTGATAACGTTTACATCGCAATTCAAACCTGAGCAATGTGAAAGCAATCTCTCCTAATTATCGCAGCTCCTGTTTTCAACACTGCCTTCAGTTTCTTCGGCTTACATTGGAAAAATGTCTTAGTTAAAGAAGACATCACCTAGCTCAGCATATCCTATAAAACAGTGGAAAATAATGCTGGTGTTAAGCCTTCTGCAATAAATCAATCACATGATAAATGAAAATGAGCACATTTTTTATTTGCATACGTGTTAAGTTTTCATTGTGTCTCCCTCTCTGTCTACTACAGAGACTGGATGGCAAAAGGTTTCACTCAGGTGCATCAGCCTCAACTCAACTCACCCTCCCCTTCTTGTTTCATTAGCCTAGGGATGAGTGAACGCCTGCGTCAGGAATCTGCCAAGCACACAGTCTTGTTGCGTAGCTCAGAGTGTAGCCTCAGAAACACTAGTTGAGATTTGGAAAAAACAGATTTAAAGCCGAACGCAACAGCTGCAGTGTGGGAGCACTTTGGATTCAAACTGAATGACTGTGGTGAAGCACTTAACCTTTTAAAATTTCAGCTCCGGCTTCCTGGAATAAAGTGCAAAAGGATTGAACAATGTCATTTCTTAGAACGTTGAGGGGACTTTAAGTCCGTTTTAAAGGACAGGGACATTAGCTCACCTGACTCTTTTAACGGCCCAAATGTTTAATGCTGTGTGATAACTCCTGTTATTATTATTCAATAATCATTTTTTTGTTTTTTAAAATCCAAAACTCTTGTTTATGTCTGTGAATGTGTTGTTTTCTTATTGGTTATGTTGTGTTTTGTGCTGTTGTCTTGGCCAGGTCACTCTCGGAAAAGAGGTTTTAATCTCAATGAGTGTTTTCATGGTTAGATAAAGGACACTACATCTACTTCACCTGTATGAGACAAAATCTCATATTTGTTGTAAAATGGTAGCAATTAAACGCGGCAATACAACCGACATGCATCTGCATCTAAAACATAATCTGATGCAGTTTTACCAGCTAGGAAAAAATCTACCACCAATGGACCCTCTGTCTTCCCAACAGCCCACAATCACTGGAGTGTTTAATCAACAATCAAAATACGACTGGTGCACCCCCAAAGACGGTGTAATTTAAGGAGACCAGACGCCCCCAATTTCCCGGAACAGTCCCTGTTTTGGACAACTTGTCCCCGGCTAAAGTTGTCCTCCGAAATCTTCCCTATTTCAAGGTTTTATGAATGAGGACAAAATGTTGCGCTCAACAACAGTTATTATGGTAGCTGATATTTAGAAATGAAACTCTATTGGTTATTGAGGGTGTATTTGGTTTATTACGTCATTATCATTATGTTATTTGAAAATGGTCTCCAAACAACAATATTATCTTTTATCACAATGATTTCAAGGACAATTATATCATCTAGCAAAATTTGTTATAACAAAAGCCTTAGCTGTTGTATAAAATCCAAGTATTTCTGGGCTAGCTTAAAGCCACCACTGTTTTAAAATCTGGTTTAAACTAAGTCTAACATTTTAAGCATTTTAGCCTAGCCTAGCTTAGCTTAGTTTAGCTAGCTAAACATATGTAGCTTCCCTTCAAAAAAGAAAACGGGTGAACAAAAGCAACATTTAGCTCCAACTCGAGCACAAACAACTGCTGTTTCTGAAATGTTGGACAGACATTCTTAATGTTACCTTTCACATTTGTTTTACAAGTTATATATTAAGAATTTTTCTTTCTTTGGTGGTAGGGGGGAACCCTTCCTTCCTTCCTTCCTTCTATTGACCTAGGTCTATGCTACCCTTACCAAACTGTGACCTATACCTACAGCAGTATGAAGTGGATAATTTCTCAAAGAATAAAGTTTGAATAAAAGTTGTTATATGTTCTCTACAATCTCAGCAACAAAAAAAATGTTTTTTTTTTTTTTTTGTAAATAAAATGTTTAGTGTTTGTGTCTGATTATTACAGTGTAGGTGTGTTCCTTTCTGCCAGCTCACCATGAAGCCAACTCTATAAGAATCCTAAAGCTGTTTGGCCAATTTTTACTGGAAGTTTCTTTCTTTAGTTGTGCTTGACGAAAACACTTCATTGTTCCACATTCATGCAATTATTTGATTTTGATTTTCCTACTTTTTCTCCTTCAAACACAGACACTGGTGGGGTTGCTGTTCAAATATTGCTAAACATGAAAATAGCTTTTATTTTTTTTTTTTCAAACTCTTATGTGTGACAAAAATGAAGAAAGAGAGAAAAAGAATAAAATCCTTTCTTTCCAGATTCTTGTGTGTTTCTGTTTCTAAAATCTGAATATTTTGTCTCAACAAGCAGAGGGCTTTCAGATATAATTACAATTTAAAAAAACAGATACTTCTCAGGATCTCATGTTTTTAAAGGACAGCATCAAACCTCGGGTAAAACAACTTAAAAATTAAATTGAGGTTAGAAAAAATACAGAAATAATTAAAAAAAAATCTCTCAGCTTTTTTTTTTAGAAATCCATCGGTCTTCATATTAATTTGAGCGAGAGATTGTCGCCACCGTACTGCTTCCCTCTGGACGGTTGGTGCCTTTATGCTTGCAGCAGCAGCAGCTCCTCTCCGTCCTCTGTGAGCTGCTTCAGCCCGGGGTGGAGGTGGTAATTGGCTGCACGCTGCATGCAGCCCATATGGGGAGCGAGCGCTCGTTAATTGCTCGTTGGATTCTCAAGGGAGCGAACCTGTTCTGAACGCGCACTGCTACAAATTGCATAGCTGGATCTTTCCTTTTTCTTGCGCTGTCTTGCAAAAAGTATTAATGCACCTTGAGTTTTTCTTCTCAGAATTTGCCAAGAGACATCCACAGACATCAATGACCAAGATTTAAAATGATAGACAACTATAAATAGTGCATGGTTAGGAGGCGGGAGGGAAATTATACATTGGTTTTCAAAGTGCCTTACAAATAAAAATACCAAAGAAGTCTGGCGTGTATTAGTATTTAGCCCCTTTTGTGCTGATAACCCGAAATATTACTGAACACAACCAAATGCTTTCCAGTCACCTAAGAAGTAAATTGAGGATAAGCCTATAATTCAATATCACTATATTGAGGTGGGAGGGCTCTTCAGGAACAGTGAGGGTTGATGAGAAGATGGGCGGAGCTAAACACCGGTTACCTGACCACGCCAGATAGATTTGCTTCGCATATCCATCTGGAAACCTTCCGTTGAAGTAATTTTGGGAAGGGGCGAAAATACTGGTTAGCTGATTGGCCTATGTTGGTGATGGACGGGCCAAATAAACCAATCAGATTCGTCGTCGCTCGTAACAGAGCGACGACGAAAACACAACCACAAGCCAAGCTACTCTTGCTGCTGCAGGTAAAGGCTCGTTAGCTCAGCAGAGAAATACTCTGTAATTCCGATAAAACTTGCTCGATAGCCACGCTAACGCTAGTTTCATCGGCTGAAGCCGCCATGTTCTTTAGACTGAACTGTCGCACTTCTCGTTGCGTCACACCTCAACCCGCCTCAAAGCCAACGCTGATTGGACGTTCGTTTGGTGAACGGCTCCAAATTTTCTTTAACGGAGAGTAGCCAGACTGATCTGCGAGTGAAACCTTGAAAGCTCGCGAGATCAGGATGGTCTCACGAGGCTAAAACACCGGGCAGTTCTGAAATTAACCCTGTCAGAGACTGACCTTTGCTGCTCACATACTCTCACATACTCTTCGTCACTACTCTGGTAGAAGCATTCCCTAAAAGGCTTGCAGCTAAAACTTCAGCAAACACTGGATCGACTCATGACGGCGAAATTAAAATGAATGCCATCGGTTTCGCTGAATCTTGTTTTGAATACCGTTGCAAGGCCCTGAATGCTGCCTTTGGTTCTGTTTTCTATCAGCATCGGAGAGGCTTTAGTTAAAATGTGCTGTGTCTGATGTCACAAACACAGAAACTTAGCACGCAGGCAGCGTCTCTCAATCGACTTTCTTTCTTTTATCCAGGGGCCACAAACGGAAGCACGATGAAACCGGAGAGGAAGAAGAGGACGGCGACAAGGAGGGCACGGAGAGCAAGCCAGATAGGCCGGACTCCGCCGACGACTCCTCCAAAGACTCCAACGAGGAAGAGGAGGGCAGCAGCTCAGAGGCGGACGAGATGGCCGCCGCCTTGGAGGCGGAGCTAAATGATTTTATGTGACGAGGAAGCCGAAGCTCGAAACTGATTAGAGACGACTAAAAGCCAGCCCTTGCCGATGTCACATGTGGTACTTTTTTTTTTTCCCCCCTCCGGAGTTGGTGTGGTTCAGAGATGGGAGAGATGAATGTGTGTTGTATTAAAACCTGAATGTCCTGTACAGAACCAGCGCCTTTCTGTGTGAATAAAGGCTTGGACTTTTGTAGCACTGCTATATATACATATATATAGACATAAATATAAATAGCCGTTTTTGGCATAAAACCTTTGATGTTAACATTTTATTGTGAGGTAACAAACTCTAGAAGACATGCAATTTGATACTTTTTGTGTTGTTTTTTTCTATTTGAATTTTTATATTAGTAAAAAGATGAATAAAAAACAATAAGTGTATATTTTGCTGATGGTTTTTGCCAAAGAATTTCAAATAGGTTTGCCAAGTTGTGCAGCTAAAACTTTTACTCCTGACTTCCACTTTTTAAGGTTTGTTTGTTTTCGGTCTCCTCAGCAGGTTTTTAGGGTCAGCGTAACTAATTAATCCAGACATTTGAATGTGTTTCTGCCATTTCTTTGTCGTTTGAACGTCTTGTAAACTTTTGTGTGCTAACGGGTCTTCAGTTAGTGATAGCTTGAAGAAAGCATCCCAGTGCCAGACAGTGAATCCCACTCTGCCAATTCTGATTTGTCGTTTGCCCGGATATGAACTCATTAAAAAAAAAAAAACAAAGGAAAAAAAAAACGTGCTCTAGTTTCTCTGATGGAGGTAGTGATTTTGAATTGAACAGAAAAGAGGAATTTACAAGGTTTTCCATAACTTTTATTTGAAGCACCTGCTGGTGTCTTCAGGCACTTTTTGAGTTTCGATGAGTTTAACAAATCAGGAAAAAAATTCAGATTTGTCACCATCCGACTTGCTTCTCAGAGATCACAGCCAATCATGGGAAAGTTGACCGACTGATTCGTTCGCCTCGAGAAAAAAAAAACATGGAAAATACATATTCCGTGCGCTTGATAGTAGATTGTAGAATTGCTGCTTGAAGGTTTTTCCACTAATGTTCTCCGGGGGACGTTGACAGTCTTTATTCTAAGGAACCAGCTGGCTGAAGTGCTCAAGATTAGCAAAGCGTTACGTGGCATAAAAACAGGCAGATCCACCAAAACCGTCAACAGGGGCGTGCTTTGGTGGCGCAGTGGTTAGCACGCACGACCCATGTACGGAGGCCTTAGTCCACGATGCGGCCGACCCGGGTTCCACTCTGACCTGTGGTCCTTTGCCGCATGTCCCTCCCCCTCTCTCGTACCCCCTTTCCTGTCAGCCCACTGTAAGAAAAACAAGCCACTAGTGCTGTAAAAACCTCAAAAAAACATCAACGGGAGAGAGGTGAAAAGGTTTGTGCTGAACTCAAACTTTAGATCGCTAGTCCTCCATGTTCACGCTTCCTCTCCTAACCCCTCTAAACCTCAGATATGAAACTAGAGCATCACCCTCCTAAATGAGTGGTTACATGTTTTTGTTTTTTTTTCTCTCTAGGAAACGGCTTGGATTGGTATGTTTTATTTTCTACTTTGTTTTTTTTGTTTGGGGCGGGGGCGATAAGCTCAGAGCTCTTGGCATAATACTTGAATTTGCATCGTTGTGATGATCTTTCTCCAGGAAACCGGACTGCGTTTATTAATTCAGAATTTTCCAGTCGACTTTTGTTCCTGCTCTTCTCCCAGCGAGCTCCACCATAAGCGCTGAGCAGAGATGCAGGATTTCACCCGTTCCTCACCTACTGCGGTGTCATCCAGCTTCCCGATTGCAGATTTCTCCCGTGATCCAAAAAGCGTATTGTGCGCCTAACAGATCTAATGATGGATTAATGGTTGCTAATATATTTACCTCTAATGTCTGTTTGAAGTCACACCCACGGCTCCGCTATTGTTACTGTTCCTTTTGATTCTTGTCTTGAGCTCACCATCTTCCCTATCAAAGCTGCACAGCTCAATCACTGTAATTAATTTCTGAAGGCTGATTTCTCTCTGTGATATGTGTTCAGTGACTGTTTTGCCATCAGTCACCCCCCCCCCCCCCCTCCTCCCTCCACACCCACATGTTCTCCTTTTTGTTTCCTTTCACTGTGTTTCTGTGCTATGGTTGTGGTTTACCTAGGTTTTCATCAAACAGGTATTATGTGAGGTATTTGTAAAGTCTATTTCCTACCTGACCCAGAAAAAAAGTGGATACTTTTATGAAATAAATATGTTTCTGAAGAAATTTGGTTGAATTTGTATTTGTATTTTTTTTTCATCGTGGATTAAGCCATTCCTGGTACACCTTTTGTCATGCTACGACACAAACTTCAAATTGTTTTTGGGGATTTTGAGCCACATACCCAACACAGCAGTGCAGAAGTGATCTTGTATTCAACCCTCTTTACACGGACACTTACAAATAAACTCCCCTATGCCAAATTTTCGTTTAGAAGTCGACTTCATTAAATGGTCCATGTGTGTGTCACAGTATAAATCCAGCTGTTTTCTGAAGGCCTCAGAACTTTGTTGGAGAACAAACAGCATGGTGAAGATGAAGGACCACAGCAGACGGGTCACGGAGAGAGTTGTTGAGAAGTTTAAAGCAAGGCTGGGTTATTCACCAACCCAAGCTTTGAACGTCTCACTGAGCTCAGTTCAATTAATCATCTGAATTTGGAACGAGCGCGGGGACAACTGCAAACCTACAAAAAACAGTCCATCTGAAATAACGAGTGCGAGAGCATTCATCAGCCAGGAGGCCCGTTGTAACTGGAGGAGCTGCAGGGATCTGTAGCTCAGGTGGGAGAACCTTTGGACATCGGTTGTCCAATCACCAACAAGGCACCAACAAAGAAGGATCATTTCCAACATGTGGAGGACTCAGCAAAGGCAGACAGCGGTGCCCTTATCACATTAGAAAAATTTAGCTCTTTTTGTCTTGAATGTAAAAAAATAACTCGCAGTTAACTGCATAGTCCCCACAGTGAAATGTAGTGGGGGGCATCATCCTGTGGGGAAGCTTTTCTTCAGCACAGTGAGAGAAGATGAATGAAGCTGAATGTGGGCCAATTTTTTTGGAAGAAAACTTGCTAGAGGCTGCTGGTGACTTGAGGCTGGGCCAGAGACTCGTCTTCCAGCTCAGCAGTAAGCTTACACCGACAGCCAGAGCTACAGGGCAATGGTTTTTGATCATTGCACATCCATGTCTTAGAATGGCCCAATCAAAGTCTGGAGCTAAATCTGCCAGAGAATTCACTTCAAATCCTTTATTGTCACTGTACACGTGTCCAATGAAAATCAATGCACACCCTCTAGCCCCTTAAAAAAATCTTAAGATGTTAGCCCAGATAGATCTACGACGCTTTCCTGATGGCAGCCACTCATGTCGAGGAGGAGGACGGTCCTGTGTGATTCTTCTTGCTCGACGCGGGGAGCAGATGTTCAAAAGGCCGAACAGTGTGGGAAGTCGTGACGGTGTCCTGAGCTGACTTTGGTACTTTCTCAAGAGTCTTCTCATCAGTTGACGTGCAACTTGTAAAGCACACCAAGATATCATGAGAGATGATGCTCTCAGTACAACGTTTAAAAAAAAAAAAAAAAAAAGACAACATCAGCTTCTGGGACTTCTCTTAATGACCTGAGAAAGTATCGCTGATGCGCTTTTCCTACAGGAACTGTGATGTTGACAGAGCACCTGAAGTTCTCAGAGATGTGTGTCCCAAGTAATTGAAGTGCTGACTCTCTCCACCACTCCCTCTGCAGTGAATGGAGGGATCGGCTGCCTCTCCTTCCTGAGCTCGACCACAGGTTCCTTGTTTTGGTGGAGTTGAGCGTTAGGTTGTTGACAGAGCACCAAGTATGTAGTTTTCATCTCTGCCAGCAGACTCATCTTTGTTGTTTATTATGTGGGCCAAAACCTGAAAGTTGTTCTCAGACATGCTTCACTCAGACTGACTGAGCGGGAGTCCTTTTGCAATGAGGAAACGAGCAAAAACTTCACCCCCTTGATGTGTGAGACTGGTAGAGACATAGCTACCCCAAAGTAGTCACAGCTGTAATTGGAGGGAAAGGTGGTTCTGCACAACATTGGCTTAGGAGTAAAGAAAACAAATGTGCTTCCCGCTTTTATAATCTCTCTTTGTACAGAAAGTTAAAAACCATGTGTCATTTTCCTCTCACTGCAGGAGGTATGGAGGACTGCATTGTGTCGGTCTGTGAGATAAGATCCCAGTAAAATACACTGCAGATGGAGGGTGTAAAATGACAAGATGTGAAACGCGCAATGAATATTATAACATGTGTGTACTTGTACTTGTAGTATAAGTACATACATGTTATAATATATATATATATATATATATATATATATATATATATATATATATATATATATATTTTACCACCAAAGTGAGGACATTTATTTTTTGGTTCACTTTTTTTAGGGTTAGGTTTAGGTCGTAGTAAGTGCTGAAAATGAATGGAGGTCAATACAAGGTCCTTCGTAAGTTTGTAAAACCCAGGTGTGTGTGTGTGTGTGTGTGTGTGTGTGTGTGAGCATGTATAGCTATCGTTATGTGGACCAAAACTTGACAGTAGACCAACATTGTTAAGACAATTGGACTTTGCAAAATGTCCTCACAATGCAAATTGCGCTAATACTTAGGCTAAGGTTTGAATTGAGTTTAGGTTAAGTTTAGGGTTAGATATGTACCCATTACTTTAGGTTTAGGGTTAGGGCATAAATAGCAATTGAAAACGAATGGAAGTCACTGCAATGTCTCAACAACATTGTATATACCAACAAGGGTGTGCAGGTGTGCGTTTAAGGCACTGCGCACAAGAGAGACTTTCAGTTTTAAACAGTAAAATCCTCATACCTATGTGAAGTCGTAGGACTTCACACTGAATGATCTGTATTTCATGAAAGTGTCTTATCCATGAGGACACATTACATTTTATTTGCAGTCAGAACTCGGCAATCCCAGCTTCTGATTGGAAAAATCAGCTGCTAAAGTGGGACTTTGCCCTCAGAAAGTCGGAGAAATTTGTCAAGGTTGTCGGATCCAAAAAGGCAGCTCTTCATATTAGCAACTGAAAACTGTGATGAAAACATGTTTATTCTACAAGACACAGTTGTAAGAGTGACTCTAAAATCAATGTTACATGTAGCGGCTACAACTCTGAGCCGATCAAATTAAGTGCTGTTTGCATGCGGAGAGTACAGCTTCAAAGAACGTTTGTAAGAGGTACTATGAGCAAAACAAGAGATTTCCTGGCCGTCGCCATATTGGAATCTTAACCTGTTTTATTTATTTTTTATTTTGGAATCCCAACCTCTCCGACTGTGTTAACTGGAAAGCTTTTTACTCAGGTCTACCTCATTCCCAGCTCCTATTTTTGATTTGCGAGGCAAATGGAGTGCAACAACATCCCATTTAACTCCTTGCCTTTATTCATATTTATACAGTATGTTGCGCCCCACGAAGATCCTCCTCTACACATTTACCTAATGTCAACTTGCAAGTCTGAATGCATAGGGGACCAAACAACTCACTTGTGCGTAAACGCTAAACATTCCTGAAACGTCTTGATTGTGCGGATAGGTGTGAATTGTGGGAGCATGGCGGTGCCTGCGTGGCTGTTCTGGCACCAGAAAGCCATCTGTGATATTACTCTGTCGTCTCGTCATTCCGTCGAGGTAATGGGTCCACGGGTGAGATGTTGATTACACAGGAGATGGCAGGAGAAATCAGTCATAAAGTCTAGTCAAAGCACCGCTCATGCAGCTTTTTGATGGCCTTTGATGGGTTTTTCCTCTCCTGAATGTCTGATTATGGGTTGTCTGAGAAGTGAGAGCAAACAGCCATAAAGGTGGGACATTTTATTTATGCCACACCGGTCAGGTATCTTTTAATGCTGCCAATTAAGCAAAGGTTGGGTACATTTTCCTTTTTCCAAAGCAACATTTAAAAAACTATTTATGATCCGACCTTTGTCTTTACAGCTTCAGGTGTGGGACATATGATCGCACTGTTCATACAAACACTCTTATTTTTACTCAATTTAACACACGTTCATTTAATATCGGCCAATAACTCTCACACAGTTTTAAATTCAGTTAATTTTATTTATAAATGGCAGTCAAACTAAATCCTTAACAACATGGGAAACGGGATGGAAACAGAAAGACAGAGTTTTTTTTTCGTTTACTTGTTTTGGTAGCTGTATGAATAGTTCAGTCGTGAACTTGCATGAGTTTGCACTTTTCATGGCCCGTCAGAAGTGCACTTGAAGACGCACGCTAATCCACATAAACAGGTCTCTTACCGAACGTTTCAAAGAGCTCCGTTTGCTTCTTTCCGTCTTTGAAGTTCTGATGTAGTTTTTTCTTTCTTGAGTCATGTCGGTGCTCCTCCAGAGTTGAAACAAGGTGAACAAAAAATAACTAGGTTCTGATCAAAGGCAGTTCCATCACCCCCCCACCGCCCAAACATCCACATTAGCAGAGTTCAGAAAAGAGAGCTACTAGATAGAGCACAGTAGTATAATAAGTACAGTTATAATACTACTAATGCAGTGTAGCATTAAGAATTGATTTCTTAATGCCAAAGAGAGCCCAACAGAATTACCTTCAGAAGTGGAGCATTACTAGTTTTGTTATTGTGCTCCGATTCATATATATGCAAAAACTTTATTCAATATTTTATTTTGGGATTATTTCAAGTTCAATGGACACAGAAACAGGAAGCTAAAAGATAAAGAATAGAATATAAAAAGATGAAGCAAACCATTAAACGGGAGAAAAGGTGACAAAAAAGAGGAGAGGAAATAGAGCGTGCAAGATAACATCCCCGGAGTCTGCTTCTACACGTGCAGAGAGATAAAAAAGACCAACCAAAAAAAATTTATCACAGGTACAAACAACCAACGCCTTGATAACATCATATAAAAATATGCAGTATTGTTTAATACAAGGTGTATGTAGTGACACCCAAAGCTAATTATAGGGGTTTTCTGTGAGAGTGAGTCTGTAAGCACCCGATCCAATGGGAATGGTCTCTACACGGGAGAGGGGGCAATCCAAAACCCAACCTGACAAAAAGACAAACACATAAACACAGGCACGCAGTGACTTATACACGTTTCCCCCCCTAATACCAACACATGCAAATGCTCATAACCACACACACGAGAAAAGGCGCCGTACACACACTTGCACTCACCGCACACATCCTATACTCCTACGTCATGGTACTGGCACCCAAGAGGAGCGTCCAGCCCTCAGACTTCTTTCGTGTATAACCCCCCTCAAACAATTATAATGTAAGAAACTATCTGATGTGCTATGACAAAAGCTCATGATCTTCTTATTCTCAGCAGCAAACAGGGGGTCCCTACTCAACACATGGATGTACCAACTCCCCATTGATTGCACAGGCATAAAAGTAATAGAAAACTTAGAGCACAAATGACTGATGAGTTATATTTTATTATATGGTGCGCCCCTTCCTATTGCCACATTGGGAAACAGCACATATCAAAAACTGTCTCTGTGTAGAGCAGAGAAGGGTGGTGGAATGGGCTGTAAATCTATCAGAGCTTGCAATTATTACGCAACAGGTTAACTGGCTTCTCTAAATTGTCCTTAGGTGTGAGTGTGAGGTGTGAATGCTTGTTTGTCCTGTCTGTCTCTGTGTTGCCCTGCGACAGACTGGCGCCCTGTCCAGGGTGTACACCGCCTCTCACCCACTGACAGCTGGAGATAGGCACCAGCACCCCCCGACCCCATGAGGGATTAAGCGGGTCAGAAAATGGATGGATGGATAGATGTTGTCTTAAGACACTTTATCAAACAAACATCCAATTTACAACCACAAGTTTAAAGTCGATCCTGCCCAACCATACAGACAGATACCAAATGAATTTCATCCCATAGAGGAATGCAGTCAGTTTCAGTATATTACTGTCAACGTCCAACAGAAACAAAGGGTCAGATGCAACTTCTATGAAGAGAAAAAAAAAATGGTGAGAGAGCTTAAAATTAAGTTTAGTTTTTTTTGGAGAGTAGTAGGAGAAAGTAGCAGAAAGAGGAAAAAGTGCTCTGTATTTCACCCACTAACCTAAACATCTAGCAGCATAGCTAAAGAGATAGGGCTTCCCCTAAACGTTTGAGCTGTGTCTGCTATGAAGACAAAAATGGATAAAAAAAAATCCAGTTAATTATTAATTGTATGGAAAGCATAACATTTCTGCTCGATTTTAAGCCTTGAGGAATCATGTGAGCACTAAATTATTTAAAGGAAATAGAATACTCATCACACAGCTCAGAGAATTGCTAATTGGTAGAGAGAGAAACCTAATCGGCTATCAAAGGTGGGGTGTGCACAGATTTTACTCCACAAGACAAGATAGAGTGAGAAAGGATTGCTAATGCATGGCATGCACTTTCTCGACTGTTCCTAGTGTCAAGGGGTCAGCCATTTTAATTATACTTTATTGGTCAAATGCATAAAGGTGTAAAAAGTAAAAGGGTTCATACAGGTTCATATTTGTGTCCATCACAATGATGGGGATCATGTAATATTCATATGTGAGAGGTGCACCTTTAGAGCTGTGGTTCAGAGATAATCTCCATGAGGTCATGTCTTCCACTTTTTTAATAAAGGGTAAGCATGGATCTGGTAAAATGCAGAAGCAGCAACGTTTAAAAACTGCAGATAAAAGTATTCATCCCCTTGATATTGTTCCTGCTTTGTTGCCTTGCTACCTGGAATTATAATGGATTGTTTGAAGATGTGTAATTCATTTTGTGTGCGAGTGTGTATGTGTGAAACAGACAACAAACAGAAAATGTCTGTTCACCCCTCCAAAGTCAGAATTTGTGAAAGCATTATTTACAGCAATTTTTGCTGCAAATGGCTTTGGATTTGTCTCTGTGCGTTCGCCGCATCTTGCCTCTGGGATTGCTCCAGCTCCTTTATGATGGATGGTTTCCTAGGCCTTCATGACTTTGACTAGGCCACTGCAACACATCTAAATGTTTTCCCTTAAAACACTCGTGTGTTGCTTTAGCAGTCTGCTTCAGGCCATCGTCCTGCTGGAAGGTGAATCTCCGTCCCAGTCTCAAATCACAGGCTCACTGACCATTTTCCTAGTCCCTGCTGCTACCACCACGTTTCACCGTGGGGGATGGTGCATTTGAGGTAATGGGACTTGTTAGGTTTGTGTCAGGCACCGTTGTCCTTGTTGGCCCAAAAGTTATATTTTAGTCTCACTTGACCAGAGCAAGTCAAGTGAGACCTTCCTCCATACATTTGGGGAGTTGCCCATGTGCCTTTTGGCAATCTCAAAACATGCCTTCTTATTTTTAACAGTCATGTTTTTTTTTTTCCTCTGGCCGCTCTTCCATAAAGCCCATCTCTATGGAGTGTAAGGCTTATTGTGGTTCCATACACAGATCTTCCGGTCTCTGTTGTGGAGCTCTGCAGCTCCTTCAGGGTTGCTTTTGGTCTTGATTAATTCGTTCTTTCGTTTGTGTATAGATAGCCACAACATCTCCACACTAAGAATTTATCATTTGCAGAAAATTGGACATTAAAGGCCAAATGCAACTCAGGCATGCTATTAAGCTGAAATTCCTATGAAAAAGATATTTAATAAGGCTGATCAATAATCTTAGATTTCTAATATTCATGCTTGTCTGGTCTAACCAGCTCCTGCCCCGAGCTTCACATTTTCTCCAGGAGAGTTACACTGATCTTCTTGTGATGCACTAATCGTTGCTATCGGTGATCATCACTTCAAAACAATGTGGAGCTGCTTTTGTGGGTCGTTTGTCTGGGTTAAAATCACAAAAACCAGGCTGATTAGGTCTACAGCGAACAGAGAGGGACCTTTAGGTGGAACGCTCAGAGTTGTTTACCCACACAACTACAGTGTGCAAATAATCATGTACTGTTTATTAAAAACAATTGTGAGCTGCATTTTGGTAATGATCTGCAGGCAATTTTCATTTGCTTTGTAGTGTTTTTTTTAATGGCTTATTCTTTGTTTCATGTTCAGCAGTGGTGTTAGAAAACAAACTGATTATTCCTCAGATGTTCTCATGGTAGCACTGTTGTCTCGCAGCAAGAAGATCCTGCGTTCGAACCCCAGCCTCGGGTCTTTCTGCATGGAGTGTTGCATGTGTGACTTCTCTAGATGCTCTGGGTTAGGTTAGGTTAATTGGTCTCACTAAATTGCCCTTAGGCGTGAGTGTGCACATGGTTATTTATTCTGTGTTGCTCTGTGATGGTCTGGCAACCTGTTCAGGGTGTACCCTGCCTCTTGCCCAATGACCACGGGAGGTAGGCATCAGCCCCCCTGGCCCTGCATGGATAACTGGACATAGTTACATTTTCCTACCTCCTTCCTTACTGACTGGACTATTCAGACAGCACTTATGTAACACACTTAGTAAGGGTATTCGTATGGAGCCTAAGACTGTAGGCTGAAAGCCACATGAAATAGGAGACTGTAGCAACTTCCTATGGGCCGCCCCTCTCAGCGGGATGCCTCTTGAGATTCTACAATAGCTACCTTCAATGGGGTACCGCGCACGTGACGTCACCGTCTCAAGAGCAACGCCCCTTTTGCCGCTTAGGTAGGGCATACAGGAGAGAACGCATACAGGAGAGAACGCACGGATAACCCAGCTATTACAAGCGCAACAGAACCAGCGATCTGACCGACTTTACAGCCGTTAAACTTTCCCAAGACGATGTCCCAGGCACACGGTTTACTGGTCGCACTGTCGAAGAACACACCAACCTTCAGCTCAAACGATGGCTTGAGGTTCGAGGGCTTAAAAAGACTGGAAAACTGGCCGAGTTGATGAACGGTAAGCTTTGTTTTTTTTTCCTGCGCGGCGATCATGGCAGCGTCGGCCGTTTTTTTTTTGTTGTTGTTTGCAATCACCGTCCAGGAATGGGTATATGTTTAATGTTTGTCTCATTTGAAATGTTTTTGAGTAAGCTATCCTGGTAGCAGGCTATCATGTTAGCGCCTGCTACCATGATAGCCTATATGCTGTCATGGTAGCAGGCGCTACTTTATTAACATGTCGGCCACCAAAATACTCTTACCTTGACTTGATGTCGCTGGAATTGGGTCAGGATGTTCTTCGGTTGTGCCCTTTCCTCCGACAAAATGCTTGCTACATATGTACTTGAATTTGGTAACTTTTTCCGGGCTGAACTGTTGTGTAGGCCGACCGCCCCGGTGTTCCAAGCGCACACATTTCTCCTTGGCAGTCTTGAAGAAAACATCCTTCATATGTGGCCGATCAGCGTACCTCGAGTCGCTGTTGCACGTTCCATAGCAACAATGTTTAAAAACCATGGTCTTAGATTTGGAAAAAGCAGTCGTTTACAGAGTAAAACCTAGGCTAACGCACGTCTCTTTTACAGCAAAACAGTGGCGGGTTTCCGGAGTTTGCCCCACTGCGTACCACGTGATGTGACGTCATCGTGACGTTGTGTTTCTAAAAATAGCTCGCGCGCGGTACCCCATTTGCTTCCCATTGCCCTCTTTTGTCCAGGGGCTGCACAGGGTCCACATCGGAGGGACCAACATGTGCTCAAGCTGGAAACCAAGCAAAGTAGCTATAGTCTGTCTTTTGCAAACTTCTGGAACCAGCCTCTACAGAAACCAGCTTTTGTGATCCTTTTTAACTTTTGCAGGAAAGCTGGTCCGAGATTGCATCAAGTAGTTTCCTGAAGCTGCAACCGCCACAGCACCGAACACGGCCGTACTAGAGAAGCCGTGCAGAGTTCCCCGCAGAACCAAGCTTCCTACGGCCAGAGAGGCTGTGGAAATGTGGCCATGGAGCGGACATAAAGGGATGAGAGCAGCAGCCTCCTTGCCACCGGCCCGAACAGATACCTGTTCCTGCAGCTAATCATCGCGACTGGATGCCCCAAAGTCGCCACAATGGACACAAAGGCACATGGTTGGCCTAGATTAACAGGGAATGTAAAAGCAATGTAAAATTGTTAACTTATGTGGTTTCACTGAGTTTTTAAGGTTTAACAGGGGTTAAGGCCTGGAGCTAATAGGCTACGTGACTTGCTAGCGATCTTTGAAACAAACCTATGCTGATGTGTTTTGGGGTGTGTTTTAAGGTTATAACAAACTTTATTTCCATAAGGGATTTTTCAACACTGATTGGGCACTAATATTTATTGATGAGTATTTTCCGGTCCGCTCATTACACCAAATATAGGTAAAGGTCCTTTATATAAGCCCTGGTATCCGCTAGCATTAGCCGGTGCTATTAACCTCCTTAACAGCCTTGCTACTAACAAAGTTAATATATATATACGGTTTGTTTAAAAATAATGCTTGTTTTCCTTTCGTACAGCATGAATAGGGAACATTAAAGTTGATTTGGTATTTTGTGAGAAACCTATCAAGCTAATGGATAGGAGGTGCCCCTACACAGCTCCCGGTCATCGTGCTCTTATAGCAACTTCTAGCGTTGTAAGTTACCAATTCAAATCTTTATTATTTCTTGAGAAATAATTACAATAATTACAAATCATGTGTCCTCAAGGTTATTGAGTTTTATTTAGCAAACCATTCTTTAACATGTATTTCCTCAAATAATGTTTTATTTCACTCGGAGTTGCCTTGTGAATGGGTTGAACACATACCAAATGTTTTATCAGTTAAGCTAATTTAACCTCATACCAAATTCTTTTAGATTAACTTTGGTTCTTTAACTTATACCTTCATTGAGCTCTAAATTCATTGAATCATTTTTATGACGATGGTTTTCAACTGTCTTTATTTGTCCTTTTGTGTGTACATGGGTCCTTAGTTTCTTTAATCTTAATCTTGCTTAGTAGTTTTAAGTTTCACTAGCCTAGTAGAGAAGATTCTTTGATTGAAATATATTGTTAATTCATGTAAACTACATTATATAACTGTGTTCCCTGGATGAGCATTTATTTCTGTTAATGAATTCTTATATTTGAAGAGAGCTTTTATTTTATTTTTTACCAGAGTACAAATAATAAGTTAATTTAACTTTAATTTATGTAGTGAGCTTGCAAATGTACGTGTTTTAGTAGTGCAAGTGCTACTGTTTGTCTTTCAAAAGGTGTTTTTTTTTTTAACAACCAGAGTCACTGCAGAACCTCAGCTAATCCCTTTTCCGACAGAAAAGCAGTCTCATCCAAAAACTTGTATGCTTTGTTGTCTGTTTTAAAGCGCTGGAGTTGAATTATCCGCTTGGTTCCTGAGAACCCTGAAGGCTTTCTGTATAAGTAGGGTTTATGAGAGATTACCAGAGTTTAGCTCAAACCTGGACTAAGCTTCTTACAGAGCAAACACATCCACATTAGCTTGACTGTTTTTGCTGTGATGAACCTTTATTTATGGTGTTCAAAAGCTGTATCTCTTATCCTTGAGGAGGTGAAGAGGAGGGCAACATAGAGCAGCGGCAATTTCACTGCTTAAATGATGCGGGATAAAACGGAATGAGATGGAATAAAAATACTGAACATACTGAATGACTTCATACAAAAACCTTTGTAGGTGATGAGAAGGCGACTCCTGTGCAGAGAAACGGGACCCATGCAGTGTTTCAAGTGCAGTTCTGGCCCATTCTTCCCCACAGACGGCCTCACCAGATGAGCGCTGCATGTTTGGGATCGTCGTGTCGTTGAAGCATCCATTCTTATTTCATCTTCATCACCCTGGTAGATTCATTCTCGCATTCATATGTAGTGTCTGTCTGTGCTGTTTGCTGAAAAAGGCCCCACACCATGGTGTTTCCCCCCTCCACACTTCACTGTGGGTGTGGGCTTTCTGGGGTGATGTAAGGAGGCTCTTTTAGCATTTGATGAAGTGTGCCATGGCATCTGAAGAGTTCAATTTATGTCTCATTTGAGCAGATTGTATTCTCCCAGTATTTTACGTGTCTAAATGTTGTTCAGCCAGCTTATTCTTTGAAACAACTTTACCTGTTAATCTCGGGGTCTTTCTGAAGCTCTCCACGGGTGGTTCTTGACTCTTGGATGACTCTTATGATCCTTCTTTAGACTCTGTTTGAAATCTTTCTGGGAGCATCTGGCCATGGCTGGTTTACGGGCTAATGATGTTCTTTCCACTTCTGGATTATAGCTCCAACAGTGCTCAGTGGAATAAGGTCCTGGGAGAGCTCATCAGTTTTGAAACCTTGGTGATGAGACACCTTTCATAGTCCCATCAGCTGAGACTGAACCAGCTGGCATTAATTTGCATTAATAAAGTGGCAGGATTGCCATCTAGTTACTGATGGATTTCAGATGGATTTCCATTGCTCTTTTTTTGTGCTGATTATGATCATTTGTTGAGCTGGCCTTGAAGCACTTAAAGATTGCTTTTAAAGCCTTTGAGGACAACTTCTTGCAGCTGAAGCTTGTTCTGAATGTTTCTAAAACAACACTTAGGCCACATATGAATTCTAATGTGATTGCTTTGGATGGGATGACCATAGAGACAGTTCCTATAAATACCTGGGTATCTTGATCAATGACTCCCTCACTTTTAAAGCACATATGCGCCAACTAATTGTAAAACCGACAAAAGTATAACTTTACAAGATGCTCAACATTCCTCATTTTAACTCAGGGGGAAGAGTTTTCCCATAATTACTAATATTAGTGTCTGGGGCTGGTATTTTGTGGGTCACAGGCTGAGAAGTTTGGCCTCAACCTGAAATCCTTGAGGAATGATATTCTGCAGCATTTAGAACATCAAGAATAATATCCACCAAGTTCTTGGGGATTGTGGGGCTTATGACAAACGTACTTTGAATGCAATTCTGTGGTTATATAAAATTATTTTGTAGTTATATCAGGAAAAAAACTGACTTTGATCCTGCCAAAATTGAAATATGTAAATGTATTTTATAAAGGTAGGATATAATGTCTTTTTTCAGGCTTTGACAAAAAATATATAAATCATTTATAATAATATGAACCCACTGCAGAACACCATTTTAACACAATAGATTTCACTGTCAATAATCTACTTTACACATTCATCATTAACACAATTTCATTATTTTTGTTTGACAATGCCATTTGTTTTCCTTCGGGGGTGAAGGGAAGCGCAGCGCTCTGAGCTGCCCCAATCAGAGATGCACAGAGACACAGAGAAGCATTACTTATTATTATGGATCAAATCGCTACCCGTTCACTTTTCTTTACAAGCTAAATCTACAGTCTGGTTCTCCAACAGAGCGGGGTCTAGACAGAACTCAGATGAGGGTTATTTAGTTCTTTGAATTATTTACACATAAGATTGTCATGAAGATTTGTTTGTGAAAAATGAGGAAAGTGGACCAAAGACCTCTACTATGATAACTTTGGTTAAGATGGGTGGGATGGCCTTTTTAAAAGTATCAGTAAAATCGCCCAACAATTACAGGGCATCCATTTGAGTTAGATAAAGAATGAAGGAAGAATCTGATTCAGGCACCTCACACATGACCGTAACAACGCAGGGAAACACCTTTGAACTGAGGCCTCTTGTTATGATGTACGAGTAAGATAACATACAAGGAAGGTGATGCTATCAAAAGATTTCTCTTTGCACATCCTTCTGCAGCAGCAGCCCTCTGTGCTTTCTATACATCCTATTTCTGTTAAAGGTTCTGCAGAATGAGTGAAATCTGTGAGTAATCCCAGCCAGAGGCTGCAGCAGAACGACTATCACAATTTCACCTAATATAAAATATAGAACTTTGAATTTTTACATCACCCATCCTTGCTGAAATCCCAGGCAATATATATAGCAGATATATTTCTGTGCCTACACTGTAAACCCAGGCTTGTGTTAATGTCAACAGTTTTGTGGCGATTATTTTATCTTTTCAGCTTTATGTAAACAGTGTCCTGATACGAAACTAAACAAGTGGTTTCTAACACTTTTTAACATTGCTCAGTGTAATAATCGTGATTAACAAGGATAATAGAACATGTTAAAACGGTTTAAACCAAAGAAATAAGAATAGTGATACTACAATTTTAACAAAGTATTTATACTAATAAATATAATTAGCATTTTCTTGAATCATTGGAGGTCATTTTGATTGAAAATAAATTAGGATCTGGTTTTATGCAGAGCAATACAGTAAAATCTAAATGTATGACCTCTCCATTCTCTAAAAGCCTCTTCTAGCTGCAGGGTTATGTGGCTTGGGGGCTACGTCCTACCGGGGAAGAGGTGGGGAACACCCTGGTACAGACAGACAGCCCTTCATAAGCGGACACCATGCAAGTACACGCTCAGGAGGAATTATATAGTAAACTACAAACCTAACAGTCATGTTTTTGGAGAGATTCAGAAAGTTGGAGTACCCAGAGAGAACCCACACACGTGCAGGGAGAACATTTAAAATCCATGCAGAAATACCCCAGGATGGGATTCAAACCCAAGACCTTAGGCAACAGCAACTGCACCACCATGCAGCAACTCAACCTTATCACAAATCTTTGGATTTTCGTTTTTCATCCTACTATTTTCTGAACTAAAGAAACAAACAAGAAAGGATAAAAAAGAAGTGGTCTGTTCCATCAGCCTCTACTTATTCAAAAATAACATTAAAAAATAGGACATATTTAAAAAATATAAAATCTTAAAATGAATACTTAATACTAGCAACAGGTCTCTCTTGTAAATGACAACTCGTGTCTGAGTGAGACTACACGTATAAATAAAGGTTTATCAATAATAATAAAACTTTACTAGTGCAACTAAACCCAAAAATAGAAAAAAAATCTGTGGCTTCTAGTCTGACACCCAGACAACACTGAGCCAAATGGCCGCGGATAAGGAAAAGGCACCACGCTGGTAAAGAACAGAGTTCAGCACAGTCGTCTTGCAGGGCCTGTAAATTCCTGTAGATGTGCCATTTCACATTAGGAAACATTTTTTCCCACTGAACGTGTCGAGGGAACAAACTCCTCCCGCACTCTTCTAATTCTGGAGGCTTTATTGGACAGGCTCGCCTTGGGAGCCTGTCACCAGCGGCCGGCGCTATGTCCTGCCTCGTCCTGTCACCATAGAAACAATGCTTTGTTCAATGTGTAATGCAGAAACACGTCTGACTTGCAACACTGGAAGACAACACATTAGTTCCTATTGATGAAAAAAAAAAAAAAAAAAGAAAGGACAGGGGCACACTTTGAGAATCAGTGACCTGTATTAACTTCTTGTTTACCCCCCCCTCCTCGGGCTTAGCTCCCTTTTTGCCCGCTGCTTTGAGCAGCAAAGGCGAGGCGCTCTCTTTTCCGTGGACCTGTGAGAAGAGAAGGTCTACACTGGAGAGACGGAGCACCCGTGGGTCCAAATGGAGTTCGGTAACACCCACAACCATTTGCTCAGGCTGGCACCAAGCTAAGTACAAAGTAAAAGTGTGTTTTCTGTGAAAATCAAAGCAGTGCTGGTCTTTCTAAGCTTTGCAGGAGAAAGCTGACCCACGAACCAAGCAGAGATCCCTGCGCTGCAGCCCACAGGAGACCCGTGTAAAGCTCATCCAAGTCGGGATTCATAAAGGAGAGATGGGAATCTCTCCCTCCTAGCCGCCGGCTCCAACTGCTTTGAACCAGATGCCCCAAAGTCGACCGAACAGACAGAGAGAGGCAGAGGTTTGGTAGAGTTTATCAGGGAAAGTTAGGATGATATTAATAATTTACAATGGTTTACTTTTAATGCGTTTTTAATGTGTTTTTAAGGTTTGACTGAGGTTAAGACCTGGAGCTAACAGGCTAAGTGACCTGCAAGCGACCTTTGAAACAAAGTTATGCTGTTATTTGGGTGTGTTTTAATTGCAGAGCTGAAGAGTTCTTTTAGTGCCAGACTGCTGCATCCTAGATGCTCTAAGGAGCGCTTCCTCAGGTTGTTCCTCCCAGCAGCTGTCAGACTTTATAATCTCTGCTGTTCTCAACAGACTCAATAATGCTACTGGTTGCACAGGTTCTGATCTGATCATGAATCGTTTGCAGTCTCTCAGATGCTAAGGTACACTTGCACATTCTTTAGCTACTTTGAGATGCTGCTGTACTAACATGGATGCAGCATATAATTTGATATTGCTCTGTAAGTACGCTGGTGTTCTTTTTCCACTGTTCAACTTAAACATATCATCTTTTTTACCAGAGTATGCCATCTTATCAATAATTGTGTAATATTGACTTAGGTATTTATTTTTGCCATTTCTGATGAAGCTCATCCTCTGATGCTAGAACTAACTTCAGATTAGATTACCTTCCTTTTCACTACTATAAACAGTGTAGCTCTGTGCCATTTCCACTGTCACGCCCAAATTCCCCATTGTGGGACAGTCAAGGAATTTCTTATCTTATCTTATCTTATCTTATCTTATCTTATCTTATCTTATCTTATCTTATCTTATCTTATCTTATCTTATCTTATCTTATCTAAACCTTCTGTCCCAAAAGCATAAACCCAACATTTGGGTTAAGAAAAATGGTCCAGCAGTTGTTGTTTTTGCTGGTATTTAAATACCCAGATGGACCTGAATTGATCGCTGAATTTGTCACCTTAGTTTATTTATATAAATCTGTAAATGTTCTACACATCTGCATCTGAAGGCAAGAGATTTCCCTGCAGCAGATGAAGCTGAACATGATGCTCCTACATACATCCAAGCTTTTTGGTGCTTTTTTTGTAGGATGGAAAGACAGTGTTTGGAGGTTAAAATGTCAACGTGTCCATCACTGTAGATGAAACGCTCAGTTAGCAGCTTTATGATGAGCCTAGTGTGTCTGCGATGATATCTTTGCCGGCCGGATATGAGTCTCTTTCTGTCTCGTCTCAGCGCCGTTAACAGATCTGGTCTTTTCAAGTGACCTTTAGATCCAAGATTTTCATTATGGGTATCTGCAATCCCTGCGACAGACTGGCGACCTGTCAAGGGTGTACCCCGCCTCTCGCCCAGTGAACGCTGGAGATAGGCACCAGCACCCCCCGCGACCCCATGAGGGATAAAGCGGTTCGGAAAATGGATGGATGGATGGATGGATGGTATCTGCAATCATCTGGGTTATATCTACTCCAATAAACTACAACTCCACACCAATGTCTCCGTCAGTTCTGTTTTCGGAGCAACATGGGTGAAAGTTTCTCAGTTTCATGTAAAGACTTTTTATTTTTACCGTTTCCAGGTAACCATTCTCACCGTAATGAATTATGAAACATTTATGCCTTATGATTATTTAGTTTGTACTTAATGAGATAATTATTTTGGAGGGAGTATAGAAAATGCTAATTGTGATGTCAGACGGCAGCTGGGGTCCCAACCTTGATTGCAGGGCTAATTATATTATTAGCATCATTACCATTAGTGATTTTTAAATGGTTTGCGTTGCGCTGTCGTGGGGAAGAACACAATGATTCATCCTTTCTTCTGCTGCAGACACAAAACTTGGATATCTTGCATTCAGTCCCCACGCCAGTTTGATTTACAGACCTAATAAAAGCAGCGGCCCCCGGGCTTCGCAGGGAGCCACACAGGGGCCACCCTCTGTCACAGCCAAATATAGAAAGCCAAGGTGGCTGAGATTAACTCATTTAGAAGTGTGTTTATTGCATTTGAAGCAGATCTTTACAAGGTTATCCTTGCTTCGTCAATTCAAGTCATGCTCAGCGCTTATGCCCGACTGCTTCAGTGTCTGCAGGGGTTATTGGTTTGCTATAAAAGAGCATTTTATTTCTCTTTAATGCAACAGCAACAACCCATCCAGATGACTCATCACACATCAGTTGCATTGATGAGCTCTACTTCTTATTCCAATTCCCCTTTTCTCTTTTTACTCAAACAAGAACGTTACGTCTCTGGAGAAACATTTAGCCAGTGTATACTTTAAAATTCCTGTTCAACCCCGTTAAGGTTACCTGGCAAGCCAGATTGATAATGTGTAGCACTCTCGGTTTAATTCTGCACATTATCAATCTGGGCCTGCTCCCATTGAACCCGTTCGGGGGAAAGGAGGGACATTCAGCAGAAACCTCCAAGCTGATTGGGCGAAGCGACACCTAGCGCCCATGTTTGGTTTTAGTCAACTGTGATATTATGCATTGGTTAAAATGCACCGAGCTCTGCCCTCTTGCTGTTCTTCTTACAAAGATGGAATCTTGGATTCTGACAAAACAGATGTAATAGCAGCAGCTATATGTACGTCTTTCTGCGCTGCCGTGTTTATTTTGGTTCGACTGCGGGCTCAGCACCCCCTATTGCTTTGGTCACAGTCATATTGCCCACCTTTAATCGTAATACTCCAACGTGATTGGTCGACTCGTGCTGGGTCGCTACTAGAACGGTTGAGGCGGGACCAGCACAAGAAGGATTCACCGTGAGAATACAGTGTGCAGGCCAGGTTACCATTCATGGGCCACCATGACAGCGCCACCTGCTTGTTTAGTTCCTAGGAGTCAGTGGTGGGATTTTATTTTCTGTCAGGTTTCAAGATGAGCCACACAGGTACAAAGTGGGTACCATAAAATGGCCGTTCTGTTTTTCCAAAAGGCTTTGAATTTCTTCCAGAAACCAGGCCGATGGGATGAAGGGGGAATATTCCACTACCTTATAGGGTGGAGTTGGGAAATACCTGGTGTGGGTTGTAGTCCTGAGAAAGCAAGTCTTCATCGCAACCATCTTCATTAATGGCGACATCAGCCTGTTTCATGGTCTGCTGGATCTGTCATGGTCAGTGGCTGAATGGTCAACACTCTGGTGACGTTAAGTCCATGGAAATCACATTGATGGTTTGAGGGACAGTTTCATCTTTATCCATGAGGTCAGTGGGATCTACAGAGTCTCAGTCAAAGGGTGTTACCAAAAAGAGGGCTTCCTACACAGCCTGTACTTATTTTTCTGGTCCAGTTCGGGGTCAAAGATGGCTAAGCAATGATTTAATACAACAGGGTTGGGTTGGAAGCTAAACCCAACATACTGTATTAGATTTTCAACTCCCAAACTGGGTTAAAGTGACAAATGTCGAGAAGTAAATCTGGAGCTGGGTTATGTCCTGTCTTCTGACCTGTTCTCGGTTGACAGCCGTCTCTCTCGGCACATGCTCCTTGATTTCCCTGAATCATTGTCAAATCCTCTATCTTTTCACCCCTGCCTGGCTCCCTGATAATCCTCCCAAGTGTTGGCCTGCTGCCTGCTTCCTGTGCTACTTAGGTGGTGCATTTCTATGGACCTAGTTCACAGTTCAGTCCTGGCCAGTTCCTGTATTGTCCCCACAAGGGGAAAGTTTGTTTTGCTGCCAGGCATTCACAGCTACAACAGCACATAAAAATACACTTAAAATACCCATCCGTGAGAGAAATGATAACATCTAGATGTTAAAAAGCTCCTGAATTTATAAACCTGATAGCTGCGCCTACAACGGAGTTCTTCCATCTTATGCTTTTCATCCAAGGAGGCCTAAACCTCCACCCAGAAGAAAGAGGCTGGATCTCCAGATTGGGATGGTGGTCTGGGGGGTGAGCCTTTCTTTTATAGTGGTGCGACAAGCAAAAATATCACTAAGCAGAGTTTGGATTTATATTATTTGCAAACCATTTTTTTGAGACTGTTTTTATCCTAGACACCTAAGTTTCTAAACCAGGCAACCATAGAGAAAGTTAAGATGGATTAAAAACGATCAAAAAGGCTCCTAATCCGGCTATTCACCCTGAAGGTATTTAACATTCTCAAAAAGTACATCTTTATTTCTTTTACCTTGTTCAGTTTGCATCCTACCACTCCGATTCCTCATTACTGTATTGAAACAGAAACAATTTTGATCAAAAGAAAACTTTTTACCTCTTACAAAGTTAACATTTTGATAGAGATATCTATACTAGGTACAAAAACATTGCAAAAAAATGAATGAAATATAAATGATGTTGAGACAAGGCTGCTAGAAAACCTGAAATAGAGATGAATATAGATTCTTAGCCTGTAAATATTACCAATATGTCTAATTATTTAGTCAAAGTTTGAATGTTGAACATTGCCAGAGCTAGATTGTGCTAACTACGTGCAAGGTAAAGGGTTAGCGTTGTCCTCAATAATGTTTGCTGGTCTCTCCAATGTGGATGCTTTCACAGTCCACGAGCAACGAGAGAAATAAATCCTAGGGGGCTTGGTGCTGGCACCCCCTGCTGTGATGGGCAGTCCCCTGGAGGCCTGTAAAAGTCTCACGTTTCAGTGACTTTAAATCATAGTGGGATTTCTCCTCATGGCTTGATTGCACCGTAAACGTGAAATGATTTAATTCAGGTTAAAACGGTCTGATCAAATCCAACTAAATTAGGTTATAGGTTTAACGGAGTCCAATGGTTTAGTTTTCCTCACCAACACTGGCTAAAGTGACTCAAGTCAAATATTGAGACTGTTTTGTTGCTTCTACATTAAGAAATGATCAGTTTGATTAAAATAAAGACAACAGATTCATAATGTCCAAGAAGACTTTTTATTCAAAAATATGGCACACAAAGCACTTTTACATTTGGGCTACATCAACCAGCTGCACTCACGACAAACACACATGCAAATACATCCTCATTAAAAGGCCTTGTGTGTTTCTGGATTTAAATTTAGCGACATTAGAGTAAAGCGGGCAGAACAAAACCTGCGCTTTCTGGATTTTTATTTGTAGGAAGTTTTGAATCTTGTCATTTCCTTCAGTTTCACAGTTTCTCTGAACTTTAATTTGATATATCACATAAAATCCCCCAACATATGTTGAAACCTGGGCAAATATATGAACACTTGTATTTTTGTTTGCCCCTGCCAGGGTTTATAAATCATCTAGTTGAACTTGTTGCAGCTCTGCCTCGCACAGTGCCACATTGTGCCACTTAAGAGGGGAAAGATGTAGATGGGTGTAGAAGGAATGCGGGTGGGTGTTGGCATGAGCAGCCCCCCCCCCCCCCCCCCCCCCCTCTGAATATCACTGCATGACAAGGCACACGTCCTCTGACAAGCACAGCCCACTCCTATCATGGGATGTCTCCTGCTACTGCTGACAGGAGTAACAAACGTGGCAGCCGGTGCCATCCCCTGAATCTGTCCGGCACGCTGCTGCTGGTGTGTGGCAGCGGTGGTGTGCCAGCGCGGAGGAGTCTGAGAACAGATGTTCTGGCACTTCTGAAATGAAACACTCAGCCTTCCAAGTGACTCCAAACTTCCTCATCTTATTTCCTTGTTTTGAAAAAAAACCCACAAAGAAAAACAACAATAAATCCCATTCTGAAGCGGTTCATTAAGTAAAAACAGCATGACATGGAGACATCGAAAAGCAAAAATGCTTATTAACTGATAGATAAGACAATTTAGCCAATCAAAAAAATTATTTTTTGGTTGGCTAATCAGAAAATAGCACTTTGAATCGTCTTGTTACTGAATAGTGCTTTATAAATAAACGTGCCTTGGCCATTTCAGGCAGGAAATGCTCATTGGGCAGCAGGCTGGAGCAGTTGGTACTGTAGCACTGTAGCCTTGCAGCAAATGGTCCTGGTTCAAATCCCAGCCTGTGGTCAGTCTGCATGGAGTATGTATGTTCACTCCTAGTTCATGTGTGGTTTCTTCAGCCTCTTCCCACAGCCCACAAACATTGCTGTAAATGTAATCAGAATGTATGTGGGCATGGTTGATGCTCCTGTCAGGCCAAAAGGCCACAGACTATTAAAGCGACGTTTATTTCTGGTTATCAATAGCTTTTTTAACTGATATTCTGACAATGAGTGCTTCTTCTGTCCTAATCTTAGACCAAACATTAAAGAACACATTGTTAAAATCTCCTTTAAAGACACTTCTTATTTACATTTTAACCTCTCAACCAGGTTGTGAACTGACTGAGAATCACTTTGAAAAAACCCCCACAGGAGCTAAATTGTATGCCTTTTACTATTTTACTATTCATATATATGTATGTTCGATATGGCATTCCTTGTCATTTACAGTTTAAATTATGTTTGTAATGTCTCTCTTCCTCCTAATAAAAATATTAACACAAAAAAAATAAATAATCACTGAGCAGGTCATTTGCCGGCAAAGGTCCGATGCTATGTTTTCATCGAATGCTTTTGCTTGACTTGTCCACGTCGGAATGACAAATCAATAAAGAACTTCAATAATTTTCAGAAACAAAAATAGGACACACAGGGGTCGGAATAATACATGCAGGTTCAAATATATCCCAGTCCATACAAGTATGGGTTACCCCCCAAAATTAGAATATAATAGAATAGAATAGAAAAGAATTCAACTTTATTGTCATTGCACTGTCATGAGTACAAGCAGGGAAATGTGGTTTACATCTATCCAGAAGTGCTATACAGGATATGAATATTTATTCATAGGTGTATGTACAAGCAATAATAAAATAAAATACAAGTAATAGTAAGGGACTATAAAATGTTGTGTACAAATATAAATATAAATAAAAATATGGGAGCTATATGCACATATTATGCAGAATATACTGGATGTTAGGAAAATAATTATATATGTATTAGCGGGTTTATAATACTAGAAAAATAATGGCAGATAAGATTTACAGATTATATACAGATTGTATACAAATTGTGTATGTGTGTGAGGGAGCTTGTATCCTAACAAGATTGCAAGCTCCCTAGTTTGAACCCCCCCCCTCACAGACTGCCACTCTGGGTCCCTGAGCAAGACCCTCTGCCCCAGAATGCTCCCCTGGCACCGCACAGTGGCAGCCCACTGCTCCGTAAGGGAAGGTTTAAATGCAGAAGACACATTTAATTGGATTAACCATCGATCCATCCATGTTCTGACCTGCTTAATCCCACATGGGGTGGGGGGGGGGGGGGGGGGGGGTTGCTGGTGCCTATCTCCAGCGTTCACTGGGCGAGAGGCGGGGTACACCCTGGACAGGTCGCCAGTCTGTCACAGTAATTGGATTAAAAAGTTGCAATGATAAGTAAAGATAATACTTATTATAGATGCTCAGCCTGTCTTATTAGATGAGATGATAAAGTCACTTGAAATTATCCGGTTTTCTGCCATGGACCATGCTTCATGGCAGGGCATATTCCACAGATTTTCAGTGGGACTGAGGTCGAAGGTATTGGGAAGGCTTTGTTAGTCTCCAAAAGCGAATGAATGTCTTGTCAGAATGCCCCTTTTTGTCCAGTATTCAACCATCTTGCTGTTGATTTGAGGAGAAGTTGAAGAGGATGGACAACAGTGCTGCATCTTTGTTATCTCATCACTTTTATGCAATGCACCAGTACCCCGGGTAGCATAGCATCCCCACAGCATGACGCTACCACCACCATGCATTACAATTGGTGCAGCGAATGAGAGCCTCAGCTCCACTTCTAAAAAAGGCTTCCTCTTATTCTGTGGATAAGTCGCTTGACCAACACATTGATGTTTCAAACCGCATGGATGCACAATTCATGTAACTGCGGACAGTAACAGTGGTGTTCCAGCAGCTGCCAGGTTAGCACTGGTCTTGGCGGTTCCTGGTTGTTGCTGAAATTTGCTGAAAAAAAGCGGTATATTTTAGTGAAAAAAAGTAGTTTTAGGTTCTGTGAATAATTCTAAATCTAAAACATAAAAGGCTTGTTGGCTCATTTTAGTAAATAGAGGCATACAGCGCTAACTATATAATACTTTCAGCGACAAGAACAGGATAAGATGCTTTATTTGTCATTATACATACAAAGTACATACAACAAAATTTCGTAGATCAGATGGAGAGTTAGCCCGAGCCGCAGGGACTGAGCGCGCCGCCGCTAAAGGCAGACCTGACCAGCGTGTCTTTTAGTGATGGATGAAACCGGAGCGCCCGGAGTAAACCTACACAGACACAGGGAGAACATGCAAACTCCAGACAGAAAGGCTTCTGCCGAGCCCAGGACCTTCTTGCTGTGAGTCAAGAGTGCTAACTACTGCTCCACTGTTGGGTCTCTGTGTCTCTAACTACATTTAATATAATCAGCCTGGCTTATTACATCAGTGAAATGTGGAGTTGGGTGCATCCAGGTTGATGGATATTTGCTGGCATCTTGATTTTAAATAATTAAACAGAAATAAAAAAAACAAAACATGACTATTAAAAGATGCATATTTGTGTTGTGGCAGACATTTTTCATTTTAGGAAGATTTTAATTTATCAGGAAAAACTTTGCTTTAAATTTCACGGAGAAAATCTCCATCTGCACCAGCCGCCTGTGCTGGCGGGCCAAATATGTACCACAAGTTGCCCCCAGGCTGCACTTTGGACACACCTGGTCTAGAACCTCTATCCTCCCTTATTAAAAGATTTAAGTCAATGAATGTATATATTTGACCCTCTATGTATACCCCTCCCCACCCCATTATTTAGTTAAACCCACAATAAACTAATACATTCAAATATTTCAAATATTTGGACCTCATTTGCCAAATAAAAAAAAAATCACAATTATGTTGCTTTATCGTTCCATGCTGAGTTCCCACAAATCATTAGAAGTTGATGATTGATGTAAAATGTGATGTTGAGGTAATGTGAGGATGGCTGCTGACGAGGACAGCCGTTGTGAGATTTCTGTAACAATAAAGGATGTAAGTCGTGTAAGGAGCCGCACCTTTAATTTCCCGCTTGCCTCTTTGGGAAGGTTCTTCTCTACTCTTAAAAACTGCACAACAGCAAAAGACGTCCCCTTCCCCGATAACATGATGCAACAACGAAAGCACACCAGGAGGTCGTTCATTATTTATTTCCTTCCTACCTTCATCTTGACTGCCGCACCAAATAAACACTGCTTCACTGTGCTTCCTGGGAACTGCTCTAACTTCTGCATGTTTCTTCAGGAAAACCTGCCAAATCCACAGTTATATTTCAGTCATAATTACATTTCACAAACCAATTAGGTTTTGTATTTTGGTCATTCTGTGCACCAAAAATACCAGCTTTCATGCACTCATAAATGGATATCCTGAAATATCTATCCACAGTGGCGTGAAAAAGTGTTTGCCCCCTTTCCTGGTTTCTTAGTCTTTGCATGCTTATCACACTTAATGTCAATGCCTTGTGATTTGTGGACTGGAGCGCAGACACGAGGAAAAGAGCCGCGTGTTGAGGTCAATGGTGGTAATTTATGTTAGCCGAAGCTAGACTTATAGGCAGGCAAATGATGCAGGATACAGGAACAAGACAAAGAAGGAGACTAGGCAAATTAGGTATGGCTAAGCTGACAGAATAGGGATGGAGATGGGAGGAACAGCAGGTGGAGTAAATTACACAGGTAAGAGGAGTAAGACTTTTAGGCAGAAAGGGAGTGAGGGAAATGGCAGGGGCAGAGGGAGAACTGAATCTAACAGGGAAACATGAAGAATGGCCAGACATGAGGGAAAAACCTAACTAAACTAAAAAAGGGCAGGCAAAAAAGAAAAAATGAAGAGAACTAATAAAATAATAAAGAACAGAAAACTGACTAAAAAGGGAGTCAAGTATGTAAACACTGGACAAAAGCTAAAAATGCAAAACATAACAGGCTGCAGGATCCCCAGGGAGCTACAAGAAAAAATCAAACCCCTGGGGATCCTGACAATGAAGCGTTTTAGAACATCAACCATAACTGTGGTTTATCACCTGAGTTCATCTTCTCTAGTCACACCCAGGCCTGATTACTGCCACACCTGTTCTCCATCAAGAAATCTCTTAACAGCACCTGTCTGCCATAGTGAAGTACACCAAAAGATCCTCAAAAGCTAGACATCATGTTGAGATCCAAAGAAATTCAGACACGAATGAGAAAGTAATCGAGATCTATCATTCTGGAAAGAGTTACAGAGTCATTTCTAAAGCTTTGGGACTCCAGTGAACCACAGTGAGAGCCATTATCCACTAATGATGAAAACTTAGAACAGCGGTGAACCTTCCCAGGAGTGGCCGACGGATCAAAATGACCCCAAAACCTCAGCGACGTCTCCTCCAAGAAGTCACAGAAGAGCCCATAACAACATCCAAAGAACTGCAGGCCTCACTTGCCTCAGTTAAGGTCAGAGTTCATGCCTCCACCATCAGAAAGAGATGGGACAAAAATGGCATGCATGGTAGAGGTCCAACACGAAAACTACTGCTGAGCAAAAAGAACATTAAGGCTCATCTTAATTTTTCCAGGACACATCTTGATAATCCCGAGACTTTTGGGAAATATTCTGTGGACTGACCAGACCAGAGTTGAACTTTGTGGAAGGTGTGTGTCCCTTTGCATGTAGCATAAAAGTAACACCGCATTTTAGAAAAAGAACATCATACCGACAGTAAAACATGGTGGAGGTAGTGTGACGGTTTGAGCTGTTTTGCTTCTGCCAGACCTGGAAGACTTGCTGTGATCAATGGAGCCATAAATTCTGCTGTCTCCCAAAAAGTCCTGAAGGAGAAGTTCTTACAGTCTGTACCTGACCTGAAGCTGAAATGAATTTGGGTTCTGCAGCAGGACAATGATCAAAAACACACCAGCAAGTTCACCTCTGAATGGATGAAAAAAACCAAAATGAAGACCTGAATCCTACTGGGAAGCTGGTGCATGACCTTCTAAAGGTCGTTCCTGTTGGAAAATACTCCAATGAGGCTGAATTACAACAATTGGGCCGAGATGAGCTGATGGAAATTCCTCCTCAGCGCTGGAAGAGTCATTGCAATTAATTGCAAATGCTTGATTGCAATTGTTGCTGCTAAGGGCGGCACACAACTGCAATTCAATTCAGTTCAATTTTATTTATATAGTGCCAATTCACAATACAGCATCACAAGGAAGTTTTCTTAGTCAATTCAATTAAATACAGACAGATTGGTCCAAAAGTTTCCTCTCTAAGGAAACCTAGTAGATTGCATCAAAGTCTATACCAGCAGCATTCACTCGTCATGAAAGAGCGTAGAGCCACAGACACAGTCGTCTGCATTGTCCATGGCTTTGCAGCAATCCCTCATACCGAGCATGCATGAAGTGACAGTGGAGAGGAAAACTCCTCTGTAACAGGAAGGAAAACCTCCAGCAGAATCAGGCTCAGTACAAATGGTCATCTGTTACAGAAGACAGAGCAGAGACACAACAAGAGAGACAAACAAGCACAGAAGCACACATTGATCCAGGAATCCTTTCTATGTTAGAGGGTAATGGTGGATGATCTGCCTCCCCTGGATGGTGTCACAGCTAACAGAACGCTAGACCAGGTGTGCCTACTATGAAGAGAAAAATTATAGAGACCAAAAAGGTAAAAGATGAAATAACAACAAATAATGCAAATTGGAGAACAGTAGGATAACTCACTCAGCAGAGTGAGAGAAACAGACCCTGATATCTTCCAGTAGCCTAAACCTATAGCAGCACAACTATAGAGGTAGCTCAGGGTAACATGAGCCACTCTAACTATAAGCTTTGTCAAAAAGGAAAGTTTTAAGATTAGTCTTAAAAGTAGACAGGGTGTCTGCCTCACGGACCAAAACTGGGAGTTGGTTCCACAGGAGAGCAGCCTGATAGCTAAAGGATCTGCCTCCCATTCTACTTTTAGAGACTCTAGGAACCACCAGCAGACCTGCAGTCTGAGAGCGAAGTGCTCTGTTAGGAACATACGGGGTAATCAGAGCTCTGATATATGATGGAGCTTGATTATTAAGGGCTTTATACGTTAGAAGGAGATCTTTAAATTTTATTTTTCTCTCAGTCTTTTGGACATTTAATGGCAAATTTAAAGCCTCTACAGGGCCTTCCAAAACCATTCATACCCAGAAAAGTTTTTACATTTTGTAATGTGACAACCACAAATGTCAGAATATATTATTGGGATTTTATGTGATAGATGAACACTGAGTGGATTATAACTGTGAAGTGGTGGGAAAATGGTTCTCAAAACAATGCACATATATTCTTCAGCCCATTTTAAGCTTTTACAGCATTTGCCTTCAAAAACCACCTTAATAGTGAATAGATGCCAACTGTGTGTGATTTAATCACAGTAAAAAACCAAGCTGTTCAGAGCAGGCCAGCACTGCTCAGCGCAGTCCTTGAACACAACATCCCCTCACCTTGTGGGGATGGTTTTTCTCCAGAGGTTGACATAAAACCACCATTCCTTAAAAACAAAACTTCACTCACTTTGGCAAAAAAAAATGCATTTCTAACTGCCAAATGATGCTGGTTTCAGCAAATCTTTCAGCCTTTTACTCTCTGCACCTGAGAGGCAAAGTAAAGTGGAGACAGCTGTGGCCAGCTCTGCTGTGTAGAGCGGTCATGGTGGCACCCGATGAGCACTGGAGAGGAAGAACACACAAACACGCTAACAACCACAGAGGCTGAAGCTGCAGCTTCAGAAAAAAAAAAAAAGCCCAACCTAAACCAGATAAAATCCACCCATCGTTTTGTTACCTCATGCACCGGCACCATACAGTTTGATCTGAATTCAGAATCTGGATTGTCGCAGCGTTAAATGGTGGGAATGGAAATGAAAATAATGATAAGAACCACTGTCTGTGGGCTCTGAATGTTCTCTCTGCCTTTTTTAAAATAACTATTACATCTGCAGTTGATTAGTACTTCTCACTCCTACCTTCTGCTGTGACAGCCAAGTGACATTCAAGACAAAAAAAAGTTTGTAAAAAGGGAAAGCAATCAAAATGAAACACATTTCTGTAACTGCTTCAACTTTAAAGTGCTTTTTCTTCTGCTGACTGGACTATTAGGCCTCATTAGCTCCGAATGATGACAGGATGTCAGAGAGGTGGACGTCTGAGGAGAGGATCTTTCCACATTAAGTGAAAGGCAGGCTGCAAGATGACTGAAAATTAACTCCACTGAGATGTGATATTTGCGTCTTCTCAGCAGAGCAAAGAATTCATTTGTGTTTTTTTTTTTTATCCATTAAATGTCGCCTAGGCGTCTCATCGCAGCTTTCTAAGAGAAAACATTACAGAACAAAACAGTTTTCTTATGTCTGAAATATCATATCTGCATGTCTGTGTGTATGTCTGTCTGTGTGTGAGTGTGTATGTGTGTGTGTGTGTATGTCTGGCTGTGTTTAGCTCTGTGTCGTCACCGGCTGGGCTGCATTGTACAAAAGAAAAAAAGTTCATTGTCGACCGAGTCGAGAAAATAAGTACAACAAATTAAGTTAAATTAATTTTCCATGTGAGGACACAGCTGTCAGACCTGCTCAAGAATGGAAACAGCTCAATGAAAGGAATTCAGAACTGCATAAATATAATAAGCGCTTTATGCAAAAAGTGTAAAACAAAGTAACATTGCACAGTCTGCGCAGCTTGGACAAGGATAAAAGGTGGTTTGCTCCATCGGCACACTTTTATCTGCCCCCTTTTAGCTTGACACCCCTGAATAAAATCCAGCCTTCACCAGTCAACCTGTCTTTGTCGGCGCAATTTGGTCTCAGTGTAACTCCGGATCAAGCGTGTCCGCTTCCACGGCAAACACCACTTGGAATAATTTGCAAATTGGATGAGCGAAACACTGGATCTGCAATAATTTACACATCTATTTCTCAGTCTAAATCTGGCTAATTTGTTTAGTTAAAATAAACCTTTTTTGTTGAGCAGGTTAAAAAAACAAAACAAAAAAAACTTCACAACATATTTTTTTGTGGTTATTGTTTTTATTTTATCTACTATTAATTTAATTCTGGTCCATTATCCGGCGTCTCAGGAGGGGGAAGCAGTGCAGTACCAACACTGTTTACAGTGGGGGTGGTGTGCTGCTGACCTCGACTCGGGACGTCGTGTGTTGGTGGGCAGAATACTTCGAAGACCTCCTTAATCCCACCAACACGTCTTCCATTGCGGAAGCAGAGCCTGAGGACTCTGGGTCGGGTTCTCTCATCTCTGGTGCTGAGGTTGCCGAGGTTGTTAAAAAGCTCCTCGGTGGCAAGGCCCCGGGGGTGGATGAGATTCGCCCTGAGTACCTTAAGGCTCTGGATGTTGTGGGGCTGTGTTGGTTAACGCGGCTCTGCAGCATGTACATGTGCATGCGTGTACATCGGGGGGCAGTTCCCCTGGATTGGCAGACTGGGGGGGTGGTCCCCCTATTTAAAAAGGGGGACCGGAGGGTGTGTTCCAACTATAGAGGAATCACACTCTTAAGCCTCCCTGGTAAGGTCTATTCAGGGGTTCTGGAAAGGAGGGTCTGTCGGATAGTTGAATCTCGGATTCAGGAAGAGCAGTGTGGTTTTCGTCCTGGCCGTGGAACACTGGATCAGCTCTACACCATCAGCAGGATTCTTGAGGGGGCATGGGAGTTTGCCCAACCAGTCTACATGTGCTTTGTGGATCAAAGCACATGTAGGCATTCGATTGTGTCCCCCGAGGGACCCTGTGGGGGGTACTCCGGGAGTATGGAGTACCGGGCCCTTTAATAAGGGCTGTCAGGTCTCTGTACGACCGGTGTCAGAGTCTGGTCCACATTGCCGGCAGTAAGTCACAGTTGTCACCGATTCTGTTCATAACCTTTATGGACAGAATTTCTAGGCGCAGCCAAGGTGTTGAGGGGATCCGCTTTGGTGGCCTTAGGATTGCGTCTCTGCTATTCGCGGATGACGTGGTCCTATTGGCTTCATCAGGGCGTGATCTACAGCTCTCACTGGAGCGGTTTGCAGCCGAGTGTGAAGCGGCCGGGATGAAAATCAGTGCCTCCAAATCCGAGACCATGGTCTTGAACCGGAAAAGGGTAGAGTGCCTTCTCCGGGTTGGGGAGGATGTCCTGCCCCTAGTGGAGGAGTTCAAGTATCTTGGGGTCTTGTTCACGAATGAGGGGAAGATGGAGCGGGAGATCGACAGGCGGATTGGTGCAGCGTCTGCTGTGAAGCGGGTGCTGTACCGATCCGTTGTGGTGAAGAGAGAGCTGAGCCAAAAGGCAAAGCTCTCGATTTACGGGTCAATCTACGTTCCTACCCTCATCTATGGTCACGAGCTTTGGGTCGTGACCGAAAGAACGAGATCCCGGATACAAGCGGCTGAAATGAGTTTTCTCCGTAGTGTGTCTGGGCTCTCCCTTAGAGATAGGATGAGGAGCTCAGTCATCCGGGGAGGACTCAGAGTAGAGCCGCTGCTCCTCCACGTCGAGAGGAGCCAGTTGAGGTGGCTCGGGCATCTGGTCAGGATGCCTCCTGGACGCCTCCCTGGTGAGGTGTTTCGGGCACGTCCCACCGGGAGGAGGCCCAGGGGAAGACCCAGGACACGCTGGAGGGACTATGTCTCCCGGCTGGCCTGGGAACGCCTTGGGATTCCCCCGGAGGAGCTGGCCCAAGTGGCTGGGGAGAGGGACGTCTGGCCTCCCTACTGAAGCTGCTACCCCCGCGACCCGACCCCGGATAAGCGGAAGAAGACGGACGGACGGACGAACTACTATTCATTTTTTGACCATCAATTACTTTTGATCTGACCATTTTGGGCCTTCGTGCATAAAGGTTTTGGAGACCTCTGCTCTAGATACTCTGAAGGCCTTGGAGGTCTGTTAGAGAACATTAGAGAGCAAACAGCAACATGAAGATCAAGGAGGGAAAATAAAATAATAAAATAATACACACACAAGAAACACATTTGCCACCCCAAAGCTTAACACAACCTGGAATTAAAATGAATTGTTTGATAGTTTGCACCATTTCATGTATAGAACATGCAACAACTTTTGAAGCAAATGTACTTTTTGTTGTTGTGAAGCAAACACCAAACAGATCGAAATAACAGAAAACTTCCGGTTGTAAAACTGTTTACCCACCCTAAAATTAGCACTTCGTAGAGCCACCTTTTGCAGCAAACCCAGCTGCAAACGGTTTTGGGTAGGTCTCTATGAGCTTGGTGTTCTTGGGCTGATGGGATGTGTTGGGTTTGCACCTGACACAGCGCTGTCCTTTTCCACCGAAAAGTTCAATTTTAGTCTCATCTGACCAGAGCACCTTCCTCCAGACATTAGGGGAGCCACCCAAAACTAGGTGGTTGTATGGTCTGGAGCTGCATGTTCTACATCCCATAAAATCCCTATAAAACCTGTTAAATTTGTGGATGTAATGTGACAAATGTCGACGAGTCTGAAAATCTTTGCAGGTTTTTGCATTTGGCAGTGATATGGAAACCTGAACATATAAAACAAACCGACTTATCTTTTAAAGTACTAACAAGAATTCAAACCGCAATTAATAAGTCTTTAGTCAGAACAAAGGTGTCCTGAGACTCCTCTGTGTCTCCATTCATTACAGTTGAAGGGCCGTCTGCTCTTAAGAAGCTGCATGCTGAGCCGGCGGTGAACCGATGGGATGAAACACGTCATTAATGTTGAAGCCCCGTGCAGGGCTTGCATCATGACTCCATCTTGCATAAGGTGAGCGTCTCATTTTGTCAGCAGGGCATAATCTCAGGGACGAAGCTGGTGTTAGCTGATTCATAATTTATATTTTTCAAGGAGACTGCACATGTTCACAGTGCAGCTGGGTGTTGGAGGCAGATGCAGCAGCGCACCCAAATAAATCAGTGTCTTCAGCGTGACCAAAACATGAGATTTAACATGAAATAAATTCCTAATTCCATGAAGAAATGATCCGTATCAACGATGATCAACATGGACTGAACTGGACTGAACAAAGAGACTGGTAAAAACTCTAACTCCCAGAATGCACAGTATTAGCCTTGTTCCAAGACAGCTTCCAGGAGGGAGGAGCTTCCCAGCTTGAGGCCCATGGTGTCATGGGGATGGCTGAGTAAAAGACTGGATCTGTGAGACTACCTTGGATCCAAAATAAGGACAGTCTGTTGTCTGGTTGACTGCTGACCCCAGCCAAACATAAGAGTAGCCACCTGAAACTTCTTGTCTGAGTTCCTGCAGTAAGGGTTCTGAAAGAAATGATGGATTCCCCAGACGAAACGATGTCCTTCAGCACATCTACATAGTTGGTCCTTCCCTTCCACTGCCCATAGAGAAGACAGGGTTGAACCGCAGCATTACATGGCTGTGGCTGCACGCCTGCCACCTGCATGCCTGCCACCTGCACGCCTGCACACCTGCCACCTGCACGCCTGCACACCTACACACCTGCCGCGTGTCACCTGCACACCTGCCACCTGCACCAATCCGAGCAGAAGCTAGCCCCAGCAGCCAGAAGGAAAGCCAGCACAAAGCAACTCAACTCTCCCCAGCGAATCACCTCCACTGTTCTTTCACGCGTACAATAAGAGGTCGAGTCTGGGCAGAGAAAATGAGTCTAGCTAGGATGAAAATGTAAATATTGTATATTTCATTGTGTTTTCACTTTATTTGTGGTTCTTAACTGATTGGCTGCTAACAGGCCATTGAGCCTTAATGCTAAAAAAATGTATTTTTGGGTTGTGCTTTTTTGGATTAGCAACACATTTTGCTGATGGTTTAAACACTGAAGGCCCAGTAACAAGAGGTTTCTCAATTTTATCTTTGTTTTCCAATCCTGTCATCTCATAAACTGCATAAATGTGTCTGTATAGTTCTTAAAACTGTGCCTACCCCAGCTAAGCAAGCTAAAATCTTCTCGCCATCTTTTAAGTCCATCTTTGCCCTTCAGTCAGCCACGGTGATGGCTAGTTGACGACATTAGGAATTGTCCAAAATGTTATTGATTACTTGTTTGTCAAACTATTCTTAAAATATTTGTCATTAAAATAATATTTTGCTTTCCTTTCTGCTTTGCATTGTGAACTGGGTATTTGAACACAAACTACTCGTTGCTCTTTAAAGCTAATTTGACTTCATTCCAAAGTCCTCACAGCAAACCTTGATTCTTAAACATACCTGGAAAAAGTATTCACTCTCCCCTGCTTTTTACCCAGTTTGTTACATTCTGACCTGTAAATGCTTTTTAATCTTGATTTCTGCAATCGATCTGCACAACATGAGACTGACCCAAAGCCACTTGCAGCTGGGATTGCAGCAAAAGGTGACTCTAGGTATTTTGTCCTGTTTGTTTTTTACTTCAGAGAAAAAAAAAGTCATCAAAGTTGTAGACATGTTCTATAAATGAAATGATGCAAAATCTCACTCCATTTTAATTCTAGGTTGTAAGATAAGAACACATGAAAGATGCCATGAAGAGTGAATATTTTTGCGTTAAACCGTGATATCACTGCATCATTTGTATGGTTATTGGTTTCAGTTTTATTCTCTGTTCCTTGTTTCATAGCATCATTATTTTGTTTATTCTTTTCAGTTTTACTTAGTAGTTTAGTTCAATGTTGCAAGCTCTGTCAGAGTTTGTTGTTCTATTTTGCTAATAAGTGCTTGTAATTTGGAAAGATAAAACAGCAAACATGCTTTTTCTGCATGTGTGCAGTCCTTGCTGTTTCAGATCGCCAGTGGGCAAACTCACTCCTTCATCCATTGTTCTATGGATGAAATGAGAGCTGTGGTTCATGTGAGAGCAGAGTGGGAGTACATCCTGGTTCACACTGGCAACTCAATAACTACCACCCATCTGGCTTTATGTGGCCTTTAATAAGAACCTGGCTAATGATGTGTGAAGACCAAGGAAAGCATTGTTTTTGAGCCATTAACTGAGTGCAAACATATAGTTTTCTCACTTTGTCTGGAGTAAACAAGGCTTTGTGTTTTCTCTGCTCCTTCCTTGTCTTGAAGAATTCAGAGCATTAGAGAACACGAGACAGGAAACATGTTGGGATCACAATTCCAGGTTTAATAGCTTGTTGCTTATCGCCAATTCACTTAACGTGACTTGGGGCAGGAAGGGATCGGAGATGAAGGATTTGTTATTGGTTCCTACAGTGGATTCAACTTATTTAGAGAACTAGCTCTCAGTGGCTGGCTCGGTTCTGCAGGTGTGGCACCCAATTCACCTCCACAAAAAGAAAACTCTCCTAGAAACTCTCCCTGGAAGATCCCTTTTTAACTTGGCATAGTCTGCCTTTTGTTGGCAGAGCTGAGTTGTTATCTTGTTAATTATTTTTGAGTGGCTTCACCAACAGCAGTTTATCACTAACACAATTTTACAAAACTGGCAAAACAACAGAAAACCCCAAACCTCAAAGGTTAATGTGCTTACTTCAAGAAATATACTTTTACTTAGAACTTATCTTCCTTAGAGCAAAGCACATCTAAAACTGTACACACGGCAATTAAACAATCTCTGAAGAAAGACACATAAGAGATAGTTTTATTAATGGGGGATGTTTTGGTTGACATAGCAGGCCATAGAAGTATATAAAAGAGTCAGGTACAGTGCCATGAGATAACAAGTTTTAGTATCAGACTGAAGCAACCTGAGTAAAGTGAGCTGGTTTTCAAACAATTTTGTGCAACATGCTGTGTGATGGAAAATCCACACTACACATCACTGTGAATACATTCTCCAGGGAAAACAAGGTAGTGGCAGCATCATGCTGTGGGAACGCCTGTTTATGCTTTTTAGCAGGGACAGGGAAACTGATCAGAGCTCACAGGGAGACGTGTGGGAGTAAATGCAGGAGGCGAAGCTGTTTGATGCTGCAAAAGACTTAAGGTCGTTAATTAAACATTGATTTAAAAAAAATCACATTAAATTAAACTTCTTTCCTTTTTAAATAACCAGTTACCATCAGATCTTTTCTTTTATATTCTTTTTTATTGACTTGTTTAATATTCCTGTTGATTTTTTATGATTTTTCTACCCCTTTCTACCACTTTTTGTAGTAGGTAATTCAGCTCCTGCTGATTGTTAAAGGAACAATAATTAAAAAACGCACTTTGTGATTTGAGAGGATGATCAGCATAATTGTTAATGCTACCGCCGACATTCAAGAGACAACGCACAGCCTACTGCATGGGGTTTCAACTTGATTTTATATCACCGACCCATGTCTCATCATGTCTCATCATACAAACGCTGGGCCATAATCTCCTCTAATGGCAGGGATGTGTTGATCATGTTCTTAGATCTCTCCAGTGGATTTAACACGATTCAACATGATGTGGTTTTTCAGAGCCTCCAGAAGACATCATGTAGATCAAGGAACACATGACAGAGTGCCACAGGGGACCGTACCCTCACCATTCCTATTCTCTCTTTACAAGTCAGACTTCCAGTACAGGACAGACTCCTGTCATCTGCAGAAGTGCTCAAAGACTCTGAAGTTCCTGGGTGTATCAGAGATGGACAGGAAGCTGAGTACAGGGAGCTGGTGGACAGCTTTGTGCATGGTGTGGAAACCATCATCTCATCCTGAATGTGATTAAAACAAAAGAGATGATCGTAGAATTCAGGAGAAACTGGAACAGGTCCAACACTATTATCATCCTGGGAGAAGAAGTGAAGGAGTATAAATACCTTGGTGTCCGCCTGGAGAACAGACTAGACTGGAGAGGCAGCTGTAATAAAAATAATAATAATACATTTTAATTGGTGCGAAGGAATCTGTGAAGCTGTTTACAAGAAGGGACAGAGCAGACTACTTTGTGAGGTAGCTTAGGTCTTCAGCGTTTGCAGTAAAATGTTGCAGATCTTCTACAAATCTGCTGTGGAGAGTGTGATGTCATCTGCCATCATGTGTTGGTTAAGCAGCATCAGAGCCAAGGCCTTAAAAATCTCAGCATGGTGATAAAGAAGCCTGGCTCTGTTCCACACAGATATCATATAGGTAGACGTGTCATAGGGCGCAGGTTCGCACGTCAAAGTCACCGCCATATTGTATTTGGCAAAAAAAAGTTGAGTTCTGTTGTAGTGAACATGAATCAGAACAGATGCCTCATTCCTGTGCTGCATGGAAATGTATTCTGGCTGATTTCACTACTTGTATCTGCCTTTTATATACATATATATATATATATATATATATATATATATATATATATATATATATATATATATATATATATATATATATATTTGTGTGTGTATGTGGCATGAATATAAGGATCAATTTGTTAAATCTAAACATCGTGGTCTTCATTATTTCATAAAACCGTGTCACATGTGAACCTTCAGGAACAGACCTTTTGGGGGAGTATTAAAGAGGTAAAATGTATAATAAGAGAAAAAAAGACCTAGGTCAATAAAGTAAAAAAAAAAACAAACACAAAAGTGATAATGTTATGAGAAAAACGTCATATTATGATAATTAAGAGGGAACATTTCCAGAATAGTCACATTTTGCAGAATTATTTTACTCCTGGAGTAATAGGGCCAGGTTAGATTATTTTAAACATTTTTATTCTTTAGGAGAATAAATTCAGGAGAATGAAGCTAAAGGGATACGAAAATAAACTTGTAATATTACAAAAACAAAAATACTACGAATACAAAGTATATTCAGAGATCAAAGTCCCTCTGATACTGTTTAAGTGACTGAGAGACTGCAGATTTGCCACATTTAAGATGGCGGACGCTCTGACGCATCGCAGCATAGGCAGAACCCGCCCAACGACACGTCTACGTATATGATGTCTATGCTGTTCCAGGGAACCTTCTCTGGAGATGACTATGCAAAGAAGGATTCTTGAAGGTCATAGCTGAAACTTTGTCATCAAAACGCGCCACCTAGTGGAAAGGAGGAGTTAAACTTGTAGCTATGTCCTTTAATAAAACGAAGAACAACAGCACATGAGCACCTTCGTGAGATAATCCTACAACAACTGTGTCAACGAGAATGTTTTCAGTCAGACGCTTCTTTAGGTCTGCTGTAACACTGACTGCTACTGGAGATCCTTACCAACAGCCATCAGCATCTACAACAACGCCTTGAAGAAACATTTATAACGCGAGCGACAACAAAACTGAATTGCGCTTCGGGATTGATAAAGTAGTTTTGAACTGAATTGAATGAAGTAGCTGCTCAAATAGCTTGGATGCAGGACAGGCTGTAAAATCGGTGGAAATCCTCATGGATTTTAACAGTTTGGTGTCAGCCCACTATATCCTTCGGCTGCCAGTGAAACTCTGAATGGTGCTTTTCAAAACATAACATACACATGTTGTCTTTGCTGTGCAGTGAATTATTCAGTGGGGAAGGTAAGGGGTGAAAACTATTGCAGGGTGTTGCACTTTGTTGCATAACACAGAATGGGTGTTGTTCTAAAATTAAAGTTCTTAAAGTTCCTTTTTTTAAGAGACTGGGGTACTTACATTGAGAAGTTGTTTATCTTTTCTTTCTCGATTGTCTGGCAAGTGACTCCGCTGATCTCATTATTTCTGAGGATATCATCCACATTTCCACCATACAAACTTAAACCAACTTATGGTTTAACTGATAGGTATTTGTGTAAAGACTGAGCATATGGCAGAAAGTGCCTGGGACCCTGTAAATTGCTTTCCAGAGACAACTCTGTTACAACAACTACACAATCCAACTTTTGAGGTTTTGTTCACAGACTCACAAAAGACCAACAAAGAACGTTTAGTCATCTAATTTCTCCAGGAAGTTTGGGTTTTTCATTTATCATTATTATCAATGGAGTCACAGTATCATTGGCAGAAAAACACACCTGTAGGGCCTAAAAAGCTAAAACTTTAAGATTAATTGCCAGAATACCGCAGACACTAACTGAGATCCACGACATGAAGTTATTAGATTGAAGAAATAATAAAAAAAAAATGGTCAAGCATGTCACAGAGATTTATTGAGTGTGACAACTGAGGAAACAAGCAGACGGCGCAAAAGTCAGATCAATAATAATCGTATGGCGTCGGTGAGGTTCAGTGCCCTTAAGGGTGGCTACTGTCATTAAAGATGAGCTGGATTTTTGCAATATGTACTATGTACCCACTCCACTGTAAGCAATATTTGGTTGAGCAGGATGAAACAGACCATAGCGGACATCCTCAATTGACTCTGACAGCCGTCTGACATCATTAAACTTTGGACGCCCCTTGGACATGGGCTGGGAAAACTTAGGAATAGTCCAGCCTTTGATTTTGATCAGAAACAACACATGGCAAAATGTCTTTGCAATCTTTGCAGTTATGGAAATTAGCTGCAGTAGGATGGGGGTCAAGCCTCCTTTTTGGATTTGGGTTGAAGGGCACCATGTGAGTGGCCCAGAGGTAGTTCTTTGTTAAGTGACAGAACAGCAGCAGCTACACTGGTGGCAGGGTTAGCATCTCCCAGTTCTCCAACAATCCTGATGTTGTTACGTCTCAACCTGGCTTCTAAATCGTCCTATTATCACTTTAACTTTCTCTCTGCCGGAGTGACCCACAAACCCTAACCCTAACTCTTAACTTACAAAAGAAAAGTGCCTACACTCAACCGTCCGTCCGTCCATCCATCTTCTTCCGCTTATCCAGGGTCAGGTCGCGGGTAGCAGCTTCAGTAGGGAGGCCCAGACGTCCCTCTCCCCAGCCACTTGGGCCAGCTCTCAGATGCCCGAGCCACCTCAACTGGCTCCTCTCGACGTGGAGGAGCAGCAGCTCTACTCTGAGTCCTCCCCGGATGACTGAGCTCCTCACCCTATCTCTAAGGGAGAGCCCAGACACATTACGGAGAAAACTCATTTCAGCCGCTTGTATCTGGGATCTCGTTCTTTCGGTCACGACCCAAAGCTCGTGACCGTAGATGAGGGTAGGAACGTAGATCGACCGGTAAATCAAGAGCTTCGCCTTTTGGCTCAGCTCTCTCTTCACCACAACGGATCGGTACAGCGCCCGCTTCACAGCAGACACTGCACCAATCTGCCTGTCGATCTCCCGCTCCATCTTCCCCATTTTCCACATCACTGTGTTTGATTGGTCACATAAAACACAATTTAAACATCTCCATTTTGGATTGGGAGGTAGGAGGGTACCGATTTCAAATATCCTAAGGCAACGCATTCCAGTACCATGTCAGCGTGGAATGCCCCAACGGTACTCTGTAAGTAAGACACTTTTGACATTTTCTCTGGTTCAGGAGTTGCTTGACATAGGGAATGCAACATTTGTAGCTCATGTCTGGTATTTGTCTGTGGTGGCTCTTGAAGCACCAACTCCAGCCTCCATCCCCTGCTTGTGAAGCTCCCCAATATTCTTGATTGGATTTCACTTGACAATCCTCTCAAAGATTCTCCGGTTCTCCCTGTCGCTGATGTAGTTTTCCTTCCACTCAATTTTCTTTTTATCTGCTTGGATACAGAACTCTCTGAGCAACCGTCTTCTTCAGCAATGACCTTTTTTGGCGCACCCTCCTTGTGGAGGGTGTCAATGACTGTCTTCTGGACATCTATCTGATCAGCAGTCTTCCTTGTGGTTGTGTCGCCCACTGACCCAGACTGACAGACCGTTAAAAGGCTCAGGACACATTTGCAGGTGCTTAGAGTGTGACACCATGAGTATTCTAATTTTCTGAGACATTGAATGTTGGGTTTTCTTTTTCTGTAGCCATAATCATCAAAACGACAAGAAACAAAGGCTTGGAATATCACTCCATGTGTAATGATTCTATATAATGAATGAGTTGCACTTTCTGAGATGACTGGCAAAATTCAATGTATATTCTAATTTTCTGAGCTGTATCTGTATTTGCCTATGGGGCGAGCATAGCTGGGACAAAAGCTTTAAGTCTGTGTGGTGAAGCATCATCTAGTTGCTATTTCGGTGTCAGACCCTGACTTTGGGGACTGGTTCTCAAGACTGATGCTTGACAGAGCATTTCAAGACCTGCCTGAAGTCCAGCTTTAAGTGTGCAAGCAATCCCTTTCCTCAAGAATGTTAACAGTTTAAATTTTATGACCTTTGTATCTCCGGTTGACTCCGCCCCATGAACTAACGACTGAGTTGGACAACGTTTGCTGCCTCTCAATGACATCATGGCTTAGTGCAGAGAAAGCCATTTATACAAAAACTACAAAAGGGTTCAAATACAATCACACAATGAACTTGTATTTGAGATTAGCAGAAATTTTCAGGGCTACGCTCATAAATCATACCCAGCAATCCCCCACCCCCAAATGAAAAAGAAAAGACAGAACAATGTTTTTAATACAGCACTATGGGCTTAATGAGAAGTATGTCTAATACCTGCTTTTAAGGTTGTTATTTTCACAACAATACTTTTAATCTGACCAACATGCCTCATTGGAATGCATATTCCAATTTACTAGGAGGAGCCAGCATATTGGCCACTTTTTATTTGTTTCTCTTGAATGAAGCGAACCAAAAGGGTACCAAACCATGATTTTAAAACCCAAGTATGTTTTGAACCACGATTCTTGTGTACTGTTACGACTCTGCTATTTTAGCGGGGAAAGGTGCTTAGTTCCTTGAGTGAAACTGGAATTTAGCTTCGTCACGGCCCTTGGACCTTCACACATTCAGTGTTGCTACAACCACTAATTGTTGCTTTGGTATTTTAGGGGGATTGTACGTCATAGATCAACACGAAGTAGCGCATAATTCTGAAGAGGAGCTAAATGTTACATAAACAGATGCAAAAGCAACAGCTGTCTCTGCTCAAGAAACATGTCCTCATAGCATGTTGCCACAATTACCGTGTTCCTGGAGCTTAATGACGGTGTTGTTCACTAATGTCCTCTAATGTACACCTTGAGGTCTACACAAAACAACTGGATTTATACTGACATTATAGTATGGTGGATTGACTAATTAGTTGATTTTGGAGGGCGATCGGTTTGATTTGGGTTTTCTTTAGGGGGCATCAGAGTAAAGGGGGGCGATTATGTATGCGAACCAACTTTTTCTAACACAATAAAAACCCTGTTTAATCTTGCCATTTTAAAGTTATGCCCTACTTTTTTGGTCTATGACATAAAATCACAATAAAAATATGATTAGTGGTGCAAAAAAAGTACAGTAAATCTAGGAGTACGACTTATTGAAGGATTTTGAAGAATAAAGGAGTTCATCCTCCTCAGTTTGGTCCTCTTTTGTTGTATGATGGAAATCTGGTCCCTGAAAACAACCTCTTTCTGTTCCTGATTCATGCAGTTAGCTGGGGAAAACAACCTGATTGAAGTCCTTATGATGTCAGCACATCAGTAGCTTTAACCTGGAGCCATTAGCAGGCATTTAACAAGGCAAGCATGCTGCCAATGGATGCTTCTGCTGCCGTCATCCCTGGTTTTATTTTAGCACCCATCAGTGCCCTAGGGTTATTGTCTCAGTTGATGAATCCCAAATAGTGGCTGTCTGTCTCCAAGCTGGTGGATGACGGCTTTTCCGACAAAACCACACCTGTGATGGGAGCCTGGGTGTGTCTGTGTCCTGATGGGAAATTCGACCACAGTGCCCACATGGGACAACGCACTCTGCTGGTCATTCTACAAAGGCTTTGCAAGGTTTTAAAAAGCAGCGGGTATGGGTTGGACAGAGCAAAGATGATGAGAGGGGTGCCCAGGAGATTCATTTGTTGCATATCCACTCTTTATGTGCTCTGACCGGAGGCAGCCTACCAAACCATCTTTGTTTATAGAGCACATTAAACACCCACAGGACCAAAGTGTCGGGCGCAGAATAAAAGGAAAAGCAGTCACGTGGTTCAAAAATAAACAATAAGTAAATTCGTGGCTTAAAAATAAAGTCCTCTATTAAATCGTTAAAAAGGTTACAATAAGTAAAATGATTCAGAATTTAGTAAAATGGTGATACAACAAAGTAGCAGTTAAGACGCAAATTTAAAGTCAACATCTCAGATGTTTTCACAGGCCAGATGAGATTGAAAAACAAATGGAGGAAGCCTGTGAGATGTTCAAGAGGAGGTCTTGGACATCTCAGTAACAATACTGCTCCTTAACTTTCTTGATATTTTGTAATGCTACAACAAAAAAACATTTTTTTTTTTGGAATTGATGTGATAGTCCAGAACAAAGCAGCACATGAAGTGTAGCGTGCATGTGGATTCAGCTCCCTTTAATCCGATACCCTTAATTTAATGATGCCTCAGAAGTCAACTGATTAGTGAATAGATTCCACTTATGTGTAATTTAATTTCAGTATAGATCCAGCTGTTCGGTGAAGGCCTCAGAGGTTTGTTGGAGAACATTAGTCAACAGATGGCATCATGAATATAAAGGGACACAGCAGACGATCAGGAACAAAAGTTGAGTAGACATTTGGAGCAACGTAGGTTATTAAAAAAAACAATGTCATGAGCATTTAAACCCATCCTCAGTTAAAAGAAATGAGCACACAGCTACAAACCGACCAAGACCTAAAAGGACAGGATGAGCAAGGTAAGTATTTATCTAGGAAGCTGCCAATAGGGCCATGGTAACTCTGGAGGAGCTGTAGCGATCCACAGCTCAGATGTGAGAATGTGCTGACAGGACAACTGTTAATCATACACTCTCTACAAATCAGGACTTTAAGGAAGAGAGAGGCAGTAAGAAAACCATTGTTGAAAGAAAAACAGTTTGACATCTGTAAATACCCATGTATGGCACGCAGCAAACACGTGAAGAAGGTGATCTGGTCAGATGTGGAAAAAAAAAAAACCTTAAAGTTTTGGCCTACACTGAAAATTCCCTGTCTGTTGGAAACCCGAATCTACTAATTCCTCTGACCTCCAACGCATCCCCATGGGGACCAATGGCGTTGGCTTCTTCTGCAGGATCAGGGGAAGTAGTCTGAATTATGAGTTAAGCAAAAGCATCGGTGCAATCAAGGGATGACAACTTGCTAAAAGGATGCAAACTGCTCTACAGGGTTCACCTCCCAGTCTCACCGTGTGAGTGGGAGGTGCCACGCAAAGCAATGGATCAAAGCATATTCATGCGGTAGAGTGGCCAAGTCAAAGTCCAGAGCTACATCTCCATCCAATCTGACTGAAAATGCGTCATCTGGAAAAAGTACAAAACGGACAAAGCTGGTAGAGACGCATCCCAAAAGAATCCCAGCTGCAAACAGCAGCAAAGGGGGGCGAACAAAATACGCTCAAGTTTTCTGTTGTGACGTGACACGGGGTGGAAAAGTTGAAGGGGATTGAATACTTTTGCTTGACCCTGCGTGCTGAGGAAGACATCCATCAGCCGCTGCTGGCCAATAAATTGCTGTCAGAATTAAAGCACTCAGATGAGTGTGCAGCACAGAGCGGCATGAGATGACAGACCCTCCCTCTGACGCGCTGAGACGGCTCTGAGAACAGTCGGTGTTTGTCAGAGCGCAGCGCAGCGCAGCGCACCGCGGAGCGCGCAGCTCCGGACGCACCTGAGCGCTCCATCGCTGAGGATCGGGGCGGCAGCCTCCCACCTGCTCGGAGCCCGTCTCTCTCACGCGCACCGTCGCTCCTGTGCAGCGTCCGCCACGTCGCCTCGGACGGAGAGAGGGACCGACAGGCCGGCGGACGGTCGCTGATGCCGACTTCCAGCTGCGCCTTGTTTGGTAGTGTGCCGCGGACAGATGCTCGGTGTTTTCCAGACGCGTCCTCTGGTGAAAGCGCGAAGACCAGGAAGTCCTGGGAGCTCAGCGTGAAATCCTGCCACCATGTCCCGCACCATCTGCGTGGGAAACTTAAAGGCATGCTGCGTGGCGAGGGGCGCGATCGTGCGAACAAGCTGGAGCAGATGGACTCAAGCCCCACATCACACCCGGTGAGTCCTGGATACTGAGAACGGTGCTGGTTTGAACCAAGATCCGAAGAGTTGGGGATCGCAGAACATGAGGGGAAAGAGATGATTGAGGCTGACGTGGCTCATCCGAATGTATGAAGGTGGCAAACTTTCTTATTGCCTCCGCTGTGAGCAGTAAAGCACTTATTGCTTTCACTGTGATCTCCTGACAAAGTTCCCAAAGGTGCCAATCTTTGCACCTCCTACTAAAACAGTCATCCTCTCTGTTTGGGTGTGCATCTGTCCATTCGGTGCTTGGGTCAAAAACCAAATGACTTGCATGGTTCCTCCTCTTTTTGTTTTGCATTAAGCGCTATATTCTACAAAACACTAAATCTAGAAAACCCCAAGTGGTGGGTCAGATAAGGAAAAATCCTGCCCTGGGTTTAGTTAACAGCAGAGCCCAGTTATTAAAAAAAAAGTTAAATTGCAGTTTTAAACATATATAAGGTGTTTTCTACTCTTTTGCAATATCTGTGGGTCTACATTATTTTACAGCTCCATATATATTGCAAATGATGTGATATCATTTGGCTTTTTTAGGACAGCCAATAGGTTGGCTATACTTCCCTGACTCTGGAGTTAGCAACAGTGAGCTGGCACTCTCTCCCTCTAACATTTTTGCACATAAAAAGCTCAAAGTTACTTAAGTGAACGAACCTGTAGTCAAGTCAAGTACAGCCTGCGGACATCAGCTTCACTATACACAGCTTTGTCCCGTAGAAGAGTGAAATCCGATTAGGTCGTTTAATTTAAAATGACAAAGAATGACGCGGCTCCCAACAAACTGCATCCCACATTTTGGCCTAATGTCTCATTACAACGGCCCGACTTCAGCATTTAGGTTAAAGAAACAACCCAGCAGTTGATTGTATATAACAACCCTCTCACACAGCACCATAAGGTACCCCCCCCCCCTCCTCAAATCTGACACTTTTTCAAACAGGCATTTTACTCAGTCCATTATCTCCTTCTGTCTGGCTCCGTCTCTACTCTCTAAACCGGCTGATTGACACTCAGTGTCAGACTCGCAGTGCAGGTTTAATTTTCAATTAGGGACTGTCACAGAGCTCATGAAACTTTTTGAAGAGCACTAATGATGTTGAAGCGCGAGACAGAGACAGTTTGAAGTTAAGAGGTCTTTGCTCGAGGGAGTCGGCTGATTGTTTTTGTGGAAACAGATTTATAAAATGTTTATGGTGTGCTCAGCAGAACTGTTAAATTATAAAGTTTAGGAAGCTTGCTTAGTTTATCCCTAAACATTGTGTCTGAACAGTGTCGCATCACAGTGAAAGTCATCTGAGGACAGAGGAGCCACGTGTTTCTCTTGCAGCGGCTCTGGGTAACTGTCTCATTCAGACAGAGGAACAGCGCGAAGAAAGAAGGGGAAATGCACCGATAAATCGGCTTGCGACCGGAATCCGTCGATTTTAAACTTGACCGGCTCTGAATAGGGACTAGCAGCTTGGAAATTCAAACATCAGATTTTGTATCCATCAGTGAATGAATGGCACAATAACAGCACTCCTTAGTGTGGACACTGTTAAGGTACGTTCACACCGAACGCAACCAAGACAAATTGATCGGCTGTTGATCAGCTACTGTTGGACGCCTGATATTTCGCCTCTCTCGCAAACAATCCAAGCTCACAACGCAGCCACCCCCCCCCCCCCAACTCGCTCCACCGCGTCATTAAATAGGAGGGGCGTCTATTTGCTTGCCGGTCGCTTCTGCCTGTCCAACTCACTGTGGTGGAGATGGATTTTAAGGAGCGAATCACAGTGCTGCATGTGATGTAGAAAGCCAAACGACGGCATTGACGCCCCTGAGCCCACCCAATCCGTTTGGCGAGTACCACCACCTGTAGCTGCGTACTTCTGTCTTTCTGGGACACAGTATGAGGAGCTGCTGCCCCACGTCGCGGGACGACTAACCCTCTGGGACACAGACTACAGATGTATTCTGTCAGCAAATCCAACATTGCTCAATAGAAATCTTGCCTAATTGTACTGCCTTAATATGTAGGACACAGAAAACATTTTCACATTTAAACAAATGGACCAGGAGCACTCTTAACCGCGTGCGAATTGACAGAAAAGTTGAGATCGTTGAACTCTAGCAAACTTTCACGACACTCTAGTCACAGTTTTGCTTCGTTCTATTCGCTCTGTTGGCATCGCTCGAAAAGCGAAACCATTAATTCGCTCCTGAAATGGGGACAACATGTAAGTGACTCGCTTCATTCACCTTGTTGGTGTTGACCGTACCTCTACTGAGGAAGGACCACTCTGGGTTAGCTATTTTCAGTATTACTGAGGGGCTTTAAAAAAGAGGTCAGAGGAAACTAAAAAAGGTGTAAGATGCCATTTAAAGGCTTCACGCTGCAAAATATAATGGGTTAAAGTGTTACCACAAAATTAATGTTTTTATCTTTTAGACATTTGAATCCATGGCTGTTGTGGAGAATTATCAGCATTAAGGCTAGGATCTACATTCTGTAGGAAATATATGTGAAGAATGCTATTTATAGTTGGTAATGATAACTGTGATATTCAATAATGCCTAAAGTGTTCCTTTGTAATGATTTTTTCCCCTTTTTAATATCAGTAATGTATAGCTGTTAATGCTCGGTTTTTCTGTTCTTTTACACACACAGAGTGTGACTTCCCCTATGCTATAATGCATTCTGTATGCTTTTATTTATAGCTCTGAAAGAAAATGGGTATTGCTTATAATTGGTATTGGCACGATAGAGGGTTACAAAAATCGGAAATCAGAAATTGGTCAAAAATGACTATGATCGGTGCATCTTTAGAAACAACGTGAAACAATAAAGGATTGAAGAAGATAGAGTGGGTGGGTGGGATAATCATCAGCAGAACAGATAGGGAGCTGTGGATCTAAACATGCCTGCACAGAAAAACTCAGATATAGAAAAAAAAAAAAAAAACATCACAAAGGAGCTGGCATAAAGTGAGACATTTAAATAGTGGCATTAAGGCACTGGAAAATAAAAAGATGAATTGATTTCATTTATAACGCACTTCACATTTACAAAAACTCTGAAACTCTCACCAGTCAATAAAAAGATTAGAGATGAGTGGGAAACCACTCACAACGAGTGATTTCCCAGAAGCCTAGGGCTGAAGAAGAGGTTTAACGTTGTGCATTTCCATTCAAATTAGCTGCCGTTAATGCATTAAGAGGTGTTACCAGAAACAGAGATCCAGTATGTTTGATGAGCTAATGGCAAAAATAAAGCAGGGATAATACAGCACATGGCGAGGAGGCGCAATGCAAAATGCATTTAAAGCAGCTCAAAACATGAAGCATCACACTTATGCATGACTCAGCAGGATCATGCTGTTGTTAAAAACCTGAGCATGCAGGTTATATGCAATAACCAGCCTTGTGCATTTTTTATACACACTGGGTTTATTTGCAGCAACGGCAGGACAATTTTATCTTTTATGTCAGCATAAATCTGAAAAACCAAACACCAGACTGCATGGATGTAGTGCTGTTCGAAAGTTTCTTACACCTTCAGAAGTTGCATTTGTGCACTTTGGATGCCAGATTTTCTAATTTATCACATAGCATTTGAATTTTGCCGTTTTCTATTTGTACTTAACACACAGAGTGACCATGAGGAACTTAAAAAGTAAAAGCGATCATCAAAATACCAAAACCATTCACTCGCAGTAAAGCAATTTAAGTGTTTTGATATCCGAATGAATGAGCACGTTGTTAGTTTCAGGGCAAGTAAACGAGACACAAATACTAAAGATCCATTCATTCAAAGATAATGTTTTTTGTAAAGCTTTGACTTGCAGATGCTAATTTTAGCGTCAGCTAAAAATGTTTTGACTTTAAAGACTCACATCAGTGACATGCATTGTTAGCACAGCTAGCATTACTCTGTGTTCTCTGGAAAATGCCAACCAGCACCTTTATTCTGGGGTCTCCAAAAACCACCATCATGTTGCATAATGGTGGTTGATAGAACAGTAACCTTTGCTGTACATCTTTCAGCCTTCCTATTGGCTGCTGTAAATCTTGCATAAATTAACCACAAAAATGTAGAAAAAAATCATTCCTATTCTTATGTCTTTGTGCTCCCTTTGACTTCAGTTTGAAGCTCCTCACTGACACTGTACATTGCAAGGTTTCGGGTTCTTTTATACACAACAACAATTTCCCCAGTGAAGAGTGTTTTTAGTTTAATACAGCAGAGGAAGGGAGATTAGTGATGAGTTTAGTAATTGGAAAATATCAGATTAGGACTGGTTAGGGCTAGTCACCACACAAATTCTCGTTGCACCTTTAATTTAACATGTATATTTCAAAAAAACTGTTTTACAAGCCAGTAGTAAGTCTCAAGTCAGTCTCAAGTGGAAAGACTGAGTCTTAAACTATATATTTAACCAAATATGTAATCTAATCACAAAGTACTAAAATTATATTTGCTTTGCCAGAACAAGACAAGAGGAGCTGAAGTTGAAAAAAAACAAAAACAATAATAAATTCAAAAAAATTAATTTTTTACTGTTACAAGATTAGTAGATTGCAGCACTAAGCATCTGATTTAAAAGCTTATCTTTAAACTTTTTAGGGTTTACATCTGAGTCAGAACCTCCGACAGGCTCCATGATCAAATTAATGAGTGAAAAATAAACCCAACTTAGAAGAAAAGTACAATCAACTTATTGATCATGTTGTGTCTGCGTCTTATGTGTAACTACGTGCTCTCTGAGCCGGTGTCAGCCTCACCAAAAATGTCATTGTGGTATCACATAATGACATTAAAGCTTCTTGAAGCTAATATTAACTAGGCATTAGTTGTTTTATTAGTTTGAATGATCTCTTTGTGTGAGTGTAAATGTCATAAGTGTGTTTGGGTTTCATGCCTGCACACTGTATGGAATGTTTTCCAAACCCAAATTCATCCCTTATGAACACCTCATCGTCTGTGTAAATAAATTAAATGACTAATATATATTTTTTCTCTGTTGTGTAAAACCTGTGGATTATAACAAGTCACTGTAAACTGGCTGCAAAGTTGGGAGGGAACTTTAACTGACTCAAGAAAGTGACGTTTTGTAAAATGCAGACGAATCTCTGATGACAAATTCATTTCATTCATCTAAATGAAAACATTTGTGGCAGCTCTGGCATCCCGTACCCATGTTGATACAACCACTGGCAGCTCTCAAGTCACTGTCTCCAGTCTAGCAATGAGGAATTGGTCCTGAGACTTGCGTCCAGATTAAAAAAATGTTCCTGAAAGTGCCTTGACATAATTCTACAGAGTTACATTGCCCAGTAGCCTGGGTGATACCACACACAGCTCTCTTTTTTTCTCGTTCCACCCTTGTGCACACCTCTTTGATAGTGGTACATGACAGCTCGTCTCCACCATCGGAGGAAACGGAAGAAAAGCAGGAAAATAGCACGGTGGATTCATTGTGCGTGTTGCAGAGACAAGAGGAGGAAATATTGGCAAATCGCCAGAGCTGCACAGTAGAATGGATTGTGCGTCTGACATGGTTGTGTTCTAGCACACTTTATTTTTGGTGTGAGATATCACGAACGTTCAAAGTCAAACACCTCAGGTCCAAGTGAGATCATGAGTCGAGTCCGAAGTTATTAAAGTGTAACTCGCCCCAAAATGAACTTTGTTTTGAAGATAAACTGTATAAACTGGGGAAGAGGGTGCTGCTTTTACGTTACTGTGCAATGTTTCCATTTTTGTGTCAGCTTGTTTAGTTCTGCAATATTTTGCAATATTTGTCTTAAAGCCGTCTTAGCGCTTGCCCGATAGGGTTGAACGGTGGCTATTTGCAGACTTGACTGACTTTTCCCAGGACTAGGAGGTAAAAGGCAGGGGTGTTGGGGGTGTTGCAGTAAAAGAAGGCACTTCTGTCCATGAGCCTTGAAACCTGGCCTGTGAAACTTCCCTGGTGCTTTTTGGCTCTGACAGCTCCTCTGTGGAAGCATCCAAACATGTTACTGAAAATCCACGCCGTCCGTAGCACAGACATCATATACGTAGACGCGTCATAGGGCGCAGGTTCGCATGTCAACGTCGCCGCCATATTGTATGTGGCAGAAAAAAAGTTGAGTTCTGTTATTGTGAACGTGAACCAGAAAAGATGCCTCATTCCTGTGCTGCATAGGAAATGTATTCTGGTCAATTTCACTACTTGTATCTGCCATATATATATATATATATATATATATATATATATATATATATATATATATATATATATATATATATATATATATATATATATATATATATATATATATATATATCTCTATATATATATATATATATATCTATATATCTATATATATATATATATATATATATATATTTGTGTGTGTATGTGTTATGAATATAAGGATCAATTTGTTAAATCTAAACATTGTGGTCTTCATTATTTCAAAAAATAAAAAGATAAAATTCAGAATTTAGGTCAATGAAGTAAAAAACAAACAAAAAAAACACACAAAAGTGATAATGTTATGAGAAAAATGTCATATTATGAGAATTAAGGGGGAACATTTCCAGAATAGTTTGCAGAATTATTTCACTCCTGGAGTAATAGGGCCAGGTTAGATTATTTTAAATATTTTTATTCTTTTGGAGAATAAATTCAGGAGAATGAAGCTAAAGGGATACGAAAATAAGCTTGTAATTTTACAAAAACAAAAATACTACAAATACAAAGTATATTCAGAGATCAAATGTCCCTCTGATACTGTTTAAGTGACTGAGTAACTGCAGATTTGCCACATTTAAGATGGCGGACGCTCTGACGCATCGCAGCATAGGCAGAACCCACCCAATGATGCGACTACGTATAGAATGTCTATGGTCCGTTGGCTCCGCTCTCCTACAAAAAGGTGCCCACGCCACTATGCCTCCGTCAAGAAGACGCTTCAAACTCGGCTGCGAGCGGCTCCGGTGGGCCTGGTGCCGCTCGGACACACGACTGGATGTGTTCCAGGTCTAAGGTCTGTTCAGCAACTCCGAGGGCCCACGCCGAACAGAGGCGCTGCTGCATTGTTGAGCTTTCAGAGTACATTAATAACGGGCTTTGGGTTAAAGACTGTCAACCCATTTAGCACATTTATAATTCATACCAGAGAAAGCAGGCTGTGTTGCTTTTCCATTTCCAGCTGGGAACATTGGACATTGAATCAATAATAAAGCTACTTTCTGAACATAATCATCAGCGCCCGTGACTCATTAAATAGGAGGCCTCAATCGCGTCCCTACACGGAAAAGCTGTACATATTAAACAGCACACGCGTCATTATTTTATGAAACACTCTCTGTTAATGCATATAACACTACAGCTGACGTATATTCATTCTTTCTAGACTACAAAACAGATTTCTGTCCACTCAGTCTTCACCGTTGTGCCGGCCGGGGACTTAAATGTCCTAATATATCTGGAGCGAAGTATAACTAAAAGAAATGGCCTGAAGAGAAGAGACCAGTCAGAAAGGTAGTAGTTCAGCGGCATTTAAGCCCTCATTGTACGAGTGCTTCAGGTTTCTTGCAAAGATGATGATGAAGTGGATGTGGGAAGGCATCAGTGGTTTGTAGATTGCTGATTTATGCAAAGAGTCATGTAAATCCTGTGTTTGCATGAGCATCTGGTGGCAAACAAAGAATAACGCAGCAGTTAAAGGGCTCCTCAATCTTCAGGTACACAATCAACTTTAATGAAGCGGAGGAAAATATCACTTTGGGTTTGTTATGCTACTCAGCTCCATTTGTCACACATTTCCACGCAAACCTAACTCCCAAACACAAGTCGACGGCGATCACGAGGAACAGCGAGCAGCTACGCGACCCGTGTTTGTCTTGTAGAAATGTCTTAACCCGAAAGCCATCTGTACATAATAAGACACACGCGGGGATTTTCTGATGTAAGATAAATCATTTGAAAACTCTGGGATGTTACAGTTTTTATAGATTGCTTTGACCTGTTTGAAGAAACTGGCAACCTCTCAATTTTCTTCATCACCATCTCAGCAGAGCAAAAGACACCTCCTGCAAATGAGTTAACCCATTTTCATTGGTTTGACACATTTTCCCCACCCTTTTGCAAAACAGTTAACGCAGATGTCATTCATGCAGTCCAAACTCCATTGCTTTAGCTGTGGTAGCAAAACAGAAACTATATGTTCCAAGCTCTTAGAAACTTCCTGATCAGAATCAAATCACTGAAGCACCTGTTTGACACTTCTTTACACAATTTTTCAATTTGCAATCAGTTTGCAGGCTTTACGTAAAAGGTGTCATGTTGTGTGTTGTTCTGTGCAAACATGGATGGTCTAAGGCAGATGAGAGTCAGAGTAAGAGGTAGATGGGTCAGGGGAAGAATATTATGAGGAAGAGGAATCCATGTGTGAGGTGGCAGGGTAGCTGGAAGGGCTGAAGTTACAGATGAAATTTGGGCAACTATGATTGATCATGTGGTAAATCATGGCCTTTCACTTAGAGGGGCAGGACAAAGAGTCCAACCTTTTCTAAATAGAAACACGGCTGCATCCATTGTAAGAGTTTTTCGACGGGCCAGGAGGTATTGCTGCTATACAGTATATACATCTCTATCTATTCCTATAGAGGAATTCTTCAGTGCATGGAGATGGAAAGTGTATGATCACTGCCCCTATGAGCAGATGCCCTTGCTCAATGCAATGACTGCTGCTGCACAAGATATAGATGCAGAGGCATGTCAAGGATGGATCAGGAATGCAAGAAGATTTTTCCCTATGTGCATTGCAAGGGAAAATATTGAGTGTGACGTAGATGAGGCCATGTGGCCTCTTCGTCAGGACAGAATAGACTAGAAGGAACAAACAGCCCTAGTATTTTCTGTTGGAATCTTTCATGTTTTGGAATATTTCATTTGTTTATCTGGAAAAAAGGAATGAAGAATCAATAAAATTTGCATCACAACATATTTGCTTCTGGATCCATTTTTTGCAAAAAGGCAAATTTGATTACAAATGACACTGGCATGTAAGCTGCGTAGAGTCTTTAGCTACAATGACCAGCAATGCTGCACTGATTCACATTGAGTGTGGTGTTTTGAATTTTGTTGCCCCTTGTGTAACGAATGATTGGAAGGGCTCAAACATTTGTGTGCAAGTTGTGTTGTTTGAGGGCAAAATCTGCTTTTGGATCAGATGTTAAATGTTTTGGCAGAGTTGGAGCCTTTTGCAAACAAAATGTTTAATTTTGACCATTGGTGCCACTGTTTAGGCCTATGCGTTAACTGTTTTGAAAAATGTGGGTTTTTAGTTGACTGCTGCGTCAAAGCAACCAATAAAAACTGTAAATACAGTACAGTTCATCTGAAAGCAAACAAATCTGTTCATTTACTGTAGAAATGATAAACAACTAGAAAGAATTTTGAAAGCTGCCATCAGCGTGTTGCAAAAGTATGCAGAGCCTTTAAACTAATACTTTGCTGAAGCAACTGCCGGCTGATTTTCACGCGAAAATCAAGTTTTTCGCGTGAATCAAGTTAACGCGAAATTAACGCGTTAACTTGCCCAGCCCTAATATTAATATATGTTTTGAAGCAAACCAGCCAGAGTCTGTCGAGCAAAGATTAGGGTCATGGCAAGGAGGCCTTCCAACTTCAAAGATTTTAAGCGCATCACTAAAGAGAAATCCTCAAATAGCAGCAGAAATGTAAGCTTTTTTAGGATGTAAATAAAAACTGATGTTTTTTCAAATTGCTGTTCATTTTTAACATTCTTTATCGTTCAAGATAATAAAACAGCTTCAACCCCTCATAAAAACAAGCTTCTTGATGGATTTAAAAAAAATGAAACCTAATTCTACCAGGGGTGTAAAGGATTTTGCATCTAACTGTAGATAAATCATGAATCTAAGAGAGGCTTTCCGACAACCACTGTAGAGTATTTGGAAACGGATGCAATATTTCCATGATGTAACAAACCCAGCATGACTTTTCATTTCTCTGCGTTTTAAGTGCCTCCCATGTAGTTGTAATTTATTCCCACTGTCCCTCTGAAGCCACCCCAGGGCTCAGTGTCACGCTCAGTAAAGTGCTCCTGTCACAAGCCCTTTAGCAGACTAGCTGTAAAGGTAGCGCTCTCTAAACGCCGGCCCTGGAGAAAATCAACCGTTTCCAAATGACTGGCCTCCCGATACAAGAGTAAACTCGGGGGCAGGGGTGAGCTGTCTTCGTTTGTTGTGATGATGTGTGGAGCTTCTTTACATCCCCTCCGCTGCCTGAGGTGCACGCCATTCATCACCAGCCTTTTTACGGCTCTACTCTGGGTTCAGCTTAGACGTGTAAAAGTAATATATATATATATATATATATATATATATATATATATATATATATATATATATATATATATATATATATATATATATATATATATATATATATATATATCTATATATATATATATATATATATATATCTTCCCAAAAGATCAGATGTGGATGCCGCAGCATTTAATCAATGATAGATGCCACCGGTCTGATTCTAGCGAGAGCAGCGGGGAGTCTGTGGAATCAAAGTTTCCATCAAAGCCGTGTAAAAGCCGATGATCATAGGAACATCCAGCTTGTTTTGCAAACGTTTCGCCAAATCAAAGGTAATTTTCCGCTCAGAAAGACAAAGAACATATGTTTTCATGAAAATAAATTGCTGCGGAATTACCTCAAATATACATGAGGAAAAGTAATTTTTACAAAGAAGGGTTACTCTGGTTTGTGTGGTTTGTTACTCTGGGATTTAGTGCCATAAATTCTTTTATATCTCAATTTTTTTTGTATTTTGTTGCTCTTGGGCCTTAAATCCTTTTCACAACACTAACACTAAATTCCCATCCCCTTTTCCAGACCAGCTAAGAGCAGGATCAGAAATGGCACCATGAGGGCATTTCAGATCTACTTGTCACTATAAGCTACTCGCATTGTATTATACGCTGTAAAATCCCTACATCCACCCCGCATTTCTGCATAGACACAGGTTGTTGTTAATCTTGGGGAAAAAAAGTCTACATTGAATAATAGATTGTGCTCCAGTGTAATTATAAAAAATGGATAAACCCCTGCTGCACAAGATTAAACATGGAGCCTACAGTGGGCGAGCCTTATTTGTTATACACAACAGCTGAGACTCTTTTGTTTTCATATTTGCCTTGGTGTGCGGCGGCGAGGTCGAATCGATGAAGCACGTGTCCTGCAGTATGTTTTAACAGAACGTAGCAGAGAAGACTGGCGACGCAGCGAACAGAAAGGCGACACGTTTAATTAAATTGAGTGAGTTCAAAGCGCAGCATGCCATCTGCATGCTTTACTTTGAGGTGTCGTTGCAATTAAAGTGCAGAAAACATGCTTTTCAGGTTCCTATATTCAAAATAATTCAGCCTGCATCAGTATAATTAAACACAAATCATCTGCTCATCACTCTGAGTTTGTTCCACCAGCTTTATTAAAAGCTTTCTAAGTTAGTTGAGTCGTACGTAGAAAATGCACAACAAAAGCCACCATGTCATTGTTTAATAAAGAAAGCTGAGAGAGAAACACTAAGTGCCACCCATAAATCAGCAGCTTGTAGAATCACCCTTAGCCGCTCCTTCCTTACGTAACCCAGGCTCAATGAGGCCTCAGCCGTCTCACTGCCTGACATTTCACTTCTAAGTTTCTTATGTGCTCATGAGGAGCTTAATGACTGCAAAGTGGCCAGGTCCTGTTGCAGCAATCTTCACCCCCACAGACGGTGAAGGATGTTTGTGCAGACATTGCAGGTTGAGGTTCTACCTGACATGGTGCTGTAGATTATGACTTTGGTCTCATCTGCCCACTTTTCATCGATAAACTTTAACATTTAAGGGTGGTAACTGCAGGGACCGGGAATATTTTGTTAGTCCTCTGACCAATGCATGGTCTGACCTTGGAATGAATTTACTTGGACTTCTGCTTCTAGGAAAGTTAGAAGAGTTTTCCACTTGTGAAACGTCTTTCTCACCAGAGAATGATGAACATGAAACCGAGACGTAACGGTCTAATAACCGTTTCCAGACTGACAGGCAGCAACAATGTGTTAATGGGTTTATGTACATTCCAGGTCAGATTTAAATAACTTGAGAACCTGATAAAACAATTTTTTATTACCTCCTAATACTAAAAACCCACGATCGAGCAGGGATGTATTTTGTTTTCAGCATGACTGTATTTTAAGATTTAAATATCGGAAAGAGTGGTAATGGTCCAGCCTCTTTTTGATTAACATAATGATACTGAGTCTATCAATCTTCTTTCAGTCGGGTTGCAATAAAGTTCTTCTTGATACAGAAACTATACCTAAAGCAAAAGAAGAATCTGTTTCAGCTACATATTCAGTCATTCTTCTAGTTTTTGCCCTCAGTTGCTTTTTATATAGTGGACCAGAATATTCTGATTGCCCGACTGAAGCATTGTGGGATATTCTAAGCTCTTAAACAGAGGAATTCAGATCTTACTGGTCTGAAAGAAGCTTTATTCCTTTGGTGTTATCCTTACTTTATCTACATTAATATTCAATAAATTGGAATTCTATTGAAAAGTTCTTCTGTGGCAGTAATGCATTTCACTAAGTTAAGCATATAGATATATACATTAATTAAACCTAGACTGATGGTTTTGAACTTTTCCATTAATTATGATGATTTTTGAGCTTACAGCTGATGAAAAGATGACATTTAAGATTTGAGTATTACATCAGATCAATACAAATTGTACAATAGATGTGGGCTTAATGTTTAATACTTGCTTAGAGGATGTTGGTTTCAAAAGGTATTTTTAGTCTGAAAAATGACCTTCATCGGAACGCATATTAGAATCTCTTGACTGTGACTGTATGTCTTTTTAACTCTTTAAAGCCTGATGCAGGTAATTGTTAGGAAACTTAAAAACGTTAAAAAAGAGAAAATCTTTTTGATTGCTTGAAAACAATAAGGCTTTCAACTTTTCTTTGTATCTTACGTTACGTTACGATACGTTAGACCAAAACATACATTTTCCCCATGTTTTCTGCATTTTTATATAGGGTGTGTAAAATATGTTCCTTTGTATGTTGTGAATTGTATGTTCATAAAAATACTGACTTAGTTAAAGAGGCAGGGGTCTCAGAAATATTTGTATCAAAAATGACACATTTGGAGTCAGAGGGCGACGCCCTTCTCTTTGGTGGAGTTCCCCAGGGTTCTGTTCTTGGACCACTAATGTTCTTTATTTAAATATTAAGCACAGAGTGGGCACAACGCACCTTCCCAGTAACAATCAGCTCCATTACATTCTTTTCATTAAGGGGTCCTCAGTTATGGTTAATGTTTTACAGATTAGCAATAGCAAACATTTTGAAGGATTTTAATGGAAGTTCAATTTAATTTAAAGTAATTGGTTTGCGTTAAACAAACGTTGCTATGTATCTAAAATGTTTTTTTTTTTTTGCTTCTTCCATTCCACAGAGACAACTTTTGCTGCTGAATGGGTGACAAGCTCTCAGTGGCTTCAGATTGTCAACGCATTGTGCAGGACAGGGTCCCCCAGCCGGGTTCGCAGGGATGTACCAGGAGGTGGCCTTCCTGGCAGGCAACGCTGAGCGCCAGTTCACGCCCTTCCGCTTCAAACGTGTGGAAAATCCACAGGAGGTCACGTCCAAAAAGGGTTTGTTCTACAAGAGAGCCCAGGTTCTGCTGCAGCCTCAGTCCAACCCGCAGGACGGAGAGCAGACAGGCCTACCTGACCAGGCAGCCATAATCAACGTCGGGGGGATCAAGTATCACATCCCCTGGTCCACGCTGGACGAGTTCCCGCTCACGCGACTGGGCAAGCTGCGCAGCTGCAGCAACGAAGCCGAGATCATGGACGTGTGCGACGACTACGACGGCAGCCGCAACGAGTACTTCTTCGACCGGAACCCGTCTGCTTTCCGCATCATCGTGACTTTCCTGGCGGCCGGGAAGCTGAGACTACTGAGGGAGATGTGTGCCCTGTCCTTCCAGGAGGAGCTGCTGTACTGGGGCCTGGAGGACGATAACCTCGAGTGGTGCTGCCTCAGGAAGCTGCGTCTAAGGCAGGAGGAGTACAAGGAGCAGCAGAGGCTGGAGGAGGAGGAGGCCGAGCTCACCTCCCCACAGTCCTGCGAGGAGAGCCAGCCGCCTCCGCCGGTACCGGAGGAGACCCTCTCAGGGGGCTGCATGCGGAGGCTGAGGGACATGGTGGAGAACCCGCACTCGGGCCTGCCCGGCAAAATCTTCGCTTGCCTGTCCGTGCTGTTCGTCGCCATCACTGCTGTAACGTTGTGCGTCAGCACCATGCCCGACCTCAGAGAGGAGGAGGAGAGGGTGAGTTTCCCTCCGCATCCAGTTTTTCTCTTGTCTCTCTAAAGCAGAAATTTATTCAGTTTCTGCTTTTTCATCACACAAAAATGTTTCAGATCATAAAACAAATTTTAGTATTTAGTGCTCTTTCAGTTAATGGTAGTGGTCGTGGTGTGATGGTCTGGAGATGCTTTTCTGCTTCCAAAACAACAACCTTCTAAAATGCGAAAAAGATTTTCACTCAAATAGAACCTGTATGACAACATGAAGTAGGCTAAATGCTGACAAGAAGCACCACACCATGCCCCAATCTGATAAAATCCAAGGAGTTTGTTGTTGTAATTCTTCACATAGTCTACAGCAGACTGGGCCTCAAATAAACGAGGGGCCACAACAAAACATAGTGAAGGGCCCCGAGGTACCAGGGGTCCGAGGCGATTGAAAACCTTTGGCTTTAGTTGTGTTCACACCTGCCAGAACGTGTGCCTTCTTCTTCCTCAGCCATGCCTTTATAATCGGTGCAGATCTTTTTACTCCTTACAGCTCAAGAAGGATGAAAACTTTCATGGGTACCGCTTTAGATCTGCGTCATGCATACAGTCTGTGGTCAAAATGATCCACTTTAAGAGCTGTTTTGTCGTCACTGCCTACCCACATCACTCCAAATGCCAACTGTGTCTGGTAAGACCACAAATGCCAGAAACGAGATGAATCTATACAGTACCATCCAAAATAACTTCCAAAAAAGTAAAAAAACAACAACTGGACTATTTTCCGAAGTTTGAAAGCTTTCTCAATTCAAAATGTCTGGAGTAGTGTGGAGTAGCAAACTTTATAGTATTGCCCAACAAAGGCCTTGTAATGGCTTAGATAACATGCAAATTGAACCGAAACAGGTTCACCCCCTTAGTAATGGGGAGTCGTTAAAATAACCAGGAAGTGGAAGAAAAGTGATACTGGGTTTCTTCTGTGGCAGTTCATCAATTCATCCATGTTCAAATTAGTTATTTCATGTTCACAGTTACAAATATCTATAAAGAATGACATAAGCCTGTCTCCTTTTCCATTTCACTTCAATATTCTCTGTTTTGTGTTGGCTAAACCTATATTTTAAATATGTTGTGGTTGTAATGTGACAATCTAGGAGAAAGTTCAAAGTCTGACAACCTGTGTGAGGCTCTGTATGTCCCTGAAGTTTTCCTCTGAGCTGTGGTCCCTGGTTTTAAGTCACCAAAACTTTTGGCTTCTTTTACACTTCCTGCGCATACAATTGGCAGAAAATAACCAGAATAGCTTTCTTCTGTGAGTCCTGGGCGTACAAGCACAACCTGAGAGTTATTAAATAGAAATGAGATATTTATTTGCCAATTTCTGTGAAGTACAAAATTAGACTGTAATTATAAAATTGTTGACCCATTTATGGGTTACTCACATTATTTTTGTGTGGAAGAAAATAAAAACCAGTATTGCCTTTTTTTTTTTTTTTTTTTTTTAGATGGCCTCAGTTGTGTCTTTGGAGCCTTAAAAGCAAACAGATTTTCAAACAAAACACCATGATGGGTTTTAAACAGCTCACAGAGGGGAAGGGAAGCCATTCTCAGGATTCCTCAGTGCCTCAGGGTTGTGTATGCAGTACAGCAGCTACAGTCAGGATTCAGAATATGTTGATGCAGCAGCCCACATGCGGAGACTTTCTGGGCTTTATTGTAAATCATCGTGAAATAAACCAAGGCGAAGGCGAAGGGAAAGCAGGCCCCTTCAGCTGAATACCAGATTATTGTGCGACACTTCCTCCTGTTTCGCCAGTCTGTCTTCTGCAGCGACGCAAAGTTTTTGTTTTTCCGTGCGTGAGACAAAAGGACATCAAACGTCGGTATGATAACACAGTTTTCACACAGCTTTAAACAAGTGCGTTTGCTTTTCAGTGGCGTCTTTGCAAAAATGCTTCTGATATGTTCCACATGCAGCGCATTTCACTTGACCTGCTTTCACAAATGAAAATGAATACGGAGTGGGCTCATTATTGTTACGTAACCCTGTGATTATGAACGTTGTAGCCACGCAAAAGCTTGTTTACAAAAACCTTCCCAAAGATCCTCCCAGGATAGTTTTCTGTTTTAAATATTGAAACATTGTTAGAAGTTTGTCTATGTAAATCCTGCACATATTCGCTCAGTACAGAGCCAGTTCACTAGATCTAAATTCAGTTCATCCACGTTCAAATGAGTCATTTCATGTTCACAGTTCACCTCGTAAACATTGAAAACTGAGCTCACAGCTACAACATGAGGTACACTGTATTGGCAAAAGTATTCGGTCACCTGCTATGATTCGCACATGAACTTAAGTCACCTCCCATTCGTAATCCATAGGGTTCAACAGGACATTGGTCCAGCCTTTGCTGCTACAACAGCTTCAAATCCTTTGGGAAGGCAGTCCACAAGGTTTTGGAGTATGTTTATGGGACTTTTTGACCTTTCTTCCAGAAGCACATCTTTCAGGTCAGACACTGATGTAGGACGAGAAGGTCCGGCTCTCAGTCTCGGCTCTAATTCCTCCCAAAGGTGTTCTATCAGGTTGAGGTTAGGACTCTGTGCGGGCCAGTCAAGGTCATCCAGACGAAATTCTCTCATTCATCGCTGCATCCGAAAGATATAATGAGTACGGACTCTTCAGCCAAAGCAGAAGTGCCTCCACCATGATAAGTGCTGTCTGAATAGTGCAGTGAGTAAAGAAGGAGGTAGGAGAGGGACACTGTGTGCTTCCTATTATAGCTCCTTTAGCATAGGATGATCGCAATGTCCATTACCGACGCTAAAGAGCTATAAGGAATCCCACAATTCTTTGGATTACATGACATATAAACACAGTCCACATCAAGGAAACTAACAAAATGTCTGGAAAGAAGAGAGCGCACACTAAGTAGTTTTATATTTTTTTGGAAGGCTGCCTGAATTTCAGCATCATCCATGTGCGTTTCCGTTTTGTAATAACGTATGCCTTAAAGGCTGTCCTAAATCCTTACAGCAGGCCGAATTTCCTTCTCATGAGTCCTTTTTGTTGACCTCATGAAAGGTCACGGAACAGGAGCTAGGAGATATAATTTGAATGTTTCAGATGCAGCCCACATCTTTATGGATCTTGCTCTGTGCACTGGTGGACAGTCCTGTTGGAAGAGGAAGGGGCCGTCTCCAAACTGTTCCCACAAAGGTGGGAGCATGAAGTTGTATCTTGGTTTGCTGAAACATTGAGTATCTTTTTCTGGAACCAAGAAGCTAAGCCCAGCTCCTGAAAAACAACTCTAAACAACCTCTAAACCGGCAAAACAAACTCAATAGCTTTTTTTGTTTGTTAAACCACGAGTTTTTATTGCATTTAAGGAGAAGAAGAAGGCATAAAGCCAAGTTTAAAACGAGAGGAGAGGCAAACATTATCATTATCCAGTTCCCACAGAGACTGCAAAGATTGCCTCTATGTGTTTGCACCAGCTCAGACACTCAACCTTGTATTTTGGAGGGAAAATGTTGTGGTTTCAACATAAAATACCAAAAGTTTGTGTTCTAAAAACACATCTTTTATCTTTGTCGTCTCCTGAATAGAGCGCCATTAAATGATGCCAGGGTGAGATGGGCTTATATTGAGTACATCATGTAAAAAAAGATCCACTCATGAACAAGACGTTCCAGCTGCAGAAGCTAAATATGCTCACAGTCACAAACTTCATTCCCCTGGAAATTTCTGAAGGGGAGAAGAAATCATGCTCCCTTCAATTACGGCAAATAGACCAGGCCGACCATCATCCTACTTCTACTGCTACCACCATGTTTCAGTACGGGTATAATGTTCGTTTTCTGAAATTCTCTGCCAGTTTTACACCAGAATGACACAAGTTCCAGCATGTCCCATTTTTTTTTTCTCATTGGTCCTCAAAATATTTCCCCAAAGTCTTGGGGGTCATCCAGATGTTCTTGGGGAAATGTTAGACAGGACCCAGTTCTGTTTGGTCAGCAGTGCTTTTCACAAGCTATGTTTACATGGACATAAGTAATCAGAATAAAGGGGCGTTCGGAATAAAAAAAAAAGCATCATGTAAACACGCCGATCGGAATATTGTGATCGAAATAAAGCTCAACTAGAATGAAATTGTATTGTGAATGAAACAGGTGGTTTATAGCGATCGTTAAGCCATTTAAAACACTTATTCCGATCATGTCATTCAGATTTGGACAAACTGTTTGTCCTATGCCTCTCATCCTGTCACAGGAAGACAAACAGCAGTACTTGCAAGACAATCTTTTGTAATAAGCAACACAAAGAGACAACTCAAGAACGGCTTCATTTCTAAAGTGCTTAAAGCGCACACCCATAGATATGGAGTTTATATTATTCTCCTCTCACAGTGCACCTCCTTGAGATATGGTAGTATATATAGTATACTGTGCATCTCCACCGTGCTCTCTTTGTGTCAGACTGCAGCTTACCGCGTGACAGCACTCTGCCCCCCCATACTGGCATTTTGTTTTTTTCTGTTTGTGCTAAACCTAAAATCCAGTTACCGTAGTTTCTGCTGTGTGTTTTTAACAACACATGGCGGTATGCTAAGTGTCCGTGTCAGAATGCCTAAAAGTAATTGGGGAAAACCCCCCAGAAATAATGCTCAGCTGATAACACCCAAAGGACGGAGTCCGCTGGGCTCAGATTTCAAAATGCTCCCATCTAACAGAACGTGCTCTTTAATTAGGCCTTAAAGTCGACGCAGGGTACATCGACATATTGCTCAGTTTGGCTTTCATCTTGCAGAGAGAGAGAGAGATTGCAACTTGGGGCTTTTGTTCCAACGAAGCGCACATGTTGTGATTGTCCATGACAAGAACAGCTAAAAAGACATATTAAAGCTTGCAGTGTCTTACTCCTGAGACTTTTTCCTGTCTGCCTCTGCCCAGGAGGCTTCAGAAAGCCTTGGAGAGCCAGTGGCAGAGTGTGCCTGCACCACACTAATTCATCTTTTGATTGGCATCACTAGACCAGAGTATAATCACAGAAGAGCTCTGCAGTTTCTCCCTTTGTCAAAGTTATGTCTTCATCAGCAAGCGGGGACAGGATCGGGCTGCATCTGTACGAAGAATGTAAGCTTTGAAAATGAAAAAATCAATGAGGACAACGGAGGGAATAAAAGCAAAGCACAGAACGGGATGAACATGTTTCCGACTCGGTCTGCAGCCAAACATCATCTGTCAGTAAGTGGCTGCATCAATCCAAAGATTGCATTATTTAAATCAGAGAATCCATATTTCAAACTCAGAGAGAGCTGGAATTTCTTTTAATCCAGAGCCAATTAACCACCCAAAGATTGGCCAGAACTCAATATCTTCTGCAGCGGGTCATTAGGAGGAAAAAGAAAACCTTATGTGGAAATCAAACCAAAAATGCAAGAGTTTATAGAATGATGACATAGTGGTCTTTTTATTTATTTGAAGCTGTTAGAAACACATGACAATATTAAAACCACAAACTTTAGAGTCTATAATGAGGTTGAGCTATATCTATTGAAGGTTTTCCATCCCCATCTTACCTAGACAGGCCTAAGAAGTTGCATAATAACTGAATTTAAAATTGGGTGAATTTACAATATTTCTTAGACTAAAGCCACAATAAGCACTTAATTTTTATTTTTTGTATAGCACAAAACCAAGTGATCTAAGCAACTGATGCAGACTACAGAGCCAATCTAAATGTTGTTTCTGTTCTAAATAATCCTACTTGCATATATTTGGCTCAACAGGACTAAGCTGACTGCAGACATTTTATTTGAACACCCGATCAAAAGGTGAGTTTGTGATACCTGGTGTTACCTGTCCCTGATCTCCCTGAATTACAGAACATCCAGTGGACTCTTCTCTTTCCTCTGTTAAATGACCCGCCACTGCTGCAGCACAAGATTAGTTTTGATTGTAGACATTTTCCAGACCGTAACTTTTCTCCTGCTGAGTTTTGACTCGCACAGCATCCCTTCCATTTTACTAGCAGGCTGCAAACTTTCCAGCTGAAGATCCATCTCAACATGTTGATTGAGAACACACAGAGGAAAGCAGGCCCCATCAGCTTTTATTTTATTTTTTGTCCTTCTGCTGCTTTTGTTGTTAGGGTGGGTTGTTTCCTTCTGGTCTCCACTAGGTTTGCAAGGGCTGTAAATGCAGCAACTAATTGTCATTTAAACCAATAAAGGTGCATAGTGCAAGTTTTGACATTAAATATTTTTTATTTTATTTTCCATACATGGCCTTACAATTGCTCGACGTGTAAAATGAGTGATCCTCTATTTACTGCTTTATCCATTACAGGCTGGATTAGTCAGTTCATGAGAGAGTGATTTGGGCCGAATCCTCTGGGTGTGTGTGTGTGTGTCAGAAGACATTACGCCTCTAAACAAAAGACGTGTGCAGTCGCAGCGGCAGACTCGTTTTCTCTTCTCCCATGCATGTGCACAACACTGGTGTCATTTCAACTTGCCACGAGAGGAGGCAGACATCTGCAAATATCCAGGAATTTACACTATGCTCCTTTAAAGCTAGGGTTGGGGATTTTTCTGGAAGTTTCCCCAAGTCCCTTTTTGAATAGCTGCGCACACGTCAGAACGTCTTACCTTGCTCTTCCGCTCCTCAGGGGGTTCCCATGAAAAAAAAATCTCCCTAATCCATGTTCAGCCATGTTCAAAGTATACAGTGAGAGCCGCGGAGCTACAATGAACGGCTAACACCGAAGCTAACCACTAAGCTAACCAGATATATAAACACTAGAAGTGCGCATGTGCAGCCAGTAAGTGGAAGTTAACTAGGAACGAGCGCGCACACTGCCGCCAGAATGATTGGCATGTGGAACAACCAACCAATGTGATACCCCCAGAACTTGAGGGACAGAGGGGGGTGAGTGAGAGCAGGACCAAAAACTGACAAATCCCTGCTCTTCGCACCAAAGAGCAGGGATTTGTCAGAGTTTTTACAGGCCTGCAGCTCCCATGGAGATCGATTTTTTTTAACCTCCTTTTTCTGAATATACAATGCTTTTACTACTTTCAGGATGGAAGGACCATTTTACCCAGTATAATAAATAGTGTTTCTGAACAGGATTACCAACCATAGCTTTGTTTTAACCAAAAAAGCAAACATAGCTGCCTTTTGGGAGCAATGGTAAATTCTATCTTCAGATATCGCTGTTGAAAAAGAAAACAAAAGTACTACAGAGGAGTGGCAGTAGAAGAGGAGTTAAGAGGAAGAATGTACTAAGCACATAAAAACAAACCTAACATGTTCAAACTGATTTCCACATCCCAAACCAGGCCACAGGTGCGAGCTAGTTCAGGCGGTCAACTCGAGCTGTGCTGCTGCTTCACTCTTGATCGTTCTCACACTCTGCCAAATATTTCAAGCAGACCGACCCTAATGATTTTGGAACACACCCTGAGCAGTCAATTCAAGCTGCCGATGAACTTTGTATTTCATTCCCTGCCTGCCTGTCGTCTGCTGCAGCTCCTGTTTTGTTCTCTTCCGATGAGCAAAACTACTGATAGTTTTGATACCCAATCACGCTTGTTGGTTTAAACACATTCTTTTCATTTAAAGAAACGGACAGTTGCCACAGTATTGCCAGAAATGACAACGAAAAATGTAGCTTTTTGTATAGAAAACATTTGTCTGACTGACCTGTGCATTCGCCATCCCTGGGTGTTTGGTCCTAACCTGACTCCGCCAGATAGATTTGCTCCGCATATCCATCTGGAAACCTTCCGTTGAAGTAATTTTGGGAAGGGGCGAAAATACTGGTTAGCTGATTGGCCTATGTTGGTGATAGACAGGCCAAATAAACCAATCAGATTCGTCGTCGCTCTGTTACGAGCGACGACGAAAACACAACCACAAGCCAAGCTACTCTTGCTGCTGCAGGTAAAGGCTCGTTAGCTCAGCAAATAAATACTCTGTAATTCCGATAAAACTTGCTCGATAGCCACGCTAACGCTAGTTTCATCGGCTGAAGCCGCCATGTTCTTTAGACTGAACTGACGCGCTTCTCGTTGCGTCACACCTCAACCCGCCTCAAAGCCAACGCTGATTGGACGTTCGTTTGGTGAACGGCTCCAAATTTTCTTCAACGGAGAGTAGCCAGACTGATCTGCGAGTGAAACCTTGAAAGCTCGCGAGATCAGGATGGTCTCACGAGGCTAGTTTGGTCCTGCTTCCTTTCTATTCGCAGGAACAGGCGAGGATGCATTCGCTCACAAAGCATTTTCCAAGAATTCGGACCAAGAATTTGCATTGTTTTTGCTAATCATCATCTCTCTTTCAGCCATGGCCACCCACTTAATGTATGTATGACAAAGACTCATTGAATGTGTTAGCATTGAAAGCCAGCCATTTACTTCTTCCCCAGCGCCCCTACAATAATGACTCTAATGAACTGGAACAAAAATAATGTTTTCAAAAGGAAATCTACTGCATGCTTGTGTGGTCAGCAAGAAGACACTAAATACTAATGAGGGCATAAGATTTACTTCTGTTTGTTTGTGGGGTGTAAACCTGATCTTAATTTTATCATACTCTAACAAAATGCTCAGAAAGAAGTTCAACCTCATTAGGGTTGATCTTTTGTTTCTATAATTAATTGGTGCTAACGAGGCCACTGACTAGACCAGAGATTGTCCTTGATTGAAATTCCAAAATCAAAAACTCCTACACACCCAATTTCAAAGATTGGAAACAGGAAGACAGAACTCCACTGCAACCTTTTATTTTTTTATTTTTTTCAAATCCTTGGATTGTGATTTGAGTATTTATTCAGAGAAGACGCTTTACATGACAAGTCACAGATAGTTGCACTTTTGGATCACTTCTGTGTTTTATCTGTTTCCAGGTAGGGTTGTTTAGTGATCATCTCATAGATAGATGTTCTCTGCTTGCCGTTTGATCCTTACACTCTGAGAACAACTGAGACAATTTTGAACAAATTGGCTAGTGGTATTTCAGACCATTTCAGTCGGTTATCTGGGTCTCTGTCTTCATTTCTCGTTGACGCAAAGCTTTCCTTGGTCCATGTTTGACCACCTGCCTGGAACCACTGATGAAAAAAAAAATCCTCACTGAAGCTCCAAGATAAATCACAGTTACTCTAGATTTAACTTCATCCTCAGAAATCCTCCAGGGCGCCACAAGACAGATAGACCTGCAGTATTAAGAAATGGCTGACCAGCTGGAGATAAATGGCAACTGAATGAAACGAGAGCTATCATGTACAACTTCTGTCCACTTTTCTTTGAACAAAAACAAACAAACCAAAAGAAGAATATTTTCGGCACCTGTCTTTGTGGACAGAAACAGTAAACTTGGACTTTAATCCTTTACAACAACTTATATTAGGCACGTTTAATTATTGCTTTTTTTAATTAGCCAGCTGGCACTTCTCAATGACTGTTAAACAAAGCGGAACATCGTCTGAACTGATATTGTCTGTTGTACAAGCGCTTGCGTCATTACAGTTTGATATATGCTGCTTGGTTTTCACTTTTTACATTTTAAATCTCTAAATCTGCCAAAACACTCCATCAGGCATGAAGGAAAGAGCTCGCTCCTTTCCTGGTCTGAGGCAGATTATTCAGAGACATCCAGGGACAGATCATGGAAAACATTGGAAACTTTTTTCTGTTAAAACATTCCTTGGAGTTCTCTTGTATTTTCTTCTTTCCAACAGCTTCTTCGGTGCTGCATGGCTTTTTATCCAAGGACAAAAAGGCTTGTTTACATCGCCGTGTCTATATTAAACATGCTCTCCAACTTAGACAGACATTATTGTCATTCAGCTGCACACTAACAATGTACATTTGAGTGAAATTTTGTGGCAAGGCTCCAAGTAAAAAGGTTTATCTTGTTGTCCCTAGTTATTAAGTTGATAAAAATAACTGAAAATAACCATTGCACATAACATTAATAAATATTTTGTTGATGAGCTAAAATAAGGGATTTTCCTTTCCTCCATTGACCACTATTCTAAATCCACAGCTATATCTATAACTTAGATTACTTTTAGCACATGCTAAACTGTATGTTGACATAGGACCAGACAATAATTCAGTATCAATATATATTGATTGATAGACGTATGGTGCAATAGAAAAAAGATAAGGTCAATAAAAAGTTCAATAGAAGAACAGTTTTCCTTCCTTTTGCATTCTAGCCTATCAGGTAGGTTCATAGTACAGTTATTACTTCCTCCAATCACAAATGCAGACCCAGGAACGGTCCGTCACCAAGCTCCGCCCCCTTCAAAGAGTTTAGAGAGCACACATTCTTTTTTCTTTTTTTAAAACTTGCAGTTTTGTTAAAACGCTAGTTGAATAAAGGGTTGAGTTTGAATTCAGTGATTTTATCTAAAAATAAGTAATTAAGCATAATATGGCCAGGGCTGCACTTAAAATATATCTTTTGAATTTTTGAATAATTATTGATATCGATCAATATGATTTCTATTTTATCAATATCCTTTTTTTCTATATTGTCCAGCCCTGTGTTGACATCAAGACCCTGTCCAGCATTTTATTAAAGTTAAAGCTGTACATATGCCTAAAAAACTGTGGATTTAAAGTTTAGCCAAATAGCTCACTACATTCAGTTGTCAGTATTAGATGTCCTACATTAATGTTGGGATTCTGACCCATTTTACTTACTCACAAATAATGTTTAGGACTTTGTGGTCTGTATTTTACTTGATACCAATGCCTATTTTGTCCCTGCAGCAATTTAGGCAGGACAACTTTTTGTCTGATTCTGTGCGAGTGTTGTGCCACTTCTTTTACCAAGAACTAGTTCTAAACTCATGTCAGCCAGGGCTGCATGAATAAATGAATGCTCATAATTCACCAGCTACACATCATAAACCAAGTTCAAAGCTCCAACATGAACTCGTTCTGGTTCTTTTAACATGTCTTTTGTAACCTACCTACCTAGCGTTTGTTTTACTCTCTTTACCTGTAATTTAAAATAGCCGAATAAAAAAAAAAAAATCCAAATACACTCAACTGAATCACATATTGTTATGCTTGGTCATCAGAAAAACAAAAGTACATCTTGATCGAAAGGTTGCGCATTTAGAATACGTTTGTCATCGCAGTGGATTACGAGGTTGGGGTTCTGCGCCTAAGGTAAAAAAACAAACATCAATCATGTAAGGTAGACTCTATGGTATATCTTTGCTGTTATTTAGGCTGCTTACCAGTATGATGGTCTAAATTCAGTGGCGGGCCGTGCATTTCACACCTAGGCTTTTGGTAGTGCTACGTCTGAATCAATCCAACCCTCAATAACTATTTTATGGCTATAAAACTTCTACTGCAGGTACAGCTGCGACACACATAAAAAAAAATATCATAGAAAATAACCTGATAAAATTTCAATATTATTTAGAAATATAGCAAGATTTTACTCACCAAAAATTCAGATTATTTGTACTTTGTGCTAAGCTGGAAAAGGCTGCATGCGGAAAATTTTTCTGGTATTCCCGAAACTTCTGGGGGTCGAGGAGGGTGATGAAGATCAGCTTTTCGTGGTCTTGAAATTTGGTCTGTGTCTGGTAAATAATATTGTCCAGAATCCTGCTGTGGAGTTGGCGGTAGTGCGCGCGAGGATCTTGCGCTGGAACCTCTTCGTGCGCTCGGAGCGGCCGCGGTGCGTTCAATATCCTCGTAGATTTCCCCGGTATCGGCTCCTCTCTCGCTCGACGGTGTCACAAAACTCCTTTACCCTTGTCAGACACAACTGCACATCCAGTTTTTTGTTCTGTAGTATTGAAAAGAGCACATCTGAGTACTCAAAAATGCCATTAAATGTGTGAAGCAAAAAACAAAACTCAAAATCATCCAGACGTGCTTTAAATCCATCAGCACAGCGCACAGAGGCCTCATCATACTCGTTATGATGCTCCAGAATGTGATGAAACAGTTCCTTTAGAGCATCTCTCTTCTCAAAGACTGTATTGACCACTCTGGATGTGTACTGCCACCGTGATGGTGCCATACGAGGCAGACGTCGCTGGCAGATTTCGTCCAGTAGTTGCGTGCTCCGAGGAGATCTAGAAAAAAATGCAGCAAGGCCATTGAGGTGGGCGAAAAAGATCTTGCATTCTTTAAGCTTTGAGGCCCCTTGAGTCAACACTAAATTGAGCCGATGTGCCTAGCAGTGTATGAATAAAGCCAAAGGTGCTCTCTCCTTAACTTTAGCCTGCACCTCATTTAATCCAGAAGACATGACCGCTGCGCCGTCAAAACACTGTGCCACAACTTTACCCAGACATTCATTTTCCACCAAAAATCGGATGATAAAACCTGCAATGTCATCGGCTCGCTTCCCATGGTAACATCCTCAAATCTGACAAACCGCTCCTTGACACGTGTGTCTGTCGTCTCATCCACCATAGCAGAGACAATAGGTGCTTTATTAACTTCCCTTCTGATCTCTTCCCCCATCACTCCAGCAATAGCAGTGATCAGGTCGTTTTGTATTTTGCCCGACGTACCACTAAACACTTTATTAGTGGACAGGTGGTAATGTAAATCCGTGTTGCTTTCAGCAGTGAGAGAAAGAAGCTCCACATAGTTTTTGGATCCAACGCTTTCATCGTGCCCCCGAAATGAAAGTTCCTGCTTGCCCCAAAAAAATGACACAGTCTATCAGTCTTTTTAAGATTTCCCTATTTCTCTTCACCTTTTCGTTGTGGAGCTCCGTTTCCCCGCGCACTTGCTCGCTCAGCTGTGGATCCACTCTGGTTTCCCCAAAAGTTTTGGAAAGCACCGTTGCTTGTAAGTGTCCGGCGGTGCTTTGACGCCTCGTTGGTGCCTTGGTTAGGCAAGTCAAATTTACAAATCCAGTGTGGCTCCAAACACCACGTCGATCAGTGGCAAATAACAAGCACTCCCAGCAATACAATTTGCAGCGTTCCTAAGAGCCTGTGAGCCAGGAGTACCACTCGTAGTTAGTGGACTGAAAGTGGCGGACAAATCCTTTTCCCCGTTGTGACAGGCTTGCTAGCTTCGGAGTTGCCCGACCTTGCTTAACAATGTCCTGATTTTCTAGAAAAGGGCTTTGACAGTAAATCTCCAACCAAATCCATTTCTTTTCTTCCTTCACCCATTGTGGGTTGACAAAACAGCTATTAAATCAAAAACAACAATATAAATGCTTGTGCAGCTCGCTACAGGTGCAGTTTGCTAGCTCTGGCTAGTACACTCTTTGACTATCCAATCAAAGCGTGTGAATACGCTGACGTATCCGTACGCCTGCTAGAGGGCCTTGGTGTCGCCAACTCAAAATCTGACTGGTTGAAGCAACAGTTGAGTCGACATTTATTTTATGCTACAGGGCCCGCAGAACTGATTGTGAAGGATTTCTTTGACCCTGGCAACAACTAGTGGCTGAAATGTGATTGGTTAAATGCTTAAATAAGCAAATACACGTCTGGAAGCAGCACAACTAGGGGGCCAACAATGAAAGGAAGCAGACAGACCATTTGGAATTATTTAATATGTATTCATGGACAAAATATAATTAATATCAGTCTGTGATTCAGATTTTTTTAGGCCAGCAGAGAAGGCCTTGCAGGCCCTGACGGCCCACCGCTGTCTAAATTAAAAGTGAATTTGCTAAACAGCACCTTCTTCGATTCGCCTGCTCTTTCTCCCGCCCATTAACAATAAAATGTAATCTTTTAGAAAGCCATCAAGCTTGTTTTGTAAGTAAAATGTAGCATTTTTTGCCTAAAACAATCCAAATTAACACTGATGTTCACCCCAAACTGAGTGCACTCTCATAAATTGATTTGTCATTCACTGCAAAAAGGGAACTAAAAGTAGGTAACATTTTCTTGAAATGAGTGTATATGTCCTTGATTTGAGCTGGTAAATAAGATTATCTGCCAATTGAATGAGTATTCTGACCCTTAAAATAAGATGATTAGATAAACTGCACTTGAAATAAAATGGAGATGAGTTGTTCCTATTTTAAGTGCAAAGATCTTATTCCATTGGCAGATCATTTAAACTTGCGTGCTTTAATCTAGGACAAATGCCCTCATTTCAAGAAAACGTTAACCTACTTTTACTTCCCTTTTTGCAGTGTATGATGAGTATAGATGGTTGGGATTGAATCAGGACAGCGGTAGCTGCAAGCATTGTCTTGGATTTCTTCCTGTTTTTCTTCTCAGATGTGCAGAACAAGCATCTTTGAAAACTGTGTTCTTCTGCAGTTTATCTCCAGCGAGAGTCCTGGCTGTAAATTTTACCTCTCGGTGACACCGCTCCTGCCTCAGCCTTACACTCTCCATTGTGATGTAAATCCGTGGCACTTTAAAGTGCAGCCCTTACTGGGGCCACATATCATCACATGGGAGCGCCGAGGCAGAGCTCACAGTCAGGACGCACGGAATGGGAATGCGTGGAACCGCTGCAGGAAAACAGATAATTTAGCTTTAGTCAAAGCTGGAAAAGGGAGGAGGGCATTACTCATTCCTGCTGACAGTGAAGTCGACATACTGCTGTTCAGGATTGGAGAAATGTACAATCCATCACAGCGCGGTTGGCAAATAATTTTTATAACTTTCCCCAGCAAATCATTCCACCCTTAGCTTTAGAACATCATTCTCAGGTGCAGCTCAACTATACACAAATCAGGCACAATATTATGACCCCTGACAACTGGTTCGATCCCACAAATACTGGTTCGATTAGAAAGATGTCAGAATTACAGAATTAGCAGTGCGTGGAGTTTGCTGTCTGTGGAGTTGGATAACTGCAGAGCCCTGTTTGTCACCAAAAACACCAACAACGGGTGCTGGGCATCAGAACTGAACCACTAAGCAATGGAGGAAGGTGGCCCAATCTGATTGATCACATGTTCTTTAACATCACATGGGCGACCAGGTGTGCGCGCGCGTCTCTTACCTGTGGATCACATGGCACCAAGACGCATCATGGTAAATCACCAGGCTGATGGAGGCAGTGTCATGCTTTGGGCAATGTTCTGCAGGGAAATCTTGAGTCATGCAATCCATGTGGATCTCACTTTGACAGGTACCACCTAGCTAAGCATTGTTGAACCTCATATACCATTTGATGTAAACGCAGCGAGATAGTAGGCCCTGCCACAGGTCAAAAGTGAGTCAGGAAAAGGTTGAGGAAGTGTTGGCTTGGCTTCCAGATTCCACAGCCCTCAATCAAGTTTAGCATCTATGAATTCTCCAAACAAACCACCCCAATCAATTGATGCTCCAACTCACAGCTTACAGGACTTAGAGGATCTGTTGCAAACATGTTGGTACCTGATACTGCAGCACACCTAGTGGTCTGGTCAAGTCTCTGTCATGATTTGGTTTCCATAGTGACCCGGAAGCAAGAAACTCGGAGGCAAGTTACGGTTAAGGATGTCAATTGTAGGAGTATGCTACAGAAGGGTTATGGAGAGGAGTAGACTAGTGCCGACAGGGGAAGGCACTGGTCCCGGTCTTTGAAAGAGAGAAAGAGAGAGATGTTGAATACAGGAGAGGAGAGGCTGACTTATGGATGATGGAGTTGTGTAGGACCGGGGAGAGTAGTCAGGCTGTGGTGGTCAGTGACAGGTATGGTTTGGGGCTAGTAGATAGTTCTTCAGTGGAGGGTGGACAGGCCAGGTGTTCAGCAGGATGGCAATGGGAAGGGAAGCCTCAGGTCGACCGGAGCTCCAGGAAGGCTCAAGGGATTCAGAGCTGTCAGTGGACTGTAGTTCAACCAGGTGACCACAGAGAGACAGGAAACATGAGCAGGACGGGAACCAGGGGCGACAGGGAACAAGGCTAGGTCAGGTACTACTCAGGTGAGCCAGTGCTCTGACGCCTCCTTGGAAGCTGGTGTAGATGGGAAACACCTGCTGCCGGAGTCTGCCTGTCGCGCCCTGCTGGAGAAAGGTAGAACAAGCACACCACAGCTGCACTGGACCACATACCTGACTGTCTATGCACCCAGGTTTGCTTTGGCAAACACAGTTAGATTGGTGGTCATTATATTATGCGTGATCAGCGTGTGTCTTTAGAGGAATATGAAATTCTTTGTTGTCAGGAATCATGCTAGAATCTGGTAAGTTCCCTGTATTATTTTTTTTTTTACCATTGTCGTTGAAAAGAGCATTTTGATCAGATCTAGGACTCTCTACTATTTTCACCCACTGTGCCCAATGAATCTTATCTTTCCACCACAATGGAATGACTGCCTACCCTCTGGCTAAAGATGCATCTCTTGCTGTTTGTAGCCTAAAAGCAATCCATATCTTTACCCAACTGGGGTGTTATCATTTAAATTCAGGATTAGACTACACCCAACAGAAGGAAGGGAAAAATATAGTTATCTTCTTTGGTTCCTTTCTGCAACAGGGACGCTCCAGCTGTGTGTCTCTTTAATTGCTCTTCCCTGCGGAGCATCGAGCATGCCCAGCTGAACAGTCTCTTTAAGCTTGTGCCAGAGAAGCCATCGACTTTGTTAAGTATTGTCAAAATGCTTCTGCCGTTACCATAGAAGCTTTTGCTTCTGTAAATGTAACACAGTAGAGAAGAGTCCTATGTATTTTAGATAAATGGGCCAATAGGTTCGGCTATCGGAGCACAGTGAGGGTGTTTAAATGACAACGGATGCAGTTGGATGGTTTAACAAACGATTGCTTTAGTGAGATAAACCATCAAATTAACAAACAGTTGTACAAGACAAACAATTATGAAAATAAATTCAACACAATAAAATACATAAAATAATATGAACACTTGGCCAAGTTCTACTTCTCTGGTTTTATCTATTTTGGGTGCACCCTGTTAATCTAAATTCTGAACCTTAATGGATCACAGATTATTCGAATTCAGTTCACATTCAGATTGGACTCAACATCAGTCACGTGAGGAGAGTGTCCTACACAGTAGTTTGTTACTACGTCCAAAATAAAATTTATGTCCAAAGTCCCAGAATGAAACGAAAAAAATGGAAAAAAGTCAGTAAGTAGTCTCGTGCATAACAAACTCTGCGTGAAGATTTGAGTGACACAGGCCTACCACACCGCAGGGTGCAGCAGAACTCCAAATGCAAAAGGAGGAAGCCAGTTCCTTTTCTAAGTCCAGGTGGGAAGGCTCGCCATCAGTCTCTTGAGGAATCCACCTCAGGAACGATCCAGCGGAAAAAAAAAACCTGACCTGTCGACAGACAGGACCAGCACAATAATAGAATCTTTATCAAGCTGTGTTAACTTTAATCCTTAATTCGTGTTTCCATAGACATATCTGACATCAATTTATTATGTTACTCAACTTGCAATATACAGTTGTTGTTGTTTTTTACCAAAATGCAGTATTTCACTGCATTTTCAATTCACATTTTGTTCTAATTGTAACATTTTTTCAAGCACAATAATAAAACATTGAATTTTACCCAAACTCAGTAAAAGTTTACATTTGAATCATTAAATAGCTCAAATAAAGGCTATCATTCAACAATAATGTGGAAAAACAGAACAAAACCTTAATGAAAAGCACAGAATATGCTCACCGATCTCAATCTCACTCAATCTCAATCAGTTTGGGACAACAATATGATGGCCTCGAGTCCAGACAGGTGGGACACTTCAGCTGAACAGAGAGCGGAATGAACTTATATGAAACTACTAGCCATAAGCGCTAGCAAGGCTAACAAAGTAGCTCTAATGCTCGGCAGAAAAAATAAAGTTTAGCCTTTTAACTCACCTCAACTAATTCCAAATTAGAACTTGGATAATGAACAGCAATTCCAATTGCAAAAAGCTTCGTTTTTCATTTGTGTGTAATACTATAACAGTCTTAACACAGACTCTGACGCTGCACAGCTCAGCAGTCTCGTCCTCGTGTCCGATCTCTCTCGCTCACCCTATATTGCTACATACATGGGAAAGCAGGGCGGGACCTACAGGGGCAGTCTGCATTCTCATTGGTGGATAGACACTGGAAACTTAACTTCCTATTGGCTAGATAGACTACCTAGCTCCCTTAACGTCTGTTTCCTTAAAGAGGCATCCCCATTTTATGTATGTTACACCCTCCCCTCTGAAGGGTATGCCCGTCCCTGGGCATCTGCAATGCGACACTGAGTCACACAGCTCAAACATGCCTGACGGAATTAATGGATACATTTTCAAGACCATTTAGGGAACTAGTCAATGCCTCACTTAGACCATGGAAAAGAGAATTCACTACCATTATCAGAGGATTTCCTAGTTTTACATAGTCTAATCTTTTAGGCTTCGTGTGCACTCTCTGAGAGCGACGAAGAAATGTTTCAGCATCTTGAGGTCCATCAGTCTGAAACTTTAAGGGTTCAGGCTGGCCAGTAACAGGTTCATTTGCTTCACAAAACCCATCATCACATGCTGCATCTGAGTTCATCTCATTATCTGGAGGAGTTTCCTCAGATTGCTGCAAATCCAAACACTGAGGGGATCGGTTCACTTGGTTCAGTTCAGGTAAAACGTTTGCTTCGGATAAGCTGTCTTGTTCAGGTAGGTTGTCATGTTCAGGTAGGTTGTCATGTTCAGGTAGGTTGTCATGTTCAGGTAAGTTGTCATGTTCAGGTAAGTTGTCATGTTCAGGTAAGTCGACACTTGATGCACCCTGAATATCTCCAGTACTTTTATCTCCTACAAGGGACTGAGTTGCTGGAGCATCAGGTGAGAGGGAAACTACAGACTCCTCCGTTTCTGCTGATTGCCGAACTGCACAAGGAGGCTCACTCAACTTGTGAGTTTCAGGCACCACAACAGATATATCAGGTCCATCTGTAATACGAGGGAGAAATGCCCAATCAGGTACATCATCCAAATCTGAGATGATCTCCTCCTCACTCTCAACGACTGGACATTGTCTTGTTCTGGGTCTCTTGTTTGGACGAGGTTTGATTGTTGCAGGTTCTGCAGCTGCTGATAGGAATCCACAGGGCAGAAGCAGGTCTCGGTGCAGAGTCCGCACTGGTCCTTCTTTACCTTCTGGTTTAACTGTGTAAACTGGCATCTCTCCAGTTTGCTTGAGGACAATATAAACATCCTCCTCCCATTTGTCTGCCAATTTATGTTTTCCACGCAGCTTCACATTTCGCACTAGAACTCTGTCTCCCGTCTGCAAAGTTGATTCAATCACTCGCCGGTCAAATCTAGCTTTATTGCGACTTGCATTCTTTCCTGCATTGCTAGTAGCAATACGGTAACTTTCTTCCAACCGAGATTTCAAATTGCCGACGTACTGGGAATGAGTCTGCTTAGAAGCCGTTGTGGGCAATCTGAAAATCAAGTCAATGGGTAATCTGGGCTGTCTCCCGAACATCAACTCGTAAGGAGAGAACCCAGTCACATCACTCTTTGTACAATTATACGCATGTACCAGAGGTTTGACAAAGTCTTTCCAGTGGAGTTTATCTGACTTGTCAAGTGTTCCAAGCATTTGAAGGAGAGTGCGGTTGAATCTTTCAACTGGATTTCCCCTAGGATGGTAAGGGGAAGTGCGCACTTTCCTGATGCCAATGAGTTCACAAAGTTCTTTTATGGTCTTTGATTCGAAATCAGCCCCCTGATCACTAAGGAGCTTTTCAGGAAAACCATAATGGACAATGAAGTTTTCCCAGAGGCACTTCGCCACAGTCTGTGCTCGCTGGTTTGGAGTTGGTATGGCCAATGCATATTTTGTAAAATGATCAGTTATTACTAGAATGTCTTTCGTGTTGGAGCGATCTGGCTCTATTGACAAAAAGTCAATGCATACCAGTTCGAGAGGTCGGCAGGTTTTAATGTTCATCAGCGGAGCAGCTTTTTCTGGATGTGTTTTTCGACGAACACATCTCTCACAGGCTTTAACCATTTTTTCTATGGTCATGTACATTTTCGGCCAGTAAAATCTGGTTCTTGCCAAATCTACTGTTCTTTCAACTCCAAGGTGGCCCATATCATCATGAAGACTCCTAAGAGCTGTAGCTCTTAGGTCCTCAGGAAGCACAAGCTGATATGAGATGTTTGGACCATCTTGTCGTTTACGGTAAAGCACTCCATTCTGCATCTCCAACCGTGACAACTCTCTGAGTAACAAAGGTAGTTCTGGTAGCTCCAACCTGAGACTGGGACATGGAGTTTCACCAGTCTCTAAGAGTACAATAACTGCATTGATAGCAGGATCTAATGTTTGTTTTTGCCTCAACTCTTCTTCTGAGAATGAATGGACAAGAGGGGACCCATCCACTTGCTCCTGCTGGAAGCAGTCGGGAATGGCTGCGGACTGGTGAGTGAGGGATTCAACTAATGTCAACCCAGGAGTGGTGGCTTGAACACCAGCTACAGATGAAGTGACCATATGACGTTCACAAATAGCCTTGATCACCTCCTGGGGAATAGTTTCTGGACTGTCAGAATTGCTCAGGTGGTACAGTGTGAACTGCCGGATTCTCTCACTTTCTTTTTTGGATGCATAATCATCCTTTACTGGATCGTGAGGTCGGCGAGAAAGTGCGTCGGCATCTAGATTTTGCTTTCCCGCTCTGTACTGAAGACTGAATGAGTAAGTAGAAAGACTAGACAACCACCTGTAACCTGTCGCATCAAGCTTTGCGGATGTTAAAATATATGTAAGTGGATTGCTGTCAGTCACCACTGTGAAATCTGTTCCATATAGGTAATCAGAGAATTTTTCTGTGACTGCCCATTTAAGGGCCAAGAATTCAAGCTTATGAGCCGGGTACTTCCTCTCACTCTTTGAAAGTCCTCGACTCGCAAAAGCTATGACTCGAGATTGACCATCTTGAACCTGATATAGTGCAGCCCCAAGGCCAACAGTGCTGGCATCTGTATGTAAAACATACGGAAGCTGGGGGTCTGCGAATCCCAATACTGGAGCTGATGTTAGCTTCCTTATTATGTCATCAAAGGCTTTCTGACATTGGGATGTCCACCGCTCACCAAAGGACTCCTTTGGGTTGCGATACTCTGAACTTAGATTTATCTTTGGTTTCTTGTTCAGCTTTCTGAGTGGTGGATAACCGGAAGTTAGCTCATTCAGTGGTTTTACAATAGTCGAGTACCCCTGAATGAACCGTCGGTAGTATCCAGCAAATCCTAAAAAGGATTGAAGCTCTTTGAGATTTGTGGGGATCGGCCAGGTCTTCAAGGCCGCAACTTTCTCAGGGTCGGTTTCAACTCCTCTCTCAGAAACAACGTGACCAAGGTATTTCACTGAGGTTTGAAAGAATTTGCACTTCTCTGGTGCCAGTTTCAACCCATATGTCATCAATCGTTCAAGAACACGCTTCAAGCGCTGTTCGTGTTCTTCCAGGGACGATGAGAAAATGATCAGGTCGTCAATGAACACTAGAACTTCTTTTAGGTTCATATCGCCAACACACTTTTCCATCAGTCTTTGGAAGGTTGAAGGCGCGTTTGTTATTCCTTGGGGCATTCTGTTGAATTCCCAGAATCCAACTGGACACACAAATGCAGTCTTATGCTTGTCTGCTTCTTCCATTTCGACCTGATAGTAGCCTGACTTGAGGTCTAGAACGGAGAACCACTTAGAGCCAGAAAGTGCAGTGAAAGCATCTTCCAGTTTTGGAAGAGCGTAGGCGTCCTTAATAGTCTGCATATTCAGCTTTCTGTAATCCACACACAGACGAACAGAACCATTCTTTTTGCGAACCACAACGATTGGGGAAGCAAATGGGGACTCAGATTCCCGTATAACTCCAGAATCTAGGAGTTCCTGTAGATGTTGTCTTACAGCATCCACATCGTTGGGGTGTATCGGACGTGCTCTTTGCTTAAAAGGCGTCTCATCACTGAGCTTGATTCTGTGTTTCACTTTATCAGTATGGCCAAAATCCAGGTCATTTTGAGAGAAAACATTTGGCATGGTGTTTAACATTTTTGTTATTCGCTCTTTCCATTCAGTGGATAGAGGTGAATCTCCAAAATCAAAGCTCAGTTCTGGGAAAGACTTCGCTTGAGATTGAGAACAGTCTGGTTCATTGACGGTATGTTCTTTGTGTAACACCTGTACTATAGCATTAACGTCTGCCACAATACTGTTGGGGGGAATGACTATGTCATGATAGGTGTCATTTCTTAGTACGACAGGAAGATGACAAGAGCGTTTGCTTGGTAAAGTTACCGCAATCGCTGAAACGAGTAAGCCATTCGGTAGAGAAGAAGCTGATGGTTGCTCAAGAATGACATCTCTCTTCATGTTCAAACGATCAACATGAACAAAAGCTTCAACAACAGCGGTTTGCCTTGCAGGAACAACTTTAGGTGAATTGCCCATTAGTTTTGCACACCCAAGGCTGCTGTGGTTAAGCTCCCTTTGTCGTATCTCAAGTATTTTGAGAACAGCCTTATATCCATTGATCAAAGGCTCAAAAGATGAATGTTTCTGGTAATCAGCATAAAGAACGTCAAGTGTGTTTGTTCCTATAAGCACCTGTTCATGAGCTGCAGAGCGAAGGTGAGGAATAACCAAGGCCAGAGTGTTAATTTCAATATCAGACCCAACAAACTCTTTGGAAAAAGTGATGGTAAGCTCAACATATCCTAAATAGGGAACAAACTGGTCATTAGCACTCTCCACTTGAAGCAAATCATTTAAAGAATGAATGGTAAGATCAGAAAGGTGTTCTTCATAAAAGGACTGGGGCACAGTTGTGACTTGTGAACCTGTGTCCAGAAGACAGTTTGTGTCTTTCCCTGCGATACATACTTGAGCTGTGGTTTTAGTTCCCACAAGGCCATGTGGCAATTTTAACCCTTCTACCTCAACACACTTGATAACAGATTTCATGGTTTTGGGACTGCAGTTTTGTAACTTCGCTCCCATATGTCCCTCTATGGAAGCAGAGACTAGTTTAAATGTGTCTCACTTTGAGGAGCATTAAAGGCTTCCCAAGCAGCCTGCTTTTCTCTCAGCTGTTTTTTCTTAGCTGCTACAAGGGAAGGATTCGGTGCTTTATCACAGACTGAAACAACATGGCCATCCTCTCCACACTGGAAACAGTACCAGGGACGCGGTCTGCCATTTGCTTTAAGTGTGGTAGAATGCTCACGGCTTGTTTTTGCTTTCACAACATGGGCTTCATGTGTGACGCATAGAGGAACAGACTTTGCTTTTTGTTGCTTAGGTTGTTTTGGCTTTTGACTCTCTGACACAATGCTCTTCACCTGAATGCTGAGGTCAGCAATTTGTTGCTTGAGCACCTCAAGATCAGTCTTATTTATCAATTCATTTGTGTCATGTGCAAGATGCACTTGTGACATGGCACGCTGCTTGCCATGGCCAGACTTAGCATGGCTGAAATGCTGTCGCATGCGAGACATTTTTGCAGCCTGTTTATCTTCTTCTGTTCTAAGAAGGAGCAACAATTCTGCAAAAGTAGGAGGGTTTTCTTTCTTTTGTTCTAACTGAAAATCAGCTATTAAAGCGTTCTCCCAACAGCCTCTGCAGAACTGCTTTAAAAGCTGTTGGTCAAACTCAGGAGCGGAAACACCACCACGTCTCATTGTTTTGCTTAAGGCAGTGTGCAGTCTCTGCAGGAAAACAGAAGGTAACTCTCCATCATTCTGGAACGTGCTCATGAACCTAGCATAAAGCTCGTCACCGTCTTCAACTGTCCCGTAAGCGGAGTCAAGCAATTTAAGATAAGTTGAGGGACTAGACTGTGGGCTCAAATGTTTGATCATTTCAGAAGCAGGAGGAAGAAGACTGTCCAATATACGATGTGTGCAATGCAAGTCTGGCACAGATGGATCTCTGATAAGAATCTCAACACTTGCACGCCATGTATCATAATCTGCTTCATGGCTCGGACGTGGACTCTTGCCAGAAAAAGCTCTGAGTCTACTGGGTGAGGTGAACTGGGGTGAGTTATCATTGCTGCGCACCACATGCTCAACCACCACTCGCTGAACTGCAGGTGGATTGACATCGATTAGGGGCGTAGCAGAGGATTCAGATGAGGCAGCAAAAGTCTGTGGGGGGTTGAGATCGATCAGGTTTTTACTCAAAATGGAAGGGGTGAGAGGCTTACTTTGATCATTTGCTGGTGTCAAAATCGTGGAGTTAGTAGGCATTACTGACTGAGGGGTTTCAGAAGATGGGATATCTCTTTGGCTGGTTGAGTCTTTTTGTGGGGTTGGACTCTGTGGAGCTGAGGATTCTGTATCAGTCTGAGGTGATTGTGCAAAGGCACTTTCTGCAGATGAAACCAGATTTTTAAGTTCCTCCTTCAACATTTCTCCTAATGAATTTCCACTCAGCCTGGCAATTTCAGAGAGCTGTTCCATGTACATTTTAGTAGCTTTGCTTCTGGCATCTATGGTGTAAACACTTCCTAAAGCCTTCAACTCATACACAATGCCTGCTTGAGTCGTGCTTGGAAGCTGAAGAGGCAACAATGGCTCCAATGTCTGCATGGCAGTTTCATGTGCAAACTCAATAATCATGTCTTTATGGTAATCTGATTTAGGATCATCTAAGCGAATGTAACGGTTAATGGAACCATACTTCTGGAGAAAGGTTGACACTTCCTCATCTGTCTCTGACCCTGTTAAACCACTAACAACCACAGAATGGGGAATTTGGATGGACTCCCGGAGTACCACATCCATTTTTTTTTTTTTTTTTTTTTTTTTTTAGAAGTACTTGGCACGATCTAACAATACTTGTAAGATGTCTGACATTTAAACACACACACTCATGCTCCTGGCTGGCTCGCCATAAGATCCTATGTAACACAGTAGAGAAGAGTCCTATGTATTTTAGATAAATGGGCCAATAGGTTCGGCTATCGGAGCACAGTGAGGGTGTTTAAATGACAACGGATGCAGTTGGATGGTTTAACAAACGATTGCTTTAGTGAGATAAACCATCAAATTAACAAACAGTTGTACAAGACAAACAATTATGAAAATAAATTCAACACAATAAAATACATAAAATAATATGAACACTTGGCCAAGTTCTACTTCTCTGGTTTTATCTATTTTGGGTGCACCCTGTTAATCTAAATTCTGAACCTTAATGGATCACAGATTATTCGAATTCAGTTCACATTCAGATTGGACTCAACATCAGTCACGTGAGGAGAGTGTCCTACACAGTAGTTTGTTACTACGTCCAAAATAAAATTTATGTCCAAAGTCCCAGAATGAAACGAAAAAAATGGAAAAAAGTCAGTAAGTAGTCTCGTGCATAACAAACTCTGCGTGAAGATTTGAGTGACACAGGCCTACCACACCGCAGGGTGCAGCAGAACTCCAAATGCAAAAGGAGGAAGCCAGTTCCTTTTCTAAGTCCAGGTGGGAAGGCTCGCCATCAGTCTCTTGAGGAATCCACCTCAGGAACGATCCAGCGGAAAAAAAAACCTGACCTGTCGACAGACAGGACCAGCACAATAATAGAATCTTTATCAAGCTGTGTTAACTTTAATCCTTAATTCGTGTTTCCATAGACATATCTGACATCAATTTATTATGTTACTCAACTTGCAATATACAGTTGTTGTTGTTTTTTACCAAAATGCAGTATTTCACTGCATTTTCAATTCACATTTTGTTCTAATTGTAACATTTTTTCAAGCACAATAATAAAACATTGAATTTTACCCAAACTCAGTAAAAGTTTACATTTGAATCATTAAATAGCTCAAATAAAGGCTATCATTCAACAATAATGTGGAAAAACAGAACAAAACCTTAATGAAAAGCACAGAATATGCTCACCGATCTCAATCTCACTCAATCTCAATCAGTTTGGGACAACAATATGATGGCCTCGAGTCCAGACAGGTGGGACACTTCAGCTGAACAGAGAGCGGAATGAACTTATATGAAACTACTAGCCATAAGCGCTAGCAAGGCTAACAAAGTAGCTCTAATGCTCGGCAGAAAAAATAAAGTTTAGCCTTTTAACTCACCTCAACTAATTCCAAATTAGAACTTGGATAATGAACAGCAATTCCAATTGCAAAAAGCTTCGTTTTTCATTTGTGTGTAATACTATAACAGTCTTAACACAGACTCTGACGCTGCACAGCTCAGCAGTCTCGTCCTCGTGTCCGATCTCTCTCGCTCACCCTATATTGCTACATACATGGGAAAGCAGGGCGGGACCTACAGGGGCAGTCTGCATTCTCATTGGTGGATAGACACTGGAAACTTAACTTCCTATTGGCTAGATAGACTACCTAGCTCCCTTAACGTCTGTTTCCTTAAAGAGGCATCCCCATTTTATGTATGTTACATAAACACTTACATTTAAAGTGGTCTTATCTGCTATTTGCCAGTGCGGTCACAAAGGAAGCACTTTGCCGTCTGGTCATTGACTGATTATTCCAGCGGGGTATAATATCTGGTCTGTGTCCCAGACCACGGACTTCATCTGACATCCATAGTATCAGCTGAAATACTACTCACAATTTGTTTACTAAGCAAGCAAGGTCTTTTCATTAACATGAGATCTCTCTGTGTCTGTGTTGGATGATGTGGTATGGCTCAGGACCAGGACACCACTCTTCCAGATGAGACATTCGCCAGACCTTGAATAAAAGAGAAGAAATCATTGGTCAGCTGTGCCTCAAATGTTTTTTTAATTATTATTTTTAAGTCTCATCACTGAGGACTTTAAGCTCCCTTGTGTTGTTGATAGTGTTGGCACTGTGGGAAAATTCAGTTGGACACCATGGGTGTCCAATGGTGCTGCACTTGGAGGTCTTGACTTTCTGCTCTCCATTTGCTCTTATATCCCTTGGGATTTCTCTATTATCTCATCTTCCTCCTTCTAAGCTAGGCTCATACTCAACGCAGTGAACAGGGCGCGAGGGTGCGCCTATCAAAAGGGTTGTAATTGTATTGTCCCCGCTCCTGTGCGGATGCCCCACGAGCTCTAACGTTGCGTGGTTGTGACCTTAAAACAATTTTATAGACAGTGTCTAAATTCATTTTTTACATATACAATTTCTTAATGAAATACATGTGCTGCATAGCTTTAAAAAATGTCATATACATTGGCTGAAAACTATCATTCCAAGATATTTGAAATAATTTACCACTTCAACAGGATGGTCAGTTATGAAGACTTGGGAAAAATGCTGACATTATTGACCTACCACTAGTTCTTTAGCCTTATTTTCATTAAGAAACAAGTCACTGGGCTGGGCCTTTGTGTCATTTTAATGTAATCGTCAAACAATTCTTATCATGATAAAAATTTGGGTTTATCTTGACAACGATAAAACCCAATTAGTAATGTCTGAAAACCACCAAAACTGCCAGCGTTGTCAGGACTGTTATTTTAGCTATTTTCTCAACTATTGGTTTCTTCCGAGCATCAATAAACACAAAAACATGATTAATTGTCGTTACTGTGTGCAGTTTAGTGAAAGAAAATATAGTTTCCTTATGTAACATATATCAAAACAAAATTCTAAATATGTTTCATTAGGACACAAGTTGCCTTATTAAATGTGTTTTTTAAGGACAGTCTTTTTATTTATGGGGCTATAATTGTCATGACCTAAAAAGACTACAAGAAGCTGGTAATAGTCTTTTATTATCACTTTTCTCGTTATCACACTAGTACCACAATGTATTGTGATAAAATCTAAAGTCCATATCGCCTACCCCTACTTACAACATTCAATGCGTTTATCAATGTGATCAAAATAATCAGTGTTTGACAAAGTCATTTGACTGCATAAGACCCCCGACACCACGTCATCTGCATGCCTTTACAGATCCAGATTGAACTCATAAGTTGCATCTCATTTATATAACGGGAGCAAAAAAGGAGGAAGTCAAACTTCCCTGGAGTGCTCCCGTGTTTACAATGACCATATCAGAGGTGATCACTGTATCGTTCTCTCTCTGGTTGATCTGTCAAAGATTTCTCAATGAATGATGTTATTAATATGACCAATGTGTGCTTTTGCATGCAGTTCAAAGCTGAACTAAAATCAATAAATATCTTCAGTTATCTTGTGTACAATAAAACAACACTTGTGTCTTTTTATAAATGGATGCTGAATTTCCTATTTATCGGTTTGGCCCTAATAAAGACAACTCTATGCCCTGTAAAAAGACACATCTGGACCATATTTAAAATTGTAGTATCCTGACAACCTTGGATCGGGCTTGTCATTTCATGATGGTTCTTCTCAGTCTCCCTCTTGCACACTGGGTTTCTGGTGGCCATACTCCAGGATCTCTACTGTTTTTTCCTGGAAGCTGCTTATGACGCTCTCTCGTCCTCAGCACACTTTCCTGTGCTAAACATCGAAGCTTCCATAGGTCCTGTGTCTTCTGTATATTGGCATCATGACCAAGCAGCAGTTTGGAAACCATCTGATCTTGCTCCAGTTGCCCTTTTCTCACCAGAATTTCCTGGTCCACATACGTCTGATGCAGAGTTTATAGATCCAGCCAATGCCTGAGCTGGAGTGCCATCAGTTAAATGTCTATTAGGGTTACCCTTAGTGGGGTTTCATCCACTCCAGAGCCCAATGCCTATAACCAAAGGCTATAAAATGTAATTAAGGACTAAAGAAAAGTTAAAAATAATTAAAATAACAATAAACTAGAACTTAGACTGCTTCTTATTGAATTACTTAATTTCATGTGCTTTTAGCCCATTCGTGTTGGTGGTGTACTTTAACCCTAGGCATAAAGGAGTGAAAGCATGCATTTGATAGGCATCCTCCATCAGGTTAGGTTAGATGTAACTGTAACAACCCCCATGGGGAATTAGGTTAGTCCCGGCAGCAGAGAAACATATAAATAGCAGTCAAAGTGCATGCAGTGTGCAGACTCAGTCCACTTACTGCTGCAGATTGAAGGAGATGGCCAGCCATTTAGCTAAACCTCTATTAGATGTAAATAAGAAGGAGCACATTGACGTGTGAGAGTGCATAGACTTACTGCCAGCTGTTAGCGTCACGTCCACACAGTGCATGTGGAAGATTATTTCACTGCTACACATTTCCACATTTTGTTACATTACAATCATATCCCATAATGGATTGAATTAATTCTTCCCTCAGAATGAAATATTGGAAACTCATGGTGTCACACCCTACTCAGGTAATGAACTCAAAACACCTGCAACAAAACACGTCCTGGGCCTCAAAGAGGCCTCAGTCTGGGTCAGGAGAGGACACAATCAGAGTTAAGACTGCGGACTGGTCAGATGTTCAGAGGACAGTCATTGCCATCTCCCACAGGGCGGGTAAGCCACAGACAGTCATTGTTTACCAAGCTGGTTGGTCAGAGTACTGTATCCAAGCATACTCATAGAAAGTTGAGTGGAAGGAAAACGTGTGCAGGAAAAGCTGAACCAACAACAGGAATTAAGGACAGCCTTTAGAGGTTTGAGTGAAATCCATTTAAGAATTTAGGGGAATCCAAAGCCACTACTAACAGAGGGATCCTACACATGTTACCTGGGCTGAGGAGAAAAAGAGCTGGACCGGTGCTCTCCAACCTGCTGTTTTCAGATAAAAGGAAATTCTGCATTTCCTTTGGAAATCAAGCTCCCAGAGTCTGGAGGAAGAGTGGAGAGGCACGGGATCCATGTTGCTTGGAGTCCAGTGTGACGTTTACACAGTCAGTGATGGTTTCCTGAGCCATGTCATCTGCTGCTGTTGGTCCACTGGGTTTTCTGAGGTCCAGGGTCAACGCAGACGTCTATCAGGAAATTCTAGAGCACTTCATGCTTCCTGCTGCTAATAATCTTTATGGAAATGCTGATTTAATTTTTTTTAACAAACGACCACGGTGTTCCTGTGGTTGACGGGCTTAGAAAATGTCCTGACCTGAACCCCACCAGAAAATCATCTATGGAGTGTTGGCAAAAGGAAGATGAGAGACACCAGACGCAACAATGCAGATGACCTATAGACAGCTAACAAAGGAACATGGGCTTCCATCACATTTCAGCAGAACCACAGGCTCCATGCTATGCTGCACTGATGCAGTCTTTCATCCAAAAGGAGGCCCAACCAAGTATTGAGTGCATAGAAATGAACATATTTTTCACGAGCCAGACATTTCTGTTTGAAACATGTATTTTTATTGAAACACTGAATTTTCATTAACTGTGCGTCACAATAATCAAAATTCCAAGAAGTAATGGAAATATTTCAATGTAAATATATACATGATATGAGTTTCACTTTCTGAAATAAGTGGAATGTTTTAAAAACTCTCTCAGAATATTCTAACCTCTCCAGATGTACCTGTAAACAAGGTCTTACACCTGACGGTGCACATATGAACAGGAAAATACAAAAAAGATTTTTGGCAGCATCGAACATCCAGATAAGATGGTTGGCAGATGAATAAAAATGATCTTGTATGATTAAACCAGAATAGGAGTTTTTGTCTCAACTCGAAGCGTCACATCAGGAAAAAAAAAACAGCTGCTTCTGGTCACCTGGCAACCACCATCCCTGCTGTGAAGCATGGTGGCACCAGCATCATGCCATGGGGAAGTTTTTCTGGAACAGGAACTCAGGGAATGGTCAGCAGCCAGGTGCAGACAAAAAAAAGCTTGAGCCTGGAGGTGAAGCCCAAAGCTTCCAACACCAGCCTCCCAGCCTGACTGAGCTTTAGAGGATCTGAAGAGAAGAACTGTAGAAAACACCCAAACACAGGTGAACTTATACCGTAGAGACAAAACGATTGGCTGTCAAAAGGTGTTTACATACAGGTGGATTTATTTGTGTTTTTATTAAATGAAGTTGCAAAAATGTCAAACTGCTCTTATTTTGTAAATTATTCTATTGCGTGTCGAATTTTAAGAGTTTTTATGTGGTTCGGACTTAGGCTGTAACAGAACAGTTTAAAAACTAATTAAGAAGTAAAGCTTTGTGAACCACTGTATGCATTTTGCTGTTTAAATGTCTAATAGGTCTTAATAAAGAAGACGGGCTTAGACCAAAACTGCCATGACAAGCGTCATGATTGCGGGTGTAATGAAGAAATGAATATAATTTAAATTAAGGTTGTTGATTTTTTATTTATTTTTTTGCTAGGACAGATGCAAAAATGTTAAATAAGAGGATGAATTACATCTGGAAGATGAGTAAAGCACCAGTGTTTCAGGGAATCCATAAACGTATTCACCCGTGATGGTGGACTTGGTTATTGTCTTTACATTTTAAAATCTAAATTCTGTTATTGCTAGATTTGGTTTCAATCTGAACAGTTGGCTCACTAATTGAAAAATCGGAATAATTGAAGAAATGAGCCAAACCAAAGCATATGAGATGGTGATTTGTGGGGAGGAGTGAGGAAATGACAAGCGACCCATTAATATTTAGTCAGCTTGGGAAAATATTAAACATACAGCAGGTTAGAAGGCTAACCGCCGGGGGGAAACGCTGGCCGTCTTGTAATAAGTGGAATAAATGTACCTCTGCCTGCTGGCTTCTCTCCTGAGCTGGTGTCTCTGTATCACCCTGCTTCTCAGACTGCGCCTCCTGTGCCAGCCCGGTTACCTGCAATAAGCTGAGACCGAGCCCGCTGTGACACGATGAACGGTGTTTGTGGAGGAATAGGGATGAGGTTAAAAAAAGAATCGACACAAGCGACGGTGTCATAGCATACAGATGGCTTCCGCGTCGGGGAGATTTAGCAGGTTAAATTAGCGCTGATGCTCGTTACGTGGTGACACGTCCTCATGGTGGATGGGCCTCCTGCCAGAACACGCTGGAAGTGCAGTTGGTCCGACTGTCAGTACAAACTGAAATATTCATTTTGCGCTCATACTACCACAGACTGGAATCGGTCTGTAAGCATCCAGGACTACGTTTATAAAGGAATAAATATGTCGTGTTTGAGAAGAGACCAGACTTTAAACTGGGAAGTCTCAAGTTAAACCAGTTCTTAGGGTTAAAAGAACTAACAGGGGTCGGACCGTCCATTGGCTATGGAACATGATTATTATTTGCATTAGCTATAAACCAAAAAAAAGAAGCAAAAGATTTTTTTTTTATTTAGTTGTTTAGTTATTTACACGTGTGAATCAACAATGAAATGGTGAACAACAACAAATCCCAAATGAATCCAAGTTGATAATGAGTTTTATAGAGCAGAATATTCCTCAAAAGAGAAAGATCTACATGTGAAAAAAAAATGTGTATCTTGCATTTCTAGAGCGTTTCTAGAACACCCAATTTTTCTGCAGTGCTGCAAAAAAAAAAAAAAAAAGAAAGAAAAAGAAACAATAGCTCTGTGCTACAATATTCCATTTTGCAAAAGCTGCTGCAGCCAAGAGTTCTAGTGGAGTGGTGTCCGGACTTTCTGCTGTGCAGTTCACAGTACTCGTAATCTAAAATTCATTTAAACCAAGAGGAGAGGCTGGTGTCTGTCCCTCTTGGCAAGGGTGTGGGCGATCTCTGCAGGTGATGTAATGAGCGAAGCACAAGGTTGCTAATATTTGTCATCCAGGTATAAAATGCTTTCACCCTGGAGCGTTGGTCATGATCATAATTAAAAAAGAAATAAAGTAGCCAAAAATTATTAACTGTGTGTGTGTGTAGCCATAAAATCACTCTGGCATGATTCTATTATTTGTAAAAAAAAAAAAAAAAAAAAGCTTCTAAGACAGTTCCTGGAAAGGTGAAAACGCAAACCAGGGGCCTGAACAAACATCCAGCAAAGCTCAACGGGGTGAATAAATATAAAGAGCCATTAAAGGCGAAGGTGTGCCGAAGCCACAAACGGCTCGCCGCTTGCTGAATCACAGAGGGAGGCGTTCCTGTCTGGATTGTTTGTTTTACATGGTTGTCTTCAGCTGTGACAGGGTCAGAGTCCCCCCCTGATCACTCAGACAGATAATGATGTGCTTCTAATTTGATCCTCTGTGGTGCCTGCCTGAGCACACTGTGGAGGCAGCTCTGCGTGGAGAGCGCAGGAGCAGGAGTGGGGAAAGGCGCTCAGCCGCGACGCTCCTGACAGAGAGCAAAAAAAAAAACAAATGCTCTGGTCAAAGCCAGAGAAAGGGGGGAATGCTGCGAGCTGCATTTGTGTTACAAACAGACAGATCCCCCCCCACCCCCCGGGGGGAGGCCCAGCAACGGAGGAGGTGTGAAACGTACTGCTCGGCGTGTGGAGACCAGGGAGTTCGTTCAGAACTCGGACTATATTTTGCCTTCAGGCTCGCATATTTTGGATGTGAAAATGGCAGCATGTGGTTATAGAGGGCGGATCTTTGCTTAAATCTGAATTATTTGGCTTCAGCTGTACACCGGGCTGTGAAACTATTGGTGCCAATCTAATTGTTCAACAAGTTATCTAAAGGGCTTATTGTCCTACATTTGGAGACGCTGAGGAAAAGGTGCACATGTTCACCCATACTGGTTGAACATCCAGTATATGATATTGTTGGTGAATGTCGCTGTGAAAATGTGATAATAAATAAGCAAACCACAGCATTAATGTTGGCCTGCCTTGTCTTTATTGCAGTCACAGACCCCAGATAGAGAATAGCACATCATTTACATATTATCTCGCATTTATTGCAATCCGAGCAGTTATTTGTGATATTTCCATCCCAATAAGGAATCTGTGATATACTGCACAGCCCCCGGTACGCGTGCAGACCGGCATTGCGTATGTGCGGTGCTGCGATAAAGCATTTGCTCTCCGGGTAGATTTCTTCAGCCTTCGTTTGTTTCTCGCACTTAAATGTCTAAAACAGATCGTTTTAATTCAGCCACATTGGAGGGTTTTCAATATCATTCGACAAGCATCTAAATTTGATATAGGTGCGGACTTTAACTAGGCCACTCCAAAGTCTTTTTATTTTGTGTGGTTATTCGGAGGTGGACATGCTCGTCAGCTTTGGATCATTTGGTGCAGAAAGCCTGATTTCCTTTAAATCGAGATTAAAAACACATTTGTTTAGAATTGCCTTTGAATGTTCAAGTTAAAATGTTTTACTGTTTTCAAATGTTCTTTTTTGTTTCTACACTATACTTGCTTTTATTCTGTTTTATTTTCCTATATTTTAATAATGTAAAGCACTTTGCATTGTCTCTGTACTGAATTGTGCTATATAAATAAATTTGCCTTGCCTTGCCTAGTCCAGGTGTATTTGAGCTTATCGTCGCAAACTTAGATTCTCCTTTGTGATTTTCTGCTAGAGAGCAGAATTCAGGTTTTCATCAGTTATGGCAAATCCTGCAGGCAAATAATTGATTTTTCGTAACTGGCAGGTAAATTTTGGCTAGCATTTTATCCATTATTAGTTAAAATAAAGCATTGCTTACAAACAACTTTTTTGAACACATGCTACCTCTGTATGTTACTGCCATTTGTTTGAGTTGGTACATTTGAGGTGCGCCAAAAACCACAACATAGAAGAAAAACGTGAGGATGGGATCCTTTTTTCAGTGCAGTGCAAATGGTTCACTTTTCAAGCAGCTGGCCCATCTGTCGCCGGCACCGAAGAACGTACAGTGAGCGATGGCATCATAATTGGGTGGGGTTAGTGTTACAGGCAGTTGCATTAACAGCAGCACTATAGTGGGTTTTGTATTACTGGGGGTCGTATAATGCAATTGGCTGATATGCGAGAAGTGCCGATGTTATACTGGCCGGATGCTGGAACCTGAAAATAGATAATAGACGATAAGTGGATAAGTTATTGCCAATTCCTGGTAAAGGTGTGTAAAACTTCTTCAAATAAGTTCATGTTTAATGACAGCAACATAAAACAAAAGATGCTGTCCTGTTGGTCGTAGGGAACTGTATTGAACGCATGGGTACTAATACCCATTAATTGTTAGTGGCAATTATTTCTTAACAGGGGATCTCCCCCCCTCCCCCCTTAAATAAACAACTTTATGAGGGATGCTAATAAATGTGATCAGCGCAGTTTTTGAGGTATCGTCTAGGCACTGTGATCTCTACTCTCTGCTTTTATTGACCCTTGGATGCTCCTGAAAAACTCCCGACCCAATCAGGACTGTACCACATCTGCTGTACCTGCTCTAGACGTGGCTCCCTCCAATTCAATTCATCCACATGCCATCGGTGGTCTGCATGTTTGCACCAAATTACATACAAATCACACCTTTCCTTCTGGGTGCGTAGCTCTTTTTTTGTGTCTGTGTGAGTGTATTTATCTATAGTTAGAGATTTTAGAGTTTGTAAAGTGTCCAAATGCTGTTCAGAAAAAGAGAAAATGAACAAAGACTGTTTTTGTTTTGAGATTTCTGATCCAATTTGGCAGAACATTCTCTCAAAATAAAGCAAATGATTTGCTGTTAACATCATAGTAACTGTGTTATTTCACATTTATACACGAGAGAGGGAAGCCTGCCGCCTGATAGCAGCTGTTCAGGGAATATTAAGCAGGTAGAGGACTGGTAGTTTTAATTTAGTTGTGGATTTAGGCCAGTAGACGCCCTCTGTGGTGATGCTGACTAACGGGGAATAAAATAGGCTACTCTGCCTTTTGGGATGTTTTGTCATGGTGCCCGAGAAAAGAATCACAGTTGGATCCTTTTGATTTCCAGTCAAGCATCCAAATAAAGTCTCTCTCAGGGGGCAACAGTAACATTGAAGTCAGTAGATCTGTTGACGACTCGCATTAGAGCTAACCTCGTCGGATCTCTATCTAATCTGTTTTTCGTGGTTTGCACGTCTACCTCTTCTGGTCCTACTTTGAGGTTTATATCTGGGGAGAAATATTTCTGTATGTTTGCCAGAGTTCTTCAGCTCTCACGCAACCTTTCAGCCACCGTGGCGATGTTTCATCACCAGCTCAGACGTTTAAAAGCCTGTTCCTTGGCTGGTCTCTGCAACCTGTGTTTATAACACTCCACAGTGCGGCGGTTTTCAGGGACATTTATGTGCACCTCAGTAAAAGTCACGCATTCTTTTGTCTGCACTGTGCATTAAAAGGATACTTGCGCCTCCGACATGTGAGCGCTGATCACTGTGGTATACAGAGCCTTATAAAAGTAGTCATACTGTTCTGTTTTTTTTTTTATCTACGATTTGTAATATTACAACCGAAAACATCAATATATTTTACCGGGTTTTAATGTAATAGACCAACACAAACTTAATACTTGCGATACTTTCAAATGAGTTTTGCACATAAACATGCTTTGATCTAAACCGTGCCATTGTTCCTCTCGCAGTTTAAGTGCCTTTTATTTACTCCCAATTTTTCTACATATCAATTCTGACAATGTTTCCTGTTTTTGCAGAAGACAACATGTTTAGTTGTACTATGTGTATAGTTACACACACATCTAATACCCGTCAGGACGTCACAAAGCGATGGCGTCATCCTCTGTGCTTTCCCAGGTTGTATAAGGACAAAGGACTCGTGGTTCATGGAAACGTCACCTCCTCCCCAGAAACACCTATAAGCAGCCGTAAAATATATTACAAGCAGTTCTTCAATTCTTTGGAGTGCATGCAAAAGCTTGATGTCTCCTCAATGGCAACACTTACTTGTAACTATAGTTGTTGACACCGGAACAGACAAAAATGACACATTTTGTTCTTCATCTGAACTTTTGTTTTGTTTTGGGGTGACGGCGGCGGAAGAGTTAGAGTGGTCATCCTGTATCTGGTGCGTTGGCGGTTCAGTCCCCTGTTCTGACCCTCTCTGTCGTCGATGTAACACTTCACCCGCATCGCCTGCTGGCGGTGGTCAGAGGGCCCGGTGACGTTGAAATATGGCAGCCTCGCTACTGTCAGTCTGCCCCAGGGCAGCTGTGGCTACTGACATAGCTCACCACCGTCAGGGTGTGAATGTGTGAACGTTTGACTATAGTATAAAGCACTTTGGGGTTTTTGGACTTGATAAAGTGCTATAGAAGTACAAGCCATTTACCATTTTATTAACTGTACATGGAGGGCTAAAGAATCCCAAGTGAGGTTAAAGCTACAACTTTAATCTACTACAAGTTTAAATTTGACGATTGTAACTGAAAAAAAAAAACTATACTGGAGAGGTTTTTCTGTTGCTATGTCAAGGTGTTTTCCAAAGCAAACTAAAAGTCCCAAACAGGTAAAAGGGGGCACTTCATGCAGGTAAGATGAGGACCTCACTGTCAGCTGTACATAAAGGTTTAAACTTACTGGTTGGTGTGGAATAAAATCCTCTCTCTCCAGGTCTTCCTCCGCTGAGTCGGCAACAATTGCTGTGATCCAGTTTGGATCAATCCCCCTTTTCTTGTCCTTAAGGGCCAAAACACACTGGATCCGATTTGGCATCTGATCCGACAGAAAATTGGGTCGTATGACATCCGTAGAAATACATTGAAGGGAATGGAGCTGTGCAGACCTCTTGCGATGTCCCGCGACTGCGTCTCCACTGCAAAAACGGAACTAAAAATAAGTAAAATGTTCTTTAAAATTAATGTATTTGTCCATGATTTGAGCACGTAAATCAGATGATTTGCCAATGGAATAAGATTTTTGCTCTTAAAGAAGGAACAATTCATCTCCATCATCTTATTTCAAGTGCAGGATGTCTAATTATCTTATTTTAGGGGTCAAAATAGTCATTCAATTGGCAGATAATCTTATTTACCTGCTCAAATCAAGGACAAATACACTAACTTTAAGAACATTTACTTATTTTTAGATCCATTTTTGCAGTGTCTGATTGTCTGACCCACACCAAGGGTCTAATTTTGTCGGACCTACGCATCAATTTGACGGGACAGTCATGAGTGAGACAGGATGTGAGATACGGCGGCAAAGTAAAACACATCCTCTTTGGGTAGCATTTCAAATTAAAATGTTAATGCTCGCAACGGAAACAGTATTCAACTTGTGGGGAGCCTGGTCCACATCGTCTCACCAGGGACCTTGCACTGGATCTGAAAGAATGATCTTCTTTGATTTTGTTCTGGCAGCAACTGCAGCTTTGTGATCACTACCACACCAGCTTGTGTTTATGCTGTCAGGATTTCCAGCATACCCTGTAACGCGAATACTCAATATCATGAGTCTGGTGGTCTGCCTCTAGTCAGTGCGTTTTTCCTTTAGTTGTTTGGTAAAGCACTTAGTAAGTTGCGTGGCAATGCTGCACAATGCGCAGAAATAAACACGGTTTATGCGTTGGTTTTTAGAAGCTGCCGTTGAGTTCGGCTGCACATGCTGTATCTTTTTATGACCGGAATTTAATTTGCTGCACGTCTGTACCGTCCGCATCAGCACCACAGCGGGTAGGCAAGAGCTGCATGTGCATAAGTAGGTGGGACACACTGCGAATGTGATTGGCTCGCAAGAAAGCATAGACCAATAAAAATTATCGAAATAGGTAGAAAGGGGCAGCCATTTTGGCTCAGTGGTGTTCAGAATGTATTTTTTTTTGTTTTAAGTGGTGATGTTCTAAAAGTGAACTCATGTACTTCTTGTCCCTGTATGGGCTGTCGCCACCTAAGAACATTTAAAATGATTACTTCAAACAACCTCTGTCTCTTCATCCTGGAATTTAGCAAATATAAATAATTGTGGGAGTCCTAACTGAACTAAAACAAGAAATTTTACTTTGATTTAATAATAGAGAAAGAGAAAAAATTATTATGTGTCTTTGGAAACACTTACCGGTAAGGTTCCTCTGCCAGCCACAGAGCCGCGTGGTTTAAATGGTGGAAGCTTATTGACTTTTCTAACATTCATTCATTTCAGCAGACAGACCTGACTTAATGTACTTTGGATGTAAACTTCAAAATGCTGTTCTCTGTGAAGGCTGTACTGGGATTGTTGCCTCACAGGACCAGGGTTCTGGGTTCAGATCTCAGCTGGGGCCTTTCTGTGCAGCGTTTGCATGCTGGATCTGAGCATGAGCGGGTTTCCTCCAGGGATTCTGTTTGCCCGTTAGGTTAATTGCTGCCTCCAGATTGCCCTTATGACGGATGCCCACATATTGTTGGGTCTGTTCGTCTCTTGCCTTGGTGATGGACTGGTGACCTCTCCAGGGTGTACATCACCTCTCACCCGCTGACTGCTGGTATTGGCTTCAGCAGCCTCAACGTCCCAGATCAGGAGGAATGGGTATACAGAAGGAAGGACGCTCTATTTACACAGGGCTCCTTCATTTGACACCTATGGATGATGTTGATAGCAAAGTCTAAAGAAACTTGCACCAAGTTGTTGCCGTTTACTGTCATTATTCTGCACTCAGCTTGATACAGCCACAATTCAGTTCTGAAAACTTAATGTGTTGCAGACTTCAATTAAATATGCATTTCCAAGATTGCAGAAGACAGCTTGGCTTGAGAGGCCATTAACGTTTCATAGAAAAGCGAGACCGTGATGCTAATGTATCCACACTGAATGAAAGTGTCACAGGATATTGTGTTTGCCTACATCTTGTGTCAGAACCAACATTAGGCAGCGTTCCTCAGATTAAATAACGAGCACTCACTGAAGTGAGGGGTGTGCTTGAAACGACCTTCTTCTGTTGGACGGAGTTCTTCCAGCTCTGATCCACCCAAACACTGAAACCATGTGTTCAGTTTAGACAGAATATTCACCGTTGGACAAATTAGCCTGTGCCAGGTTTTATTATACCTGCTACTCCCCCCATTTCCCTAAACTCAACCCAATTACTACTTCATCTCACTTCTGGCGCGAACTTTCACTTTAGGTGTTTATTGCAGTTGCCACCGCTGTGTAAGTGACTTGCGGCTCTGGCTTTGCCGACAGTCATTTACATGCTCCTTAATGGGTTTAGCAAGTTTTAGGTCTCTGGGGGCAACCACCCCCCCCCTCCCTCACCCCATAAAAACACATGCCATGTACAGAACTGAGGACCTGCTTGTGAAAACTCAACACAAGGTTGACTGAGCAGGTGCAAACAGAAATTGTTTGCTAAGAGATTTGCACATATGCACACACACACACACACACACGTGAATGCAGCAGTCCAGATTTATCCAGTTCCGTCCGGCTGTCAGTACTTTATAGAACCCCCTTCTCCCAACAGTCCAGCATTTCATTGGAGCATACACATAAAGAGAGAAATCTGACTGAAAGAACCTCTGAAGATTGTCCAGAGTCCTGTGTTTTGTCTTGCACTCTGTTATGTTAAAGTAATATCATCTTTATTGTCATTGAAACATACATTACAACAAAATTTGTTCTCTGCTTTTAACCCATCACGCTTGGGGAGCAGTGGGCTGCCATGTGCGGCGCCCAGGAAGCGTTCGGGGGTTAAGGGTCTTGCTCCGGGACCCAGAGTGCAGGCGCTGGGGATCAAACTGGGTACTTGCATCCTTCTCTGAGTGCACCGGGTACTTGCATCCGCCCAGGGGGCGTACCATGTGATTTAATGCCTTCCTCTTCACATTGAAATCATTTAGTTGTGGTCTGTATGAAGTAGAACAGCAATGCTTTGGTCTGAATTCCTCATCATTGTTGCCCCACAGCCGCTCTTTGCCTCTGTTCTGACGTGTGTCTGAGAGCAACACGTTTTGGTCTCTTTAAATCTAAAGGAGGCACTTCACACCCCATCCTCCAGGTTACAGAGTATTCCCCTCCACCCCATTAGGCCATTTTCCTAGTATGCTGGGGGACAGTGTAATGAATTGTGAGGGTTAATACACCCAACAACCGGTGATTTTCACTGATCCACTTCTAACTTTGGCATCCTACAGCTTGCACTACAAAATACTGCAAGAAAATGAACTAAAAATGACGGATTTACGAAATTGTTTTGCGTAATAGGAAACAGTGAAAACGGAAAAAAAAATACTTGGAAAAACTTGAAAAATATAACCCATACTGAATATAAATCTACGCACCACCTGGAATAAATAAATTCCACTTTTCTACATTACTAGAGACTCCAAGTACACAACAAAATGTATTTAAAGCCTAAAAAAATTGATTTAGCATTATATGTCCCCTTTAAGCTCATCCCACAGGTTTCCTAGAGCATTTTAGTCTAGGAAATAGCCATATAACAAGGTTGATTTTGTGGCTGATGAACTATTTAATAAATCACTGATTTGCTCATATGTCTTAGATGATTATCCAGTTGGAGGACCCAATGACAACCCATTTTCAGTTTCCTGTCAGAGTTCCCCCCATATTAGTTTAAAATATCCTGATATTTCAGACATTCTGATTGTATGCACACTAAAAAGGGCACTACAAGGGCCATTGGTAGAGAAACAGGCCCGCAGCATCACCATCCTCCACTGTACTTTTATACATTATAAATATACGTATATACATCATTTGTTTTATTCCAAACCCGTTAGCTTGTTGTCAGAAAGCTCAATCTCAGTCTCATCTGTCCATTGCAAATGGTTACAGTTAAAAATCTAAACATCTTTATGTTTGTGATGGTAGGACAAAAACCCTTTTTTTTCTTGTATGCCTCCCAAGCAACTAGTTGATATGTGGATAGCAGCCAAGACAACCCTCCCACTCCCCTGCTGCAATTCTCTAAGTCTAATTTGCTGTAGCTTTAGCTGTTTCAAATATTTTAATTGCTGCCCTCTCTGCAGATACAAGCAGGTTTAAGTGCAGCCATTTCTTGGGGTATGTAGATCTGTCTTGCTTCATCGGGGCACGTTCTCTTGTGATTTCCACTTTGAAGAGTGAGCAAGAGTCAGTACCTTAAGAAAAACAAGTCATAACTTAAATGAAAAAACAACAACAACAATGACATTTGCTTTCTACACATTGTTGATTAACCAATACGTGTGGCATCAGAGATGTTGTAAAAATCATTTGTTGACACTGGTTTCCCACGCTACTGGATAAGTGCATTAAAATTAAACTTTGATATTTTTGGTTTGGTTTTATTGTGGAGGACGCTGGTAGAGGCACATTGGCTGCGTCAGTCTGCAGAACTGTGAGATTGCAGAACCATAGCCATTTGAATTGTTGCAGTTGGTGGCACAGTTGCCTCGCAGCAGTGAAGGTTCTGGGTTTGAATCCCTGTCCTGGGGTCTTTCTGCATAGAGCTTGCTTGCATGCATGGGTCCTCTCGGGTACTCCGGCTTCCTCCCACAGTTCAAAAAACATGACTTTTGGGTTAATTGGTTTCTCTAAATTGTGTGCACATGGTTGTTTGTCCTGTGTGTCTCTGTGTTGCCCTGTGATGGAGTGGTGAGCTGCTCAGGGTGTACCCCGGCTCTCGCCCAATGATCCCTGGAGGGAGGTACCAGCCCCCCATGACCCTGCATGGGTCAGAGGGTATATATAATGGATGGATGGATGGATGTGTAGCCTTCACAAATCTTAGTACAATCCATCAGTATCAAAAGACCATATGAAACAGGTTTGACCTTTTATATGATTAACCAATGGGACAAAAGTGAGACATTTTATCCGTTTTCTTCAACTTCAACGTGACCTTTACGCAAATCACAATAAATCCCTTATGATCATAAACTCCAGTATTTATTAAAAAGCCGTTTTAGTCGCCACAGACAAAGAGAGCATTGGAGAAGTGAAAGGGAAGTGCGGCTTGGCCTCATTTGACAGTTCATTTCCTACATTTGCACATCTTACACCTTTCAAAGCTCTCACCTCTTGATCACCCAGGTTCGATGTGCGAGTCAGTCAGGGTTTCAAGACTTGGCAATCAAAGCCTTTGCTTTACATTTCATGAATCTTTCAGCACCTTCTGTGTTGTGTTTTGTTGTGTGAGAGAACAGGCTCCCGCTCTTTGTTGCGATATCTGATCTTTGTCTGAATGAGTTCGAGAACCAAATCAAAAGCATGAACACCACTTGTCATGAGCAAGGACATAAAGCACCTAACATACATTGCCTAACTAAAGAAACATGCAGACATTTTCTCCTTTGTCTGATGTTAGAGCCAAAAAGCACTGCTTAATTGGAAGGAATATAACATGGTTTCTAATTCTTTCTAATGAAAATTCTGATCTACTTTGATTCCCCTAGATCAAATCCTGTCAGGATCATGAAGACCAAGAAACCCTGGGGGTGGAATAAAAAATTATTAACAGCAATAAACGCTTTAAAACATCATCAGTCTGTGTTAATCTATATAATGTGCTTCCCTTAGTGAACTGAGTTAATGAAAGAAATGAATTTTTCTCTGATATTCTAATCTATTGAATATGACTGTAATACAATTATGCCATGTTATACGGTTTGAATCAATGCATATTCATGGTTTAGAATGGTCTAGTTAAAGCCCAGGGCTTAATTAAATTGAGAAGCTCTTTTTTTAGATTTGAAAACTGATTTTCACCAACATTCCTCATTCAGTCTGAAAGAGCAGGAGCCATTTTTGCAAAGAACGTGTGAAAACAGGGTAAAGCTAGTAGAGACATGCCCCAAAAGTCCTGCTGATGGAATCCAACACAGCTGCATATAAATGCACACCACACATTTCAGCTTTTTGAGCATTACATTTTTTAACAAGTTTTCTTCCACTTTACCATTAACGCATTAATCACATTCAATTCCCCGACATATAGTGAAAAAAAGAAATGAAACGCTACGATCACTTTTGCAAGGCGCCGCGTGTTTATTTATCTCACCCGGACGCTAAAAGTCTATCTCCGTGTCTGTTCTCTCCGGCTGCAGGGCGTGTGCTCCCAGAGGTGCTACAACATCTTTGTTCTGGAGACGGTCTGCGTCGCCTGGTTCTCCCTGGAGTTTCTGCTGCGCTTCATTCAGACCCAGAGCAAGTGCATGTTCCTGCGTACGCCGCTGAACGTCATCGACGTGGTGGCCATCCTCCCTTACTACATCACCCTCATCGTGGACTCCATGTCTGTGGAAGGCAAGCCTGCGGGCTCAGGGAACAACTACCTGGAGAAGGTGGGTTTGGTCCTCCGAGTTCTCCGGGCCCTGCGCATCTTCTACGTGATGAGGCTGGCCCGCCACTCCCTGGGCCTGCAGACGCTCGGCCTGACGGTGAAGAGGTGCACGCGGGAGTTCGGCCTGCTGCTGCTCTTCCTCTGCGTGGCCATGGCTCTCTTCTCGCCGCTGGTGTTCCTCGCCGAGAGCGAGCTGGGCGCCAAGCAGGAATTCACCAGCATCCCCGGAAGCTACTGGTGGGCCGTCATCTCCATGACGACGGTTGGCTACGGCGACATGGTGCCCAGGAGCATCCCGGGTCAGGTGGTGGCCCTCAGCAGCATCCTGAGCGGCATCCTGCTGATGGCCTTCCCCGTCACCTCCATCTTTCACACCTTCTCCCGCTCGTACGTGGAGCTGAAGGAGGAGCAGAACCGAGCGCTGAGGCAGAAGCCGGACTCGCAGGACAGCACCAAGTCGCAGAACAGCGAGGACTCCCAGGAGACGGACAGCTACCACGGCATGGCGGAGGCTACGGCGGCGGCGGTGCAGAGGAGGAAGTCCATGGCTGCGCAGAGGGCTGCGGAGATCAGAGCGTCCATGCACACTCCTGGCACGGACCTCAGGCGTCCGTGCCAGGCCGAGGTCAAGTGACGTTCCGGGAGTGCTGGGATGCCCATGCTGAGAATTCAAAGAAGACGAGCTGCAGAACAGCGAGGGAAGAGGAGATTTTCTTCTCTGGAGCTTCTTGTTTTGATTGCGTGACACGCCCGTGCGTCAGAGTGTATCCGAGGGTTGCCAGTTTTACAAAGAAGCAGCAGAGATCTTTTCTGTTCCTTGCAGAGGTCATACTTCAGAAGTTGAGAAAGAGCACAACATTCCTTATTAAACACCTTTAGAAACATTAGACTGAACACCGGGAAGCTTGTGAAAAGGAAATCTAACACCACAGCATCACATCCTGTTCTTCAGAGCCTGGCCTGAAATGCACACTGTGTTTTATTCTGAAATAAAGATGCTCGCTAATTGATCAAAAATGCATTCATTAAGGATATATACAGCAGAAACCAGATATGTACATTTACTGTGTTTTTTATATATATATATATATATATATATATATATATATATATATATATATATATATATAAATAAAAACAGTTTCTAACGTTAAATCAGACAAACATTTGCTGTTTTAGGCCAGTAAGGATTACCAAAATGTTTACTGATCACCAAGTCTTCAGGAGTTTTCATACATTAATATTCCCATGCCTTTGAACAGTATTGTATGATGGTGCCATGGACTTTGTCAGCTGTTTGAGTATACCGGAGACACACCTACGGATCAATATGTTCCAGAGATGAAGGGGTTTTGTTGAGAAATGCGAGTATCAACAAAAGCGAAACGCCTTTCCAAGATACCAGCCAGTTAGGAAGGAGGAAGCCAACAACAAAAATAGCATAAGAAAAAAGATTTTGGTCTACAGGGATTCAGGGACAAATATTCAAATATTTGGAGACATGTTCACTAAAGCTGAGGTGTCTGGCTACAATGGGGATAGATACATTTGGAGGGAAACAAAGGAGGAAGCTTTCGAGACATGAAACACCATCCTGTTTGTGAAGTATGGGCGAGGCAGCATGGTTTCATGTGGCTGTTTTGCTGCAAGAGGGACTGGTGCACTTCATAAAATGGGTCAAATCACGAGGAAAGACCTGTATGTTGAATTGATTCCCAAGAAATCAAGCATGAAGTTAAGGCTTGGGCTGAAATTGGTCAAAGTGTTCAAAGGTCCAAAGCCTGTCGGCAGTAGTTTTGTTTTAGTGGCCACCACAAAACCCTGATGTAATCTGAAAAGAACCCTAACCCTACTCCTGTTTGAGCATGCTGGCCTACAAACCAGACTCAGTTAGATCAGTTCTGTCAGGAGGAATGGGTTGAAATCCCTGCAAACTACTGTGAGATGCTTAAGAAGGATACCAAAAACGGTTGACCCAAGTCAACTGAATAAGAGAAGCTAGTACTGAGATGTTTTGAAGAAGAAAATTCTCTAAACAATCATCATAGAAATATTTATTTACTTTGATTTACTGTCAGGTAGAAGAATACATGTCCCCCTTTCTATATGGTGTATGTAAATATCTGGTTTCAGCTTTACATTGAAATGTTCTTTCTGGTGTTCTCTTAAACCAATTTGTTAAACGTATGGTTTTAATAACTGAGCCTAAACAAAACAAAAATTACAAATTGCATCCAAAAAGTATTTTTCTTAAAGGATTTTAGTTGTCTGTGGATTATTTAATTAAACTATAATTGGATGGCTGAACAGTATGCTGACAATTGTTAATACGCCAGTTTCCTATTCCCTTTAAATAAGCTGCAGCCAAGACAGACAGATGTCAACTCAATTGACGTGACGCCGCCTGTCAATCAATCCTGGAGGCTCGTCAGTAACTGACCAATTAGGGATCGCAATTTGTCCCCTCACCTGCAGAAGCTGCTCCCAGGACGTTACATTACGAACGCATTGCGGTCAGAGTGATTTTCTTTAAAAAAATAATTAAAAACATCTGTAAAAATGATTAAAAGTTGTTAGTAAGTAAAATACAATTCAGACATGCGTTATCCCGAATGGTCAGAGGGTGTTTATTCCTTTCCCGAGACCTAAAAGGAGTCTAATAAAATGTAAAAAAATGGATATGAGGCTGACCGACCTCATGAACCGCTGAACACAGTGATTGACAGGAAACTACCGCATGTTTGTCGGTATGAAAATAACTCAAAGTTTGCTCATAAAGGTATGGTTAACGGTTAAATTAAAAGGGCATGCTTAACTCTTGTTCTGCGGTGTTTTGTGTGTTTTGGATATCTGTACGTCGCAGCTTCTGGTTGCCTGAGAAAACAGTGTTTGTGCTGTCGCCACTCCTTTAACTAACGGCGTTTGTTTTTGTTGTGTTTTTTTTTCTCTGTTAAAATCAGTCCACAAACTATGGCCACAGTTAATCGTGAGAGGTTTCGTTAGATTTCCCGTCTGACATCTGAATGATCCTGAGTGAAATCTGTTCATGTGTGGTGTGTTGAGCTTGGCGTCTGACCAGACGTCACACTCTGTACGAGCAAACCTGTTATAGCTACTATTATTATTATTTTTTTGTTACGTGTGGTGTCTCGCAGGCTTTGAAAATCGTCTGACTACTCTAAAATCTTGCCATGTGAACCTGCCTTTAGTTTGCTATTTTAACTTGGGCTTTAACATCGATTTGTCCGTGGTTACCTTGAAATAATTCATCTGACATGATTCACCTTTTGTTGGGAGTGTTTCCCCCTCGTCTTTTTGCCTTAACGTTAGTAGATAAGGCAAAAAGGCCTCTTTTAACACTGTGAACTTCACTATCACCGCCATTACAATGTCTGTTTGTCGAGGGTTAGAGCAGCCTGGAGTACACTTCCGCTTGGGCAGAGCGATCTTATAGTTGGCGTCACGTCAATTGTGTGTACATAAGTACATAAATCAGTGCACATCCACTACAGTGTTCTCATCAGGTCATGTTTGAAAGGTCTATGTTATTCAGCATGCTTTATAAGTGCCTGAGGGTGTTTTATTAAGACAATAATAAAAAAATGCAACCCTCAAGTTAGAGTGTCTTGCAAAAATATATTTACACCCCTTTAAGTATGTCCTGCTCTTGTTACATTACAAAACACAAATTTCAATTCATTTCATTTGGCTTTTATGTGATTGACCAACAGAAAATTGTGCATTATTTACAAGTGGAAGGAACATAATACATAAATAAAAATCATTCTAATATGCCCTACCTACCTACCTACCTACCTACCTATTTAGCAAACAAGTCCATTTCTGTATGGTTTGATCTCAGTTTAAGTCCAGCTGTTCCATGAAGGAAGGCCCATTGATGGTTGCTTGCGAGAGCAAACAACATCAAAGCCCAAGCAGCAGACCAGTCTAGGAGAAAGCTGAGAAACAGAATGGGTAATGATTTTAGACTTTTAAAGGTGAAAGACACTATTTACTTCAGTGGGGTGAATACAATCTATGCCCCACTTTTAAGATTTTCCATTGTAAAGCAAATTGAAAATCATTTTACATTTTTCTTCCCAGCCTGTTTGTGTTGGTATATCACGTAAAATCCCATTAATATACACTGGAATTTGTGGTCATAATCTGACAAAATGAGGAAAAGTTAAAGGTGTACACACATATATTTTTGCAAAGCACTGCAGTCAAGTAGGCTTTTTTCCCCTTGTGTTTTTCACCATCTGTAACATTTTAGGTAAGTAATTTTTCCCATTAAAGAAATACAATATCAGCAAATTCTGGCCTTCACAATAAACTGTCAAATTGTAAAACTCAGCTTGAAGTCATGTTTCTGTGTACCTAAACTTCACTAAGCACAATTCTGTTTCAGAATTTAAAGTGGCACCATGTAACTTTTAGCCAGTAAGGGGGATATACCTGTAACTTCCAGGTGTAGTGCCCCTGCACTGCAGCCTCCCTCCGTGTTTTGGAATCTGATAGTAGACCACTTTGGACCGGCAGATTGAGAAGTCATGGAGTTGCTTGTAAAGACAAGGCCACATTCATCCCTCTAGATTAAATCCTACTTCAGAGAACCAAAAATATTTCAGATCAGGTAAGTGTCATATCTGTTTTGTTTTGTTGTTACAGGAGTCTGAGCTCAGACTGTCGTAACCCAGAATGTGACCCAAGTCACAGTGATGGATTCCACCCTCTCAAGTTACATAGGCGAGTTTTTGAGACGGGCAGCCCACATAGAGCATTGATATGTGCAAAATGCTGTATATTGACCTGAAGAATCATTTAGTACATCTCAAATTAAACTAATATTTGGGTAAAAACTTACACTAAGTAATTTTTGCCTTCCAGTGACTAGCAACCTTTTTTTCTTTGGGTGCTTTCAAAATTAGGCCTAAAACAAAGTTAAAAATAAACCTAATGATGACATTTTATTTTACTGTTTCTTTTTTGCCCTCCAGCTGTCTGGTATTTAACCTATCCAGCACATTTCTGTCCCTTTTAACCCAACCTGTGCCCATTTCATGTTTCTGAAAATCCCGTTACTGACACGGTTTAAGCTAACATCAATTAGCTGTGTTGCCAATCTTCAAAGCAAATAGCCGAGTAAATGACAGCACATATAATAAGAAAGAGAACAGCAATTACATTTCAGTTCAATTCAATTTTATTTATACAGCGCTAATTCACAACACATCATCTCAAGGCACTTTACAAAGTCAAATTCAATCAAATCAGACAGATTGGTCTGATGTTTACTATCTAAGGAAATCCAGCAGATTGCATCAAGTCTTGACGAGCAGCATTCACTCCTCCTGAAAGAGCGTAGAGTCACAGTGGACAGTCGTCTGCATTGTTGATGGCTTTGCAGCAATCCCTCATACTGAGCATGCATGAAGCGACAGTGGAGAGGAAAACTCCCCTTTAACGAGAAGGAAAAACCTCCAGCAGAATCAGGCTCAGTATGAACGGTCATCTGCCTCGACCCACTGGGGGTTACAGAAGACAGAGCAGAGACACAACAAGACAGACAAAAAGTACAGAGGCACACATTGATCCAGTAATCTGTTCTATATTAGATGATAATAGCGGATGAGCTGTCTCCCCTGGATGATGTCATAGCTAACAACGACAGACCAGGTGTACCTACTATGAAGTAAGAAAATGACAGAGAACAAAAAGTTACAAGTTGAAATAACAACAAAAAATGCAAATTGGAGAACAGTAGGAGAAGTCAGCGAGAAAAAGTGAGAAAAAGCACACATTTTATTTATTTTTTTATTTTTTTACTATAGTTGAATTACTTCATTGGACACTTGATCTGATTCAGATGGTAATAATTACCCTCCAGTGACAGGCAGTTTGACGAATGACAAATTGTAATTATTATTACTATTAATCAGATTATTAACGACATTTTGGCTATGCTATTTCAAACAAGATAATTATCAGTCATTTAATTTATATGGTGCTGATGAGGTTCCATCTATACATAACATTACATTTCACTGTACCTTCGCTATAGACAACCTATACTAGTTTCATTCAATTTAGGTGATTATGGTAAAAGCTTTACTCCAGGTGAGATACTGACTACTCATACTCTCCACACAGAACCTACAGAAATTTGACCTTTCTTTTAAACCACTCACCTTGCAGAAACTTTGTCCGGCCAACTGGGGAAGCTGTTTCCTGGTCAACTGAGAATCGAAACACCAGAAAACTACATCTATAGCTCTAGTTAGGTTAAAAACTTTGTTGGCTGTTATCATGACTTCTCTTAATCTGTGTTCTTTTTATGTTTTACTTAATTACAAGCACCACTGTCAATTTCATAAACAAATTACCGTATGTAGGATACTGTTCAGATGAAACATAAATGAGATCAGTCAAACAAGCCATCTTAATTATAAGAGCCTTGCAATGAAAGACGTCTACAGGCTATATTTCATTATACAGCCTGTCAATTTAGAAACAGGCTAGAAGCGTTTTGGTCTCTAAAACCATCTCAGTAATTCCAAATAATTCCCAGCATCCAGTGATTTTTTTTTTCATCACATAATTCCAAATACAGCATATCATTTTTTTCCTCTGGATTAATTGCGGCACAAACACACTTGAACACATTACCCTCCAGAAACTGTTCTGTACAACATGAAACGTTTCAAGCTTGGATGCGAAGGTGCTGGAACAAACATTAAACTGAAATGAATTTGCAGTTTGCATCATAAATCCATAGCCCGAGGAACAGGCTTTCTCCTGTTGGAAAATGTAATGAAGAATATAATAAAGACATTCCTGTGTGAAGAGGCCTTTGATTTACCAATGTATTATACACAAGCATGCACTCAAACTGTCAGAAGATTATGTGCTGTACTTCTCCATTATGAGCTTCTGAAATTGGCACTGCTTCCTTTTTTTTGTTTTATAAACCTCATTAATAATGAATAAATCCTATCTCTTGGAGGAGACGTTGCTCAGCCGTATTTTACGATGAATAACAGTGATGGGCTTATTGCACGGCTGTCCACACAGGTCATCGAGAACGAGACGTACGGCGCTGCCCTGTCATTTCTGGTGTTGTTCAAGCTGACAAATGAAAACCTCAATGTCTCAACACAGTTGGGTTTCGGAGGAGGAGTTCATCGGGGCAGCGATGCCTCTCGGCTACCAGCGAATCACTGTCTCATAAAGCGACCCGGCAGTCACAGCATTTCATATGCAAAGTTGCTGGGAGTGAATTTGATCGTACAGCAGCATAGACGTAATAACCCACCCTGTTATTTGAATACTGATGCAGCAGAGGTAAGTTTTCCATTACATCAGGCTGCACAGACATGTGCTCCGTGCTCGAAGTTGTCAGAAAGCATTTCCCCCCCCCCCCCAGACCAAACTAAACTTTGTACACATTGCCTTGCAAAGGCATTCCTATCCCATGCACCTTTTCCCAAAAATTTCAGTATATCAGATTGCAATTTTATGTGATAGACCAACACAAGTCGGTGCAGATTTTTTTAAATGCCTACAGAAGACTAAAGATAAAAGAACTAGATCTGCCTAACTTTCATCACTACTGCTTAGCAAATAGGCTACAATACATCTCAAAATGGTTACGACATAATCCCTTAGAAGAGCCCTGGGTAGACACAGAACAGAAAGTATGTGACGATATCAAGATTTCTGATTTGCCGTTTATTAGCTCAAACATAAAACAGTATGCATGCTTTAAAAATATTAACATTAGCTCCACTATGACAGCATGGTGGGAGTTCCTTAAAATGACAGAGTCATCCCTTATCCCGTGCAGTCGTCCACCCATCTGGAATAATCCTGACATCCTACAAAATATATGATAAACTTTCCTTACTGGAAGACAAAAAGGTATCGAATCCCTGGAACATATATTTGAAGGGACTGAGCTTATCACATTGGATAGATTAAATATATTTATATTAATAAAAACAAATTCTTAGAATATCAACAAATTAAATCTATAATAAAAAATTACGCTCATTAATAATGGTTTACAAATTCCAATAAATGTATAAGAGTTCCTTGATCTACCCCCCCCCCCCCCTCCAAAAAATAAATAAAATAAAAATAAAATACTGTCTAAATTATACAGGACACTATCTAAACTAGATGATTCAATATCTCTCCCTATTATGAAATGGAAAGAGGATTTATCAGTCAGCTTTGAACAAAATATCCGGGCTCAGATATGTTTATGAACTTTTAAAATGACTAGAAACCCGAATTTACAACTAATACAATACAAACTCCCCCACAGAGTACACTATGCAGGTCAAAGATTATTCAAGATGGATTTGCACAATCTAATATCTGTCCGCAGTGCACAGGCAATAATCCTGACAGTTATATTCATGCGTTATGGTCATGTACACCTGTTCAGAGGTTCTGGGTCCAGATATGTGAAGACTTGTCAAAGTGAAGGAGATGTAAAGCTCAGACTATCTGACCTGCTTGGTTGCCTGCATAGACCCGCTCTAAATGATCTCTTAGAACCCAGCCCAGGTGGAGCCTAAAATTGCTTAAAAAGCCTTAAAACATTTTATTGTGCCATGTTCTTCTCTGGTACAACTAATGCATTCATTTGTTTTAAATAACTTCTTAATCTTTGCTGAGTTGAGCGTGTGCTGGTATAGCTCCATCGCTGTAAATGGCTGAGACGTGGGGTGCACTGACGGGCGATCAGTCCATCAGAGGGCAACAGAGACACACAGAACAAAATACACACATTCACACCTGAGGGAAGTTTTGAGGTCCAATAAATCTAAAATAAATGTTTTTGTGTTGGTGAAATAAGTTCCCTGAGAGAATGTTAACATGAATGGGGGTAAACATGCAGACTCCACACAGAAAGGCCTCAGCTGGGACCTGCATGCAGGGCCTTCTAGCTGCAGGGTAACAGTGCTATCATCTGCGCCTCTCTGCAAAGCAATGCAGCCCAGTTTTGTTACGGACTGTTTCAGGAATGAAGAGGAGCTGCTGGGCTGCTGCTTCGTACCAACCATGTATCAGTTCATACCTTCTGCCTCGAAAGCTGATAATTTAAGGTCATTTCCGTCTTCTGCTCGCACTCCACTGTAAGGAATTGTGATTTTCATGACTCCAGTGAATAAAAACCAGTTGGAGATGGCTTACAATTACTCCACGATGAATCCGTCACATTTCAGGAGAGTCGACTGAACCGAGGGGGAAACAGAACCACGATGAACGAAAACAGGGTGCAATGCAAGAAAATAATTTATAACTAAATAACTTCTCTGTGAGATCTGACCCTTTTTATGACTATTTCCATGACCCATGAAAATACCTACCATACAAAGAAAATTAACTGATAGGTAATGATTTAAGTACAGTGGATGGGTATAACTGGAAGAGAGAAAATGGAAAATAGTAATGAGTATGATGATGAAGGGGCACACTGACCTGGATGAGGCACAAAGAGATCAACTGGCTCTGAAGATTATTATATAATATATTATTTAGTTTCTCTTCCCTATTAATGTCAGCCATAGACCGTTTTTTGTATTTTTCTTTTCTTTTTTTTTTTTTACATCAAATGACTGACAGGATAATGTAGTCAATAACTAACTGAAATTAAGAGGCTTATATGTGTTCCTATAAAGAATCCAATGCTCTCTGTAAATGGGGCCCTGAAAGTTCTATCAAAATCAGCTCTTTATTTGGACATCCTTTCAAACCCATCCTCCCAAGCCCCTTTATGTTTGGCGACTCCACTGTGTTATTTTTGCGTTATTGTCCACCGTCTGCACCGGTGAAGAGGGTCATTCTAATTTATGCGCCACTCACCGCTACAGATGGCATCTGCCCAAAGCCCAAAGAAGGACCACGGCTGGTGGGCCCTCTCCACCTTTGACAACTGATGTCTGCCAGAGCCGCTGCGTACGTCTGGCAAAAGCATCTCCGTCATGAATGAATGAAAAACAAAGAGTCGAGGCGCAGCGGTCGCCAGAACCTTCTTTATTGGGTGGTAACGCCACACTACATTAGATTACACTGATTAAACAGCCCAGAGTCTCCGTGAGTTATCGAACAGGACAGGAGTTTCATAAAGAAATCAAACAACAGCAATGGAGTCGTATAAAAAGAAACAAGTAGGTGCTGATATTTTTTGTACATAAAACAACAACAATGGTTTCTAGGTTTTAGAGAAAAGACAAATAAAATTAAAAGCAGTGAAGCTGTCAGAGGAGTCGCACTCTGAGCTCTAAGTGATCCAGAAAAAACCCCAAAAGACAACCACCTTCGTTAAATAACAGCTGTACACCGTTTTACATTGGCATTAGAAAATAATACAAAAAACATGTAACAAAAATATACGGAAAAGGCTAAATAGTTGTAAAAAAAAAAAAATACAATTGTATGCTTCAGCTTCTGCCGTAGAGTTGCCCAAGGAGTCTCTATTGTTTTATTATTCAAGAACCTTCTAAAAATATCCCCAGCAGCGTTTTGCCGTGTGGTCCGTGTGGAAATAAAGAGAAGGTTCTGTTTCTCTATACTGCGAAAGAGGCCAGAATCGGTTCTCTTCTGGTGCTCGGTTCACTGAAGGGCTGACAGTTGTGCTTCTCTCCGTTTGGCTTTATCCCTCCACCCAGGAACAAAAAAAATAATACAAAAGACAAGAAACTTAGACAAGCACTGTCCATTTACGAAGGGGGTTGGTACTGCAGAGACCCCCTGCTCGGTCCATTTAGTTCATACAGGAAATTATTTTCCTCTGGCCAACAATGACCCGACCCAGATCAAGATGCTGGTTTGTGGAGCCATGGAAGAGGATATTAAATGATGCTTTTAGATTTGGAAGTAAACAATAAACTGGCCACGCTGTGCTATCCAATGACAGCATGTTTATACAGAATATATTGAGAGTTGACTTAATATGACCATATCTCTTGTAGGAATAGCTGTACTTAAAAACAACTCAAGCTTTGGTAATGAATAATTCCTTTAATTACTTTAAACCACTACATTTTAAACGGATTGAAGCCGAATCTCTCCAAAGTTACCCTAAAATAACCAATGCCATGTTAACATTGCTAAGAAGTACTATTGAATCACAGTAACAACGCTCATTTACCTGTTCAACCCTAAATACTGTATGGAAATACAAGGATGGAGAGCTATAAGGGTTTTTGAATAGTCACTTATCTCCCAACAGACTGTTCTTTCAATTTGTTTTCAAGTTTGGTCCATACGTCTGCCTTTTAAAATGCAAATGTGTATTTATCCACATGCTGTATGAGGAGTTTATTGCAGACGAGCACCGTCTGAGTGACGTTTTTGGACATCTGAACACACTCAAACCGGAAGTGAATTAGTGGGGAAAGTCCACAGCCGTTGAGAGATGCTGCACTTCACACAGTTGGATGCATTCATGAGCTCATCCCTGAGAGCACAGATACCAAATGTGATGACAGATTTCATGACAAAGCTGAATGAGAACTTTATTGAGTGTTTCCAGGACTTAAACATTCCTATCGGGAGGCTGCGTTTAGTTTGTGACCCGTTTTCCAGTGGAGCTGAAAACGGATTTTTGAGTCAAAGACAAAGAGGTAATGCCAGGCATTGATGAAAGCATCTTTTAGGTGGAAACGGTGGATTTGCAGTCATCTTTTGCTTTAAAACAGCTCTGTCAGTCTCATAACGCAGAACACTTTTGGGTTAAAGATGTTAGCCAGTATCAGTAACCCCACGGCAGGAGAACTGGCCTTGGTACTGATTTCTGGATATACTGCTTTGGTCTCTCTTGGCCTTCATGATGAGCTTCATGAGGTTAGTGACCTGAAATGGTTTTCCAACTGTCTTGAAGGAGTCCCCATAGGTAGGAATAAAATAAAGACACACCACTGAATGAGAAGGTGAGTCCTTTGACTGGCGGTGTAGCTAAATCAAGACAATGTCATTTTTATCAATGACAGCAAAGGGAATAATGCGCAAGAGGCACCGTCAACATTCACATGGCAACGACGTGATGCTATTTTAGCAAAAGTGTAATTCTTGCCCAGGCTTGCTCAGATAGTTAGCATATTTTGTTGTTACTCTGGTTACAATTGTGGAAATTGAATGCGTAAAACATGGCACTGAAAAAGCTCATAGTATAAGATTAGCTTTCTTGTAAAAAAAACAACAACAAATTGTTGTAAATATAACAACTGAGTTCTACTATGTTTATAGTCCATTTTGCATGAGGATATGTGGTCGCGATGGAACTTCTTAATGGATGTTTGCGAGTGAATAGTGTCGTGTTAAGGTCTGTACGTTGTTAGGCAAAGGTTTGCAGAAACCATCTTTTTAAAAATACATTTTGACAGTTCTTGGTTGGTTGTAATTCAATTTCAGGATTTGTTGAAGAATACTCTTAATAGATATGAATCTTAAGACTTTAGTCGTCTTTTATGTTACATTTTAAATCTGTTAGCATCATTAGGAGGCGATTAACAACCTAAAATGTTAACAATAAGCTGGCAACAGAGAGAATAAGGACAACTGAAGGTTTATGGTTTCATTCCTTTTTACTATTAAAACACGTTGGGTCTTTCCCCCCCCCCCCCCCTCTTGATTTTACCAATTATTCAGTGGCCTTCAAACAAATATTATTTGGTCCTCTTAAAGCTGAACTTGAGTAGCCCGGTTCTACAGTAACATTTGAGCAAATGCAGGTGACTTTATCTTAACAGAGCTACAGAGTGGATACTAATTTACTAGCTAGACAGCTTATTTGATGTTGCGCTAGACTTGTCTAGACCCACCTTGAGGCCCCTCTTGCAGGAACAGTGGCGACACCACAGGAGCCAGCAAAGAAGGCCCTGAGCCTTTTTTGTCAGTCTGTCCGCTCTAATGAATCAGATACAAAGTCTAGATATACAGAAAATCTGTTCACCTCACTTAATTAGTTCCATTAAGTGGTCGTTGTATGACTGCATTGTGCACTTTCTTTAACAACAGACACATTTTTTCTTTAAGAATGAACACATAATTATGAACCCAAATGATAAAACCAAGTGTTAGTGTTGTGCTTTCATACACAGCCCAGCTTCTAAATTCGCAACCCATCAGTGTGGTGAAGATGGAGAACTTCAGGAGAAGCAGAGCTATGTTGCAATCAGCTCAGGCTGATTTCATTTCGTGAAATCTGTCGCCCAACAATAATAAAAAATTATAGAAAAAAATGTCTTCAGTGGCTGATAGAAAACATATACACACAGAGCGTGATTTTGTCATGTCGCATCTGCCTCAAGGCCACTCATGTTTCCAAATGATGCATTGTTAGGCCAGTGTAACATAACTAAGAGGCCTGATTACCTCTTTTATATATATATATATATATATATATATATATATATATATATATATATATATATAAAAAACATTGATCTTGAACAAGCAGTAGCATATTCAACAATACGCCAGTGTGTACATTCAGTAACGTGGAATTTTACGTCTTTTTGCACGAGTAATCCATAGCAAATACTAGATTGCTGGTACTGCAGCGAGCCATGTTTGATTGCAAATATTAAGGCAGCGGTTCCATGCAACATTCATCAGCCCATGTGGACGACAAAAGCTGGTCCAGAGTCCTCTGAGCTCGACGTGAATATATCTATAGTTTACATATGCTGTGTTTGTGTTTTGGCAAAACATATTCCTCCACATGCACGGACTGATTTGTTGAGGGGTGTGCATTACATGATGCATGCATTTCAGTAAGCTGGGAAGAAGTCTAGAATTGCAAATAAAGACATAGGTTTTATATGCATCACGTGTCCCTCGAGTATTGCTGCAATCACCAAGGTGTAGAAGCCTTATGCATGGCTGTTTGTCTTCACATGTAACAGAGGACGGGTTTGAGCAGCCAGCTCCATTCTCAAGTCCTTTGGTAGTCTTGTATGTTTATACGTTCCTTCAAGCTGCTCATTTGGGGGGGTTCTTCAGTATGTGTGGTGGCTCTTAAAGAGCTTTGGCACTGGTGGTGTGGGAGACTGTGTGGGACACTGGTTTCTGCGGGTAACGGCTGTAGTAGTAAACCTGGAACAAGATGGCGACGTCCACAAAGACCTGCAGCAGGCCGCATGTCCAGAACTGCACGGGAGCCTCTGTGAGCAGGAAGTAGCCCGTCTTGAAGGTGTCGCCGCTGGTCCACATCAGCACCATCTTGATGCTTGAAGGAAAGAGAGAAGATGCGGTCAGGTATAGCAAATGTTTTTAGCAGAAATCCTTAATCTAACAGTTTTTTTCCTTGTTTTGTCAGTAACCTTCTGTTCTAAATAGGGAAGAACTTCATTGCTGTGATGCGAAAGGTTTACAGCAGAAAGCATTGAATTAGCAAATTAAGCAGAGCTTTTTAAGGCAGGGGCTATGAAATAAAGAGTCTTCCCACAGAAATGGAAAAAAAAAAAACCCGACAACATACATTGGTTTGCTTATTGTTAGCATTAGCATTAGCGTACGCATTAGCCCCTGAGTTTCTGTTATAAGTAGGGTAACCAGATGTCCTGCTTTGTGCGGGACTGTGCCACATTTTTCAGTCCTGCCCCACATTTGACAGGTCATATGCTGTCAAAAATAATATTTGACAAGTGCTTTTCTGGAATGTAAAGAAAGCAGGGCTGCAGTCATTGTCACAGAGCATATGACATCATCCTAGTGTTGGAAATAATTCCTGCTTTGTTCCTAACTAGCATCCTTCTTGGTCCATATTTGTTTTTGTTTTTTAGATCACCCTAGTTCTAACTTAATCCTAGAGTTGCAAAATTTGGTGAATATTCTTTCAAACTGAAAACTTTACATAGGAGTTAACAGGAATGTATAACAATAACAACAACAGTAAATATAATACACTTTATTTGTATAGCGCTTTTCAAAATACTCAAAGACGCTTTATGGAGGTGCAACATTAAAAACCAAAATACCAAAGGAAAATGCATAAAAAGGACAGAATTGGACATTAAAAGCAATTTCAAACAGATAGGTTTTGAGATCTTTCATGACATTGGAGAGGCCAGACCAGGGATGGAACGGCAGGGGCAGCGAGTTCCAGAGGGTGGGGGTGACGATGAAAAAGGTTCTGTCAACCCAGGTTTACAGCTTGGTCCTAGAGGGGAGGTACAGAAGATTGGCATCGAAGAAGCAAGATGGAGTGTGTTGGTGGAGTAAGTCAGTGAGGTATGGATGGGCCAAATAATGAAGGACTTTAAATATGATGACAAAGATCTTAGAATGGATGTGCTGAATGCCAGTGGAGGTTCTGCAGGACAGAAGTGATGTGTTCATGGGAGTGAGTGTGACTGAGGAGGCGGGCAGTGGAGGTTTGGAAGGATTGTAATTTGTTGAGAGTTTTGGACAGCACACCATATAGAATACTATTGCAGTAATCAAGTCTAGATGTGACAAAGGCTTGGATTAGGGTTTCAGCGATAGAGAAGGTGAGTGATGGGCGAAGTCGTGCTATGGTTTTCTGATGGAAGACTACAGTCTGTGTTGTTTGTTTGATATGTGATTCCAAAATAAAAAAAAATAAGTCAAGGAGAATACCAAGATTGCAAATAAGTGGGGATGGAGTGAGAGTGGTATTAAAACTATTGAGGAAAAGTTTGAATGGATTGGACCATGTTTTTTGAACAAGTGAGGACTATGTCAGTTTTGTCAGTGTTTCATTTGAGAATATTGTGCTTCATCCAAGTTTTGATGCAAGTTATGCAGCAATGAGTGTGGAGTGAATATTTGGGTTTAAGGATGTGGTGTAAATGTAAATCTGTATGTCATCGGCATAGCAGTGGAAATGGAGGCCATGACAATGGATGATATTACCAAGGGGATTAATGTATAGGATGAAGGGGAGAGGACTAAGAACTGCACCTGGTGGAACACCCTGAGATAGAGGGGCTATGGAGAAGGAGCAGTGGTTGTGAGGTAGCACTGGAACTAGGACAGAGCAGAGCCTGTGATGGTCAGGTTGGACTTGAGGTGGGATAAGAGGATGGAGTGACTGATGGAGTCAAAAGCTGCAGTGATGTCCAAAAGGATGAAGATACTGAGTTGGACAGAGTTGGGGGAAAGGAGAAGATCGCTTGTAAGTTTCGTTGCTGAGCACTGTCTCTTGTCCTAAAATGGAAATTTTAATCCATACTATTTTTCATCACTTCTGGAATATTGCAATGCACTTTACAGATGTCTTACCAAAACCTCCCTAAACAGGTTGCAGTCTGTACAAAATACTGCAGCATTTTGTACAGACAAGGTATTCTTCAGAATTTTGTCATGTGACTCCACTTATGCAACTTAATCCAGGTTTAGAATAGAGTGCAATTCAAGATCTTAGGTTGACTTGGAGAGCTCTTCATGGACAGACACCAGTGTACATCTCTGAACTATTATATCCCTTCACCCCCAATTAGGGCTATGAGGTCCAGTGATTCAAGACCTATTGATTGCCCTTATACAAAATTGAAAACTAAAGAAGACAGAGCGTTCTATTCTGTGTCTCCAAGTCTCTGGAACTCGTCCCTTCCTCAGAATCTGAGATCAGAAGACGAAGTGGTTTCCGTTAAAGGTCAGCTAAAAACGTTCCTTTTTAAATCTGATTTTGTTTAATTTTGTATTTTTTATCTTCTGGCCAAAATATATATTTTAGCACAGTAGTTTTATGGAAAAACACTATACTATTCATAACTCCCATTCACCAGCTTATTGCAGAGTTATTGAGGCCGTGCCCCTACCTACAGGCACTGTGCAGTCCCACATGCACAGATGATTTCTGGAACCCTTTTCTACTGTGGCTACATCTTTCAGCCCTGGTCACAAGACTATTGAGGCCATACATTTGAGCCTGTGTATGCCTGCTTATACGTTTAATTTCCCTTTGGGATAAATAAAATATTTTTGAATTTGAATTGAAATCAATTGAATTATGACAAAACAATGTTTGAAGTAAGCATGGTGAATCATTTTAAACTAGTTTAACCTCAGATATTTATTTTTTTTTGACTTGAAAAAAAAATCTTTTGTAAATTGTAAAAATTTCTCCTCCAATCCTCTCCTCCCCCTTAATAAAACCTTAGCTCATCTCGGGTCTGTTTCTTTTCCTGCATTTCCATGACGTTCCTCCAAGTTCAATTTAGTCACAGAGAATGAATCTTGATCACAGCAGGCAAGGGGATCAGCGCAATGTTAGTAAAGTACAGCCATGAAATAAATAGCTAATGGAGCAAGTAAAAACCATGGGAAATTGAAATAATGATTCTTCTACTCAGGGCTCTTGCTGGCTATTAGCTTCACATCCTGTGGCACATTTCTGACTGCAAAACTCATAAAGCAGCTTTCAGTCCACACTGAGATCTTCATAGAGTAACGGAACGTAACAGGCTCCACGTTTACAGCAAAATTGCTACTTTTAATGTTACAGAAGAACAGAAGCAATCGTGTGATTTGGTGGGACAGGGGTTCACTCAAGGAACTGAAGTTTGAAAGAAGTGTGAATTTAACTAATGAAGTGGAAAGACAAGTGTAACCAGAAGAGAGCAGAAAACTGTATAGAACAATGACTAGATTCCAATGGGACACCAAATCTTATTTATTGTTAGGTAGCGTAAAACGGGAAATGTTACTTTTCTGTGATGATATGTCTTAGCTCTCTTAGATTTCTATCCTGTCACAAACTCAGAATGTCCAGTTTGTTTGCGTCAATCTGTTGCTAGGATCCTCTAGATGTCATAATATAGTATAAAATATGCTATATAAACATTTATATACTAGGGGCATCATGGGCATATGTATTCGTACCAGAATATCCAGCACATCCCTGTTGACTCAGTACGCACGTATACAAACAAATACAGCATTGTTTTATACCTGAACACATGCTAAATGTTTCTGAAGAACTAAGGGTGCAATGCAACGTTCTGTAGCGCACCTTTTAAAAAGGGACACCAAAACAAAACAGGGAGGACTCCCAGCTAACACTAAACTCTCCTATTTGGGAACATTCAGGTTTCTTAGGCAGCTACAGAGGAGAAAGAACAAAAAAGGATCAAATCGGTACTGGAGACAAATCCACTAAAGCCTAAATCCAGCTGCCCTGCAGCATTCAGCCAGTCCAAAACACACTACAGCATAACACACTGGTACTGTCTGGACAAGTCCCTTTGACTGGAAGGGATTTCCTGATAGCTGCACTTTTATGATGCATTCAAATACAAGTACAATGGATTGTCCAAATATCAAAGCAACCACAAATGGATTGAAACCTTTTTTATTCTCAAATGTCTGCCCAGTCATATAAAACAATCTGAACAACGACATTGATGATTTTCTTGTGGTTTAATTGCTGTAAAATTCATCCATCCGTCAATTATAAAGTGGCCATTTTTGACTTGTTTCTCTTAATTGTAGCGAATGAAAAACGATATTTTGTGTACTGTTAGACCCTAGTTCACAGTGTCATGCAAAGGTACTCACACCATACAAACTTTTTTCAGTTTTGTGAGATTACAACTACAAAATTCAAGTATTATATAAGGATGTTCTAAGATATTGACCAATACTCAGTAGTCGGTAGAGGATGAAAATGTTTACATGAAAAAAGCTGAAAAGTGGCATAGAATTTGCATTTAGCTCCAATTCATTCCAACTACAGCTGCAAGTATTTTCTGGTATATCTCCACCGTCTACAGACCGAAATCTGAACCATTGTTCTTTTTCCCATTCAAAGTCAAGTCATGTTTATCTGTATCACACATTTCAGCAGCAAGGAGGTTCAAAGTGCTTTACATCATGAAAACATAAAAACATCATAAACACATTGAAACAGTCACTGGTGGTGAAACCAGAAACAAACATTAAACTGTGTCAGGTGAAAACATCAACACACATAAAATAAGTTGGTCAACATTCTTGTTATTATAGGCAGAAAGCAACTCTAAGCAGGTGGGTTTTCAGTCTTTATTTAACAGAACTCAGTGTTTTGGCTCATTTACAGTTTTCTGGAAGTTCCAGATTTGTGGAGCATGGAAACTAAATGCAGCTTCTCCATGTTTGGTTCTGGTTCTGGGTATGCAGAGCAGACCAGAACCAGAAGATCTGAGTGGTCTAGAGGGTTGATACAGCAACAACCAGTCTTTAATGCATTTTGGTGCTAAGTCAATCAGTGATTTATAAACTAACAAGAGTATTTCAAAGTCTATTCTCTGAGCGACAAGGAGCCAGTGGAAGGACTTTAGAACTGGGCTGATGTGCTCTATCTTCCTGGTTTTAGAGAGAACACAAACAGCAGCAATCTGGATCAGCTGCAGTTGTCTGACAGATTTTTTTGGGCAGACCTGTGAAAACACCGTTGCAGTAATCAATGCAACTAAACATAAACGCATGGATGAGTTTCTTTAGATCTCGTTGGGACGTCAGTCCTTTAATGTTGGAAATTCAAAAACAAACCCAAGCTTGAGCTTTGGTATCTTAAGTCTTCCACAGCCAGAAAAAAATTGTTCTACCATCTTTGACTAGCTAAAGAAAAGCATTCCCACAGCTTGGTGCTGCCACTATCAGCTTTGTGCCTTAAGGATGGTGTGTTTAGGTTGACGTACAGGATTAGCTTTGTCTCCTTCAAATGGGATTTTGTCAAAATGTTGTTTTAATAATGGCTTTCCCCTAGATACGCTTTCAAAGGGTCTAGATTTCCGGAGACAAGAAAGGATTGAATTTGGCTCAAAGGTTGATATCCAACATGCTGGAAATATGTGCTGCATCATGAGGAAAATGGATCAATACAGTAAACTATTAAAACCAGTGAACTATTTTAGATGTTCTGCTATGTAGCACCGAACCCAGACAAATACTGTAAGACCTAGTTTTATAAAAAAAAAAAAAAAAATAGACCACGATTGCAGGTCTTTAGGAATAAAGTGGTTTATGTTTAACAGGTCTTCAGTTGTGAACAGTCACTAGATACTGAGGATTAGGATTATTTGTGTATATACGCCTACTTACAGCGCCTCTTATAATTATCTTTGAGAAAAATAGAGTTGAAGAGACCCTGTATAGAACAAAGTAAATTTAAGCTAAGCTTCACCGCATTGTGTCGACGGTAAAAAGGACACATTTACTGCACCTTCTATAAAGCTGAGCTCGATATTGCAGAACCAACTCACTGAAAGTTCTGCTGAGCTCACTTGTGTCTCACTCTTTCTTTAAAGTAGTTTAAACCACATTTCAGTTTGAGGCACGGATGCACGCTGACAAAGGAAGGACTGAGCCAGCGTTGTCTGCGGCGCACTCATCCAAACACGACTCCTCAGAAGTGGCGCCTAAAGCAAACTGCCTTGCGACAATATGAGCACATGCTGAGACATTTAAAATCTGTTTGCCCAGGCCCGTTGCTTTGGTCGGTCAGCACTATTTCAATGAGCTTTGCTGGACTCTTCTTTGTATCAACCGAGCAGAGAGCTCGTCTGAATTTTATGGCTTAGTTTATCCCCAGTGAACCAGCTTTATTTGCTCAGATCTGAAGATATCGGCCTCAGACTCCCGAGTCTCCAGAGATCCTGGGCAGCCTTGGCAGATAGAGCTGTAATTAAACCGTAGGTGACATATACTCCTGACTAAAACGTGTGTCCAGTGATTATAAACCTAATTTAGGCCCGCCATCAGAATACCAGCTCAGCGCCTCCCTGAGGCTGATTGTGCCGTTTTGTCTCCTCTCTTACCTGCTTGTAGTGTTTTTCCTGATGTTACGAATTGCTGCGGGTGATTACTGGGGCGCAAGCGCACCGCGGGATCCTTCGATCAATGTCTCCTACTGAGCTGAATCAGAAAGTGCCCGACAAATCCCACCTCAGCACCAATACCGACTGAAGGTTTAAACAATTACCTCACTCCTAACCTCCTGTTGCGCTTTCAACATTTGAAAACTTACCTAAAAAACAATCTGCAACATAAATGGAGATTATTTTGACCAAACCCAAAGAAAAGATCAATAAATCAATAAATCCTGCAGGGGTTGAATGCAGAAAATGCTATACCATCTAGTATCCACAAAGATAAAGAACATTTAAGGTTAGTCTTCGGTGTATTATTAGGTGGTAAACCATCTGTTTGGACACATGTGAGCGTAGGAATGATTATTATTACTAACTACAGCAATTTTAGAGCCACTGCTTGAAAATTGACAAAGGGTTTGGCAGACATATTGATTTCACATAAGTCCTTTTAACAAGCAGACATTTGCTCAATCAATTGGTTGCTTTCAATTTGGCTTGAATATCAGCCAAAAACCAAGGACAGGGCCGCTGATTTCAGAGAAGCAATCGATAATCCAGAGTTAATCATAAGTAATCGACACATACCTCGGGACATTCACATATTCCAAACTAAGTTTTACAAACTGTGTCTGAAGGGAAGCCGGCGTCCAAGGTGGTTTACGTAACTTTTACAGAATCTTTTTTTTTTCCGGTCAGTTTTAACTTTTCCTTCAGTGTCATGATTGGGAAACCTGGCCTGGAAGTAGAGGACCTCACTAATCCAGGGGGTGAAGCGCTTTAGCCAGCTGACTGGGGAGTCTCAGGTGGGCGTGGATTCGCTGCACACCTGACACCTCTGTTTGAAGAGCTTATACTCCTTAAGTCTGGCCATAGACATAAAGTCACTAGCCTAAAGACCAAATGATACCAGAACAGTTCTCTCGTGGCATTAAATCGGTCTTAATTGAACTGTGGCTCTTTTCCCCCCCTTGTTCATAGATTCTGGAGCCACTTTTCCTTAATCATATTATCTTACACTTTTTAAAGCTCTATCTTCTTTTTTGCATGTAGGCATGTGTTGATTTTATTTACATAACTTTAAATGGATGCGGGGCTCTATTTCTGCAAGATAAATCTACCTAAAGTTATTAATAAAGTCATCTTAGCTTACCTCGCCATAAATGCTAAACCTCCCTACATTCCTAACAAAAAAGGAAGCCTTCTTCTTAGGACTGAAATGTGATCACATAACACAGGATCTTGAGATATCAAAAGAACAAGGTATTTCAAAGTGAAATCTGTCTCAGGAAGTACTATTTGGCTGCAGTCAACACCGGACCTTTGTCTGCAAAGGGAAACGTTAGCCACTTCAATAAGCCCCTCATAATAAAGGTGAGTGCTTTACGCTTGACACCATGTTGCATTAATGTCTGAGACCTTTATATTGAAGTAAAATGGGTTGTCCTTGTGTTGACAGAGTTGGCTAATAAACACTTCCCCTCTGGCAGTTTTGAAAACACTCAGCTACAAAGGTAATAAATGAGCTTCCACTCCGTCCTTCTGATTAAATTAGAGAAGCAGAGTGGTCATTTTGAACAGGTCTGGTGCTTCAAACAATTCCTCTTTCCTAAACCATGGTTACCATCAATTAGACATGTACGGCCATTGTCACATTTTATCAAGAGAGTGCTTATTAAATTACAAAGACGGGTTCTTTGCTTCAAAGAATGCTTTCAAAGAAAGCCTAGCATGTGCCAGAAAATACAGACTTAATTCAGCTTTTTTAGGGAGAGCAGCAAGTAGATATGAGTGTTGCTGCCCGTTCAGTGAGGAGAGAACATTGAGAGGGCCGCTTGTTGTCAAATGGCTCAGCAAAGCAGCTACTTATGGTCCAGAAAAACAAAGGACAGAGTGACATTCTACAGGATGGACCACGATAGACCAGAAAGGACAGGGGTGAAGATATTTTCTCTGATGAAGCAGACTTCACGCTGTTTGAGACATTGTCAGGATGCAGCTTGAAGGCTGCATGCTGAGCCTCTCTCCTTCTCTCTCGTTCCTGCGCAGCCTGATCGGTTCCACCTGACAGGCTGCAATTAACCCACAATTGCTTCCACCTGGTTCCACCGCTTTATCAGACTCACCTCTTTCTGTTCCCGTCGCCGGTCCATAGCGTTCACTCCCGTTCAGTTCCTGTCAGAGGTTTTTCTTTCCAACTGTGTTTTGTTTCAGTCACTGCCCAGCTCCAGCTCAGCTCCCAAGCCCACGCCGCTGCGGTTCTGGTCTCAGTTCCACGCCGCTGATGTTCTGCTCTCAAGCCCACGCCGCTGCGGTTCTGGTCTCAAGCCCACGCCGGTGATGTTCTGGTCTCAGTTCCACGCCGCTGATGTTCTGTTTTCAAGCCCACGCCGCTGCGGTTCTGGTCTCAAGCCCACGCCGCTGATGTTCTGGTCTCAGTTCCACGCCACTGATGTTCTGGTCTCAGTTCCACGCCGCCGATGTTCTGCTTTCAAGTCCACGCCGCTCAAGTTCTGGTCTCAAGCTCAACGCCTCCGATGTTCCTCCCGGACAGTTACGTTACACGCCTCCTGCCGGCCAGCTTCTGTGCTCTACACCCTCGTCAGCTGTAAGACTCTGGTTCCACGTCATTCACCTGCTACACTCTTCAATAAACTCACCCATAAGAACTGACTCTGTGTGTGCGTGCTGTGTCCGGGTTCATCCCAGAAAAATATCCTGACATTATGGACCGGCCAAGGGATGGACCCGAGCACGCACAGAGCCATGCACAGAAGTTGGCAGGGGCTGTGACGCCCGGTCTCTGGTTGTCTCGCCGGGGTCGCCGTGCTGCGACGCCCGGCCAATGACTCTGTTCCACGTTACGCTCTCCGTGAGACCCGCCTCTGACGCTGCCCATACAGACGTTGCTGCCCAGCGCCTTCTAGTTTCGGTTTCGGTTTTGAGTTACGTAAGGTTCCTTAGTTGTAGAATACTTCAGGGTTCTTTTTTTGATTTCTTAGAGTTTTTTTAGGTTTGTTTTGTTGTGTTCTGGTTCGGCTTAATTTCCTCTCTAGCCCTGTATATTTTTACAGTTTTAGAGGAATGGTTTCTGCCTATCTTTGTTTGGGTTTAACCTTGGTTTAGGTTACTTAGGATTTTTTGGGGTTTTGAGGGTTTTTTTAGCCTGGTTTTTCCAGCTTGGTCGTAGTGTTAGCTTTAAATCCTCCGAGTTTTGCTTTCAGTTCTTACCTTAGACTTCTGGAATTTCCCTGCGCTCATATTTCTAGCTTTAGTTATCTATTTTTTTTCTCTAGTTTAGCTGTACTTGCCCTCATCTCCCTCTTTGCTTGTCTTATAGTTTTATTTTAGTGTTTTGTTCCCTTCAGGGTCTTCTAGTTTTTCAGGTTTAGACACTGTAGTCCCTGTCTCGACCCAGTAGTCCCTGTCTCGACCCTGTAGTCTCTGTCTCGACCCTGTAGTCTCTGTCTCGACCCTGTAGTCTCTGTCTCGACCCTGTAGTCTCTGTCTGGCCCTGCCGCTCTAGTCTTAGTTCTGTATTTGTTAAGTTAAGTTTTGTTGCTTTACCCTTGAGTGTCTGTGTGTCGTTGCTGGCGCCGCAGGTTACTGCCAGAGCTCTCTGGCACGCCTGGCCGGTTGCTGTCTAGCTCACCCTCTGGTTCCTGGCGTTTACGTTTTCCTCGGTTCCCTGGCGTGTTAGGACGCCCTCCGTTCGGTTCCCTGGCGTGTTAGGACGCCCTCTGTTCGTGTTCTCTGGCGTGTTAGGACGCCCTCCGTTCGTGTTTTCTGGCGTGTTAGGACGCCTTCGTTCTTGCTTCCCCTGACGTTCCCATACGTCAGTTCTTTCCCCAGGGGTACCATACACCAGTTGTGCTCCAGCGTTTCTATACGCTGTAGAGCCCTAGTGTCATGGCCCGCCTGTACCTTTCTCTGGCGTTTCCACACGCCCGTCCTCTTCCCTGGCTTTTCTGTATGCTAGTTGTGTTCCACCGTTTCCGTACGTTGTTGAACCCTAGCATAACAGTACGCCTATACTTTCCCCTTGGCGCTGTGCGCGGCCGTTCTGCCTCGGCGTTTACCTCACGCCCCGGCAATCTTACCCTTATGCCCCGGCGTTTCCCACACGCCCCGGCGATCTCTTCCCTTGCGCCCCGGCGTTTCCCACACGCCCTGGCGATCCCTACCCTAGCGCCCCGGCATTTCCCTCACGCCCCGGCGAGTTACTTCCCTTGCGCCCCGACGGTTCCCTCACGCCCCGGCGATCTCGTCCCTTGGGCCCCAGCGCTCCCCTCACCCTCCGGCGTACCTTCCCCTTGGCGTTCCCATACGCCCGTTCCTTGCTCTTGGCGTTTTCGCACGCCCGTTCCTTACCCCCGGCGTCTCTGTGCGTTAGTGGTGCTCCAGCGTTTCCTTGCGCTGTTGAGCTCCGACGTGTCAGTCCGCCTGTCCTTACCCCCTTGGCGTTCCCATACGCCTGTCCTTACCCCCTTGGCGTTCCCATACGCCCGTTCCTTGCCCTTGGCGTTCCCATACGCCCGTTCCTTGCCCTTGGCGTTCCCATACGCCCGTTCCTTGCCCTTGGCGTTTTCGCACGCCCGTTCCTTTCCCCCGGTGTCTCTGTACGTTAGTTGTGCTCCAGTGTTTTCTTGCGCTGTTGAGCTCTGACGTGTCAGTCCGCCTGTCCTTTCCCCCTTGGCGTTTCATACGCCTGTTACCTTCCTTAGCGCTGCCGTTGGCCCGTTCCTCTCCTTTGGCGCTGTGGTGCGCCCGTTCCTACCCTTTGGCGCTGTGGTGCGCCCGTTCCTACCCTTTGGCGCTGTGGTGCGCCCGTTCCTACCCTTTTGCGCTGTGTTGCGCCCGCTCTTTCCCCCGGCGCTGTCAAGCGCTCGCTCTTTCCCCCGGCGCTGTCAAGCGCTCGCTCTTTCCCCCGGCGCTGTCAAGCGCTCGCTCTTTCCCCCGGCGCTGTCAAGCGCTCGCTCTTTCCCCCGGCGCTGTCAAGCGCTCGCTCTTTCCCCCGGCGCTGTCAAGCGCTCGTACCTTTCCCTGATGTGCCGCGCCCTAATTGTGCTCTGGCACATCAGTGTTCTCTAGTTCCTTGGTTCCCCCAGTGTTCTCTAGCCCCTTTGGTTCCCCGTGTTCTCTAGCCCCTTTGGTTCCCCGTGTTCTCTAGCCCCTTTGGTTCCCCGTGTTCTCTGGTTCCTTTGGTTCCCTGTGTTCTCTGGTCCCTTTGGTTCCCTGTGTTCTCTGGTCCCTTTGGTTCCCTGTGTTCTCTGGTCCCTTTGGTTCCCTGTGTTCTCTGGTCCCTTTGGTTCCCTGTGTTCTCTGGTCCCTTTGGTTCCCTGTGTTCTCTGGTCCCTTTGGTGTTTGCTGGCTCTTTGGTCTCTCAGTTTTGACTCTTGCCCGCCTTCCTAGGCCCCCTCCACCCACCCAGCGTGGAGATTCTGGGCCGTCCGGTGTCCGGCCTTGGGGGGGAGGTACTGTCAGGATGCAGCTTGAAGGCTGCATGCTGAGCCTCTCTCCTTCTCTCTCGTTCCTGCGCAGCCTGATCGGTTCCACCTGACAGGCTGCAATTAACCCACAATTGCTTCCACCTGGTTCCACCGCTTTATAAGACTCACCTCTTTCTGTTCCCGTCGCCAGTCCATAGCGTTCACTCCCGTTCAGTTCCTGTCAGAGGTTTTTCTTTCCAACTGTGTTTTGTTTCAGTCACTGCCCAGCTCCAGCTCAGCTCCCAAGCCCACGCCGCTGCGGTTCTGGTCTCAGTTCCACGCCGCTGATGTTCTGCTCTCAAGCCCACGCCGCTGCGGTTCTGGTCTCAAGCCCACGCCGGTGATGTTCTGGTCTCAGTTCCACGCCGCTGATGTTCTGTTTTCAAGCCCACGCCGCTGCGGTTCTGGTCTCAAGCCCACGCCGCTGATGTTCTGGTCTCAGTTCCACGCCACTGATGTTCTGGTCTCAGTTCCACGCCGCCGATGTTCTGCTTTCAAGTCCACGCCGCTCAAGTTCTGGTCTCAAGCTCAACGCCTCCGATGTTCCTCCCGGACAGTTACGTTACACGCCTCCTGCCGGCCAGCTTCTGTGCTCTACACCCTCGTCAGCTGTAAGACTCTGGTTCCACGTCATTCACCTGCTACACTCTTCAATAAACTCACCCATAAGAACTGACTCTGTGTGTGCGTGCTGTGTCCGGGTTCATCCCAGAAAAATATCCTGACAGACATGTGCCAAAAAAAAACAACAACTAACTTATACAAAGTAGAAAAGGTAGATGCCATCCATGTGTGGCATGGATGGCCAAAGACCGAAGAATAATGTTGCCTATAAACATGCCCTCTGGATGAGGAGTGAATATATAACGCTAAAACGGTCAAATAGGCTCTACTTCTTGCAGCAACTCCAAATCTCAGCATTAACTCCAAAGCTAGCTGAGGTGCTAGATTTTAGTAAACTAGTCTTTCAAGAATGGCCACTCAAATAACACCTAAAATCCTGTGCTAAGGTAAAAACCAACTGACCTAACAGGATATAAAGTGATGGGGGTTTATTCCCTCACTGCCCTGATCCCCTTTGATTGTCTAAAAGAAAGAAAATAGGTCTTAGAGACGCTCTGATCCCAGCAGCAGGTGATAATAAAAGAAAAGGTAAGCCTTTATGTCAGGAAATTCCCCTCCTTTTCTATAAGCTTCTTAACATATCCGGAGGAGGGATGAGAGGCAGTGTAGCGTCTGTCTTCACAGTTGGACTGACTGTAACCCCAACATCTTGCTATTTACTTTAGACTCACTCATTTCTCTCCAGCCCTTTCCCCACTGCTGATCTATCCCAGTTTCTTTTCCTGGCCTGTCATCATGTGCCTCCTCTCTACAGCACGTCTCTCTTCCCTCCCCTCCATTCACCCCGCCTCTTCCATCCCGTTTGCTTTTTCTTTCTTTCCTTCCTTCTGCCTGCCTACACCACCTCCCTCATGCTCCCGTCTCTCAGTTAGGAGCTCGTTAGCTCCGTGAAACTCCCCCCCCACCACGATGCTCCACAGTGCCTACTCTTTTAGTTGTGGTGGTGTACATCTGCTGGTAATAATGATGAGACGCATTCGATCAATTCCTAGGATGCTTCCTTAGGAGGTAACTTTGGAAAGGTTGGACAAACATCCCCCGCTACTCATTTGTCTCCTGCTCTGGATAAGAATTTCCAGCAGGGGCTGATTTAGTTCAGGGAGTTTTAAACCAAGACTTTTTAATTAAATAAACTTTTCATTTATAGTTTAATGTTTAATGGCATGCATGTAATCAGTTCCTGCGAGTCAGTGTGCTGTAGAAATAACAGACTAGGACAGAGAGTGTCAGTGTAAGTCCTGCTACAGACTGGACTGATTTAGGTCAGGACTTTGACTGGGCCATTCTTAAAAAAACAGATATGCTTTGTTCTGGGCCGTTCCACTGTGACTCTGGGTGTATACCTAAGGGAGTTTGTCCAGCTGGAAGGTGAAAGTTCACTCCAGTCTCATTTTCTTCTGCAGACTGGATGATTTTCTTCCAGGATTATCCTATATTTAACTGCCTTAACTTGTCTCTGCTGGAACAATAACATCCTTTCAGCATGATGCTGCTGAAACCAAGTTTCATCAGTGGGATGGTGTTTCGAGGGTGAGGTGCAGTGTTAGCTTTCTGAGCTTCAGATCAATCAGTTTTTCTCTTGAACGTCAAACTTCAAAGGAAGTTTTTAATTGACTACTATATTTATTCATGTATCAATTATTGCTAGAAGCAGTGTGACACAGAGATAAGCGACACTGGCCTACAGTATACGCTGCCTTGCTTAAATATTCTTCCAAAATTGCATTCATCTCTTCAGCTTCTCTGTCCTTGCTGATGAAAAGCATTCCCACAGCATGACGGTGCCACCACTGTGTTTCTCAGTCAGGACTGCTGTATTTACATACTTATGTTATGTATAAGTAGTGTTTTGCATATGAGTAAAAACAATATTTTGGTCTCATCTTCTTCCACTGGATCACTGTATCGCCTACATGATGTGACAAACTGCTAAATATACCTTTTGTTGCTTTATTTCATCAACAGCTTTCTTCTTGTTAACCAATGACGAAGATCATGATTTATGAAGTATGCACATTTATACAAGTAAATGTGCATATCAGTGAATTTGAATAAAATAGAAAAGTATTTCTTTTTGTAAAAAGGAAACATATATTATATAGTGTGTAAACTGAACAGCAGGAGTTTTAGCAGGCAACGATGGAAGTGATCTTATGGGAAGGAAAGTGGGTCCAGACTGATAAAATCATGTGGAAGCTTTTCACCTGCTACTGAATAATTTTTCAGACTTCGTTTCCCCACAAACATACCTAGGAAATGTTTTCATCTCGTTTTATATTCATTCCATTTATCATTAATTAGTTTTAGATTCCCTTGCAGCCCATTGTCTGTACCCCCTTCATTAGTTGTTCTTTGCAACAGCATACAAGGACCTCTAAAACCAACACCAACCAGACCTTCAAACAATAATGGACTTAACGTTTCTTTTTCTGGTTATGTTTTGCTGCACTTATACTCTTTCATTAATCAGAAAAGTAAGTAAAAATAAATGGAGGATTTGTCCACAAACAGCTTCTCCATTTTACCTTTTGTTTGATGTATTTATTCATATCTAACTTTTTAAAAATAATGACAATAAGGAATCTGACGGGAGTTTTCTCCATTAGATATTAAATTAAAATCCTTTCATCCTTAAAATGAGCTCTGCATCATATTCTAATGCATAGAATTCTAATATTAACATAGGGTGTGCTTTGTCTTGTAGCTTTTAGTCAAGCGTTTAGAAATTGACATATTTTACAGAAATATGTCTCCCTGACCCTTTAATCATGTGAGAGGAGGCATTTTCCCCCCCCCCCGGTTTGTTATAATGCCGTGTTTTCTTTGTTTAGGGGAAGAGCTGCATGCCACGTTACAAGCTGAAACCTTTCCTCGCACATGACTTCAACTTTGTTGCTGCATCCCCAGCTGGGGACGTTCGCCCCGAAGGAATGGAGGCCAATTTCCCTTTCATCCGTCACATGAAGAAGATTGCAGAGCCGTGAGTGATCAGAGCAGATGGAGAGATGATGGCTTGGACAGATGATCTGAAGATTCTCCCACTGTCCTGATCCGTGGCCGTGATCCGAAGCACGACGCCGCAGAGCTCTGAAGGCATTGCCGCAGACCAGGTCATGGGGGGGGGGGAGTTGGGGGGTATACTGATGCAGCCATGTGCTACGGCTACTGTAGCACATGGCTGTGTTTGGAGAAAGCAGCCTGCGGGCTAAATAAGGCTCTGGCACTGTTATCTAGTAAACTGGGATGCAGCTCAAGACCACAAGACTTATAAGGCTGCAGTTGGCTCGCTGGATGTCCCAGATCGCTGCCTTGGGTTTGTGTGCGCGTGTGAGCGTGTTGTTGCGTTTTATTTATGGCGGGTTGGCCCGTCTCGTGGTGTCAGGACCAGGTAATTATAGCAGCAGCGGCGGCGTGACAACACGCAGGCACGCACAGACCCATACAAACACCTTCCACCTGACCTGATGTCCCTCATCAAACATCGGCCTTCACAAATATTTACTCTAACACCGGCTGAGATAGGCTCGCTTGGTTTTCTATCTACTTCTGAGTCGCTTCGCAGACCGATGGCAACTTCTGAATGCTGCTGGTTCATCATGAGAAAAAGCTGGTGTCAGGGCCCTGCCTTAAGGAAACTCATTAGGAACTAACAGTGAATTGGCAATTTAGAAGTTGCTAATTGTAGTAAGCGAAGACGCAGTATGAAAAGACACCCAGGGGGCACCACTGGTCTCTAATATTGCCTTTTACATTATTTTTGCATAATTAAATAATGTATGATCATTGAATTGGTTTTCTAACTCAGTCGGAAAGCCTTTCTTTTTTGTTCTTCTTTTAATTGACTAACAGGGGATAAGGGCACAGGCTTAGTGGGTTCATACATTAAAATACTTTAAAAAATGGACTTCAAGCCTGGGACTCCAGTCTCTGGCACAATCTTTCTCCTCACATAAATAGGGAAAATAAGCCAGAATGTAGACCACAGATCAGAGCTGTGACAGGAAAGGAGTACTGCGTATGTAAAAAGGGACCTTTGATTATTAAGGGCTGCATCTCAATAATAATGATGATATGGATGTCTCTCAAACAGACTTCTGTAATAAATGATTCCAAAACAAGCTGAGCTTGCCTCCAAAATTGTATTCTTTCACAACCAAATCAGTATCATAAGAAAGACACTCCTAGCTTTGCAAAATAAAAGCCTTTCTACTTAGATGTATTTAAGGATTTGACACTAACAAGTAGAAACCTATTCCCGCTCGTTCCTTTGAACATACACTCTGGAAAGTCTCTTTATGAGCTGACTTACACTAGGGACAAAAGACTAGAAACTTGATTACGACTCATAAGAAGAATCACTTTGACCTGAACTTACATCTAACTTCACTATCACTATCAGGAACTGAGTTGTCATCATGACTACAGGTACTTTCAGTCAACTCCACCACATTTCTAAACTCATGTTTTGATCGTTTTTTTTTTATCCAATTTCTCCAGTTAGTTCGACACGGCCAGAAAAGCCAGAAATTAGACTACTAAACTACTAAAAATGAATTGCACAGTTAGAAATGCACAGGCTGGAGCTGTGGCCTACCACAGTCATTTCCTGCCAAATGCTGAGTAAGAGACAAACTGGCACAATCAAAACAACGAAAGGAGACCGGGGAAATGACCCTGGGGGTTACTGGAGAATTGGACGGGCCAGAACAGCGCTGTCAACGCATACACAATGTATGAGTGGCCCTTTTGCAAACCTCTAAGGACCCATTAAGGTAACATGGAGGTAACTGTTGTCAGACGGCATCAGTGAGGAGAAAAGAGAACCTGCGGCAACTAATATCAAATACTGAACGCCTTCAGCGCCGTCCGCTAGGGACACTGCAGGACCCCACCGCATTCAGCATTCATATTTCATCATTAAAAATGGCTCTGCTGCCGCCTGTCTGACAAGATGTTATGGCGAAGCACCGCACCGTGCACATACTGGGGACATCCGGTGTAAGCCATTCTAACTCTCTTCCCTGCCAGGAAGGTGGAAAAGCTTCCTACAGAGCTTCCTACGTTATCCAAATCTCGAAATGTGTTCTCCTGGCAGGAAGTAAGCGTAGTGATATAAAACCTCCCACGTCTGACTTTAGCATACACGGACGCGCAAATAATCACTTTCCTGACTCTTGAGCAAGGCCCTTGCTCAAAAGCAAGGCCCTTGAACAAAACCTCCATCTTGACATTGGGCTGAGCTGAAATAATCTCTTCTTCCACAGAGTTTGTTCCCGAGGTCCTAAAAACCATGCAGAAGTCATGGTTTAAAAACTGTAGATGCACGCCGATTTTGTCAAATAAGACTCTCTAAAGTAGCTAATGATATTTTTCTGCAAGTTTTTGCAATGAATGCCCTATTGTCCATTCCTATATCGAGGGATTACATGTTAGTGAACCTTGATTTAGATGCCTCAACCGAGCCAATGGAATATCTTCTCTAGCTGGCTTTATAACAGTTATTCTGGTTTTACTCACATAACTTATTATTTACACCCTTTATTTTCCACATATGGATGCCATTCCCCAATAAAAGGCTCCACTTAATCAGATTATCTTTTTGCTTGCTTCACATTTTTGTTTTGCCCCTGCAAATCGCATCTGCATTTCCCCCCGAAAGCTCATCCTGCTCAATACTTCTGTTAAACTCACCTCTTGACTTAAACAGAATTTTACATTAAACTTAATCTACATTAAATGAGTTTGGTGGAACACAAAGCAAACCTAATCTTATCTGCAAACTAAATCTCTAACCGTTAAAAATGTGATATGAAGGCGAAACATCCTCACTTTGTAGGTTTTCCGCGTTCCTCTCACACAGACAGACACACACGGACCCTGACTCTTGGAACAGAGCTGTGAGCTAAAGTAACCTAGCAACAGCCTGTCAGACTCAACAGGTTGTGCACACGGCGAGGAGAGGACACAAACAAACAGAAGTGGAAATGACAGTGTCCTACAGTACGCCTTGTGTGGCTGCTGTAGCTGCAGCAACTGATGCCTGGAAGGAAAGAACTGCAGGGAACGCGGCATAACAAGCAATCAACTTCATGCCTCAAACTGGCTGGGTCTTACAAGATTTTAGAATTTTTTTTTGAATTTGTGCAAAAATAAGGTTGAATAAATGTGTTGATGGAGTAAATAATAATATATTAAGGAAGCAAATACAAACACATGGATGCTTAAAGAGTAAATATCATCCTATTGCAGATTAAGAAAACCTAAAAATACAGGAGATATGAAAAAAAAAACATAACCTGCTTTCCAACTGTTTCTTGAAGAGAAGAGAAAAAAAGAAAGAAAAAAAGGAAAAAAAGGGAAAAAAAGAAAAAACAAAAAGAAAAAAAAGGAAGAATAAAAGATAAAAAAAGAGAAGAGAAGTAATTTTAAACAGGCAGATTTCTGATTGAAAAACTTTAAGTCTCTTTGAAACACAAAGGTACTACCATATATGGATGTGACATAGCAATAGTAGAGGTTGTGTGAAGAGAAAATTGATTCTTTTCTTGGGAGAAAAATAGATTTTCTAAGAGAAAAATAGATTTTCTAAGAGAAAAACGTCAAATGGATATGTGGTCATATATTGGTAGCTGAAAGAGAAAGTAAGCGGTCCTAACCTTCCACAAAGATCCTCTATGCAGTGATTAGGTAAAGACAATACATTGTTCCACCCCAAAACAGTTTCTATTTTTAAAAACGTGTTTTTCCGACAGGATTTTGAAACGAATGGAAACTTGACTTCATGGGAAGCAACGACCCAAAGCGAAGTCTGCTAAAGTCTTCAATGTTAAATCAGTAACTGCTGCCAAACTTTCCTCCAGCATCTTTCCTGCCAATAATCAGCTGCAAAAGTGTGTGTGTGTGTGTGTGTGTGTGTGTGTGTGTGTGTGTGTGTGTGTGTGTGTGTGTGTGTGTGTGTGTGTGTGTGTGTGTGTGTGTGTGTGTGTGTGGGGAGAGACAGAGAGAGCTAAATTATTGACAGATTGCACATAATTACCTTGACTTCCTTTCCATTCATCGCATATGTATCATTGACTTAAAATGGATTTTTTCTTTGTTGAGAAACCTGTGGGCGTATTAACAGTTAAATTTGTGAGAGCCTGTGCCCAGAATCATATTTTGACAGCTACATTACTGTGATAAACCCTAGAGACTTAATAGATGTACTGATTATGTGTAGAAAAGTGAGACTTTTGGCTGCTTCCATTCACTGCCAGTGATGTTTACGCTATAAAAGGTTGACTATTCTGGTTACAAAGAGGTTGCTGATGGAGTTAAAATCCTTGTCAGAACCAGAGCAGAAATTATTTTTCTATGAATGCTGCAAATATCTTAGTGTTAGGAATACTTTTTGTCACACATGATCACTCACCAATTTGGCGACACAATGGGCGCACCACAGTGTTTTTAGATGCTTCAATATGGTGTCTAGTAGGTCTACAAGCCATTACTCTCAGACCACCTTTCACCTGACTTCCTCCTCAATAAACAAATGCTTACAAATCTTCCCCTAACAAAATCAGATTGATAGGCTACCATTGCTTATGTTTTTGTGTGGCTTAGTGCTATGAATGGATATCTGGGTTAGGTGTTCAACATGTAACTTTGTTCTTAGTTGCACATCATTTGTGTCTCCTAATTTATTTTAACACATTTCTTTGATATTTAAGATATATAAATGAACATAACTTTTGTAAACAACAAACAAGAACACAGATGAAAAGATAACATTTAAAAAAAACGTGTAGGATATATAAGCCTGGAGAGCCAGACTGACTTATGCCTTAAAGACAGCATAACAGTCTGGAAAGCAGCGCGTAGAGCCCGATTTCAAGGGCGGGACTAGGGCGGGACTAACAGGGTCAGCGGAAACAGGTTAGAACCAATCAGATGACTACTGATGTGACGCAAACACCAAGTGACACACAGGTTTTAAAGATACATCTAGCACATTCAGGTCATCAAGAAACCTTGACTGTTATAGTTACAGAAACGTGCAGCTGCATTTGGGTAATTCTGGCAACACAACTTCCGCTCCCCATGCTGTGATTGGTCCGGTAAGTTTTAGACCTGAGAGGGTCTAAGCCCACCCAGACTGATACGATGTGATAAGATGTGCATTGAATACACATAGCATAAGTCGGTCTGGTTGGCCAGGCCAGGTACCGTATTATTCGGACTATAAGTCGCACTTTGTTTTTATAGTTTGACCACTCCTGCGACCTAGGTGCTACTTATGTATGTTTTTTTCCTCTTTAGGACAAAATTTTTTGACTGGTGCGACTTATACTCCGGAGTGACTTATAGTCCAAAAAATACGGTATGTATACCATTTCAACAAAACAATGACTTCAGTAATTACAATGTAGCGATGTATTGGACATAATCCTTTTGTCTGATTGCTGTAATAAGAAAAAATGTTTTATTTAAAATAGTCCTTAAATGGTAAAATTAATAGCAGTGATGTTTTTTCGGATTGACTTTTCAGGGTTGGAATGCTCAACAAATCAAATAGTAATTTGCTGTCTTTGCTCAATCACGTCCAGGCTTCTGATACGCAGTCAATCGGGTTTATGGATGGTGGTAAAGGGGGATTGGTAAGGCAATCGTATTAGTCCTGAAGGTAATGCTGTTACAGTCCAACTATGTTAGACTGGAGTTTCAAAAGCGATTACGAGTAGAAAAAGCAAACTGTGCTCTAATGTGTGACTGGAATGCAATGTGCAGTAAGCAGTGTATGTCTATGGCATAGCCAGTGACCCACCAATCAACTGAGTTCTCATTTCTCTAAGAATATTGCCCATCTCATTCTTTTATAGAATGCTTACTGAATGTGACATTTAAGAAAAAAAAAATACTTTTGCACGGCGCTGTATCTTTGCAGCTGTAGAAACGCACTTAATGGGTTACATCTCTGATTATAGCGCTGAACCAAATGCAGTTAGATTTGCCATCAAAGTGACCCGTCACTGTTCCATCTCCATACATCTGTAGGTGTGTTGAGAATCTTTCTGACTGATGCAGTGGGGATGGCTGCTCTCTGGAGACATCATTTACACAGGAGAAGCTACAGCTTGCAGAGTAAGAAAACCCAAGGATGACCTGCGACCAAGATGATTGAATTTAAGTGCTTAGCTGAGCATTGTAGATGCTAGACAAAGAATAAGAATCAGGCTGAGGACAGAGACGATGTGGGTAGGCCCAGCGTGGGAGCTGTTGTGGCCGGTTAAGGGGACAGGCAGCCCTGTCGGAGCTCAGTTACCCGCCTGATCCTGAAAGACGACCAGCAGAGAGGCGGGGAAGGGTGGGGCGCGCTGCTACAAGGCAAGGCACGGCGTGCGGAAGGAGCTTTTCATCAGGTCCGTGACCCCAGAGACGAGTTCAAACTCCATCTCTTTGATCAACCCCAATTTAAATTTAATGACTTCGACATTTACATGAGATCATGTTTAATTACATTACCACAATTAGAGTTCTCTTTGAATCCACTGACGATCCATTAGTTTTCACTGACGATGATTTAAAAGTGCTTCAATTTCAAAGTTTCAAACCTCTCCAGGAGCCCTCATCGAAGAGCGTACAAATATGCCCACATGCTCTCAAATATCAGAAATGAATCAGTGTTGCTTCACAGCAGCTAATTACAGCCTGAGAATGGATGCATTAATGAGCCTAAATGAAGCATTAGTCTAACAGGAGGCCATTAACAGCATGAATTTCAAGGTGGAATTGCAGAAGGCAAGTTTACATGTATACCAACTAAATAGTGTTCAGGGTTCCCTCGCCTACTTCTAGCTCGCCGGCCTCCACAAAACTCAGATGCATGGGTCTGTGTTAATGATCGTACAAAAGACAACACGATAATTACAAGGCACCGCTCAGTGGGAGTGGCAGCGCGAAAACCCCAAGGAGCTGCCAGTGTTGGAAGTTGCACTCATAAATAAAACATTTCCTCATCAGGAGAAAGAGTTAGTCATTAATCACAGATAGAGCTGATGTTTAGTGTTGCATCAGAATGACTATTAAGTGTGAACACTGGAAGAAAGACGGGATGACAGTCAAATATTCCTCTATCTGCTACCTGTCAAGAATAGTCGTACTTTAGATACTTTAGGTCTGGGACGAGACAGTCAGCTCACGAGAACTCAACATTGGCTTCATGAGAACGAGACAAAGAAGGATTTCAGCTTTGTTTCAGGGAAATGTTCATTTCTCAAAACCTGCTCATGCAGTTTCATTAAATGGATTTAGCCACCTTATATGCCTATACAAAAAAGACCAAAATCCAGCTGATCATGATGAAATAAGGCTAAACACAGCAAGTGTCCGTCCAGATAGTGTTTTGATGGCCCTTTTTGAGCCTAAATAGAACTCCAGCAACTGTCGCAATGAGCTGACATAAACAGATGTGGCGCCATCTACTGGCAGCACCGCAGAACTATTAGAAAGCCAGATGGTCACCATTGATGCAGCTGCTAAATAAATAACCTCGGTCACACGATATTGTAATGGTAAATATATACAGAATGGCTATATTTACTAACAAATAAAGCTTTAAAGACAAAAATAACAAATACTACAGCTGCAGGACATGATAATTTTTCAGAAAAAGGTATGTAACCAGAGTGAGTCACTGCCATATAAATTTAAAAAATGTCAAATAGTGCAAATATGTACCTTTAAAATCTGAATTCTGTAAAGAACTTTGGTTCATCGCAGAACAAACCCAGTTACATAACTGTAAACTCAACATAAATGTTTAAACAGAACCTGTCCTGCAATATGAAGTAGGCTGGAAGATCTCAAAAAGCATCATATCATGCCCTGATCTACAGTAACTACAGGAAAGATTTGAAGCTAAAGGACTCTGTCTGGAAATGGTTACGAAGGGTTACAAATATAGGTCAGAGTTTTTCCACTGCACCCTTTCAGAGAATTGAGAATTGCTTTGGGAAAGAAAAGAAGAAAAAAAGACTTGTTTAGGCGTCAAGCTTATAAGAAACTTTCTTTCACGTTAAGAATTCATATACAAGTTTATAGAAATAAATATTTTCAAAAGAAGAGGAGTCAAAGCTGCCCACATGTTGCCTGACTGTACTCTACTAACCACCTTAGGGAAGCTTTAAAAAGAACTGAGTATCAGCAGAACACCTTCAGCAAAAGGGCAGCTTTAAAACCTGAAGCATCTCTTCGTCCGTCCATGCTTCCATCTCTCCAAAGATTAGGCAAGACTGAGGAGGATTCAGTCCACACAACACAAGCGTTTCTCTGAGTTCCCAGTGTGCGGGTCGGGATTTTGATGAAGTACATCTTTTGAACAAGAACAGCAACTCACCATCCAACAGTCTGACATGCCTCAAACTAAATGCTGATACAAATACCTTCACCAGGAATCACTATGCCTCCCTCTGGCAGGAGGCTGCGGTCCATCAGGACCAAAACCTCACGCCACAAGAACAGTTTTTCTCCATCCGCTACCAGCCTTATAAACAAGGCCAAGAGCCGCCCATGAATCTGGACACTGTCTCTCTCCCCCGTTCAGGACTTACAAGCTTCTGCGTTACATTGATGCACAGTCTGCTGAGTGTATACAGCTTCCGTGTATATATCCTTTTTACTTCTTATTTTACTGTATTCTTATTTTTTGTCTGCACCATCATCACCAAGTCAAATTCCTTGTAAGTGCAAACCTACTAGGCGATTAAACTTGATTCTGATTCTGATTCTTAGATGTGAATGGGCTCTCTGTTTTACCACCGAAAGACTCTCACTCCATATATTTCTTTCTTGCTCAAGGACATTTACTCTATATACTGAAACATTGCCATATGTCCAGTTTCAGCTCATTGTAAAAACAATGACAGAAACGGGAGAAGAAAAAACATTTTCAGTTTCTTAAATCTAACAATGCATTTTAAGCTAGGTCTATACTCCCCGCATTCAACAGGGCGCAAGGATGCACGTGCCTTAATGCAATCACGGTGTGTCCCCACCCCCCCAAACGGTCTGCCTTGGTGTGAGGTCCTGCACCTCTGAGTTTTCGTAACTTGCAGCGTGCGTAAACCTCATTCAAAAAGTGCTTATACTGACATCAAATGGCCGAGGAGTCAAGCGGCACAATTTTGCTTAATGCTGTGTTTATTCTCTGACTTAAAACACAAATTACTGGTATACTTTCAGGGGTGAATTTCTTAGCCAGCTTTATGGGTGCAAGCAAGGATTTTGATTTCTGTTTCCATCACTTGCAGCGTTAATCAAGTCTAAAACAACAGCTCACAGTATGTACAGCTTTTATTTAGTAAAGAAAAGTGGTTCTTAAAGCTTTTATTTAAAATAAACATCCCTATGGGGTTTACAGACAGGCTGTATTCCCCATCTTCACATCTCTCTGTCTGCAACATACCATCTTCTACGTCTCTAGCCCTCCGTTTATTTCTGTCTAGCGGCCACAAACACACAATACTGCACAATACTGCGCATGGCAATGTAATTAGTTGTTTGGCAAAACCCTCCTTCCCATTTTTTTTCCCACGTCCAGGCACAAAGCTCTTATTTCTTATCTGCTGGATCAAACCTGAGTTGTGTATTGATTTCTTCCCTACCTCATTCCTTCTGTGGACTTGTTCTGATAGTTGCAGTAGAGCTGCGGCGTTCCCAGCATCGCCTCGGTGAACACCGCCAGGAAGCCTAGGGTCTCCACGAACAGCGCCGAGTCCAGGAGGAGGTAGGTGATGTAGGCTGCCACCAGAGTGAAGGCCACGACACACTGAACGTAGTCCATGAAGCGACTCCATGACCAGAAGTAGGTCCAGTCAAAGTCTAAAACAGGCACAGAGTCAGAACAGAGAGGGAGAGAGAGATCAAACTAACTCTGGTTTTCTAGAAAAGGTCCATTTGGTGCTGATGGCATGGTATCAGCAGCGTTGAGCAAGGTTAAAAAAAAATCTTTGATTAATGAGCTGTCATGGTTTTATGACATTAGAAAGAAAACTTTAAAATGATAATTGCTGTTACTTGATCTGTAAAGGTGAGTTATCTACAGGCGAAAGGTAGGCAGAAAGGCGGGAAAAAGTAATATTTAGTAGAGCAAAGAAGGATGAAGTATAAGAAACGGGACAGAGATCAACAGATGGATGCCGCGTCCATCATAACGTGAGCCCTGTTCTGGTCTGTTGTAGTGAAGAAAGAGCTAGATTTCCTGGTTGGTCTACGTTCCAGGCCCTGCCTATGGTCGTGAGACATGCATCATGACCAAAAGGACGAGAGCCCAGATACAAGCGGCTGAAATGAGCTTGCTCTCTCTGGAGAGGGATGTCTCCGTTTCCACCGTGGACCTGTTTGCAGTTTGCTCATTAGAGCTCGTCACTGTCTGAGTTTTGGGGGTTTGTATTTCTTCATCGCTGCTTTGTTTTTCTACAGATTACAGTGTCATTGTCTGAGTAAAGAATGTTGCTGTTAAACCTGACTACTTTCTTCCTTAATAAGCGCCATGTTTCTTGCCCCGCTGTTGTAGTATTTGTCGTACTCTTTGCATGTTCTCACGTACTCTCTCCAAAGTTTCACCCCACTCTCCAAATGTATTAATATCAGATATCGTTGCTGTGTGTTGCACACATTCTGACACATGTAGCATGTTCCTAAGGAAGAATAGTAGTAAAGCTTTGCAGTTGGAGTATTTGATCCTACAAATTAGTGTAAAAGCAAGCACCATTGAACCAGATGAATGCTCCTTCCTGTTTCCCATTTTCCTGCTAGGTTGTTACCCAAGTTCACATGTGAGCTGTGAATTTTCACACCACTCCCACAATCTTCTATTTATATTCAGACCCTCCCCCCTCCCCCCAACTTTACATCGATGTCCTCACTTTACTAGTAAAATGCACAAAAAATATTCTCACTCAGCTGCAACTACATCTATACACACACATATAATGTGTCACTGGCGCAAATCGTTGATGGTCTCCATTTGGATAAAGTTCCCATTAATGTGTGTTTAATATACTACAATTTTTCTTATAGGTCTTATATACAGTTTGAAGGGGGGTAAAAAGCTTTGAGGGGGCTCGTTATATGACCTGTTGTCTGATTCATCACTTCTTATGTGCACTCTATTCACATGAAAGCAGGTCTGAGGACTGCAAAGACGACCCTTATTAAAAAAAAAAGAGCCAATAAGCTTAACCCTTAAAATCTGGTTAAGAGCTGTAAGCAGAACAGCACTGCTGCACTGATGTATTTTAAGGCATATGTATGACCCACAAACATGGTAGAGAAGAAGTGCTTAATACAGTTTAAATTAAATTTACCTTATCCAGTTAAAGAAACATACAGAAACCATTCCATGTGGGCTGACTGTATGCGTCTCTAGAGAAATCCAACCAATAAAATGCAATAAATAATACACCAGAACAGCAGCTGTTGTTTTGGCCTAACTTATCCACTAAAATAAAGCGCTTCAAGAGAACACACCTATTAATCAAAACATAAGAAAATCAAATAAAGCAAAAAACCCACAAATGTTTATGACATTTGAGGACATGACTGGATGAAATATTTAGAGAATTATTGGTGAGTGGTTCTGACATTTAGATGGCATTTCTAAATGATTACGCATGGCTGCCATGCATGCGTGGAAGCTTAAGTGGCTTTCCATAACGGAGACAATGCAATTGTTCCTTTATGAAAGACAAGTTCAACAAATCCCATAAATGTAACTGAATAAATCTCAAGGAGCCATCCAAACCAGGTCACAGCCTTCTGTCAAGCTGCCACATGCTATTCACAGGGCAAAATCTTAACAGTAAATCAAAAATGCAACATAAGGCAAACACAGGAGACAAAAGGCAGTTTTTGTAGTAGGCACACTGGGGACAGTAAGTGTTTGAAACGCCATCAAAATCCTCTATGAGCTGCTGAATATCTACTGTTAACCAATGTTTATCCTGAAGGTACAGATGCTTGATGTTTGCTGTGGAGCCAAAGAACAGCAACGTAAGCCAGCTTATCGCCATGCTGGTGCAGTCTGATAACGCTTCAACACAGTGGGAGGCCATCAGTGAGTCGGGTTTAGTGCCAATCTGGACGCTAAAGGCATTCTGGAAATCAAACTAATAAAAGAGTAAATGATATACATCATCTAGGGCTGCCCAGTGGAACCATATTGTGGCATATAACTGATGTGAGTACAATTCGTTATAGTGGGCAAAAAAACATTGAGATGTTCGTATTGTTTTCCTTTGCTAGCTTGCTAATGAGTACGCTAGCAGCAGTTGAACAGTAAGTAATTCCTTCGAATAAAAACGGTAAACTAAACAACACAAAACTGGTTCTAGAGAATTAAATTAAGATTTAGTAAAAGCTTAGTAACATTTCAATATAATACAGTCAATTGAGGTGACCAGTTCTATAAAAAAAAAAAATTCCTTACACATCGCTAACAAGCTAGCCATATAGTTTGGAGGATGTTTTAAAAGCTACAGCTAACAACTGTACTAAACACTAGCAGGAGTAAAGCATAGTATATTGTGCCATAAAATAGGAATGAGTACTTTTGAATGTATTTCGCCAGAAACGGTCAAAACATTGACTTCAAACTGCTACTATACGATAAATACTTTACCACAAAAATGGCTTAAAACGTGTTTGGATGAGAGTCAGCAATTCAGCGAAGTACAAAAAATGGGGTGCAAAAACTGTTTTTGTTTCCACACCATGACAATTTGTGTTTTTTGCAACCAGACAGAAATATTTTCGAGCCTTTTTTCAACCGGCTGACTGGCGACAGGCAGCAATATGTGGAGGAGGGGCATAGCTGTATTATTATGCTTCATACAGCCAGAGAAAACGCCACTCATTCTGCTATTCTGTTGGGCATCTCTCTAAAAGGACTTTAAACAGTTGGAACGGCTTGATAGAAATTCTTAGCAGGTAGACACTGTAACTTTGTAAAGGCTTCATATACCTTGACACCGGTAACCTGCCAATGCCTGGTTATTTTTAAAACGCCACAATATTTCTCTGAAAATGTAAGTCTTTGCATTATTCAATAGCTGTCATTATGCAATTTTGTGGCATAATAAGTCTAACCTAATAGAGATGTGAATGTCCATGTTCTATGCATGACACCCTATATCTATTTTTTTAGACTCTTATTCTGAAGTACAAAGGAAAATAGTTCTTCAGTTACCTTTTTTGACAGCCAGTTAACAGGGACACATTTTGGTTTTAAGGAAGCCTGTGTCACTTAAAATAAAAATTCTGGATTTAGCATTTATGTATACTGTAGCACGCACACAAAAAAAAAACAACTGACAGTGAGTCAGGAAAAATACAAACAATTTGGAGTAGCTGTGAGAATACTGCCAGTAGTGCTAAATTAGCACTTGAAACACAAACTGGATGGTCCTACACTGAACAGAACATCCTTAAAACAGATTGAAATGTACAAACGTACAATGTACATTTTATTTGTGAAAACACAAAATGAGAGAATTTCAATGCTTTTTGGCACTAGAGCAACCTTTGTATTAGACAGGCAGAAATGCCACAATATTTAGACCAGGATATACATTACCTATGAAAGATTCTATAAAGCATGGTTTGAGATTTGTAAAACCTCATCCCACCTCATTAAAGTGAACTCACTATTGTTTATCACCTCATGCATCGTTACATTCCTACCAGACAGAAGTTTTTAATTATGCAGGGATATCCGTCAACCAAAACTTTAAATCATTTTTATAACACTTTCTGATAATTGTATGTATGTGAGAACTAATTGCAGACCACACAAGTTCATCTGTAGGGCTTTCTTTTCTACTTCCTAACTGTGACTACGGTGCTTGGAAAGAGCCTGTTATTTTGTCCCATACTGTAACTTTAGCTGGCGGTTCTGAAAAGCACCCCACTCTGTAAGAAAAAAAAAAAGGAGACATAGGAAATCCTTGAGATATTGGACAACATACCAGCTTTGGGAACTGGGCACAAGCTGCACTGAAAGCTTTTGAGTAAAACAGTGTCATTATTTCCCACTGACCACTAAGTGATGTTTATCACAGCGGTTCAACTCGCCATAAACCCTCTCTTGCTGTGCACCAGAGTGTCCAGAGCAGCACTCCTTTTCCCCTTTAGCCCGAATGCTGCTTGCCAGCTACGGCTGGCTTCTGTGGGGAAGAGACTGGAGCGGAACAGTGGACTCCCCGTGTCTGGCTGGCTTCAGGGCTTTACATCCCACACAGCTGTGGGACATCTATAGGAAGAAAAACGGGTCGGAGTTTGGGATTCAAATTACTGGTTTCTGAACTGTTCTCAGACGGTCTCTGGGTGGTTGAAATAATGGCCTTCCGTCACTCAACTCGAGAGGAGCCAGGAGATTATTATGAGAGACTGCTAGAACAGCTCCGATGAGTGCAACTCCCATGTGTTATATTCCTCGGGTCTATGGTGGACTTAGGTCCCCAGCTGTCCTTAATGACAGAATAACTGCACCCGCAGAGTAGGGTGACCCATTCTCAGCTGCTAAGGCTGCTGAAACTACAGCAGAGGCATATTTGAACCAGAAAAATAAATTAACCCATCTACTCTTGTCCCGCTCTGCTGTCATGTCATTAGGTTGACACTTTTTGTGGTGAATCCTTGTAAAAATCTAAGTGCCATTTCTTTACATCATTATTCAACAGGATTCTCTGAGGTTTAAAAAACAAAAAAAACAAAACCAGAGTGTGAAACCAAATGATATTGAGCAAATGTAACTACCACTGCTTCTTTGATTTGATCTCAGGTGTGTTAACACAATGGTAAATGGGAAAGATCTGACCAAGCATTGTAAGGGAAAACCAGTAAAACATGGAGTTAGAATATTATTAAAAATCTGTATTTATTCTACTAATTCAGTAAAAAGATTTTCTCTAAGACTAATTGCACCTTTTTAACTTTGTTAATATTGATTAGAAGCTGTTGAAAACTCAAATTAGGTTCCCCCTGAAAATAAAAACATTACATTAAAGCCAATGAAATTATTTACACATAAAAGGTCAAAGACTGAGAGCTTATCTATTCACAGTAGAGTATATGCAAGCAATACTTGCTAGGGACTCATATCTATGCTCCTCATGGAGTCCGTGGCCCTTGTGAGGTGTAAAGGAAGCCCAGGCTTCTTTGACAGGTGCTCTCAGCTCGCCTGCATTATTGGCTCCGGGGTCTTGTCTTCCTCTTGACAATACTACATAGCTCCTTTATGGGGTAAAAGCCAGATTGGCTGGTTGGCCATTCAACCATGGTGATCCATGGCCAGTAACAGGCATTGGCAGTTTTGGGAATATGGGCCATATCTTGTAAGTAAAGGGAAAGATTAGGTGTTCTAAAGGGTTCCAGGTGGATAGACAGCTCTATAGGTTACCCATAAACCATCACCGACTGTGGAAACTTCACACCGGACCCCAAGCAAACTGAATTCTGTGCCTCTCCATCCTTCCTCTAGATTTGGTGACCTTCATTTCCAAATGAATTGCAAACTTTACTTGTATCTGAAAAGGCGGTTTTGGACCACTGAGCAAGAGTCCAGTCCTTTATCTCGTTAGGTAAAATGCAGAATGGTGGAGACATTATCTCTGGTTCAGGAGAGGGTAAGCACAAGAAATGCACCAGTTGTAGCTCTTGTCCAGGATACTTCTGTGGGTGGCGGCTTCTGAAGCTCTGATTCTACCTCTAGTCCAAGGCTTTTGGGTCTGTCAAAGTTTCACATCGCCCTTGCTTCACAAACCCCTCAAGGCTTTGGTTAATTGTGTTACTTGTTCATCTTTCTCCACCACAACTTTACATTTCACTCAACTTTTCATTGTTTTTCTAATAGCGCACTCTAAACAGCAAGCTTCCCGAGCAATTACATTTTGTGGCTTTACCTCCTTGTAGAGGGTGTTAATAACTGTCGGCTGAACAACTGTCTAGTGAGCACCCTTCTTTCTCATTGTTTATTCCATAACATAATATTCGCCTCTGCTTAATCACCCCCTAAACATGGTGGAAGGGTTTATGTACCCTATGATCCTGAAAGCTATGTTGCCCAGAGCTTCATGGCAAACTGACGTTGGGGGGTCAGACCAAGAGAGTTAATGGTCCCAATGACACAGTTGCCCTAGAGCGGGGGTCTTCAACTCCAGTCCTTGAGGTCTGGTATTCTTCAAATATTACGTATCTCTGCTTCAACACGCCTGAGTCAAATAATCAGGTCATTAGCAGGACTCTGGTTTACCTGACTGCATACCGAGGAGGTAATTCAGCCAATTGATCCAGCTGAGTTGGATCAAGTGGCTTGATACAACTCATATTAGAAATTTCCTTATTAGAAAGTTTTTATTTTTATGTTTTGCTAGCTGTTTAGTAGAAGTAATCATGTATTTTAGTAAAATTCTACACTGCAAAAAGAGAACTAAATAAGTTTTTTTCTTGAAATGAGTGTATTTATTCTTAATTAAAGCAGGTAAGTTTAAATGATTTGCCAATAGAAGAATATTTATACACCGTCTTATTTCAAGTGCACTTTTGTTTCCCTTTTTACAGTGTAATCATCAGAGAAATTGAATATTGGATTTTTATTGCTATAATCATCAACATAATCAAGATACCTGAAATGTATCGATGTGTATAATTAATCAAAATTTCAGTTTTGCCTTTTGAATTGACTTACTGAAAGTCCACAAAATACAGATAACTTCCATCCCCACGACCTGGGTGAGCTAATCCAATGGTGTCTTACCGAGGCTAAAGTTTGAGCTGCGACATAAAGAAAGAGGAAAGACAAGAGGAAAGTGGTTTAGAGAGAATGGAGTTGCAGCTCAGTGGGACAGTATGGGCAAACAATCCAGAGCCTGAAGACAAACAGCCACTGAGGTTTTCACAATGCAGTCTTCTTGCCTCATGGTTCGCTTGCTGACACTAATTCATCTTTTATACAGCTGGGGATCCTGAAAAAAACAAAATAAAAATCCAATCACTTTTTGCCTTAAGGTCCCAACTTTTCTCCTCTCGAACAATTGGAAAGTTTGCCCGTGACAATTTTATAACGTCTTTTTTCTTCCCCGAGAAATATTTCATCTCATCTTTTTCTTCCAAATCCTTTTACCTGCACGTGACTGATCACCGGTGTAGCCGATTCTGACACCGCTGAATGATCAGATCTTTTAATCTCCTTATAAAAAAAGGGATTGGGTCAGGCAGCTTTTCCATTTAGATCCAAGCGAACCGAGCGGCTGTCGTACGGTTTCCCCTCGCCCCAACGCCGCACCAGCACAGCGCACAGGGGACGTTTGTTTGATTAAAGCCGAGGCGCCGCGGGCTCTCTGACCTGCAGGATGTGATCTGTGCAGAAAACGTTCCCAGCCGGCCGTATCTGTTGCATGGCCTTATTTGGCCATCCAACGGCGCATTGGAAACGTGCTGGGTTGTTTTGTCTCCAAGTACAAATGTCCAGCTGTTAGATGGAGCTGCCCAGTGTGACAGTGAAACTTATGAGAACAAACAAGAGACGTTTGGAGACCACGCTGCTGCCCGAACGCGACTGTGGGGTGCTCAGAGCCGGCTCGTCTAGAAGACGTACGAGGTGCAGGCCTTAGTTTTGAACTTTACTTCAGCAATTCAAGGTCTCTAAAGGTTGATTTCTCTGCGTGACATGTGAGAGTGGATCGATGGGCAAGCGCAGAGCTGCTCTCTAAGTACAAAATGTCCCGTTGCTCTAATGATGCTTGGAAGAGCGAACTAATCAATGGCTCTTCGTAGGGGCTGATCCCTCTGGCCTTAGACATGAAGGGAGACTGAGCAAGCAAGGCCAAACCTGGGTCCTGAAGTCAATGAATTATTGTGCAGAAAAAAAAAAACATGTTATACTGCTCCACTCTTTTTTTATTATTATTATTTCTGAGGTTGAAAATTCTTTGAAAGGAGTTTAAAAAAAAAAATCCCTCTGATATCAAGCCACCTCAGTTTTACATATTGTGCACCCCGATCTTCTCCGGGTATTGAATCCATCTATTTATTGTTTCCTACTGCCATCTAGCGTCCATATCCAGAATCACAACTCGGACGCTGCACTACCGTCACACCTTTTAAAATGCTTCGTGCTTCTACAGAAATGAGGAACCACCACACTACAGAGCGAAGGTTTAGGGCCGGGGGGGCCACTTCAGGCCAAACATCTCAAGTTTCTGCTCCCAGCAGTAGCTTTCTTAAAACCCAGCATGCGTCCTACGCATTTCTGGGATGCATTTTCTGCCTCATAACACTTTGCTTTCCCTGACATGCACCAGTTTCCTCAATTTGCCTTTGGGTTTACAATGAAGTTACAAGACAATTAGTGAATAAATAAAAAGAAAAGAAGGACTTAGTTTTAGGGTTCAGGAGATCTGCATTTACCTACAGTCATGAATGCCATATGTAGTTTGGCTCTTTGATGATGATGATGATGATGATGAAGATGATGATGTATTCAGCCTGTTTGTTGTAGGTGCAATGGCCATACAACATATAACTCCAATTCTTTTTAAAAGCAAGAAACGGGTGCACATTTTTGACTTTGTGGATCTCCCCCCCCCCCCTCCCTCTAATCCACACAGGTTCAAAAGTGTACATACAAGCCTAAATGTATAGTTGCAGAGAAGGCTCATCCCTTTTGTAGCCATTTATGAGCTTCTGGCAGAACCTGAGCAGGACATGCGACAACTCTTTTTGGTTGCACAGGGCTTAGGAAAATACAAACAATCAGCTTTTACAGAGAACGTGCATCACATTTTACTGAATGGATCATGACAAGATAAACATGCGGCAAACAACAGATGCTGTCCGCTTTTACGTTAGAGCTAAGGTCAGATCACAGCAAATAAAAAGCTGCAAGTGTTCATGCGCCCAAGAGTTAATACAAAGCATAACAGGTCTGTGAAATTGTGGTTCTGTGCTGATTAAGCTCAATGCGTCAAAACAGGGACATAAACAGAACGTGCCAAACCCACACAGCTCGTTCAAGTACAGCTCATCAGTCACCGCAACGAGGAGAGGACCCGCACTGTAACATGCAACGATGCAGTGAACATGTCGGTAAACATGTCAGTGAACATGTTCCACGGCTCAAAGCTGGACAGAGATGGAATTCCATGCAGGTGAGACAGGCTCATGCTTCACCGAAAAGATGTTAGCAGTTGTTAGTCTGGGGCCAGCGGCTGTTAGCTGGGTTGTCATCATGCATGCGAAACAATGAGGGGGTGGGGTGCGTGCGTGCGTGAGAGAGAGAGAATGGATGAACTACAACTGATGTTTCACGGTACGTACCCAGAAAGTGCCTCTTAGGGATTCTGACCTCATCGTCCTTACTGTCTGTCGCTACGGGCAAAACAGAGAGAAAGGGACAAGAAGAAGAAACAGCTTGGTTTTCTGCATCTCTTTCACCAACACTAACAGAGGAGCTGCAGTGTTTTCCCGGCGGATGAGCTATACACTCCAGCCCTTAGTGAGTGACCCGGTAACGAGCTGGAGTCTGACCCGGTTACTGTGCCTCACTGATCACCTGAACACCTGCTGCAAAGGGGCAAAAAACTGCAGGAACTTTCTCAGAAGCAAACGCATGTTTTATTTTTTCGATACGAATCCCAATGTCATGTCTAAAATTAAAAAAGTAATAATGTATATGGTTTAATGTTGTATTAAGTGAATTTTAATGAATGCAAAATTCTTTTGGTTGTATTATTAATTCTGTGCAGCCCAAGCAATCAGGCCAGCTTTTCCTTATTTTGTCCTCATTCACTTAATTACTTCTCACAGACACAGAAGGAGGCAGAGAATAAGTACATGGCAGTTTGCTAAGATATTAAGTGTGCTGTACACAAATTTGGGTTTAGACTTTTCAAGCACATTAGGTGTAACATAGCCTTCCTGTGAGCCTTCAAGAAATAAAAGAAAGGGGGAAAAAAGCATTTAGCATTAATTGTAGTGATGTTTTAGAGAAAGTAAGGCAACATTACTTTGCCTTTCATTGGAAACCCATGCATGTTTTAAGGAGGAACTGCAAGAACTCCCTCTTTTCTTTTCAAGGTTTTATCTATCAGGGCATATTTAAATCAGCTCTGTTCTTTTCCAGGTTCTAAAGCAAATGAAACTTAACCTAACATGTTTAAAGCCACACAATACATTCCAGGTTTTCATTATTTGTAAAGAGAAGATGAGACCCAAAGAGAAAGGAAGGTGTGAACGCAGAATAAACCTTTGCTGCTGTCATTGGATTTAAGAAGGAAAGAAAGCCTTGCAACGTCTGCCACATTATGGCTTTAGTAAGGCTGTGCTGAATTTTTTCTCTAAGTATGTAACTAGGAGAACCCTGTGTCTCTAAACAATCGCGGGATTAGAGGTGAAAACCGGTGTGAATTTTGGGAACAGTTCTTTTATCCATTTATAGAAATAGTGTTTGAAACCATCTAGATTAAGCCATAGTCTATTTCTACGCAGATGATACAACTATTTATACACTAGCATCATCTTTACAATTAAGGTGAAATTTTCTCAATGGTTTAATATTTGTTTAATATTTCTGGTCAAATACAATAAAGTAAAGCCACCATGTGTGGCTACTTACAGGGCTTTATTAATTGCTTATCAGTTGTGACCACCTATATATATATATAAGCAAGAGTTTTGGCAGTTTGATAAAGCAGAAGACCTCCGCAACAAACTTAGACAAGCAACAGTTTCTGCCCACCAAACATTATAAGGCTATTTCCAAATCATTTGACGTCCACCATTTCCCAGCGAGAAGATTTATTTACAAGTGGAAAACATTTAAGACAGCAGCCAATCTCTCCAGGGATGGACGTCCCAGAGAATTCACCCCCACGGTCAGCCTAAGCAATGCCCAGAGAAACTACCAAATTCCCAAGGGCTCCATCTCAGCAGGCCTCAAAAGGCATTTTAGATATTAAGGTTCAAGATGGTAGATGAAAATGAGTATAGGACTTGTTGGACGGTTTGCCAGCAGAAAGCCTATTCTCTCTAAAGACAAAACAAAAGAATTTAGCAGACACACAATACAGGTTTCCAAAGCTGCATCTGAATGAACAAGACATTTGGAACACTGTCCTTTGGACTGATGAGACCATAGTAGAAATGCCAGCCCATCAGCATTAACACTTTAAACCAGCCGGTAGTGTAAGGGTGATGGTTTGGACTTTTAATTGGTTTTTATCCACTTGAGGTCAAACTCGAGAGAGAAAAAAAACCGCAAAAGTAATTTTAGAGCCTGATAAACTAGGTTACAGGTTTAAAAGAAAAATTCTTAACAATGAATGCAGCCCCGCCCAGGCAAACATTACACGTAACAACCAGGATTAGCAGAAAACAACTAGGCTACTAGCAGGTAAAGAAGTCATTGAGAATTGATGGTGAACTTTGCCAGTCTAAACTACAAAACAAACTTATATGGCCACAAATGTTGCTTAAAACAGTAAAAAGCTATTTGTTTTTGTCTATACTCTCAGACATAAAGCATAAGATTTTGAAACCAGTAACTGTGGGTTTAATTTAATAGTTATAATTGAAATTACATTTTTGTTCCTTTATAGTAATTAAAAAAAAAAAAAAACATTGGAAAGAATCTCCTGAATGTTGATACCAAAAAAAGTAATATTGACCATTTTAACATGAAGACGTTTTTTTAAAGAACCTAAAATAAGCAAAGTAATCATGTATTTTCAAGCCACATTTCCTGCAAAAATTATATTCTAAGAATATCTTTACTCATACACCATTTAGCCTATCCCTTATGAAGCTAGTATCATTATGTAAAAAGAGGAGAAAAAATCCTATTTCTTTGGTGCTACAACCAAATTGGTTGAAACAAAGCAATGTAGTTTAAAAATAAATCTACAAAGAGAAAAAAACGTGTTAGGCTAATGAAGGCTAGCTGCTAGCTTTAGCTAATGGTTCTCAAAGTACATTTACATTTTTTTCCCTAAACTCTGTATGAAATTTTTTTTTATTTAATTTATACCTTGTTTTTTTCTGAAAATACATTTATCTAAAGCTTAAAAAGTTAGTACTTTAGTTAATGTATGGTATTTCACTTGCTTAGGGAAAGCAGTAAAGTGCTGACTCATCTGACCCATGTGGAACAATGGGAATCATTTGCATGTTGCTGTATTGGAACCTACAGGTTGTAATTTGGAGAAGCCAACAGGAAAGCACACTGAGCTTGGATGAATATGGAGATTTGGAGGCTTCTCCGTACCTTTGGACCCAAAAAAACCCCCAATATGCCTGCCACATGTGTAAAATGCGTGGTTAGCAGTAATGAAGTGTTCAAATGCAGCATTTCTGTTAGCTAAAAAAAATTGACCTTTTAGCAGACATATACAATGACCAAGACTACTGAAAAGCCCTTCATTGTGACATTACATTGAGCTACAATACTCTTTTGTTCACCAAATAAAAATCCTACTATTGTGAATCATACCTAAATGCAATTTTCATATTTATGAAGCTCTTCTGATAAACCATACATGTAGATGCATGTGAATGCTATATAACATTTTATAACTGATATGAATTATGAAATAACTCAGAGTAAAAAAATTCTTTAGTTCTCATCATACTAATGGAGAACTAAAGGAGATAAAGTCCTGAGAGTGAAGTCTGTTGCTAGACTGTCTAAGTGACCTGTAAAAGGATAAATAAGGCAGCCACAGTCGAAGGACAGCTATATTAAATGAAAATAAACCAATGCTTGACTGTATGGATTAATAATGATCAGATGGCAGATGCGTGCCTATAAATAACAATCAATATAACCTAACGGAGGCAGGAAGGTCATTGAGACAAGATGCTTCCTTGCACTGAAAGAAAGGCAAGATCTTTTTTCGAAAGAAAAACTGTACTTTGATCTTTAACTTTCTAACAATATGTTCAATATGCAACTTAAATTAAAGCTTATTGTTAATTTCTAGGCCAAGGTACTCGTAAGTCTCGACAAACTATCGCTTGTCTTGTCGTCGTTTTTGTGGAAGAGAGAGTTTGTGGAACTTTATCTTCGTTAGCATACAGCGTGACCGTTCTCTTATCAGCATTTAGGACCAGTCTCAGGCGAAGCAAGTCACACTGAATAAAGTCAAAAGTTGTCTGCAGATACCAAACCACAGCAGCAACAGTTTTTGCATGGCCCTAAACTGCACAGTCATCAGCATAAAAATGTATACAGCCATCAGTAACATTCTCACTGACACTGCTTCCATTAATTGAAAACAGAGCTGGTCCTAAAACGGAACCCTGCGGCACACCTACTGGTGTTTAAGGATGCACACATAGATAACGCCATCCCTTTTAAGAGCCTTATTTAACTGTGGATGCATGTTAAAAATGTCATGATGAAGGCCTTTGCAGTCTTGGTCAGAGTGTGATACGTCTGGAAAAAGGTCAGATTTCTAACTATAAATCTACAACACAAAACCCAGAACTGCATTACGCACAGCAACCGGCAAATCTTACTGGTTTCCATCTTGCAAGAGGAGCATTAAGTTGTGTGTGACATCAAAACCCAGAGATCTTTTGAGGTAAACAGCATAAGAGCAGGTAGCCTCACCAGCATCTGTTTATAGGAAAACATCACCAGGATGTCCAGTCTGTCTCTGTGGACTTGAACTTTGTTTGGGATCATACCCTATTAGATAAAATATGATAAAAAAAAGTGCATGTTTAAACATAAAGGTAGCTCATTGTTTCAACAAGCTGAAAAATAAAAACAAAAATGATAGATCCTTGATATTTTTCCTTTTCTGCTACCTTTACTATCTGATTGTTTCCATGCATTTGCTTTTATCAAGAGTTCTGAAAAAGTTACAATGAGCCTAGAACATTTCTGTATCCTCGCTGTGAAGAGTTATCTAAAACAATATTCTAAACTGGACCGCTTTGGTTAAGTTTTCCCATCACATCTGAGTTTCTATGACACTCACACATGCGGGGGTGGGGTGGGAGTTGCTGTATCTGGACAGTCACTCTGCTTACAATTACTGCAACACTGTCACCTGAGGGATGCAGATCAAGAGCAGGGCTGCCTTCAAACACAGGACTTATCAAACAATTCAAAGCGGCTCCTTGGATCTGCTGTTGCAACACGCTACTTACTCAGTAACTGGAAGATGTAAAGGCTTTTATCTCTCTTTATAAGGATGAAGACAGATTAACTGTAGTTATTCTATAACCAAGTCACTCCTACTTCAGCACACAGCACTATTTTTTTGGTATTTGTCACAAGTACCTTTCAAACACCTTTAAAGGCAACATGGGGCCTGAAGTGCAGACTGATTCATTTCAGATCGTTGTGGTAGTTGAAGATCTTTACCATACTTTTTATTAAGTTTATGCTTGGCATAGAGGTCTGTTATAAAGGTATGTGTCTCCTCTGAATACTGATTTCTGACATATTTGACAAGCCTTCTCGTCGGGTCACAGGCACCATGGTCGGCCTCTCTCTCTCTCTCACTCACTCACTCACTCACTGACAAACACTCAGTGTTTGAGTTATCCAAGTGTCTCTGACCTATGAAGGATCGTCTCTTGGTGTTGAGTTCGGTGGCCATCCGGACGTTGGTGCACAGATCCAGCATGACGAACATGGTAGCGATCATGATGATGCTCTGCCACAGCAGCGGCATCTCGTAGTATCGGCCGAATCTAAATGAAAAGAATGTTGATTATTTTTATTTATTTTTTACATTTTGTGACATTACATCCACAGTGTTCAGTGTATTGTTTTAGGATATTAAATGACCATGATCAAACAATGATGATGAAGAAATTTAGTTCTAGACTTTGACTGGGCCATTTGAGCACACATGTTTGCTTTAATTTATTTAATAAACTATGTTTTTGTGGGGCTGGTGGTATTTTGTCCTCTTCGTCCTGGTCTTAAGAGCTTTGTAATCTAATAGGCTAAGATTCTCCAGTATTTAGCTCCGTCATGCTTCAAATGAACTCTGACCAGCTTCCCTATCTGCCAAAGCATGATGATGTTACTACCATTTTTTTTTAACTGTGTGGATGGTTTGTTCAGGGTGAAGTGGAGAGTTGAACTTTTTCATGAGGAGTGAATGCTGCTTGTCAAGACTTGATGCAATCTGCTGGGTTTCCTTAGATCGGAAACGTGTTGACCAATCTGTATGATTTGATTCAATTTGACTTTGTAAAGTGCCTTGAGATGATGTCTTGTGAATTTGCGTAATATAAACAACATTTAATTGAAAATTATTATGTTTTTGTTTTTGTTTTTGTCCCACACACAAAGTTGCTTGTTAGCCAGAAAGCCCCATTTCCCCCCTCTGATGGACTCGGGCGTACCTGAAGAGTATCCTCAGGATGTTGGCCACCAGCAGGACGAGGCACACGTAGGCAGAGAATCCTTCCGCGTTCTGAGTCCGGCGGATGTCTCTGTACTGCGGGATGTAGGGCACCACCCCGCCGAACATGATGGCACCGGCGGCGATCCAAGACACCAGCGTGCTGAACACGGACACAATGTGCTCGAAGACCTCATCCTCCATGTTCACCTGCTGTCCGGGAGTGAAGCCAGCCGCTCGGCAGAGCTCCTATAGGGGGGCGATCGCTGGGGATGGTGCCTTTGAAAAGGTGCGGGAGGAGTAACATCCGTGTTTTTTGTTTGGTCTTCCCACGGGATGTACGAACAGCGAAGCCTTTACTGGCACGACATCATCGCTGACAAACCGGAAAGTTACGTTGCGGCACGAGACAACAATCACCGATGGTCTGAGGACCGCGGATGAGACGGAGAGCAGCTGGTTTGTTGTGTTGACGCTAGCAGGAGATCTGTCTGAGCCGCGGCAGCATTCCCGTCATCCAGACAAATCTCCAATAACCCTAAAAAACGATTTTAGAAATGACAGGAGACAACGATACTAACATAAGGAGCATTTCGTAGCTGTGCAGCCCAACCGGTCAGTCTGTTGTTACGTCTTCTTTCTGGACTTCCTCAAACGTCACGCGTCACAAACTCAAAGATGTTCAATTCAGTCAAGATGGTTCACTCACCAAAGCTATGGAAGCGCGTTTTTGCCACTTTGACTGAAAAAAAGGGAATTTGTATCCCATTATAATGACTTATAATAATGTATCACTTGTATAATAATAACAACTTAGCTATTTTATAATTATAAGACGCCGCCACTTTGTAACAAATCACAATAATAATTATTTGCCTATCTTTAAATTTCACCTTACCCAAGTCTTAAGGTTCATGGCGGTTTCCACACCAGCTGTAAAGGTACATTACCGCCACCAACTGGACTGGAGTATGGACAGGGAATAAAAAAATAAAAAAATTGTAATAGAATTTTTTTTTTAGAAAATGACTAAAAAAATGAATATACATTCCTTAATGTATATTAATCATACATTTGGGCGAGTAGAAATTAATTGTGGGGTTCCTCAAGACTCTTTTTTGGGTTACTTAATAGGGAAGAACTAGAAAGAGCCTGGAAGGTGAAGACAACAGTAATGCCCGTGGTCATTGGAGCACTCGGAGCAGTAACCCCCACTCTGGAGAAGTGGCTCCTGGAGAAACATCAGACATCTCAGTCTAGAAGAGCATGATCCTAGGAACAGCTAAGATCCTAAGAAGGACCTTCTGGCTCCCAGGCCTCTGGTAGAGGACCTAAGCTTGAAAAATGGAGAGCCACCCGCCTGCTCAGGAGTATGAGGAGTGAGTGTGAGAGCAGTTATATATATATATATATATATATATATATATATATATATATATATATATATATATATATATATATATATATATTTGCGCAGAGGAGCCTAAAATTTTATTATTTACGTCAGAACAGAGATGATGTTTGGTACAAGCCAAACTTTCCATGGAATGGAACTTCCTACCAACATGAAGCAGAAAACTGGGAAGTGTCATGGTTTGGAGAGGGTTTACCAAAGTAGGACCTAGCGAGCTCACAATTTTAGAACTCTCTATGAACTCTACCATGTATGAAAGGAAACAGATGAAACGGTGAATCTATCTGTAAAATGATCAAATATGAATACGATGGGTGAGGGGGGGGGGGGGGTTCAAAGATCTCACAGGCGAAAATCAGAAATGGGGCAAACATTTCCCAGACCCATATCAGAAAGGCTAGATTGCTACAAGAAGCTTCTCACTAAAGTTATTTCAGTTAATGGAGATAAGGTATTTAAGGTAGAGTGTAACTTTTCTGGTAAACAAATTTCTGCCTAAATCCTTTGGTTAAAGAGTTTAAAAAAAAGTTAGTGGTTAAATAAAGCACGTTTTCCCCATGGATAACTGAAAAGACATCTGCTTGGTAACCAGATTATTGCATGGAGGGTAATTGTAGCACAGTTCAATAATTCCTAGGGCACATAAATATTAGGCTAATGTTTTATTGCAAATAAAGGCAAATATTCAGGTAGGCCACAGACCCATCCCGGGCCCCTTGAAATGTTTTACGCAGCCCTGCAGCAGAAACAGCAAATATTTAATTTAAAAGCAGGGAGCGTAGAAGTAATTTTCTCCAACTTAAATATTTTATCTTTCTGAGTTATTTTAGTTAACTTTTTATTCCTACCCCCTACCACACTTGTCCTTTTGATTCAGACTCAGTGCTGCAGTACACTTCTGCTGCTCTTTCTATTTTAGTTTCTCATTATAAATTCATCCCATCGAGCAAGGGAGATGAAAGACACGCAAAATCCGGATTATAAAGCTTTGCAGGGTTTAATGAAAATTATGTAACCCTGTTTGCAGTCTGCTCACCATATTTGAGCTGTTACAGCAAGAAAGGATAGAATCTTATATAAAATTCAAGTGTCAGTGGGGAGCAGTTATTTTCTGCTCTGCTGAATCAAAAAAAAGCACAAAAAACAACAACAACCTGCCACTCTGACCTGACCTACCTGACTGGATGGTTAAGTTCATAAAGGGTTAATGGAATGCTTTCCCATGTGCATTTCTGCACACAAATCATTGAGGAAGTCAAAGTCAAACCAGGAAAAGTCAAACCACAAGAAACAGGACATAGGAGAATCCTTAACTTCAAAATAAAAGCGCTAAAATCATTTGTTTCATTTTTAGAATTTACAGCATTAACATCGAACTAAAAAGTAAATCATTATTGGGTTGCATTCTTAAAGCTAATTTTGATATTATTTTAAATGATAGTGATTTTAAAAGTTTTCAGATCAAGTACCAATCCATCACATACCAAATGAACCAAGTATTGCCAACTTTGCAGACGTTCAATAGATGCGAAACAGGGATTTGGCTTTTCCAGCTTACGTCACCAAATATAAATACCAAAAAAACGTATGTTTTCTCTGCACGACTGATTGGAGGATATGATGTAATTAGTTGTTCACTTTTTAATCAAAAATGGGGAGGTCTAGGTTTCATGTTGCAAAACTGACACAGATCCACAGAAGTAGGGATTCTAAGTGGGAAACAGTCAGGTTTGTAAACCCCATCCTTAAATCAAACATAGATACCATGCAAATAAAATTCGATAATTGTAATAAAAACATTTTGTTTTCCCTTTTAATAATTTGTATATAAAAAAAACTCCCAAACACTATTAGTGAAATAGTTGCTGCAGTGTTTGGTGGGACAAAAAGGCAACAGTGAGAGCTGAAGAGGAGCGGGTTCCTCAGAGGCAGTGTGTAGGAGAAGAGCTAGAGTCCCACAAAAATCCCTTCTGAAAAATGTATGATCAAAGAAAAAAATCCTACGCTACAGAAACATTGTCTCACATCGAGATCTCTCAAAGATTGGAATACCAACATGGGGCATATATGAGGGATTAGAAAGAAATATGGTGTATGTAAAAGGTTTTGACAAATCATAGACCAGTCCGTGCCTGGCCTCAACTAGTTATCTATCTGGCACTCTACAGATATATTTCCCAGGAATCAAAATAGGGTTCTCTCCAACAGTCAGAACGACCCAAAAGGAAGCACACAATCAACTTTGCAGAACCTTGGCAAGATATACAAACATTTCCAAACGCCACTTCTGGAAAGGTCTATGTGCTGAACTAACAGAACAATAATTCTTTGCTAGCTTTTACATCATCGTCCCTTCAATTCCCCTGCAGCAGATGCCAGATCGTTCCTACTCACAGAGTGGTAATCAGGCGTTCCATCTCTGCTCGTTATCTTCCTCCTCTCGCATAGTCTTCCTGAGTCTTCCCTTTCAGATAACCTTGTCTCCAGTCCCTGGTTCTGTTCAGGATTTCAGAGTTCTTGAAGAACTCTTTCTGAAAAATCTCCTCATTGCTCCTCTTCCTGCTCTCCTGGACGCGCTGTTGGGAATCCTCCAAACTCCACCAACACACCCCTCACCTGTCTGTCCACCCTCCAACACTCCGCCGTCGTCACCACCTCCATCTGGAAACAAACAAAGGGATCATTACTGACCTACACCAGTGGCCAACCTCAGCCGTTGTGGACATATTCACCTCCCTCTTCATCCTCTCCACCAACATTAAGATTCATTCTTCTTCTCTTCAAGAACTTTAGTTCCCAATCGCGCCAAATCTCTCTTGACATTTACCTCTTTTCCTCGGTGGCTTCCTGGATCTCTTTCCCAAAGAAACATTTTCTTACCAGTTGTCAACGGACCATTTGAACCTTCCTCAGTTGTTGGTAGTTGTGCCCGAACAAGGGTCTTACTGAGCATGACAGAAATGCTGTAGTACCGGTTTTACTTTAAGGCTCTGAAAAGTTTAACTCCCCCTCCTTTTCTTTTTACTAGGTTTTGATGAAGCAAAGATTAAACATTTGCTTTAACAGTAAACTTTTTAAAGGCTGCCACAGCTATTTAGTTACTGGAGCACATATTCAGATGATATAATGAGACAGTAGATTCATGTCTGCCTGCGCTTCTTTGTGTCGTCATTCAAGACTTGGTCTTCTAAATCACATCAGATCCAGCTCGGTCATGTTCCGGGCCTTGTGGGACCTGTTGATTATGGGTTAATGTAGTGTAAAGTGCTTTGGGATTGTTGGACTAGTTAAAGCGCTATACAAGTACAGGCCATTTACCATTGTTCTCTGTGACCAGGCCCCTGCTGCAAGCTGCATTTGCCTCAAGTTGGATCTCACGTCTACAAATGAAGTCACACCCAACAAAACCCTCTTCCTGTTCTTGCAAGGAGCTCACTGCAAAGAGGGAACTAAAAGTCAGTAAAATTGTCTTGAAATGAGTTTATAGATAAATAAATAAATAAATAAAAGATCACCATCACAAATTCACTTAAGCCAGTTCTTCTTTTCTTTGAGTTTTGTTTTTTGATCTATGTTTTTCCTCTAAAAGCTACAAAAAGCATTAAACCCTGATCTTCCTGAATTATAAGACAACTCTCTTAGTTTAGGTGCCTGCCTTTATTATTGATATATATCAGTCTGAAAAAAGTCCTCATCTATCATCATCTATCACAGCTAGATGTAAGTGTGCTATTTAATCCTGTGTGACCAAAATTTGTCCTTCTACTTTTAATCCTGATTTATTTCTACTTGTCCCTAAAATCCCAACTTTCCTCTGTCTATACTATGAGAGTGAAGACTTTTTCCTCATCTGTTCCACCATTTTTGACGTTTCTTTTTTATTCCAGCCTTACTGTGTTTTACACACTCTGGCCTCTTTATCAGACACAGCATGCCAAAAACCGAATTGGGTCCCTTTTGCTTTCAAAAGCGCTTAAAAGGCTTTGGCATAGATTCCCCATGGTGTCAGAAACCTTCTATTGGTCCATGTTGAAAAGTCAGGATTACTCCGTTGGTGACATGCCGGCCGATCATCCAGGAAGCTGATCTCCTGTTCCATCACATCCCAAAGATGCTCCATTGGATTGAGATATTGTCACTGTTGAGGCCAGTGGCGTACAGGGAACTCATTGTTATGGTCGAGATACCGGTTTGAGATGGTTTCAACTTTTTGAAATGGTTCATTCTCCTGCTGTAAGTAGCCATCAGAGGACGGGTACACTGTTGTCATGAAGGCATGGACGTGATTCACAACAATAAACAAACTGTTGCATTTAGTTGGAACTAAGAGACCAAAGGTGCACTAAGAACTTATCTTCTGCACCACTATCACCAGCCTGAACCATTGATACAAGGCAGAATCGACCCATTTGTTCAAGTTGTTTTCTACTAACTGGCACTTATTGGACAGGGCTACGTCCAATAAGTGGGATCTTTCTCTGTAAACCCGAGAGAGGTTGTGTGTTCAAATCCCAGCAGATCACCAGTTTCCGTAATACTCAGATCAGCCTACTGAGTTGCTGTCATGTTGACAAAACTGTCCATGATTGGCTCATTTGATATTTGTGTAAGCACTCAAACCGGTGTAACCTGATTGATAATGTGTAGCACTCTACGTTCCGGACATTACCAGTCTGGGTCTGCTCTCACAGAACCTGGAAAGGAGAGACGTTCAACAGAACTTTCCGAGCTGATTGGGCAGTGCCTGCCTACCAAAAGTTGGTTTTAGCCAATCACGGCATCAAATGAAACTGTAAACAGCAGGCGTCATGAAAAAAAAAACACAAGTTACGCTGGTCAAGGCGCTTCTTGCTGTTCTGACGAAATTGTGGATTCTGACAAAACAGATGTGACAGCAGCATATGTGTGCGTCATCCAGCGCTGCCGTGTTTATATATTAGTTCGGCTGTGGGCTCGTCAGCTCGCTTTCACAGATCGTATATCCTGCTATAAATCATAATACTGCAACGCGATTGGCCCGAACCGTTTTTTTGGTTCAGGCCCAAACCACTGAGATGGGAGCGGAGCAAATTGGGTTTTTGTGAACGCACAAATATGGTGGGAATTCAGCACTGCAGGCAAGGTTCGAACTGGTGTACCTAAAAACAAAACTGAAGTAATAATATTTGGACCAATAGAGGAAAGTTTAAAAGTTAGCACACAGCTTCAGCTACTTTAGCTAGGAACCACTGATCAGGCCCAAAACCTGGGTGTAGTGATGGACTCAGACCTGAACCTTCAAAAGCACCTAAAGACAATTACAAGGTCGGCTTTCTATCACCTGAGGAACATTTCTAGGATTAAAGGATTGATGTCTCAGCAGGATCTGGAACAACTAATCCATGTGTTTATTTTTAGTTGAATTGATTACTGTAACGGTGTTTTCACAGGCCTGCCTAAAAAGTGGATCAGACAGCTGCAGCTGATCCAGAACGCTGCTGCCTGCGTCCTCACTAAGACTAAGAAAGTAGAGCACATAACCCCAGTTCTAAAGTCCTTACACTGGCTCCCTGTATCTCAGAGAATAGACTTTAAAATACTTCTGTTAGTTTATAAATCCCTGAATGGCTTAGCACCTATCACAGACTTGTTATCAGTGCATCAACCCTCCAGACCACTAAGGTCTTCTGGCTCCAGCCTACTCTGCATACCTAGAACCAGAACTAAACAAGGAGAAGCAGCATTTAGTTCCTATGCTCCACTGATCTGGAACAAACTTCCAGAAAACTGTAAATATGCTGAAAGCCTGAGTTCCTTTAAATCGACATTAAAAACACATTTGTTTAAAATTGCCTTTGAATGTTTCAGTTAAACTGTTTTACTGTTTTTAATGTTCTTTTTTTGTTTCTACATTCTATCCCTTCTTGCTTTTATTCCTGTATTTTAATCATGTAAAGCACTTTGCATTGTCTCTGTACTGAATTGTGCCATATAAATAAATTTGCCTTGCCTTGCCTAATAAAGCGGCCAGTAGAGTGTATAGCACTTCTGCTTCCCGTTGTCTTGTAATGCCAGTCAGTTGAGCCCAATCACCAAATTAATCTTGAGCTCAAGTCAAACCTGAGTTCGGCTGAAGAAATGAAACGCTTTTAATGTGAGAGCGACCTTTATTTTGAAGCGGCGACGGCAAAAAGCGGAAGTGCGGGTTTTCGCCGCCTCAGCTGACGTGCAGCAAAGTTAAGGGAGTCACTGCCAACGTGACAGAGGAGGGAAACTCGTTTATAACGTCACGCTAACCAAACAGTCGTCTGTTCGCCCTTTTGGGACACTTCTCAGTTGTACCGAAGCTGCGTGTGTTCTGCTCAGAGACAGAGAGAAAGAAAAATGTCAAAAACAGACTGTAAAGCTGCGCAAGAATTAACAGAAGCGGTAAGCTTGTCCACCAGGAGATAACCCCCTCCCTCCTTACTTAGAAGTTTTATTGCTACTGCATTTTAAAGGACTGCCGTTGTTTCTAATGTCTCTCCAGATGGAAACGACTATGCAGAGACTTCAGGAGAGGTTCCTGGCCATGTCTGAACAGCTGGAGTCAAGAAATATCCTTTTCCCTCCTCCATTGTCATTGTCAAAGGTTCGAGTGATGCAGCAGCTCTAGGTTGATTTTGTTCTAGCTTTCACTAACTGAACCACATGGAAGCAGTCACTGTTGAAGGACGCTTCCTGAAGGAAAGCACACGGCCACTAGAGGGCGCTCACACTCAAAAAGGAACCCAGAAGTCTGTTTTTTTGGGTTTTTTTTTTTTGCCATTATGAGCAGGGGATGTTATTTTAAAGCATGTGTTGTTGAGAAAATGTTTGTTCTAACAATGGTTGTTGGCAGTACATGTTCTAATATAATAACCTGTTAATTTCCTCTTAGATGGTGCAGCAACTGTAAGGAAAATGCCTCCTTGTTTCTTTCCTGCTCATGCAAAACAGCTATTGGTGGAGGTAGAGGGATGTGATGTGGTGGGGTGGGTGAAGGGGAAACAACTTGTCGTCATTAAAGACAATCTAATCAGCGAGGCATTGAGAGGAGCTCCTGCATATCTTGGCGACTGAACTATATCAAGGCATCGCTGCTCACCTCCACACTCGCCAGTATGTTTGCCGAGCTCGCTTCCTCAGTCGTCCGTCACCCTGTCGAATAAACGACACCAAACAAGAGCCGCTAGCAGAACAAGATGTTGGATATTTGCAGAGGGGGGGGGTCTGGCCAATGTCAAAGTTTTGAGTTTTATTGGCAAGAAGCTTGGCTTCAATAAAGAAATAACTGCCGGAACATAAACTACTTTGTTTTACGGTGATTTATGCAAAGTAATGCGGCTGATGCATCAGCTACTGTACTTAAAATTTGTGTTGAAGCTAAAATCCCTGTCACTAATTAAAGGCCGGTGCCTTTTATTACTGAACTAACAACCTATAAAGGAGCAGTGGGAAATATGAAGACAAAGGAAATATACTGTTAAGTTTGTTAATTAGCAGTGTCTTTTTTCACTTTTATATCTCACAGGAAGGTAAAGAGTAAGATGTGTCTAAAGCACTGAGAAGGATTCATATTTACAATGGTAACCCATCTCTCTCTTTTTTCATTTCCTCTGGGTTGAAATTAAGTTAATGGCTATATCCTGACTATAATAGAAATACATGAAAAATGCCAATAGCTGATTTAATTGAAAAAAATAAAAGTTCTAACATTGTTAAAAGCTCAGCCCTTTCTGGTTGACCTGACGTCAATATAGTGTGAGCTGCCTCTGGACTGAAACTGGTCACGAACCAATGAATGCTTAACGTTTTGCTTGCATACTGCATTCAAGATTTTTTTTCTTTACGTTTCAAAGCATAATTCTATTCAAATAAAATAGAACCCTTCTGGTGTGTACTTAAGAGCCAAGTTACGCTCTTCTTCTTTTTGGTCAAAAAACAGACAGTAAAAATACTTACACATTCATCAGAAAGGTAAAAAGCTCATTTACACCTAATAATAAATAGTGCCTTTCTCTAAAAAAACAAAAAAAAACAAAAACATTGTTTTCCTAAATATTTTAGTCAAATGTTTTTGTTGCGTAGGTTAAAAAAACAGCGCAAAAATCCACAGAACAGAAGCAGACTCCTCTAAACGGACAGTTCTGATGTGTCTCTGCAGTGGAACCGGCTCTTAAAGTTGTTTGTTTTCACGTGTCCCTCATACTTAGACTGCAGGACAACGAGACAAACTCCCACTCTGCTCAAAGCTGCACTCGCCTGCGCCTCTCTCTGTTTTCATTTAAATCCTCAAGTGATCGGCCGCATGCGTAGACAGCTCAAGGACTGGCGCTGCCTATTGTAGCGGACGTATCGGCGCTGCCGCCATCTTGGATGGGTCTATCACACGGCTCAGTGTATTTGCACAGAGGAAGCTGTATGTCCAACAAAAGTAATCCTAAACTCCCAGAAGTAGAAGGCGTCTACCTATATAATGTCTACGGCATGGCCGCCATGCTGACCAATCAAAACTAAGTTCTGCAGAGAGCAAAGGTGAGGGCTGAGCAGTGAGCAGCAGTGCAGCACGGTCGATGCGAGCCGGCTCCCTGCGCAGTTTTCTTTTAAGTTTAAAGTGACCCTGCACCTTTAAAACTTTCTCTCTTTCTCTGCGCTTCTTTTTGCCAGTCGCCGTCTCCCTCCACTGCCTGATACCCGCACTTGGCATCTTTGCATCAGCAGGGTAGGCTATCGTTAGCGGTAGCCACCCGACGTAAAACAGTGCGCTGAATAGATAAACATCATTTAACAAACCTTCGAGACAATTTTTCTTGATGAGTTCTAGTAATCGAGGTCCTCAAATCATTCAATGAAAGGTGACAGCCCTATTTATATATGAAGCTAACGAAGGTCTTGGCAATGAAATATCATTTTGTACGGACCACCGTACAACGTGAACTGCTGATACAAAAACCGAGGCTGCAAAATAAGAAAAACCACAGGAAGCAGTCCTGTGGTTTTTCTTATTTTGCACCCTCGGTTTTTGTGTTTATTAGCCGTATGCGGATTTCTTTAACTTGTACACCTGATCAGATGGGAACTCGCATTGACGAGCTGGAGAAGAACGTAACCGAGCTCATGACGCAAGCCGGTATGGAGGATCAGTCCAGCAAACAGTGACCGCGGAATTGGGCCGCCATAATCTGACACCTCAGTGGTCTTTGTGGCTTCACTTTAAGCTCACTGAAGCTTTTTCACTGAAGTAATTGGGTTTAGGCCGAGGTTGACTGGGCCATTGGACTGCACGGACATGCTTTGATCTAAACCTTTTTCTTATTGGACATCCGGCTCCGTGTTCTCCTGGAAGGTGAACCTCCACCCTCAGCTCCTCCTCCAGGTTGCCCTGTGTCCAACTTCAGCCTTCTTCCATTCAACTCTGCCAGCTTCCATATCCCTGCCAAAGAAAAGCATTCCAGCAGAATGAAGTTACCAGCACCATGTGTCACTGTGGGGACGGTGTTTGTTTTTCACTGTACACAGTGTTTGGTTGTAGGACAGATAGGTAAAGTTTGGTTTGAGCTGACAGAGCACCTCCAACAGTATGTTGTTCCACTGTTTAAGCTGCACCTACATACTCAGATGAAGTTAAACGTATCAGCTTCAGTCCATTTAATCCAACCTCAGGTGAATATATACCACCCCGGTGCTCTGTATCAGTCCTGCTTTAAATGGGCCTTCATAAAACAGCGCTTATGTTATGTATTTGAGTATATATTAAATGTACTGTACAGTATATTTCCCTATTTTGCTCTGTGTAATAAAGTTTATATGACACTTTCTGTGAGTCTAGAATGTTGATTGAATTAAAATGTGGCTACGTCGTTTAATCCCCACTGTTCTATGCTTAGTGTTGACCAGGCAGGGTTTCTGTTGCCAGTGTTTCCACTCTTACAACCTCAACTGCTTCAAATTAGCCCCAGTTGGTGAATGCAGTTGTCACAACAACATAAATCCATTAAAATCCTAAAATTCTTTACTACCATAATCATCAAGATCTAAACGTTGCTCCACCCACTTGTTAAATCTCTTCCTGACATCATGTCATGTCTCAGTTTCCACGTTTCTGTGTACTCTGGAAAAGTATTGTTTCAAGTCGTGATAAGTATGGGAAAAGAAAATGGTATGAAAAATAATTTCCAGGCTTTATTCACAGTCTGGTTGTTTGAATTTCATTGCTTCTTTCCTATTCTCCTTGTCCTTGTGTCCTTCCTCTCTTCCTCCATCCTACTTTTCCAAATGTCCTTCCTGTCTTTGTCCTTTAGTGGTCGGTATGACTGGAAAAGCTCTTTATAAATTCAGTCCATTTACCTTTCGTGTCCTTCCTTTTTCCTTCATAATGCCTTTGCCCTTGCTCCATTTTTGACACCTGAACACTGGTGAAAATGTGAAATCAATTCACAGTGAACCTTTGGGTATAATACTTTATAATAATATCAGTTTTACATGACACATATGTAGGAACCCAGCAATCTTGAAAAGATCTGTTGTTTTATTCAGGTTTCTGCTAAAGTATTAATACCTCAGGAGCATTTTCTGTTTGAAAAATTGTAGGAAACACCTAGATGGCTTAATTTTTTTTTAAGAAATACCCAGTTTTGTCAATACTTTGTAGGATCACCTTTTGCTTCCATTCCAGCTTCATGTGTTGTGGAGTGTGTCCCTACCAGGTGTAGCCATCCAGAAACAGAGCTTTTTGCTGTTTTCCACTGTTAATATCATTGTAGAGCATTTTTGTTCTGGGGCCACAGATTCCCAATTGGATTTAGGTCTAACAAGGAACGTGCACGCACACTGGCGTTATGTGCCAGAGGGGAGTGAGAGCAGAAACAAAACTCTAACCAATCACTGCTCTTCGGTGCGAAGTGCAGTGATTGGTTAGAGTTTTTACATGCCTGCAGTTCCCACAGAGATCGATTTTATTTTTATTTTTAAACCTTTTCCGAATACATAATGTATTGATTAATTTTAAGATGGAAGGACAATTTTACCCAATATAATAAAAAGTGTTTCTAAACAGGATTACCAGCTATAGATTTTTTTATTTTTTTTTTTAGCGGTTGTCCTCTCAACTGATTCTCCCTCTTTAGCTGTGGATCTCAGCAGCTCCTCTAAAGTTATCATGGGCCTCCCTGCTGCTTCTCAAAATAATGCTTCCTTGCACCACCGGTTTGGGTAGATGGTTTTGTTTGGAGTCAAGGAGAGAAAAAGACATCGCCATGTCTTCATGAATGTCATATCCATCCATCCATCTTCCGCTTATCCGGGGTCGGGTCGCGGGGGCAGCAGCTTCAGTAGGGAGGTCCAGACGTCCCTCTCCCCAGCCACTTGGGCCAGCTCCTCAGGAGGAATCCCAAGGCATTCCCAGGCCAGCCGGGAGACATAGTCCCTCCAGCGTGTCCTGGGTCTTCCCCTGGGCCTCCTCCCGGTGGGACGTGCCCGGAACACCTCACCAGGAAGGCGTCCAGGAGGCATCCTGACCAGATGCACAAGTCACCTCAACTGGCTCCTCTCGACGTGGAGGAGCAGTGGCTCTACTCTGAGTCCTCCCCGGATGACTGAGCTCCTCACCCTATCTCTAAGGGAGAGCCCAGACACACTACGGAGAAAACTCATTTCAGCCGCTTGTATCCTGGATCTGGTTCTTTCGTTCACGACCCAAAGCTTTTGACTCAGCTCTCTGTTCACAACAGACCAGTACAGCGTGTGAACCAGTTACGCACTGCTGTATTTAATTTAAAACACTTTTAAACAATTCTACCTCTCAGTGATTAGATTACTGCAAGCAAAGTACACAGAGAAAGTGAAAATATATGACATGGTTAAATCACCAAACACAACACAAGATAAATGCTGGAGACTATTGAAAATATGATTTATTTATCTTTGTATAACCAAAATCAGTCAACATAGACAATAACGCTAACACATGTCCCAACTTTGCAGTACTGTAAATGTTCTGCAAAGTAAAAGAACAAAACAAAAACAAATGTGTACAGTAAATACTACACATCTTTTCACCTATAGCTGGATCTGGCCAGAGAATTTCATCATCACAGGCAATACAATATCCTCATTGGCAAGACAGCGTGGGAAGAACTGTCTTTAATGAGGGACCCATCCTTGCACAGCTGATGTTTGACAAATTTGGAAACAGGAGGACGTTCTCCTCCCGTTTCAGGTCTTCCTTTACCTCAGTGGAGACTGATTCTCCCTCTCACGCTCACTCTTCTTCCACTGACTTCTTCCATTTAGGTTGAAAGCGGGTGAACTCACCTGCTGCCTTTGTGTAGTGCTCAAACCTGATTGGTGTGTCTACAATAAAGGAAGAGACATCATGATATACTTCAGTGTCTAACATAGATAAGATTATTTAGTGTTTCGCAAATCACTGTGTGTGTTGATCTGTAAAAACTGTGAGGCTGACTCCGTGTTTATAGTGGTGAGAATCTGGTCCAATGTAAGGTGTTGATAATTATGTAATTCCTCTGTTTTTAGTGATTATGCAATAAACACTAAAAAGCAAAAAAAAAAAAAAAAAAAAAAAAAAAAAAACAGTTAAACCAGCTAAAATGAAGAAAACAAGGTGATAAAGCAATAAATTATCAAACAAGTTACACTTGGACCTGGAAAAATATCTTTCTGGTTGGAGTATAACCAAATCGCTTGATTAGACAGTGTTATATATCTGGATGAGTACTGAGGGATTTAAAAACAAAATATTCAGCATATGGTGAAATACAGTATAGTATGTAAGCAATAGAAAGCCTTGGCCGAGGGGTTGGAGTCAGGAAGACGAGAAAGCGCTCGAGAGACTTTGAAGCACAAGCTCTCCCTCTAGTGGTCGTATCCGTCACTACATGCTTGTCACTGACCATGGTGCTGAAATCTGCTTTCTTGGGCTTGTGTACATGAGTCTATGAATGTTAAATACGATATAGTTTAAGTTTTATGTTGTAAGAAACGAGTTTAGTTATAACGTATGCAGTTATAATTATTTGGTAAAAAGGGAAAGTCAACCATTATGTTGTAAATCCCCAGATAAAGAGATAAATAATGAGACCAAAGCACATAAAAAATAAAACACTCAGATCACAGAAAACAAAACAAAAAACAAACAAACAAACAAAAAAATAGTTAAATAGAATATTTAAATCCTTTTTGAAAAAATGCATCTTTAATTTGCTTTTAAAAAAACCCGGTTCAGCAATGGTCTGAAGATTGAAGGAAGCTGGTTCCAGAGTGCGACCGTTGAAAAAGCCTGGTCACTCCACTACTTTACATTGGTCTGGCCTATACACTGGAAATAAAACACATTCAAGTTTGTGGCTGCACTGTAATAAAATGTGAAAAATCTCGAGTGGGAGGGATATTTTTTCAAACGACCGTAAAGCCTTACCAAGGATCAAGCAGTTCTATGTGATGTTGTAACAAAATAAAAAGTTTGTTTTTTGGTGAACTTACGTGGTTTGTCCTTTAGATGGCACACTTTATCAAGCTCTTTTTTCACCTCAGCTCTCTCACTGTCCTTCTTTTGCCTGTTAGGAATATTTGAACGAGTTAGAGTAACACAGTGAAAACATCGCAGGGTTTGGTCATGTTTGCTTTAGTTTGTGTGGCTGCTGTGTGTGTGTGCTGAGCTCTGTGTGCAAGAGCGCACTTCAAATAGCACCCAGCTCCACCGCGATGCTCGCCGTAGCCAAAAGAGCATGAACGCTGCTGATGGTGTTGCCATGGTAACAAACAATGGAGTACCAGTTTACGTGTTTTGCTTGTATGTGCGTTTAGCCACGTGTGTCGGCGCCAGTTTGGAGGAAAACTGACACATTTGCAAGAGAGGGATGCTGCAAAGCAGTGAGAAGCACCGTTCCAGTATTACGTGATGCTATTTTAGGAGATAGGGCGGTAAATGAGAAAGTTCAAACACTCTCCTCCTTCCCCTCACTGTGGAGTGGTGAGTGGGTGTCTGGAGAGCCATGGCCGGTGGCGAGGTGAGACAGAGAGGTTCAGCTCTGCGGCCCACGATGGGACGGAGGCTTGATTTTTTAGTGGCTGTCTGCATGCTCAGGCCTCTGCACTGGAACGGGGGTGGTGGTGAGGATACTTCAAACAGTGTGTGTGCACAATTGTGCACCCGATTTCCCCCCTCTCCATCATCCTGCTTTGACACACTTCACTTTCAAGGTTAAAACACGAGCAAAATGTCAGCACTGCAAAGTGGCTACCTCTATTCTCTGAATCAATGGTAGACAGCCATACATGTGTCGAATTAGCTTTTAGAGGGGAGTCATCATTTGTGGCAAATGTTTATTTCCGGAACACTATGTCATGAGCTGTAGCATATCAATAGATCTGGGAAACCCTACGTTTTAACTCCAGATGGAGAGCAGCATGAGGTTAACAGCCAGTCAGGATAATGGTTACTTTGATTGTTTAGCAAATTAGAATACTAACACATTTCCTACTGGTGTGAGTGATTGGTATGTCCGCTGATTTTTAACCAAAGTCAGTCCGACTTGTTACTGAGACTTGTCGTTGCAAATTTCAGAACTTATTTTTTTATAATTCTTGGATAGAAAAAATGCAGACATCTAAGATTCATAATAAACACTGAAAGACAACAGAAAAATATTTTTTTCTGCTTTCCTTTTCATTGGACTTATGTTTCACAACAGCAAACAACATTTAACATCACACAAAAATAAATACAAAATATAAAATGCCTTTTTAAAATCACGATCCTTATTTATTAAGTAGAAACAAATTGCTACTCAGCCAACAGACCGTACTGATTCTGCATCCAAGGAAGATGCATTATATCTTCGAATGTTGCTTTGCACTGACGTTTTGTACCTCATGATGAGGTGGGATTCCAGTAAAACTCCCCCTTCAATAAAATCTGTCATGGAAATAGTTCAATACTGTGCATCCTGGGATTTAGAGTTTTTACCAGTCTCTTTTGTTCTCTGTGCAGTTCAGTCCATGCTGTTCTCCATCCATGGCTGTGTCCCAGCACTTCAAAATAAAGAATTAGATATAACTAACCGCAGTTGTTGGAAAGCTTACTTCAATTTCAGTAGCCACACACAGGTCGGATCCCTGCCAGAGATGTGCAATGAAAAATTAAACAGAACTAGTAGGATAACTTATCTTAAAAGCAACACATCATTCCTAATGAATATGAAATTCAGCTTACAAATGATGATTGCATTTACTAAAGAATAAAATCTGTCCAAAACATATGTGAAAATGTCTTGAGCTTCAAGTATGAGCCAGTGGCTACACTGTCCCGTGGCATCTTTATGGCACTGTTCCATGAATCCTCAGTGTTACCCAAGGGCCATGACGTTACGTTTGCTCTGTCAGAGATGTTGTTTCCTCCCCTGTCCTCTGGGTTACATCAAGGAGGTGAGGGAGAGGACCTTTAAGCTGAGCTGACGTCAACGTTAGACAGCATTTCTGATCGAGTCTACAGGAGGTGTGTGTCAGTCTCCCCAACCGCTGAACCATAACTGCAGACTCCCCATATCTCAGTGGGGGATTACCTCATCACTTTTATCACTTTATGACTCTGTATGTTGCTTTCATCTTTGCTTTGGCTCACGTCAATCAGCCTTGATGTGCGAGCGCATGAGACTGAATGTAGCAGTCATCTTCTGTCTCCTTCATCTCTGCCAGCAGCCCCTTCTCACCGCCGGACCTGAGCCGCACAGACGGACCGAAGAGAGCTGCAAAAACCCGGAGAGGTCCCGTGAGAGCTGGCAGGTAAAAATAGACGTGGGGCCTCTCTTATACAACACAACAAGAAGAAGCGGGAGCGAGCACAAACACACACGGGCATACAGGAGACACCTGTGTGCTGCCTACGGCCTGCAGCTCTTTGATTCCTGGTGTGCTTTAATCTGTGCTCTGCTCCAGCCCACCTTTGAAGTGAAAATCCATGTCACCTTCGCCTCTCCATCTCAATAACTCACAACACACACACACACACACACACACACACACACACACACACACACACACACACACACACACACACACACACACACACACGAACACGAACAGTAGTGACCACCTGTTTTCTTTACTGTAGTAAATTCAGCTCATCTCAGAGCCATCCTCATCCATATACTCCGTTCTATTTAATGGTGCCGGGGGGGAAAGCTGGGCCTAAATTTATCCCAGCAGCGTAACCGGAGCCTTTGCAACATATATCACCCTCTGTCTGCTCTGAAACATTTATATCTCCAAAAATAGAAACAGATGTCCAACTTTAGTCGGCCGCATGAGTGGTTTCGTATCCAGAAGATAAAAGATGCGACTGTTTGGGTGAAAAGCTACGGGGTTGACTCTGTCAGATTGTTTTTTCCAGACAATACATTGTGTGGATGATGTCCACAGAGTTTTCTAGGATGACTGCACAGGTAATGAGAGAAACAGAATTTTCAAAAAAAATGCACTTTTTTAGAAGTGGTGCTCTTAATCTCTTAATCAGGCAAGGAAGACTCTCTACCAGCACCCACAAGTTCCAGTAAGATGTGCAAATCATCTGACCTGCAATGTTTTTATTTTTTTTTAACTTATACATTCTTGAGAATGTCAGCAACATTAATCTGTCCAGCCACAACCAAAAACAATGTGTTTTAACTCCTACAACTAACTGCAAGTTAACAAAACTGTGAAATGACGTTACAAAACACGCAAGACTGATCTCAAACTCATCCCCCAAAATCAGACAGAACACAGTGTCTATCAAGGAAGCAGCCAGGAGGCCCAAGGACACTCGGGAGGAGCTGCAGAGATGCAGGGTCCAGGTCGAAGAAACTGGTGATTTCTCTGGCCCCTGCGGCTTGTGCCTCAAACTCAATCCAGACAACTTTGTCCGTGCTTTCTGTGCACATTTACAGACACACACACACACAGCATGGATGCACGGATCCTGGTGTAATCACACAAGCACTTTACAAACCCAAACAAAGCGCTTACAGCAGTTGTACGTGCAGGAAACACATTAGGTTCATGGTGCCGTGTTTTTTTCCCCTTCTACCTTGTTTCCTGCAGTTATCATAGTCAGGTATTACTTTCCGTTTTGTTTGTTACCACTGCTGTTGTCTCCTTGGTTCCAGTTTTGCTGTTTCCCAGTTGTCATGTTGTGTTTAACCTGGCCTGTCCAGTCTGCTGCCTGAACCAGATGTGGCCTGTCATGCCATTTATTTCATTTAATCAATTGTGCAACAAGAGGGATGTCTAATGTCCCCCCCCCCCTTTTTAGAGCAAATCTGCCCGCAACCTTATAAGGCAGCCAGATCCGTCATACCGGGGCCGAAGAAAAGTGCTATGTTTGGTGGAAAACATCCGCCTGAAAAACACCATCCTCATGGTTAAACATGAAAGGGGCAGCACTGTGCTGTGTGTGTGTGTGTGTGTGTGTGTGTGTGTGTGTGTGTGTGTGTGTGTGTGTGTGTGTGTGTGAATGTGGGGTTCTTTACCATCAAAGTTGAATAGAGTTAAATATGGGATAATTCCATGTTTAAAGAACTTGCAAGAGGCTGGAAAAGTCTTTCAGACCGGGGAGGATGCTGACCTACCTGCAGGACAACGACCTTCCACATACAGCCAGAGATATAAAGAAATGGATTGGGTCAAAGTGTGCATGTGCCCACATCAGTTTGGAGCACTATAATTTAACAAGGCGTAGATGTTGTTTCAAAAGGAGATGCAGAACGTTTTTCTCAAGCAACACAGGGAGATGTAAGGTGCCTCGTTTTGGGTAAATAAGGGAAGCAAAAGGGAGTCATTGTGCTGTGAGACACAAATTGCGGGTATTGTCCCGTGGACAGGGGCTGAACCAACATGTGGGTCAGAGCGGATCACAGGAGGGGGAAAAGACTGGAGCAGAACATGCTGTGATATACAGAACGAAACTACACGAGTAAGGAGTTCTGCAGTGATGAGAGTTCATTTTCTAACCTTCAGCAGACACAATCCGTTAATGTTACTTCCTTATTTGCATTTCCTTCTTCATTTCTTCCTGCCTAAAATGATGTAGTCTTTTCCCTCCCAGCTTCTGCTCTCTACCTGCTCGCTGCATGTGCCCTTACCTCCTCAGCCTGTCAGAGGAGACACGAGTGCATCCTGGGGATTGGCAGACGGCAACAAGGCTACTCTCTGTCGCTATGGAAACTGGGCCGGCTTAACGCTGGCTGTGGCAGCAAACAGTGTTCACCTGCGACAGGTGTGTGCTTGCGTGTGTGTGTGTGTTTGGAACTGAGGTTGGAGCTGTGAGAGTGAAACCCGGTGACCTGTGTCACAGGTGTGCCGCGTGTGTCCTGGACTGTGGTGACGTCTTTAAAACACAAGCGATTGTTTACGTTCATGTCCGGCAGGAAACAAAACCAATTGCAGGAGACTTTCAAGATAATTCTTTTGCGAATGACGGTAAAGGGTGAAGACAACTTGTGTTCAAAAGAAAAAAAGGCAAAAGCAGCCAATCAGAACGTTTTGATTTTGTCATGTTACAAATACAAACTTTAGTGAATTTTTATCGGGATTTTGTTATAGACCAACACAATGTAGTGCATAATTGGCAAGTAGAAGGCAAAATAAGAATCTGGTGCATTTGTCCATTGCTATACAGCCAACTTTGCTCTGATACCCCTAAATAAAATCCAGTGTACTACAATCACCTAATCAGAGTCCATCGGTGTGTCACTTAATAACGGCATTAATCCAGTGGGTCTACGAAAGTCTGAGAAATTTTATTTAGACCATGTTAGTGAACAAACAGCATCGTATTGACCAAATTAGACAGATTAGGTTGAAAGTGGACACTGTAATTATGTAGAAGAAGGTGCTCTGATCAGATGAGACGCAAAATCAAACTGTTAGCCTGCATGCTTTATATATGACAGAAAAAAAACACTGCAAAACACCCAAACCACACTCTGCCCGTTCAACAGGATTGGTGGCAGCATCATGCTGCCTTGATCATGCTTTCTTAAGCAGGCACAGGAAGCTGATTAAATACATGTCAAAACTAGAACGCCTGTCAGGAAGTAGACTGGGGTGAAGGTTCACCTTCCAGCAAGACAATGATGCTAAACACACAGCCAAAACAACAACAACAACAACTAAAAACAAAACACTTAGCCAAAGCCACAGTGTCATGGTATAAATCAAGGCATATTTATGTGTTAGAATGGCCTAGTCAAAGTCTTGGCCTATATCCAATTGGGAATTCAGATGTGTAAAGCTAGTAGAGGCACCCCTCCCCCTTCAAAAACAAACAAACAAAAAACGACTACAAACCTAAATTGTTTAGGTTATTCAGCTCTACTGTCTACGGCTTTCCTTGTTGCTGAAGCCTCTTTCCCTGCCACACTTTTTCCTTCCTCTCAACTTTCTAAAAATATGCTGTAACATTTTCTCAATATTAGAAACTGAATTTAGAATTTTGATAATTAAGGCGTAATCATCAAAATTACAAGAAGTAAAGGCTTAAAATATTTCACCCTAGGTGTAATTGATCCATATAAGATACTGTGTGAGTTTCACTTTCTGAAATGAGTGATATAAATTATTGAAGTTTTTCCAAGATATTCAAATTCAATTTATAATGAACTTGCACATGGTTAAGGGGAAAAATGACAGGAATGAGTCAAAATAATAGCTTTTGAGAATAGTGAAAACTGTTCTTTTAGGTGTTTGAGGAACCTGTCTGTCTGACAGATTCCAGTTTGTTCACGTTTATAATGAATCTTCTTCAAACTCTAGGGTCACCTGTGGAGTACCACAGGGTTCAGTCCTTGGACCAATTCTATTTACTATATATAGGCTTCTGATTGGCAAAATTATCAGACAGCATGGGATTAATTTCCACTGTTATGCTGATGACACTCAGCTATATTTATCCATATATCCTGATGAATTCAATCAATTACTTTGACTGCAGTCATGTCTTAATGACATCAAAACCTGGATGACTTTAAATTTCCTGCTTTTAAATTCTGACAAGACAGAAATTGTAATCTTTGGACCCGAGTCCTCAAAAAAGAAACTTCTTAATCAACCACTTAATCTGGATGGCATTAAATTGTCCTCTGGTAATAAAATAAAGAACCTTGGTGTTATTTTTGACCAAGTTATATCATTTAAATCCCAGATTAAAAAGGTTTCCAAGCTTTCCTTTTTTCAACTCAGGAATATTGCCAAAATTATAAATATTTTGTCCAGGAATGCTGCTGAAAAACTAGTCCATGCATTTGTTACTTCATAGCTGGACTATTGTAATTCTTTACTATCAGGAAGTCCACAAAATGCAGTTCAAAGCCTTCAGCTGATCCAAAATGCTGCAGTAAGAATTCTGATGAAAATCAACAATAGGGATTATATTTCTCCAATTTTAGCTTCCCTTCATTGGCTTTCTGTTAAATCAAGAATAGAATTTAAAATTCTCCTTCTAACGTATAAAGCCCTTAATAATCAAACTCCACCATATATCAGAGCTCTGATTACCCCGTATGTTCCTAACAGAGCACTTCGCTCTCAGACTGCAGGTCTGCTGGTGGTTCCTAGAGTCTCTAAAAGTAGAATGGGAGGCAGATCCTTTAGCTATCAGGCTCCTCTCCTGTGGAACCAACTCCCAGTTTTGGTCCTTGAGGCAGACACCCTGTCTACTTTTAAGACTAATCTTAAAACTTTCCTTTTTGACAAAGCTTATAGTTAGAGTGGCTCATGTTACCCTGAGCTATCTCTATAGTTATGCTGCTATAGGCTTAGGCTACTGGAGGACATCAGGGTCTATTTTTCTCACTCTGCTGAGTGAATTCTCCAACTGTTCTCCAATTTGCATTGTTTGTTCTTATTTCAACTTTTAAGTTTTTGTTCTCTGTCTTTTTTCTCTTAGTAGGTACACCTGGTCTGGTGTTCTGTTAGCTGTGACATCGTCTAGGGGAGGCAGATCATCTGCCATTGCCCTCTAACATAGAAAGGATTCCTGGATCAATGTGTGCTTCTGTGCTTTTTTTGTCTCTGCTCTTTCTCTAACCCCCAGTCGTTAGAGGCAGATGACTGTTCATACTGAGCCTGGTTCTGCTGGAAATATTCCTCCCTGTTAAAGGGGAGTTTTCCTCTCCACTGTCGCTTCATGCTGTTGCTCTGCGATAGACTGCCGACCTGTCCAGGGTGTACCCCACCTCTCACCCATTGACAGCTTTAGACCCCAGTAGGGATAAGCGTGTTGGAAAATGAATGGATAGATGGATGGATGTCGCTTGATGCTTGCTCAGTATGAGGGATTGCTGCAAAGCCATCAACAATGCAGACGACTCTTCCTGTGGCTCTACGCTTCTCCAGGAGTGAATGCTGCTTGTTAAGATTTGATGCAATCTGCTGAGTTTCCTTAGATAGGAAACGTTTTGACCAATCTGTATGATTTGATTGAATTTGACTTTGTAAATTCAATTAAATTTAATTGAATTGAACTGCTGAAGGCCAGCCTCATGTTCAAAATGAAAATGAAAACAGCAGGAAAAGTTTAGAAAGGCAGTGATATACTGATCGTTCCACAACCCTAATGACACACAAGCACCAAGTTGAGGAGTCAAGTGTGTACAATTTGCTACCCAGCTAATTGTTTGCCAGGATGGTTATTCTCTCTGTCTTGCTCAAACCCTCTTTGTCACACAGAAAATAGAGAAAATGCAAGTAAAATGAAGGGATGTCGAGTAAAGACAGTATGATGTTATGAAAGAGATGAGTAAGAATTACAAATCTCTGTCTATAAAACCCACCCTGTTTAACTTATACAGTGCTGTGAACATATAAATACCACATGTAGATTTATTCTGTCAATGCTTTTTGTCACACTTAAAGGAGACATATTGTCCACTTTTTCACTTTTTAGTGCTAAATACATCTTCTTGTGAGTCTCTAGGTGTGCAGAGAATGTGAATGTAGTCTGTCAAGATGCTGCATGGATATCCTTATTATTTTTTGTATTGGGCCTTACTATTCAAGCCGTTCAGACAAAAGCATTGCAGTTTCACTTTTCATGGACCACAACTAAATGATTTACAGTAAATGTCAAAAGGAAGGCGTTAAAAAGCACAACATGTCCCCTTTAAACGTTCCTGATCATTAAAGTAATTTTAGTATCAGACAAACATAACCTGATTTTATTTATTTTAATTAACCAATTGAAAATAATAATTTTCTTTTCAAACATATAAAGGTATCCATACCAATCTAGCCTGATGTTAAAATGCAAACGGCTCCTTTTTTAAATTCATGAATTCAGTCTGTGATGGGAACGTCATGATTAGAGCAAAGCGAATAGGCACAGTGGACACGCGTCTAGACATTTTGCTTGAGTTCAACAATCAGAACTTTTCTGTCATTTTGCATCACGTTAAGGTTCCTCCTTTTCCTATTTATTTCAATGTCAAAATTGTTTTTATCCATCCATTGTCTTCCGCTTATCCGGGGTCGGGTCGGGCGGGAGTAGCAGGTTTACTAGGGAGGCCCAGACGTCTTATGTATTGTTTTTATATGTTGCAAATTTGGACAGTACAATTAGGTTACTTTTCTATTGAGCATTGAGGGATTTACTGACTGAAGACACCTGTAGTTCGTGTCCTAGAGGGTGATCCGTCCCTCTCGATGAGCAGCAGGTCCTCATGCTGGGTTCTGGGCAGACGGAAGTACCGCTGGAAGCGACCTTCATCCAGTTACAGCTACAGGAGGTGGTACTCACCAAACAGGGTGCGTCGCTGGAAGATCTGGTGGACCCAGGGGCACAACACAGTTTTTCAGCTTTCCATATTATATACAGCACGATGACTCGCTCATTAAAATTCATGGCCATCACAATGAGTTGAACAGGCAGAAGGAACCAGCAAGTGGATAGATGTTTACCCTCCTATTTGATTATGTGGTGAAGCAAGCTGGGCTTAAATTTACTTCATTCTCAGAGCAAATTGTTTGCGAGACAGAAAGAGAGAGAGAGAGGGGTGAAATGTCAAGTGACCAATGGCAGGCGATCAACTTGAAAGATTTACGTGAACATGTGAATGCACCTTAATTTACAAAAGACCCCAGAACAACAACCACAGAACTGCGTTTTTTGCTTTCATCAGCTGATATCAGTGTTCATGACTCAACAATGGACAAAAACTGGGGGAAAAATGGGGAAAACTACTGCCAAAAATAACCTGTTTGACATCTATCCAAGATTTTTTAGGCAAATATTCTGTGAACTGATGGTACGCAAAATATGACTGCATTTCAGAAAAGGAACATGATAATGATGATCAGACATAGTGGTGGTGATTATGTGGAGATGTTGGATTGCTATCATGCTTCAGGACCTGCAAAGTTAGTAAAGACTTACTGGCAGTTATTGCTAATGCTAAGTTAATAGTCAGTTATTATTAATATATGGTTAAGTTTCCAATTCAGTAAGTAAAATACTTCTTCTTTGGTACAAATTCCCCACAGTACAGTGAAACTATTCCTTAATCACACTTTTAGTGAATTCAGTTGAAAGTTCATGCTTTTCCAAAATCTGGCAGAAATCCCCACAATATATTCTGCTGGTTATTCAATTCTGGAGACAAACACAAAACTGCATGTAGGGAAAACAGTGGTTGTTACAGCTGATAAAATTCCAAAACAAAGGACAGCAGCAAACACATATTAACATACAAATACTGAAACACTTTGCAATCATTTTAATGTAAAACCTTAATAAACCGGAATGCAGCCCTTGGTTATTGCAATCAGTGGCATGCGGGTAAACAAAATCTGCACAGATTATAATATTATGCATCCAAGAAATGAGAGCTTCATGACCATTAGCTGTTCCTAAAGCATACCTAAGCACTAACTTTACTGATTTGCTTTGATGGGCCTATACCAGACTTTGCTCAGCCTTCCAGAAAGCCTAATTTCTGCAGCGTGGTGGTACCATGCTGCAGCTGCTCTTAGACGACGTTATGAAATGTGCAGCACCCACACGGGGAGAGGCGTCATCGCAATGAAGGCTTTCTTCCGGGTAGCAGATTTAGCACCAGAGAACAACTAATATTTCACAACAACTTAATACTCTGTAATGCCAAAGGCAATATTTCATCATATGCCTATAGCCGACTTTAGAAGGCTTAAAAAAGCATTCAAGGTATTTACATCCTCATCAAACATCTATCCATCCATTACCTATATCTGCTTATCTTTGCAGTGTTGCGGGGGAGCTAGAGCCTATCTTTGGCGGTCATTGGGCAAGAAGCTGGGTATACCCTGGGCAGGTTGCCAGCCCATCACAGGGCGCCAAACATCCATCTATAAATCCATGGTCTACACATGCTTGTCATTTCAAGGTCATGGAGGGGATGTTGCCTATTTCCAGCTGTAATGGAGCAAAAGGAGGGGCACACCCTGAACCAGTCACCAGTCCATCACAGGAAAACACAGAGGACAAATATCATGAATGCACACAGTCAGACTGAAGGGATGTTCAGAAACCAATTCATTTAAAATGGTCATATTTTTGGACTGAGAGAGGAAGCTGGAGTACCGGGAGAGAACCCACGCAGGGATTAGAACCCAGGATGGTGTTACCAACTGCGTCACCATGCAGCCCTCTCAGTTTTTCTTTTTTTTATTGGGTCCTAATTGGAAAGATTTCTTTTTCATCATTATCATTTTCAGGATAAGATGCATTTAAAGACAACATAACATTTTCCATTACGAAACGTGGAAAAAGAGAAGCACTGTCCGCAACGCATATTTGAGATTTCCAAATTTAGGCAATTTCGGCTTTAAAACGCAATGCTATAGGCCTAGCCTTCAAAGATATTTGGGCAAAAGTGTAAATACATAAATGACGATGACGGGTAACAACTGGTGAGAATAACTGGAAGACAAGATAAGCATCAGGGTAGAATGGGAAAGAAGGATGGAGGAAAGAGTAGAAGAGAGGGAATGGCGGGTGGAAGGAGACGGGCTGTCCTTTGTGGAGTGTGGAAAGGTCAATTAGACGGTTTACAGGCCGCCGCCGAACACAATTACACACTACACTTGCGCACAAACTGGGATGCACACTGAGACATAAACGGAGGCTTAGAATTGCATTATTCGGCCGCCAACTTGCCCATCAGTTTGCATGAATAAGATGATATCTGCTGCCGCTCAGGGAACAGGTCTGCGTCACATCCACATGTTTTTATTCACACATTTTGTACCCCCCCCCCCCAGCCTTAGCACCACCCAAAAAATAAATAAAATAAAAACATATCACAGCATTCTATAAAACCAAAATATTCGACTTTCCTGCAGCAACAGGAGAGAAAACAGGACTGTGTGACCAATGGCGGATCGTGCCAATGTGGAGAGATCAGTGGTGGGATGGTGACCGAGGACAGAGGAGATGAAAGACAGAATAGAGGGATGAGAGGATGAGCACATGCTCAGTGGGTTGTCTCCCATGGTAACCGTCTGTTGCTGAAAATTCATAAATATTCATACAAAAAAAAAGAGGGAGAGGTCTATTCTATATTCATGCTCTTTTCAATGAAGCATTTATTAATTAGAGGGAGAGAGAGAGTGAGATTCATTTTTTATCAATTACTGTGGTTTCAATAATAGATATTTGAATTAACGGGAGGGAGAGGCAGACAGACTAAGACTAATAGGACATGGAGGATTGGTTTCTCTAATACTTTGTAAAAAAAAAAAAAGAATTTCTTGCCCGAGTTCATAAGACTAGATTTGATCTGTGGAAGGATTTTGTCGATATTTCACTTAAAATCCTTCTTCTTTGCTTTCTGTTAGAGGACATGATGTGTGCAGTGGTGTCATTGTAAAGATACAAAAATTAAATAATTGTCCATCTGATCATTGTCCAACGGTTTTTAAAAGTTTACACATTATTGATAATAATAATAATTCCATAATTTTGAGGCTTAAAAATGTGAGAATTTCTTCAATCAATTCAGAACCTTTTCCGCCTTTTTATGAGACACATATCTTGTGCACTTCAACTGAAAAAAAATATGAAATGGCAAAGAAAATGTAAAAACATAAAAAAAATATATAAATAATCTGGTGGCAGAATACAGCACACCTGTGAATTTTGAGCAATATTCAGATTCGGGTAAATCTAAAATGAAGGTTAACTGTCTTGGTAGGACTGACTTGACTTTTAAGATTCACCAGAAGATAAATCAATTTAATATTTTCACTCTTTCTGTGTAAATACATTTCCTTTGCATGTATTCACACAATAGATCAATGGCAACAATGTTTTCATTACAAATATAGGTTGAAAAAGCAGGTGGACGGCATCCATTTTAGGACAAATGATGTATTTATTTTTCATGTAACTGTGTGCACGCATGTAGACAAAGAAAATCCTAAATCGTCGTCTTATTGGTTCTTTTCACTCGTGCCATTTGATCTTTCATATTAGTGACTGGCTGAGTAGACGGGTGGGTGGGACTGTTTGCTGTAACTGATTATGAGTCTTTTTGCAGAGGGTTCTGTTGCTTACCTTGGCCTGAAGGACACAGGCATGCACACACGCACACACATGTGCAGCCATGAGTGCAGCTACTACTGGAGTGTTGCTGAAGTGTGATGGACGCCAACCTTGTGCTGAAGGTTGCGCAACTCCCACCGAGAGGCTTTCACTAATCTTGGGCTAGTACCAGCCTGTGGGCCCGTTCCTCCCTCAGTAAACGTTTTCTCGCATCAAGTAACACGCCTGTAGGTTTTGTGTCATGTGTTTACCGTTCGTGCTAGCTGCAAAATAACATTTCAAATCCAATCTGATGTGTGTTTGAGTAAAAAAAAAAAAAAAAACATGAAACTGTCTGCAATGTTCATTACAGCTTTAAATTACAAAGGCCCAATTAGGAAAGGACTATATACATCTCAATCAACCAGAGAACAATGTTGCAAATTTGACCTTTGCAATATTTTTGTTCAAGCAGCTGGTGGATGTGCAAGGCTAAAATGTCAGTTCAGTTATCCTGTCACAAAAGCTGCTGTCTCAGCTACTGCATTCCTCGCCTTTTGTTCTCCGGAGCGACCGGTAGAGATGCTAGCCTTGGCTGATCCGCCACAGTGGGAAGCTGAGTTACACAACAGGGCTTTTCATTCCCCCACCAGTCGGCCAGTCTGTTACCAGCTCCGCTTTGACACCAGCTCTGGATCAGTCGCTGCCTTAAAGGTAGAGTCGGCCATTTTTCCGGGGGATTGTGTGAAAAAATAAAAATGTCCCAAATCCACTCATGTCTTATTTCTTTCTACTCAGGCCTTCCTCTTCTTCTCATAGACCTGTACACGGTTTGCTTCTTGCGACTCTCAGCCATCTTTAAAGTAAACGGTGAGAGCAGCAGAACTACAATGAACAGCTAACCACTAAGCTAACCGGATGCATAAACACTAGAAGTGCGCATGTGCAGCCAGTAAAAGCAGAAACGAACAAGGAATGAGCACGGACACTGGCGTTACATGAGTGTGTCAGAATGATTGGCATGTGGAACAACCAATAGATAAGGTGATACCCCCCCCCCCCGGTACTCGAGTGATAGAGGAGGGATTCCAATAAAATACAGTTGCTAAACTCTAATGGAGAAGTAAGATGTTATCCACTTGAGCGCTATTTAAAAGAAACCATATGATTTAAGTTTTTCTATTAAAATGTAGTGGTTAATGTGATTAAAAGCTGCAGTGAAATCCAGCAACACAGCTCCCACTAATTTCTCATCATCTAAAGCAATTAACCAATCATCTGTCATATTTGTCAGCGCAGTATTAGTAGAGTAACCTTGTCTATATGTATTAAACACCTTGGTCATCACTATTGTGAATTTGGAAAGGACTATACAAATTAATGACTAATTGATTGACTGATTGTGGATGGATTTATTTTTAAGTAGATTTGTAGATCCAGATCTGATGCCAGACCTCTGGAATAATAATAAAAAATTATAATAATGAAAAATAAATCAATCAGAATAGGCTGAAAAGTCACAGAGGGGGAATGTTTCTAGCAACACGAAACATTCCATAGGCTCTCAAAAAGCAACATATTGTGTCTTAATCTAAAGAGATTCTGAAAGAGCTGAGAAACAAAATCAGTGGCATCTACCATGTTCAAGCATAAGGGTGTCCATATGTGCTCTTGGCACCAGGACACCCTAGGTCGCAGTTCAATGATTGACTTTGTTGTCGTTTCATCTGACCTGCGGCCGCATGTCTTGGACACTCGGGTGAAGAGAGGGGCGGAGCTCTCCACCGACCACTACCTGGTGGTGAGTTGGCTCCGATGGCGGGGGAGGAAGCCGGTCCGACCGGGCAGGCCCAAACGCACTGTGAGGGTTTGCTGGGAACGTCTGGCGGAGTCCCCTGTGAGGCGGAGCTTTAACTCCCACCTCCGGGAGAACTTTAAACACATCCCGAGGGAGGCGGGGGACATTGAGTCTGAATGGACCATGTTCCACGCCTCTATTGCTGAGGCGGCTAGTCGGAGCTGTGGCCGCAAGGTTGTCGGTGCATGTCGTGGCGGCAACCCTCGAACCCGCTGGTGGACACCAGCGGTGAGGGAAGCCGTCAAGCTGAAGAAGGAGTCCTATCGGGCTTTTTTGGCCTGTGGGACTTCGGAAGCAGCTGATGTGTACCGGCAGTCGAAGCGGCAGGCGGCTCGGCTGGTCGCCGAGGCAAAAACTCGGGCGTGGGAAGAGTTCGGAGAGGCCATGGAGAAAGACTTCCGTACGGCTTCGAAGCGATTCTGGTCCACCATCCGGCGTCTCAGGAGGGGGAAGCAGTGCAGCACCAACACTGTTTACAGTGGGGGTGGTGTGCTGCTGACCTCGACTCGGGACGTCGTGCGTCGGTGGGCGGAATACTTCGAAGACCTCCTTAATCCCACCAACACGTCTTCCATTGAGGAAGCAGAGCCTGAGGACTCTGGGTCGGGTTCTCCCATCTCTGGTGCTGAGGTTGCCGAGGTTGTTAAAAAGCTCCTCGGTGGCAAGGCTCCGGGGGTGGATGAGATTCGCCCTGAGTACCTTAAGGCTCTGGATGTTGTGGGGCTGTGTTGGTTAACGCGGCTCTGCAACATTGCGTGGACATCGGGGGCAGTTCCCCTGGATTGGCAGACTGGGGTGGTGGTCCCCCTATTTAAAAAGGGGGACCGGAGGGTGTGTTCCAACTACAGAGGAATCACACTCTTAAGCCTCCCTGGTAAGGTCTATTCAGGGGTTCTGGAAAGGAGGGTCCGTCGGATAGTCGAATCTCGGATTCAGGAAGAGCAGTGTGGTTTTCGTCCTGGCCGTGGAACACTGGACCAGCTCTATACCCTCAGCAGGATTCTGGAGGGGGCATGGGAGTTTGCCCAACCAGTCTACATGTGTTTTGTGGATCTGGAGAAGGCATTCGACCGTGTCCCCCGGGGGATCCTGTGGGGGGTACTCCGGGAGTATGGAGTACCGGACCCTTTAATAAGGGCTGTCAGGTCTCTGTACGACCGGTGTCAGAGTCTGGTCCGCATTGCCGGCAGTAAGTCGGACTCGTTTCCGGTGAGGGTTGGACTCCGCCAAGGCTGCCCTTTGTCACCGATTCTGTTCATAACTTTTATGGACAGAATTTCTAGGCGCAGCCAAGGTGTTGAGGGGATCCGCTTTGGTGGCCTTAGGATTGCGTCTCTGCTATTCGCGGATGACGTGGTCCTATTGGCTTCATCAGGGCGTGATCTACAGCTCTCACTGGAGCGGTTCGCAGCCGAGTGCGAAGCGGCCGGGATGAAAATCAGTGCCTCCAAATCCGAGACCATGGTCTTGAACCGGAAAAGGGTAGAGTGCCTTCTCCGGGTTGGGGGGAATGTCCTGCCCCTAGTGGAGGAGTTCAAGTATCTTGGGGTCTTGTTCACGAATGAGGGGAAGATGGAGCGGGAGATCGACAGGCGGATTGGTGCGGCGTCTGCTGTGAAGCGGGCGCTGTACCGGTCCGTTGTGGTGAAGAGAGAGCTGAGCCAAAAGGCGAAGCTCTCGATTTACCGGTCGATCTACGTTCCTACCCTCATCTATGGTCACGAGCTTTGGGTTGTGACCGAAAGAACGAGATCCCGGATACAAGCAGCTGAAATGAGTTTTCTCCGTAGTGTGTCTGGGCTCTCCCTTAGAGATAGGGTGAGGAGCTCAGTCATCCGGGGAGGACTCAGAGTAGAGCCGCTGCTCCTCCACGTCGAGAGGAGCCAGTTGAGGTGGCTCGGGCATCTGGTCAGGATGCCTCCTGGACGCCTCCCTGGAGAGGTGTTCCGGGCACGTCCCACCGGGAGGAGGCCCAGGGGAAGACCCAGGACACGCTGGAGGGACTATGTCTCCCGGCTGGCCTGGGAACGCCTTGGGGTTCCTCCTGAGGAGCTGGCCCAAGTGGCTGGGGAGAGGGACGTCTGGGCCTCCCTACTGAAGCTACTACCCCCGCGACCCGATCCCGGATAAGCGGAAGACAACGGACGGACGGATCTGTCATATTTGTCAGCGCAGTATTAGTAGAGTAACCTTGTCTATATGTATTAAACACCTTGGTCATCACTATTGTGAATTTGGAAAGGACTATACAAATGAATGACTAATTGATTGACTGATTGTGGATGGATTTATTTTTAAGTAGATTTGTAGATCCAGATCTGATGCCAGACCTCTGGAATAATAATAAAAAATTATAATAATGAAAAATAAATCAATCAGAATAGGCTGAAAAGTCACAGAGGGGGAATGTTTCTAGCAACACGAAACATTCCATAGGCTCTCAAAAAGCAACATATTGTGTCTTAATCTAAAGAGATTCTGAAAGAGCTGAGAAACAAAATCAGTGGCATCTATCAGTCTTGAAAGAGTACAAATCAAACAAAGCATAAGTCAGCCAACCAAAGTTACTTCATGAGCACATTGATGACTCATCCAGGAGGAAACAAAATAACCTGAAAAAACATTTAAAGCCCTGCATGCCTATCTTGCCTCGGTTAACGTCAACATTCATGATACAACAATACAAAAAAGACTGGACAAAAACTGGGATTCATAGCAGTGTTCCAGGGCCAAAACCAAGGCTTATCTAAAATTACACAAAGGTCTGTCTCAAATTTACCAAAAAAAAAAAAAACAACAACAACAACAAAACAACATCTTAATGATGCACAATACTATTGACTAAAACGAAAAGGGATGCGGTATTTTTGAAAAAAGCCAAGCACACAGGCAGTATATGATGGTAGTTGTGAGTTACTGCAGCTGCTTTACTGCTTCAGGACCCGGACGAGTTACAGGAGCTGATGGAAACTTCTTACAGGAACCTCCTGAGGGAGAACATCCAGCTCAGTTCAGGACCTTCATATGAAACCCACTTGGGTTATGCAGAAGGACGATGATCTAAAGAAAACCATCAAGTCCATCTCTCAAAACAGTTTGGCTTAGGTTTTGAGTGGTGTTGTTCGTGTCAGAATTCAAACCTTACCGAGATGCTAAAGCAAGTTTGTGGAAGGAGAATGCCAAACCAGGATTTTGTAGCCTACACTGAAGTGCAGACATGGTCGAAAACCATCTAAAGCGGCTAAATTATCATCCGTTCTACGAGAAAGAGTGGACTGAAATTTCTCCACAGCCACAAATCGCCAGTTGCTGCTGCTTGATGGCACTTGTTGCAGCCAGGGTTGGCACGATCAGGTAGGTTTGAGGGTGCAATTGCTTTTAGTTTGGATAGCTTTTTTTCCCCCTTTAATAAATAAAATCTGTTGAAAACAGCCTTTTGCAGTGCTATCTTTGTCTGATATCACAACTGCTCTCATTACCTAAAAGCTTAAAGTGTCAAAAACTCGAACCAGAGGAAACATGAAAGTCGTGAAATATTCTAAGTGCGTCTTTTGCTGCAGTCAATGCTTCTGTTTAGCTTTTCTCCAAGCACTGCTTCTCTCTCTATCTCTCTCTCTTCTCGGCCGCACTAGCGCGCGGTCTATGGTTCAGCCGCGCGCACTGCCTTTGCGTCCTGATTGGCAAGCGTCTCCGTCCAATCAGATGAAAGGGGCCCTCCCTTTCAGCAGCACGCCGGCTAAATCAGCGCGCGGGGGAGGCGGCGCTTCTGCAAATGTGTTGGCAAGGGAGACCCAGCGGTTCATTCATCTCCCTCCACAGATACAGAGAGAGAGAGAGAGAGAGGTGCTGAACTCGGGCGGGAGCTTGCTTTACATGAGGGACGGACTGTTGTGGAGGAAAATACTGCCGTGACATCAAGCAGGGAAGCACTTTGCTCGTCAGAAGGAGCTGAATATTCCTCCAGATATATAACAGGGTAAGTGGAGGTCAACCCCCCTCCTCCCTATTCTTGTGGGCATGCTTTCATTATACATTCAATGTGATACTGTCAAAATGAGCTTTTAATTGTTAGCCATAATAATAGGTGACGGAAGGGCAATATGCTTTTTTTTTTTTTTTTTGCTAAAGAAGAATAAGCTGCGCTACATGTGAGTCAGTGGGCGTCTCAGCTGTACTTGTTGAGCAGGTGAGCTCACCGTTTTTTTTTTTTTTTTCCTAGAGGGCACTTTGAACTGACAATTTTGGTGAGCGCATCTGCTTCCATGATCAAACTGCTGTAGCTGCTTGGAGACCACGGTGACTCATTTTAAGAAAAAGCATTCTTTATTTATTTATTTATTTTATTTTATTTTATTTTTTTGCATAGTTGCATTGTGCTAATTGCAAGATGGAATGCCCTTCATGCTGTGGGAGAAATGCAATGGCAAATCAAAGAGGAGCAGAACACGTCTGAGTCTAATCTGCCCCATGCGGGGGATAAATAATGATAGTAGCAGGTAAATAGAGACATGCATGAGTAGCTGGTGAGCTTCATATAACAGCTGCAACAGGAGTCCAGAGTTTTAGCCTTTAAGGTATATTCCGCCGTCGTGTCACCTTAAACTCAAAAGCTGTATGGTGTTTTATCAGGATTTTACGTGACTGACTAGAACATGAATGGCGAATGGTGTATGTTTTTTTTTTTTTTTTATTTCCAGGAAAATGAGACTAATCGTGCCTCTGAATTCAGATGATGAGTTCAGCATTGCAGCTCCACAGAGCCTCTCCATCCTCGAAGGGTGCACAGAATGTTGATCAGATGATGTTATCTGAAAATGGAACTACATAAACATTCTCACATCTATGCGTATTAATACGGGCCTCTGATAGCTGACCTTTAGCGCTCGGTGAAAGTTCTCAGAGCTGCTTATACTTATTAGATGGTCTACCCATCTTTTTTGTTTTTTTGTTGCATTTTACTTACCTTAAATCACACAGCATGGATAATAATTGTCACTGCTGATTTTTGTGGAAATAGGTCTGTCCTAACTTATCAGCTGCTGCATGTAGGACAGTGCTGCAGGTGCCTGACGGTTGTTATCCCCCTCTTTTTTGTAAGCAAGCCTTTCTCAAGTGCTGCTGAGCAATTACAGTCCTACATTTTGGATCCTATGGATGTGCACGTATCGCTGATTATCTTTCGGGTCACGGCTTGGCGTTACGAGGGCTTGGCAGCGTAATCGTGACCAGTTTTTTGTCCCTGTAACGACCATTGGCAAAAGTCTCTCTGCGCTCTGTGTTTTGGGACCTCCGTGGACATACATCTAGATATAACATGGGGAGAAGAAATCTTTTGTTAATAAACTAAATCAGAATTATTCTAAAAACTAAACATGTGCCAGGCCAGATTTGCTCTACAAAAAGGATATCTGAAGACGGAACCCTAATGGCGTGCTTGACTTTATTATATCAAGACTGCATCCAGCATCAAAGTCGGCGGACCACATTAATGTAATAGGAAACCGTGTTTGTATGACCGTCAACCATTTTTTTGGGTGTCCGTTCATGGGTGTGTGTGTGTGTGTGTATTTATGTGTGTGAGGATGGGTGAGTGCATGTAGAAATATGAACAGAGCTGTTGGAGTGGTGTGAATGGTAGAAGGCCTGCGACACACAGCAAGAACAGCAAAGGAGAGGTGGACTTGTCTCCAGAAGGTCAGCAGTCCCAGGTAGATGGACTCAAGGCATCACCCCAGGGCAGTTATAGACCCTCGCACAGAGGCTGGTAGTCAGTGGAGCACAAGAGCGGCAGACAGCCCCTGGGCAAAGGAGGCACTGGGTGAGACGTTGCCCTTCCGACCCCAGCCACACCGTCATCATCTCCTGCCACGAAGGCCATGCCTAGGACCCGGCAGACAAGAGCCAGCACCAACCATTGGCAGCAAGACCTGACACTAAGCAGTGGAGTTAGCCCCTGGTGGTGATTTAGCCCCCCCATGAGGCCTCCAGGACATCGCCATACCTTCAGTATCCACCGAACCAGCACAAGTGGTGGGTTAGGGGCAGGAGAGACTGTCTCCTCCACTAGAGTTTGCATATGGGTCCGTGATAATGTGAAATGTTGCAATGATGTTGCTTCCCCAATGCCTACAAGGTCTATAGTGCCACACATTAAGAACCTACTGATATGTGGTATTGCATGTTAGGGAGGAGGGGATCGGTGCTGACCTGAACCCCCCTGGCGTGTTAGCTATTTAGACCAGGAGGTTTTCCCCTGGACGGGAACTTTACTTACGGTCTTATGTCGCTCTCAGACATCGATACATTTAAATTAAACAGACCACACTTGACCTGGCTGGGAGGGGTGGGGTTGGTGGGGATTAGGCGATGCTTTGGAATAATACGCTGGGGAAAAACCCTGATATCTAGCGATTGTTATTGGGTTTATTTCAGTGTTTCATTTGTCACTAAGATTAATGGTTGAGATTAAAGTGAAGCTACATAATGAGATAGTTTTATTTAACGTTAATGTCTGACTACAGCGATGGAGTTTATTTGGAAGTGAATAATGCGCTCGTTTTTAATGTTGCTCATATTTAATGTACATTTTTACAGTAAAAAAAATCTACTTTGATAGAAATATTGAAAATAAACTAAGTCAGTTCAATTTCAAGTCAATATTTAATGGAAGATCATTTATAAAGGTGTGTAGACAAGAACAGGTGAGTCAAAATATTTTTTACAAGCAACTTAAGTGATGATTGAGATCATAAGAAATAAGTCCACCGATTGAAAGAATAATCGAGAGTCAACTATAAAAATAATTGTTAGTTGGAGCCCTACTTTGAAGCCTGACTGAAACTCTTCAAACAGGTCATTACTGTGTAAATATTCGCATACTAGATAAGCAAATATTTTCTCAAGAACTTTAGATAAGAAAGGATGGTTAGATATAGGTATGTCATTTCTTCAGCCATCTTGATCAAGAGGTTTCTTAAATAAATGTTTAATAACAGTTACCTTAAAAGCCTGTGGTACATATGAATGAAATGATCAAACAAGAAATGGTAAATGCACCTAATTAAGTCCAACAACCCCAAAGTGCTTTACACTACAATCAGTCATTCATGCACACATCCGCATTGTGACAGTGGTGAGCTGTTAGTTGCCACAGTTGACAAACATCAGCGCCTCTGACCTCTGCCTGCAGGCAATGCGGGTGAAGTGTCTGGCCCAAGTGTCTTTCGGGGTATAGAACCGGCAACCCGTCAGTTACATGATGAACTCTCTGACTCTTGCGCCACAGTAGCCAGAAGAAGCGCACCAATCTTTTATTCGCTCCACTGTTCCAAGATTTATTTATAGCTCTATTGTTATTTCCAAAAGTGAGGTGTAATACGCGGCAGCTGACCGAGCAGCAGCTACATCCTGTGCTCTGGAAAGCTGGAAAGACTTATTGATCCCCATACAGTATAATAATATCACCGTAGAGAACATGTTAAATGCCACTGTCTATGCACGCATGCACACACACACACCATTTTGTTTATTTTTTCTTCTCCCCATGCATCATTTTTATGCATCATGTTCATTTTGGTCATAAGCCATGTGGCCAGGTGTACTGTTCATCTGTCTCGTGCATCACTGGCTCAGTGTGAGCACATTGTCTGCTGTATGTCTTTGTATTTGAAGTAGGGCAGCTTTCATGATGTACACACACACACACACACACACACACACACACACACACACACACACACACACACACACACACACACACCACACACACACACACACACACACACACACACACATGCTGATTGATTCATCCATTCTTGTCACATGCTTTATTACCCAGGAAGAGAGATGATTGAATATAGAGATGTGTGTGAATGTGTTCGGTGTGTGCGTAAACTGCCTGATTGTGGTTTAACACTAATAAAAGAATCTTGAGTTTTTTGGATCAGCGGTGGGTATCTAATAAACACTTACAGCTATCGATACACACATCTGGGTGAATGTCCTTCAACTCAACAGAAGATTCCCACCAGTCAGAAACTCTGATAGCTACTAACCATGCTTAACCTTGAGTCTTTGATCAAACAGGGTCTCCGCTACGTGTAATTGATCGTGGCGCACCACCACACCAAAATAAAAGCTGCCATACCTTCAAAGTTAAAAAGTATGTTAAAACAATGTAAATATTGTGGTATAGCATACTGTATATTTACACACTTATTCTAATAATAATCAGTGTTTAAAATGAATTTAAATATCATGAGATGTTAAAATTGACCTTATTTTGAAAAACCAACCCCTCCGGCTCCTGTCTGTGTCCCCGTGAAGCTGCGAGTGAATGAAGCTACTGTGCTGCGCTGCTCTCGGTAGTGAAGAAAACTAGAGAGACAGTCCTGTGTTGCCAAATATAGCAACTTTTCAGACCCCTCTAGCCACTTTTATTTTAAAAAGTGACTAGAAACAAATCTAGTGATTTTTCTCTGTGTTTTTGGTGATTCAGCAGCTTCACGTGAAAGCAGCAATCTGTCGACTGTTCCTGTTTTACGACAGCTGCTGGAGCTGCTGCGAGTCCTTCCCAATCCCTCAGCACTGTCTGACAGGCACAAGGAGCTGCCTCGTCCTGAAAGCCCTGCATGCAGTCAGAGCAACAAAGAGAGGAGACCTGATCCGTTTTCACATTGCACATGTACAGTATAACTCATGCGCAAAGCTGCCGATGATTCTGCCCTGGATTACAAAGCGGGATTTAAATATGTGTCACACCACGGCAAAAGTAGGAACAAGTCGGCAGAGAACAAACTGAGAAAAGTGTGAAAAATCTAACATTTCTGAGAAATAAGGGATTTTTGTTTTATTGTAAAATATGCTTGTTGAAGTTATGAAGAAACAACTCAATGCTTTAAATGACCATGTCGAAGATTTTCAAACGTTAAATTTTGTATTTAAACTCAGGATGTTTCCAGCTTCAAATCCCCCCGACATGTCAGGTGGGGAAAGCCTCGGCTTATTATTATACTGCCTTTCTGTGGCTCGGCGGAGGCTTTTGTTATGCGTGTCGCCAAACAAGCTCTGTGCTTGAATATAGCAGATGACTACAAATATTTACTAAGAAATTGATGAAAAACAAAGTATAAAACACTAAAATAACAACTAATACACCAGTAGGATGTAATAATCTTTCAGAAAAACGTTGTATGCAACCAGGGTGTGCTACTGACCTATAAATATACGTCAAATAACGTGTCTATGCACCTTTAAAATACATTTTTGGTAAAATATTCTCAAGGCCCTTTCCTAATTTCTCAGGCTTGAGGTCGTAAATGTAATATGGCATGAGTATGGAATAGGGCCACCCTTATACATGAAAACAGTAAAGCTAAATATATTGCATTTTTTACATTATTGTCTTTCACCTGGTTGATGTTTGTTTTTATTTATTCAGTGATCTGGAAATTATATCTCTGATTATTTTAATGCAGCTTTTTGTCACCTTGTTTTCTGGGAACTCCTCAAAATCTCAACAATTGTTACACCTCTATTCCCAGTGGAGCAGTGTATGAGAGAGGAGACAGAAGATCCCATTTTAATAGGTCTTAATGCACAAGGCACTTGGCGGAATACATACACGAGAATGAGGTATTGTGTATATATAAACTTAGCTATATACAAGCTGTTCCAGCTTTAACCTCTCACTGTCTCTTACAGGAGGTCATCACTCATTTTTTGAAGCCTGCTGTGGGTTCCTCTAAGTCAGTGGTTCTCAAATGTTCTCTGTAGCACCCCCTTTGAAGAAGTATCCCCCCCCCCCTCCCATCCCAACAAAATAGGTCAAAAATGTAAATTTTAGCATTTTCTGTTTTAATGCATTAAAGCTGTCGTTCTCAAAAACACCCAAAATCCCTTTTAAAATTTATAACATATATATGGGTTCATGTATAACATATAAGAAGGGTTTCTAACAACTAGAATGTTTCAACATTGCCACACTTTTCAGCTATATAATATTAACAATATAAAAGGTTTTTAACCCGACCTAACTGCCTTTTGGTTTTTGTCCTTTATAAAATAATGGGACTGGGAGGAAGGTGTAGGTCTAAGTTTATTAGACAAGTAAGTATACACCAATTAGACAGTGTGCAAGCACTGTTACAAGAAAGTTTTTTTCCATTTATAGGCTTCATCGTCTTTCTATCAATACCTGGTGGGCCTGTCCAGGCCAATCTTTTGGCTTAGCCTGGCCCTGCTTGTTGCCCCACAGACACTTTGCTTTTTTGCAGATTTTTCTGTCTCCCCATCTTTAAGGTCGTTGACTCCTTCAAGTTACACATTGATCACTAAATCTGCCCTTTTGATTTCTAAAACCCTGGCCTTCTCTCCCTATTTTTGTTATACACCAATGCGGCCAGGTGTAACGCTCCTATGTCTAATCTATAACTAACAAAATTATTTCTGAAATAAATATCCCACTGAGAGAAAATACTGTCAACAATCTGACAACACAACATAGTAGAGATCGCCCGATACAGGTTTTTTTAAGGCCAATACTGATTGTTTTGACATAAGGCATATCCGATACGTGGGGCCGATTTTTTTTATTTATTTTTTTGCCCGATTCTTGAAGTCGATATTGCTTTTTCTTCTTCCATTTACATGAGAAAAATGACACAATGATAACAAATGTTACACAAGTGTCAATTTAAACAAAAAAGAAACATTTATTAAAAGGATCATAGTTCCAGAGTTTTTGCAAAAGTTTCCTGCCTCTGGCCAGATGTTGAAATCCCATCAGTGTTGTGCACGGGAGAAGAGGAAAGCATCTGCTGCTGTGCCTGCACAGCTCTTTTCTTTAGAGGCGTAATATCTTCTGAGATAAAACAGCTCTAAAGATTGAAGTTAGGCAGTGTTCTCTCACTAATGCATCAATGATGGAGTCAGTTGAGCGAGAGGGCACCGTGTCACGGAGAACACGACCCTGAAGAACTGACTGGATGAAGCCTATAGAGGCAACTGCAGTAGATGGAGGAAAACTCATTTTAAAACGGTTCAAGCCAATTACGGTGCAGTATTGTGGTTTAAGGCGGGACATCCCGGTGCGAAGAAAGAAAGAGCGGCTGAGCCCACTGCCGAATCAACATAAACATGGCAGCGCAGGAAGATGCCCGCGTAGCTGTAGCTATCGTATCTGTTTTGTGAGAATCTACGGGTTCTTCTTTGATAGTAGAACAGCTAGAAGTGCCTTGACTAGCTTACCTTCTTGTGGTTTAATTTGATACTATGATTGGCTAAAACCAACCTTTGGTAGGCGGGCACTAGGTGTAATTTTGTCCAGTCAGCTTGGAAAGGTCTGTTGAATGTCCCTCCTTCCCACAAACAAATTTGATGGGAGAATGACCAGGTTGATGTGCAGAACGGACAGTGCTACAGATTATCAATCTGGCTGGCCAGGTTACAAAAATAAGCAATTTCATTGATTTCGTGGCATTAAGAGCATCATAAAGACAAACATGCAAACCGCAATTTGTGGTCTGTATAAACCTGGACCGGGTATACACAGATCTTTACTGTGTTTGTAAATAAATAAATAAAATACCCATAAATACTTTTAAATTCTCATCTGGTCTCTTTCTAAAGAACCCTGATATCAAATTTCATTCTGTCTTCTGAGCTGGATGCTTCATTATTCCCCTAGCAACTAGGATGGTAAAAAAAAATCCATAGTCACATAATAATCGACACAGAAACTTTCGATCTGTTTAGATATTTCTTTGAGTTAAGGTCGATGCCAACAGCGCTATCCACTCCATCTGTTACACAACTTGCCGCAGCTTGGCTTCAGGACCCACAGGCTGCTTCTCTCTCACTGTCAGACCAACACATAAACGCTGGTTCTCATTTACACCAACCTGCCCCACTGATATCAAACCAGACCCATACTGTGTTGTTGTTCCACTCCACATCTACTATGCACTGAGACCCTTGATTCCCATTTTACAAAATATATAAGAAGGAGTGCAGTCTGGTCTCACTTATACTCCCAATATATTTTTTCCTAAAATGTGCGTGTGTGTGTGGGGTGGCATGAAATTACATCAAATAATTGTAATATTAGTCTTTTTTTAAATATATGTCCAGTTATTCTATAACTAATTTGGCATTGTCCCTTTCAAAGACCCATTTGTACTCCAGGATGTAACTTCCTGACTTATGTCTTGATATTTTTCTTCAATATTTCCACCTAATGTTCACTCCTTTTGATTCCATCAGTTTTGTGAAGCACATCAGCCCCTCTATAAGCGAAACAAACCCACCACATGTAGCTGTTGCTGCCACCCCCATTCCTCATCTTAATGCTAACTTAAGTTGACTTATTAAATTAACTTTCCATTTACTTTGCTCCAGAGTCTTTAGTCCTTTAGTGTTTCCTCACTACCGTGGCTTTCTGTCCTGACATGTTTTAATATCATAATATATATAAAAAAACCAAGGATGTAGGTTGCACTCTTAATGTTACTATAAAATACAAAACAGATAGAAAAAACAGTTTTGAGATTAAGAAACCGAGCATGTACGAATACAACCTTGTTAGAGTTCAGGGAAACATGTTTTCGAACAGAGCCAATCATATGCAATCCTCACAAAAGAAGTAGTTTCCTTCAAAATTTGTCATATGGGTTATACAGCTTGTTGTTGGATCCAGTTTATGGTTTGAGAAACCTTTACCTAATAAATAAACATACTTCATTTGTTGTTAATTTAAAGATTCTAAATATGTTGACCTATGCTTCAAGTTTCAAGTGGTTGTCAGTTTAAGTGCTTGGACCATGTTTACCCCTTTTAAATCTGTCTTAAATTACAAGTTCAGAACTCTGCATGAAGCAGCGGAGCCATTGTGCACTTCTTTTGCCTTCAGGCATCAGTATTTCTGTTTCAATTTCAACTCGTATCGCAGCCATAAATCAGTCAGCCACTTATTTTTGGCCGTCAGCCTCGGCCTGTGCCGGATGGAGGTTTGGCAGCAGACCTGGCGGTTCTGTCAAGGCAACCAATGTTTCTGATGCATTGTGTCTGTCAGTTTGCTGAGCTGCCCCGATAATCTTTTAGCTTAATGTTTATTCACATATCAATAAGCAGGCTCTCTTTGCTGCATCAGGTTATCATTCACACTTTCTTTTATTTACCCTCTGTGTAACAAACACACACACACACACACACACACACACACACACACACACAATGCAGTTCAGATGATAGTAGATAGCAGAGCTGGTGTTGACTAGTATCTTATTGATTGTCCCCATATCGCGTCTGTTTGTACTTTTTCCACTCTGAAGAGACGACCCAAACACAGCCCAGCACGGACACTGGCTCTGTGTGGGACACCCAGCTTCCCATTCTTTGCTCTTTTCAACTCTACCACAGCTTCTTCCAGCTGATCATTTTCCCTGACAGCAACCTGTTTCTTCCTTGGTTGGGGACCTTTTCCACCAAAGTCACAGGGGATGACACACATCATGATAAAATCCTAATAAAAGTGGGCTCAACTTTTTGTTCTTACTTGTGGAAAACAGCAATTCCACCTAGAGGATCGGACGGTGTCAGATTATAGTTTAAAACTTGTTTTAAAGCATTTCAACTAGTTCTTGATTCTTATGAAAGAACTTCAAAGTGTAGACTACCTCTGATTTTACAGTGCATAAAATCTTTAACTGACTGAAGTAATGTAGAGAAACTGTTGACAAACAATATTCCAGTAAGACCTTTTTTAAATTATTCGTGAAACGTGGAGTTAAGCCCAAAGTTATTACCTTATTTAGTTATTTTTTTTCTTTGACCAAATTAGACATGAGTTCTACATACATATTTTACCCGCAAACTCTCATGTAGACAGCGAGGACCGGAGAACCAGTAGAACCAGTGGGGTTCTACTTTTAGAGAACATAATAGAGAACTAGATGAATGAATACAATTTCAGCCAATCAAAAAGCCCATCAAAAGTGTCAAAGCTGCCTTACCTGAAATATATTTGATAATCTTGAGTGAACATTAACACTTAATCTGCTTCTTACTCATTGTTGGACTCCAATCAGTTCTTTGAGAGCACCCACAAAACCAAGGTGTGCAAGATGCGCAAAAGTTTTGGCTTTAGCACAACACTTGCCAAAGCAAAAGAGATCAGAACAGACCTTTGATAGCTTTTTCTAGACAGTGGTAGAAGTAGAAAAATAATACTTTAAGATGCCCCATCGCCAACCTCAGAGGAGCACAAAACATAATCCTGAAGAGTCAGTGAAGATGTTTTTAGAGCTCTGGATTTACTTGGTGGTGAACTTGTAAGGAATGTTGCTGGTGAACCTGATATTCAGCCGGACTCAGAGTTACGTTTTTTTTAAAAGGTTTATTGAGAGGGAATGAGTAATGGCAGGTGAAGCAGGCAAGCAGGACCAGACCTGACCAGATGCAGGTGGATTCAGATTAGAACAAAGGATTTAATGGTTTACGGTGTGGGCAGGCAGGGATGAGCAGGGGACCAGAAGATGGAGGTAATGATAGACCAGAACTGGCGACGTGGACCGGGGAACCACATGGCTGGAATTGTACACAGGTGAGCTGAGTTGACTAATTAGTGGCAACAGATGAAGCTGATCTAGAGTAGAGTGGTGGCTGGTGGGAGACTGAGCTGATTGGATGATGAATTTGAGGTGAAGGCAGATAAAGAAAAGTTCAGAAAAAGTCCAAGACAAACAAAACCTTAAATTATGACAGGAAGAGGAATTCTGTTTTCAACAGAGAGCTCTGCAGGTGGTCTGATAAGTTCTGCAGGTGAAACAGAGACGATCAGTTTGCCATTTTTGTCCTTTGTAACTAAACAAGAAGAAATTTGATTTTGAAAGTCTACGCACAAAGCTTGATATCCATCTGCACGCAATTCAGTGTTTTGGAGATAATAGTAAAATGTGTGACAAATGTTAAAAATGCAACACTTTTGACAAAAATATACTGCAAGAAACGCATAAATGGTTAAAGCTGTGCTAAGAGGTCTTTCTCAAGTCTTTGTCATCTAAAAACAAATTTCAAAGTCAACAAGGACTGAAAATGGACTGAACAGTTTGATGTCTGTGTCGGCGCACAAACACACATCCTTGTTTAATATACATAGTGAGGACCGTGCCTTGACTTCCATAGACTAGCATTCAAGCCTTTCTATCGCCTGACCCTAGTCCCTAACCCTAACCTTTACCGGTTTATACCAAAACCCTAACCTAAATCTAATTGACGCCTTGGTCATAAACCTAACCCCTAGCCCGGGAATAAAGTGAGGACCTTTTTTTTGGTGATCACTTTACATCAAAGTCCTCACTTTACTAGTAAAATTAGAATTTTTTTTTTTCTCTCAGCTGCAAGTACAAAAACAAACACACACACACTAATCTTCGCATATATTCATAATTACTAGTAACCTTCACCAGCATAATGACAGGTAGAAGCAATTCTTTCATGTTATCCTGACGAAGATGAATGTAATAACTTAAGCTTAACTAATGCTTGTCAGATATACAGTCATATTCAATAATTTAGAATATTATTGAACTTTTTTTTTATTTCAGTATCTCAATTCACCGAGGGAAATACATTATAGTTTATAGATTAACTTAGATTGATGATGTTTTAAAGCCTTTATTTCTGTTAATTAGCATTTTTTTATATCCACCTTCAGCTAATAAAAACACAGATTTTAAAACTAGAATATTTCATCAGACCAATAAAAAGCTACATTTTCATGCAGAAATTGGGGCTTAATAAAAAATAAGTTTAATAACTGCTTAAAGGTTATTGTTTTTTTTATAAAGGTACATTAAATCAGACAAACAAGCCTCTTAGAAATGCATGTAGCGTGAATTTCTCTGCTTTCCCGTTTCCATTTAACTTGCCCTTTTACCATCTGCATCTACCTTATCTAGGAGTGACATTGACATGAAGTCATGTGAGTGGGGGAAAAAAAGCACTGTGTTAAAATTTTAAGAGTTTCCAGACTGTTAAAATCCCCGTTCATCGTCTGAAGACACAATACATTCTGGAAATAAACAGAAGGTATGACTAAAACGGTCTCTCTGTCAAGAACGAAACTCTGGTGTAAACAGATTAGCACACTTTAGATTGGAGCACAGTGACACTGATCAAAGGTTTGATGCCCAAAACTGTCACAGAACACAGTCTTCTTCCAGACAAACCGCTTAGTGAAAGGTTGTTGAAAAGACACAAGATAGAGGATGTTGTCTTCTGTCTAAATGGCAAATAAATGTAGTTGGAAAGTAAAAAGTAAAAATTTATCTTTGTTTTGGCTAAACAAGATCTGGACATAAGGGCTCAATAAGATATATTGGTTGAGGCTAAAAAGGCACATTGATGCACTGAATGAGCCACAAAAACAAGATATTTACAGATGAACCGTGTTTGGAGGGATGATTTGCTTCTTACATTGCACAGTGAGTTGACACACCCAGGTGGGCCACTAAAAGGTTTTTGTCTGATCTGAGATCCATCCATCCATCCATCCATCCATCCATCCATCCATCCATCCATCCATCCCCCTAGTTAGTTGTATGTACTTTTTGTTTCTCTTGATTTAAGCGGACTGAAAACATAATGGACCATATCTTTAAAACCAAATTAGGACAATATATCGAAATTTTAAAAAAATATAGAGATTTGAAAAAAAGAGATGTAAGCTGAGACTATGTTGTTCATATCGAAATGGTCTATGTTGCGTTAGAATTATACTTTTATGTATTCCAGTAGGTTAATTTTCAGCCATTTCTTATATTTATCTAAACCTGTTTGTTAAAAAAAAATGCGCATGTTAGACATTTGGGATAAAGCTTTGAGTCAGAGATGCCTTCTTACAATTAATTTATGAAAATAAAAATATATCGAGATAAATATCGTATATTTGCATTCAGCCTAAAATTATCAAAATATTACTTTTGGTCCATATCGCCCAGCCCTAATTGTGACACACACACTCTTGCTTCCATTGGTAATGTTTTCTTGTAGAATAGTTTGTTAATGGTAATGTTAGCCTGTTGACTCTCTTTTGATCTAACTTTAATAATTCACTTTGTAGTTTAGTACCATTAAAGTTAATCTTGTGAGGTAAAGAGTTACTGAAGAGATCTCTTGCTGCTTCATAAATTTAGCACTTTGCATTGAATGTTGTGAAATGTCTGATGTTTCAGCCGGTCTCAGCACATCTCAGCTGAGGAAACTGTACAGTGTACAGAGCAGGTCTTACAGAACAGAAAGTTTGACAACTGTAGTACCCACTACAGTCTCTTTTTCACATTTAGAGTAATAGGAAAGAGTCTTGACAAAACAAAAATTGAGTTCTTTTGCAAGTTGTGCATATGGAAATTAGCTGTAATTTTCACACATTTTGGAGGAAAACGTGGTTAGCCAGCTCCTTTCGGTTGTGACAGACATCAGTGACATCAGTAGTCAGTCAAAACTATCAAGATGCTCCCATGCTGGTATTTTAAAAAAGCTCTGATAAGGTTTTTAAGATAATAACTTGGATCCCTACCTGACATCATTTGCTGTTTTGTGTTATTAATACCAACAAACTTGGCTACTTTCTTTAAGATGCTTTAAAAGGAACAGGAACATTAAAGTAGTGTTCTGTATATTTGGCACTTTGCCTGCTTATACGGTGCTACGATATTATAATATTGTTCTAGGTGAAAAACTCATCTTAAATATGTTTGATTAGGAGAACAACTTTTACTTGAGTATTTTAGTTTTGGAAGTAAAGTCTGCCGGCCTTCGTGCATTATAATGCGGTGGGGGAAAGCCTGCACCTTCTTCAACAAACCCACTATTATTTAGACAAGGCAGACAGCACTGTGAGGATCATGTTCTTTGATATGTTGGGGCAGCATCAGAACAACTGACCTAAAGAAGGTCAACAAGCTTATACAGAAGGCTTGCTCTGTTCTGGGGAACCGTCTTGTACCTCTGGAGATCACTGCATAGAAGGATTCTTCATAAAATAAAAAGAAAACTGTGGACAACCCTGAGCATCCTCTTTATCAGACTGTTGCACAACAACACAGTGTCTTCAGTCAGAGACTTTTCCACATTCACTCTAAGACAGACCGGTACAGGAGATCCTCCTGCCTTCAGCCATCACCTTCTACAACAACTCTTTGAAGAAACCCCTATGAGTTACACCTGGATGTAATTGCCCTTGGGGATTAATGAAGTACTTTTGAATTTAATTTGAATTAAATGGCTTTGATCAGTCATTCACAACCCTGGACTGCAGAAACCGCTGCACTGTTGCAGTGAAGCTATCACGGCACACAGTATTTTAGTTCCCTATCCTCCCCTCTGAATTGCATTCTTTAAGTATTTCACAGTCCAGCACGCAAACCTATTTGAGCGTCTCAACCCATCAACTTTGTTTCCGTTGAGCTGGCCTGGCAAACCCATACGTAGTGACACACATGGCATCCTACGCGTTTACTGCTCGGCTTTCCACTCAGGGATTTACTATATCTGACAGCTGAAATGAACAGGTATTAAGGTCCCCTCACACCCAATAAGATACTCGTCATATTCTACTCAATGTCCAGCCTTATCTCTGGTCCAATCTTCATCTGCATCACGTCCTCAGCCTCCCTCAGCCTCCCTCATCTGGCTTCCCCCTCAGCAGTGCATAACCATGATTGAGTAATCATCCTCGTATTGTTTTTCCTTAACACAAAGCATCTTTATCTTCTTACACTGCATCCTGCTTTTATTGTTTCCGCAATTTGCCGGCTAAGACGTCTCTTTGTCAAACAGTTAAAGCTAGCATCGTAACTTACGGGCCGCGTGGGCTTTTTCACATGAATGGCATGCTAAAGACGTCATTGCACACAGCAGACACAGCGTGGTGTCAAGCCAATCGATGGCTTTGTTGAGCAGAGTTCCCACAGCTCTACATTTGACCTAAGAGCTAAAACATGAAATATCACAGGGCTCCAATGCTTTTTATGCTCTTTTGAAGTGCTTATTATGTTAAAGTCAGTGTGAATAATTGGATCCACTTCGCTTTCTGTGTGTGTTTGAAATCCAGAAGCTAGAGCACAGCAGAAAGAAATGCAGCTGATGTTTAAACTAAAAGAAACATCCTAATTGCAGAGTTATGAGTACTAGTTAAATGACTCGTACAGAGTCGATATTCACACGTTGCTCAGTTTTTTCCGTGGCTTTTTTTTTTTCCTCAGCCTGCACTGTTTGGTATGCACTCCGTGTGTACGGCGTCACCTTTTTGTTTGCACTCTGAAAAGCTTAAGCTCCTCCAGGGACCCCTAAACGATATAGCGAAGAAGGCTGTTCATCCAGCTTGTCAGAGATTGGACTCTGATGGTTATCTCTGCATAAACTCTGACACCAGAGAGTCGTGCCTGGAGAAGATGAGGTGTCAGAGAGTTGGGAATTCAACCGGGGAATGGTTTCAGTGGATTAAAAGGTTGCCTGTTCTGCCAATGTGAGCAATCGTTCTGATTGCCTTCCCAATGTGTTTACATGTATAATCTAATGGTGGGTATTTCTTCCTTAGAAAACTATTTCATTTCTTTTCTACTGCCAGAGAGATAAAATTAAATTAAATTCAATTTTATTTATATAGCGCCAATTCATCTCAAGGCACTTTCCAAAGTCAAATTCAATCAGATTATACAGATTGGTAAAAAAAAAAATCCTATCTAAGGAAACCAGTTGATTGCATCAAGTCTTGACAATCACCATTCACTCCTGCAGAAGCGTAGAGCTACAGGGAGAGTCGTCTGCATTGTACATGGCTTTGCAGCAATCCCTCATACTGGGCAAGCATGAAGCGACAGTGGAAAGAAAAACTCTCCTTTTACGGGAAGGAAAAATGTCCAGCAGAACCGGGCTCAGTATGAACGGTCATCTGCCTCGACCGACTGGGGGTTAGAGAAGACAGAGCAGATACATAACAAACCCAGACCCAAGATAACGTATAGTTCATCCAGCTGATTGTGAAAAACATAAAATGACAACAATAAAACAAAGTTAATTATTTCAATCTCTACAACAAACTTTTACCGAAAGAGTTACTTCTGGCTGGCATCTGCTGTTAAGGAAGTGGAACAACTTAATTGTAGTTTCTTAAAGACTTACCTTCTAAGACATTTATTATGCAGCATTAAAGTGTCACCATATTATATTGCAAGTCACAAGTCAGTGTGTTTATGACGCCCCTCTGTTCTGCGCATGCATTTACATTTGCAGGTCGTCGTGAGTGTTGGCTGAATTTTATTTCAAGAGTGCCATTTAGAAGTTTAGCAGTGGACGTTTATGACCCGAGTGAATTTATTTTATTAGCTGTTCCTTGAAATAAACGTTCTCCCACAGGAGAGAAAGGAGCTGCGTGTTGGCAGCATAAAACCCTCTTTTCTGCCTCTGCCTTCCCTGCAGTTTACTTTATGTAAGGCAGTTAGGGTGCCCTGACATGTTGTTTTAGACTCAGCGCAGCGACCAGTGCGTGTGTATCTAATGCACATCTGAAAGGATGGATCTGCATCTCTGCGCAATTCAGACTCGCACCTTGAAGAAATCAGAACATCCTGAGATCTAACCATGTAAAAACAGGGACATACTCATTGTCCACAGTGCTTTGGGAGTTTAGTAAGGGGATGAACTTCCAGCTGACCAGTGCAGAGTCAAAGATTTGTTCAAAAGTGATCCTTGCTTTCTTTCTGAGCAGCACATTGTTCTTTATCTTTGTAGTACTCCACCAATATTTCTTGGTATCTTTTATTTCTCAGCTTCTCAGCTAACGTGTCCCCCGTGGATCTGCGCTTTGTTACAGGAATGCAACACAGAAAAATAATAGCACAGTTCACAGTGATTTGGGGCTTGGCTGCCTCCATCCCCATTACTCATTCCCCAATTTAGCGTGACAGGATGATATTTCAGCCAAAAAACTGCCCTCACACGATCAGGACCGTCGGCTGAGTCCCGTGTCAAAGTGCGTAAGCAGCTCCGTGAGTCAGGGATGGCGTCATGGAGGTGCTGCAGTGGCCATCAGCATGTGGAGCATGTGTGTGGTGATGGTGGCTAATGGGCCGTTTTATGGGCTAAAATGAAGCGATGACATCAGAGATCTCACCGGCACCCCTTGAGCTCGGAGTCATAATTTGGAGAAACAGACATTTGCTGCAGATTTTATAACATCTGTTTCACAGCTTTGACTTGCTAAATGTCTTCTACGTATGTGTTGCTAACCAGGGTCATTGCACAACTTGGTTTCTTTTGATGTCGGCTTTACTGTAAAGAAAAGAATAGGAATGTGTCAAAGAAAATACATGACTGGGTAAAATACATTAAAATAAAGAGAAAACGCACATTTACTGAGGATGGTCCAATAGCTAATTTCACACTCCAGCTTCAAGTCCAAAAATACCAATGTTAGGATACTCTAAACTGCTCTTAAGTGTGTCTGCATGCAGTGTCCAAAATTAACTTCCTGATTAGATGTAAAAATCAACCGGCCAAGCTTACTTTTTACTGGCCAAAACATTAATTCTGACTGACCCCTGCTAAATATCTCAACATAATCCCGCAACGTAATTAGCCTGAGCTAAACGCTAGTTGTGGCAAATGGACATGACGAAGTTGCTGTCGTTCTTGCGTCACATGTGCGAGGGTTTGTCTGCGTGCGCGTTTGTTGTCATGCGAGCTGAAAGCAGAGGGACATAAAGAAGCATTCATCCAAATGGTGACTAAAAAACATGACTTATTTGGTACAAACATTTACTCGCCATGTGGCAGCTAGCCCTCGAAAATTCCGGACCCTGTCTGCATGGCTCTCTGTGATGAACGGGTTACGTGTCCAGGGTCTACTGTGCCTCTTGCCCATTGACTGCTGGAGAAAGACACCTGTGACCCTGCATGGATATGTGGGTATAGTAAATAGATGGATGTTAAAAAAGGAAGTATTGCACCATGGTATCTTGACTTTTCGACTGGCAGATCACTTGTAGACGAGCAAGGCTAAGGGGCAATAAATAATCAGTTTCAAACTGGCAGTTAAATGCAATAAACACCATTATTTTTATGATGACTAATGTCTGCTAAGACTACATTGCTGCTTTAGAAGGAGAAAGTGGCATCCATGCCCCAATCCAATGCTCTTGAATGCTTGATCTTCAGCGAGTGTGACCACCTCTTTAGAGGCTGGTCTGGAGCTGGTGTTGAATAATGGTTATTTAAGAGTTCAAAGACCACTGTTTGTCGTCCCAGGAACGGATGTCCCAGCAAATACCCTCAAGGTCAGTTCATTCGATGCCCAGAGAACCAAAAGATCTGAAGAACTCTACCTGAAACTCTGCAGGCCTCAGTTAACATGTTTCATGTTCCACTTTGTGACAGCATGATTAGAAATAGCCTGAGCAAGTAAGAGGTGGGAGGAATTAACCACATAACTTCTGGAACAGTGTCAAACAAAGAAGAGATAAGCACAGCATATTGGCATAAAACACAATTATCAATTAAGCATTGTGTTGGCTTTTTTTCTGTGTGTTTACTTTTCTTAAGTTTTCATCTTCTAAAGCATTTAGAATTGTGCTGAATTTGCTGTTATAAATAAATTTGCCTTGGTCGTCATTGAGTTGGGGAATGGCTAAAAATCTAAGTTATCCTGGTGTTTCATTGACCCAGTCAATGATAAGACCTGATCATTGATCAGACCCTAAACTTTATAAAACTAGTGATGGAACAAAGCGATCTAAAACTGAATTCGTCACCAAAAAGCTACAATGTCAAATGACAAATCTGTGGATGTCAGTTGAATAGTCCAGGTTCAGGGGTGGCAGGTCATCTAAATGTCTGGCACTGAAACTCAGAAATGTGCACTTTGTGGAAGAGTAGCAAGAAGAAAGTCGTTCTTGAAAGAAATCCAAAAAAATCCCCTTTGTAGTTTGCTGTAAACATGTTAAAGAAGGTGCTTTGGTCACATGTCATCAAAATAGACATTTTTGACGACCATGCAAAATATGTTACAGGAAACTAACTGCACAGAACCCAACTGAACAGCATCCCCACAGTAAAACGTGGTGGAGGTAGTATCATACTGTGGGAAAGCTATTCTTCACCTGGATCAAGGAAGCTGGTTAGAACTGCTGTGGAGATAGATGGAGGGAAATGCAGGGTAATTCTAGAAGAAAACATTTTTGTTGGAAGAAAAAGTGGAAATATATGGATTGATTTCCTTCCACGTTTATATACATGCCACCTTTTGTTGGTATATCGCATAAAATTCCCCTAACAATACATTGAAGTTTGCTACAGCAATGTGACTAAATTTGGATAAATAGGTTTATTGATCAAAGACTCTTAAAGGCACAGTAGATCAATCAATTATGTCCTCAATTTAATTGTATTTTTTACTGATTTAATATATTTTTCTACTCTTTCCTGAATCTGCTATGGGAGTTCAGAGCAGTAAATATTTCTTTCTATTTTTCATGTAGCCATATTGCATACAATAATAGGTTAATATTTCCATTGCATTGATGTGTTTCATATGTTCAGTAATCCAATTATTTATTTATTTTTATCGCGACAAGAAAATCTTTTTTTACGTCATTATTGGACTAAAATACACTTGGAAGATTAATGTTGCAAGATGTCCGACACAACCAGATTCAAATATTGCGGAGTTGTTTTGGCTGCCTCTGTTCGAAAATAATTATGTTCTCATTATGTTCATAATCCTCATGAGTCCTGCGAAGTTCAATGACTGCTCAACTAGTCTTGTGTTGTTTCTCCCTTCCTATCCAGAGAGGTGAGGTATCATGGGGAAACACAACAGTAAGCTGGCCCCCGAGGTCCTGGATGACCTGACCAAGAGCACAGAGTTCAACGAGGCAGAGCTCAAGCAGTGGTACAAAGGCTTCCTCAAAGACTGTCCCTCTGGCATTCTCAACCTGGAGGAGTTTCAGCAGCTCTACGTTAAGGTGAGAGCAGGGAGAAGGAGACGTGCTAATGGATTTTCTATTATTAAGGATGTTTTGTGTCCAATAGGTGGAACTCTTTGGGCTAATTACTTTTATTCGAAAACAAATGATTGTAATAAAATTGTAACAGTGGCGCAGTGGGTAGCGCTGTTGCCTTGCAGCAAGAAGGTTCTGGGTTCTGCATGGAGTTTGCATGTTCTCCTTGTGCATGTGTGGGTTCTCTCCGGGTACCCCCGGTTTCTTTCTTGTATTTAGTGTAGGCCTCCTCTGTTACTGCAATTAAACAACATGTAGATCTGTTTTTCACGCGTATGCCTCGTTTAGGTGGATCAGCCAGCCTCTCAGGTACAGTGATGTCAAAAGCATAAGTTTGTTATAGGAAATGACAAAACAACCCGAATGTTTTACCATTAGCATGGACCACAGTTAGCAGCTGAACCAGAAGTCAGTCGAGACAGACGAGTGCAATTTGTTTTATCTGTGAGGCAGACACCCTGTCACTCTTAAGGTGGCTTAAAACCTTCTTTTTTTAAGCTTATAGGTAGGGCTAGGGTATCCTAAGCTGTCTCTGTAGTTATGCTTCAAATGCTGTGTCTGCTCGTAGAATAATGACCACCTCTCCTTACTCCACTACTTTCTCCTACTACTCTCCAGCTATGCATTAAATGCAGTCATTGATGTCATTAACTTTATGTTTTTCTGTAATGATTTAAATTATTAATAATAACACACAATTTAAAAGTAATTACATTTATATCCAGGTATACAGGAAATAATTCAGTCCAGATAAAACATTCAAGGGCTATGCAGTTGATACAAGCTGACTGGATCAAGGCATTGACATTGGAGCAATCGCCGTTCCTGAGTAAGAATGTGGCAACACAAATTCACCACAAATTTCCTGTTAAGAGAACAACAAATTCTCTTTTAGCAGGAAATAAAAACGTTAGCAAAAAATTGTCATTAGGAGAAAGGATATGTATGTTGCTTGGACTTTGGCCAACTCAGATAAAGGTGGGTAGAAATCTTTCCCAAAAAACGGCCTTGTAAGGAGGTAGGTCTCTCTGGATGGCAACTAAATGTTTAACTTGGTGGTCAGACTGTGCTAAACATTTTTACTTTTTACTTTCTAAATCTCCTCAGCAGTTTGTACTCCTCTGCGGTTCATACTTTCTGTTAACCTATTCATTTTTGACTGTAGTTCTGAATGTAATGTGCAAAAACAACATTTAAATCCAGACACCCATAATGAATATCACTGTTTTGCAGAGTTTGGATCCACAATCATTGATAAAATTTGCCAACCTTAGTGAAAAGGTTTAATTAAAGCAGGCGAGGATTTCCGCTGTCAGCTTCTCCATGAATATGGAGACTCCCAAATGGAATCGCACACAAAGAAAAGCCTAAGTTGATTAAGAAGTTAGGCCTTTGATGTCAGCAATAGCTAATTTAAAGGCTTTATGTGGAATGAGATAGAGCTGAACACAGAAGCACTGGGAAATGACTGATTTCTATGGGAAAAGAAAACAAACAGTACAGAGAGTTAATGTCCACAATAGCTCCTTTATTGGCTTTGTCCAGGAAAGACGTAGAATTATGAAACAATTACATTTCAGAGGAAACACCATGCATGAATCACTCCACGTTACACCACATGCTACAGTATAACAGTGCATCTTTTCCACAAACCCTTCTGATCCCCTTTCATTTCTATTGGTCTTTATTTTCATCAATGTCTCAAGGGGGTCAAGGCTTTACATTGAGAGTCACCCTGGACTCCAGCCAAAAAAACCCTTCCACCCTTTTTCATCTCCATCCTTCCATTTTTATTAAGCATGGTGTACACAAGGAAAACAATGCTAAACAGAGAAACACTGGGCCAGGAAATATTTCTGTGGGAAAGAAAAAAATTAAGACTAAGCACTGCAGTATAAATGGCAGCAACAGCTCTTTCAATGGCTTGGAGCAGGAAAGACATGGACCTATATACCACATACTCATGCGGAGGAAAGACAAAGAGTAACCAAAAGGTAATGGGCTGCAAAAGGCTCTGTGAAAAGAGACACGTCTAAATGCTGAAATACTTGGCGAGTTGCAATAGCTCAGTCAGTGGCTCTCTCTGGGGATTATGAAAATCCGAAAGGTAGAAACACTTGGCCTGGGGTGCTTTCTGTGTGATAGGATTCTGCCATCTAGGAAAGATATACAGCAATGTTCCCATGTTTGACAAAGGCATTTTCCACTTAAAGATAACATCAAGGTTCTTCACAGTCCAGTTTTCATGATTTTCCTTTTGCTTTGTCTTTGTTTCACTCTCCAGTTTTTCCCAGTTTTTCTGTAGTTATGCTTCAAATGCTTCGACTGCTGGTAGAATCCTGGCCACTTCTCCTCACCCTGCTACTTTCTCCTACTGCTCTCCAGCTATGCATAAAGAGCAATAACTCTGTCTTTGGCTCTGTCTGGGGATTAGGGAAATCCAAAGGTAGAAACACTTGGCATGGGGTGCTTTCTATGTCATAGGATCCTGCTATCTAGGAAAGATATACAACTAGGTCCCATGTTTGACCAAGGCATGTTCCAGTCACAGATAACATCAAGGTTCTTCACAGTCCAGTTTTCATGATTTTCCTTCTGCTTCTGCTTTCTGTTTCACTCTCCAGTTTTTCCCGTATGGCGACGCATCAAAATTTGCTCAGCACGCCTTTCGCACCTTTGACAAGAATGGTGACGGGACCATCGACTTCAGGGAGTTCATCTGTGCCCTGTCCATCACCTCCAGGGGGAGCTTTGAGCAGAAACTCAACTGGGCCTTCAACATGTATGATCTGGACGGAGACGGAAAGATCACACGCATGGAGATGCTGGAGATCATAGAGGTCTGGGACTGTGGGCAGCAGGAGAACACTTTGAATCCACACTTGAGGGTTGCTTCTAAAAGGTTTGTCCCTTTCTCTCATGTTCCAGGCCATCTACAAGATGGTGGGCACGGTGATAATGATGCGCATGAATGAGGATGGGCTGACGCCCCAGCAGCGCGTCGACAAGATCTTCTCCAAGATGGACAAGGACCACAACGACGAGATCACCCTGGAAGAGTTTAAAGAGGCTGCCAAGTCCGACCCGTCCATTGTCTTACTGCTGCAGTGTGATATGCAGAAGTAGAAGGGGAGGGGCGGGGAAAGCAGGGAGGGATGGGGTAAGAGGTGAACTGAAACTGGGGAAGGGAGGAGGCTGAGAAGAGACAGGGAGGGATGCGTTTCTGCAGGAGGAGGAGGGATCCATGACCGGAACTGTGCAGACCTCTTGATTGATGCCATTCCACTTTGTCCCACTGAGCTGTCCTCTGCTTCACTCTAGATGAGAGGCTCGACAAATGCGGTCAGATGGTCTGCGAAAAGCGGAATTCCCTCCTGCTGCATTTGGCGCAGAGCAGAGCAGCATGGTGTTACTCGTGCTTTCACACTGTGCCGAATGTGAGATCACAGGGCTGCAGGGTAACAGCACTGTGGAGATCAGCTATACCGAGAATGCTACTTTATATCCATGCAAGCCTAGACGTTTCATTAGTTCAACGTCCACAGTGCATTTGAAGCCTTCTAAAAAGTGAGGGGCATTTAACCAACTAAGGGCAAGTTGTTTATCCGTAGTTTCAGGCAATAAGCGCAAACACTGCTGGGTGAGCAGTGAAACGACCTGTTTGTGCGTCTGTCACTGTATGTGTTTCTGCCTTATGCAGGCTGGAGCCAGATGCACTGTTCAGGGCAGACCCTGGCTGCACCGACTAGATCCTCCCCAGCCAAATTCCCCGCTGCTCCTGGCGAGTGTTTCGCCGCAGATTACTGCTCAGTGTCCACCAGCTAAACACCAGGCAGGCAGCTGATGAAAAGTGTCACACTGCTGCCTCCAGCAGCATGGCGACGCATACCGATGTGCTCCCCGGTCACTTCTAGCTGCGATAACAAAAATCAATCTTTTGGTCAAAGGGCTTGTAATCTAGTTCATGCTAAGACTTGTGACGCTACCTGAGCTTTTGTTCGGCAGGTTGTGTTCCAGTCTCCCCGCTCCACGAAACAAACGCACGCCGAATCCTACAAAGCGCAGTCTTTCTTCAGTAAAACCCCGTATTTGATCAAGAAGGAGGAGGCCCTTGACCATCTGAGAGCGGGGGTAATCGCAGCAGTAATTATAGATCTTATGACAGAATGGTATTTCTGAGAAAGGCCAAAGCTGCCTCCGTGATTCAACGTTGTTTCGCATTAGATGGCCGTCGCTTCCCTTCCGCTCCCCGCGCCCTGCCGCTGCCCCGTTTCTGTTTTCTTCCTCCCTAAATGTCAGAGAGGAAGCGCTTTGATAATAGGTAAAGAGAGAGGAACTTTGCTCTGATCTACAATCGATGAGAAGGGGAGCAAAAGGTTGAAGGGGTAGCTCAGGTGGAGTGCGTGTCACCCGCGTTAAGCCAGACGAGAGAAGGGAACCGACTGGCGTTACTACATATTAGCATTAAATAGCCTGAGATATATAGAAACCATTGTGTGGTGGTTTGCTTTAAAACAGTGCTAAATTAGTGTCTTTTCTGGGGGAGTTTTGCCAGTCACTACTTTCTCGCCCCTGATGCAGATCCAGTACATCCTAGTCAGATTTCCTGTCCAATTCTTCTTTAAAGTCAAAGGCATGAATATCTATGTAACTTCAAATGGTTTAAGGAGTTGTAAGGTGATGCTCTATATGTCACTCAGCAAACACATTGCAGATGGAGCAGTACCTGCTTAGATTGACTGGCTGTACCAGGAGGACATATATCTAACTTGACATACAGCTTCAGTACTCTTGCTCTAACTGGCAACGCTCTAACAAGGAACAGTTTGCTGAAGGGTCCGGCTGAAGCTAGCATATATTAGTCTCTCTTTTGATATGACCTGTTAATAATTCGAACCACAGCATAGTTGAATGTTAATCGTGGGACAAAGAAAGTTGTTCTTCTGCTCCATAACGTTGCGTTTCTGTTTGAGCTGCTCTCGACCAGGCGAGCAGGCGTAGCCGTCCCCAAAGCTCTTTCTCTGTGAACGTCATCATAACACGTTGATTGTTAAGGAAAACAAATCAGACTCACCAGGACAGCGTAATAACGTGACCGGCCAGTAACGGCGGTCTGCAAGCCATTGACAACAAACATGGCCATGGGTTTAGAAGACGTGGCCTTGGGAAGTGCAGCAACACGGGTCGCTGTGGCGACAAAGTCACGGACATTTCACCAACAACAAGCATGTCATAGTCTCATTCCAAAAAAATCAAATTGTTATGAACAGTAGAAGCTAGTTGGCTCTTCCTCTCTGCTTTTTCTTTAATATTTCCAGACGGCTGCCATTCCTATTATAGTTTAAACCTGATTATTATAACGTCATCATCATCTATCGATACTTCCGTTGCACGTGCTGCATGTCAGCAGCTATTAGTGAGCATGTCCCGGAGATGGTGGTAAACTTTATTTTGTTCTTTGTCAGAGTGAAGTTATTCCAGTGATAAAGCCCCTGCTCCTGTCTGCAGGCTGTTCTAGCTCCTTTCCTTCAGGCGGAACACGGCTGTGTGCTGGCTGTATTTAGGAAAGGTGAGAAACGAAGGCGCCCCGCTGTCCTACACCTGTTTCAGCGTAGCCCAACGTAAAGGCCATGATCTCCTCCTCCACTGCAGACGCTCCCTCCCTGATTGTCCAGAAAGAGCCTCCTTTGTGCGGTGATGTAAAAAGCCTACATGTACATTATTACAATACCAGTGTAATTGGATTTATGAATATAAGCAAATATAAGATGTAAATGTACCGATAGCATAGACCTGATTTCATTTTACAACACTGCTACTGAAAGAACGATTGCATCTGTGTGTGCCTGAGTTAATATTGAATTGACTTCAAAGCTGTGTGCGTGCGTGTGAGTGTATGTAATTGGGGGGGGGTGGGGGTGGGGGTGGGGGGGTTACTGTTTGAGCGTTCAGTGTTTTGTATTTGTATCATTTGCGTAACAAGAGACGCCTCAGTCTAGTTTCACTTTGTAACAATGTGAATGTGACCTCCTCCTCTCTGAAGCACCGAGTATTATTGCCCTCATATGTTTGCTTTTGTGGTCTGCAGGTATACACTGTGTACTGTCCCCCCCCCCCCCCCCCCCCCCCCCATGGAAGAGCCTACTGTCGCAATGCTACAAGTAACAAGCCAATATGACGGTTAGTTTGCACCAAACGGTAGAGCTGACAGTTCATTATCCAGCCTCAGCTTTCAGGAGATGGCTCTCAGAGATGGACGCGATAAAAAAGCATCGCTGTGTCACAGTGTCACCTAGTGGTTAAAATAATATCATCATGTCTGGAAACTTCTGTTGCTGCATGTTTCCTTTGTTAATAGGCCACTAACGAGCCTGGAGATCAAAGTGAGCAACATCTTCTATTGCAGGAAATGTATTTTGTTTTTTTTAACAGCCAAACTAATCTTTGTCCACCCCAAAGAGCCATTTATTTATCTTTTACATAGTTGATGTTGGTTAAACAAAGGCAAAAGTGCAAGAATGCAAAGTTATGACATGACCTAAACCTTTTTAGCCTTTGTGGGTAAAAAGATGGAAAAAAGGACGTTAACTCCTACTTAGTGGAACATTTCTTAGCCTTAACTTTCTAGTTGCACTAAGAAAAAGTGACAAACCCACTGAGAATGATCTGTCAACTACGCCTAAAAGGGACACATCATGCTTTTTAATGCCTTCCATTTCCCATTGAAATAATTCAGCTGTCGTTTATATAAATTGGAACTTCAATGCTTTGGTCTGAATTCCTCGTTATTGTTGCGCCTCAGCCCCGCTTTCACTCCTGTTCTGAGGTTTGTCTGAGAGTAACTCGTTTTGGTGCGGCCTCTAAATACGAACGAGGCACGTCACACCCCGCCCTCCCTCCTGATCACAGCGTTCCACTCCTCCCATCTGGCCAATTTTGGAGCATGCTGGAGGACTGAGTGATAAATTAAGTGGGTTAATACACCGATTAACCAAACAGTTTCACTTATCCAGTTGTAGCTCCGGGATCCTTCAGGGTGGTCCATAAATTTGTAGCAGGAGGGAAAAATGTTAAGATGGAATTCCATGAGCTTGCTTAGCAGCAAATACTGTGACGTAATTGTTCAGAAAACATTAGGGAACAGAGAAAACAGTACAGCTTGAAAAATATGACCCAGACAGAACATAAAGATGTCTACACAGCTCCTGGACAGACTACATTCAATCTCCCTGCTCTCCTAGAGACTCCAACTATATACAAAATGTATTTAAGGGCTAAAACTGGATTTTGCATGATATGTCCCCTTTAATGGTAGGGTACTCTTTAGACTGTTTTAAGGCAGTATAAGTTTAACTGCAGACAGCAGTCAAGGCTTTTAGCTATCATAAAAAATGTAATAAAGAAACTTGCTGTTGCAGTTTATACAAACATAACCAGAATTGCAAGCATTATAGGAGGTTTTGTTAAAAGGTTATAAGCAGTCAATAGTTTGCCTGCGGTACATAAACCTATTCGTTTCATATTTCACTTTAAATCAAGACCCAAAAATAAAGTTAAAGGGCTAATCTGACTTTGAGTGTAATAAAACTTCAGTCACCAAAACATCAATATGAAGCCTATTTTATAAACTATAATTAAGTTTGCTTTTTAGGTTTGCTTTAGACCATTAGTTGCAAGCACACAATGGTTGTTTGCATATTAGATGGAGGTGAGAGGTCAAATTTTTCAAGTCAGAGTAACAACCAAACAGAAAAGAAAGACAGTATAAATATGAATAAAACTGGGTCACCTACAACAACTTTCATATTTTGAACTTCATGTTACTTTACTTTTAAATCGCAAAGCTATTTTGTCTGAAAATTATAGTAAGTCGTTCACACAGCAAGATTGTTGGTGGAGCATCACCTTCTACCTCCGTTTCCTGTTAAGTAATCGTAGTAAGAAGGATGTTGAGGCTGGATCTGCCAGGCAATAGGCTTAGAGGAAGACCCGAAAGGAGATTTAGGGATGGAGTGAAAGAGGACATGAAGGTAGTTGGCGTTAGAGAAGAAGATGCAAAAGATGACTCGCTGTGGTGTCCCCTGAATGGGGAAAGCCAAAAGAAGGTGAAGATCACCATAAATGGTCAATACAAACATGAACAGGCTTTAAACTACTAGTCATACTGAACATGTTGATGTTTTTGAGAATGAAGTTACAATAAGAAAGAATAGAAATCCTCTTTGGTCTTGAGCCATCCTAAACTAGCCGTTAGCTGCGGCCTCCAGAACCATCTGACTTGGGTGTCCTTTTAAGGCCTCTGGTAGGTTATTAACTGCTTATAACCTTTTAACAAAACCTCACTTCAAGAATCAGATCACTGTTACTTTAAATGTTGTCTGCTGTTCGAATAATAGAAATGCTATGCTAATTCATTTATCCAACATTTATGTTTGCCTTAATAATTATAAGGAAGGTTATGGCGGTCGGTTTCCTGTGCTATTTGGGACAACACCAAACAAAATGCATTGTTTAGATTAGGATGAAGTCAACATCAGTGGTGGTCTTGTCAGTTGCGTCCACGGAGCCCCCACCCCCCCGCCTTGCTGCCTCCTTTTTTGCTGTTTCCAATCCCTACATCATTGCCACAGACTGGATTAGTCATCCAATTTCACATGAGCCGTTTTGCTGTAAAACGCTCTGATCGGAACAGATTGGCTCACACAGTGGCTTCACAATGCTTCTGTCTTTGCTCTGTTGTGTTGATTAGACTCCGTCCGTCCTAATTAGCGCTGATCCCTTTACCCCTCGCCACCAGGCTCGCAGATCATACGGAGGTTTTGTTTCATTTCACAATTTTATCCACACCTTTTCCTTCATGATCAAAATGTCGATGGGGGAAAAAAAAAATAAAAAATCCAACTTTTATGTGCCAACGATGGAAAGGGATTGATTATGGGAGATCATGTGAGGTGCTGATGTACTTGTTACATGTGACGCAGCACGTCGGCCAGCTCTAAACATGCACCTTGACCTCTGTGACATGCATATGAACATACACTTTACACCTTTCATCTTAACAGGGAACAATGTGTGCTCTGTCGTTCAAATACAATTATACTCTTCAACCTCTCTTTATGACGTTCATGTAAATGTCTGTGCGTCCTTTTTACGTTCATTTGGAAATATTGTTAGACTCCTAGAAGAAAAAGCATTGTAATTATTTTTGTTACATAGAATAAAACACATAAATGTCAAGCGTGGCGTGTGTTTCCTCTGGCTGAATCGGGCTCCGGGGCGTGCGCACTAGTCGGCCGGCCGACCCCAACAGGATGAGTCATCCATCTCGGTGATGATGCCACGCTGCTGCAGTGATGTCACTCCTAACGCTGTTCTCATGGTAACCAGGCTGAGGCCACGAGGCAAGGAGGTGAGCCACACAAAACATGATTGCTGTGTGTCACTTGCTGCACATATTTATGCACCAGCGTGGAAGCAGAAAGAGGAAGATTTGATGAGGGTGGAAGGTAATCTTCCCTGAGGTGATCGTTGACTGATGAACAAGACACCGAGGGAGAAGTAATGAAACACGAAGAGGTGGCCTGCCAGGACTGAGTTTTGATTTTAATGCATCACGGTGTCAAAAAGGTGTAAACATGAGCATACTTTGGAAAATCCGACACGGGTTCATTAGTTTGAATAACACCATCACACTTTCACTGCAGCTTCTCCTTCATGGAACTCGCCAACCCACCATTTTTTTCCTCTTTTTTTTTTTTTCCATTGCACATTCCCCAGCCCTCAGTCACGGATCAATAAAAATCTATTCTGAGCCTCGCCGCATCAGGCCTTTCAGCTCAGTGGAAAACCAAACACCACGAAAGCACCCACCGAGGCAGTAAAAAGGGTGCAGTGTGCACAGCGGCCACAGGGTGGAGCTGCATGCTCAGTGCCCCACCCCACCCCCCTCCATGTCCACCTGCGTAACGTGCATGACATTTTAATCACAAAGGGCTGAAAAAAGACCATCTAAAGGTCAGTTGTTTAGTTCCCACATGGCAGTCTCATATTCATGTAACAAGGTAAGATAACAGAGAGGTATAAGGGTGCCAGACACCTAAACCTGACAAGTGAGTGTTGAACAGAGGAACAAATCAACAAAGAAAAATGAAAACCTAGACCTAAAGCAGCTAGAATCTGCGCAACAGCCACCACTGCTGTTAAAACAAATATAACACCTACTAAATTAAATTAGACATGCTCATGCTAAAGAAAGTGTATATTGGGTTTATTTATACATCAGCCAATTAGACCTCTACTTACTGAGGTATTGCATACTCAGTGAATTGCTTTTTGAATTCAATTAGTGTATAAAAATATAAAAGCTGGAAGCTGAAGCTACAGAAACTTTGCCTATGATCCCTTTCGGACCGTGAAGAACAGAGTTTGACATGTGAGGAGATGGTTCTCTGGCACCATTTAGTCCAAGCCATGTTCTGTAAATCCTAGTATTTTTGACCGAGATGTCATCAATATTCAACACTGATTAGCAAATACACAATAGTTATATCCACACAGATTCAACTCTATAAGTAAAGTAAAAAAAATCTTTAAATGTCACGCTTACATTTTTGCTTAGATAACCAACATGCAAACTTTTAAAACATTACTACCTCAGTGCCACTATGCATTGTTTGCATCCTCCATGGATTGATTAGTTATTTAATAATTATGGACGCAACCCACTGAGAAATAAGATGTTTGTGCAGTTAATTTCTTGTTTATTCTGTTAGCTTCTTCATACAAGACATAATGATCCCAGTCAACAAAAAAGAAATATCCAAAAAGATAAAAATAGAAATCATAATAATTTCAGTAAAGATTTTTTTTTTTTTTTGATTACACGGCTGACTTTCCCACTGTATGTAAAGGAGACATGAGATCTAACTAAGTGGAAAGGTCTCACCAAATCACTGAGACAAATGCAAAGTCATGTTTGTGTCAGACATGGGTACAAACCTCTGAGGCACACATCTGTTGCGGTTTTCAGCATGCAGGGCTAAAGACACTAATGGCTCTTAGTAACATCTTTTTTTAATGAAGGGTACATCCATTATCAGACACCTTTAGGCTAATTTATTCCCAATCCCTGATCTACCCCTCCCTTACTGTCTCTGACACTCACCAAAAGTCATTATGTGGACAACTTTTTCTCAGTTTTAACCAGGTTTTGCCTTGTGTTATTGAAGTTTTCTCCTTATATGGTTAACGTTTCTATACACCCATCATGGGTATGAATGTCAAATTAATTACATACATTTAGTTATTTATGTGAACTTTCCTTTTTACATTATGGAGCATTACAGCATATAACAAACATTTTGATGATATTCAACAAGAACTGGCTGCATGAGATAGATTTTTTGTGGATGTTTTTTTTTTCTTTCTAATCTACACAGGATCAAACATTCACATAAACTAGGCCTGTTTAAGACCACCAACAATCTTCACGCATCTCGCTAGATGTCTGACCTCTTATGGCCAACAAAATTGTTATTTTAAGCATAGCTAATTATGTTTTCTAAAGGGTTGAATTTGGGGACATTCCATAAGCTTAATATTAGCATGCTTTATCAACTTTAAAAGAGTGGGTTGTGATAAAACAGTTTTTTAGAATGTTGTATTGTTAGAAAACCCATCAGTCTAAGTTTCAAGCCTGTTTTGATCTGAATTGAGGTGGACCACTGCCACCACCATGCTTGACAGTTTGTACAATTTCCTCAGGTTAAAATCTTCCTTTGACTCCTCAATACATTCATGTTATACGGCTGTGGTCAAACCAACTGTTTTAATTCAATTATAGCAACAATTCACAACACATGACATCTCAAGGCACTTGAAAAAGTCTTTTTATGGTGTGTGTGCTGTCTTGCAATGTATTTCGCCATAATGCCCCACTTGATTTATATATGCAAGAAGCTTCATTAGATTATATGCTGGGACTATTTCATGTTAAATGGACACTGAAGCTGGAAGGTAAAACAGGAAAAAGGGATAGAAACAGGTGAGACAAAAATGCTAAAAGGGAGAAAAGGTGAAAGAAAAAGAGGAGAGGAATAGGAGAGAGCAATATAAGATCCTCTGAGTCTGCTTCTACACCTGCAAAGAGAGATATTAAAAGAACAGAAAACATTTCTCTTCATCAAGATGACTTAATACCTATATCTAATCTTCCTTTCTTGCGTAAAACCTTTTGAGAAAACAGTTGCTAATCAAGTATGTGAACATTTCTACAGTAATTACCTGTTTGCAGAGTTTCAGTCAGGCTTCAGAGCTCATCATAGCACTGAAACAGCTCTGGTGAAGGTCACTAATGATATTGTCATGGCCTCAAATAATGGACTTGTGTCTGCACTTGTCCTGTTAGATCTCAGTGCTGCATTTGAATTCAGAAGAGCACAACATTCTCCTAAGAGACTTGAACGTGCTGTAGGGATTAAGGGAAAAGCATTAGACTGGTTTAAATCTTATTTATCTAAAACATTACTCAGTCTGTTCATCTTAGTAATACATCTTATTTATAATCTAATGTTACTTGTGAAATCTCACAGGGTCAATTATCTTTACTATATGCCCCCAATTGGTAAAATCATCCGACAGCATGGGATAAATTTCCATTGTTATGCTGATGATACTCAGTTATATTTAACAATAAATCCTCATCAGTGTAATTACCTAAACGGATCACAGACATAAAAACCTGGATGACTTTACCTTGCCTGCTTTTAAATTCAGATTAGTCAGAGATTGTCATCTGTAGAACACAATCTTTGAAAAATAAACTGCTTAGTCGATCATTTAATCTGGATGGTTTTTAATTGGCGTCAGGTAATAAAGTACAAAATAATAACTTTGTGTTATTTTTGTACAGAACATGTCATTCAAATCCCACATTGAACAGGTTTTAGAATTTCATTTTTTCCACCTCTGGAATATCGCCAAAATTGTAAATATTCTTTCCAGGAGACTAGTGAAAAACTAGTCCATTTTGTTACTTTGAGGCTGGATTTTTGTAACTCTTTACTATCTGGAAGTCCTGAAAAATGCAGTTAAAATCCTTTAGCTCGTTCAAAACACTGCAGCATAAGTTATGATATTACTGCTGTCATGATATCATTTCATAGATGATACAGTTGGCTCTGTATTTCACTGCTTAGCCCTGTTTCTCTTGTAAATATAGTTATTGGCTGAGCTAACTGTATGTGCTCTCTATCATCTAATTTTGAAAGCTGGCTCAGGGTTTCTTTCCAAGATGGAGCGACTAAAACAGCTAGTACTGCCACTACATTTTTATTTGTATTTCACATAGAACGCACTCCTGGATCAGTGCTTTTCTGCTCTTTTTGTATCTTTGTTTTGTCTACTCAAACCCGCAGATGGCTGTTCATACTGAGACTATGTCTGCCAGAAGTTTCTTCCTATTAAAGGGCAGTTTTCCTCTGCACTGCTGCTACATGCATGCTTGGTAAGAAGGATTGCTGCAAAGCCAATGACACAATGCAGGTGACTGTTCGCCGTCACTGTGTGCTCATCTAGGAGGAGTGAATGCTGCAAGTCTATGACTCAATGCAATCAGATTTAAAGGTTTAATTTTAGCTTTAATAACTAATCCATGTTCAAACTCATTTAAATTCCCTTTCTTCCCTATTCTGATGCTCAGTTTGAACTTCAGGAAGTCATCTTCACCTAAATGATCAGAGGTGCTTACATGTGATTGGTTGCTTTGTGTTAACAAACAACTAAACAGATATGTCTAATAATAAACTGGCCATTGAGCCTGAGTGTATTATTTTGTGGATTAGAGAAATATGCACCATAAAATCCAACTTTGTAGTTTTAAGAAGGTTTGTGATTATATGAGTGCCAGTAAAATGTTGACCAGAACTGCAGGAGTTTAGATATTATAGTAATATGTCAAACTTACCTTAAGCACTACATTCCAAGATAAAACAACAACACGAGTACAATCGTCGAGAACTGGATGAGCCATGCCAAAAAACAAGAAAAAAACAACAACCTATAAAGTATTAAAATAGTAAAAGTAAAAGTAATAATTTATTTGCCTCTTCATCGTCACTGTGGCTATTTTTATTGAACTTCCCATGAGCCTCTTTGCTAAACTGCACCGTCAACATGAGGACAGTGGAGGTGGAGCCGGACTGAATAAGGAAGCGAGCCTCTGATTGGTCGACGGCAGGGGGAACAAATCAAACCAGAGGGGGTTGAGAGAAAGTGATTGAATGGGACAGAGTTACAAGATGGGGAGGGGTTGGCATGAATGAGTTGGGGGGGGGGGGGGCACTGAGAGTGGGGAAAGAGAGAGCCAGAGAGGTGGCAGCAGATGGACCGCTGCGCAGCCTGAAACCCAGACAGGCAGAATGTGCCACTGCGTGCGTACATGCAGTCAAACTGTAACACAGAAGGGACTGAGTGTGGGATAATAACTGTAAAGCGGGGAGCGTCTTTCATGTCCTCTGGATTGGATGCTGAGAGCAGTAATCCTCTTGGGAGGGGGGAAAAAGCTGGCTACAGGATAGAGAACACAAGGAGGAAGAGTGAACTCTTCTGCTGTTCAGACTTTCTGAGTGGTGCGAGGGCAGGTGCAAGCAGTATCATCTATACATGAACTTTTGATCCTGACAAATGTGAGAGACAGAAGACGGACATTTTGTTTATTTAGTTGCACCTTCTTCCTGTTTGTCTCTTTTTTTTCTTCCCCCATCTGAGAGGAACACAGTGTCCTCTTCCATAAGTGGAGTTGGGCTTGACAGCTCTGGAAGCGCAGGCAGAGGGACTCTTTATGGTTGAAGATGAGTCTGGACCCTATTCAGGTGATGAGCGGACAGGTCAAGGAGCTGAAAGTTTCCCCTTCATCCAATGGAGACACCAGAGGATCCTGGGAAGAGAAAGAGGAGTTTGACCCAAACCAGCTGGACCTGACCACCAAATCAAAGCCGGTAAGTGTCATAAAGTGCCCTTAAAGTTCAAATTGCATTTTGTTGTGACACCTGTTGGTCTGGAGTTTACCCCAAAACATGCGCCTCTCCTGCTCTGACCCCCTTTCTGCAGATAGGTGTTCTAAGACAACCTGTCTCCCATGTCCTTCTTAAAGTGTAGTTGTTAAATGTCGAGGTTGGGAACCAGGCAAGGTCAGGAACATTGTGTATCACAGAATCTGTAGACATTAGCGACGGCCTCATACTGTATTACAATCTTGCTCCAAGTGGAATTTCAGATGGGCACATCCAAAGATTTACATTAACATATGACTAGTCATTCAAGTGCCAGTGACTATACCAGGGTTTCTAAAACGATACGTGTGTTCAAAGGTTTATGCTAATCCAGAAAAAAGTAGTTACAAGCTAATTATTTTTAATACACTTTGATTCCAATGTACAACTAAAATATTTTTTGTGATCTAATCAGATGTAATTTTGGATGGGAAAGAGTAATGAACACTAAGAAAGTTAAACTTAAATTACTTCTTATGCATCAAAAAATAAAATGCCTGTCATTCAAGAATTAAATAAATTATTGCGAAGTATAACTGAGGTAAAACCTACAAATACCCAGAGACGAATGGAATATGTTGCAACCTTGGGTGGAAAATGGCACCTTCATCCTTCAATTAACTGGTTAAACCTAGAGCTCTATATTTATTTTGTTTTTTTTACCCCCAAGTCTTTTTTCCCCCAATTTTTAGTTTCAGATTTTCATGTTTTTGGGGCAATTGTGGCTCAGTGGGAGGAGAAGATGTCTGGAAGTATAAAAGTTGTTGGTATGATTCCAGCTTTTTGCTGTCTCTATTGTAAAGTGCTGTGAATAATCAGTATGACAAGAGAAACACCATATAAATTCTGTCAATTTACAAAGGAAACACATTTTCAAACCGAACAGCTAATTCATACAATGTAAATGTCTGCTGTTTAATTGGAGTATTGTAATGATTTTGTTGTTTTTGCAAATCTCTGAGACAACTACCTATCTGTAGTCTATCAGTGATTTTGGAATCACTCAAGGTTTGATAAGAAAGGAAGGAAGCAGTGATTTTTTTGACAGGAAAAACTCTCTGCAGATATAAACTTAAAATTGTCACTTTATTCGGCGGTATTAAATGGTCTGCTGAAGTGTTATGATTGAGTTCTAACTAATTTCTTTTATCAGGTTTGTTTCCTAGATAACCCAGCTAACCCTGGGCTTCAAATCAGGGGTTTTGCAAAGCTGTTATACTGTTCTAACAACAGACAAGAAAAAGAGCAGTCCCTTCATTAATTTCTGAGCTGAGTGTCTCACTCAGCACCTATGGCTACAAAAGATGTTTGCTGAGATGCTAGGCTAACATTAGCTTACATCCTCTCTATTTAGACAGGACTTACTTTGACCCGTGACATGTTTTCCTTTGAGATTCTGGTGTGTGGACCAAACTAAGAGAGCAATTTGTTCTCCTGTTCCCTAAACCCAGCACTTTACTTTCAACGTTGTAATTATTATGACTAGTTAAAGCAGATGGACTGTGCTCAGACCTCTCCCACACCCCGCTCAGCTGAGCCTCAGTGCCTAAAACAAATAGGGTATGGAGTTGGTGTGAATCAACTCACCATTCAGTCTAGATCCAAATTGGGGTCTGGACTTTAATAAAACATCACTGGGGCATAATAACAACCAAACTTTTTTAAAGTTTTCTCTCTGGGCTATGTATCCATTTAATTTCATTTTAACCTTAAATGAGAGTGAAGGATATGATGGCCTGCATGGCAAAGTCTGTTTTTCACCACAGAAATACAACCACAATTATTTTTTAATGCTATATGGTCAAAGAATGTGAGAAGCGTTTCTTTCCTTGCTTCAAAGATTCTTTATTGACATTGCGTGTTACTGTAGTAAAATTTATTGTTGGCCCTCAGGCTAAGAGTACACATAAGAAAGACAAGCAAACAAATCAACAAACAAACAAACAAACAGGCAATGAACACAGGTTACAGTATTTTATTTTCATTATAGCATTCAAGAGAGATAAAAAAAAAATCTAAAGCTTTGGTAGAAGCTAACTCTTTTTCTAAGCCACAGCTTGAAGGGCTGAAGTTTGACTCCATCAGTCAGTTCTGAGAACCTGCCGGGAAGTGAAACTACCCACAGGTTAGCCCGGGTATGAGCTGAACTCTCACAGCCAACAGCTTAGAGCTGTTTTTGGCTTCTAAAGACTTCCACATACTGAACAGGACGTACTGTAGCAGTTCGGTAGACCTGGGGAATTAGCCTCTGAGTCATCTTTCTGTGACTCTAACATTGGTTCCCACTGCGTCTTTGCTAGTTTTATATGTACGCAGCAGATCATGAAAGCAGATGAATAATGAGTGTAGACTACAACCTGCAAAGTGCTGTGATGCTAGAAGTAGCTGAAAGCTGAGTGATCTCTGCTGGGTGAGAATTTGTACCCAGTGGTGTATTTTCTGACTGAGAACATGTACAGATGGTTTAGCCTGAGAAAAAAAAAATCGTATTACATAAATTTCAAATGCTCATTACCCCCGATATATTTCTTCCCTCCTATGATACAGTGTACACGTAACAGTATTAGAGGGGAAAGGGAGATTATTCATCAAAAAATGGTGAATGGTACATTACAGTGAATATTACATGTTATGACCCCCCCCCCTCCCTCAATAAAATAATAAATAAATAACAGAAACAAAAAATTATCTAAAGGACATTTTTTCAAAAGCTATATTTTCAGGTTGTGATAGTGAAACCCTTCTTTTTAGATGTAGTTCTTCTGAGCGCAGAAATACAATAGAATACAAAAAAAATTAAATGTAAAATAGTGAAGGAATGTTTTAAAACATTTATATCAAAAGACATATCCTAAATTTTAAAAATGGCTACTTTTATCTACTCACCTAAACTGTCTTGCACACAAGAATTTGTGCTACTTAGCAGAACAAAACACAACAAAACAAAACTATACAATTGAACTAATAGAGCAGTTCAACTACATCACATGGAGTGTAGTATTTTGTTACATTATCTTTTTATATGTAATTTAATGGCATCACAATAAAATGTTGGTGTTAGTACTGTGGGAACATTCAGAGATAATTACTTAAAATGCGCCCGTTGTGTTGCCAACAGGCTCCTATGCCTATATCTAAAATTTAGCACTTCTAACAAAGTCCCGACTTCCTAGAACATCTGAGGCCCGAAATTCAACAACCTTTTGAAGCCATGGTTTAATGAAAAACTTCTTAACAGGTATTTTTCTATAATCTTTGACAACCAGCTGTACTGCAGCGCTAGCTTGAAAAGAAGCATGTAGCACAACCAATAGGTTGAATCAGCTTTAGGTACACTTTTAAATGTTTCTCCTCCTATATCACGGTCCTACAGATAAACACAAAGTGCTGTTATTTTAAATATAGTTTGAGACAGGCTCAAAGTTAAAAAGTAGTTAGCTATAAAAGCAATGCTATGACTTTTTTGATACTATAATAACAGTATCGAATATAAATGGCAAATGGCTTGTACTTGTATAGCGCTTCATCAAGTCCAACGACCCCAAAGCGCTTTACACTACGGTGTCATTTACACATTCACACCCTGGCGGTGGTGAGCTATGTCAGTCGCCACAGCTGCCTGAGGGCAGACTGACAGAGGTGAGGCTGCCATACTGTACATCGGCACCACAGGGCCCTCTGACTACTGCCAGCAGGTTGCGTGGGTGAAGTGTCTTTCCCAAGGACCCAACGACTAAGATGGTCGGAGTGGGGAATCAAACTGGCAACCCCCCCAGTTTCAGGACAAACTCCTTTCCTCCTGCCCCACCGTTGCAATAACATACACAGCCTTTACGTATTCACTCCTTACTAATGCCATTAATAAACTGAAGATAAGTTGAATAAAAGAAAAATGTTTAGTTTTGTATGTGTCTTGAAAAGCTAGTTGCTAGCTGAAAGGAGTTAGCCTGTCCATTTATCAGCGAGTACGTCAAAACTCTTACTCAGTTAAAAAGTTTTACTGAGTGGAACGATTCAAACTGCTTTTTGAAGTTGTAGGTAACAAAAGGGGTAGCACTATTGCTGTACTGTGCAAAATACCACAAAAGTGATAAACAAACAAATAAATTAAATAATTCTAATTAAAATTTAAGGAAGCACTTGTAAATTAAAGGTAGAGTGGAGGATTCTCCTGGAAATATAGGTAAGAAACACCCTAGTCCCTTTCTGATTAACATGCATGCGCAAGACCGTCCTACCTGGTTTTCCTCTCCTCTGGGGGAATCGCGTGAATAAAAAAGTTTGCTTCTTATGACTCTCAGCCATTTTCAAAGTATATGATGGGAGCAGCGGAGCTACAATGATCGGCTAATATCGAAGCTAACTGGATATATAAACACTACAAGTGCTCATGCGCAGTCAGCAAGTGGAAACTAACAAGGAAGGTGCACAGACATTGGTGTTATGTGAGTGTTTCACAATGATTGGCATGTGGGACAACCAATAGATAAGGTGATCCCCCCTGGAATTCGAAGCCGAAAAAAGATCGTCCACTATACCTTTAAGCACAGCTCAAAAATCTCTGCTCTGCTGAGATCAGTTTAGGAGGCAAAACAATGCAAGCTGCCTTTTGGTTTGGCTAGTTCTCAAAATAATCCTGCTTTAAATGTCAGATCAGCTACTGGTGTCAGGGTAAAGGATGTTCTGTATCCAAAAGCATATGAGCAAGCAATCTCCCTCATTTTCCATCCTGAAAGTTGATGAGTTAGGAGCAAAAAACTAAAAAAAGATTGGCTAATGTGAAGATTTCAGCGAGCTTGACAAAGGCCAGGTAGTGATAGCTAGACAACTATGGTTTCAGTCTATCAAGAGCTTCTCAAGCTGAAACGGCTAAAAACTCTATTTCTGATTCTAACAGAAGAGCATCAGTTGTTTTGCGTATCATTACTGTATTAGCTGCAGAGTCAGGGTTTCCATGCTGAATGTGGATGGCTGGCAACTCACCCTGGGAACACGTATACCAGGCGGCCTAATGGCCAGAGCACAAGCTGTGAGAGAAATACTCAGCTTGTAAACCTTGGACCTTTTCAGCAGGATAATGCTTCCTGCCACCATGCAAAAAGGGTTCTGGAAGAGCAAAAACTGAGTTTGAAGAGTTGACTTGGTCCACAAATTCCTCACATCTTAATCAAATTGAGCGTCTGTGGGAAGTGCTGGACAAACAAGTCCGTGGAGGTCCAGTCTCTCTTTACAGGACTTAAAGCATCTGGACCTGACGTTGCCATGCCAGACATCACCGCGCACATTAAGAGGTCAGGTTTTATCCATGCCCAGAGATACCATTACACATGAAACAGCCGGTCATAATGTTGTGCCTCATAGGTGTACACCACCAGTATGCAAATAATTGTTGTGACCTTAAAGTATTTTCCGTGCACAGAAAATGGTGTAATTTCTATCCACTGTCGTCCACAACTTGTTGTTTACTTCCTTTTTTTCAATGATTTGATTTAAGCTTCCAAGCGCAGTGTTAGCTTTTTAATATCCAGCTGTTTATCTGTTGCTTCGGGGCCTTTTTGTCTCTGATTTTAAACTCTTTCTGGGATTTGTGCTCCACGCGAGCCACATCAACGGAAGCAGTGCGGCTTGCTGTTGTTATCTTCCACAATAGTTTTCCTTTATTATAACTGCGTTCATTTTGGGAACAGAATCACGTTACCCTTGGCTATGAATAAAACACATTCAGAGCGACTTACTCTATAATAAGTATAAAGATCACAGTGCCAGATGTCCCAGTTTAGATCCAATATTTACCAGCGGTCCATCACTGTTTACTGGAATCACACATCTGTGGGGGTTCTATCAATCCCTGGTTAACATGGCTTTTTTTTTTTTCTTCTTCAGAGAACAACTCGGGTCAGATTTCAGAACAACATTGCTGTTAGTGGCAGCGTGTGCAGTCACACCGCAGCGTTAGCATGTCTGCCAAGCCTCGGACGGACTGCATCATCGCTGGCCTTTACCTTATCTATAAATAACCGCAGTCTGCACTCACCGCGCTTCTTTCTGCTCACACTCTTTCCTCTTTAGTTTTCCCCACTCGTTCCCCTGGTAATCTCTCCTATTGCCCCTTCTTTTCATGTCTGCAGATGTTTGGTATGTAAAAAAAAAAGAAGATGAGTCATCGATGAGGGGGTTATACACCAATGCCAGCAACACTGATCTGGCTAAGTTCAGGGAGGATGATTATAGATGGTTGACTTTAACTTTCGGAATAAACACACAAAAACATACAGCTTTTTTTCTTTTCACGCACACTGTAACCATCACACGGCGACTCTAAGTTAGCGTTGCGGTCACAGTGAGTTCCCACTGAAGTCTCACGACTGACACATTCCCACCAGGTAGGAGCCCCTCTGGGGGGCCAGGGCAGGCCGTTAACACTTCCAGTATCAAATCACAGCGAAGTGACTGGACGCTGGCCCTGGGATGGCTCCCTGACTGTGTGACATGTTATTCATAGAGTAAACCGACCCTAATGGATAAACTGCACCAAAGGCTTCATCTGCAAATCTGTCACAGAGCACAGCGTCCGCCGCAAACGTGCAACTTTTAGGGTCGTTTCGCCTTGTGTACTGTTATCCGCCTTGGATAAAATCCTCTGTACGTCTGAGTTATCTGTGAGGAAACAGCAAAATGAAAGCCTCTGATGACAACAGTAGCAATAATAATTGTGTTTATATTCCTTCTGCTAAATAAAAACCAAACTGTCATTTTGCCAAGGTGACAGGCAGACGGGCCCGGAAGGTGGAGGGAGCCATGTTCTTCGTAAGTATGTCCCGTTTCCACGTCAGGGTGAACGTTGTGTCTGAGCGAGCGTCAGTGCTGACCTTTCACCCCGCGTGTTTAACCTCCTCTGATGTTGCTCCTGCATGATCACACGCGTAACCCCCGCGTTACTAACGAGCCGCTTGACCCGACCCATAATCATGTGTGTGTGTGTGTATGTGCTGATTCACGCTCTTCTGGACGTCACTGAGCTAATGACCCAGCAGCCGATGCCCTTAATGTGTGTACCTACGACTAACGGGTGGACGAGCGTCAAAATGACACAGAGAGAGCACACGCACGAGAAAAACGCTTTCTGCATCTGAAGGAAAGCACAGATTATTTAGGTAATGTTACAGATAAACAAAAGTGTGGCATGTGTTTGTATCCAACCACCCTTAAAAAATAAATAAATGATAACCGTTATTAAAAAGTGTAATTAGTTGCCTTCAAAATGACCTGATCAATAAATATGGTCTACCTGTGGGTAAAATCCTAGGTGTTCTGTGGTGGTCTTAGCGGTTCGTTAGAGGACATTTGCAAACGGAAAACATCACAAGGACCAAGAAACATGGCAACCATCGGCCATGCAACGCCACATATTTGGCCCATATGAGAAAGGGGTCAGAAGAAAGCCGTTGTCGAAAGAAAGCCATGAGAAGTCCGGTCTGCAGTTCGCTTCGGTTCCTGTAAGGCGCACCGCCAACACGTGGAAGAAGGTGCTCTGGTCAGATGAGACAAAGAACACGCTTACGTGCAAAATGCCATGTTTGTAGAGGAAAACGCCTTTACTGCTGTGCTACATCCATTTGGTTATGAAAAATCTCACTATGACACATTTTCTGGGCTTCGTTTGGAGAGATTCTATGCCTCAGCTTTGCTAACATAAAAAAAGTCCTGTTGAAAGCAAAACATATGGAAACGATGTTAGTCTAAATTAAATACCGGTTCTGCATTTTCACTCACTACACTGGATGCTTGGCTTCACGGGCCTACGGTGAAATTACAGACCTCCAAGGCATGATAATCTCAACTGAAGCTGAGGGCTCTTCTCTCAGGCTAATGCAGCGCATGTTTATATTCGTGCACAATGTGTGTGTGTGTGTGTGTGTGTGTGTGTGTGTGTGTGTGTGTGTTACCAGGTAAGTGGGTAATATGTCAGCGGGCAGCCGTGCGTTGATGGAAACAGCCGAATGCAGGAGCAGTAGCTCGGTGGTCTCCCCAGCCGGCGGCCTGCTTTTCACAGTCACGCTAAAACGCAAGCATGCAGATGTCTCCATACACAGAATCCCTCCCTCACTGCATAACAACAACAACTATATGGGTTTCTGTCCTCTTTGCATGAAACACACGTAATAATCAAATTGAGTGACATTAAATCTTGGTAACAAGTATAATTTTAAAATGAAATGGATTGCCTTTATTTTCTTTAAGGATTCTCTTCTTTGTTACCCTTACAGTTGTCTTGCGTTTGCTTCTTTGTTGCACCTTAATGTTTCAGCTCTTCATGCACATTGTAATATCAAAGACAATCAGAGTAAATACAGGCAGCAGGTGTTTAAAGGGGGATTTCGTTTATTGAGGAAAACTAGCTTTTCAGACCAACCTGACCCGACGTACAAAAGTAAACGCCCTTTAACCCTGATAACCATTTGAGCCACGCTTTGCAGTAACAGCTGCTATCAAACATGTATGACAACTGCAGGATCGGCTTAATCCAGCTACATGGTGGGTTTTCTAGCATGGAGAGCCTATTTAAAGTCATGTCATGACATCTCATTCAAATTTTAGTTCAGACTTGGACTAGGCCAATCAAAAATTATTATTATTATTATTATTATTATTATTAATAATAATAATAATAATAATAATAATAATAATAATAATAATAATAATAATAATAATGTTATTATTAATATTATTAATATTATTATTATTACTTTAGCTATTCAGATGTGTACTTGTTGGTGTGTTACGTGTACATGCACCAAGTGTGCTTGAACTCAAGGTCACAAACTGATGGCTGAACATTCTCCTTCAGGATCTTGTTGGTAGAGAGTGGAGTTCATGATACCATAACTAGTGTACCCAGACACGGTATCGTGCTTAAAAGGTCTGTTGATAAGGAGGGAACAAAGAATTGGTGCAGGAAAGAAAACCTGAGGGGGAGAATGCTGAGGAGCCTGGGGTTGAAGAGCTGGAGGTGATGGCTCCACTGCCAGAGGAGAGCGGCAGCAGACAGACAGACAGACAGACAGACAGACAGACAGAACATGAAACCAGCTGTTAGTTTTAGTTAGTTTTTTTTTACCAGATGTAAAAGGACATATACCTTCCAAAACTTGAGACAAAGATCCACTTTATTCTCATCTGTCCACAATATAGTTCCCTAAAAGTCTTGGGAGATAATTTGGATGTTTTTTGTCATATGTGAGAGAAGCCTTTATGTAGGTTATGGTCAGCTTTGACTTTTGGTCCTGTGTCTTTCTTTTTGTTGAATCAAGAGCACTAACTAGCAAGAGTGGCCTACAGACCTTCAGTTCTTTTGTTTCCCACTGGATGAGTTGTTGGCACAATACTGGAGTAATTTAGCTATGCTGGTCATTCCTGGTAAGATTCAGCTCTATTGCATGTTTTCTTCTCATTTGTGAAAAAGGCTCCCGCTGTGAATCCCAACGCCTCAGGAACCCTTTCATGACTGATGGAAAGGGTTCTTTATTTGATTCCTTTATGAAAAGGGGGATTGCTTGTTCATGTAGGACCAGGTTAGCTTTGATAGGATTTTACCCTTAATAAATAAAATCATCATTAGAAAATAAGATAAGATAGGCTTTATTGATCTCACGTTGGAGAAATTCACATGTCACATAATCAGTAGTCAGAGGAAGGTGCCAAAGGTAGGACAGGGTGCATCAGGTATATACAGTGATAGCAGTTTATATTTACTGTGATGACATTTTTCACTGGACTTTAATTGTGAAAAAAGTTTATGTCTATTTACATGGTGGTAGCTCACGTGACAGTCTGCTGTTTAGCAGCTTTTGCAAATGAAATAAAAGATAGCACTCATTTCTTCTGATGTCCCGGGTGGTACACTGGAGCCATGGACGGCACATTCACACACTTTATGGAAAAGTCAAACAAGCACAGCCGGCCAGTGTTCATCATCTGAGTGCAGCTGAGTGCTGTTGCTCCTAATGCCTGCTGCCCTGGCAGGAATGTTGCCCTCACCCTCCAAACAGCAGCGTAAACATACACATCAGGTAACATGAGGACATCATGTGGCCTAAATCATCCCCCCTGAGTCCATGAAGGAAGGGTAATAAATAAATAAAAAGAATATTTAAGACAAACAGCTGAAATGCTGATCTGGTGGCGATTGTATGTAAATCTAAATCTAAAAACATGCAGAAATATAGAGCTGGATTGTGACACAACTGATTTTAAATAGACGCTGTTCTTTTAGTTAACTGAACATTTGTGATTTCCCTCTGTGTAGGAAGCCAGAGAAGAGTTTAGTTAAGATGTGGTGAAGACCACTTGCTAAAGTTCAAGCTGGACCTTAGAATTGAGAAGAAGGAAGATTTTAAATGGGAGCTGGTGCAAGATGAGCTAGTTTGTATTTTAAGGCATGTAGCGTTATGCTGCCTTCATATGTGACATTTTTAAATCGTCATTTTCCCACATCAGCCTGACTGTCCTTGACAGGACCTGTGTGGGTCCTCTAGAACGTTGCTGCTTTGTTGAACACTGATGCCCTTTTCCACCAGTTTTGGGAAAGTTTTAAGATTAGTCTTAAAAGTAGACAGGGTGTCTGCCTCATGGACCAAAACTGGGAGTTGGTTCCACAGGAGAGGAGCCTGATAGCTAAAGGATCTGCCTCCCATTCTACTTTTAGAGACTCTAGGAACCACCAGCAGACCTGCAGTCTGAGAGCGAAGTGCTCTGTTAGGAACATACGGGGTAATCAGAGCTCTGATATATGATGGAGCTTGATTATTAAAGGCTTTACATGTGAGAAGGAAAATTTGTAATTCTATTCTTGATTTAACAAATAATAAAGAGAAGGTAAAAGTGGAGCAATAATATCACATTATTTTTCCTCTTGCTGCAGCATTTTAGATCAACAACAAAGGTTTTCTGCATTTATTTTACTTCCTGATACAAAATTAGTAAAATATTCCAGCCTTGCCTTGCAGTAAGAAATGCAGCAACTAATTTATTTTTCTGCATCACCCTAGGACAAGTGCATTTAATTTTGACTAATTTTGGCATTATTGAGGAAGTAAAAGGAAGAAGTCCTAGAGACCTGATATGTTAGATATGGGATTTCCACGTCATGGTCGAAGATGACACCAACATTCTGTTTTAGCACATAGTCAGTATGATAGCTTTCTGAGTAATTTATAATCTAGTAACAGAGAAAGATTAGTTGCTGCTCCATTTACAATTATGTTCACAGTATTCTTCTCTAGCGACGGCACAAAATGTGCAGAAACTATAGAACTTTTCATCTGTGCAGAGATGTTCTTGATTTTCAGTCTGTCGTCTTTATAACACCCATAAAAGTCGTGGTGCTTGCCCCACCATGATGTCTCTACTTCATTATCATGACAAACCAGGCATGTAAAAGAGGTTTTCCCTTATATAATGAGCTGTAATCCAGCAGTTTCTCTAAATCCCCTATGATGCCCACCAGACAGAACAAAGTGAGAAATTTCCTGTAAGCTCCTAACTTCTTACCTAATTCCTCCTCCTTTCTTCAAGTTACCCTCAACAAGGATAAATGTATCATCTGACGTAAATTATAAAATAATTCAAAGAAAGGTGACACAAAAATTTAACACAAAAATAGCTAATCAAGCACATAGAACCTTCATACGGTTATTTACCAGCCCACCTACAGCTTTAAGACATATAACTATTTGGAAACCAATCAAATTCTCAAAATGTTGTCTCGCGTTTATTTTTCCTGGAGTAAGCACGGTAAAACCCATCATCACAATACACCAGTTGTGACACAGCACTCATGTTACATGCCCTAGAGTTCAGAACACTGGGCTTAAACCCTTCCCATTTAGTTAGCAAATGGTGTAGAAATGACACACAGACAACTAAAAATTCTTTCAAACAATATACATTTATCTGTGAGCATTTCTATTGATTGAGGTTTTATGTCTCACATTATTAATCATGGGGATGACTTAATTGTGATTCGAGGCTCTGAATTAAAGTCTGACAAAATGGTTCTTGAAGGAAAAAAGGTGATAATCAATCCAAAACACAGCAGATTTCACAATGGAACGTTAGCGTAAGAGCTCTGCACTCAGCATCCTTCGACCGAGCTGAACACGTATGTGCTAACTCTCAGACAGATGGGACAGGGAGTGGAGGTGAGCTGGTTTATGTACCTGGAGTCAGCCACCATCCAAAGCAACAGACAGTGTGGAGGGGAGGGAGAGAAGTGTCTGATGTAGGGATCTGTGGCCCTTACAGTCTAAAAAAAACATTTCCCCTCAGTCCAGTTAATTAAAACTCATTTAAAGCTGTTGTTTTGAAAGAAAAGACAACTTATGTTTTTTGATAAATATGTAATGACACATGCTGTCATTTTTAAACAACAAACAGTTTATTTCTGTCAGGATTCCCAGGGCTTTGATTACTTATTGCAGCTCCTGGGGATCCTGTAGCCTGTTTATGTTTTTGCACTTTTGTATTGTTCATCCTTAGATCCTGTTTTTAATAACTGGTTTAGTTTTCTCTTTAGCATGTATGTTTATTATGTATTTTTTTGATTATTAGGTTCCTGTTTTTGTCAGGTTCAGTTCTTCATTGTTTGTAGTTCTGGTCTTCCTTAGTTTAGTTTTTTTCCGTTCAGATCTGGTCACTCACATGCTTCCATGTCAGATCCAGTTCAAATATACACTCACCGGCCACTTTATTAGGTACACCTGTCCAACTGCTCGTTAACACTTAATTTCTAAGCAACCAATCACATGGCGGCAACTCAGTGCATTTAGGCATGTAGACATGGTCAAGAGAATCTCCTGCAGTTCAAACCGAGCATCAGTACGGGGAAAAAAGGTGATTTGAGTGACTTTAAACGTGGCATGATTGCTGGTGCCAGAAGGGCTGGTCTGAGTATTTCAGAAACTGCTAATCTACTGGGATTTTCACGCTCAACCATCTCTAGGGTTTACAGAGAATGGTCCGAAAAAGAAAAAACATCCAGTGAGCGGCAGTTCTGTGGGAGGAAATGCCTTGTTGATGCCAGAGGTCAGAGGAGAATGGCCAGACTGGTTCGAGCTGATAGAAGGGCAACAGTGACTCAAATAACCACCCGTTACAACCAAGGTGGGCAGAAGAGCATCTCTGAACACACAGTAAGTCGAACTTTGAGGCAGATGGGCTACAGCAGCAGAAGACCACATCGGGTGCCACTCCTTTCAGCTAAGAACAGGAAACTGAGGCTACAATTTGCACAAGCTCATCGAAATTGGACAATAGAAGATTGGAAAAACGTTGCCTGGTCTGATGAGTCTCGATTTCTGCTGCGACAGTCGGATGGTAGGGTCAGAATTTGGCGTCTACAACATGAAAGCATGGATCCATCCTGCCTTGTATCAACGGTTCAGGCTGGTGGTGGTGGTGTCATGGTGTGGGGAATATTTTCTTGGCACTCTTTGGGCCCCTTGGTACCAATTGAGCATCGTTGCAACGCCACAGCCTGCCTGAGTATTGTTGCTGACCATGTCCATCCCTTTATGACCACAATGTACCCAACCCATGATGGCTACTTTCAGCAGGATAATGCGCCATGTCATAAAGCTGGAATCATCTCAGACTGGTTTCTTGAACATGACAATGAGTTCGCTGTACTCAAATGGCCTCCACAGTCACCAGATCTCAATCCAATAGAGCATCTTTGGGATGTGGTGGAACGGGAGATTCGCATCATGGATGTGCAGCCGACAAATCTGCGGCAACTGTGTGATGCCATCATGTCAATATGGACCAAACTCCCTGAGGAATGCTTCCAGCACCTTGTTGAATCTATGCCACAAAGAATTGAGGCAGTTCTGAAGGCAAAAGGGGGTCCAACCCGTTACTAGCATGGGGTACCTAATAAAGTGGCCGATGAGTGTATATATATATATATATATATATATATATATATATACATACGTGTGTGTATGTAAGTGTGTATATTTATATATATACACATATATACATATATATGTATCTGTGTATATATGTATATATGTATATATAAAGGCTGGGTAAAGCCTTTACCAATTGTGTCCGTGTTCCTGATCTCCGTTTCCCTGTCACTCTAAAGCGTGTTTCAATATTTAATAAATCAGCACCTCTCAGCATGCAACCCCCGAGCTTTTGTTTGCGCTTTGATCCGACAACACACGACAATGTCTATTTTTAGGTTTTAGAATAAACAAAAACAAAACCTTCCGACGGGTGAATTTATTTTATTGTATGGGACTTTTGCTATTTTAATCATATTTAACACTTGCCAGTTCTTTATCATTTTTAGCCAAGGTTATTAAGACTCATTGCGGAAGGTCCAAAAAGCCGCCTGCAGCTCACAGCGGTGCATGCTGCACACCTCTGTGCCAACTCTCAGAGGGCAGGACTAAAACGGGGAAACAATCACAATGTAAGATGTAATCACCTTCAACTACCTGAGGTTCTGCTGCTTCAGCAGGAAATGTCTGAAGAATCAAATGCAGAGTGTGGCCTTTGAAGGGTTTATGGTGTGTAAAAATAGGGTTCACCTTTTTCTTTCTAACCCCCTTAATGCCCTCTGCCATGTGTTATCAACTGATTTTTTTCCCCTGCTGTATCTTCATTTTAGTTGATACCAAAATATTTACTCCACTCTCAACCTGATCTTTGTTTCCCCTTCAGCCGAAGCCGGAGAACGCAGTGACGGTAGCCGTGTCCTCCCGGGTCTTGTTTCGGACCGAGCGGGAGCAGAAGGTGTTTGAGCAGAAAGGCGTGGAGGAATATCTGAGATACCAAATTGAGCACGAGAACGAGCCCTTCGCTCCCGGCCCCGCTTTTCCCTTCGTCAAGGTTAAACTCGCACGCATCGGCACGGATTTTTGGGTGTGATGGTGTTTGTGGTGAACGTGTGCCAAAGTGACGGTTTCTAACGCCCGACAGGCCCTGGAGGCGGTCAACGCTCGTCTGAGGGAGCTGTACCCCCAGAGCGAGGAACTGTTTGACATCGTCTTGGTGACGTACAACCACGCTCATGTCGGGATCCGGCTCATCAACACCATCAATCACCACAGTAGGTTCCTCAAAGATTAACGAGAGTTTCAACATTTCTAACCATATTGGTATGATTACAACAATCAGGGCCGTAGTACAGTCAAACAATTAGCTAATCAGCTCATTGCATGTTTAATCCTTTGTTTTAAATACTAAAAAAGAAATTGTCTAATTTCCCGAATTTCAGTCATCAAAGTAGCAGGTGTCAATGGGATGCCCCATTATACATGCACTTCTTTCTTGAGAATAAAAGATTCCTTTCTTAAGCCCACAAACTGCTTCTGCCATTGCCAAAAAGGTTCATTGGTTCCAAGCCAGGTTGAATTTCAATATCATGGAGATGAAAAAGGGTCCTCTTGTCTTCCCTGTGAACTGCGGGGAGTGTGTTACACTTCCAGAGTCTAGATAACAGGAAATGCTGTCACATTGGGAGCATGGAAAGGGCCCAAAAGCAGGTTAGCACAAAGGAGGCTATGGATGAAGAACAACAAACACATTCTGTTTGCCAAAAAAAAAAAAAAAAGCAGCAGAGACAACAGCCCAAAAATACAAAGCTGAGAGCAGGAAAGGAAATCTGCAGGGCAATAAATCCATCACCTGTTGGAGTAGGACACATGCACAGGTTCTATGCAGATCATGAGTCCTGAGCGTTTTCACTCTGTTTGCGTGTGTTGCTAATGGTGTGACACAGTATTCCAAAAGTAATGGCACACAGTCACATGTTTCCAGCAAATGTTTTTACCCAAGTCCATCGTACCACCAGCACAGACACAAAGGCGCGCACACAGTGGTATGTTTCTCACATGGTTGCTGCTCTGGGTGAATCTCTTATGCAAACTGGACAAACTGGACAAACGGCTGCTAGTGGTGGGTGCCCGAGAAGGTGAGGATGAATCCATCCATCCATCCATCCATCCATCCATCCATCCATCCATCCATCCATCCATCCATCCATCCATCCATCCATCCATCCATCCATCCATCCATCCATCCATCCATCCATCCATCCATCCATTGCCTATACCTTTCCTTGCAGGATTGTGGGGGAGCTGGTACCAAACTCCAGCAATCTTTGGGAGAGAGGTGGGATGGACCCTGGATAGGCTACTAGTCCATGACACGACATCATATAGACACACACGTCATGCAGCCAAGTACTCGCAGACTAATTATTAAGGATAATTTAGAACATGTAAGCTGCAGCACTACCAACTGTACTACTGTGCAGCCTCGGACGCAAATGCCAAAACCCAGCATTGGGCACACAGTTTCCATTAGGAGTCCACAAGAACTCTGACTTACATTTTTCTGGACTGTGGGACCAAACTAGAGGAACTTAATGCAAACCCAACATAAACATAAAATCCTTGAAATATAAATGTGACTGAACAGGCCATAAATTCTAGGTGCAGTATTTTAAAGTTGTAAACGTAATGAGACGATCCCAGGATTGTGGACTGAAGCCGATGCCAGCTCTGCTCACAGACAAACAGCGGAGTGTATGAACAGCTGAGTGAATGGATCCTTCCCAGGGAAAATCTCAGACCCTCTGGTGACATTCTGCGCACAGACCGCTTCCTGTTAAGCTCCTCTAATGTTTTCGGATCCGCGGACCTTCAGGCCGGGCTGACTTCAGGATTATCTCCCCCGGGACGGACCAATAATCCAAGAGGCCCGCAAGACAAACAGAACTAAGCGAAGACGACAGAAAGCGACGCAGATGCTTTTATGTTTGATGTCTTTGGTGGCTCTCTTTATGAAGGACCGCATGCATGCAAACAGTGTTCTGACCGCTGACCTTCCTTCAGAATTATCGGTATTAATTGGATTACATGGACACTATTGAACAATTGGAAGTGGAGAGAATCCACACACATTTGTTCTCCTAATCTTGAAATAAATGTTAGCACTTTCTTTAGTGAGAACTTGCTTATCATCATACATTGAAGCATCTAGATGAAGAATAAAACGCAAGCTCAGTAGCACGCTCTGCATGCAGTCACCACTTAATGTCATTTAAAAGAACGCACATGTTAGACTTGTGGTAGCGTTTCCAATGAGAACCTTAATGTGGATGCGCGGAACAGTTCCTGTGAGAAATGAACATAAACATCCTAAAGCTGGTCTTTGTTGAGAGAACAGGCGTCTTTGCTGTCCTGCTGATTTCCTGCTTTGATACAGCAACGTTTTAGATCCTCTGAGTCAGCAGATAAATCCAAGATAAATGATTTCAAACATTAATGCAGACAGGAAAGAACAAACATAAAAACAAACAAAAGAAGCAGAACCATACGCGACCCTGTTTGGTGATTTTTGTGAAACTCCGAAGCAGAACAGCAATTGCATGCTCAGCGGGAAGCTTTTTAAGAACGTGTAAAAGGAACAGGACAAGGAATCTTGGATAGATGGACACATCCCAGATGTCAGCTTTAAATCTGAAGCACACTTTGATTCAGAGTGCCAGTGTATGTGTATGTATATGTATAGGGCATTAATAGCGGGCAGCACAGCACAGACTGCAGCCTTACCCACACTCCATTATCAAAGACATTTTCTGCTGATCTCACTCTTCTGTTAAGGAAAGTCAAGAGGGACGAGGGCTAATATGTGCCTTTAATTCCAGAAAGCGTTAAAGCTGAGCTTAGGTGTGTGAACAGAACAGCGTGGACCACTGTAGAAACATGGCCTGACATCTGAAAGGACAAGCTTAAGTAACAGCAGTCTAAAGATGCTGGGTCAATGAATGTGCACCGATGGCTGCACACAGATTCACAGAAAGGTCTATGATGCACTAGGTTGGGTGGGTAAAGGGGGATGACGCAAAGTAGCTATTTCAGTTTTAAAAAAAATGCTTAAAAAAATGTTTTATCGTAACATATTTACCTTTCCATCAAAAAATTACATGCGTAATATTTCAACAACCAAGTTAGTGTGATTTCTGTAGTACAGGGATCTGTTAATCAATCAGAATCTGAAACATAAAAACGGTCTCACATGTTTAATCATTATTTTAAAAAAAGATAAATGTCCCTTTTTGTTTGCTTTGTCTAAATTTTTTGTGTAGGCCTTTATGTATTGTTAGTTATTGGAACAGAATATGAGCGTATCTCTTCCAGATCTCTTGCTTCATTTAGCCTAGTTTAGCAAATGGTGCAAAAGTCACTGTTTGGAGTCTTATTTAGTATCAAGCAACATTTTTAGCTTCTATTTTCCACTCTAGGAATATTTTATTTATCTGCTTTTTATTTTTATTATTTATTTATTTTTTATTGTTTACTGAGACCTGGCCTCAGTGAAAAATTCATCCTAATCTTTGTTTAAAGTGCATCTGCATCCATCCCCTGATCTGGTGAACTAGATTGTGTCATTCTCAAATTGTCATCCATGGACCGCAGAAGATCATTCCACAGGTCCCAAATGGTCCCCAAGCCACATTTTGGACACCCCTGGTTTAGATTATGAAGTCAATGGATATGAATGGTACTGAAGTGCAATGAGACTATTAAAGTATCCCGTTAAATATCTTACCTCCATTAACCTTCCTTTTCATCACACAATATTTCTTGGATCTCAGCTTCATTATATTTCTTTCTCAGCATTCAGCTCTACTTACTTTCACTCAACGTTATTCTAAAACATTACTCCTGAGTCCTGACCTTTCTAGCCTTCCTTCCTGCTCTCCTCTCTCATAAATATCAACCCATTCCACGTGGGGAAGCAGATAGGATCTGTAATCTTGGATCTAATTACCTCCTATCAGTGTTCAGTCGCTCTCCACGTGCTGGGCCTGCTCTGCTCTTTCGATCGTGGCCCGGCAGCGAATTGAGAGCCCCTGCAGCAACGAAAGAGTGCAAACAGAAACTCTCCCCTGCGTCTTAATCCTCCTTTGAACCCAGTCCATATTTTAGGAACTTGTAAATTTACCCCGTCTACTTCCATGACTCCTGACATGATTTACGATTCTTTCCGTGAAAGAGCCAAAGCCTCAACTCCTACCCCAAACCCTGATAGTTACTCAGTCATTACAGCCATGTTTCTTAGCTGTGTTACGTCTTAATAACCCATGACCATGACATTGCAATTATAATGCAATTGTATTTGTAAGCTGCTCGTTTAGGGAATGCCTACAATGTAACACCACTCAATGCTCTGAAATTAAAGATCTTGTTGCCGTCTGTTGGTTTCGTTCGCAGACCTATTTATCGAGAGGTTTTGTATGACCGGAGGAAGCAGTCCGATTGGCTACCTGAAGGCCTGGCATACCAACCTCTACCTGTCTGCAGACGCTGAGAAGGTCAGGGAGGCGCTGGCCGAAGGTGAGCACAAAAAAACGCCCGCCCACTAAGGTTCTGACAGCCCGTACAATCTATGAGGTTAATGCTATGATGTTTATAAGCAACATGTTCAATATTATCTTCCAGAATAAAAGACAACAGCGGAAAATCATTTAAAAAGTTTTCCATTTTTTTAACTAAGCAGGTGGTTGTAGGAAATCTCTTTGGTTTTATCGAAATATACGGTGCATCTATATTCTGCTTGGCTTAGTGAGCTAATTCAATGCCTTTCCAATAGCTTCATATTGCTTAAACCTTATCAAAACTTTATCCTATTTTGTCATGTTACAACCACAAGCCTCAAGCCATTCTATTGAGATTTTATTTTATAGACCAACACAAGGTCTAGTTTTCTGAGTATTTCTCTGAGAGGGAATTGGCTCACAGGGCCAAAGTGACAGATGCCTGTGGTCAGAGAAGTAAGTAGATCTTGACCTCACTGAGAACCTGTTTTCTGCTTTCAAGAAGACAGTAGATAAACAAAAGCACAGAAATTAGGATTAACTCCCAGCTCCAATAAGACATTGAATGGGTCATCATCGGTATGGATACAGATAACCAGCATGGAGGATCTGCAAAGATCATAAGAAAGAAGGGTCAACACTGTAAATCCTGTTTTCACAAAAAAATTGGTGTATTTGCAAATAATAGTCTTTATACTGTAACTGATGGTTTTTTTTTCTCTCTCTTTAGTATCTCAGAAACATTAAAAAAGGTTAAAAATGTAAAAGCAACAAAACACACCAGGGGTACGGCTAATTTAGGGCTTGACTGCAAACAAACAAATTCTTGACCAAATTGTTTTCTTCCTGAATAATTACAATTCTTCAACTTTCTGTTTGAGCCTGGATCTTAATTAAAATCAGCAGAAGTTTGAGGGAGTGGTGGTCTAGTGGTTGGATCACTAATGGTGTGTGCATGGTGGAGAGGCTGTAAGTTCCCTGGTTTGAATCCCACACACAGCCAGTCTAGGTCCCTGAGAAAGACCCTTGACTCCATAATGCTTCCTGGGCACCACAGGCAGGCCTTTTCCTTAGGCAGAACTCTTGTTCTTGAACCAGTTCGGTTTCGGTCCACTAGAACTTTGGTGCTTTGTTGAACACTGATGCCCTTTTCCTCCAGTTTTGGGAAACTTATAAGCCTACTCTTAAAAGTAGTGTCTGTAGTGGTGTCATGGACCAAAGTAGTGTTTGGTCCATGAGGGTGTCTGCCTCATGGACCAAAACTGGGAGTTGGTTCCACAGGAGAGGAGCCTGATAGCTAAAGGATCTGCCTCCCATTCTACTTTTAGAGACTCTAGGAACCACCAGCAGACTTGCAGTCTGAGAGCGAAGTGCTCTGTTAGGAACATACGGGGTAATCAGAGCTCTGATATATGATGGAGCTTGATAATTAAGGGCTTTAAATGTGAGAAGGAGAATTTTAAATTATATTCTTGATTTAACAGGAATCCAATGAAGGGAAGCTAAAATTGGAGAAATATGATCCCTCTTGTTGATTTTCATCAGAACTCTTCTGAAGCCATTAAACTGCATTTTGTGGATACCCTGATAGTAAAGAATTAATTAATTAAGTAATGCATGGACCAGTTTTTCATCGTCACTCCTGGACAAAATATTTATAATTTTGGCGATATTCTGGAGGTGATAAAAGGAAACCTGTTCAATATGGGATTTAAATGACATGGCCATGACATGACTTGGTCAAAAATAACACCAAGGTTTTTTTACTTTATTACCAGAGGACAAGTTAATGCCATCCAGATTGATTGATTGATTGATTAAGAAGACTCTGGTCCAAAGATTTCAACTCCTGACTTAAAAGCAGGAAATCTAAAGTCATCCAGGTTTTGATGTCATCAAGATATGCATGTAGTCAAAGTAATTGATTCTTCAGGATTTGTGGATAAATATAGCTGAGTGTCATCAGCATAACAATGGAAAATAATCCCAGGTATTGACATAATCCATGCTGTTTGATAATTTTGCCAATTGGAGGTATATTAGTCAGGAGTCGCCACAGCAGGTCATGCCAACACTATATATATATATATATATATATATATATATATATATATATATATATATATATATATATATATATATATATATATATATAGTGTACAGAAACATCTGTGCAGAACACCAACTGGAGCCCCGAGGTCAAAATGGGAGTCACCTCCCAAGGTGGTGGAGAACAACAGAGCTAAGATCCTTTGGGACTTCCAGATAAAGATCATTAAGCAGCAGAGGACAGCCGTTGTGATTGATGTGGCCATCCCGAATGATGGAAACATCATGAAAAAAAAGAGCACGAAAAAGTTGAGAAATACCAAAGGCTCAGGGAAGAACTAGAAAGAGCCTGGAAGGTGAAGACAACAGTAATGCCCGTGGTCATTGGAGCACTTGGAGCAGTAACCCCCACTCTGGAGAAGTGGCTCCAACAGATACCTGGAGAAACATGAGATACCTCAGTCCAGAAGAGCACAATCTTAGGAACAACTAAGATCCTAAGAAGTATCCTCGAGCTCCCAGACCTCTGTTAGAGGACCTGAGCTCGGGAAATGGAGAATCCACCTGCTCAAGAGTATGAGGGTTGGGTGTATGTGGTACGCCACAGGTGACCCTAGAGTTTGAAGATGATTTATTATTATCTGTCAGACAGATAAAATTTAAACCAGCCTAATGCTTTCCCCTTAATCCCTACAGTAATGTTCAAGTTGTGATCAACTGTATCGACTGCAGCACAAATCCTTCCTTAAATAAAGTTGTTGTCTCACTTACTGAGGACAAGGTAATAATGTTTGGGATTTCTGGTCTAACTCTGTGAAGGGTCTTTTTATTCAACAGTAGACTGTTTTTCCAGATTAGGTAGGATTCCTCTAGATGTGTAGAGCGCCATTTTCTACCCAATTTTCTAACGTTGTGCTTCAAAGAACACAGCTCTAAATTAAACCAGGGAGCCAGCCTCCTGTGAACAATCACCTTATTTTTCAATTGTCTAATGCAAAACACAACGAGGAGGTGACACCATCAACAAAAGCATCAATTTATGAATGGGAAGAAACAACATTGATGCCATCTGCTGGGCATTTCTGTGATGCTAAGGAAATTTAAAGGAGGACAAACAGAGTTTGATACACCATTATTTGATAAGAAGTCTGAGAACTGATCTAAAAACTGAGAGTAAAGGCCTGGTGGACGATACAAATCAACAAACAGAAGAGGTTTTATTGCTTTGCAGTTTGGATGAGGGAAACCAAGGGTTAAATGTTCAAAAGAATTGTAGTTATTAATTGGCCTGGGACTAATTAATAAATCAGACTGAAAGATGATTGCTTCTCCCCCGTCGTCGTCCCGTAGTTCTGGGAATGTGGAACTTTAAATAATTAGAGGGAGTTGACTCATTTATACTAACGTAGTCCTCTTGCAGCCAGGTTTCTGTGAGACAAAATAAATACATTTTACCAGAAATCAATTAATTATTTAACACTCTTTGGAGGGAGAGACCTTATATTTAATAAACCACATTCAATTGTTTTATTTTTTGGTTCAAGTTAAGTTGTATTGATTTTTATCATTTGTTCCTTTTTGATCCGTTTTTAATCTGTTTAGTTTTGGCCATGGGAAAGACACCATCTAAATGGGGTAATGGGTTGGTAACAGTACATAAGCTACAGAGATGTGTGTTAAACTACGGCTCTGCTTCCTGGTCTGGAACTAAATCTGGCCAAATGGTAAAGAATGACCAAAGGAAAACCAAGATTTGATAGAGCAACAAAATAATGCATACTTAGGGCATAAACACACACACACACACACACACACACACACGCAAATAAACATGTAAAAATGAGATGCTCACATAGCAACCTAATTGCTCACTGGGGGTGCAACGGACAAAGACAGCACAACTTCTACAATTCTCAGGAGTTAAGTTAGCCAGGGAAAATTATTTAAAAATGTCAATTCCCGGGATTTACCACCTGAAATAATGTAATACCCAAACATACGGTGTGTTGTACCCATTAAACATGAGCTCTGATTTATTTTAATTTTGAAACCTGTTCTATTGGGAAAACTATTATTAGTTTATTAGGGTTACTGTTTTTGTTTATTCATAAAGGATACAATTTTATAGCCCACATCTTGCAAAAGGTACATTGTGGAATAAAAAGAGGGCAAACAAGTACCGTATTCCTGTCTGGCAGGGCCACTGACATTTTGACATCTCCTCTGTACTAGCGGTAAGCCAGACCTGTTAACTCGCCCGTGTCTTTCTGTCTCTGAGCGCAGGCATCGCAGCAGCAACCATGTTCATGATGGAGAAGGTGTCGGAGGTGTCGGAGTCTCAGCTGAGGGTGGCGTTTGATGGGGATGCCGTCCTGTTCTCCGATGAGTCTGAGCGCATTTTCAAAACCCACGGGCTGGACAAGTTCTTCGAACATGAGAGGGAAAACGAGGACATACTGCTGGACCACGTTTGTAGAACTTTGTTTGCATTTTCCGTCTCTAACTTCTAACCAGACTCAACGCATGTCTACTCATCTGGAAATTACCTTCTATCAAAAATCCATTTGATCAATGTATTCATCAATGAATGCTTTGTGAAAGAACAATGCAATAAATAGTTTGAGGGGACAATAAGACTGAAGCCATCAGTTGTATCTGTTTAAAAGACAGACAGTAATTACAGAGATTAGCCATTAATTGTTCAGATATCATACCGTGCTGCTATGTAATCAATGTGTCTGAGTGGAGTGTGCATCAAAGAACAATAGAAATGAATGCCTAACATGAAACACATTATCACCTCTTCTATTACTCTGCAGGGTCCCCTGAAGGGCTTCCTGGAGGCTCTGGGGAAGCTCCAGAAGAAGTTTTATGCCAAAGGCCAACGCCTGAACTGCCCCATCCGCACGTACCTGGTCACAGCCCGGAGCGCGGCCAGCTCAGGGATCCGTGCGCTGAAGACGCTCAGGGCCTGGGGGCTGGAGATCGACGAGGCGCTGTTCCTGGCGGGAGCCCCCAAGGGCCCCATGCTGGAAAAGATCCGGCCGCACATCTACTTTGACGATCAGATGTTTCACATTGAGGGAGCAGCAGAGATGGGCACCGTCGCTGCCCACGTTCCTTATGGGATTGCACAGAAACACAACAGCCCTCAGACGCCGAGCGGAGGCAAGTAAAAAGCAACAAAGAAAAATGTAGGTGTTCAGATGACGGCGAAAGACAAGAAGCGGTGAAACATCTTCAAGCAGAGGAGAAACTTGACTTGTACTGTTAAACGTTTGCAAACGCACTAAGGTCAAGGAGAGGTCTGGAACCTGCGGTGACCTGCAAGCCAACATGACTGTCCCCTATAAGATGCAAAGCCTTAGAGTAATGCTTGCTGGTGAGTTTTAGGAAGCGTTGCCCTGCGTAGAAAAGCCAATGTTTAACCGCCACTATAAATGCACTATTTTTTCACACTCCTTCTTGTTTTCGTAAAAAGAAAAAAAAAACACCTCTACAGAGATGCAATACGTCACTGATTCCTGCTCAAGTAAACCCCTATATTGAATGTTGTTCAGCAATAAGCACATAGATATTATATACAGGCTAAACATATAATGGAGATTTATTGTAGCAAAAGAGTTATAACAGTTATGTAAATCGTTATATAATTTTGAATTCAGAAAAATGTGAAAAAAAGCTGTGAACTGAATACCAAAACAATGAGATTGCCATACGTTTCAGAGGTTGCCTTAAGAGTGGCAGTTTATTAACCTCCCCTGTTTCAGACAAAAAAAGTACAGTTTTAACCATTTTATTTATGCTAACAAATGATACAGTGCCTTGTAAAAGTACTTCTGACCCTTGAACCTTTTCACATTTTGTCACATTACAGCCATCATCAATGAGTCTACAGCCAATTATCAATGAATGAGAATATAAAACACCAATCCCTGGCTTTGGATTTCTCATGCAGCAATAATGTTCAATTTATAATCCTAATGTGGAAAGAGTGAGACATAAATACCAACATATGATGTCTACTTAATCCTTAATCTGACAGGCGGGGCATAGAGAGCGTTCATCAGAGGCCCAGCTAAGAGCCCTATTGCAACTCTGGAGGAGCTGCAGAGATTCACTGCTCAATTTAGAGAATCTATCAACTAGTAGTCATAGGCTCCGCATAGCTTGCATTTACAGAAGAGTGAGAAAGCCATAAAAAAACCTCTAAAGCCACATAGAAGACAACGGGAGAATTTTAAAAAATAAAGTGTGGTCAGATGAACCAAATATGTACTTTAAGTCTGACTTTAAATGCTATGCGTGAAGGAAAACTAACACTGCCGCTGAGTAGAATATCTCCTCTGTGAAACACGGTGGTGGCAGCATCATGCTGTGTTGAACGGTTGGTGCACCGTGAATGGTGCTCGGCCAATCACAGTAGGCGACCTGGTGAAGGCTGCAGAATACCTGAGACAGGAGTGGGTGACGACCTTCCAACAGAACAACTAATCTAAAGATAAGGCCAGAGTAGAATAAGTCACATTAAAGACATAAAGCTTTTAAAGACAGTCAGACAGACCTGCAGCTTTAATTTAAATGAGAGACGGCTTTACAAGTATTGATTCTTGCAGGCTGAGTACATATTTTTGCCCCCCAGAGCCTTTCCTCCCTTTGGTATGTGGTTGAAATGTCACAAAATGCGAGGATGTTTGAAGGCTATGATTGCTGCTGGAAGACACTGTAATATAATGGACTGCTCTGAAATGCACTGCAAATATTATGATGTCTGGGTTTTTTTTAAGGGGCTCTGCAAAAATGATTGGTAGGCCCATAGCTTTAGCCTTGGCTAAAGACCATAAACACCATTAAGAATGTCAAGATTTCCCGAAAGATTTCTCATTTGAATCGTTCCTTCTCTCAGTGCCTTTAGCTTCGTTGAATGTTTTTCCACCTAGACTTAAATTCCTTTTGTATCATTTCTCAAGACGTAAACACACTCCAACCATTAGCATGCTAATGCTTACCATGCATCCCTTTTTCATGCTTTTTTTTTTAAAGCCAAGATGGGGCTCAGATACACCTGAAGATGAACAGTCAGTGTTATCGTGATCAGCCTGAATTCTGTGAGCAGAGCTGTTTGTCGTGATTGTGTCATCAGCCAACGTCCGGACAGGCGGATGGTTTTTTCTTTTCTTACTGGAAGTCTGAATTTTTATCCCCCCAGAATCTTAGATCAGGACATTTTGAGAAGTTTTCACACTGACCTGAGAAATCTGTTTGTCTGATGGGTGCATGAAGTTCAACCACAGGTCTGATGGTTACAGTCAAAGAAAGAAGCCACACCACTAGCATTATCCACTGGATTTCCTGCTTTAACAATGATACGGTTAAACTAGGTGTATTGGCATTCCCTGATCTGAGCTCTGACTTTTTTTTTTTTCAATTCAATTTTATTTATATAGCGCCAATTCATGAAACATGTCATCTCGTTCCACTTTACAAAGTCAGAATCAATCAGATTATACAGATTGGTCAGATTATACAGATTGGTCAAAAAAATTTTCTATATAAAAGGGAACCAGTGGATTGCTTCAAAGTCTTCACAAGCAGCATTCACTCCTGAAGAAGTGTAGAGCTACAGGAAGAGTCGTCTGCATTGTACATGGCTTTGCAGCAATCCCTCATACTGAGCAAGCATGAAGCGACAGTGGAAAGAAAAACTTCCCATTAACGGGAAGGAAAACCTCCAGCAGAACCGGGCTCAGTATGAACGGTCATCTGCCTCGACCGACTGGGGTTACAGAAGACAGAACAGAGACACAACAAGAGAGACGAAAAAGCACAGAAGCACACATTGATCCAGTAATCTGTTCTACATTAAATGGTAAAAGTGGGTGATCCGTCTTCTCTGGATGATGTCACAGTTAACAGAACGTTTTTATTCACTTTTCATGGTGAATAGAAACTACCATGCTGATTTTGCCCCTGAGCATACTGTGGGTCAGTGTAAACGCTGAAGGGGATCAAACTTCCCGCAGCATTACACGGGCAAGTATGAGGAAGGACTTAAATGTTGTTTTCAAATGTACAAAAGATCTTAATGTGTTTTGTTGCATTTCAATAAATGTTGAAGATAAAGTATTTTACTATCATGGTAGAAGCAATGTTCTTTCTTTCAATATGACTATTTAGCTGGGGTGCGCGACTCCACTCCTCTAGAGCTACCATCCCTTGTCCAACACATCTGACTCAAATGGCTGAAATCCCTCGTCAGCGTGGTAATGATTCAGGTGTGTTGCAGAAGGAATGCATCTAAAAGTGGCCACAGGCTGATGACTGGACTTTGGCAGCCCTGTCTTAGAGGCACCTGGTCCGTATGAAAGGTCCTCTCCATCTTCTGTGATTGTGTCCCTTAGTCAGGAGTTGCCACAGCAGGTCATGACATCTTGGACCGAGACTTTTTGTTCCGGCGTATGCTCTCCCCGGTGCACACAGGATTCGGATCTGGGGACACCCTCTCAAAGACGTGGATGTCTCTCGCTACACCTCAGGGAGACTTCATCGTTCTGGCCTGTAGCACATTAAAATCATTTTGGAAATCCTGATTGACCTGAAACAGGAAAACTTTAGTTGGATATAATGTCAGCTATTGAGAGAAAACAACTGTTCTCATATAGTGTATTTTAAAAGAAATTTGTCTTTCAATGCATGCACAACACACGTTTCAGGTTATTCAATTGTAAAAATGTTTAACAATCATTCTTGATCGCATAAACTCAATATAAACTATACTGAAATTTGTGAAAATGTGAAAACTTTCAAGCAAGGCACCATAACCAAGAACTTTATGAACTGATAGCATTAAAGGCTGTTTAGTGTTTTCATTTCTTACCAAATAAATGCTGAACAGGATTAATGATTTCCATGAGGAAAGATGAAAGACGTGCAGAGGAAGCAGTAAGAGATGTTTTTGTACTTCATCAGTTCACCATGGAGTGGCAGCATTGGAATGACTAAGAACTAAATGCTGCACCAACTACAACTCACACTCAATAAAGACAATGAGAGGGGGGGGGGGGATCCACACTTTGCATAGAGTAAAAAGCCAAGAATATTATACATTTGGAGAAATATGGGCTTTTTTAAATCTATTTACAATATTCTCACCCTATCCTGGTTTCAATCTTTTTCTGTTAAGTGTACACTTTTAAGGGTTGTCACTGCTTAAACACTAATTTACACGATAAACTGATATTTAAACCCAACATCCAGCACTGGTGTACCTGGCTCCATTTTACCAACAGTGGCCCAACAACGGCCACTGGGGGCTAACGGACCTGACGCTGATTTGGAGGATTTCATGGACTGAAATAGCAGCCTCATGACGTTGCTGCTAACCCACCGCAGAGAACAGCGGCAGACAGATAAGATATGGCCAGCCGGTGAACTCTGCAGAGCCTGTGCTCGGTTCAGAGTGGCACGTTCGGCCTGCCAGTAGAGTCCATGAAGAGGCTAAAAACTAGAAGCAGGGAAATGGATAGCGCAGACCTGAGCATGCCCAGGGAAAGAAATTACAACTTAGTTCATCACTGCTGAACAGCGCCTATGTGAAGACGGAGGAGAATTTGCTGGGGGCATATTTCAAGCTGAGCTGCTCAGCAGAGCAGAAACTGAAGAGCTTGGAGTCATGATAGGAAGGATGTTAATGCATGTCAGGAGAGAAATGATCGGAATAAAAAAAAAAAAAAAAAGGCTGCTGTTTTTTTAATGATGTTCCAATGAGGGGCCAGATGTGGAACATAATGGACCATAAGCCCAAATATAAGCTGTCTTGCAGCCAGATGTGGCCTACACTGGGGCGGATATGGGTGGGGGGGGGGTGCAGTCAGCCTTCATCAGGGCCGAATAACAACGCATCAAAGAACAACTGTGTGTGTGTGTGTGTGTGTGTGTGTGTGTGTGTGAGGGAGAGAGAGAGAGATGATCAGAGCGAAGAGAGACAAAGGGACAGGAAAGCAGATACGGAGAGTGTTGGTTTCCTTCTGCAGAGCGCCACCTGTGGAGGGAAAGGATGGGTGACTCACTCTGGCCAAGCGCAGAATAGTCTGTCTCGCAGGGACTGGGCAGTAGGGGACCAGTCCACAACAGACAGCTGTCCGATTGGTTCCAGCACACATCTCTCTCCTCACAGTTCATACACACAGAAATCAGGCAGCGCTGCAGAGTCTGAAGGCAGCAGAACTCAAAGCAGGTCTGAAGATTTTTTCTCTTCCAACACTCATAGGTATTCATTCATTTATGCTTTGAAATTTGGGACTATCTACATAGTTAAGTATTTAGAAGCTGGAAGGCTTATTGGACTGTCAGTTTGGCCCAAAGCAGAATTTAACTTGGGGTCCATCAGCTACTACCGCAGCACTAAAAGTGTTCATTTAGTTAACACCCCTAGTATAAAAGTCTACTCCTAAATGGGACACATCATGCAAAATGCACTTTTTTAGCCCTTAAATCATTTTCTTGTGTACTTAGAGTCTCTAGGAGAGCAGAACAATCTGAATGTAGTCTGTCAGGGGCTGCATAGATATCTTTATGTTTTTTTATGGGTCATATTTCTCTACGTAGTCAGTTTGCTCTGTTCTCTGTTATTATGTTATTTGAACAATTACATCATATTTGCAGCTGAGATGCTAAACAAGGTCATGGACCTTTAGTTTACCAAGTGGCTCCTATAGAGTTAAAGAGACTGCAGCAAAATGAGTGGCTCTCAGACACATGTCAGAACAGGGGGGGAAAAATAGGCTCTTTGGGACAAAAATAACGAGGAGTTAAGACCAAAGCACTGAAGTTCCAGAAATTGACAGAAGCAGCGTATGAGAAAATGCATAAATTTAAGGCCTAAAATTCTAATGTAAAGACTTAACACTGTTTAAAACCCTGCAGAACTTCTGCGTCCAGGTTAATTTTTCTACGTTTGCATACATGCATTATTTAACAGCATATCGTCTCAATACACTGACTGCCATCACATGTTTTCATTTTCCAGCCTTAAACTGATAGCGTGGTGATCTTTGGTTCCTGGTGATAGTTTTTGTTAGGGTTTTTATTTGTTCCCCAAAGAGCAGTCTCGCTTTACAGCCCTGATTCCATTTCTTGTTGCCTTGCAGCTGCTCTGTGTTAGTCATTGTCTCCATGTGAATGGCCACCGGCTGCTTGCCTGTCCACCTCGCCAGATTATTGTCTCACTCCAGCATGCCATGCTGCCAGCCAATTGGACTCATACGGTGTATTACTTGGACTGCCTGCCAACTCCTGCCTGGAGCACATTGGAGGTTGTTTTGTAATTCTGTTTTTCAGTTAAGCTAAGATTTCTTTTCTTACCTGCCTGTCCTTCACGGGTCCCCACCTGCACGCTGTGCAAGAGAAATAACAACGGCAAGCGCTTTTGGTGAAGCCATGGTCCACAGCGACAAGCAAACACACTGCATTGTGAAATGTTTTTTTCCCCCTTTAAAGTTTTTTTTCTTCTTCCACATTTTGTCAAGTTGTCACCACAGGCTAAGATATATTTCACTTGGATTTTATGCGACGGACCCACTCGTCCAAATTCGCAAGCCAACCGCTTATTAAATACAGCTCATCCCTGTGTTGTTGAGTCTCAGAATACATCCAGCTGTTCTGTGTGGGCTCCAGGGGTTTATTAGAGAACATTAAGGAAGAAAGAGCCTCATGAAGACCAAGGAACACAGCAGACAAAGCAGGCATACAGTTATAAGAAACATTTGAAGCGGGGTTAGGTCAGATGACAATGTCACGAACTTTATACGTCTCACAGGACATGTTTCAGTCCCTCATTCAAAAATAGAAAGTGTTGCACACCTACAAACTTTCTAAGACATGGCAATCCCACTAAACTAGCAGGCAGAGGGAGGAGAGCAGTAATCAATGGGCGCAGTGGAAACTCTGGAGGAGCTGCAGAGATAAACAGCTCGGGTAGGAGAAGTTGCTCAACAAACCCGGGCTTAATGGAACAGCGGCTCAAAGAAAGCCACAGAAGCCTCATTCACAGGTTTGCCACGCCCCACGTAGGAGAATAGTGAACATCTGAGGTCAGATGAGATCCTACCACTGTGAAAAATGGTGGTAACGGCTTTGGTTGATTTTCTTCAGCGCAGAGAAAGAAGCTGGCCAGAGATAACAGGAAGACGGATGGAGCTAAACACAGAGCAGAGACTGAGGTCCAGCTTCCTGCATGACGACACACCTAAACATGCCGCCAGAGGTACCAGGGAATGGCCACAGGGGTTTAGATCACAACAAATTGGTCAGTTAGAATGGCCTAGTCAAAGTCTAGACCTGTATCTAGTTGAGGGTCTGTGGCAGGACCTTTCTGGCAATTTCTGTTCAAACTGAGCTGGAGCTTTTTTTTCATAGGAGAAGAAAATAAACATTTCAGCCTGCCTGGTGGAGTCATACTTGCCGCATTTAAACCATGTCATAAGTAAGTCCTATGTGAACAATGGCAGGTACAGATGTCAAAGTTCCCATATTTCTTAGAGGTAAACTGTATCATACCACGTGACAGATTCTTATTTATGATGTTCACGTGGACGCTTTAAGCCTCTGTTCTAAATAGGTCTAACTGGAGAATACTCCTGCAGATCAATGTGTTTACCCTGATTTGCCCTGAGTGTGTAGCGGTGATTACTGAAGCGTACAGCCACCCGGATCGAGAGATCAAACATAAACATGGATTCCCTTTTCTTGCCAGGAGACGAGTTCGATAGTAAAGCCTCGGGGCACACGATGTTTTATAATGATACTTGGTCAGCTCTCGTTTTTATGTCTCTAAAGGCAGATTTTTGTTTTTGTTCACCGTCTAAACCTGCAATGCATCCCGGTCTGAAGGTTAGGTGTCCGCTTGTTTCCTCACACATTAGAGCAGCGTAGACCGGAGCTGATCTGCGCTCTCTCCTTCCTGTAGTGGACACCGTGTAAACCAGGCTACGCAGTAGTCGGTCCGGTCCTGACAACAAACATTAATTTTATTATTCCATTTGAACTAGCTGGGAGGTAAGGTCCAGCTGGTGGTTTTTGCCTTCTCGGCCAGACTTTCACTGAAACAAAGCACAACAATCTCCTCGCAGTAATTAGCAGCCAATTAACTGCTGAATGCTCCACTGTGTGTCCGCTTTATGCACCAGCTGATTCCTGTTGCTGCCTGTGTGCGGTTAGATGTCGGGCTGGTAGTGTGCACAAGACACCTGCCTTCTGAAAGGGAAAGCAACGCAATTAGAGCTTAAGTTTAAAAAAAGCTACAGAAAACTTAACAATACGCTTCAGCTTCCCATGGAGAATTCAACTTTTTGTGTAATGAAACCAGTGTGGTTTCATTGGGCATAATTTAACTTAGTCATTAGACTGTGTTGTGTTTACTTCGCTAGTAAACACTCACAACAGCCAAATGACAAAAAAAATACTCTCTGATAAGAAAAAGTAATATTTTATATGTAAAAACTATGTAAAAAAAACTATGTAAACAAACCCCCCTACTTCAATCGAACTAGCACTCTATCTGCGAACACATCACTAGACCCAAGCCAGGTTGAAACACGATGCAAGGGGGTCTCCCAGACCTGGTAGCCCCATAGATCCGACAAAGCTGCTCAGCTGGGGCACTTCTGTCCGTATTGACTCCCCCAGCCATCCAAACATTGTAACCATGCCAGGCTCTATTAACACAGTCTGCTAGAACCCCAAACATCCCCTGGCAAGATGCACTCCACACTCATTCAGACTACACAGCCGAGGAATCAGACCTCAAAACACCCAGTGCAACCCCACTTACCCCCCGCGCCCCACCCATCTGGCTAAGATGGAGGGAAAAAAAACAAAAAAACTTCAGAGTGGACTAGCTGACATAAAATGAAACCCAACACCAGATAGCTGGTGCCGGTCTACCACCTGTTTGTTGTGTTAGCTCTAACCCCCAACAAGCTGTGCCAATGCATTATGTGTAGCCAATTTCTAACAATCATGTTTTACGTTCATGTGCATAGACTGCAAAACTGTAATGTGTCCCATGCAAATTAGTTTCTGATCTGATAAATCTAGCTTGTCCCTAACAATCTAAATGTTATTTATTTGTACCTTTTATCATGATCTTAACAGCGATATGTGCCCCGCTTGGTTCATATATTCTCAGCTATCCTTGGAGAGAGCAGCTGGAACGCTCGTTCTTAAATGTTATGATGTTCAAAGCAATGCCCAGAGTATACGTGACACAGGAACCTCTTGAGTGAGTTTTGATAGAACCAGACTCAAAATTTCAAAGTTACACGAAGGCTAGTAAAACGTGTTAGTGCTATGTTAGCACTTTAGCTAGGCGGTCTGCAAAAAAAAAAAAAAAAAAAAAAATCGAATTTTTGGTCAAGATACTTTGTTACAAACAAGGAATGTGACTTTCAAGTTTCAAGTGCTGACAGCATGCAAGCATTAGGTATTAATATATAAACTTCAGGGAAAATAAAACAAAGGATAAAAACAACAGTATGTCCATGTGTGTAAGTACAGAGCTTTTTGTGTGATTGTGCTAAAGACTTGGTCTGTTTTGCAGCCGAGTAGCTGACTACTCAGGCTGTAAGGCGGTCATTTTGTTCATTGGAGTGACAACCTGGGAGAAGAAACCGTGTCGGTTTTTTGCAAACAGTGCTCCATAGCACCTAAACAGTATGTGTGCAGGATGTGTGGGGTCTGCAGAGATGTTAGCTGCCCTTTTCTCGACCCTAACACTTTTCAAATCTTGTGTATAAAAAATCAACATAATGTCCATTTTTTTTTTTCATTAAATTAATGTAATTAATTACCCTTTTGATGATGTTCTAAATTATCGAGATGGTCCTGTACATGGATACTCCCTAATGAATACATCCCAATTAAAAAGCTTAGTAAAAGCTCTCGGTGAGGCTGTTCTGCTCATAATGATAAAGCCAAAGGTTTGCTCGGCAATAAGCAGTGAGACATAAAATTCATAACAGCAAAAAGAGTTTGTGTCACGACAGTAAAGTAAAAACGCACTGCAGCTTTCCTTGTTTACAGCATAACGCAGTTTTAGTAATTCATCAAGCAGGCAGCAAGTAAACCGAGATGTGACGCGGAGCACAGAAAGACGCCCTGTGTGAAGCAGAAGATGCAGATCTTCCAGTAAAACCTGAGGCCCAGTTCAGTCGTGCAGAGCATTTCCACCTGAGCGTTCAAACACATTCAGTCAGGACCCCACTGACCTCAGTAAGCCAAGGGGCGAGTATGTTTGCGTGCGCTCCCAGCACAGCACCATGCATCTGCTCGTTTGCGGAGGTTGTCGGCATGCGTGTGACAGCCCATCAGTCAAGATCGGGTCCCTGGTCTGCTGGGGGCAAAGCGCCTTTATTACCGGGTGACTCTCGAGGAAGGAGCATGGTGCGATGATGGAGCGAGGGGTGCTCCGTAGTATGTGTGTGGGTGTGCAAAAAAATGATGGATGCTCATTGAAGTGGTCATTCCTGGAGTGGCAGCTGGTCGCAACATCTGCTCAGATGGGGTTTAAAAGAAAAAAAAAACAGACCAATCTCTACTGGAGGAGTTAGCTCAAATTAAATCATTTAAGTACCATGTTTTAAGTCATTTAAAACATGGTACTTCACAGACCATGTTATTCTGGGAGAGGACTGGAATATGACTTGGAATGTATGGCTGGACAGGTGGCCTCCAAGATTAGGAAAACAATATAAATCTTTGATAAATACTTTCATGACAGATGACCTCAGTGATGTTTGGAGAAGAACGAACCCAGTTTGCACTGAATATTTAGTGCAAATGATAAAACCCAAGGCAGGTCTAGATCAGACTATTGGTTAATAAGAGATTACCTAAAAATCTGCAATCTCTAAACACCAGTGTCCGACCACTGCTATGTAAACCTAATGGGACCTAGTATAAACACACAAAAGCTATTGCAAATTTAATGCCAGCTTATTAGACAATGAGGAAAATTGTTATAGGATAAAAAAATGGAAGTTGAAGCTAATAGCTCAATTGTAGATGATATAAATAGAATTTTTAAAAAATATATAAAATATGATTGCATGCTATATATTTCAGCAAAGAAAAACAGTACGAGTGATTTGTTTAGAGGAATTTATCAAATTTGTAATTCTTCTGATGCAATTTTCCCAATATTAACTGAACTAAAAGCTAAAGTAAGTGCTTTATATTTGCAAAGGGTGGAATCTGGAATTGTACCCGGTAATTCACACAACACAGAATGAACGTTTAAAACGTTTATTGAGGAAGTAGGTGTAGCTGGAGTGGGAAACTTCTGGAAATGGGACTGGCAGCACTGCGGGGGACAGAGACAGGTTAGTGGCTGATAGATTAACCAGGAGAGTACTTCCATGAAGCCACTAACCCTAATTGGAGCTGTAACGGACGCTGAATCCAATAAGGAATGTTCCCTCCAGAAGTGGTCCGGCGATGTGTGGAAATTGGACAGGCAGAGTGACAGGTGGGTAAATCCAGCAGGGTGTGTCCAGAGTCTAATTCCAGGTCCAAACATCCAGTTGTGTGACAGACAGAAGTACAGGCGGGCTAGGCTGAGAGGCAGAGTCAGGCAACAGGCAAGGGTCTATGTATAAGGAGCTTTTTATTTATTTATTTCTATGGCTACTCCACTCACTTTTCAACTGACAACTCCAATTATCTCTTTGAGAAAATCCAAAACGAGATTCCGCAAATTGATGAATCCTTTAAAAATCTGTGTGAGTCAGACCAGAGGAACTAGAGACAGTGGTCATTAAAATGCACTTAGATAGATCACCAGGTAGTGAAGGTCTGACAACTCATTATTGTCATTTTTTTATTGCAAATCTTCTATTTAGAGCCATAAATACATGTATAATGAGTAAGATGTTGACTCCTACTATGAAAGGAGAAGGTTTAATTTCCAAATGAATTAACAAGCAATCTTAGGCCAATTACTTTGTTGAACACAGATTATAAAATCCTCTCTGGAGTTGTTGTTGCAAGATTAAAAGAAGGGATCTTAACAATAATTAGTGAAACACACTATGGTAAACATTATTCTAAAAGAGAAATTAGTATCTAAATTAGGTTAAAAGAAACCTTGCTCAGCAAGTCTGTACTTTGATTGACAAACTTGATTTGCTATAGACCTCTGTGTTTGTGTTATGCCTTTTATGTCCTTTCTTCTAGCTCTCTTTTTATGTACTTTGAACATATATACCTCAACCTGTGTAACTCAATTGATTCTCTGTATTAATATTGTTGCCCTGTTTTTGGGTGGATACTTGGATACTGATGTTCAAAATAAAGGCTTTGGGAAAAAAAAAATTGTTCGAAAAAAATAAAAGAGCTTGAAATTGTTGCTTACTCAGTGATGTTTCAACCGTAATTAGAACATTGAACAAGTCCAGCCTGGCCGCTCGGAAGACAAACAAACTCTTAAAATACTGCTTGGTTTACTATTTTTGTATTTAGCAAAGATGAAAGTACTTCATCTTCTGTGTTTTTTAGGGGAATTTGATAACTCTACATGCCAGAATGGTTATATTCTGAATAAAGGCAGGTGCATATACACGCACATTATGAATGTGTGCCAATATAAACAGTACAATCTGATTAGCTAATCTGAAAACATTTTTATCCGATCGTGAAATTTTTTGCATGTAAATATAACTAGTGTGTTGATGTATTTATAATTGCACAGAGACTTGAGAGAGAGAGAGAGAGTTACAGGTTTCTGTGGCGGCCAACCTGAAGGTAGGTAAACTGTTTATGTCCAGGATGTGTGGGTTCTGTACAATTTTTTAGCAGTCTAATTCCTGACCCTAGACCTGTAGAAGTGGATAGAGGGAAGGTCAATCCTGATGATCCCCTCTGGAGACTTAATTGTTATTTGTAGTGTGTTTTTTTTTTTGTTTGTTTCAGCATTTATAAAACACTGGTTTTATTCTTTTGTTCTTTTGAGTCAGTTTTTAACATTGGGTTTTATTGCTTGGTATGGTAAATAGTTTTTCTATCATAAATTCTGTTCATTCAGTTCCAAATTTGCCTGCAAAATTGGCAGTCAACAGCGCCCCCTAACTGATATCTGGAACAGACAGAGAAAAAGGCAAGAATCGTCCCTTTAGAGGAATTTGTACTTTTTTCCTCAGGTTGAAGGAACAGATTGACATGTATAAGATGCAATCGGTATAAACATTTTGTTTTTGTCCCAAGTGCAATTAAAGCTCTTAATCAAGCTTGCTACATTTAAGAATGTTTAAAGTTTTTATTTTTAACTCATTTATGTTAATTGTGGTGATTGTTTTGACATGTGTGGGTTATGCTTAGAATGTCTTTGACTGCTGCTGTGCACCAAATGTTCCTTTTATAGGACAATAAATAACTGAACTATGTTGTGAATGAACCAAAACACTCAGGATAGACATCAGGTTAATCACATTCACTCTTCTTGCTGTGTGCGAATGCCAGAAAGCTGAATCTGAAATGAAAGTTGGTTCAACAAAGTATTAACTTAAGGCTGTTTACATTACGTTAATATATATTATAGGATGTATTTCTAAATTTAAAAAGCCTAGTTTCTTTTCTGCTGAATTTTCTGTAGAAACACCCCTGTGAGCTCCCACTTACATTGTTTTTGAATTGTATATCATCTGTGTGCTCACCAGCTGTTTAATGACTGATTCTAGTGTGTGTGTGTGTGTGTGTGTGTGTGTGTGTGTGTGTGTGTGTTCTTACAGTTTTATAGATACAAGTGGCTTTCATTATAATTGTAACATGAGAAGAATGGGCTTGTTTACTTCATGACTGGAGAGTAAGGTTCTTGTTATCTTTATGTCCAGAATTGAAGAGTTGTTCAAAAATTCACGGCTACATTCTTAAAATATGAGTTTCTATGATCTATCTGCTCTAATCTGCAATTTTATATGCAATCCAAGTTGGAACATTTTCTGTGGTCTTTCCTCAAATGCTTGAATTCTTGCAAACCTTCTTGAAATCCTAGTAGCACTAAAATCACAAAAAGTAGTGCCGTGTGAGACAGAAGAAGGTATTCATGTCTGAATGTAGACATAAAATAGAGACACAAGTGAAAACGGTTGATCTATTGAGAAAGGAAGCCTTTCTTCTGATAGGCTAGGTGATGGTAATGGACTAGACATTCAGGTGAGTTCAACAACTGAACTTTTCTTGTTACTAAGCAAAGCAGAAGGAGTTGTCAAAGGCTTTCAGATAACACCTGGCTATGTTTTCACCCCGGTCTCTGCACAGCATGCTGTGGAAACATATGTGTTTCAGCACACTCAGGCTTTATTTCTTCCAAAAATAAACACAGTTTCAAACATCCAGGAAGATTTTCTGCATAAAATGTTGAGCAGTAAAAATGCTCCATTTATGGCTCAAAAAATTAAAAGTTTATAGTTTGATTAAAATCATTTACATTCAAATCATTCAAAAAAGAAGACATGTCAAAGGACAGCCATCATGTCTAGAAGGGACATATGCAGCTGGATACTCTCTTGGCTTCTGGCAGCAGTGGAGAAATGTGTCTGTGTATTTTGTCCATCAAGGACATCGAAGACATAATTGGATTTATGATAAAAGGATTTCTGCTTCTTTGAGCTGGTGGTTACTGTCATGGTTTAGGTTTTGTCTGCCTTTAGTGTGCTATTCACTCAGCCCTCCCTCGCTCTGCTCCAGACACTAATTAGCCTTAACTCCCCGTCACCTGTCAGGCAGCAATTAACCCTGATCTGCCATCACCTGTTTCCACCGCTTTATAAGACTCACCTCTTTCTGTTCCCGTCGCCGGTCCATAGCGTTCACTCCCGCTCAGTCTCTGCCAGTATTCCTGTCAGCTCCGTTTTTGTTACCGTCAGCCTGAAGACTCCTTTTAACCTGGTTTTTGTTACAGTCAGCCCATAGACTTTCCGTCAGTTTGTTTTCTCCAGTACACGGCTCTGATGTTCAGCTCTCCAGTGCACGGCTCAGACGTTCTGCTCTCCAGTGCACGGCTCTGATGTCCTGCTCTCCAGTGCACGGCTCTGATGTTCAGCTCTCCACTGCACGGCTCAGACGTTCTGCTTTCCAGTACACGGTTCAGACGTTCTGCTCTCCACTGCACGGCTCTGATGTTCAGCTCTCCACTGCACGGTTCAGACGTTCTGCTCCCTAGTGCTCGGCTCGGATGCTCTGCTCTCCAGTGTTCGGCTCAGAGGTTCTGCTCTCAAGTCCACGGCTCCAGAGTTCCTCCCGGTCAGTCTCTCCACACGCCTCCTGCCGGCCAGCTTCTACACCCTACACCTCCGTCTGTTGAAAGACTCTGGTCTCATCATCCATCTTCCACACCATTCAATAAAACTCACTCATAATAAACTGACTCTGTGTGTGCGTGCTGTGTCCGGGTTCATCCCAGAAAAATATCCTAACAGTTACCTGGGGCGTATATAATAATTTGGAAAATCTCTGCAGCTGTTCTGGTGAGGCTGCCGGGAATGTGTGAGGGGTTAAGCTGGGCTGTGAATGCCCAGACACAAATGTTTTGTGAGCAAAACCTTGCATAGTATCGCAGGCAGTAGTCTGAACTCAATGGTGATGGAATATGGTAAATGGCTTTTACTTATATAGCGCTTTTAACCAGTCCGACGACCCCAAAGTACTTTACACTACAATCAGTCATTCACACATTAACACCCTGACGGTGGTGAGCGATGTTTGTAGCCACAGCTGGCCTGGGGGGGGGACTGACAGAGGCGAGGCTGCCATATATCGGCTTACCACCACCAGCAGGCAATTCGGGGGAAGTGTTTTGCCCAAGGACACAACGACCGGGACCGAACCGGCAAACTGCCAATTGCTGGACAAACTCCCTAACTCCTGCGCCACCGTTTCCTCCAAGAATAGATCTTGGAGGAGTTCTGACCTTGGCTTGGTCAAAAGGACAACATATTTGGATGTATAGGACTTGCCACTGAGACATGCTAGAAAGACTTTAAGGCAGACTGTAAATTCCACAGTCAGCCTGCGGCAAAATAATTTGTCGCTATCTGAACTGGGTCATCCGATGCCGGCCTTGAAGGCTGGAAATCTCAAACTCTCCTGGTTGTTATGTAAAGGAGACGCTCTGCCCTCGCCACCTGCTCTTCCATGACACCTGTGACCTGAAACCCACCACCTATCCACACCTGTTATGCTTCATGATGTTGTCTGTATGTGCTGAGGGTATTTCTTGCATCCTCATACTGTCCCTTGTTGAGAGACCGTGCGAGAAATGCACCCCCCTCAATCATCCCAATGTATTAATTTCTCTATTCTGCAAAAAGGCAGTGCGTTGTGGCAGCAGCCTCAGTCATCTGTCTACCCAAGAAATCCAGGGAAATCAGGAATGATATCTGTGGACCTCCTTTCAGCATAGTTTCCAGATGCCTGAAGATGCCATGTTTATCTGTCCAAACAATTAGTTCCAGGTCTTAGCAACATGGGATGTCCAGCTACCACATTGTTCAGAGACTGTGTCTTGAAGACAAAAAATGTGTTGGTGTGTGTCCAAAACAAAACCAAATGACCTCGTGAAGGTTGTGGCTTATACTGGTACAAGTGTCATTACACACAGTGAAACAAGTCCTTTTACTGAACGACAACTCAGTGAAGAAGGAGCCACTGACCCAATAGCAACATCTAAACCAGGTTTCCTTTTGCCAGTGTATTTAGGGACAAATACATTAAACTTTGGACACATTTCCTGTGGACTGATGAAGCATATACTGTATCTAAGGAACAGGCAGTTTGTCTACAGGGGAACATTACAACTTAAGAACTCGCTAAAAACACACACAACCAAGATCGATAGGAATTGCTAAGAACAGCATTGTAGTCCCAATGGAGGTAAGGACTGCAAAGATCATCAGTGCCAGCCTGCCCTCCATTTAGGACTTGTACATTTCTGAAGTCAGGAAACTGGCAAGAAACATCACTGCAGATTCATATGACCCTGGCCACAACATGTTCCAATTTCTCCCCTCTGGTCGACGCTACAGAACACTGTACGCCAAACCATTAGACTTTGGAACAACTTTTTCACACAGGCCATTACTCTAACTCTGCCAAAAAAGGTGTTGTATATTTCTATTGTAATATTGTATATACTGTACACCAAATCCATTTATGGACGTGGCTAATGTGTGTACATCCAATTAAAATTGTCTGGCAGATAAATTTAGTGAAGGAGGAGCACTGTGAGGTGAAGGCGTGTTGTTTACGTACGTCTAAAATGACAAGTTTTCTTTCTAAGACGGAAAATAATGAGATCCTTGACCCACCCAAAGTTGCTTTATCCATGAGCTCTTAAAGATGTAAAATTTATCAATTATTCACCGGTATAAAACTAAGTCCAGTGATGATATAGAAAACAAGCTCCGCTTCTGAGTAGGCAGTGGTCATGTAAATCCTTTGTCCAGTTATCATGCTCATGTGGATCAATCCCTCTGATCCTAGAGACGTTTTCGAGATAGTGAATCTTCAGAACAGGGTCTAGCTTGTCTTGGTTAGACTTAGACTTAGACTTAGACTTTCTTTATTGTCATTTTGTATACACAGAGTGCATACAGAACGAAATTTCGTTTTCACACAGCTCAGAAAGATTGCAGTAACTCTACAGAATACCTGACAGTGAATTACAGTACAGGATAAAGTGCAGTGATAAATCGCAGTCACTTACAGGATAAGTTTCAATTGACTTCCGGATAAAGTGCAGCAGTGAACAGTAGGCAGATGAAAATGTAAACAATGTAAAACAAATGTAAACAAATATGCAGTAAGGTGCAGCAGTGATTTAAAAGTAGACAGTTGCATTGTAAACAGTTTTGCAGTACGTTTCTGGGTAAGGTGCAGCAGCAGTTTTGCAGGATACGATACAAATGTGCAAATGTGCAAATCAGCGAGTCGAGTGTGGTACACAGTCCGTTTTTATACTTCAGCAGTTTAGCAGTTCAACAGTCTGATGGCAGCAGGGAAAAAGCTTTTGCAGAACCTGGTGGACCTGCAGCGGATGCTGCGGAACCTCTTTCCAGAGGGCAGCAGGGAGAATAGTCTGAGGGTTACAGGGTTACAGTCCATTGCTTATCTCTTTAGTACAATCAATCTTTCAAGCACTTTGCACCTCTATCTCTCACTGCACGACATCCGACTTAGCAATGTAAACACAAGAAAATGGCGACCCCATCCCACAATGCATTGCAAAAATCACATGCCAATTCAACACCCACTGTCTCAATTCATCTGCTTGTTTATAGTCTGTTCATGAGTTTTTATACTGTAGACTGTTTGATTTTTATCACTGCACTATTGTGTTATTGTATTATTGTATAAGTAAGCATATTGTAAACATTATACAATCCAGTATGATATTCCTTGTTCATGTAAACACATCACTGGCAAATGATTCTGATTATTAAATGCAACTCAGCTGGATAACAGTACACAATCACTGTGTTTAGTTGTATGTCTACAAACCAACAGTGGAATAATTGTTGAGACATAGCAGTCCGCAAAAGCTAACCACTAGTTTGCCTTTATTATCACAGAGTAGTTAATTCTTAACAGGTTTTACTTACAGTATACCATGAACAATCTAAGTATGCTATCTCTACATAGCACTAAATCATTTGTAACTGATAGAAAATAAAGTAATGACAATGTTGGCAAAATCTAAAAATAAATAGTGCAGAATGTAGTCCAACCATGTGCCAAGATTGCAGGCTATTAATTGCAGCTTTTGCACAAATAAAGGATCCTGATCTAATCATGGCTGGACCTCACAGGTGTCGAACAACAGTGAATGTGTGAGTGCTGAGTGTGTACATCAGTCAGATAGCGCTGACCGACTGTTCCTCGAGGGTCAAACGGGAAATCCATTATATCAGTCTCCTCAGATCAAGTCACACACAGAGATTAATGTGGCTAATGTGTGTACATTAAAGGCTATTACTGGAAATGTTATCTTTTTTCATATGCAGTGCCTCTAGTAGCCCACCCAAGCTGCTGCGACACCTTTTTTTTGAAAATTCAGAGTGCTTTAAATCACCGATGGGCAGCCAACCCATTCCAGCAGCACTGAAGCAAAATCCCCATTTAAGTGACAGCAGCAAGGGAGGAGAGAAAGTCAGTGCTGTCCAAAACTCACACCCATGTTGAAAAGCAAAGCAAATAATTGGCTAGAGTTATACATCAACGTCGCAGTAGACAACACCAGATGGTATATTTCTCTTTTTTCTCAGTTAAAAGGTGTTAATTGACTCCATACTAATTCAAGTTGTCTTTCACATTTGTTTCAAACCAGAAGCTCATACATGGCATCAAACACAGAATGCTGCATCAGTTTTTTTTTTTTTTTTTTTTGCTTTCGTTATCTCCAGTTTTCAAGTTGACAGTTTTCTCTTCACATGAGGCACAAGATTCTGCCAATTCTGTCCAACTGAATTCTAAGACAACAGGTGTTATTGCGACAAAAATGTATTATTATTAGTAAATGAACATGTCTTCAGAATTAAATATGGTTCAATGGTCACACAGTAGATTATCACATTCACTCACTCACAAAAAAATAAAATAAAAAATAATAATAATAACTTCTCTGATGTCTGTTGTAAATAAGATTTCCGAAAAGGAAAAATAAAGAAATAAGAATAACAATACCTGAAGAAAACTAAGCATGTGAACCAGTCTCAAACCAAAGATCAACATTGTAATTCTTGTGATAATATGCAAACAACAGTTCCACATTTCATTTTGATCATATACATATCCACAGATGTATGCTGAGGTGACAAAATAACCAATAAAAGCAGTTTAGGGAGAAAACCTATTAGAGGCTGTAAAAGGCTTAAGTCTGTGGGATAGGTTCACCTTCAAGAAGGAAAACTGTACTGCACAGGCAGCCGGAGCTACAATGGAAGGAAGTAATGGAGTATATTAATGTGTCAGGAAGGCTTAATATAAGGTCACACCTGGATCCCACTCTGGCCAGAGATAAAAGCTGCTTTTAACAGACACTCTCCAGGCAACTGTCTAGCTATTTTGGAAACAAGAATGTGCAAAAACAACCTAAATCTTAACATGTGCAAGCAGATAATCTCCAAATAGATTAGCAGCTTTAATTGCACGGGAGCATCAATCTATGAATCTATGAAGCAAAACATTTCATATTTGTATTTGCAAACACTATGAAACTATGTCTTACTGAAGACACAAAGGGTTTGAATACTTTTACAAGGCACTGTAGTTCATTTCAGCCCTGCAGTCTGTGGTTACTCCTGTTGTCTACGATTACCCAGCCTGTGTCTGTGGGGCTAATTGCTGTCACAGGTGAATGCTAACAGCCTGTTTATGGTCTAATATCTCTACCTTACTGTAGAAAATGATGTTCAGAGGAGAACTGGTATTAAAATATCGAGCTGTCTATGGAGTGCAGTTCTCTTGCTTTCACAAACCCTCATTGACTCAATGAAGAAGCCAGAACTGAGAGCATTGGCTTTGACTGCAATCTGTAAATCTCTGCTCTGGTGGGGGCTCTGCTGGAATAGAACATGTGAGCAGAGCTCCTCACATGTTCTATTCCGTTTGATTTTTCTCTGCAATGTTGCTTGGAGAGCCTGTGCAGCCTGAGATGGAAAACAGAGAATAGTTCACACAGTCCACCCTCTGGTGGGCCTCTAACCAATCAGACAGTTGCACTGAATGTACTCTTGATTTCTGCCCATCTATGCATCAAATCAGTTTGATTGTGGAACTTCTTGTCCAATTCAATTGGACAAGAATTTAAGCTCTACGTTTGCAGCACTATGATATGGAGGTGAGCCGGGGTCGATTGTTTTCGTGTGCTGTGTGCTCATCTTTATTCAGGGAACACCCCACAGGCTAGGATATCGGGGGAAGACAATCCAAACATGTTGAATATCTCCGATTTGTCTGACTTCAAGCAAAAAGGAACCTTTTTTATGTAACCAGTTGTGTGAACATTGAATTTAATGAAGTCGATACAATCTGTTTTCTATGTAGTCTTATTCAGAGTGTAGAGTGGATTGCAGGACCTAGTGCCTCTTTTCAGAACTCGATGGGAGAGAGGTGCGGTACAACTAGAACAGGTTGCTAGTTTAATACCCATGCAGAGACACAATTTGGAACGGCCAGTTGACCTGATTTGCATCTTGGTGGTTTGAGACAGCGAAGTACCCTGAGCATAAGCATGAGGAGAATAAAGTCCACAGAGAAAGGCCCTAGCAGGGATTCTAACTCAGAATGTTCTTGCTGCAGCACCACAGAGAGAACAGGTGCTGTTATTTCTAGTTCAGCCTGGACCAGAAATTAACAAGAAAAAAGAAAGACTATTAGTTCCTGATTAGTTCTCAATGCATTCTCTAGTAGTTAATCAAATTCTGTGTACCTTATTGTAAAGTGTTACCAACAGCCTCATACTTTAATAAGAACTTTTTTAAACAGCTGGAATTGGATGAAAGAATATATGCCAAATAAATGAATTTAACTGTACAAAATATTAGTAATAGTTCTGCAGTTATATTTTCAGATAGGGCCAGGTTGGTTTAGATAGCTCCCCTCTCCCCCTTATTAGATGAAATCATCATCTGAAACTGCTTTGTAGTCTGTAGTCAGACTTGATCTGATATTAAAAATCCATTTGATGAGTTGAAACATTTCAGTGTAAAAAAAACCCTGGTAAATTCAAATAAAACCGTAAGAGAGAAACAAAATGTGTTCATGTCATTGTCAGTGTTGGTTTGCTCTGGTTACTTCGTTAGTTTTGGTCCATGAGGCAGACACCCTGTCTACTTTTAAGACTAATCTTAAAACTTTCCTTTTTGACAAAGCTTATAACTAGAGTGGCTCATGTTACCCTGAGCTATCTCTATAGTTATGCTGCTATAGGCTTAGGCTACTGGAGGACATCAGGACCTATTTTTCTCACTCTACTGATTTCTACTGTTCTCCAGTTTTGCATTGCATTGCATTGAAATGACTGTTGTCATTTCAGCTTTTAACTTTCTGTTCTCTCTCTTTTTTCTTCATAGAAGGTACACCTGGTCTGGCATTCTGTTAACTGTGACATCATCCAGGGAAGACAGATCACTCGCTATTACCTTCTAATGTAGAACAGATTACTAGATCAATGTGTGCTTCTGTGCTTTTCTGTCTCTCTTGTTGTGTCTCTGCTCTGTCTTCTGTAACCCCAGTCGGTCGAGGCAGATGACCGTTCATACTGAGCCTGGTTCTGCTGGAGGTTTTCCTTCCCGTTAATGGGTTGTTTTTCTTCCCACTGTCGCTTCATGCTTGCTTAGTATGAGGGATTGCAGCAAAGCCATGTACAATGCAGACGACTCTCCCTGTAGCTCTACGCTTCTCCAGGAGTGAATGCTGCTTGTCGGGACTTTGATGCAATCAACTGGTTTCCTTATATAGGACATGTTTGACCAATCTGTATAATCTGACCCAATCTGTATAATATGATTAAATTTGACTTTGTAAAGTGCTTTGAGATGACATGTTTCATGATTTGGCGCTATATAAATAAAATTTAATTCAATTAAATTACTTAGCAGGTAGAAAGCCAACGTTATCTTAAGTGAGCTGAAGGCATTGACACAAGCCACTGACTTTATTACACAGCATTATTTTAACATTTTACCACTTCTCATTTCATCCTGTGAAAGAGATTCAGGGAAGTCTGATGAGGCTACAGTATGGATAAAAAATGTCTGTCTGTGAGGAATGATCAGGCTCCATCTAGTCTCACTAGATGGTGGGTGGGGCCGTGAGACTTAGATTTTAGTTCCAACAGCATAAACCCAGCATTAAAAAAACCCAGCAGTTTGTGTGTGGACAATATTCAACACAGCAACTTTGACAGACGACTTCTTTTTACAGACCCAGTTACCTTGTGTCACCTCTGTGATTTCATTTTCTTTCTGCATGTACTAATTTCAGAAAGATAAATCATTATCCACAGTTCAGCAAAGAACATGTTTCTTCTTTTGCTCCCTGGTTGTAGCTTTTGGTTTCCTTGCATATCAGAAAAAAACACAGCTCTACATCAAAATGCCAAAATAAGTGTTATTGTAATATTTTAATCTTTCTCTGTTTAATGCTATGCTCTGCCCTTTGGTTTTGAAATTTTGAAAAAGAGTTTGACATTTTCAAAGGATATGCTTTTTTGAATTTTTGCTCATTGGAATATGCTGTGAACTCAGACCTGCGAGTCCATTTGCTTAGTGTGACGTATGAGACTCACAGAGGAACAAAGCAATAAACTGAAAACCGTTGCCTGTTTAATTACAAGGAGAGATGCTTAAGGTTAGTGGTTTCTGCCTACACGCACTAAAACTTTTGTTAATCATCACATTGACCTAACTTGACACTTTTCGAACACAAAAAAGTACTTATCTGTGTTGATTTTGTTCTTTGTGTATATGCATGCAGATCTCATTACCATTACAGGTAGAGTGGTGAGAGTGCTCCTTGTCTGTGCATCCAAAGCACAAGCAGAAAGTGGTACCTTGTCTTCAAATACTCAAATTATTGTGTTTTTAAATGGATTTGATGGACATTTTAAGCTATTTGGTGCAATGTGGTAGGTTTCGACACAATTGCAGTTACCAAGGGGTAAGATACATTCATCAGTAAGTAAAGACCTTACTCATCTAGAGTAACATTTGGATGCTGAAAAAATATTTAAATTCATGGATGTTCATCCTTTTAACCCAAAAGTTAAAATATTTTCTTGGTTGCTGTGTGATCATAGCAACTAATCCAGACTGGAAAAAAAATACCCTCTTAGTATCTCAATCCCCAAAGCAATTTCCCATACGATTAGCATTGGTCTACCTCAAGGCTGCGTTGAGTCCACTCCTCTCTGCCCTGTACACAACCTATGGCTGTGACTGCACCTCATCCCATTTTTCAAAAACCTTTATAAAGTTTACAGACGATACCGCTATGACGATGGTTATACTCAGATTAAAAATCCTGGCTATCCACAACTTTGGAAATATTTGCATGGACTGCTGCCATCCTTTTGTCAGTTAATAATAGAGAGAATACTATCTACCCCCAACTACAGTAAAATTGGTTCATCATCAATAAAGTTCATCTGTACCATTTATGATTTTCCTAAACTTTGCTATTTTACATCTCTGTCGAAGTCATATTTTGTAGAGGTTGTAAAGACTCAAAATAAGATCATGGTACAAAGTTGTTCGTCAGGAGACGCTTAGGATAGTAATCAATGTTGGGGGAAAAAATAGGAACATGCTGGCAGTACAAATACTAGAGGTTTCTCCAAAATTATTGAAAAAGAAAAAACAAGACTCAAACTTGTCAGGGAGGCTGCCAAGGAGTCAACAACAACAATGAGGTAGTTGCAGGAATTAGTACTGGTTTATGCTCTTCACCTGAGAAAGATCTGCCATTTCTCATTGCCTAGAGACAAAAAGGGTAAGAGTATAAAACATTCCATTTCAAGGAAAACATCCACCACTCGTTAAAGGAGCACTAAGTAACATTTTTACCGGTATATATTATCTTCTAAGTCCCTGTGACAGTAATTAAGTGTGTATGAGACAACTGAGGGGTCTGACATCTCCCCCTACTGTTTCTGGCCAAAAAAAAACAACACACTTGCAACTTTCTATGCCGCGACCCGTTGGCAGTCTCGCGGATTTTTTCTTGTTCTCGTGATAAGATGAACAGCTTTACGGCAGCCCAATGTAAGGCCATTGGCATCAATAGCAGCGTTGCCAAGTCTGCTATATAGAGACCCCCTCCAAAACAAACAACTATACACAAAAGCTATAATGGTGCTATTTTTAAAAGGTCCCATAGAGGGAGCACTACTTGAAAATGACTTAGTGCTGCTTTAAAGCTGTCTGAAACATTATGAGAAGATGTTTTAGGATCTGATAAAAACAAACTTTAACTTTGGACTATCACCCGAAAAGACCATTACAGAAAACTAACACTGAGCAAAGTGTTGGCTGCTTTTGACCCAGAATCTACGGGAGTCTGCAGGACAACTCAAGATTAATTTAGTTTTTATGTCCAAACATACATCCAAACTGACTAAATAAATGACCTTATTAGAAAATAATGGCCTAGTCAGAGTAAAATAATCTAAAAAGTCTGAGTGATATTTAGAAACTTTAACAACTTCAGTCTGCAATAGTCTTCGGAAAGATGACTGTATGCTGACATTTAATCAAGACCTCAAAGCTGTAGTAGGTACCTTTTGTATAAATGTATTTTCTACATATATTTGAAAACCATTACTATGTCCTGACAGTAAAACACGAGACAGCTAATATGTGGGGGAAGAAATCAAGCTCCTCTGGCTCCGCCCTGTGGTATTACTGCCATTTGCAGAAATACACTGCTCCCAGTCAGAAACAACCACTGAGAGCCAGGATGAATGTCTGGCTCTGATTGGTTGTTAACAGTGTCAGTCACTCTTGTGTACACCCCCCCCCCCCCACAGAACACTACCATCTGTCAAGCTCAAGATTGCCAGTGGGCTGCATCTGTGTGGAGAAATGGTGGGAAACAACCTTGTTTACAGGAAAACTGACAATTTCTGAGATGGCACCTGCTCAGAAAACAAAGACAGGTAAACACTGGAGCAACAGAACAGGCTTTACTGTGGGGGAGGAGTTGTGTAGGGAGGTCGCAGAAGAGCAAGGGAGAGGTACCTGTAAAGTGTGTCTGCAGTACTCCCTACTTCAAATTTAAGGGCAAGCTGGTTGTAGCAGCTTTGTTATTTTGAACTTTTTGACCTTATATATATATATATATATATATATATATATATATATATATATATATATATATATATATATAGTGTGTGTGTGTGTGTGTGTGTGTGTGTTAAATAAATCTTCCTTTCTAAAACAATGTTAGAAACACTGCAAAACTTTTAGAGCCAGTTCTTGAGACAGACTGTAGTTTAACATAATATAGTCACACTTGGCTGAAACCAGCTTGATTAAGTTGATCTCTGCTCATGAGCTCCATTAGAAGCCAAATCCATCCCTGTCATGTGGCCTCTGTGAAGTAAGCGGCTGTCTGCTCACTGAAACCCTCTCCCAACAATCTTCCCTCTCTAATCACTTTAACCATTTTCTTCTATCCTCTTCTTATCCCTGAGGTTCTGTCACACATTCATTGAAGTGACAAAGCAGGTGTGTATGTGTGTGTGTGTATGTGTGTTTTAAAGCACAATTTGTGTTACACTGTTTTACACACAGACACAAGTGTACGCTTGAATTCCCGTCTCTCAGTATTTAAACACACTCAAAATATCCAGAATTACTTAAATCAATACTATTTTGGACATTTGTAGCCCTTTAAAAGTTTTTATTTTAATTTTTCATAGATAGCTGTCTTGATAGTCTATCCCTTTTATTTGCCTGTGTGCATATTTCTCCCTTTTGTCTATTTTTTTTTGTCTACCTGACAGAGACATGTTTTCTCCTATTCAACAACAGATTTCATCAGCTTCTTCAAATATCAGTCTTGTAGCTGGTGGCAGGCTTTTTGGGAAAACTGCTGCCAGTACAATTTAGACAACATATCACTCTTCAGGACATCTACTTCAACCATGCCAGTATTACTTTAGGTTTTCGGTAACATGCTGATGATTTTTTTTTTTTTCTTGGCCAAAGGCATGACAGTGGCAATCATATCAAACATGGCACCATCCTGACTGTGCTGGTTCGGAAAAGGTCAGCACATATCCCTGCCACTTTGGTTCTATTTTTGGATCTAGGTGTTGTTTTGGTACCACGTGGTGCTCTGGAAGGTTTTAGGGCAAAGGTGCTGAGCTTCAGAAAAGTTTTTAAAGGTTTGATCCAGCGGCACCGCTGACCTGTAGTTGTTCTGTTTTCCGGTTGCCTGCTCTTGAAGCACTCTGGTCCGCTGGATTTGCATCAACGATGGAGCAACACAAAAAGTCATGACAACAGACAGCAACCTAATGCAAACAGATTGATAGGTACATAGTTGCTTGTTATGTAGCATAACAACACCCTAATTTAAGACTGAGTCAAGGGCTTAATGGAGGCCAGTCCAAAACCAAACCAATGCAAGACCATTTTCAAACATCTGTGCCGTAATCATATAGTTTTGAGTTAAAAGCTTGGCTACTTTTGAATGCAGCTAGGTATTTCCCAGTAAAACTGAGGTCACTACTTATATTTTAAAAATACTTGGAGTTCACAACAATCTGGTTAAATAGAATGGATCCTGCACATGGATTTCTCAAATTCAAAGTGCTCAGTATATTTTCCTTAATACTCATGTTGAGAGTTTGAAGCATTTATTTGTTTCGATGTAAAGTTGTTTGCAGGTTTAAGAATAACTTTCAATGTTGACTTTATAGTAAAAAAAAAACAATATGTCCTAAAAGGTATTGTGATTATTATGTCTACCCTTAGCAGATAATTACAAGATTTTTGGACTGGACTGCATAACGACAAATTTAAAATTTGAGATAAAAATGTATACTTTTTTTTTTTTTAAAAAGACCCATAAAGTTTGATTGTGTTAAACCCTTAAAACTGCAACTTAACTGAAATTACCAGAATTACTTGTTTTTATTATACAAATAATCTTTTTTTTTCATTTAAGAGTATTTTTCATCTGTATGTTTAAACTTTAATTAAGCCCAGATGGTTTCGGAAGCAATTTCCGTCCATCTGATATAAATCAAGTACAGCTCCAATGATACAAAGAGTAAATGTAGATTTTAGTAGTTTTGTAAAGCTAATAATATTTTTCAAGTGAAATCACTGTTGCAAATACCATTATGTCTGATTTATTGGTCATTAAACTAAGTAAAAATCAAAGCTTCTGAGCCTCGTGTTTATTTTTGAAAATAAATACCGCAAAACTTAGTTAAAAGCTTGAAAGCCTTCTTGAAAATATAGGAGAAGCCCCAGACTTTGTATGATCACATATTGACCATAACTGCAGCAAATCTGAACTGAATCAACTAAAGTATATTTGTTTCACAAAGCGTGCCAGGTAGACCTAGGAGTTTGGAACAATTTAGCCAACTGTGCCAGAACTGTGCCAAACTTCAGTTCAGTTCAGTTTTCAGTTTATGAAAGGGAAACAGGTCAAATAAAAGTGCTGATTTCCATTGTAGGACTTCCATTGTAGGGGTGGGTGAGGTGCGAAGCATATCTGTGCAGTGGATCATTTGAAACTGAATAAAGCTGGCACAAAAAAACAGGATGGCACGAGGTATAAAACCAGAAAAGGAAAGCAGACAAACTGGTGGAGAGCAGAGAGAAACAGGAAGTATATAAGTAGAGGCAAGATCGGTGAGAAGACATGTAGAAGTAATTAGATGAGAAAATGATCAACAGCTGAGGAGAATGAAGGCAGAGAGCTGAGGGAGATGGAGAATAATAGACAGGGAGGACACACAGGAAGAAATCTAACCGATCAAATAAGACAGAATCTAGAACCTTATAAACTACAGATCTCTAAACGGCCCACAAAGGCAAGAACCAATATGAAAACACTGAAGGAAAATAAACTAATGAAAGCATTATCCAGAAAACAGGTAAATCAAAACACACACACCTAACAATCATGACCAGATAGAAAACCTTTTTGACCATTCTGCCTTTATGATTTGATGGAACTTGCCTTGAGATGAGGTGTTGTGAATTGAGGCTATACAAATAGACTAAATTGATTGGTTAATGAATGGTTGGCTTTATGAGTTGAGTAGTCATCTTACAATCGGACGGTTGTGGGTTTGATTCCAGCTTCCCCTTGTCACATGCCAGTGTGCCCCTGGGAAATACACTTAACCCCAAGTTGCCTAGTGAGTTGCATATTGGTGTATATATGTGTGCATGCTAGAGAGTGTGATTGGGCGAATGTGGCTCTAGTGTACAGCACTTTGAGTGGTCAGTATAACTGGAAAAGCGCTATATAAATTCAGTCCATTTACAGACAACTTGTAACCATACCAAAGAACAAATACCACCACTGAATAACAAGTTCCCCAAAAACCTCAAACGATGGGCTAAGATGGGTATTTTATTATTTAGTCCTGAGTCAGGACTTTGAGCATCAGTTCCATATCTAAAATACTGACCTAATTAACCCTGACCAAATGTGACTGGAAGAAATATACACTGAACAGAGATGATTGAAAATTAAGTTAAACTTAATCCTGTTTTCATGCTGTTTGTGAAAACACAAATGGGAGCATTTAAGAATTTTAGAAACATAAGAACTGAAATACAAAGACAAACCAAACCTTTACTGTATTGAGGAAACACAAAACAGGATGCTCATTTATCTAAGAAGTATCATTAGAACCCCTTCTCATCTCTTGATCTTGATGTTTCATCACGATACTACCAAACGATGTTTAGCTGTCTACTGCAGGTAAGATACTGTCCCCTCAACAGCGCCTCATGGAACCCTGGTTAAAAACATACAAAACAACAATAACAAAAAAATCTACCCTTTCAAATGTTTGATTTCTTATGCATTTTGCTTGTGTCCACCAAACAAAGAGTTCTCTCTACTCATTGTTTAGCTCAAAGTGAATCCATAAGAGAATAAATCAAAATCTTGGCACACTGTCTTAAGAGGCTGCTTGGAAAGGTATTATATTGGCGCCCACTACAAATATGATGAAATCATAATTATCTTTTTACATTTATACTGTACTGACTTTTTTTAATCAGTCTTTTTTTTGTGCAAACAAATATCATTTCTAGCCCACTATAGCCGTTTATGTCCCAACCGTTAGATGAAAGGTAAGAGATTTGATGTATGATCTGAGCATGATTTGGGCACTCCGATGTTCACGTAGGACCCACCAGAAGAAGCTTTGTGACCTTTTGAACCGCTTGAGCTTACACACCCAGGATATTGTGATCAAAGCAGGCTAGAAGATTTGAAAGTCTAAGCAGTGAGAGGAAAAAGTGAAGTTGGGGAAAAAAAAAAAAAAAACGAATTGACTAGTGATCATGCAGAGCTGTCGCTGAGGCAGTTCAGTTTGCGGAGCCTCGCTCCCACAAGACACACTGACGGCCCCAGAGGAGAACATACCAGACATGTTGTTCCAAAGCCACCTGGCAACAGCCCGGACCATCCAGCTTCCTCTGCTCCCAGCTGCAGCGGCACTGTAGCAACGGATCACACAAACCTCGGTGGGAAACTCTCTCAGCAGAGTTTTTTTTTTTTCATCCGCTCTTCAGAAGCGAGAGTGGTTCTCTCAGCCGCCTGACAGAGCTGCCGCTGCTGCTAATCATTAATTGACGAGCCGCACCATCAGTAACTGAAAATAGCTGTGTCGTCTGCTCCTCTAGCAAGTAAAATCCTTATCGCCGGGGGTGTTGTGTTTACTCTTCAGCACAGTTGTTGGTTATTTATTTGTTGTTGTTGTTTTTAAGCCAGTTTGGATGAGTTCTCCTGGATTAATTGTAACATAACTCATGTGTTTTGTTTTATACTTCACCACAACCTTGGCCAGCTCTAATCAGCCTCCCTGATCCTGCTGACAAAAGGCGACCCCACAGCATCATGCTACCTCCACCATGTTTCCTGATGGAGATGGTGTGTTTGAATGTAGGATTGTGATTCTAAAGACACTTAAGTCGATTCTACTAATTATGAGCCATCTGAAGGCAGTTGGTTACATTAGATTTTGCAGGTATCAAAATTATGGGGGATGACCGTAATGGTATACAAATTCAAAGTTGAAATTTTAGCATTTGGCTATGGCAAATGTTACATTTATTGTATTTATTAAAAGTATATTTTATTTTTCGCAGATTTCCTTCCTGTGTGTTACCTCCCAAGTCATCTAAGTCATCAACACTAACTGGGCAAACTAACTAAAGATAAGAGTTTAGTTTAGATGACAGGAATAAGGAGGTTATTTTTATAAGGCATTTTATAAGGCATTCTGTGTATGCAGAAAAAACAGTAAAGGTGTTCGTTCCTCTTTAGTTCTTTCTCAAACATATGCACCTTTTTAGACCCATCTCAGTTAGGAAGAAATGTTCTGATCCTGTTCAGTAGCTGTCAGACTTTAATGTATTCTTACATCATTTATTTTCTGCGCTCGTAGTTCAGACTGCTCATATACTTGGTGTTTAATTTGCCAGTTGCTTACATTGCAGATGTAATTACTCAATGGCAGCAACATGTAAGAGAGACAAAGGTTTGAAACGATACACAGCCTGAAGAAAGATTTTGGGATCAGTCCAGTCCAGATTAAAACCTCTATTTTCAGAGTTTACCTCTGAGAATGAATGGAGGGAATTGTCCTGATCACAAATAACCACAGAGTGATTCTTTAGAGCTTAAAAATAAGTCTGGTTTGACAGAAAAACATCCTAATGATATGAGGGATAAGAGTTCTGTGCTCTCACAATCCACAAACAAATGCCAGAACACAGAAACCGTGGACATAGAAACTGTTGTCGGATGGGAGCATGTTTTAGCAGAACAGCTTTGCAAATTGGCCAGAATGCCCATGCAGGAGTTGTCAAGATACATTGTAGATCTTTTTATGCATATCTTAACCACAGCCCAGTCCAAACCACGAGCATTTGAACAGCTCAGGGTTTTTTGCTTTTCCCTTGGCAGAGACAGTTTTTCTAACAGTAGCACGTGCAGAAATGGCACTCTGAACAAATCGTCGATCTTAGAACAGGAAGCACACACTGATGGGCGAGCTAGACTTAGACTTAGACAACTATATTTGTCATATTGTATGCACAGAGTGGGTACAGAACGACTGCTACTTTTGGAAAGAGGATTTAAAATATTAAAATAAGGTGCCCCTCTGAAACCAAACCTAACAAACTAAATTTATACTAGCTCTCTTACAAAAATTGCAGTCTTTGCCTATTTGAAGACAGAGTAACACATAATCCCTGTGACCCTGTCAGTTTAAGCTCATCTCTAAATTTACGTGTTAACAATGAGAATTGATTTATTTGTACTGGATGGTTTCAAGTTTTTTCCATCATACTCTTGATTGATGCCTTCCTCAGCATTTGAACTTTACTGTTGATGTTAAATTATTTGCCAAACGTCTTAAAGCAAATGGATGTCCCCACCAATGTGTCCCATTTGACAAAAGCCAGAAATCAAACAATTGTTTCTTCTATGTAAAAGTGCTGATTATTATTATTATTATTATTATTATTATTATTATTATTAACATTTTAGGTCTGCCTACAACCTAAAAGCCGATGTGCCAGATGGCGCATCTCACTAAGCCGCCTGGGAAGCAGATGCGGAGGTGGCTCCAGCCGATGGATGGAAATGTTGCTCAGTTTGCAGTAAAAATAAAACATCACCATACATTTAGATAAAAGATAAAACTTTTTAGGTTTGAAGACCTATGAGAGCTGTTTTAGAAACTTACCAAAGAGGTCGTGGAGCTTTTCCAGTCAAGTCTTCCTTAGTGTCTCTTTTTAAACCAGGATCGTGGCATTTCTGACATACAAATAAATACTGGTGATTTGAACCTTTTATTATTGCTACTAAATCAGAGAATGAAATCTTAGACTCAACTTCCTTTAATGTCAATTTATCAATTTGTACCACATAGTTAATTTCCAGCTGTTAGGAGTTTCACAAAACTAAACTATGAGATTGATCTTTAAGTTGGTAACAGTTGTTGCAACACACACACACACACACACACACACACACACACACACACACACACACACACACACACACACACACACACACACACACACACACACACACACACACACCTAAGACTATTTTAGACAGACCAGTCATGTTTTTGGACTGTGGGAGGAAGCTGGAGTACCTGGAGAGAACCCACACATGCACAGGGAGAACATGAAAGCTCCATGCGGAAAGACAAATTTGAACCCTTGTTTCTGCAAAGTTTCTCTGCTGCCTGATCTTTTCACAATAAAGCTTATACAGATTGACGGTCTGATTTCCTGTAAATGGTGCCCCATTTTGTTAAGAAATTACATTTGTGAGTTCACCCGCAGAGTTGGCTGTGTGGGTTACGGCCAGGAAAAACTTTAGAGATCCTCTCTCCCATAACCACCTCGCTTATTCTGCTACTGACTCTCGTTTTGTGTTGATTTTTGGATTGGATGATTTACATTTGAAGAGAAAAGACATATTGCCAACTTAACAAGTTACCAATCTCATTACCAGGTGCTTGATAGTGTAGGAGAGAATCATACACAACCACGGCAGCCTGACACTTCTTCCTCCTCAGGCTGCTGTGAGATAGTATCCCATCCACCATGCAGCATTTTATTTTTCTAAGTCAGCCAAATTGGTTGTGTTGGTCGCTCTGGCAACAGCGTCCCGACCCGATCCAACAAATGTGACAGACAACATTGACAGACAGGAGTTGGCAAATTTGCTCAACCCACAAATGCATTTTCCTTACAATTTCGCCACGATTGAAATGCAAAGGAACAGAATTCCTAACTGTATAAGAAATATGACCGAGAAGCATTGCCACAACACAGAGAAGAAAAAACCCAACTAAACAAACATTTCATTGGGTTTTTGGGCTGAGTATACACAGACTGTTTTAGCAACACGCTATCAAGCTGCTGTCAGCATGTAACGTCCTCGGGTGAAGTAACCTACGTCTAAAGTATTCTTATAAGGGCCAGAAACAAACATGAGTACCACTACCTTAAAATTAGAATAACACTAAAAATGGATTTAATGGACCAGTCCAAAAACATGGTCTGGAATGACCAGCACTAATTGCAAAACACAATTTGTGTTACATGAAATTTTCTCTCTTTGATTAACCTAACACACGTTCTAGTTTTCACGTTGTGAGCTGGACTTTTGTGGTTATCTAGTTATCATGATGTATCACAATCATATTTCACACAGTTTTAGTCATTGCGTTTAACGGAATATGATTGGCCTCCTTTAATAATGTTTAAATCAAGCTTCTTAGTCATTGACAGAAAACTGTAATTTACTCATCTGTGGATATTGCCTCTTTTCAACTCTGACTGCGATCCATTCTCCATATAAATGTTAATCCGGCTAAATCAATGACCACATGCCTTCATTACCATCCTCCCCGGCAGCCCGGCCCTGCCCCCCCCTGAAACAGCGCTGCTATATTTAGATCCAGTACCCAGAATACAGTCGCCAAGTAATCACCCCCATCCTGTGAGAGTGATGAACTAGTCCCAACCTCACTTCAAGGCTCCACGGGGGGCGAGAAGCCTCAGCTAGACACCACGGCTGTCTGCGTCAGCTGCCAAATTACAGTAACACACATATTTCTCACAGGGTTTGCGTTTAGACAACTGAGTATAGACTCAAAGGTTCACAGAGCTGTGATTGCAACAGTTGGAAACTTGTAAACAGACACAGTCAAGCACAGATAGACACTGTCCGTAAAAACGTGCAGTAGATCTCATTAAGAGTTAAGGGTCATAAAATATTTTTTTGTGTGATAAATCCTGTTTGTAAATGCTCTATTTGATATCTAAAACTCTAAGTTTGCCCCCTCTTTGTCTCTATACTCACAGCCCTCTCCGTTAACTCCACCCCCCTGCTCCATCACTGATCTGTTTTAATTAAAGGGCGTAAGATGTCAAAGTCCAGTCAGGCATTCTGGTTGTAGCCCCGGACTCCATCCTGTCATGTTTGGTTTGACTCACTGAGACATCTCTCTACCATCACTCTTCCTTCACCTCCTACCAGAGTCTGCATTGTTTTTTTTTTGGTGCATCTCTCTCTGGTTACAGCATACCCCCCAAATAACATCTTTCAGATTTAAGGTGGGATTTAGCTTTGGTCCATTTCGGTGCACTTTCATGTGATTAAGTTATTTATTTTTTTAATTGAAAACTTAATAACTTTTACATTGCCTTGATAAAAAGTATTTATAATACTGTCATATTGCAACTATAAACTTGATTGTTTTATTACGATTTGTGTAGTGGAACAACAAGGATATATGAGGTAATTTATATTAGCCTCCTTTACTCTCATTCTCTTCAGAAGTCACCTAATTTATTCTCTGTGTAAATAGAATTGTTCTGGGAAGACCTCAGAGGTTTGTTGGAGGTTGGTGAATGAACAGCATCAAGAAGACCATCAAGCAGGGAGTCCGTTGTGGAGAAATTTAAAGTAGGGTTGAAATTCTATCAGGGCATCGACTCTAAATATTCAGCCAGTGCTGCAATTGAAAGATTTAGTTCAAACCATAGTTCTGTTAGAAATGCCCAGTCAGAGTCTGAACTTCCAATTTAGACTCTGATATAGGCCTTAACAAATTATGTAAACAGATGATGATATTCCTGTTTGACGGATGCTGCACAATTACACTTGTTTTCAAGTTATTTAGTGTTTATCAAGTAACTCTTGGTCTGTTAGGTATTATCAGGTCGACCAGCAGAAATAAGAAAAATAGTTGAAAGGATGATTTGAGCACTGGCATTCGTCGAACAGCAAACTCTGCACACATATGCAATAAATGCGTGACAGCTTATCTTCAAGTATAATAATGTATTAACAGAGATAAATGCACATCCAGGAAACACCATTATAGAATGTTCTTGAGCTATAATAACTCTATATTTCAATCAAATAATATTCTCTGGTAGGCTAGTGAAATTTACCTAAAACTACTAAGAAAGATTTAGGCTACGTTCACACTGCAGGCTGAAGTGACCCAATTCCCATTTTTTTTGCCCATATTCGACCTGTATCTGATCTTTTTATGACAGTCTGAACAACACAGATCTGATTTTTTCAAATGCGACCCAGGCCACTTGGATATGTGGTCCTGAATCCGATACGTATCTGATCTTTTCAAATGCGACCTGTGTCTGTACGGCCAGGTCGCATTTATCCGACCTGTACGTCACCGATACTTGACAAACCTCACTAACGGTGAACCTGGCTATGCCAAAGAGGTTGGCTATTGTGCGGTAACAAACACCTGTTGCAAGTCAATACAGCCCCACGGCAACGCGTTTACTCGCTGCTATGGCCGCCGAAGAGGTGTGTTTTTACGTGAGAGCGCTAAAGAGATCCGTTCAGAGACACATAAAGGTTGCCTTTGTCAATCGAAAATTATGAATGAAGTCCGTATCAGTAAAGCCGCTCACATCACTAAAATTCGGCTCTCTTTCGATCTTCTTAAAAAGATTGCGTTGGTAATGTGCTCCGGTTGGAGAATAACGTAAAGAAGATACGCTGCAGCATTCCGATCCATGTTTACTTCCGCAAACAATAAGCACGCTTGCTATGTATCACGTCATCGCGTCTTCTACTGCGCATGCGGGACACTTAGGCGTATGAATTCAGATCATACAGGAGATCACATACAAGTCGCATATATTTGGAAATGTGAACGGACACGCAAAAAAATCTGATTTCACAAAAAAATCGGAATTGAGCATTAAGACCTGCAGTGTGAACGTAGCCTTAGATTCAAGAAACTAAGGTACAAAAGAACACAAAAGGACAACTGAAAATAGATCATCACCATAAAAATGATTCAGTGAATTTAGAGCTCACTGAAGGTATAAGTTGGGGAACCCAAATTTCATCTTAAAAATTGGCTAAACTATTTTAGAACAGCATTTGGTCTGTGTTCAACCCATTCACAATGCAACTCTGAGTTAGATAAAACATTATTTGAGGAAATAACATTTTAAAGAATGATTTGCTAAATAAAAATCAATAACCCTTTGGACACTTGATTTTTAAAATAATGTAATTATTTCTACAGAAAGAGAATTAGGATTTTGATTGTTAACTTAAAGGGACAGTTGTTGTGCAGTTATACACTGTTAAAAGTTATTTAATGTTTAATAAATAACTCTGTCTGTTAGGTATTGTCCGGTGGATATCAGCTCTTAAGCTGATGTCAGGACAATATTGAAAGGGATGATTCGAGCACTGGCGATCTTTTAACAGCAAAACCTGCACACACATAGAATACGGAATGACAACTTCCCTTCAAATTCAAGAATTTATTAACACAAATAAAACGAACATCCAGTGAACATCACTATAGAATGCTGTTTATCTGAATTAACAATAAATCGACTAGCCTCTCTACTAGGCTAGTGAATCTTAACTAAACTACTAAGTAAAATTTAAGATAAAAAGAAGCTAAGCTAAGGAACTATACACATGCAAAAGAACACAAAGACAAAACAAGTGGTTGATCATCATCAGAATAATTCAGTGAATCCTGGTTCACTGTAGATCTAACTTAAGGAACATGGAATGGAATTAAATTAGCTTAACTAAAACTTGGCATGTGGTTTAACCCATTCACAATGCAAATCCCGAGTTACACAAAACATTATTTGAGGAAATAACATTTTAAAGAATGATTTGCTCAGTAAAATCATTACCTTTAGGGGCACTTGTTTTATTAATGTGATTATACCTCCGGGCGGCTAGGGGTCGCTGTAGCGATCGGTCGCTAAAATCGGCTAATCCTAAAGTTAAACAAAACGCCTTTAGATCGACATTAATATTCCATATTAATAAGGTTATAATGCTCATAGCACTATTGAACGATGGCGGAGCGAAACGAACTTATGCTTGAAATGACCGTAACTGAATATCCGGAATCAGGAAGTCACCTTTTTGCATTTTGGCTGGCGGATTTTCTGCGCCAACTTTAAAAGCTTCTGCCTTATTTTTTGTCATAATGAATGAGCCGGATAACATAAACATTAATATACCATCAATGTATGAAACCCTTGTGGCGATAACATTTGTTAGAACAACGAAAACACATTTAAATCATATCGGCAATGGCCTGATACAGGATGCTAGCATGAGCTACGTCCGTTAGCTCTTTGTGTTCGACCGCTCCACGTTGTTTGAAATCAGCTTCCTGCAGCAGCTGAGAAGAATAAGAAGGCTGGTTTTGGCATTCTTTACTTCAGCGGCTGTTTGCGCAAAAGTTAGACCGCAAACTTAGCTCTGATTCTAGTCAGCAGATCTCCAAACCCAGTCAAGTCCTCCTGACGAAGAGAGAGTTCTCCCCTGTGCTAGCTTGTGGGTCTTTCGAGGCCCATGTGGTCCCATCCATGGCTGGCCGGTGTGGGTAGCTGGCCCCAGCCATGCTCTCCTTCCGATGACCCAGGCAGGAGGTGGTGAAGAAAACTGAGGGGTTGTCCTGTGGGAGCAAAGGTTTTGTAGCACCGATAGAACCCTGCTGAAGGGGCGGGTCTTTGGTGCCTGAAAAGCTTAATTTTGCTTCCAATCCAATCTAATTTTATTTTCTCATCATGGCTCAATGGCACTACACAGTGTATAACTAATTTGGCTTTTAATTAGCAAAAATCAAGTGTTGCTTTTATAAATACATATTCTGTCTAATAACATCACATCAAAAATGAAAGCGTCCTCATAACTTAGAATTAGTTGTTTATAAATACATGGATGGTGGTGCACCCACTGGGAGATCCCACGTTGCGTCTCTATTTCTGATTTCAGTAGCTGAAAGGGGACAAACTTGTCAGCCACAAGCATTTTCCCTATCTGTTTCTATATGAGGACATGCTGTTAGTGGAGGAGGAGTATAATACAAGCAAAGACGACGGTAGATCATTCTATTTGCCGTTTTCATTTTAATGGAGGACGATCCATACTCTTTGCCCAGCAAGAGGGAAGAGAAAGCGACCAAGGAAAGAAAAATAATAGTAATAACCAGGATAAAACAAGAGTCTACGGTGACGTAGCTGTCATTACCAGGTGGACTGTAGACAATTCATGAGGGAGCGGGGATTCAAAATGGATGAGGAGGTTGCAAGTTTTTTTCTGGAAAGGTATGTTAATTCAATATAACAGTGACGTTTATTTTACTGTTATGTTAAAAACAGGGCAGTGTACTTCAGCAAGTACTCTGTCCTCCCGTCAGAGACTGCTAGTTTGTTTGTCTTGTCTCCCTCTCAGGGAGTATGTGTGTACTCAGAGAGGTGGAGCGATAACAGCCAGTTCACTGTGTCCATAGCACAGTAGCGCGAGCGCGTCTCTTTATTCATGTTTATAGTCACTTTGTCATGCAGTAGGAAGTTGAGCCCGAATTCAGCCACACACAACGCCACGTTTCAGAGTCTTTATTGTAAATGGTGAGTTGTGGAGATGGAAACCAGAGACAGTACCAGACTGAAGCAGGCGAGAGAGGGTGGAGATGGCTGGAGCTGGATCAGGCAGACGTGAGAGAAGCCAGGAAACCAAGGCAGGGAATGCAGGCAGGTAGACGTGAGGCATGACATGGTAGGAAAGATGACGATCCGGCGGCAACTGACAGACTGAGGTAGACTTATAAAGGAGGTTGGACAGGTGGAATGAGTCTGAGTCACTGAGCTATATTATACACTGGAGTGCTAATCGCCCGCTGTTAGAACGAGTCGCCTTGAAGCCACCAGCCGCCATATTGGTACTCCCTATTTCCCCCAAAAAACTAGGGAATATGTGCGCTACAGCATCAGATAACGAGGATTTTCTCTTGTTCAATGGGGGGGGGGGGGGGGCTTAAAACTTTTAAAATGTCAAATGCCATATACTTTTATGTTATGTTCTAAAACTATCAAGTAATGAGAAAGTCATGTGCTGAAATATTTTGCATTTTTTTAATTTAAATATATATGTATAACATTTATAAATATATAAATAACAATATACAAAAACATATATTTACATATATGTATACATATATATATATATATATATATATATATATACATATACACATACTTATATATACATATATATATATTTAATATGAATAACATGTAAAATATTTCAGCACCTAATATCCTAGTAGTTGATACTGTTAGTACATCCACTGACTGTAGAATTACCTATGAAACGTTTTCACTGAGCCAGAAAACTGCTTGTTGTTGCAACCAAATCCTATGGGATTCTGTGAGAGTAGGGAGTAGCAAGATGGCGGCCAGTGACTTCAGTTTTTCGGCAAAATCAGCACTCCAGTGTATTATATAGCTCAGTGGTCTGAGTAGATTAGTGACGGCAGGTGCAGGTAATTGGAGGTGAAGTGGAAAACTGGATTCTATGGAAGGAGGAAGGTGCCAGAAAATGTCAGGGTGCAGCAGGCAAAGCTGCACCATGACATGCTCCCCTTCAATGTAGAATGTAGAGGGTACAGTAAGCAGACAATGACCAAAAATAATATTGGGGGCATATCAATGCACATGGCCATTAGCTTGATGGCTTTCTCTAAAGTTACACAAAATATCATCAAATCGACATTAATGTTCCCTAATAATGCTGTACCAAAACTCGTAGCACTATCGAACAATTGCGGAGCTAAACAAAAAAAAAATGTTTAGCAAACCGTAGTTAGGAGCAAGGCTTTTAAGGAGGCTAATAGCAGGGGGATAATGCTAGCAGAAATTCAGAGGTTATTAAACAAGACCTTTAGTTATATTTGGTGTAATGAGTGGACCGGGAAACCCAAACATAAATGTGCCATCAGTGATGAGAACCCTTATGAAATAAAATTTGTCATAACCTTAAAACACAACCCAAAAGACATCAGCATAGCTTTGTTTCAAAAATAGCTGGCAGGTAGCTTAGCCTGTTAGCTCCAGGTCTTAACCTCAGTCAAACCTTAAAAACACAGTGAAAACACATTAGAAATAAAAAATTTTACAGTGCTTCTAACATTCCCTGTTCATGTCTGCGTAACGTCTACCTTTGTGCTCAATTCTGTTGACTTTGGTCATCCGGCTGAGATGAATTACTCCAGGGTGAAAGATAGCTCTTTGGCTCAGGCTAAAATCCCTCGTTTGTGAATCCAGGCGTAGGTGAGTTTTACCCAGATGTCCAATGGGCTGCGCTCGGCCTGTGCTCGGGGGGGGGGGATCTCTACACAGCCTGCGGATATGAGGCTTGGCTCCCTTGTCAGTTCTCTCCTGCAACAGCTTAGAAAGATCACCAACAGCCGGTCTCCAGGGCTGGCTGCTTTAATTTTGATTTTATTTCACAGAAAGTAGACTTTACTTAGCTTTGATTTCAGCCTGCACACGTTTGCGGGTCTCCAAACTCCATTGGGGCCCATGGTCTCTCCTGTGGTTCTGTCGAGCAGCGGGCAAAAATAGGGAGATGGGCCCGGGCAGCTAGGCTTTATAGTTTCAGTAGGCACCCTGCTGTGAGGGGCAGTTTTTGGGGGAGTGAGTTTGCTACAATCTCACATTTATTATTCTACTGGCTGAACTCCAAACACAGAGAATGGATAAAATGTCCATCTGGTTGTTTAAAGCTGGTATGGAACCACATCAGTGGGAAATAAGCTGAACATTTTATAAGAGACATATTTCTTTTGAGAACTAACATTTCTGCTGAACTAGGCCGGCGAGAAGAGACTTTAAATGGCCACAGCACTAAAGCTGGTCCTCTGGCAGGAAGAAGATGTGTGGTGTCCAGGGCCTAAACGGGGTGATTTGAGACTGGAAATGAAAATAATGTGGGCTGAGGGGTAAGCAGGGCAGCCAGTAGCTTTTCGGACTCTTTCCTGCACAGTTGGCAGGCTGAGGGCACAATTACACATAATTTGGAACTGTCCCTCATTTGGCCATGAGATGAATACATGCCCAGCATTCACTCAACCTTACATTTTGCTCTTAACTACAAAAGCTCCATGACAACATATATGTTTCTAATGGCCCAATGTTCATATGTACTCTACTATGGTGGTAGTTGCTTACTTCTTTAGGCCTGTTTGGTACTTTCTGTTTGATGTTTTTAAGCAGTGTGGAAGAGAATCAAGAGGATGCTGGTAATTTGTTGCCTCTTCGCTAATTTAAACCTTTGTGGTTTTGGTTGTTTTGCACATCTGACTTTTTTTCTAACAGACAAGCTCCCTGATCTAACAATCTTTCTTTACACCAGACTGTGTAGAGAAGACTTATAACAATGTTGGTATGACATGTCTACCCTGGCAGGTACAAACTGACGCAGAGACTAAATGAAACCACTGTCACAGATGTTTTTTACACACAAAAGGCAGAGACCAAACAACCAGAACTATGCACAAATGTTAAATTCATGTAATACTACATTTTAAGTAAAATAACACAACTAAGATAAATTGTACATTAATTTAAAGGAGCATTGCACAAGTTTAAAGGTAATTTTTTTTTCTTTCCCATACATACCCTCATAATTACTGACATGGAAAATGAATTTTCCTCAATTTATCACAGTTGCCTCTATAAGCTCCATTAGTCAGTTTCATTGCATTGTTCTATTATTTCATTGTCTCATGTAGTTTTGGTTTAGTTTTAGTGAAATTAATCGTTTTTGTTACTGTAATGTGTATCCAGGTCTAGTTCTGGGTCAGCATCCCCTTTCAGTTGTTCAAACTCTTTTGAGTCCACTGGTTGCCATGTTGTCCCTTCCTATGTCCATTTCCTTACTTTCCTCTCAGTGACAACTACCTAGAGATGGGACAGAGTACTGGACCCCTCTTCTCTCATTTATCTGCTCCTGTAAGCGGTTATGAACACGAATGGCCAAATCAATGAGTTCATCTAGAGTCTTGGGCTCATCTTGACTACCAAACTCATTTTTCATCTTGCCACTTAATGCATGTCTAAATGTGCTTTTAAGCACGGTGTATTCCAGCCTGAGGCTGCGGCTAAGGCTCTTGATTGGACCACAAGGACAGCTATTGGGCAATTACCCTGCTTAACGGGCCCCAGTTTGATGGCTGACTCCTGGTCGCTAGCTTTGGGAGAACATTTTTCTTAAATAGCTCTAAAAATTGTGAATACGTGTATACATTAACTGAATTGCTTTATTGTCTCCTGTGGGGGAAATTACATTCCAGTATAACCCATTACAAGTTCACCGAGGCCTTGCTGCCCCTTTTAAGGCGCTGTCTTTTCAATGGTAGTCTCATTGATAATGAACTCAGCCCAATACAAAGCCTGCCCTCTTAAAAGTCAGAGAACAAAGGAAATATTTGTAGCGTCATGTGGGAAAGTGTGAGAAGCCCAGCAGAATAGCAAAGCACACTGCAACAGGAACATGTGTCACTTCATCCAGATCCCTGAGGAATGGCTCCAGAGTATAGGGGAAACTGTCTCCAGACCAGTAGGGGGAGCAGGCACGGCCATGACAGCGGGAGCAGGTGAGGGAGAAGGGCTACATGGCGGACTTCATGCCTGGAGAAATTACTTATTGGAACTATCGCTTGCTGCAACTACTGTTAAAAGTCATTTGGGGTACCTGCTCTACTTATTTTAGGACTGGACTTTGGCTGAGCCATTCTAATGGCTGTCTTGCTAGTCCAGCAGAAACAACCAATTGGGAAACCTGAAGACTGATGTAACTGATTGGAATCTAATGGAAAAAAATGGCTGAACAGAAGCTACCACACAGAGGCTAAACACCTGTACAGAACATAGCTCAACACAAGAGTGAGTGAAAATACCCAGACAGAAGCTCACAAAGAAACCCAGAAAAAAGGAGTGACTAGCAACACAAGAAGTTAATTAGAAACACTGCACACAGAGGAACTGGGCAATTTGTAATATAAACATAATGCTTGTGCCACCAACAGGTTCTCCCACCTGAGCTATAGATTCTTGCAGCTTCTCCAGAGTCACCATAGGCCTCCAGAGTGTGGCGTATGGACCAAGGGGCCTTTGAAATTATTTTGCGTGACCCTCAATTGCATTTCAAGAATGGTACAAAATTGAGCCGGTAGCACAGGAGGCTGACAGGGATAAAAACATTTAAATATATATTTTTTTTATAGACAGGACCACAAAAATTTGTAATTTTACTCATTAGCTGACTTTGGCACACCCATTACAATTTTATTTTAAGTTGGGTATATAAAGAAAATCAAACCACTTTGTTAATTTCATTAGAATATTGAAATATTGGTTTATTTCTTTTATTGAGCAGGTAAAAAGAGAAATAAAAAGTCCCAATGAAATTTGGATTGAAATTTTTGAACATTTGCTGTGGTGTACAAATACCTTCAACTGACCAATTTTGATAAATGTGGGAAAAAAAGTTTGGATACAGCTGGTTTACCTGTATGGCCATGTTTTGGCCGGTTTGCAGTTGTGCTACTCACACTATTTTTGCATAATGGATTCAACAAGGCTCTGTGAGATTTCAAACAATTAGCAAGAAAAAAAAAAGCAAACAAAAAAGCTTAACAAAATGTTATTCTTTTAATTAATTTATGGGTTGCTTTATTACTCAGGAGGATTTGCAGTTCACGTTTGTTTAGCCACACATCTTAGCTTTGAAACACCCTTTTCTTTCCCACTCCTTTTAGCAGCACTTTACCAATGGTGGTTAATATTATTGAAATAATTAGAAAATCAAAAAACAAAAGAGAAAAATCTTGTTAGCTCACCCTCAGAGCACGAGCATAAGCTGATTATGGTAATCGCATGTAGCACCGCAAACATGCCCTGCTTTCTAAAAACCTCCTTAATCTCCGGAGGTGAGTTTTGAGGAATCAGACCACCCATCTGTCACGTCCCATTCTTTCTCCAAGTGAATTCTGGCTAATTAACGTGCAGCGAGAACAAATCGGAAACGTTTGACCTCATCCGGGGTAAAAATAAGTCACCACGAGCCTTTTGGGTAGTCAGGGTTGCGCAATGGGATGTCCCGATTTCCAGCGCATGAAACGTGTGCGCTCGATAATTATTGCAGTGCAGAGGCTAATTGGGGCAAAGCATATTAATTCATTAACACGTCTCCCTGCTGGTACCTACTTCAGATCTGGGCCTCATCTGTTGCAGGTGTCCTAGCAGGTTCCTGGGAGACACAAAAATACTTCCTTTCAAGTAATATCGAGAGATCTCACCATGTGTGTCAGAGCCCAGGACAAATAATATCCAAGCGGTACTTCTGTCTTTCAAAGACAGCTTGTTACAGTACTTAATCATTTGCCTCTATGTTTGTTTCCTGATGTCTTCAATTGCTTTGAAAATGTATTTTAATTTACAACGTGAACAAACAAAAGAAAGCAAAGCTGTTCCCTGGGCAGCTATTTAAATTGGTACCCATTATTACCTGCTTAGTATTGACATCCACTAATGACAGATATCCTGTCTTGTATTTAATCACTCTCCTCTGTGCATGTGGGTGTGCATTTTTTAAGCTGATCATCTCTGAAAGCCTGTTTTTTGTTTCACGTGAACCTCGCCAAATGAGTAGATAGTAATCAGCTAAAGGTCAAAATGAGCTTCTGTTCAGCAACACTGAACACAATAGACACAGGCTGTGACACTGAGCAAGGCCTTGCATGCTGTGTTTATGTGTGCTCATGGCATTTTGTGCAAATGTATTGATGAAAGAGAGGGAATTTGCTACAGAAAGCATCGCCATCAAAGCAGCTCCTCAGAAGATTATGAGGAAAAAGAGAATAGTATGAAACACGTCTAGTTATTCCCTTTTTTGGTGTTCAGAAGAGGAGTTGGAATAGAAAGAATATTTTCATTTTAAATATTAATTAGAAACCAGCAAAGTGATGTGGCTAATGACCGTTGGAGAGCTGAATAACAAGAGAAAAAAGCAAATGGAGATAGAAAAACAAAAGACGAGGAGTAGGAGGGGGGAAAGAATGCCGGGTGCTTCGAACAGAGGAAGTAATGCAAATTTGTGATGGAAAATAAAACAGTGCCCCACCCTATTATCAGTGATATTGAGTCGTCCGTCTTCTTTCTATGAATTGGTTATAGACAACATTATTTCTAATGTTGCCATAATGCCCGGCTAAGAAAGGCCTGGCGATGTATGAATATCATTCATACATCGTTCTTGTATGAATGATGTGAGTAAAAAAGCCCCCAGATGAAAACATAGAATCATCATTTTTGGAGGATGTTTAGTCAGTTGGTTTACTTTACAGAAAAATGTTTTTTGAAACAATGTTATTTATGGACTAATTTTATGTTATATCTGCCTGATGTTATGGCTTTTGTAAAAAAACATACTTAAGTGATTTCATAAAAAAAAAAAACAATAATGTAATTAATGTCAGATCTTTTTTAGATCAAGTATTATGATCAAATGTTGTGTTGGTATAATGTAGCCTCAAATCGACACACTGTTTCGTGTCTTTTTTTTGGTCGGTTCTATGTATTTTCCCCCTCCCTTCGGATAACTTCTTTCTCTTTTGCCTTGCAGCTTAACTTTAAATGTAGCTTTTTGTTCATATAATTTAATCTAGTGTGTAAATCTGGAGTCTTTTGTCTACAGATTTTTGACAATGTCACGCCCAAATTTCCCGATTCTATTCTATTCCATGACTGGATTAATGCAGAGGGTTGAATCAGGAAGGGCATCTGAGGTAAAACCTTTGCCACATTTACCATGTTAGTCAAGAACATGGTCTCTGTAAGAGATCGGTCAAGGCCCAGGTTAATGATGATCACCATTGATACTGGTGACTGACAGGGTGCCGGTGGAAATTGGGCTACTGTTGGTTAGCAAAAAACAGGAAGAGGCAGAGGAAGATGTGTCCGTAGGAGGAGAGTAGAGGAAAGGCCTAGCACTGAGAGTAGGACTTGTTGGGACTTTGACATGGAAAGTTAGTTAGGTAACATGATGCAGAGAGGGAATGTGGACATACTGTGTGTATTCAGGAGACCAAGTTGAAAGGTAGCAAGGCTAGAAGTTTAGGAGCAGGGCTCAAGCTGTTCTACCATGGTGTGGATGGGAAGATAAATGGTATAGGAGTTATCTGGAAGGAGCAGTTGGCCAGGAATGTTCTGGAGGTTAAAACAGTGTCAGATAGGGTGATGAGTCGGATAATAGTACCGTATTTTTCGGACCATAAGGCGCACTGGATTATAAGGCGCATTAAATATTCTTCCCAAGTGTGTAATATCACTTTGCCCCTCCGCGTACACAGCTCTCTCCTGAGAGGGAGAGCTTTCTGTCTCTGTCGAGAGGACAGAGTAGTTGGACTACACTGCCCTGTTTCCTAACATAAGGCCAGTTTAACATAACTTTTATACTGAATTAACTTACTTGGTTTATTATTGCTAGCTGCGCAGGCTACCTTACATGAATGCACTTCTAATTTAGACATTACATACAGGCAGCCTTGTAGACAGCTCAGGGGTCTGATCAGGTAGTGACACAGTGTACCGTAATGATCCGAATATCCACTAAATGGAGCACCTTCGTTGCTTACCAAAGTCGTACTTAAACATTTTAACAGATTTCTGAGTGCATTTTACCACATAAAATCAGTCAGTAAGCACAAGTACAGTAATCAGGTATATGTTTCCTGCCAGAAGTGGATCCCACTACAGCAACAGAACTGAGAGAGGCTTATCTCTTACAACATGTGGGCAAATGACCGCTCAACAGCCGTAATTTCTTCATTCCTTGGCAACATAACAACTGTCATGTTGTTTCCTAAGGGCTCGCACATCCAGTCATTGTCCCTTTGTTTCTCAGGAGAATAGACTCTGGTATACTCTGTGTCATACCTAAGTCGTGCAATGCTCAATTACACTTTGCATCTTCTTCCATGGTGTGAAACGATTGGGTGTAAATGTGCATTGTAGAACTTTATTTTCACTCGCTACAAGAAGAGTGACTAGATGAGATTCCACTGATTTCTTTGCGGGTGACATTTTTCCCCGCACAGGGGTCCACGACCCACTGAAAACACGCCCACAACCCTGTTTTGGATCTGGAACCCCTCAGCCAAGTGGGACAGCTCTCAACTTTTAGGTCAGTCTGACATTAAAGCAACTGTGGTTTTAGCTTTTAATTAGTAAAAATTAAGTATTGATTTTATAAATACATATTCTGGCTAAGTCGAATAACCTCACATCAAAAATGATGCGTACCCACTGTTGCGTCGCTATTTCTGATTTCAGTAGCCGAAAGGGGACACACTTGACAGCATACTCCTATCTGTCTTCTATATCACTGGTTCCCAAACTTTCCCCCTTCTGTGTTCCAAACCAGTTGACGAACCCCCAATCTTCAAAAAAAAAATGTAACAAGCTTTTTCATAGCCATATTAAAAGCGACGTGTTTAATCATGCTCAAATGACCTGAACACACATAAAAAATAAAAAAAATCAAGAAAGAAAATTGCAGTTGAAGTTACAATAACACAACCATCATACCAAAGGTTTTGGGAGTGGTGGCCTAGTTTTGGGAGTGGTGACCTAGTGGTTAGAGCAGCGTGCTTGCGCTTTGAGAAGGTTGCAAGTACCCGGTTCGATCCCCACAGCCTGCACTCTGGGTCCCTGAGCAAAACACTTAACCCCAGACTGCTCCCCTGGCGCCGCACATGGCCCCATGGGGATGGGTTAAATTGTGGAGGTGAATTTCTCCATTGTGAGATCATTGATGTTCAACTAGTATTATTATAAAATTAGAACATAATTTGATTTAAATTGCAATAAAGTTCCAAACATCTATTTTCAGGTTCATCGATAACTCAGCAAGAGAAAGAAAGAGACACTCAGATAAGGCAAACCTCCACAGACAACCTGAAACGTCTCTGAAGCAGGTGGATTCACGGACTAATATAATCTGATATAATCTGTGTGTGTTCTCTCCTTATTTATTTCATGTACCGGCTTTTAAATCTGAGTCTGACTCACAATGTACACCGCAAAACAGAAACATGAAGAAAAACACGCCCATGGAAACACACCTCAGTTCCCCGCAGCCCCCACCTTGGTTGCCAGTTTCCCTTTTACGGTCTGAATATGCGCTAAAATTGCATCTTTAAAATCAACTGCATTGTGTCTGAATCACAGTGAAAAGTATTACAGCTGTGTGCATGAGCACAGTCAAGAAATTGTGTTTACCACCAATTTCCCCACCAGCAGCAGTGATGGCAGCATGACATGGGCATCAGTGCTTATAGCCGGTTTAGAGTCGCGGCACCATGAGCAGCGACTCGATAGAGAGACCGAGTCTCTCAATTTAATCTTGTAAATAAAACTTTCAGCCAGAATAAAATTTTCCCTCTACTGACGTAAACGACGTGAAGTGAGGAGAGAGAAAGACATTTTCTGAGTCCAGCTCGTTTTCTTCACCCAGATCCGTTGAAATTCTCTCCTCTCTTTCCTCTGATTCTTCTCTTTCTCATGGTTCCTCTCCTCCTTCATCACTAACTTTGACTTTAGATGTCTCACCTGCATGACAGTTTCCCTGATTTCAGCCAAATGAGCATATTTGCGAGAATGATTGAAGTAGAGGCCACAAGCCAGATGTGCATATACAGCACAGTGCGTATATTTCATCTTAAAATGAATGTACGCAACATGTATTTATCTTCAAAATAAATACATTTTCGTGTGAATACGGTAATGTTCCATTATGACACCCAAGCACCAGACCGAGGTTTTGCTGCTAACACTTTATTTTAGGACAAACCGAGTGGGACCGCTTTCACAAACTACCCCACTAAGCCCACCCCCCACCCCCAAATAAAAAGTTCCCTTATAACCAACTTTAGAAAAAAAAACAAGCTAGGTAGGACTAGGTAACAGTGCCAAAAACCATTTCACACGATGCCTCTAGCTATTAGCTATTAGCAGTAGCTAATACATTCAGGACATGTTTACATTGTCACTATTTATGATACTCAGCGGCTTCTGTAGTAGTTATTACATGCTTAACAACAAGGTCGTTTGCTATTCACTTAGCACACCACTAGTTGGTGCGCCAGTGTTAGAATCTTACACACTGCGGCTTTAAGTTTTGGCAATTTTCTCTAGATAGCTTAGTCTGGCACCTATATATAAGAACTTACACATCTTCCAGTCTCAACCACTGTGTAATTTACAGTCCACACCCCTTCTTATGCAAGTCTTTTCTTTTATTTCTACCACATTGGCTCTGTTTCACAAATGGTCCAGATTCCCTATACAATCACAGCATCTGTCCTCCATCTAATATAAAACTGAGGTTGGTATTTCCAAGCGAAGCAGACTACCAAACTACCTCAAAGCAAAAATGTTTATTGGAACAATTAGCATTGTTTAGCGCAGGCATAATTAACTGGTGGAAGGCAACGTAAACAAATCTGGAGAAATCCAGCTGCAAGCCCACTTATCTGCATTTCCAAGTGTTATTATTTCAATCAGCATTATTCAACAAGCAAAATCACGAAGAATTTAAGGCCTTAGTTATACACCTGTATGAAACCCCTCAGAGTTGATATGAGACAAAGTAAAAGCTGGGATGACAGACACAAAGGAGAGTTTAATCCCTGGAAAGCTTGGAACAGGAACTAAATTAGTAAAATAAAATGTTTTTTTTTTCCAAAGTAAATGAGGGAAGAGGTCAGAGATGTGTTAGTAAAAGACATAAAAGTGATCAGATTAGCTTCAGGTCAATCAGACCTTTCCTTTGTTTAATAAGAAGCAGAAAATGAATCCAACAATTAGATCAAAATCACCACCATCAAGTCTATTCCTGGTTGACGTTTTACTTCGTGAGCATATTCCTGATAGCAGCCTCATATGCCTCACATCAAGGGAAGACTTCAGAGAGAGGGATTGACAATTTATGAGAATGACACAGTAATTAATTGATGTTGCAAGGAACGAAGACTGGAATATTTCCCCCTCCACTGAGCATCATACTCAGGAAAAGTGTGCTTCTCTGGCCGTGAATAATTAATGTGTTACATTCACCAAACAGAGCTCTGGCTTGGATCGCTGTGTAAAGGGATATCCAGAATGCTTCTGACTGAAAGGAATGTGTCCTCCTGGACAGGCGCGCACACACAATGCACACAGGTGCACTAAAGCAATATGTTTCTGTTAGAATAGTTTTACAGATTTCATTAAGAACCTTCATTTTTTTCTCTATTCTTGAAAACAAACCAAATAAGGAGCATTTTCTTAATAATGCTTTTTGATGTATGTGTATGTGAGATGATTCAACTCACTTTAAAGTTTTGGCCCGGTCCATTTGCCCCATTGCCGTGTGTCAGCCCCATTGCATTCCCGCCCCTCCCAATTTCTTCCCTTTACTGCTTCCATTTTCTCCTTTTAAACCAGCCGTTATGAGCCAATCCACATTCAGTAACAGTCTATTTCTCTTGGTTCATTTTGTAAGGAACACATTGATGAGCAGGATTAGGGTCAGAAAAGGATCCAACATACAGACCACATGAAGAAGCTTCCACGACGACGTTGGCAGAAATGGAAGGAGAGTGTAAAGGGAAGGAAAACAATGACCACGATGAGGAGGAGGAAGCTGAACTTCTGAAGCTGTCTGACGTGTTAGAAGTGGAGACTTGCTCTCATGATGAATAGGAAGAACAAGCTGAAAGGGAGGAATCTGAAGAAAAGGCTGAGGTAGAAGAATATTTGAAGTCACACAGAATGCATGTTGACAGCAGGGAGAGAGACAAACAACCACAGTTGCATTCACAAGATCTCGTGTTGATGACATCGTGCCCACTTCGGACTAAGTTGCTGAACATGACAAACTGGCAAGCAGCCTGCAGGCATATGATGATTCTTGCTGGTGTAAGACAGACCGGTAAATAAGCTGCATCTTGTTTGTGGCATGCTGAGTGTGGTGCGACAAGTCCCTGTCTTTTGCCGCTGTGACACTGACGATGTTTCCCAAAACTTTAGCAATGATTCAATTTGACGAGAAAGAAACAAGATTCAGGCACTGAAAGAACTGTGGAGAAGAGCGTGTTTCCCTTAAAAGGTCACTGTTCATCCAAACAGTACATTAGGATTACACCAGGAAAGGATGGGATAGAAATATGAGCAGTACCATCTAATGTAGAACAGATTACTGGATCAATGTGTGCTTCTCTGCTTTTTTGTCTCTCTGCTCTGTCTTCTCTAACCCCCAGTCGGTCGAGGCAGATGACCTTTCATACTGATTCTGGTTCTGGTGGAGGTTTTTCCTTCCCGTTAATGGGGAGTTTTTCTTTTCACTGTCGCTTTATGCTTGCTCAGTATGAGGGATTGCTGCAAAGCCATGGACAATGCAGACGACTCTTCCTGTGGCTCTACGGTTCTCCAGGAGTGAATGCTGCTTGTCGGGACTTTGATGCAATCAACTGGTTCCCTTATAAAGGAAATCTTTGACTAATCTGTATAATATGATTGATTTTGACTTTGTAAAGTGCCTCGAGATGACGTGTTTCATGAATCGGCGCTATATAAATAAAATTGAATTGAATTGAGTATTAACAAACAAATTCACTAACAAATTTCACTAATAATGTATTTGACATACATGTCAGTCTAAGCAGGTGTTGTCCTTCTCAATCCCAAAGGACAAAAGTGTCAGGGCTCAGTCAGCAGGGCCGTGCAGCTTGCTCCCGGTTCTGCTGCCCTTGTTTTTCCACAGGTGTTCGGTGTTGGCTAATGGGCGGAGCCCACACACCTGCGGATGGTTGAGCAGCACCAGCCAGCGGGAGGATGCCAGAGTGTTACCGTCGTGGTATGCAACCAGCCTTGACCTCTAGCTCCCTGATCTTCCTAAATTGCTTAACGCTCTTACCTCTATGTCTCCCAGGTTCCTCTTGTGTCCTAACATCCTCCTCCCGTGTCAGACACCTCCAAGTATTTCCCGTGTGGGCTCATCTGCGGAACACCTCCTGGTTCCTCTCGAGTCGGTTCCCCTCCTCTGGACCCAAGCCGCCTTCGGATATCTTCTGTAGTTAATAACTTCTCTCGTTCTCCTAGATTGCTCCGGCCCCGTGTCTTCCTGGTCCCCGTTCTGACTCAGCTCTGTGCGAGCAGATCCCTCTTCATGATTCTTGAAAAATAAACCTTTTTCTAAATCCATCTGTTTCCCGAGTGTATTCTGCATGGAAGGAAATTCTTGTCTTTGGTTACCATCAATGCTGTTAGATGTTTTGGTATCAGGAGGATATAAAATCATCCAAAAATTACTACTTTTCACTTTTTCACTGTTGAACATAAAAAAGGTGTAAGCTATTAAAACGTTTGCATAGTATATGGTATTTTTCACTTGAGGATTTGTTAGCCATGGTCATCAGGTCTTTTTGAGTCCATTAGTTTCTGATTTAGTGTTCCTGAATCGTTTCCCTGGTGGAAGTGGGTCAAACAGTGCATTGGCTGGGTGTGTGGCAATGCGTGTGGCTCTTTTCTGGACTTGTGCAGCATATTTCTGCCCTCACCCTCCATGCTAAATCCTTTCATTCCTGCACTGTGCAGCTCCCATACCACACTGTTACACTGAGACATAAATGCGTTCCATTGTAGCTCTGTAAAAGTGTTTTAGCAGCAGTTTAATGGAAAATCTTAGTCTAACTCATACACGGAGGAAGTCCTGAATGACACTGGCAAACAGAAAACCTTATTGTGTGTGTTTTTTTCTGCTGTTTTGGTTCAATATTCCATCATTTCAAACAGATAACTCTGCTGCTATATGCACAATCCAAGTTAATGAGATGTAACCTCCGGTGGCCTCAGCACTTCATCTTGAAATATTGAATGCTCATCTCATTAGCATAATTCATTTTATATCCCACCCGGAGACATCGGAGGCACATAGAAACCAACAGGAAGTGACAGAAGACAAATAGATGTTGACAAATTTGATGACCGAAGACAATCACCCGAGGAATTCTGATTTTATGGTTTGGACTTTTCCCATCTCTGCAGCAGAGCATTAACTTAGTACATAAGATACACACATCTTTTTCTAAGTATCTCTGGGGTCTAGTGCAGGTCACAGGAGTTATTAAAGAACATTATTATTCATTGAAGTGAATGACTTACAGTGACGTCGTTACGTTGGTTAAAGGGCAGTTTATCAGCGACCTCTCCTATCAGTCATCAGCTTTATTCACAATTTGAAGCAGCCTGCTTGGAAACTTTGTGTTGGTACTTACCGTAGCTCGGCAACCGCTGGCACCATTCGTCTCAGTGTTAATTTAAACCAACAACAAAGCAGATACATGACAAAAGGACGAAGCCCATCATCTAAACCAGCTGTGCTCACCTTACAGTCATGATGGGGGAATGAAAAAAAATCAATCTAAATGCATGACAAGGAGTCATTGATCAGGACTAATCATATTTAAACAGAGTTTGGTTGATGCTTCAGTATGGGCCGGATGGTATTTTCTCTCACTGAGCCCCCTGATCTAGAGAATCTAATAAATGCTTCCAGCAGCATGACTCATAGGCTGCCTTATTTAGTTCAGTGATACAGTAGATTTGTGGTTTCAGTCATGCAGGATTGTCAGTGATCACTAAGGACACGAATTAAAGGATGCCCAAGAATGTGCTATAACACATACTGCAGATCCAATCATGAGATTTGGTGTAATCTGATTTTTGGAGGATGTTATCAGACTGAAGCTTCTGGACAATGATTCCATTATGATTCCTTAAAATTCCCAGATTTCCATCCATCCATCCATCCATCCATCCATCCATCCATCCATCCATCCAACCAACCAACCAACCAACCAACCAACCAACCATCCAGCTTCTTTGGCAACACTGCAGCAACATAATGCAAATGAACATACTTGATGCATTTAGATAGGAAGCAAGCTGAATAACCTCTGCTCCAACAAATATGTCTTATAAAAGCATTTTTCACATTTATTTTCTGAAAATCCCAAAGACCAACGTATTTTATGGGTATTTTATGTGCTGGACCAACACTAAGTAGTATATTTCGTAGAAGTGAAAAAAAAAAATACTTTGTAAAATTACATTCTGGTGTGATCACAGCTGCAAGACCTCTAAGGTATGTGTCTACCAGCTAAACGCATCCAAAGACATTTTTGCCCACTCTTCTCTGCTTAATAGGTCAAGCTTGGTCAGATTGAATGTGAAACAACTTAACATAATAATAATAATGATAACATTTATTTAACCAGGTTTGTCCCTTTTGAGAGCAAAATATCTCGTTTGCAAGAGGGACCTGGCCAAAAGTGGCAGCATTCAGTTAACAAAAATAACAAGCAAAAAACAGTTTCAACACATAATCATATTAAACACAGACAAAAATATCATATTTCACAAAGAAATTAACAAAGCTGTTAAAAATAAAACTGTTTACACTCAAATAAAACAACTGCACCTTTTGTGAGTCGGATAAGATGCAATCTGTCATTGCCTTAAAAACATTCAGAGTATCCAGAGTTTTAAGCATGAGTTCAGACTGCAAATGGTTCTATTGGAGCAGAAAAGCTAAAAGCTTTGTTCTGACCAGAGGAACAGTAACCTGAGCTGTGGATCTCTGCAGCCCCAACCAGCGTAAGGCCTCTTAGCTGCTATTGGCTGTTTTTGATGTGGGCCATATGGGCAACTGTCCTGTGCATCTTTTCAGCCTATTTGTTAATTTACCTCAAATAAGTTTTTATTTGATTATACATATAAATATTAAATGGGGAGTCTACTCCCCCTGCCTGCTGCCAATGAAAGTTTACATGTTCAGTGCATGACTGACTGCGCAGGATTTGATCCCGCCGAAGAATTCAGATTTCCTCCCGCATTTTGATTAGTCGCCTTGCAGCAGAAGGAAGGGCTCGCCCAGGGCATCATTCATGCGTGAACCGCCACTGTTGGCGTCTTCTCAGAATAACGTTCTCCTTGCCTGGGCCTGTCAGCTCGGGTGGACGGCCATGTCCTGATTGGCTGGCAGTTGTGGGAAACTTGCATGTCCTTTTTTTGTGTTGGTCTATCGATTCAAACCCCAATAAAAACACTAATGTTAGTGTTTGCAAAGTGAAAAAATGTAAGAAATGTCAAGGTTTATGAATACTTTTGCAATGTTCTTTGTGCTATAGTCAATGGCTGACCCATTGTCAGTGTATTCTTAGGAAGTCAGTGACTTTATAACAGACATGTTGGGTTTTTTTCTCACCTGAATGTGATGATTAGATCCCACTGACAGCAATATACTCTTTTACAGCAGACATATAATTAAACACTCCCACCATAATAGTTGTTACGCTTTAGTCGTCTTGTTGTATACGTTTACTAAGAATAAGGTGGTAACAGAAACTAAAATCTCTGCATTCCCCAGACCTTCAGAAAACACTGGTGCACCACAATTTGAGATTCTGGTACTAAGAAAAACAGAAAACTACTGAATGACTGGACTTATTATGCTGCTTTTTCTATGTACGCTCTTTTCTTTTCCCTGCCCTGGATGACTCATGCTCTACACATCAATATTACAAGACCTCCCATCCTTGCGCCGGCAGGCCCAGGCTGCATTACTGATTTAACTTTTTTTATTTTTCAGATTTCTCGGCCTGCTCGGATGAGTCCAGGAGGCTGGGAGGAGGAGCTTGGTGATGAGGGTGACCTCCCTGCCGTAGATCCAGATAATGTGTTTCACATATTCATTTAGTGCAACACGACCCTCGTGTAGGACATTTTATATAAAGTATGGACGAAAAAATGAAAATGCATATTGATTTTGGTTGCAATAACACAGAATTGAATTGGATTTTAACATTTGCTGCTTTATATCTTTACAAAGCATCCTGGTTGTTCAGAAACCCGTTGTGACAGGCAGACACTTTCAGCTTCAGGTCAGGTTTTGGACAGATGGGTTGTTACTAGACATCGATCCTGCATCGTGCGTCCTTGGATCGCATCAAGCCTGCACACCAGGAAAGGCGATGGTTTTCTCAAAACAATTTAAATCCAGGAGCAAGATATTAAAATTGATCACTTGGACCGCCGTGCATCGATCACAGGGATTGTGCGGTTGTTTTGCCGCGGAAGCCAAGCGTGCATCATGTGATGTGTGCGTTTTTGCACACAGACACAGAGTAGCCTTAATGCTTTCTCGTCTGGATGCCATTTGTTGGCCGGGTCTGAACATTTCACACGGTGAGTGGTGCTTTCAGGGCTTGGAAGTAAGCAACGAATACATCAAGTTCATTCCATCACATCATAGTTCATCCTCATACATTATGAACATAGAATGGATTGTGAAGTTTAGAATATTCATAGTTTGCACATAACTCTTTTTTTTTTTTTTTTTGCTGCTTCAGCTTATTGCTTTGTGTGTTTGTTTCATTAGTTGCTTCACTGTTCCTTTTATATGAGCATTTTTTTTCCTAATGGGCTTTTGAAAATTTCCTAAAATGAAAGGCAATTTATGTAAAAGTACAGAAACGATACTCATAGCACAGAACCTTGTTAAAGGAAGTAAATAAAATAACGACAACCTAAAATGGATAATTGCAATTGTAAGATAATTAGGATGAGTGACGGCTTGTCAGTGGGGGGCGCTAGGGTGCCACCCCCTTTAAAATCCCAAATATGTTCTGATCACCAGCTGCTTTGATTATGTTGATAAATATAAATATTTACATAACCTTTATAAAAGAAAACCTAACCTTTTTTTAATCACCAAGTGATGATACGTTGGATTAAAGGTTCTCCTTTCAGGTCAGTCACGACTACCCAGATTATTCATATTTGCTTTTTGCCTAACTCATGAGAGACCAAATCTTTATATTATTTTGACTTTGAAGTGCGCATATTATAAACTTTAAATGATTTGGGAGAGCCCAGATGATGATGCCAGGTTGTTGTTTTTTTGGCTTCTTCTTGGTCATTTCACAGCATTTGAGGTAAATGGAGACATAGCTCCAAATTTATTAGACTTTTTTAGACTTTAGACAACTTTATTTGTCATTTTGTATGCACAGAGTGCGTACAGAGCGAAATTTCGTTGCATACAGCTTGTGAATTGCAGTTGAATTAAATTACAGTATAAGGTGCAGCAGTGATTCAAATGTGAACAATTGAAATGTCGGCAATGCAGGAGAAGTAACAGTGTACAGGTGAGTATTTTAAAAAACATTTGTATGTGCAGAATTGGTTGTGCCAGTTATTACAGGTGTTTCTATATGCAATCTATCGAAAACTAAATCAGCTAAGATTTTAGGAAGAGAATTGTGGAGCAACCACAAGTCTGGTTCGTACTGCCTTCAGATGCTTGAAGGTGTCACATTAACCTTTCCAGACAAATTACATGCAAGCCCAAAAAAGCCTTCCCGAATAACTTTCAGGAAGGAGAAACCACCTGTTTCATGTTGTGTGGCTGCTTTGCAACAGAAGGGACTGGTGGACTTTGCAAAATTGATGATATCACAAAGAACTAACAGTGTGTGGAAATATAGAAGAAGGACAATGGACAATAACTCTAAGCATAGCACCAACCTGGTTAAAAATTGGCTGACGGACACTAAAGTTGAGATTTAGAAGGGTCGTTACAAAACAGAAACAGTCTTATGGAAAATGTGTGACCAGAACTGGAAGGAGGGTCAAGGCATCCTCCGCACTCAGTTCCAACAGTTCTGTCAGGAGGAATGGGCCAAAATTGCAGAAAACTAATCTGAGAAACTTGTAGAAGGATCACAAAAAACTTGAACCCAAGTCATACAGATTACACAACAAAAAAGTCAAATACTAATAAGGTCTTAGAATACGGCTGAATTTCTCTCCCATTTTTCTGACATTTAGCAAAGTAATAATTTTAGAATATCCCTAACTGACCTAGTTCAGACTATTTTGATTCCAGACATTAATAGAAAAGATGTTCTGTCTTTTGTTCAGTGAATCTAAATATTTATTTTTAGTCTGACTCTCACCAAAGAGAACAAGTAAAACAATGTGTGTTTTTATGAATATTTGTTCTGTCTTTACCTGCAGCTCATGACCAAAGGGAAGGATTGAAACACAGCTCAACCGGCAACTTGACAGATACCAGTAAAAAAACAGGAACAAACAGCGGTGCACCATCTTGAGTAGAAAGAAAGCCTTTCATGTTTGATTACCCCCCCAAAAAAAGCTTTGCTACAACTGGGATTTCTGTGCCAGTTCAGTCCTATTCACAGCCTTGCACACAGCCACTTGCAGCCATCATAAAGTTAACACTCTTTGCATTGAAGGCTCAGCCTTTTTGTTTCATTAGTGGAAAACAAAATGCAGAGGGTCTTCTCCTTTGCATGGGAAATCCTGGACCATCTGCCTGTTTTGTATGCTGGTTGGGATTATGAGGCCTGTGAGTGTGCATGAGCACAGTACCTCCTGTACATGAGTGTTTAAGTCCCTTAGGAATATAGATAAGCTTCAAAAAATCTTCTTTTTTTGCTCAGTTGTTTCCAGAATCCAGTCAAATTTAAATGGGACCGCTGCAACAGCTCTGCTACTACGAGGACCAGGCTCATATCTTGACTTTGCACGTCTGAAAGTGTTGCGTCAGAACGGGAAATGGAGCTTTCCCACATGCTTAGACGAACAAACTGCATATCTGAGCACCTGAAGAGCTTATTGAGGACAGTCATTCATCATCATCATTTCAGTCACAGCTCCCTGCCCTCTTGTCTGCACTCATTAAGTCCTCTGATCTTGAGAACATCCTCTACTCACACCCAAAGGAGATTAAGGGGAGGCATTATAGTATGCCGTCAAGGCATTAGAGAGGCGTGCAGTTAAAACTAGCCCCTCTCACTCTAGCTCTTTCTCAATGTTTAAGTCTGTGAACACGAAGCCAGCAGCATTATGCATCACTGAACCGGGGCTGGTTAAGTCATTTTAAATCCCGTGTCAGTCCATCCGACATTATGGAGTCGCTGCATCTCCTAACAGGCTATTGCATTTTAACTAAGACTTCTTCCATGCCTTTGTTTCCTCCCTATCTGTTTTTTTTTTAAATAGATCTTTACTTAAAAGTACACTTTATTAGGTAAACAGGATCGATTTTGTTGTTTACACAAATTGTCAATCAGCAAATCCCAAGAAAGTGAGGGAGTGCATTTAGTGGTTCTGTAAAGATTTACAACAGTGATGTATTCCTGAAATCTGCTTTTAATGTGAGTCCATGGCACAAAAAATGACCAAAGGAACATATACTGCTCTATTTACCTTAAAGAAAAAGGAAAGACCCAGAAAAAATTTAAATTCCCCTCAAATTTACACAAGCTGACCAAATTTCATGCGCTTTGCATCAACTCAGTGAAAGTTATCAGAAACTATCGTTGTACAGAGACCCTGCTGCGTTAAAGAATGCCGGGATCTGAGCAGAGCTGCATCTCCAACAGGTAGCCATGTTGGAGATGCAACTGAATGCAGGACAATGCCGTGGCTTTTGTGACTTCTGAAAAGACAAATATCCCGTTACACGTCCTGCTGGAGGGAGTGTGTTTTCCACATCATGGAGTTTGGGTCAAATGAAACCATGAAACCACCTCTGACACGTAACATTTATGATTTTTTAATAGTCCGACCACTTGTAAAAGAATAATGGTTACCGCCAGATGGTGTCTTGCTTTATATCCTGTTGCCTTTTGTCAATAATAAAAGCACGACACAGTAAAGCCAAGCTGATGCCTAGCAACCAGGCTGCACTGACCCCAGGTCTGTAACCTGGATGCAGGTTTTTTAGATGCACAGTGGCTGGGTTTGTTAGGCGTCTGGGCGGTTTGCTACAGACTACAGCAGCTCCTTGGCTCTGTGCTAAAAGTTTGATACCTCCACAGATGAATATTCTATTATTTAAAGACCAGACAAAACAATAACAAGACATTTTGATCTGGAATGTTTGCAAAACTCCTCTTGACACCATTCCACAGCGTTATGTGTGATGTGGGGAGCTAATCTAAGGAACTGTCACCGGAAGAATTTCCCTTGTTCAATTTGAAGAAAAGAATGTATTTTGGCTGGTTTACCAGTTTTGTATTATTGTATTATTATTGTCATGTATTATTTTAAATTTTTTTTGTCTTGTCCTGCTGTTTTTTTATATATTCTTTAGTTTATTTTGGCAGCTCCTATTTACACTGTGTTGTTTCAGTGCAGATGCCAATCCTATTGCTTCCTTCCAAAAGACCTAATTCATACAGTGAAATTAAACATTGCTTTGATTTTTTTTTTTTACAGTAAAACACATGGGCTTGATCGTTTGTTCGTGTTAGTTCTTGCTTTGAATTCCAGCCGGAGTTTGCATGTCTTCCTGATGGATTTCAGGGTTCTCTTCGGGCAGCCACCCGCCTCCAAATACACTCGCGGTCGATTCATTTGTGGTCCTTTCTGAGAATATCAGAAAAACATCTTTTCTTGTAAGGTTGCTGGTGACTTTTGAGATATCCTGTGGCTTTTAGCCCATTATCTTTGCAGAAAGCCTTTTTAGATCAACAGAGAGGGAAAAGTAAGGGGTATTGATTTAGACATTATTACCACCTGTCTGACAACACTGTGATCGATGGCCAGAATCTTTTGGTTCTTTTCAAGTTAACTTTTTTAAGAAGTTGACATTTTGCTCTTATTGTGGCATCTTTTAAGGCTATAGTTAATACGGTCTTTGTTTACAGTCACTACGGCTTCAGAAATCATTTCTTTCTCTTATGGGCCAACCGAAAATCTCACACTCCACATGACGTCTGGTACACCAGACTTTTCTCCGTGTTTTTTTTTTTTTTTTCATTCTAAGAATGTGAGCAGAACCTCGTCCTCCTGTCTGTACTAGCACTGGCATTGCTAATACAGTGGCAGTCATGCTTTCTGCCAGGATCTTCAGTTTTTTGGGCTGGCTGGCTCTTTGCCGCTCTCTGCTCTGCTCCACCCTACTGCGCTAATTAGTGTGAGCAGCTACACCTGTCCCTCTCAATTACCTGCACTTTTCCCACCTGTGATCCTGCCAGTATATACCCTGGAATTGAGTGATCCTCAGCCATACCATACCTTAACTCTTTTCTCGTTGCCTGCATGTTAGCGCCCCTGTGTCTGTGGGCTCAGCTTGATCTATTCTGTCTTCCTGCACTCGCCCTACCCTCACTGCTTTTGGATCCAGTGCATGTGTGCACCACCTGCCTGCATTGCCGTGTGGGATCTTGAGCTCACTCTGCCCTCTCAGGGGGACTCATTGGCTGACTACTCTGGGCACACCTTCAATGTCCGGCTAGCATATCAGGTTCCCAGAGTACAAAACTTACACAGAATAAATGTATCACTGGGGACTGAGAAGTGGTTGTTTGGAGCATGCGCCCGATAGATGGTTTCTCTGAGTGTAACCCACGACGACGCTCAATTCCACTGAGTTATCAAACTCAGCTTACCCTATTCAGGTATACCATTAAGACGCTATAAGTTTATCAGTTACACATTTGCTGTGAAAAAAGCCCTGATCAACTGAGGCATGGATTCCACTTGACCTCTTGTCTTCTGTCATACCTAGCTCCAATATGTTAGCAGGAGTCCTTTAAAGTTCTTTAAGTTGTAATGTAAGGCATTCCTTCATGAAAGCACCTCCCACAGGTGCATGATTGGACTGAGATAAATAAAGTTATGTTTCTCAAACCACGCCTGAATAATTTTTGCTTTGGGGCGATGGGCTTAAACATGCAGGAAAAGGTGACAGGCGTCGGAGACTACTGTTTTCATGAAAGGATGAACTCATTAACACGGCCCCTGAACAAATATTTTCTTCAGGTGCCATGACAAAGAAACAATCTGAGGTATTCCTCTTGCAATGTTATGCCTCGGGACACATCCTAAGGTAGCTCGTAAGATTTTCCATGTTTTTTTTACGTGCAGCAGGGTCGCTGTAAACAGACTTAGATGTGTAAAATTAGTTCCACTTTAATAATTCAGCTCATGGATCTATAGAATGAGGACCCTGGGTATTTTGTTTCATGCTGGTATAATTCTCTAATGAATTATTTATGGCAGTTAAAGAATGAATACACATCTGCAGACGTCTTGAGCTATAACAAGCTATACTTCTCATTCCATGGGCTTGTTGATTGTATCTCCCTGTGGGGAAAAAAAACAGCCTTCTATTCATACGTTCAGCTGCTGTATTTAAATACCCGTGGGCCTCTCTGTGATGAATGACACCGAGAACAGCAGAAAGCCGAAACACTCATCAATAAATAATGAAATAAACTCATTGTTGCCTGAGTCATTTAAGAGCACCGCTCTTTGTCCAAAGCAAGAACCCGGTTCTTTATTCTTCTTCAGCGAAGGTCAAACAGGTCCAATGATGCCCTCCTGTTGGGAGCTGAGCTTTTTTTTTTTTTTTTTTTTTTTTTCTAGAATCCTGGAATATGAAGGTCAGATTTCTGGGCCGCCGTTTCCCTCTGTGCCCATCCCACCAGGGGAAGAGGAGATGGAGGATGCAACGCAACACGACCGCTGCGCCGTTACGCAAGGCCAGAGAAAGTGCCACAGCAGCACTGAAACCTGGCTCAGAGCAGGGAAAGTGCAAACGGTACACAAAAAATAAAAATAAAAACTGCGGGGGGGGAGAAAGGGTCGAGGAGGAGGTGGGGGTAATTCAATCACATCAGTGTCCTCATTTACAGGACAGAGAGCCAGAGTTAAGAAGAGCTAATGAAATAAGCAAAAGGCTGAGTCAGAGGTTTGCCTCTACCTCACAGCGAGGGAAAACAACAGGGAGAAGGACGGAGGTGAGAAACACTGTCCTGTACCTGTACACTTCTTTTTCTTTTCAGGTTAAAAGGTCAGACGCAGGGATAGAAACTTTCAAGCATCAAACATGGTTCTCGTAATGAAGAAATAGCCTGAAAAGAGAATATTGGTTAATCTGGCGATGAATTCCTTTTTGAACAAATCCCAGTGGTAGCTAGTCAGGGCAAAACAAACAAAAATTAACTTAAAATCTTAAAAATGTAGAGTAAATTTGTTTGTGATCGCTGTAAGGGTACTTCATGGTAACGCATCTTATGCGCTTGAAAAGTCTGTTTGTTTTAGCATAAATGATGCCACATTCCTGGGTTGAGAGGTAGTGCTGGATGATAATTCAATAACAATATATATCGATCGATAGAAAAAAAAGGAGTCAATAACAAGTTCAATTGAATAAAAGTTTTTCTTCCTTTTGTATTCTAGCCTATCATGTAGGTTAATATTACATTGTTACATCAGGGGAGTGGTGGCCTAGAGGTTAGAGCACAGAGCTTTGGTCCCAGAAGTTCTCAGTTCAACTCCCACAAGCTGCCATTCTGGGTCCCTGAGCAAGACCCTTAACCCCCAATTGCACTGCACCCCAAGGGGATGGGTTAAGATGCAGAAGTGAATTTCTCCATTGTGAGATCAATAAAAATTAGTTATTATTACATCCTCCCAACCAATCACAACACAGTCGCTAAGCAACAGCATAAAATGGCCAGGGCTGCACTTAAAATATATGTTTTAAATTTAATAATTATCTATAGATCAATATGATTTCTATTTTATCAATATGCTTTATTTCTATATCGTCCTGCCCTATTGAGAGGTAAAAGGCCACCTCAAACCAGAGAGATATCTAGACGAGATTCTGTCTCTTAACTCTGTCAACTCTGTCAGCGCTCCGTCTAACAAACAGGGCTTTCTCAGAGGCTACCCTCAGAATTTGGGACGCATTCCTGACCTGAGGCGACTGTGGCTCAGTCTTGTGGCTGTCTTGCGATCGGAAGATTGTGGGTTGTGGATTAGATTCCCGCTTCCTCCTGTGTCACATGTCAATGTGCCCCTGGGCAAAGCACTTGACCTCAAGTTGCCTACTGATATGTGTCGGTGTACTGAATGTGTGTGTTTGTGAGTGTGATTTGATGAATGTGGTTCTAGTTTAAAGCCCTTTGAGCAGTCAGTATGACCAGACTGTATAGATTCAGTCCATTTGGCCTTTATCTCAGTGCCACCAAACACTCGTGGGTTCAGCCTGGATAGACTGACCTGGTGTTGTGGTTTGGTGCTGTAATCCACTGAGCTTCCTGCTACATTGCCAGTATGTCGTGTTTTGTGTAACCTCAATTATCTAATCTATTAAACAGCACAAAACAGGAGCCGACAGAAGGGTAAAACTTCGGCAACCTGCGGACAGGATTTGGAAGTTTTTTTTCTTTATCGTGTCCCCGCATATCTCTGGGGCATGACCAACAAATGTGCTGTTCTTGCAAACGGGGCCCGATTTAAAGAGTAATAAACAGTCTTTCTTACTTCATGGCCAATCGTTTTTATTACAACACAGAAACAATCGTCCAAACACAAATGTTCTTAATTTTTGAGCAAATTATATTTGTCAAAAACCAGAGAAAGTACAAATATTCACTCACTCAATTATACCCTATAACACTGTTGCTATTGTGCACCTCATTATGGTGTCATGAAATTATGAGAAATTCAATGAGAAAATGGACAAATTAATTAGAAATTCAGCCATTTCACTGTCACAACTCTGAGACACCATTTTATTATTATGTCCTTATTGCCACACTATTGTGGCAATAAGGACATAATTTTCTGATTCACTTTACAGACTCTCCGTCTGCACTGATGAAGATGCTGGAAAAAAGAAAACACCACATCCTGATGCTGCATAACCATGTAAACTTTACACTCTTCCCAATACGAGCACAGACACGACAAAAAACAACACGCACTCTCCAGAGATGTGACAGGATGTAATGTTTCACAAAATGCTGTTCATTTGGTCGGGTTAGCACCGAAGTAACGTTTATGTCATTACGTCCACATGCATAGCAAGATAGACAATGAGAAAGCACCTTACACGTTCATTGGCTCTTTGTCACTGCACGGCAGTGTCACGGCAGTGGCAGTACCATTGGTTTTTGAAAGGGCTTCCGGTGTTGCCTGTCTCTGGTGTTTCTCCCAACGTCTTTTGCTTTCAAGGAGGCGGGGTTTAGGTGCTTTATGGATAAAAATAGTCGGCGCGGCAGTAGGTTTTAGCTAGCGAGGGTAACGTCCACCTGTTAGTTCCTTCATCGATTTTGTTGGTACAAATGACTCAAAGTGTTTAGAGTACAAATGAGGGTCCTTCAGGACTTGTCTTCTTCCATCGGCTTTTCCCATGCCACTTTTCTTTTTTCTCATAAAGGACGCGATGAAGACTCACCTCACCTTTTTCTGTTGTCTTCTATTTTCAAATTACAGCCAGCAGTGACACAGCGTGGCATAAGTATAAATTTAGACAAGTCAAACGCAATTCAATAAACGACTCGGATCACTCTGTAGGTTCCGGCGGTAGGACCTGACCGCGTCGTTAACCCAGCATGCATTGCGCAGCTGAAAAAAATGATCATCTACATGGGTGAAAAGTATGACAAAGGATATACAGTTTATGAAGTAAATATGAGTTTTATGTATTGCAAACAGCAATTTTTAAGTTAATAGGAAATTTACAACACATTTAGACCAACATGTTGAACTAATGGTGGATCCCGTTAAGACTCCCTGTTTGCGTGGGTGCAAAATGTGCTTTCCATCCTTTGAAACTTTATAATTCCCCCAGCAAGTTAGTTGGAAGTACAATATCTCACTATGGTTTACAGTTTATGAGATGCGCCATGACGTTTTCTTCTGTCTCATCATCAAAAATCTTTGTTTCAGCAGCTCAAACAATACTGATCAGGAACTTGCGTGGGTGCTTAATGTGCTCTTTGTGAGTAACGTATTGCATTTGCTCGTTTGACATCTTTTACTTTTTAGATACGTTTTGGATAATAGTATGCCTACAGCCATAAGAGTTTATTTCCCCTCTTGGCTGTTGAACATTGATTTTTTTTTAAACAATTGAAAGGCCTCAAAGATCATTAATCAGCATTGTCTGCCGAAGACATCTAATTTTCCTACAATCTCTTTGATGGATTTCCTTCGCTATTGCCACCCGCTTTTATTTCATCCAAACTCATTCGACGTCCTAGTTTGCCCCCGTTTTTAAAATTCCTCACCAAAGGGTCCTTTACAGACGGTCTGTGTCGACTGTTTATGCTTATTTTACTTGTTTCATATCACATTGCCATTACGTCTATTTAGCAGTTGTATTTGTAGTCTAAAAATAAAGACAGCCATAGTTTAATTTTATTTTTCAATTCAATTCAATTCAATTTTATTTATATAGCGCCAAATCATGAAACATGTCATCTCAAGGCACTTTACAAAATCAAGTTCAATCATATTATACAGATTGGGTCAGATTATACAGATTGGTCAAAAATGTCCTATATAAGGAAACCAGTTGATTGCATCAAAGTCCCGACAAGCAGCATTCACTCCTGGGGAACCGTAGAGCCACAGGAAGAGTCATCTGCATTGTACATGGCTTTGCTGCAATCCCTCATACTGAGCAAGCATGAAGCGACAGTGGGAAGAAAAACTCCCCATTAACGGGAAGGAAAACCTCCAGCAGAACCGGACTCAGTATGAACGGTCATCTGCCTCGACTGACTGGGGTTACAGAAGACAGAACAGAGATACAACAAGGGAGACAAACAAGTAGAAGCACACATTAATCCAGTAATCTGGATCAATGTAAATAAATATCTTAATTGTGTGGCTTGTGTTTGCAAGCAGCCTTCTTTACTATGATACCCTGAAATAAAATCCACAGCAACCGTTAGCCTTCAGAAATCATCTAATTAGTGGACTCCCCCGGGTTAAAATATACTCTTAATACAAGCTTAGCACTAAAAAGATGTATATTTCTGCTTGATCTTTTTTCTAACTATGCTTCTATGCAACAGATCTTTATAGGTTTAAAAAGGCTGATCATCAGCTGAATACTTGCCAAATGCTCTTAACCAGTGCTCCTTCCCTTTTGGTGAAGGCATTGTGAAGATTTTGATTTGGCTCATTGTGTTTGTACTCTAGTTTTTAAAAAGCAGCAAATTGACAACGTGGCCGCACTGCACTGTGAAGGAATTTCACACCTTAAAGTCTTCCCGTACAAAGGACTTGTCACACTTTAACAAGGTGAGCGGCGAACAGAAGACACGCGGATCCCGCTGAAGGAATCTGTGCCCTGAAGAGAGACGAGCTAATGAGACGTAATCAACATAATAATCCTCGGCGTTTGATTAAGACGGCCGCTCTCAGAGCTCTCCTCATGCGGTTCCAGTCTCTGTGTCTTTGTTGCTCCAGTTACAGGCTCCTTCAAGGAATGTGTCAGGTTTTTTTTTTTTCTGTAAAGGTAGTGCTCATTATACAAGGCAGCTGTATCTTCAATGAGCAGCCAAATATTTCCGGCGATGCCACCGACTGTGACTCATCGCTAACCTTTTGGAGTTGGTAAAACTTTCCTCCAGCTCTCTGATGCTCTGTGAGGTGTGACAAAGCGCGGCTGATGTCTGGATCAGATGGAAGACCTCTGAATGTGCGTGTGGATGTGTTCGTGTGCCGGCCATTAAAAAGGGAGAAAGCTAACATGCTGCAGCCCATCTGTCACATGAGTTTTTAAACTTTTAACAAAATAAAGACTTAAAGGCGATAAAATGCCTTCTGTGACTGGTACTGATTAATGTTTCATTTTATTGCCCGTCAGCAGCAGAGAACATCGACGCTCAGGGATAGATCCAGAAAACAACAGCCTTGTTTTTGTTGTGCTGGCGGGCTGGGCGTTCTGAAATGAGCAACTGTGGCCAAGCTGCTTCTCGTGGCACCTTCCATTATAACTACAGATGATTAAGCAAAAACATAACCCAGTACATGTTTCATGAATTGGCGCTATATAAATAAAATTTAATTGAAGCAGACACTTTTTTTTCACATTGAGACTCCATATTATGGGTCAGTTTGCTAAAAGGCAGACAAATTTGCAAGATATCGTTTAGAGAATTCTTTATTAGTTTCCTCAAAATTCCCCAATTTTTCCCACACTTAAATTTCTTAGCCTTTAAATAAATTGGGGCTGCCCTGTGATGCATTTGGCGTTTTTTTTTTTTGCGTTTTCTTTTGGCTGACTGGCTTTCTACGGTGCTGCTTGCCGCTGCCTTCTTCATCTGTTGAGTCTGTCACAGCCATCTCCATTAGTGCAGCTCTGCCGTTATCTCTGTTCACCTGTCATCTCTATCCCTTATAATACACTTTTCAAAACGCAAACCCCGTGTCCGGCTGGAATTCAGGTTCCCAGTTTATAAACCGTAACAAGCCCAGATGACAAAGCCGTGGCTTTGTAAGATCCCAGTAGGGTTCTTTCACATAACTTGAGCAGAAAGGAGTCACAGTTGTTGATTTATTGTCAAATGTCATCTCAAACCCAAGGCACCTCTGTACGGAAACATAGGATGATCTGAAGAAATAAGGCAAGATACCAGGAAGAAGAAGGTGTAAATCTATTTACAGAACAGATATGAGAGTATTAACAATGCGGCGAGGTCCGGCCATGATACTGTTCAGGAACAAATAAAGGTTCTCTGTGCAAAACGTCATTGTGTGTTGTCTCGAAGATCCTGGTTGAAACTGACGAGAACTATTATTTTTGTTATTATTTAGTTTAGTAAGCTGTCTAGCTAATACCAGCATGTAAAATAATTTTAAACCAACATTAACTTATATATTGAGGTTGTTTCTATGTTATGGAAACCTTCTGGACACATTAACTATATAGCTTTATAGGCTATCCGTGTAAATGCGAAATTTGTCATCTATAACAATCCTGACTAGATCATGTTAATGCATTTCTAACAAATTCACTCCGGGACAAATATACAGACAAAAAATGATTATGTTCTACTTATTGCTGGACTGGTTTTATACTTTCAACATTTACTTATTGAACATTTGTATTGAAAAAGTCTTCAGTGATAGATCCTCACTGCTTGTCGTTCCTCCCAGCTGCTGTTAGACTTTATAATCTCTGCTGCTCACAACAGACCCAATAATGTTTACAACATGCTAATGGTTGCACGGGTTCTGAGTTGTCTCTCAGACGCTAAGAGGTACACTTGCACAGTCTTAGCTACTCCAAGATGCTGCTGTACTATCATGCATACTGCATACTATTTCATGTTGTTATTTAAATAGGCTAGTGTTGAATATTTAATCTATTTTACCTGAGTATTCCCCATCATCAATGATTGTGCAATATTTACTCTGATATTTATTTTTTACTTTTATTTTTTTCAGCGTTTCTGATAAATCTCATTCTCTGTTGCTTTAGAACTAACATTAGATTAGATTAGCTTGTTTTTTTTCACTACTATAAACTGTGTGCAACTCTGCCTGTGTCTATGCACTGTCACGCCTGAATTTCCCCATTGTGGGACAATAAAGACAACAAAGAAATTTCTCATCTTCTCTTATTTACATCTTTGGATCCATACAACTATTTCCTTTGGCTTAATTGTGTTCACTAGGGCAAACTTCCATTATTTAAAGGTTGCCTGTCAGACTTGAAATAGGATTACAAGAGGGTAATTTAAATATTCAAACATATCCCCTCTATTATAACCCCATATTATACAGCTGTATTTTTACAATCCTATCAAGGCTGCAAGTTTCCTTGTTGCTCATGCGCCTTTTTCTACCACTGTTTTTCCTTCCACTCAATTTTCTATAAGTATGCTTTGAAAAGGCACTCTGGAAACAGCTAGCTTCTTAGTGAGAGTCCTTTTGATGCTTGCCGTCGTTGCAGAGGGGCTCAGTATCTGCCTGCTGGCCAATCGTTACATCAGCAGTTCCCCGTCATTATGGCCTAGAAAATCCTGAGGACCTTCATGACTGGCTGGCACAGCCGGACTGTACCACCTCAGCAGTGATAATAAAGTCTTGTAGCTGTTATTTCTTCCAGGCTTATTCCTCGTTCCCCTGGAACTTACATCAAGTTTCAGCCCAGTCAATTATAGAACATATCGTTTAATGATTTAACTTTCCCAATATGGCAAGCCAGGGCCAGACAGTAAGGCCGATAATCTGTTGATCGTGTGGAGAAAGAATGTTTGTTTCTCCATTATCTTTGACTAATATTGTAATCTTCATCCATCTTCTCAGTACAGTCTTTACCTATATTCGCAAAAGTACCTGGAATGAATCCATGAATTAGTTTGCTCAGATTTTGTCAAAGATATTAACAGAGTTGAATTTTAGATGGTTAAATCAAACAACCCTTTGTTGCACAATAGAAGAATATTAGGAAGAATCATCAGGTATTTACAGGGATTTAGAGGTATGGGAGAACAACCTCAGAAAAATTGTAAAAATCACAGTAAGAAAAAAAAAAACTAGATCCGATCTTACTGCTTGCATAGAGATGAGAGGTTTAAAGGTAGCCCTGCGATGCTAACGAAAAGCACTTCATTACCTGGTCCTCAGCAGGTGTGACCTCCTTTACAGAAGCAGACGTTTTGACAGTTCATAGGTCTGGAGCATTTATCTGTTTAGGTAATGCAAGGACAAGGAGCAAATATGTCACATCAGCAGTGATCTTAGATGAGTAATTACTGCTGCCGTTCGGTCAGCAAAATGTTTTGGTTATATTTTTAATTGGATGAAGAGAAAAAGCTTATTCAAAATGGAAAAGATTCGGCACAGTTCTGAATCTTCCCCAGAGCGGACATCAGAAAGTTGGGCCTCTGGGGAAAATGCAGTGCAGAGAGAATTTTTCCCCAAAACCACACCAAAAGCTAATGGCACCTGCTCTATTTGTCAGTAAACAAAGCCCTTTTGTGTGTATTTACCGTAACAAGACCTGATGAACGGAAGTACTATAGTGTTCATGTGCACAATGAAGAAACAAGGACATACGATGGAGCCGAGCGCCACAGCAACACCCAAATGTGAAAATGAAGAGGAAAAGTCCAAGATCAAATGTGATCAGGTTGGTCTTTGCCCATGCTGAGCTGTCACCCTTGCGAGGCATGGCAGGACGGTCTAATGGCTTTAACAGTAGCTGCATCAATTGTTGCCATCTTGCTTTCTGATATTCCTGCAGCAACAATGTCCGACAGATGATTGCACCCAGTGCAAAGTTCTCTTCAGGCTCAAAAAAAGTAAACACTATCAGTAAGAAAGCTTGGCGTATATTGTTTTATTTGGAGATGTTTTTTTCCTGTTTTTGTAGTCATAATATGTGACGAGGCCCCATTAAAGTTGACTGCAACTGTCATGTATGTAACCTTTATTTATCCACATAGATCTCATTGAGATTGAGAATCTCTTTTTTAAGGGAGACCAGGCCAAGAATGGCAGCAGCACACAATTCCAAATCAATAACTACAGATATGTAAGTACATTAAACATACAATTTTGGCAGAATATGATTAAAAATTAGGCAAAACATCTACAAACAGACACCTTATTTATGAACTGATTTAAAAATACCTTAAATACATTAACAGAGATCAAATCCTTTAGTTTCAAGTCCTTCTGCAATTGCTTAAATTGTGAGGGAGCTGCAAACTGGAAAGATTTTTCATGTCATAACACAATATTGTCTATCAACATAAATGGCCGAAACGACCTACTGTCAAGCGTGGCGGTGGAGATCTTATATTATGGGCTGTTTTGTTGCCATCGCACATTATTTTTTGCTTTTCAAAAGTGCTAATACCACTTGGACTTTTCCAAACGTAGTTCAAACTGCAACCATATATGTCAGTGGATTCTGTTTAGATTTATGGGAAGTTGGTGGAAAATACTGCTTTACTTTGAAAAGCTCTACAAATAAAAATGAGTTAAAAATGTTTTTTGTTGTTGTTGTTGATTTTCTTTTCTTTCTTTTTTTTTTTTTTGCTCAAAGCAAGCCACAATAAGTCCCTTTGCTGTTTGGTAGCATATAAGCCACAGGGGACACAACAAGAACTTGGAAGAAGCTGCAAATACATGATGCACTTTGTAGATTCTTAAACTTTTAAAAACCTTGCCTCGTTTTCCATAAAAATCCCAGCAAAAACACTCAGAGTTTTGTTCTACTTTGACAACACGTGAAAAGGTTCGTGGGACTGTGCGCGTCCTAACTGTGGATGAACTGCGCAAATAATGCACCACGGTGTGCCTGAAGCATATACGGGCATAATAACATCATTTCTAGAGTGGACGCTATTTTAACATATCTGATCTCCAATCAGCACAGGGAGACAGGCGTAGTAAATCACTGTATAATAGACCCGGCGTGGTTTACTATCATTGTGCGCCGTGAGACTCCGGTGACACGCATCCATCTGGAAAAGCAGGCAGGGGTAGGAGGATGAGGAGGAGGAGGAGGAGGAGGGCTGCGCCAATAGGCACAGCGCTATCTAATTAAACTCCTACCACGTAATCCCAACGACACCCCCCCGTTTAAATCCACTCCAACGGCGCACAGCGCTTAAACCCACAGTGCTCCTCTCCTCTGCGTCCCCGCTCCACGGCGCTGCTGTCCCGGTGTCTGCCTCTGGAGGAGAGCGAGCGCCCCAGCAGCTCCAGCAGCTCCATCACGGCTGCCTGCCTGTCGACAGCACGGTAACATGCTCTGCGGGCTTCGGCTGCTCTAGCTCCACAGATATAGGCTATATATATATATATTATATATATATAGGGGCGTGTGTTTTAGTGCGTGTGTGAGTGAGTGCATGCGTGCGTGCGAGTCTCCCTGGTGGTCAGAGGTTTTTTTTTTTTTATTCCGACCCGGAGGATAAAGCGTCCAGTGCGAGCCGAGCAATCCCCGCATCTCCCTCCACGCAGCAGGGGAGAGCCGTCGTCCGCTCCAGAGCCCCGTCGCTGCAACCGGTAAGGAAAGCGCTCCAGATACGAGCCCCCCATCTCACATTCACCTTCCCCTTGCATCAGCCTTTGTGAGCGGCAGTAGAGAGGAGAGTGGAAACCGAGGCGTTATTTTGTTTACCCGCGGGACAATGTGCGTTTTTATTCGGGATGCGTGATGGCAATATATATATATATATATATATATATATATATATATATATATATATATATATATATATATATATATATATATATATATATATAAACATTTCCGAACACCATGTCAGGTTGTTCTTCCCACATCGGACCACCGGCTGTGTGTTGGGTTGCAGGTTGGGGTGAAGCGCGGACAACTCCTTTGTTGGCAGAGGCAGTGATGGGAGCAGTGTGGGCCTGCAGTTTTTTATGAATGATCTGAACACGGGACGAGAGGCAGGATGCTGCGGATCTGCCACCTTTCCCCAGCACTCCTCCCTTCCACTTAACTCCTAAAAGACAAAAAAAACTGCATGCACCGGTTGGAACTTGCTTAAGTTCATATATTTTTTTTAAGAAGAAATGCTAAAATGAGCTGTTTTAGTGTGTCTTTTGTAGTGTATTTTCTTAAGGGCTTGTTAACTGACCTGGGGGGTCTATGCATACGCCACATCCGGTTGTTTTCTTTGCACCAAAAACAAAGAATTAGTGGAGGAGCATGCTGGCAGCTTGTTGGCAGCTGACCTGCGTGGTGGTCCATCACGGATAGTTTACTGGCGGGGATAAATAACAGTCCCTCTGATAGTGGTTCTTTATTATCTCTACCTAAAGCTTACAGATAGAAACTCCTTTCCCGATATAACGAACATTTTCTCTGGAATCGATTCAAATGCAGGGTTTGCAAAAAACAGACGTTTATCTATATCTTAATCTATATGTATAGTTGCATGAATCTATATCTACCACCGACCTAAAAACTCAGGGCTTTCTGGTTTAGTCCAAATGCTGGGTTTATGCTGTCGGGACAGAAGTCTGGCCCACCCAGACTGTTGGGTAGACACGGGCCTAGAAGTAGGGGTGTAAATCACCAGCGTTGTCACGATATCATGTTATATCGGTTGGTTTGGATGACGATACGAGTTGTAGCTATAGCAAAGTCTGTTAGGATTTCCGATCGATGCGATTAATATGACGCGATTATTATCTGCCCATCTTATGCTATTATTTACATTGAAATCAACCAACAAAAAAACATGATTTGCCCCTTTTATTTCTAAGCTCTTACAAGTATCTGGCATTTAAATAATTATACAAAATTCTTCTAATTTATAATAATAATAATAATAATAATAGATCACCAGTTCACTATAGTCTCATGCCTGAATTTCAAAACAAAGGTGTAGCTTAAAAATTATGACATGGATCAATATTTTCATTTTGCATCGGTGTAATTGGATCGTTAATCACCAAATGCGTATATCGATGTGATCAATGTATCGTTGCACCCCTAACTAAAAGGAGCTTTATTCATAATCTGGAGCCGTTCAATGAACCGATCAGATTTCACCGAACATCTTCCACACGGTGAGATAATGAATGGTGAGATGATAAAAATCATGCACTTTAATGCAATTATTGTTTTAACTTTAGGTCGCACTAAACAACCAGTTTGTTTACTGGAGTTAAAATCACAGGCTTGTGATGACCTTCTGAACAGTCATCACAAGCCTGTTCCAGTTGTTTTCAACATTCACACAATCTCCCATAAAGTAACAATGGCGCCACCAGGGGGTTGCCAGGGGTGGCCACGGCCGCTCTTCTTGACCTTCTATCGCGCTTTTATTTGTATCTGCCATTATCTACTTTGCCCTAGTAATTATTTTGCTTTTCAGTAAATGACTAAATGTACACCTTATTCTTAATATATTTACACAATAAAAAGGAACTGTTGTTCAACTCAAAATGTTAACTGTACTGTTATTATTTTTTCAACATTAAATTATGTGAAATTATGACTTTAGTTTCAGTGTGCCACCCCAAGAGTTTAAGTTGCCCCATCTGCCCCCCTATGAAACATTTCTTTATACAGCATTATAGCATGGCCTGGTTAGCAATAGCGAGGCATCCTGAAGTTATCAAATGGAAAAATATTGCTTGCAGCAAAACATTTCAACCCTATGCTGCTCCATGCCAGTCAGCTGGCTTTACCTGAAAGAGAAATTAAGCTGTTTGGAAATATATTTGATTGCAAGAACGAAAGAAAAATGGGTGTTGCAACCGCCACCCGTTCCTTCCATCAAGGCAATTTTGTTTTAACACTCTGGTAACAAAGAAAGAAGGAAATGAAAAAAGGAGCAAGAAGAAAGGGAAAAAGGAAAATAAAGGAGAGAAAAAACCTCAGTCAAGGCCTGTTTATTAAGCAGCCGACTGCAGGTTTTCTTCCAGAGCAGACAACCTGACTAATTAAGCAGTTCTATACAAGAACAGTTCACCAAAAGAAGTGAAATATTCTGCAAAAATAAGCCTAGTAAGTGAAGACCACCACTAATACTGGAATTGTAATAACAAATATGTCAGATTATTTTTGCAGTATTTGGAAAAAAATATTTGGAATTGAACTGCGTTATATATTTACTTTAAATATATCAGCAAATATATTTATATCATAAAACAGTGATATTTTACTCAAGCTTATCATAACATCATAACATGAGACTTTCAGCCCACTCAATGTCTATGTTTTTATTTTGATACTTTTTTCTTAATGATCATCTTGAGTGAAAAATCAAACCAAAACATGAAAGTCATTAATTGTAACCCAAAATTTTTTGGACAGTAATCCAGGTTATGAGCTTTTTTCAAAGCACTCCCTGGTATCCTGAACATTTGACACATTCCAGCAGCTTCTTATTGGCTGGACCGCACTCTGGAGTTGAAAAGTGAAAAGAAGTCCACCTAGAGATGTCTGTAAAGTAACTGGGGCTTGATACGGTGGGCAAACCAACACTAGCTTTCAACATCTTTGTCCAGGCTAAATTTGGAATGGACTTATGGGCTCATAACATCCCATTTATAAAAAATTTTGCGTGTCTAAACATAGACAAGGACTGGCCAAGCTTAAATTGACGTAGAAAAATGTTAATAAGTCTGCAGTGTTTGGAGGGTTTTCAATTTAAACCATTTTTGGAGTTGGAAAAGCTAACTGAAGACTTTGGATCAAACCCAAAAGCAACCATGCTGTGTTTTTGACTCAAGACTAGTTTGAATAAATTACACAAATTGGGTTGACCCAGCGGATTTTACAGTGTACTCATAGCTAAGGATGCACGGTGTCATTAACATCTGTAACGGCTAATCTGTATTGGTCCGATAAGTAAAACTGGGACAGAATTAGTATTATTTGCTGTTTGTGCATGTGTTTTACGGGGAATGTTGACCATGGGGTATTTTTTTGGGGATTTCTTTAATTGAAGCAAAAAACCAATGTCAGTAGTGTGGCTGCCTAAGGGCTAGGGAAATATATTCAGCCATATGGACAATATTAATATGATCCATCTTGTCCCACTTTTTATATTAGTGCTGTCCTCCTCGCTGATTGGCAGCAGTGTGAAGAGCTAGGCAAACAGGATGAGGTCCCATGTTGCCCCCCCCCCCCTCCAGAGACATTTAAAACTGCCTCTACATTTTCAGCTGCCAGCGAGGTGCTCACAACCTTCGCTCCGTATCTCTGCGACCGAACGGGCCCGCCTCTGCCTCTGCCGGGCTGCTTTGATGGCATGAGATATTTACCAGCACATCTTCTTTTTCCTAAACACCACCCAGCTGTTGCACGCCTTCTGCGTATAATCCCCTGGGATTGAACAAGTTTCTGTCAGGCCTCGCGTCATGCGCAGACAAGTGGAATTAGCGCCGACAGTCGTATGTTCAGTCCCTTTAAGAAGGAAATCGGTGCGTCCTTTTTAGCGGTGCGGTCCGTCTCTAGAGCGGGCTGATGTTTGAAAGGCAAACAACGGGCGCGCTAACGGGCCTCGCCCCCGCTTCTGACTCCAGGTTAACGGGGAATGGCCAGGTGTGGCCGCCGATTGATCCGTGTGCTGAGCAGAGCCGCTGGAATGGCCTTTCGGATCAGGCCGAATTTTGCCGCCTGTGCTTCACTGGGCCGAGGCAATTATTTAGCCTGCATGTGCTTATGCTCGTCTAGTTGTTACATAAGAGGATAAATGTGCGCTGGAGCACTACTCTCTGTGTCGCTTAAACTCCTAAGCACACACACACTCACACACACACACACACACACACACACACACATGCAAACCCTCCTTCTGCTTGTATGGTACACATCGGAGGAGGTTTTAACCCAGTGGCGTTATACGCCTCACACGTGGCAGATGTTGTGCTGAAGGTGCACTGAAGAGGACAGGCGTCGCTTACCGGGGCGAGGACTGGATCCCGAGGTGATCCGTGCATCTCTCCGTTTGTGCACAACGCATTTCTATCTCCGCGCTGCTCTCTGTGGGCTGTCACATTAACGGGAGCAATGCAGCTCTTCTCGCGGAAAATGACCTTGGTGTCATGTGACGCTGCCAGACATCTTGACAGGCCGCCCCCACTACGATGCAGCGAATACATTACGTGCGAAAGTGACTTTGAGACCAGGATTCAGTCAGGTCACGTGACCACGGGCCGAGGCACGACATCCCGACGTTAACTGGATCTGTGGTTTATCACTGGGAATGTGCTCGGTGCTACAGCTGTTGGGAATCCCAGTTCTTCCATAGTTTTGGGCCTCGGGGAAACACTCATCTTCCCCGATAGATCTCGGGATAACTCTGAGGCCGTTTTATGTGGGGAAAAATTGAACGGGGACATTTGAAATGTTATACGCGTTTGGAAAATCTAACGATTGGTCAGGTTACAACCTTACACCAGCTGTAAATATATTTTTATGGGATTTTTATAGGATGTTTTTGTGGGATCTGATGCAAAAAAGGGAAAAACGCATCTTGTGTTTGTATTCAGCCCCGCTGAGTTAATGCTTAGGTAGTCCATCTTTTCTTCCAGGGTTACTCTGCGTTTAACTGTGGCACTGAGCAGCTACAGAAGAAAGGCATATCCACCGCATGATGCTGCCATCACAAACAGCATTTTTTTTAATATGTGCTAGACAAACTGGAAGCTGGACTTCCTGTGGGTTACTTTTAGATTCAGCTGTATTTCTGGCACGCTAGGACACAGATTTGCCCAACTGAGCTGCCGATGTCTGCAGCTCCTCCAGACCTACCTCAGGCCTCTTGGCTGCTATTGTGATCAATGCTCTCCTGAAGCCAAATGGTTGTAATGAACTTCATGATGGAGTATTGAAGTTTGAGACTGTCACAAACATGCAGAACAAAGCACAGTGAGTGTTTGGACCAATGGTGACACTGAACCAAGAGGAAAATGGGATCTTTTCTGGTTCTAGAGCTATATTACGATATAATTAGCAAACAGTGAGTGGCCCCGTTCTCATTATCATTAACAACATAATTGCAGCGATAATGTCTGCTGTCAGGCATTAATGTACAAGAGGCTTCCCGCGGCAGAAAGATATGGAGTAGCTTTTGTCAAAAGGGTTTGAAGCATGAAGCCGGAGACGCAATTAGTGTCTGAGTTTTAAACTGACGCTGTGGTCTGCACCCCCTTTCCTCCCAACGGTCAGCATTAGCAATCTCTTTCTGCCCCTTTCACTTCACTTTAGTGCCGTATATTTCTCAGACTTTTAATGCTGGGTGCAACAAGTAGAGTTCAAGCACTTTTTTTCATTTTTTTTTTCTATTTTTTAACTGTTCTTCTCAAGTGCATATGATTGATCCGAATCTGTCCCTGTCACTTTTCTTGTGAAAGGCCTTATAAGTTTGGCATAAAAAGTAAGAAAATTTGTGTTTGGTCCATTTTAACCCCTTTTTTATGACAATGCTTCTTTGCAATAAATCTCCTGCTTACTGGAAATCCAATGAATCTTTCTTTAAATATCGCCATCTTTGTCAGGAAAATGCAAATATGGTTGAGCAACAGGGTTGACTTGCTAACACTTCGCTTTGGGCGGAGGTAGTGTGATGGTGTGAGACAGCCTCTCCATCACTAGAAAAAAACAAAGATTGTTTTTATTGGAGACAACCTTAATACCAAGAGATACCTGGATGACATTCTGCAACCACTGGAAATCCCACATCACTGCAACAACTGCTTGTGGATGTAGTGGGATGCCATCCTACAGCAGTGTGCAACCAAGCTGGTGATCAGCGTTAGACGATGCCAGGCGGTTGCTGTTGCATATGGTTGTCCTTCACATTACTGAGGCCCCTGTCTGTGAAAAAAATAAATTGCTTCTTCATCTAATCCCACAACGCCATTAAAGTAGAATAGGAGATTAAACTGTTTGGCACAGGAACAGCTGGTTTGACTAGTACTTCACCGGCACGACCCACACGTTCAACTCCACTGCTCAGCCCACAGACCCATTTTCCATGAAATGATGGCTCAGTTTAAAGGGAAATAAACACGTTTTCCAACTGTAAACCATTTATTGCACAGTAGCATTGTGTAAACAAAGAAATAGCTGTAGCAATCCAGTTTTGTAATCAACCAATCACAAATGTTTGTACTTTTTGTGCAAAGTGAAGTTCGACTCCTTTAACTTCTTCTCTGTCTCTGTGCCTTAGGAATAAATGAAGTATTCAGAAAGGATGAAATGGAATACGGGCAAATGTCACAACAGGGAATCAATCAAGCTTTAATTTGAATAATTTTTCATTAAGATCATTACGCTTCTGGACTGCCATATCTAGCTGAGTTTATTTATGTAGTTGGAAATCACAACAAGCATCATCTCAAGCCGAATAAATCCAATTCACATGCAGAAATTCATAATCAAATCAACCCAATCATATTGATTGATTCAATCCAATTACATAAATTGTAATTGGATCCTAGTTATGATGAAAAGCTATCCATTTCAGAATTATGGCAGTTGGTTAAAGCTCAAAATGTTGTTTAAAACTATTGAAATAGAAAGTTCTATGATATACCAGCATTCAAACTTGCGATAATACAAACATAATAATCAGTATTAGTGATTAGTACCACATGAATGAATGAATGAATTAATGAATGAATGAATGAATGATAAGTTACTTTAAATCAGAGATTCAACCAAAATGACCAAAATATCAAAAGTAACTCATACATCCATATTCTCCCTCGCAAATATAAAAACCATGCCACATATTAACATATAAACACAACATCAATCCAAATCAACTAATTTGGGAAACAGGATACCTATTGTATACCGCTGTAGGAATAAATACCCACACATACACAAATACAACACTTTATTTAGTGAATAGCTCTAAGAAGGGGTACAAAGAAGTAAACGTATTTAATTATACCCCTTCTTCATCCTGTAGTCCTTAAAACGAATAATATCCCTGATTCTTGTTTTTTCTTATGAGTTAAAAATACTCCAAAGCTACAATATAAACATACATGCACATATGCAAACACATCCACACATATGCATATTCATACATACTGTATACACATATGCTGAACATACATCTCTTCAGATACATGGAGCTTCATGTGTATTTTTCCTCCAATACTGACTCCCAATTTCTTTATATAATTCATATTTGAATAGACTTATAAACTCTTCAGTCCTTAGTCTGGATTAGTCTTATCCTTGTTTTTCTTGTAGAGGTTTTTACAAACTGCAAATACAAGTAGATGATCAATGGACATCAATAGTTAATAATCATATTTTTGTGTTATCTATGAGATTTGTAAATATATTATCTATCAGTGTTGCACTGCTGGATTTGATCCTGCTGGGCTAGGTGTGGTGAATTTGGGAAAAAGGTTCAGACTGTACATGACAACTAATAAAACTGTCTGTAGGTTTTTAATGCTACATCGCCAGACAGGACACACAAAACAAAACAAAAAAACAGTCAGTAGGTTTGTGATTGTTTGAGTTACGCCGATCAATATTAACAACTCCATGAATAAAAATTCTGAGCTGGATTTAACTGTGTATGCCAGCTGTTCTTGCACTTTAGTAGAACACCAGCCACTGTATAGTGTGTTTTTTTTGTCTTGATCCTTTATGTAATCTGGATTAATGTTGCAGTTCTTTAAAAAAAAAATGACGATGAAGGATGTGTGGACTGTGCTGAGTAAGACTGTGCACTTACTCCAATTTGTTTTTGAATTTTGGCTCCAAATCTTTTAAAAACAACTTTGGAAATTAGTTTTCTACATTTGTCCTCCCCTTTATTTTCCATGATGCGGAAAAGACGTCACCACTATGGTGCCATTTATTTAAAACTGATAATTTCTTTAAGAGTCCTACTTAAAATGGATTTTATCAGCTCCTACGCTTCATTTGATGACACATCATTTTGAACATAAATCAATCAGGAATATGACTCTCTTCCATAACTGAGCAGCTTTAGGCTTGGCCTTTACTTGTTACATTTGTGATTGGAATTCTTACAGGATTTTCACAAAGCATGCTGGCTTATGTAATGTCTAAAAAAAAAAAAAATCATAATTAAGAATGTTGGATATGTGATCGTGTGCATAAGGTTAAACTGTTGAAATAATATTTTCTCCCTGTTCAGATGTGTGTTTTCTCCGGGTACTCCAGCTTTCTACAACAGTCTAAAAAAGCCTCGTTATTGGAAATAGCGATGCTTGATTAACCTCGGCTGTGAGTGGTCAGAATTATTTTGCTTCTCTGAGATGCACTTGCCTTGGATAATGGCTATTCTGTCTTTACCGTGTAAACTGTTGGCTTGTGCTTCTTCTTATAAGGCTTCCTATGACTCTATTTACAGAATTTTATTTCAAAAGGTAAATATTTTACCTGTTCACTTTGAAATTAGTGGTTATCGGAAAGGATAGCATCTTCAGACAGTTTTGAATGAGTGCTGTAGGTCTAGCGTGGGTTCATCCGAGGTCTGAGTTTCCCAGTAATCTGGCCTGATCCTCCCCGTGAGGGGCGACTCCTGCCCTGTCGGACGCCCAGTCCCGATACGTCGGTGATAAGACTGAGAGAGCGGCTAGCCCTGCAGGAGGTGAACAGCTCGGTGCAAAAAAGCACTCCCAGCCCCAAATTCTTCCAATCAGCCTGAGGTGAGGCTTGGATTAGTATGAGCTTAGCATCAGCGGAGACTTTACAGGGCTGTGAAAAGTATTTGCCCTTGACAGATTTCTCCTGTTTTTGCGTTTTCACTAGACTGTTTTTTTTTTTTAGATTATGAGACTTTTTTTTTAAATATCAGACAAAGAGAAATTGAGTAAATACAATAAGGCTGTTTTCAAGTCAGGATTTCATTTATGAAGGGGAAAATGCTGTCTAAACCAACCTGGGCCTATGCTAGAAATAATTAGCTTAGTTGTTTAATCAGGAGTTGGCTGTGCTTAACAACCTGTTTTGCAAAGCTCGGCTCATTTTCACCAGCCACCCCCTGATTGCTGCGAGACCTGCATGATCCAGAAATCACTTAGGGTGTATTCACACCTGCCATGTTTGATTTGTTTTACACGGACCACACTTTGTTTCCCCCCCTTGGTCTGGACCTTTTGTGCAGCTGTGAATACTCTCAATGGAACCCTAGGCCGGACCAAACAACTCGTTTTTGTAATATTCTAGGTTCTGTTTTGGTTTGTTCACTCTCCTGCCTTAGGTTCTCTGGCTGCTTTGAGTTTTGTCTTGTCTAGGTTCCTGTTTTGCTTGTTTACAGTTAGTTTAACCTGTTTTAGTCATCCGTGTTAGTCTTGGCTTTATCGTCTGTTTTAGTTTTATACTTCGGGGTTGTTTCTTATAAGGTCTGGTGTAGTTTGTTTCTGTCCACTTGTCCTCTCAGCTTTTTAGGTTTGGTTTCTGATCTGTTCTTGTTTTGAGCCTCAGCACTGATGTCTGGTCTAATTACTTACCCTGCACACCTGCCTAACTCCACCCCTGCTGCAATCACATCTCACCGGTTTCACCTGCCTCCACCTCCATATATACTGTTGAGACCAGACATCAGTGCCAGGTCGTCTTGTTGGTCTTGTCATGTTTTTGGGTGAGTCAATCCTGATCTGATGTTTGTTTTTTGGAATTTTGACCAAGTTTTTCCCTTCCAGAGAACCTGAGCTATTTTGTCATGTTACCAGTCAGTTTCTGTTCCTATGAAGTTCTGGATGTTTTTTATTAGTCCTTTTGATTATTCAGTCCTTTTTGCATTGCTCTGCTTTTTGTTAAATAAATCCCTTTTTTTAAGAACCTCTGCTGGTCTGGCTGAATTCTGGGTCCGCTGCCGTGATTCATTACAGTTTTATGAGATTGGCCGTTTAATAAGACAGGTACGCTTCCAAAAGGACTTTGGTGCGGTTCACTTCTGGTCAGAATACTAAACCGGCCTTGAGCCGACCCAATTAAAGGGAAACATACGCCTTTTTTGGACTCAACGAGCCACCGTTGCAGGTGGTCTTTGCCCAAATCAGCCCTCAGTGTTGTCAACGCTACAACTGTGGCTTAGGGAAATCAGAGATCATCGTACCCTTTGGCTTGCAGCAATCATTCACCGACGCCGTTTCACTATCAGAAATATAATATAAGTTACGTCAGGAAACCTATGTTAAAGGAGCTGCTCTTGACATTTAGAATTATATCACAGCTGTAATAACAGCAATACAGCAGGAATTCCATGTTTGTTTTAGGAACTTTCCGGGTCTGTGCTTCGTCCCGCATTAGTCATTTCTGCCCAACGGGAGCAACGATCGTCATATGCGTGGTTTTGTTACAAGTTATACTTCACCTGCAGCGTGCAAAGCGCGCCACACGTTTGGTCCGGACCAAACAAGCAGGTCAAAGGACGTTCCTGGTGTGGATACACCCATAATGCAATCCTGTATGACAACTGAGGTAGGATAGGCTGCACAATAAAAAAACATCAAAAAAATAAACCATAAAAAACGTGCCCCGATATAAAGAGCAGCTGAAAAATAGGAACTGACATCTATCAGTCTGGAAAGGGCTATAGAGACACTTCCAAGGCTTTGGGACTCCAGCAAAACACAGAGAGAACCATTGTCCACAGATGGAGAAAGTATGGGACATGTGAACCTTCCCAGGAGTGGCAGGGATGCCTAAATTTGTCCAACAGCGTAAAGATCCAAGGAGGAAACAAAAGAACCCAGAACAACCTCTAAACCACTGCTGTCCTTAGTCGTCTTGATTATTTAATTAAGGTCTGTGTTGATGATTCAACAATAAGATACTGGACATATCTCCATGAGAGGATTCCAAAGCCAAGCCCAGCGGTGACCTAAAATAACTCAAAGGCCCATCTGTCTCAGGTCAGTCCCCCCAAAAATATTGCAATGAACCCAAAGAATTTTGGAAAATGTTCTTAGAAAAATAATATGACCGCTGTAAACCATGTTTTATGATGTGCAGAGTAGCCTCTGCTTCTTTAGGAGCAGAGGCTACTCTGCTCCTAAAGAACTAAAGATGGAGATGGAACCACAAATTCTGTTCTCTAGTACAAAATCCTGGAGGAGAATATCTGGCTGACCACTAGGTCAAGAGCGCTTCTGTTATGCGGCAAGACAATGATCAAAAATATCCAAGTGAGTCTAATTTTAAATGGCTGAAAAAATAGATACAAAAACAAGGCTGTGGTTTGGCCTAGTTAAAGTCTGGACTTATTGGCATGACTTTAACAGGCTGTTAATGCTAAAAAAAAACCAATGTGGCTGAAAGTGATGTAAAATATAAATATTAGGTGTACAGGGTAATTATTTTTTTCACTTATGTGTTTGATGATTTTAAGCATTAAACTGCTAAAATGAAATAAATAGAAGAAATCTGTCAGGAAGTAAAATGCATTTCCGCAGGTCTGTAGTTTCTGTTAGAGAATTTGCTCCTGAGTGAATATTCCTGACAAAACCAGGCATCACCATTCAGATCCCAGTTCATGAACAGACCGCAGCTGTCCGCTGTAGCATAACACAACCGAGAGATGGAGGCTGAGCAGCACAGACCTCATCACAGGGAGGTCCAGCGTCTCTGTCTCCTGTGAATCCAGAAGAAAAGATGCAGGTCTGGAATAATTTGACAGGACAATTTATGGCAGCTGAAATCTTTTGGCTTAAGCACAAAAAAACAGTTTAGGGCTGAGCGAGAAAGCCCGGCAATGAGAGCAAGCGCTGAAAGGGAGAGAAAGAGATCAAAAGAAAGGAAGCAATGAGAAGTTTTGAGCTGGGATCTTAATAAATAACAGAAATGGTGCTAGTTTGCCTCCGGGCCTCTTCTCCTATAGCCATTAGGAGGCTGAGAGGGCAGCCAATTACTCCCAGAGCTCTGCATGCGCTGTGGCTAATGATGCCGAAGGGGAAGAAGGTGTGTAAACGTGTGTTGTGTTGCATAAAAGGACAGACACCTCTGCGCGGATAAGGGGCGTGGCTGAGAGCACACTTCCACCACTGCCTCTGCTGAGATCGTCTCTCCCAAAATGGCCTAACCCTGTCTTCCTCTGGCTGGCCTCCACGTTTCCTCAGCAGATGATCTTCACCTCCTCCTGTTCCCCTAAAGGATGCCTTTGTTGTTCATTTTTCTGACTTGGGTTTAAGACCTTTTCAGATGAGACCTTGAGAAGAACAACGGGGCTCAATCAGTCCCTTCCTTTTAACGTGATTTAGAAAATAAAAGCATCTCCTGACCCACCGACTCTTCACTTCTCAGGGTGATCTCTCTTCCACACGCCGACGCAGGATGCAGGGAACTCTGCAGCGCCTGGTGAAAGTAAATACGACCCATGAACCTTTTTTTGATTTTGCCATGCTGGGAATGTTTGGGATTATTCTCACAAATCATAGTTAATGAGTTAAAGAATCAGTGGTTTGAAATCAATCAATGGTTTCAAATCATTTAGAAAAAAACCCAGAAAAACTGAAAAGTACGAGGTGCGTTTGTGTTCGGTCCATCCGAGGTATTAATCAGTAGGGCCAACGTTTGCTGCAAATACAGTCGTGTGTCTTTTTTCCTTTTCCACAGAATATTTCAAACTCAGGTAGATTGGATGAGATGTGTCTGTAAAAATAATTTTTCACCTCTGGTCACTGATTCTACAGTGTATTGGATGTGGGTCTGTACTTTGACTGGTCCACTCTAACTCCTGAATGTGCAGGAAGCTGAACTAGGTTTGCATGATATTAGGAGCAAACACAGCATTGCCCTATCAATATTGAACAACACAATGACAATTTTAATTACAGTAAACTACTCGCTATTTTTCTACCTAAGCTTTCTGGTCTTGGTTGCTAAGATCTGTATCAGTTGTGAGCAGAAAGAGTTGCATGGAACTCGAACATTCGGGATATTACAGGCAGTATTTTTATGTTGACAGGACTGATTAAATGTGTTTAATGGTCCATTCTAAAACCAAACCACAGTCTCCAGATTTGCCCATTTTCCTCCCAACTCCAACCAGCTTCGCTGTTTCTGCTGAAGAAATGCCCTCCCACAGCATAATGCTGCCACCACCGTGTTGGACTGTGGGAATGGTGTGTGCTCAGGGTAGATCTCTCTCCATTTGCAGATGCATTCCATGTCTGATGGCTTGAACATGTTTCTGAGACATGTTCACAGGATATTGTTCAGTAACCTAACCCTGCTTTAGACCTCCCCCCGTATTTCTCCCTGTCTTGTGTGCTGTGCCCCTCGGTCTTCATAGTGGTGTTTGTTTACCCGGTATTCTCTCACCAACCAGAGTTGGCAGAGAACAGATGGATTAACACTGAGAGGAAATGTCCCACAGGTGGACTCTGCCTTTCAGACGCTACCTAAGTTGTGAACAGACGGTTGCTTCTGATTTTATTTAGGGGTATGGGGGTAAGGGGGAACAGACAGAAATGCACACCACGGTTTCGATTTTTTCTTTTCTATTTGAGAAGCCGTCAGTTTCTGTCAACTTCCATTCTATGCTTGACAAAGTGCCGGCGTGGCACTGTGGGCAACAAGATTTATCCGTGACGTGTTTCCCATTTATTTCTGTAGTTAACACAATATTGAGAAGGAGGCGACGGAAAGTTTCAGGTGAGAAGAAAAATTAAACCAATGACAACATCAATTAGGCTCTGCTTTGACCCCCCCCCCCCCCTGTCCTCCCCCCTCCAACCACACACACACACACACACACACACACACCTCACGCTGCCACCCTGTCAGGGTAATAACAGAGGGCCAATCAGAAATAGCAAAAATCGATCTGGCGCCGGCTGGCTCGGATGCATTTACAAGCAGCCGTAATGACTGCAGACTCATTTCTGCAGGCCAGTGCTGCAATCACACTGCCAACCCTTTTCTGCCGAGCTATGAGCAAAAGAGCAGCGTTTTTTTTTTTCTTTTTTGTGTGTGTGTGTGTGTGTGGAGTCTGCTCAATTACTGTAAATATGCCGTCTGCCTGTCAGGTCGCAGCATGACACTCTTGTAATGTGAAGTGCAATAACGCTTCTGTGCTATGGCCTTGCTCGTGAAAGAGTTTTTTTTTTTTCTTTTTTTTTTCATTGGGAGTGTAACAGTGACTATGACTCTCCAGCTGCTCTCATACATACCGACTGAGGACGAGTCTCATCGGCGAGAAGCCATGAATGACTCTGTTGTGTCTTTGCTTTGGATTCAGTCAATGGCGTCTTTGAGGAGGAGGTTTCATATTGATTGGTGGTGGAACAACAGCAATTAAAAGGTAGAAGATGTGACCGACTCCAGCGCTCAACGCTGCTGATGGGCGGAGGTATGAAGGTTTCACTGGACCAGACATGGGTGGATTGCCTAGAGTAGAAATTTTAATTCGGTTTGCATATGTAATTTAGGGGCGAGGACTGGGCGGCCCTAGGTACACGCGCGTCCAATCCCCACGCAAATGTAGATGTATGAAGGTTTCAGGGTCTCTCCCTAACCGCCAACCTTTAGTATGACAGCTGTGCGCTCTTTCATACATGAGGCCCCAGGTGGGAGGATTACGAATGGAAAGGTCAGAAGACAAAAGTCACGGCTAAAAGATATCCGGCTCGAAGAAGTCCTTTTCGCTGTTTGCTACAAGCCATGCACACAGAGTGGAGGGAGCAAACGTCGTGTTGCAGAAAACCAGGACTGCATGCCACCGTCATGCTCAGAGGGAAATGTGGTGCTGGTTATATCATGCTATGAGGACTCTTTGCCTTAACTGGCACATGTAAGTTTCTTAGAACTGATGTGAGGATGGAGGGAGCCAATTAATGACCAATAGGAAACCATATCGGAAGCTTTGAGACAGACAAGATACATCCTCAGCTTCTTTTGAACACTTTAGAACCGGTTTGTTGTACTTCAGTTCACAAGGTCTGGTATCCTGACACTATAAGACTCACCTGAACCAAAGGGGTTAGATCGGTTCCTCCTCGTCATTCAGCCAGGTTTTCTAGATTTGTGTTAATGACCTAGTTTGATTCAGGCTTTTTGAAGTAAAGACGCATCTAAAATTAGCAGGACCACGTCCCTGAGAACCAGAGCTGGATACCCTGGTTTAGAAGGGAGCGTATGCACGTGTGAAGATGGCTTCTTCAGTCTAAAAATCCATTTGAGAATCTGTGAAAATAGCTGCTCTCAGATGCTCTCTGTTTTTGGGAGAAGAGAAATTAGGTAAAATTTGAGTCCCTAGATCTCCAAAGCTGCTTGAGACACAGCTTAGAAGCTTGCAGCCATAATTGCAGCAAAAGGCACACCACTTTGTGTTGGCCTGTTACATAAAATTCCAATTAAATGTAGTAAAGTTGGTTTGATGTGACCAAACGGGAAAAATTGTTAAAGCTATTTACACTTTTACACGCCACTGGAGCTGAATCTTTTTCCGGATGGCATCAAACCTTAAAGCCATATTACCCATATTACAGTAACATTATGGGGTTTAGCACTTTAGCTAACTGAATTTTGTTAGTAGTCTTGTTTTCAAGAAAATAATGACCGCCTCCTGCTGACGCACGCCAGCAAACCGGTAACAATAATGGGTACGGATTAAAAAACAATGTATTTCTGCCTGGCCAGTATGTATCTGTCCATGTAAAGTTTAAATTTGTCTAGTTTAACGTTTTGCCTTAATTGCCTTTTATAAGTAGCAGTGAAGTGGTAACACTAGGCGAGGCTGTCCAAATAAACCTAAAAGTAGTCAACTCAAAATGCCACTAGCTGTAAGAATGATCACCTGCACAGAAAGAGGCAATTAGCTGACTCATTCGATTGAAGGAAGCTTTTTGTGCTTTAGTATTCATATACCAATGCCGTGTTTTTACCAGGGAACGCTTTGTTCCAGGCTGTAGAGGACACGTAGAATGCATTTGGTAATTGCTTAAAACACTCCATTTGGGTGTCCTCTGCTTTCCTGCTGTATGCCACACAACTGCTGCGGTGCAAATAATAGCTGTGGTGGAGAGCTACGATTCTCCTACATCAGCTGATGTAGACCGTTCTAGGAAAGAATCAAGAGGCAGGCGTGACACCTGCCTACTCAGAAATGAAAAGCCTGTTTGGTTAGTTTGATAAAACTAACCAAACGGCCCAAACAGCATCCATCCATCCATCCATCCATCCATCCATCCATCCATCCATCCATCCATCCATCCATCCATCCATCCATCCATCCATCCATCCATCCATCCATCCATCCATCCATCCATCCATCCATCATCCCCATCCATCCATCCATCCATCCATCCATCCACCCATCCATCCATCCATCCACCCATCCATCCATCCATCCATCCATCCATCCATCCATCCATCCATTCATCCACCCATCCATCCATCCACCCATCCATCCATCCATCCATCCATCCATCCATCCATCCATCAGGCCATCCATCCATCCATCCATCCATCCACCCATCCATCCATCAGGCCATCCATCCATCCACCCACCCATCCATTCATCCACCCATCCATCCATCCATCCATCCATCCATCCATCCATCCATCCATCCATCAGGCCATCCATCCATCCATCCACCCATTCCATCCATCCATCCATCCATCCATCCATCCATCCATCCATCAGGCCATCCATCCATCCATCCATCCATCCATCCATCCATCCATCCATCCATCCATCCATCCATCCATCAGGCCATCCATCCATCCACCCACCCATCCATCCATCCATTCATCCATCCATCCATCCATCCATCAACCCATCCATCAGGCCATCCATCCATCCATCCATCCATCAGGCCATCCATCCATCCATCCATCCACCCACCCATCCATCCATCCATCCATCCATCCATCCATCCATCAACCCATCCATCAGGCCATCCATCCATCCACCCACCCATCCATCCATCCATCCATCCATCCATCCATCCATCCATCCATCCATCCATCCATCCATCCATCCATCCATCCATCCACCCACCCACCCATCCATCCATCCATCCATCCATCCATCCATCCATCCATCCATCCATCCATCCATCCATCCGTTCGTCCATTTGGTATTATATTGTGTGATTTGATTGCAATATTGTTAAATATTGTCATGACAATATTGATTGGGATTGACCCACGTTTCCTTCACTCTTCTCTGTCCTTTCCACACCTTTCATATCAATCAGTTTATTTCGTAAATCTTGCTAGTACTGGGCTTGACCCCCTTTTGCGTTCAGAACTGGCTGACATCCTTGTGACATCTGTTCAACAAGGAGTCGGTAACATTCCTCAGAAATGTTGGTTCATATTGACATAATAACATAACAGAGTGGCTGCAGATTTTGCTGCCCTATATCGATCACATCCAAAAAAGTGCGTTCCGTTGGATTGAGATCTTTTGACTGTGGAATGCATCGGGAGAAATGTGAACTTATTGTCACCTTCAAGAAACCAGTTTTCAGATTATTGAAATGTCAAACGATGCATGATCCTGACAGACGTAGCCATTATAAGAGAGGCACACTGTGGTCATAAAGAGATGGACATGGTCAGCAACAATACTCAGGTAGACTCTGGTGGTTCATTTATACTTGGGTGGTACTAAGTGGTGGTAGGCTTGTCAAGAAAACATTTCCCACACTATTATACCACCATCACCACCAGGCTGAATCTTTATGAAAGCCTGGTGATAAAAACAAACAGTATGCTTTGATGTTGTTTAGTGAGACTGTGTGAACTTAAGCCTCCCTTTGCTTTTCTAAGTGGTCTTCTGCTGCTGTAGCTCACCTGCGTCAAACACGTCATCATTTCAAACCGGTTCTCTGACATTAACAAAGCGTTGTCGTCCACACACCTGCTGCTCAGTGGATGTGTTCTCTGGAAATCTGAGAGGTAACTGCGTGTTAAAATGCATCAAAAGTTTCTGAACTACAGACCAGTCCATCAAACACCAACAGCTCTGTGACTTATCATGGATGGCCTAGTGATTACCCCTCTGGAGAAGGTCTGCACCATATTATATCAAATTTATCTTCATCGCAATACCACGAATCACAAGGTGAATATAGCAAAGAACCGCCTGGAGTGCAATAAGTGCTAGCTCATTATTTAAAGGGGACATAACATGCAAAATCCACTTTTAAGCCCTTAAATACAATTTGTGATGTACTTTTGGCCTCTGGAAGTACTGATAAGCTGAATTTAGTCTTCTAAAGTGTTTGTTTAGATATCTTTAGATTGTTTTAGGTCATTTTTTTTTACTTTTCTTCGCTGTCACATCACAGCTCTTTTTTGAGGAATGTCTAAATAAGGTAATAGGCATTCTACCATTTTTTTCCCTCCATGTTTAGTTATCGCTTTGATTTTGTAGTCCAAACTCAAGGATGTTGAAGTCTAAATGTTCGGTTGTTGGGTGTAGTGACCGACACAAGTCACTCCACCGGCTCCCATTATCAGAACCTTATAGAAGTGCCTAGTTAAACTTATTTTTGTGGGAATGTACCCACATCGTTGGGGAAATTTCTCCTTCAAGGATCAATGCTTCAGTAATCTTTGCCAGTAAAAAAGGAGGTTTTGCCCAAGGCTCAGTTCTTTCTGAGTATGCAAACGAAGGACACATCAAAGCAATCAGCTGCTTATAACTCTGAAATTTCAACAGACTTTATTTTAGATATCATAGCGCTTGCTGTATGCTTGCTTATAGTTTCTTGAGAGCACAACCGTAGTGTCTATTTCAAGTAGCATTATGATATGATCTTAATTGTTTTCTCTAGCTCTGGGTCAGACTCTAGGGCTTACATGTATGGCTGAATGGAAACATCTTCCGCTGACTTTTTTTTAAATGAATTTGGGGATAAAAAATTTCGCTTGCGTTAGATAATAGCATCTCGGCCATTAAACTGCAAAAAATAGAGAAGGGGGTGGAGATGGTAGGGGGCGGGGGGCAAAGGGCCGCATCAAAAAGGAATGAAAAACTCCCGGTCTCAAAGGCTGCTGATAATGGGTTACAAGACGGGGGTCTTGAGCTTGACTGACGAAGAATTCAGAGCAAAGCACTGGCGTTCCACTTTATATAGACCACAACCGAGGGATTTGAATGTGAAAGGGAAGGATTTAAAAGCATGATATTTGCCCTTTAAGCACCCAGCATTCAGGCTGTCAGTGTCACTAATGTGGTTTTCGGCTTTTGACATTCGGTCGTTTGAAGACGCCTGAGAAGGTAAAGAGGTCGAAAGTTGAGAAGAAACTACAGCTAAGCTGCTTCATTGCCAAAACATAACAAGTTGGACAGAGGCAGCCTTTTTCATGAAAACATTTGAGATGGAAATGATCAATGTTTTTGTTTTTCAGTAGCTAAATAGACTACTCAATATCTGGGGTCTATGTTTGCTATGATCCAAAAGCAGAAAGACATTAACTAGTTAATTTTTTCCTGTATTTATCACAAGCTATATTGTTATCGCAACATTTGTACCGCACATCCATTAGTAAATGGTCCATCTGTGTGTATTTTAACATTGGTATAGATCCAGCTGTGTGAGCAAACAGCACCATGAAGAACAACTAACACTAGACAGGTCAGGGATAAAGTTTTAATGCTGGATTAGATTATAAATCATTATCCTAAGCTTTAAAGATCTCACACAACAGAATTCAACCCAATTTTCTGAAAAGACGTAGATGGCACAACTGCAAGCATACCAAGGCTGAGGTGGGCAGCGTTGCTAGGAGGACGGATGGAGCGAAATAAGGGCAATCCAATCTCTCAATCTCTCAATCATGTGCTACTGTGTCGTGGTCACATAAAGTCCAAAGGTTATGATTACTCTTACAAGGAATCTAGCAACCACTTACACTGCAAAAACAGAACTTAAAATAAGAAATTATGTCTTGAAATTAAATAATTTTACCTTGATTTGTGCAGGTGAATAAGATTATTTGCCAATGGAATAAGATTTTTGCACTTAAAATAGGCACAATTCATCTCCATCATATTATTTCAAGTGAAGTATATCTAATTATCTTATTTTAGGGGTAAATATACTAATTCCATTGGCAAATAATCTTATTTTCCTGCTCAAATCAAGGACAAATACATTCATTTCAAGAAAATTTTACTTATTTTCAGTTCTCTTTTTGCAGTGTAGTTTCTTCAACCATTGTTCGGTTTAAATGGATGCCACTGCTGATCGTTTCCGTTCTGCTCACTTTATCATAAAATGGATCACAGCAACGGAATCACAATAATCTCAGCTTTTAAACATTATGCCGTATTGGTTGAACATATCCCCCTATGTACTGTATATAGATGTGTTTTTGTGCAAAGCAGATAATCTGAATATGTGGCTTCAGACCCTGATCATATTAGCTTTAGATTCAGATATACATCAGATACCAGAGGTTTTGGTCATAAAACGCATGTTTCTTTGGGATTTCCCATCACATCCACAGTTTCGTCCAACACTCCAATGGAAAGGCTCTCGGGTCCCTCTGGGGTGGTCCACGGTTGCAACTGGAAACTGAGGGGACGCGCTAACCTGTGAAGCTGCGACGCTATGTTTGGTAACAGCGGACTGATGTGTGAACTTTACACAAATAACGTCGAGTGGCAGAACATGAGAGCCTGAGAGCAAAAGACAAAGAGCTGCTCGAGTGTATGATCTCTGCATCAGAGCCCCTGAGCAAATCTCCCACCATGACGCAAGCCCCAGCGCTGCGTTACGAGATGTCTCCATCGCGCCTCTGTCAGTCCGACACGGAGAAACGTTGAAGGGGAAATTCTAGCTGAGTTGGCTGAGCGCCTCCCTGAGAAAAAGCCAGGGGTAGTTTCGCTGTTCATCATTTTGTTTCCAAAGCTTCTTCAGCACACGTGCTGATCCGTTTTTTTTTTTCACACCGATTTTTGTCAAAGGGGTTGCATGAAACAAGCAATGCCAATCCTGCTTGTGAGAACATGAAAAGGAGGCTAAATCCTCTTTATGTAAGCAATGTCCCTAGCTTTATTTTAAAATCAGGACTTTATGATGACAGCTTTCTCCTCACCCCACCCTTCCGAACACGTGGCGTTTCTGCGACAGGGGGATACAGATCAAAGTCCGACTCGTCGTAATCGCCAAGTGTCACACACCGAAGGGATTTGTGGATCTGCTCAGGGCAGCTCGGCGTTTTGTAGCGGTGACAAGTTTTGATCTAAAGACATGCGCTGCGTAGTGCACACAGAGCCTTGCACTATTCAGTGTTCAAACAGTATTCACACAGTTTAAGCTTTTTTTTTAAACATATTCTCACCTTACAGCCACACAACCATGAAGGTATTTTATTGGCAGAGTAAAACAAACTCTGCCACACATTTTTGCTCTTTCACTGTGTCCTGCATTTCTAATCTAACCCCATTAAGTTCATACCCATAAAAAACTCCATTGCAGTCAGTTCATATTAAGAGTCCAAGGTTTGAACGTCACACTGTCTCCTGTTGTATCCGTTATATTAGGGCTGGACGATAATTAAATAACGATATATATCGATTGATAGAAGTGTTGTTCAATAGAGAAAAAAAGGGTGTCAACAAAAAGTTTAATAGAAAAACAGTTTTCCTTCCTTTTGCATTCTAGCCTATCATTCTAGGTTAATACTTCTCATTATATCCTTCCAATCAGTCAAAGAGTTTAGAGAGCACATATTCTTTTTTTTTTTTTTTTTAAGGCAAGGCAAATTTATTTGTATAGCCCATTTCAGTACAAGGGCAACGCAAAGTGCTTTGCATGGTTAAAGCGTAGGAAAATTAAAACAGAATAAAAGCAAGTTGGAATAAAATGCCGAAAAATTCAAACAAAATAAAACATGGGAAAATGGAAACTAAAAGCAAATATTAAAAACAGTTGGATTACAAATATAAACTAATGATGTTTCAGTTAACAGTTTAACTAGAACAGTCAAATGCAATCCTAAACAAATGTCTTTTTAATCTCGATTTAAAAGACCTCAGGCTTTCAGCACTTTTACAGTTTTGGTAAAAATTTGGTTGAGTTTGAATTCAGTGTTCTTTGTTTAAAAATAGGTCATTAAGCAACAGTATAAAATGACCAGGGCTGCACTTAAAATATGTTTTTTAAATTTTTTGATCATTATCGGCATTGAGCAATATGATTTCTATTTTATAGATATGCTTTTTTTCCTGTATCGTTCAGCCCTACATCATATTACGTACCTACTAAGACATTGCTGTCCACCTAAACCAACAGGCACGGTAAGGGGAGCATCTATCAGAGAAGCAGCCAAGTGCTCCATGGTGACTGTGAGGGAACTGCTTATACCTGCTGCTCAGGTGGGGTAATTTGATATTAGCTGAGCACTCTACAAATCCAGGCTTCATTGAAGAGAGGTAAAACGAAAGGAAATGTTGAAAGAAAGCTCGCCACAAGTGAGCATGTAGAAAAAGTTGTTGTGGTCAGATGATTTTAAGGTTCAACCTTCCGAATACATAGCGGATGTGTGGCTGAACACGAACACTGCGTGCCGTCCTGAACTTACCATCCTCGCAGTAACACATACTACGGCAGCATGATGCTGGATGGAGGCTTTTCCTTAACAGGCCATAGAGGCTAGTAAGTGTTCATGGGATGATGGATGGAGCTGAAGACAGGACAAGTCTTGAAGAAATCCTGCTAAACTGTCTATTTCCCATGCATTATTTACATTGTTTTACATTTCAATTGTTTACATAAATCGCTGCTGCATCTTTATCCTGAAAATTAGTGCAATTTACTGTGATTTTTCAAGCTGTTTGCAAACGAAATTTCGTTCTGTACGCACTTTGTGCATACCAAATGACAAATAAAGCTATCTATCTATCTATCTATCTATCTATCTATCTATCTATCTATCTATCTATCTATCTATCTATCTATCTATCTATCTATCTATCTATCTATCTATCTATCTATCTATCTATCTATCTATCTATCTAACTAAAAGGCTTCAGATTGGGGCAGATAAACATACCATAAACATACAGCCAGAGCTACAATGTGACCTGCTCAAAGTCTAGATCTAAATCCTCTTGACAATGCTCCAAAAGATGGTTCTAAAAAGTATTAAGTCACAGACACTGACCAAAAATACACAGTAAACCTTACACATTTTTATTTGTGAGACAAATTTAAAACCATCTAATCTTTTCCATTCACACTTGAACATACTGCACTAATTTTGCTGGTGTATGACAGACATTTTGAAGGACGTCCATAAAGGTCTGTGCTTGTAACATGATAACATATGATAAAGCTTAAGCTGGATGCATACTTCTGCAAAGCAGAGCATCTTTAGAAGAAATGAAGCTACAGGGCACACGCTCTGCCAGGATCAGCGATATTTCCCTATTTGATTCAGTCATTGCGTTGTCTTTTATGTGTCACACATTGCAGAAGGAGGTGCGATCACCATATGTTGGGTGCGGGATGGAAACCCGCCAAGGAGTGCATGAAGGCGGGGAAAATTGGATTGACAGCCAGGGTCTGCTGGTTTGCTTTCCTGACTCATTAGTAGAGAACAAGAATAAAGGAGGGCTTCAAAAATGAGAGGGACAATGAAGAAGAGGAAAAGAATGAGGGGAGCGAGAGTAACAAATGAAAGAGGAGTCATGGCCCTGTGTTTACTGTTGTGCCAGCAAGCAGCTGGAAAGGATGCTTCTGCCTCACCCATCTGCCTCCCACTCATCAGCCCTACCCGATCAGCCACTTTCTTCTTCTACTAATTACTTTCTGCACATTTCAAACATGGGGCACCGCGATAACTGGCCTTGATACATTTTGGTCTTTATTTCGACTAATTGAGTGTTTTATTGAAAATGTGTAAATATTAATAACCTAAAGTGTATACATGTATATTATACAATATCCATTGCAATGAGTTAGAAACCTCAGTAAATTACTGTGCCCATTGACAATATTCTCTTTATTTACAAGGTACCATGAAAAACATATGGCCCCCCTCACAGATCTTTGCAGTTTGAATTTTTTTGTCACGCTTAAATGTTTCTTAACGTCAGGCATGTAGTAAAATCATGAAAGCAGCGTTTAAATCATGGTTTTATTGATTAATGGAGAAAACCTATCCAAACCAACCTGGCCCTATGTGAAAGTGCCCTATCTAATGGTTGGAAACATTTTGGCTCACTGTTCTTTGTAGATATTTTCTTTATTCACCCACAGTGGACGATGTTAAACTACAGAATTTCGGTCCAATGGATTTCAGTGCAATTGGGATGGGGTGGGGGGCTTTGGATTGTGACTTGTTTTCATCGTTGTTCTGCTACATAGCCAATGTTGTGCTTAAGGTCACGACTTGAAGTCAGGATTTTCTGCTTCAGAGTAGAATTTATGCAGAACTTTGTCCTGGGCATCGGGCAACGAATATGGTCTTTTCTTGCGTTAGATATACACCCCGTATAATCTAAAAAGTTCCACTTTTGTCTTACCAGTTCCAGGGAATATTTTCCCTAAAGTCTTCGCAATCTTTCTTTTTATATCAAAGTCAAAGTATCTTCATTAGTCTTCCTTGGTAAAAATTTGCCTTGGATACAAGGATCAGCTGCGTAGTATTACCTTTAATCACTTATAAGAGGAGGCTTAGTAAAATAATAAATAAATATACAATAGCAACAACAGTTCATAAATCACAGTTTGACTAAAGCGATCATATTAAAAACAGTGCAAATCAACCTTTAAACATAGAATAATTTCAAACACCACAGACAAACACCTGTAGATCATAAGAGACCATAGATGTGGCTACCTACGTGTCCTTGCCCTTCCCCTGTTAATATTCTCATCCCAAACCATGCGCTCATTAATAAGTTTTAGAGACAGTGAGAAGAACAAATGTTTATATCTGTTATATTTGCCTAAGGGGGTTCTGTAGCTCTAATTCAGAGTGGAGCACATGAGAGGAGTCGGATAAAATCCTGTCTGCCTGTCTGAGGATAGGCTGCTCAAAAAGTTCCTGTGGAGACAGAGGAGGAGCCATTCCCATTATTTTACCTGCTATCGTTACAAAGTTTAAGATCTGGGTCTTTGTTTTTACCGTCAAATTACCAAACCAGCTGGTGATGCCATATCTTAGTATATTGTTTTGGGGCAAACATGAGACAGACTGTTTGCTATTGGGCAACAGTGGTTTTGGCCTTGACTCTCCCATGGATGCCATTTTTCTATCACTTTCCAATTGTTAAATCGTGAACATTGACCTTAACAGGTGAGGCCTGCAGCTCCTTAGATGTTGTGCTGTTTTTTTTTCTAACCTCCTGGATAAGCCATCAGCGTCCCTCGAGTCATTTTTGCAGCCTGGCCACTCTTGGGAAGGTTCACCACTTTAATTCTCCATTAGTAGATAATGGTTCTCACTGTGGTTCTTTAGAGTATCAATGCCTAGAAATGGAGGATTTGTAACTCTTCCCAGACGGATAAATGGCAATGTCAATGAATTGGGGTATTGTTTTAATTCCACCCTTAATCTTAGCCCTTACAGAAGCAATAAATTACATGTTTACTGTTAAATCATTCATCATCATCTACCTAGAAGTACGGTCCAGAACTACTTTAATTCAGAGTGTAGCCGGTGTTTACTTCCTGGTTCCTGAACTAGTCATATGACAGTTCCCAGGGTTCCCAAAACAGAGCGCAGCATTCGGTGTTTTATTTTGGCAAAAGATCGGCAGCCTGCTAAAAATGGAAGCTAGCAAGAGAAGCAGACCAGAAATAGAACAGAATACAACATCATTGACCTGTCCTGCTAGTAAGTAGTGCAACAACATGACTGTTGAGTAAATGACAGGTGTCCGTAAAAGACATTGTGTATGTGTTGTTCCGATTTATTATTATTATTTGACATTCCTTATTGTTCCTTTTAATATAATAAATATGAGATATATAACAAATAGAGTGAGCTATTGTCACACCAGAAATTTAATTTCACTTTTTTTTTTCTAGCTTACCATAAAAATGTGCATTTTTTTCTTTCTCTTATTCCAGTTTAGCGCTAAATTTATGTTCTACATTTCTCACCTAAGATAAGTATCTTCAAATAAAACACATTCAAAGACATTAGACATCTACTCATCGTGACTCTAAATAATAAATAACTGCAGTCTAAACAGAGATCCCTGCGATGCACCACACACAATGTCAAGTCTATACACAGCAACTGTTATTAAGTGTTGTATGTTCGCTAAATACTTATTATTAAACTCAATACCCCCCAACCCAGATTATTTCATGATTGTGTGAAGGGCTTTTTTTTAGGATTTATTCAATATATGTTTATGCTCATGTTGATGCCGGTTTTAAATCCTCAGTGATTATTAGAAACTAGTTGAATTTTTTTATTTGCGGCTCAGGCTTTTTTGAGAAATCTGAAAGCGGCAAAGAACAAAAAGGCCTAGAATCAGTGAGGCGTTGTCTGCTGTTGATGTGAACGTCAGAGGTTTGTTAGGGCTCTGAACAGATACTCCTGGCTCCAGTAATGTGTCTGTGATAGCAGTATCACTCCCTTTGTTTTTTTTCAAAGTGGGAAGTGCCACATCTTACCGAACGGCGTGACGCCCCGACGCTCCGCCGTCTTTTCTTTTCCCCGCGCTCATCACGGAACAATCCCTGACCTAAATAAGCCACTAATTGCCTTCAGCTACAAGAGAAGGAAGTTGATGCTGAGAGAATAATTACCATCTTCACTTTGAGTAGCGAGCGCTGCACATGACTGAGACCGTGTCTTTGGAGCTCTCGGCCCCCCCGTGCCAGAGCACATTGCTGTTCTGGGACACAAGCTAAAATCTGCTCCGGTGCCTCGAAAGCCCTTTGCCCAGGAGGCCTCTCTCAGTTAGGGATGTCCCCCTTTTTGAGCGCCCTTGGAGAGCTGAAACGCAGTGCAGTAACCCTTTAGGTTCTCTGGGCCTGTGGGATAATTTACTTCCTGTGCAATGTGACACTGGCGGCAGGCTGAAAGCAGAGAGGTTTGATTGAGTGTCCTCTTTAACTTGCCCTTCCATTATCATTTACGCCGGAGCCACGGCTAAAGACAACCTGTGAGAGACATCCGATCGATGACATTTGTCTCATAACGCGCACAGGTTTTGCGCGTGAATTCTATTTTAAAACAATTTCAAATGTCCTCTGTTAGTTCTGGCTGTAGTGAAGCAAGGGTACGGAAAACTCCCCAACACGACGCAGAGCATCTAGTCCCAGTTTTAGGTAGTGAAAGTGTCGTTAGGGAAAGCAGCCTGGCTGACGCGAGCAGGACCAAAAAGATCTAGAGCAGCGATACCAAGGGAGCGCAGGCGGCAGCGAGCTCGGCCCAAGGCGTTTAGCAAAGATCAGGGGCTGTTAAAATGACAAATTGACATTGGGACTGATTCAGAGAGGAGAGGAGGTAGATGGAGGCGGGAGGAAGAAGAAGAAAAATAATAAAAACGTCCGGTTAATGGCAGGACTGGGAAAACGGGTGTTGTGTGTCTCAGCGGATCAATGGCTGCAAAGTTTAGAAACTGCATCAGGATTCTCCTTCACCTCAGCAGCAATAATAGCTGCTGTCGAGGCCCCCATTGGGAATCAGTGGGAATCTGTGGATGCTATAGATTTGCTTGAGTATCTGTGGTGTTTTAGAGGAATCAAACTCTCAGCGGTTGTCACGCTCTGTAATCAAATTGTCAAGGGTGTCCCTTATTTTAAGGGTTCTACGGAAGCAGACTGGTTGAAAAACATTTGTAGTGCTTTGTGTCGGGTGTTGTTTCATGTGTAATCGCTTATTTCTAACGGAAGCTGTGTCTGGTGTATTGTTGTCATCGTGGCCGTATAAAAGTATGGGCCATGGAGCTACAACTTTAAACGCCCACTTCAGTCAGCAGCTGCTGCCTTATCCAATCTGTTCATACATTAGCTACCCTTTTTTTTTTTTTTTTTACAAGTATATACTAAGAAATATTATCCAATGTTATGTTTCAGCAACAAAAAGTGGCTTGTATGTATAATTTTTGTTTCACCTTGCCAGTGCACCTTATTCCACGTGTTTGCTATGTCCTCCACGTGTTTGGCAAACTTTAAACACGGCTTCTTCTGATGTTCTTCCAACAATGGCTTTCTTCTCGCCCCTCTTTTGTAAAAGTCGGATTTGTGGATTGCAAGAATAAATGACAGTCGACAGATTCGCCCACCTGAGCTTTGGATCTCTTCGGCTCCTCCAGAGTTACCATGGACGTTTTGGCTACTTCTCTACATTAAAGCTCCCCCCTGCCCGGCCGGCCTGTCACTTTAGTTGGACGTCCATGTTTTGGTACGTTTGCTGCCATTCCATACTCTTTCCATCTTCGGATGATGGAACGGAGTTCTGTGAGATGTTCAAAGCTCAGAGTGTGCTTTTCTAGCCTAACCCTGCTGTAGACCGCTGCAGTCTCCACAACTTCCTGTCTGACCTGCCTGCTGTGTTCCTTAGTCCTCTTGATGCTGTCTGTTCATAAGGTTCTCTAACAAAGAACGACTGGACTTGTAGAGCGGTTAGATCGTAAATGCAATTTCCTACCCCTTCACCGTTATCAGATACTTTGCTTTGGTCTACAATCTAACCCTAGCCCAATACAATGCACTGATGTTTGAGGTGAAAATATTTCTGCAAGCCGCTTTATGTAGGGCCTCGCGCCACTTTAAATGTGCAGGCTTGGCTAGTGGATGGATATGTGCTCGGGGGCCTATCTTGCTGGCAATGTGTTTTCTTATTATGGAGTAATGTCTTAAATATTCCACTGGGCTCAGCTTAGCTGCTGAGGTCAGTCTACCTCCAGCAGAAAGATGTGCAAACCTGTGGCTGTATGTGCTTTTCATGGAAGCGTGGCTGATGCTGATATAATGGCATACGTGTGTGTGTGTGTGTGTGTGTGTGTGTGTGTGTGTGTGTGTGTGTGTGTGTGTGTGTGTGTGTGTGTGTGTGTGTGTGTGTGTGGTGGGTCACGACTCAGCCTGTCAGCAGCTGAGCCTCGTGTCTGCGGTTTGCACAGCACGCAGCAAACCCTATGGATTTTCATATAGCATTATGCTCCGTCTAGGTGCTAGAATTACACACTCACTAAAGGTCACAGAGCTGCACGGAGCAGATACTGAAACAAACACAGGGGGAGGGGGAGGAAGGGGAGGGGGAAGGAAGAGGAAAAAGTGCCATTAATTATCCATCAGTGCTTCTCTTGTTTTGTTTAATCTCCGGTTTAACGGCGCTCCTTTCCCTTCTCCCGTCTAACTCCTCCTTTACGGCCCGAACAATAACCCTGGAGGCATTTCCCACCCATGTTGCCTGATATTCTCAAAAATGATGTAATCGGCAGAAGTTCTAAACTCCGTTTGATGGGCGAGCCGTGGAGGATGCCATCTCCTCAAAACCCCTTCCCTTTACAGCGGGGACGCTCGCCGGAACAACCCTTCCCTTCCCGCTCGGGATAAAGAGGGAAATATGAGCTGAACGCAGGTCTTTCTGAAACCAAGAGCCAAGAGAGCCCACAACACTTGACCCAATACTCGGATCCCTGCACCCATTAAGGAACAGAGACAGTTATAATGCAGCTGAATCTAAGCCATTAAGTCAAACAATGCGGGGTGGGGGGGATGAATAAAAAACCCTCATAAGGCTTTCATGCTTTCCGGTTTGTGAGCACTTATCTCACTGTTTTACTCAACTGCCACACAAATATCCAGCATAAACAGCACGGAGATGCATTTAAAGGAGTTTTCAGGTCTACTCTGGCATCGGAAGTGGAAACAGAGGAGCGTTGTTGGTTTCCGTTCTGCATCGCTTTTATCTTTAACTCGTGTCCCTCACATGCTGGATGCATACTGCGCGTGTTCTAATACCACATGCAGATGTCCGGCGTAATTCAGCGTTTACGTGTAGCGTCTGGGACGCGCAGAGAGAGGAGCAGCTACAGCCGGTTAATGAAGGCGCACCTGTCGTTGCACGTTGAATTTGGTGCTACCGACCAGGGAGATGAGCTTCCCGCTGTAAATATTTCATGAGGGTTGCTCAAAGAAGGCTTTCCACAAGTCTGCTTCTTGGAAAAAGTGAGATGAATATTATATGCCTGATATCCCCTGTGTTCATTCCCAGATGCTGACATACCAGAACTGTGAACAAATATGTTGCCCCTTTCAGATTTCCTCTTTTTTTTTTGCTTTTTTGCCTCCCTTAAAATTTTCAGATCATTAAATACATTTTAATGTCAGACTATGGTAACTCGAGTAAACACAAAATTTACATTCTAAACACTGATCTCATTCATTAAGAGGAAAAGCTATCGATGCCAACTTGGTCCCTTGTGAAAATAGATTTGTCGCCTTGTTAAATCATGAATGAAATTGTGAATTACGACATTTTTGGCCTGATTACAGCACAACCTCGAGAATCAATAATTCATTTAAACAGAACCCATCTATTATGAAGAAGTAGGACAAAACGTCTCAGTATTCAACACATCATGTCCTGATTTAAAGAAATTTGAAATTAGAAGTGAAACAGTCATTCAGATTGTTCTGTCTGTCAAGGGTTACGGCCCATTTCTCAGGGTTTTGGACTCTGGCGAACCACCAGTGAGAGGTAGTCTCCGTAAATGGAGAAAAGAGCCCCCTCTTTTCTCCCCTAAGGGGATGGGTTAAGATGCAGAAGTGAATTTCTCCATTGTGAGATCAATAAAGTTATATTATTATTACATCAACATTTTACAGGATTTCAGAAAAATAACCACATTCTGACACCAAAACATGGTTGTTTTAGTGAGATGATCTGGGACGGCTTTGCTTCGGCAAGTTGACTTTTTTAATATGTGATGAATCCAATAAGTTTGCTCTTTATCTAAAAAAAAAATTAAGCAAAATGTCAAGCCATCAGTTTGTGGCCTGAATCTCTCTTGGTTTATGCATCAGGATGGTGAGTGGCCTAGTCAAAGTCTGGACTTAATCAAGCTCCCATAGATGCTTGAAAACCCTACATTGTCTTTGACTTAGAACATTTCTACCGCTAAAAGTTGGCCAACCATATGGATTCTGTGTATGTGTGGTTGTGGGGGGGGGGGGGGGGGGACAGTAGAAGGCCTGCAATACCCAGCACCCAAGAGCAGAAAAGGACACAGGTGGACAGACACAAGGCATCACCCCAAGGAAACACATGAGCAGCTGCCACAAAGGCACAGGGTGAGACTTAGGATGTTAGGCATCCCTGATCCCGTCACAGCCACAGCAAGTCCAGGACCACGGCCCCCTGGTGGTACAGGGCCAGCACCAACCTCCGTCAGAAAGGCCACTCAACACCAAGCAGGAGATACCCTCCCAAAGCCCCCAGAACACTGGGCAGGCATCAGCCCACTGCATCAGCCAAAACTAGGTAGGAACAAGCAAGGGAGGGTGCATTCCCACCCCCCCGGTGAGCTCGCCCCAAGAGGTCAAGAGTGGGAGATACCCACCAGAGCCCAGCGTAGCTCCTGTAGTGCATGGTCGGCCCGATAAATCTCCGCGAGACATAAGCCACCGAATGCAAGGCTACTACTCTGTGGTGTGGCTCAAGTACCCACACAAACAACACCCCAACAAGGGGGGGCTACCAAGCCCAGAACCCACTCACACTAGACTTGAGTGGCAGCAAACCAGGCGAGGGCATGGCAGTTCTTGGCCCAACTCCCTCCCAGTGCCAGCAGCCACAGCAGCACACCCGCCCTAACACAGACAACTCCATGCCGGATGCAATTTGACCCCAGGGCAGCCCAGTCCACCTAGGGTCAGCACTGCACCCGTGAAGGTGAATTTCTGGTCTCGATCAGAGCCGAACAGAGGGAAATGTCTATCGAAATTACCGGTGCATATCCACTCATTTCCGTTTTGCCCATTTATCATGATACATTATATTCCAAAGCAAACCCACTTGATATTTTTCTCCCATTTGTAAGAAAACTCAAAAAATAAATTCAGATGATAGAGCAGGCTTTGGGCTTTGATAGAGCCGGGGAATAATCCTTCCTGTTTAAGAATGCCCATCCATCCATTCATCCATCCATCCATCCATCCATCCATCCATCCATCCATCCATCCATCCATCCATCCATCCATCCATCCATCCATCCATCCATCCATCCATCCATCCATCCATCCATCCACCCATCCATCCATTCGTCCGTCCGTCCGTCCGTCCATCCATCTGTCCGTCCATCCATCCGTCCATCTATCCATTCATCCATCCATCCATCCATCCGTCGTCTTTTGCTATCAGATGGCACAAACACTACAGCAGTTCTTTATCCACCCTATGGTTGAGACTACGGACTTTTAAAAAAAAAATTTTATATCCCAACATAGGTTCTCAAAACCTTCGATTTTAAAACCAGTAAAAGTCGTTATCCTCTGTATAGGTTTGCTAAATACATTTGGCCTGGAGAAAAACAGTTATGATCTTGGGCTTTAGGGTGTACAATTTGACCAGATAGCTACCAAATGGACATCTTGCAACTTGAACGGCTGTTCTTCCTGCCTGCACAGAAGCTCCAATGGCTGGCAGGTCAAATTTAGGCTAGACATCATTGCTTTGTGGAGTTTGCATGTTCTCCCTGTGCATGCGTGGGTTCTTTCCGGGTACTCCGGCTTCCTCCCACAGACCAAAAACATGACTGTTAGGTTAATTGGCTTCTCCAAATTGTCCTTAGGTGTGTGTGTGAATGGTTGTTTGTCCTGTTTGTCTCTCTGTGTTGCCCTGCGACAGACTGGCTACCTGTCCAGGGTGTACCCTGCCTCTCGCCCAGTGAACGCTGGAGATAGGCACCAGCAACCCCCGACCCCATGAGGGAGAAGCGGTTTGGAAAATGGATGGAATGGATGGATGCATTCAGTGCATTACCCTTAGGTGGGACTTTTCTTTCCTGGCCTTGTGGTAGACTGGCAGCATGTCTGTCGTCCATGCCCTGATAAACAGTGTTTGGTGGATGTAGAACACGGATGGATGAATGCTCTTCGTTTTATCCCCGAAGTGAGTTTCATGGATTCTTTTTATGTCTCTACTTATGTGACTTTAAATCTTCTCCCTCAATATTACTCTCCCTTTTTCCTCTCATTATTTCATCTTAACTACTTTGCAAGAAAGAAGATTGAAGATCTGACAGACATACCCTGTGCTTGGACAGATTTCTGCGAACAGTAATAAATGCTTTACATGTAATAGTAAGTTATTACTATCTGTGCACCAGAAGAGAACTCCACACTAAGGACCAGCCCTCGTTCTTATTTTTATCTGCGCCATTAATGCCTTTCCTTTCACCGTCTCTCTGTCTTCAACTCTCTCCCCCTCCTTTCTCCTTAATTTCCACATCTTTGTCTGTCACAGTTCTTCATCACTCTCAGATGATGACTTGATTCTTATTGACCAGAAACAAAGACAGGTCAAGAACAGAAGAAAGGGTTGCACTGGAAAATTGTCTTTAAAAAAAGAATAATACAGGTTTAGTCTTTGATATATTTTCCATTTTTTCCCCCTAAACTGATTTACTGGTTTTCCCACACTTGATGGCAGCATACACTGCCATCCGCCTTTTGAGATAACTGCCAATGAGTCCTATACACTATTGTGGCAGACATTTGGCCCACCCTTCTTTGAAGAATTGCTTTAATTTAGGTTATATTGCAGGGTTTTTGAGGATATTCAGGGTCAAGCCATGAAATCTAAATTTCCAAAGTCTTTGACTATATTGTTCTGGAAAGTTTTGCTTTGTGCACAGGTTTTCCCATTTAGGGATGACTTTCTTGTGTACTTTGAATTATCGTCTGGCTGCATAACCAAGCGTGTTTGAGGTGCATAGTACACGTTTTTAAGTTAAATAGTATTTGTTTTCTTTCCCATACATGGCTGGATTAGTCAGATCACGAGAGAGTGATTCGGGCCGAGTCCTCTGGGTGAACGCGTCAGTGTGACACACTGTGCGCTCTCGTTCACCTGGCTACTTTGTTGAGTCTCCGCCGTAATCCATGCATTAGCGAGAGAACTCTAACTTCGATACTCATAGCTTTCTTACCTCAGAAGACATTACGCCTCCTCTCCCATGCACGTGCACAAAACGGGTGTCATTTCAACTTGTCGCCAGAGGGGGCAGACGCCTTCAAAACTCCTGGGACTTACGCTACGCTCCTTTAACGCTCTGAAACGGATGGCCAAACGATGTCCCTCAGGATTTCCTGTTGGAGAGCAAATTTCATGGTACCATTATTAACAGCGAGTCATTTAGTCCCTGAAGCAACACAATGTATCCCTGATCAACAAACTAGCACAAGCGTGTTTGCTGAGTTACTTTTAAAAACTCCAGTTGTAAATAACACTACAAAATGTTTGTCTCATCAGTCCGTAGAAATTGGGTTATTTTTTGCCTGGCAGTGCTTTTAGCAGCGGCAGTCTCTCGTCGATCCCGTCGTCCAGTTTTTGTTCCTATTGTTTAGGAATGCAAATGATTCCAGTGTATAAGATGTTCTCTTTATGACCTCTCGGATGAGTCATCATTATGCTCTGTGAGTGGTTTAGGTAGGCTGGCCTCTTCTGGGAATGTTCACAGTTCTCCTCTGTTTTCTCCATTTGTGGATAAGGGCTTTGTTTTTGCCGCACAAATAGCTTAGTAAGCCTTTCAGGGCTAATGTGGCCTAAGTCTATGACTTGTATCTTGAATTAGCTCTGATCGGGGCAAGACACATTGCCTATTGAGATTGTTTAGTCTAATTCATGCTGTCAGAAAGCCTCTATTTGAGTGAGTTTTTGGATTGTACAGGTCTGGAAGTAGGAAACTGGAACTAAAACGTGTGGTTACCCACAATTATTTCTAGCTCTAACAAAAGCATCAATATATTTTTACATAGGGCAAGGTTGGTTTGAATATTTTCTTTCACTGATACATAAAATTATACTAATGTTATCTTAGTCTATAGTTGATATTTGTTGGATGATCTGAAACAGATGTGGCCAAAAAAGCAAAAATGGATCCAGTCTTTAAGGGGCCAAATACTTTATCAGTGTTTTCAGCGTTGTATATTTAGCTTTGTATTCAGCATTCAAACTGCAAACTGGAATTTAATCCAGCAAGTTTAATTAGGTGTTGAATATGCCATTTGTCTTTTTATTACTTAAACCAGACAGTTTCATTGTTAACAGGGTTTGAATAGAGCAGATGAGACCAGAGACACATTCTCTTGTGTGCAACCTAACCTCTGTTAAGGCCCACAATCGCCTTCTTTCCACAATTTTTCTTTGTTTCTTTCTGTTTCTTTATTTTCATGGCAAAATCCATGAAAAGAGGAAATTTCTGATGATTTTGGCGTCCCATGCACAGAGAAAGCTAGTGTTTCTCCGCTTTGATAAATTTAAAAGATCAAAATAATTGTGTTTTCATTGGTATGTGTCCCCCATCCTGCTGTATTCCGCTTACAGTATAAAGTTTCCATCTAAAACACAATGTCCCAAATGTGTCACAATGTACACAGGTTTTATTTTAGATGCAAAATCAAACTTTGGAGGACACTTTTATCTTTTTTGCTGTTGACAGTATTTGTCTTTGAAAGGAGGATCATTCAGATTCCCCGAGCTTGCATGGATATTTTAAATTAAACATCATAAAGGTGATCTCTTCAACTTCCAATCATTTTAGCAGTTTCTGAAGAGTCAGACATTCAAAACATTGTCATCTAACCCTAGATTGACTTCGGGAACAGTGAAGAATTGTTCAGCTCTGGTCAATTTCTGTGGCAAACTGTCTCTGAATGAGATTTTCCTTCGTGACTCTCTGAGCGTTGAAGATTTTCTATATCGTTTTTTTTATTTACAACCCCTAGTATGCTGTTTTGGATCAGCCTAATTTTTTTATCCATCTTATTTCACTGGGAAAGTAGAGCACTGAGCTCAAAGCTACAGATGAAATGGCTGTAAGAAAACTACAGGTGGGGAAAAAGGACTTTTCTTAGCTTTTTTGTCATTTAATCTTTCAGTTATTAAAACCGATTTTATAGCAAATAATGTTAACCTTGGGAAATAAAGAAATGCACTTTTCACATCTTGATTTCATTAGTGAAGAAAAACAAAACATATCCTGACCACGGGTTGCACAGTTGGCAGCACTGTTACCTTTCAGCCAGCAGCTCCAGGTTTTTAATGTTTCTGAGTGGAATTCACAGGTTCTCCCTGTGCACCGGTCGGTTCTCTCTGGGTACTGCAGCCTTCTTCCACATTCTCTCTAAATTTCCCTTAGGTAGGTGTGTGCGCATGCATGGTTGTTAGTCCTGCGTGTTTCTGGTTGCCACTGCCAAGGTGTACCCTACCTCTTGCCCAAAGACCATAGAGAGAGGGTTCCTTTGCTGTTTCAGGAGCTGTACGACTTTCGTAACTGGTTAAATCACGAATCATTCCCTCTGTGAGAAAATCCTGAAGGAGAATGCCTGAAACACTTAACAGCAGTTGTTGTCAGCAACAACTGCTGTTAAGTGAACCCTGAATAATCTTAACACAAGATGAAATATCACTCCAAAACTCTTAATGCATGACTTTTCACATTTGTATTTATCATGATTTCTGCTGTGTTAGTTTGTAAATTCATTGGATTACCCCAGCCTTTCATGAACACCCTGCTGCGAAATTCAACCAGATACATTTTTCTTCTGTTGTTGATGCCTTCAGGCATGCTGCACAATGTTGTTGTTTTTTTGTTCTCATTCATTTTCTTTTTCAGTTTTTTGCATTTTTGAAGATTGAAACGATTTTATAGAAGCATAGGAGTCTAGATTAAAGCATCTATAATCTTTTTTAGCTGTAGCGAAGACGGAAAGATTGATTTATGACATTTTTTTCTAGGGAATTTGCATTTTTCGGAAAAGCTGCTGGACTTGAAACGGGTTTAATTTCAGGAATTGTGCTGACTTGGAAGATATAAGCTAATATGGTTCCATAGGTCAGTGATTCCCAAAGCCCCAAATGGGAAGGGTTGGGGGGGGGGGGGGTTATCTTCAAACAGACTCCAGAAAGGAAATCAAATTAAAAGTTACTCAGTGTTAACATGTTTTTCACCTCATTGTTAAAAGAGAGAGAAAAAATAATTCCTAAATGAAGAAAAAAAACTACAGTGGGTGTTAGGGTTGTTAGTGTAATTCAGCCAGTGGTAATTGGGGTCACAGATCACTTTCACAGTAAATTTGTGGGCTGGAAACTGGAAAGTTTGAGATGCTCTCCTGTAGAAACTGGGCTGGTGGTTAAAAGCCTTTTCTGTCGAGCTATTAGACAATGTTTTAGTTGATAATTAAGGCACTATACAGAGCTTTCTTGTAAAACGTTGGTGGAATAACAGAAAATGTTTATTTCATTCTTATTGCATTTTCATTTCTTGAGACGTGCTGCACCAAAAAAAAAGAAAAGAAGGAAGAACCAAATTTCACAGATACGTTGTTTGGACAAGTGTGTTAAGGGTACGCGCCGTTCCTGCCGCAGAATGACACAGATCTGTTTCAGGGTTCTCTCTCTCGGCCTCAAAAACGATTAGCCACTGTGGCTAATTGTCAGCAAATTCAATTAACCACATACAAAGTTGATTAGCCACAATTACAGCATCTGTTATATAAAAAAAAAAAACATCCCTGGTTTAAACTGAACTCAAATGTAATTTAGTACAAGCTTAGAGAAATAACTTTGAGGAAGGATTTTGCAGACTAAAAGAAGCAGTAGTGTAGTGTAGTGATGGCAAAATCCCAAATTGTGTATTTTTAAAAAAGCAATTACTAAAACACATTTTCTTTTCTTTTTTCAGCACTGTTCTGCTGACAATAAATACATAAAACAACTTACAGCTGCATTCACATTCTAGCTAACAACTCCAAAACTAGAACACTTAATGTTACTACAGTCATGATCAATAAATTAGTTATTAATATTATTGAAAAGTTCATTTTATTCAGTAACTCAGTTCTCTAAGGGAAACACGTCATGTAGATTAACTCATACTGATGATGTTTTAAAGCTTTTATTCTGTTAATTCAGATTTTTATTCCACCACTGGTTGATAAAAAGACAGCATTTAGGTTTGGAATGAGACCAATAAAAACATTTTTCATGCTGAAATGCTGAATTATGTTTAATACCGGTTTAAAGGTTGTTATTTTGTTATGTGTTTGTTTTTCGTCAAAAGGTACATTTAATCTGACAGAACATTCATTTCTAAGAGGCTTGTTTAATTTCTTGAATGTGACTGTTTCTGCCCATCTCTGACAGGAAGAAATATGACACAAAGTTAAGTCTGGATATTTTAGTTCTGTCTTATAGAAACAAAGACAGAGAGGAGAATCACCTCTAACCAAGACGTTCCTTGATAAAAACTAGTAAATGAGGTGTGGATATATTGTCTCACAAAATACATAGAGGGAGCAAGAGGAGAAAAATTGAGATGTTTTGGAGCTGCAGTTTTTTTACCCTTTTGTTTTTACATTGGTATTAAAAAAGGTAAGATTGTACTGTCTATGACTCCGTTGCTGAGGAGATAAAATTGTTGCTAGATCGTACACTGATCCTAGGGACTGGCCTATGGTGAGGGAGGGGCATTTTGAGTTTTTTCTTATACATACCCTGTTACTCCTTTAGAAAATAAGACAAATTCTGTGTTTTGTGCACACTTTGGTGTCTGGTTTTTCTCCCTCGGCAGTGCTAAGCTCTAGGCTCATAGACAGTCGAGGATTTTTAAGAGTTAACCCAGGCAGCTTTAAAAAAAATATATATATATAACGGGCCTGCTGTTAAGTTTCTTAAATATTACATTTTGTTTAAAGCTCACCATAACAGCTTGCGGGGAAAAACAAGATGACTGTTCCTTCTGTTCCACCATGTCTACCTAAAGCATTCACACACCTTGAGCTTTTTTACATTTCGTCACAGTACAACCAATGATTTTTGCTCTCCGTGTTAAATCATGAAGAAAATGAAGAAAAACGTCAGAATAACATCACAGAAAAAAAGACAAAAAAAATTCAAACTAGCAAATTGGTGAAATAACCTGGTTACATGTGTTACATCCAGAAACAAATACGTTATTAAACAAGTTTTGTTTCATTTTCATCATTCGATCGTAGTCTGTTAGCATGGTGCAGATGTTGCCAAGTCAACATGTGCGCCCTCTACCTTGGAGGAGGTCTCAAACTCCAGGACATTGTGAGAACATTGTGGACCTTTCAGCCACTCCTAAAGAAAGGAATCCCCACAGCATGATGCCGCCACCACCGTGCTTCATGGGGAATGTGTATTCAGGCTGATGTGCAGTCTGGCATACGTCCACAGTTCTGTTTGTTGGCCAAAAAGTCCAACTTTGGTCAGATTGGACAACGGCGACCTCATGGCCTGAGGTAAAATGCTCATGAGACGTCCTTGTTTTATTTCTTAGCCCTCTTCTCTAAATAGCAGATTCGTAGAGGGCACAACTAGTAGTTGTCACCTTCCAGAATTTGTGTTTTTTTATTTATTTTTTTTCTGGTTGGATTTTATTTATGGTTAACAAATTTAAAGGGAACTGAAAACCAACGGCGGCTATACCTTTCAGTCTTCTATGAGTAAAACATCTAGAAAATGATGCATTGTTGTTTTCATTCCCCTTTTCTTAGGGGCTTTAACGAATAACTTATTTATATTTAACTTCTTTGTTGAAAATAAAGGCAGAAAACTTTCCGTTTTGTACAATGAGCCAGCCAGGTGACCTGCTGGTGTGTTTACTCCGTGGCCAGGCCTGCGGTCTGATCCGGCGCCCACGTGTGACCCGTTGGTGAGAGTGTGAAGGGGCAAAGCTAGGAAAGATTTTACCTAAATAGATTTCCACCGAGCGCATCTGTGGGGCCGCAGGATGCAGCGGGTAAGGGAGAGAGGACCTGAAAAGGTCATGAAATCTTCCACAAATCCGCCCTGAGTGCATTCAGAGCGAGTCGCGGCAGACGATGAACGGCCATCCTCTCTGTCCTGTGTGACAGAGAGAATCAGCAGGTGGCCAGGAAGCTGCGAGGGTACAAAAGCGAATCTCTGGCCGAAAATGATATGAAACTACGAGGGAGAGGGGTGGGGGGCAGTAGAAAGAAAGGTGGGGGCGTGAATAAAGTGTGTGAGCTGCCCTTCGTCTCAGGTGGGCTCTCAGAATGCTGCTCCTACAGAGCGACGGGAGACAGCAGGTTGAAAACATTCAAAGAAGAAGAAAAGAATCAATGGCTCCTGCTAGTTTGTTCCTTTTTTTTTTCTAACTAGCGCTTGCCGCTTTACTTCAGCCATGCACACCACTTCCTGGCCCCCTCCTATTGCGCTCCATTTTTCCTCCACTTTCAGCTTTTTGTTCTCCTCTTTTCATCTCTCCGTTCTAGAGAGACGACAGCAGGAGAAGTGAAGCACATAAAAACAGCCGACTGAGAGCAGCTTTCCATTCTGAAACTCCACTTTGGACTTATCTCTTCTCCAACTTTTCTCCCTTTTATACGTCTCTTCCTACCTCCTCTTTTCATCCCGATCTCCATCCCTGCCCTGCAGCTTTTTTTTTTTTTTTTTCTTTCAATATATTACAACCTAAGCTGAGCAGGTGCCCAATATCAGGCTTTTTTATTAAAAATCTGATATTGGCTGGCCACAGTCATCCACTTGTTTGACAATGGCAATATCTCTCTGTTCCCAGTTAGTCCATTTGCCTAATGTTATTCTTTCACCGCGCGGTCCGGAGGAATGGCTTCAGCTGGGTGTGGGAGGATTTCACTCAGCCTTCTGAATAACTTTCATTGAAGCCAGCTTCAGTCCTCCTTAAGGAGCAGCTTATTCAACTCAAGGAACTAAATTACTTTTCGTGTGCACTGTTGGGCTTTAGGCTTCTCTAGAGGGTTCCCAGGCAATAAAGTGGGTTCATCCCGAACGAAAGAAAAAAAAAAAAATCTAATTATAAAGTTGCTGAAAAATATCAAAGCGACTTGTAGGTAAAGTGAAAAGTAAATTGCAAAAGTTTTTTGGCGCTGTATTTCACCCGCATTTAGATTTACTGTCAGTTTTAACTAAAGTAAAATGCCAACCTGCACCTTTAAATGTAACGACCATCTTCCAGTATTTCTGTATTTTAGGCAGTCCCATACACAGTGAAAATATATACAGTGGTTGATTAACATAATTATTTTTTTTTTATAAATCTTAGGCTAATAATTTAGTCTGAGGTATAGAAACCATCCAAAAACAGAGATAAAAGCCTATTGTTCCACATTTTCTATGTAGACCAGTTAAAAACTAAGTACACTGAGGTCGCAAAACAGTTAAACTTATCTGTCAAATTGTCTTAGACGATGAGATTCCACAAAAGATCCTGGAGTGACCAAACTTATCTCTATGGCTTAGTAATAATCCAGTAACAATATATATTGATCGATAGACGTGTGGTACAATAGAAAAAAATAAAGTCAATAAAAAGTTCAATAGAAGTACAGTTTTCCTCCCTTTTTCTTTTAAGGTTAATACTACAGTTATTACATCCTCCCAGCCAATCACAACACAGGCCCAGAAATGCTCCTTCTCCAAGCTCCGCCCCCTTCAAAGAGTTCAGAGAGAACCTTTTCACTTCAAAAGGGGTTGAGTTTGAATTCAGCGTTTTAAAGAGGTCATGAAGCAACAGCATAAAATGGCCAGGGCTGCACTTAAAATATGTTTTGAATGTGTTGATAATTAACGAGATCAATCAATATGATTTCTATTTTACCGATACACTTTTTTCTACATTGTCCAACCATACTATAGAGTACACAGTAACATATCTCTGCCCCTCCCCCACTTGTTGCTGACCAACCCAGCTCCTTAGATAAGTACCTGCTGATGAAAAAACATGGTCAGTCACAGTGTGAAGACTAAAGGAACGCCACCTAGTGTCCCACTCAGAAAATAACGCGGTTTTAAACCTAGAGTTAGCTGTCTGTTACGCAGCTGTTTGCAGGCTGGCTACATGAGCAGATAGCCTGACTAATGTGTTGTAATTTGTCTTACTGTGTGAAGAGCAGAATGCTGAACTGGTACACGGTGTGTCCGATACTAAAATGCAGCACAACAATAAATGAGTGGTACAGATATATGAGCAGTTAGTTTGTTTATACAAAAGAAAGGAATGATTAACTCTGAACAAAATATTGTAGCTACTGTTAGCCGAAATAAAAAAAAGTACATTAGAATCATCCTTCAAAGCTTTTATCCTGAAGGTTTTTTTTTTTTATCTTTGCATATGGATTAAATTTATCTTTGCTGTTATGTTTAATCAGATTTTTCAGTGAAGTCAACTTCATGTCAAAATACTGAGGAATTTATTCCAAAATGGCCAAAATTTGATTTGTAATACCGAACACAAGACTCACAGAGAGTCTCCTGGTCAGTTGGCCGCATTGCCAATTTGTATCCATGAGGACCAGTTTGTTCATTCTTTTAAACATTTCACAGCTGGAAAGAAATCACATTTGGATCAGTATACCTAAACCATTAGATCTCAGTTCAGTTTACTTCGTAGCGGAGTATTTCTTATGAATTCTGGAGATAAATATTGCCGTATAATGTTCTATTCTATGAAGACTTATCTCTGTTCCCCTCAGTTTGTTGACTCAATTCAAATTCAAAAATACTTTCTTGATCCCATGTTATAATTCATATTAATAATTAAAGAGTTATCTTAGACAGTGATTGCCATCGGCAGGAGACTCTTCGGCAATAAGCTGCATAGTGGCCCCTGTTTAAATAATAACATACCATAACATGCTGAGTGACCTCCTGCTGATAAATATTATATTGGACTCATGATGAATTTTCCTTACAGTAAACTATGAGTAGATAATAGTAATGACCTGAAATGCCGGCGGATGGATATGCATTGAGCTTCCTGTTGCAGACGGCTCCACAGAAACGACCAGCAATGCTGAGCTGTGGGAGGGCGAAGGGTCGACATGCCTGGCATCCGCCCTGTTTGCTTACCCACAAAACCGCGTGGTTCACTGTGTAACTAAAGCGCATTAAAACAACACCACGGCTGGTTTTAAAATGGAGAAACTAAACTGCAGATTTTTACCTGTTTTCTCCGGCAGCGAGTCTTGGCCCGTGAACCGATTCTCTCCCACTTTTACCATCCTCGCTGTCCACGACCTTTTGTCCTTAAATCATCTATCTGTATGTCCGGCCCTCTGTCCCTTTCTCCCTTTTCCCCTATTTGCCAGAATCATCAGCCACAAGGTCGCTGACCCGCTTAGCAGCTGCGGAACACCATAACAGATGCTCAGAGAGTCTGTGTCTCCGTCGACTTACGACAGGGTTGGAAATGGATTAGATTTATGGTCCGGGGTGGAAACCGTTGGCTTTTTTTCTTGTTAGTTTTTTCGGTGAGGGTTGTGTGGGGCTGATTTAAGGGGCTGGAAGTAGGGTTTATGTTCCGGGGGCCAAGGTGGGATTAAAACATCTGTGGATGGCGAGGACAAAAAAGGGTTTTTTACAATGCAGCGATTGCCAGACTCCAAGCTTTTGTAGGTCAAAGCCAGTTCAAGAAAGATTATAAAAAATAAAGTAAAAAAAAAAAAAAGCAGGAGGCGGGTAGTGTTGAGTACATTGAAAAGGTCGCTGTGTTTGAACAGGATTTGTTGTGTGGTCTTAGCTTGTGGACTTCTGGCAGCCTGCCTTTTCCCTTTGCCGTCTGTTACTTTTCTTTTAGGCTCTGTTGAGTCTGCTAAATAGGTTTTGGAGGGCGAGTCGATTCAATGTTGGAAAAGGATCACACGGACGACGACAGCAACCAAACGGTATTTTAAACTTACAGGTTAGAAATGTGTGATGAAATGTAATGTGGATATGCTGGTAGTTTGGAAAGAGGGCTACCTAGAAAAATAATAAATGCTGTCTTGTTGCAATGTGATTTTTTTTACTGTGCAGCCCTAGTTCTGATTAAAAATATATTCAAGTTGTGACAAACTTGCTGTTTTAAAAAAAGACATGCACTTTATAGCCAAACGTATTCGCTCACCCATCCAAATCATTGAAACCAGGTGTTCCAGTCACTTCGATGGCCACGTGTGTATAAAATAAAGCACCTCTGCATGCAGGCTGTTTCTACAAACATTTGTGACAGAATGGGTCGCTCTAAGAGGCTCAGAGAACTCCAGAGTGGTTCTGTGATGGGATGCCACCTGTGCAACTAGTCCAGTCGGTACATTTCCTCGCTACTGAATTTTCCTTAGTCAGCTGTCAGTATTATAACAGAGTCAAAGTGATTCTGCCACAGATCCACAAAGTGTATGCTGATATTTTAATATTCTGCATAATAGACACTTGAAAAGTGCTTCTACATTTAACAATATACCTCAAGATGCACTGCTAAGAGCCAATCGAGGGACAATTGGCCAGTTGTGATATCTGGCTAACAGTGTTTCGTTTTGCTTCTAGTTTTAAACAAAAGATTCAACATGGGTGTGTTTCTACTGCAGGGACATTCAACAGACCTTAGGTGAATAATTAAGGGAATCTTTTTCTTTGCAATTAAACCTCATCCTGTTTCCTACCCCTTTTCTTATCATTCACTCCTTTTTGTCATCCGGATCATGCTCAGTGTTTTCATTGTCCAGCAGAGATTCCAGTAACTCCGTGGACTCTAAAGTTTGTTGACGGCAAAAACCCCTTTTAATTTACCCAACAGTTTCCATTCAGCTTAACATTCGGGTGCTAACAACCTATTTTTGCCAGAAGTCTTGCAAAAGATTGCTGTTATAATAAAATAAATAAGCTATTTTGGCTTTTTTATGTCATGATGTCCATAATTTAATTCACATTTGACCACAATCTGTCCTTACGGCTGTAATGGAGAGATGAGGTTGGGTTTGTAATAGCAGAAAGGATAACACTCTATCCTGTCTGCTATCTGCTTAACATTAAAAAAAAAACTTTAATAAGGATTAGTAATTAAGTAAATGTTTCAGACAAAATGTCTGTTCATTTAATGGATAAAACATCAACACTTATAGGCTGATGTGTGCGGCTTTAAGGCTGTCGCCAACGGTACCAAAATGAGGCGCAGCAAACCTCTCCACACGACACAATCAGACAAAACGTGAACATATGCCGCTTTTTATAGCAGGCGGTAAAGAGCCGTTCATTTCTAATCTTCTGTAGGTTCCAGCAATGCTCAGACTAGACCAAAATCTCTGTTGAATCTCAGTGATGTAGAATGAGGCTGGTTCTGAAGGGACCGACCGCTGCTGACAGTTGGCCCTGCAACAGCCTGCAAATGAGCGCCTAGCAGTGCTGTCAGTGCACCTGCATTTAACTCTAATGCCTTCGGGAGGAGCCATTTAATACGACTCTAATTTTATTAGCCCAGCGAGGAGGCGGAGCGGCGTGTGGGTTTTCTTGCTTTCTGTGCATGAAGTCGCTCGCCAGGCATCGATGAACACTGTCAACGCCCACGCTGCACCCCTTATGTCTTACACATGCTCTTTGACTCTTCTGTTTAACATCCAGGATTCATTTGCAGTCTGGAATAAAGTCTGGAGTTTATTTATGTACACCTCCAGAAATATATCGAGAAAGGCTGAGCAAATTCTATGTTGCTGTTCTTTTGGAATTAATTCCTTTTGTCATTATTTAATCCATCCGTCCGTCCATCTCACTCCAGTCTGCGGTTTCTTCCTTATTCAAATACTGACCTCTGTCAACAGGTCTGCATTCAACTCAGAAATGGTATTTATACTTTAAAAATAGGCCTAAAAGTGTGGAAGATTCTAAAAGTATGGAAGTATAAAATGTTGACATGAAAGATAAACGTTTTCTGTTCTGACTTTCTGTGACAGATTAAACCAGAACCGCTCGGGTTGGGCCGCTGAGCTACGCCTCATTGGCTTTCTGACGCACAGATGCTGTTTTCAAAGCGGCCGGTTGCTGCTGTGTTGCAACACTTACATCAAGCGCTGCCGTGTTTCCTGTGATGCTTTATCTAAAAATACATTCAGATCTCCCATACAACAAAACTCATCAATAAAATAAATACAGAACATTTCTTTAGTGGCGTCATTGCATAATTGAATTGCGAAAATCTCATTTTGTCCCGCATTTTTATTTCTTTTTTTTTTTTTTTTTTTTTTTGCCGTGATGAGGATTAAGAGAACACAGCAGCGCTTGCAGCAGACAGCCGATCTACCAAACATACACCCGGCTGGCTGATAAACCCTGACCAAATGTGATCAGCGAGCTTGTGCTTGACGTCAGCGGTCGCGGGATTATTTAGCGTTTGATACGAGCGAGGCAGCACATCAACACTTGCTGACTTGCGTAATGACCTGCGTGATGGGGGGACCGGGACATTTTCCTGTAACCTATTTGGTTTCATGGCAGAATAAAGGACGTCATCGTTTGATTAGTGACTGCGCTTTACGTCTTTACCGTTTTCTTAATTCCTTCACTTGCACAAGCCTAGTTTCTGTCGAATGCAGCTGGATGACGTATACTGATCTTTTAGTATAAAGCTATCTCCAGCTCTGCTTGTTCTAGGAATCCTCATCTTTATACGTTTAGAACGCAACTCTAACAGAATGACTTCATGGACCTCCTCTTGTGTTTGTGACGCCTGACCTCCTGTGTTCTCGTCTTCTGACCGGCAGGTGTGGAACACGGCGCGGCTCCTGCGACAGACGGCGTCGTTGTGAGGTGAAAGGCCAATAAAAACTGTCCCGTTGCCATGGGGAAGCAGAACAGCAAGCTGCGGCCTGAGATGCTGCAGGACCTCCGGGAGAACACGGAGTTCTCCGACCACGAGCTGCAGGAGTGGTACAAGGTACGCATGCACCGCTTCCCCCCGCTGTTTGCGGATTTAATAGCTAAAAATTTGCCGCATTGGCGTTCGTCAGAGAACTTGATTCTTCCATGAGAAATAGAAACTGTGTGATCATCTGGTTTTAGTTCACTGTTCTCTGAAGAGAAACACAGGATCTTGTGAGAGGATTCAGACCATGTTCTCCACGAACCTTTACGTATTTAGACAGTTTTGGGTGTGTGTTCCCTGGCAGCTTTGCAAATTACAAATGTTTTGCTCATTCTGGGCCAAACACTTCTAGTCAGATGACTAGAGACCCTCTAACAACCTCAACTTCTAAGTCCTGCATCTAACTCTGTATTTATCCAAGCTGAGGTCTTACAGCGCAAAGCAGGTTTCCCTCCAGGACTGTTCTGTATTTAGCTCCAATCCTGACAAAAAACCTCCTCACAGCACAATGCTGCCACCATAATGTTAGATTATGGGGAAAGTGTGTCCAGGTCAATGTGTTAATTTTCCACCACACGTATCGTTTTCCATGTTAGCAAAACACTTTTTTCTTCTTCCTTCTTTTCTGTATTCCCTGTAGAGCTTCTGCCAAATAGGACTTTTAGGGTTTTCTTTCAACAAGGATTTTCTTCTTGCAACTCTTTGATCTAAGTCATATTATTGTAGCGCATGCCTAGGAGTTGTTTGGTCAACAAAATCCCCCACCTGAGCTGTTGATTTTTTCGGCTCCTCCAGAGCTGAGCTGCGGTGGGCCTTTTGGCTGGCTCTCTAATGACTCCTCTCCTCGGCCAGCCTGTCTGTTTAGGTGGACAGTCGTAACTTGTTCAGTTGGCAGTTGTGATATATATATATATATATATATATATATATATATATATATATATATATATATATATATATATATATATATATATATGTATATATATATATATATATATCACAACTGTGTGTGTGTGTGTATATATATATATATATATATATATATATAATATACATTCAAAAAGTTTGGGGTCACATTGAAATGTCCTTATTTTTTAAGGAAAAACACTGTACTTTTAAATGAAGATAACTTTAAACTAGTCTTAACTTTAAAGAAATACACTCTATACATTGCTAACGTGGTAAATGATTATTCTAGCTGCAAATGTCTGGTTTTGGTGCAATATCTACATAGGTGTATAGAGGCCCATTACCAGCAACTATCACTCCAGTGTTCTAATGGTACAATGTGTTTGCTCATTGGCGCAGAAGGCTAATTGATGATTAGAAAACCCTTGTGCAATCATGTTCACACATCTGAAAACAGTTTAGGTCATTACAGAAGCTACAAAACTGACCTTCCTTTGAGCAGATTGAGTTTCTGGAGCATCACATTTGTGGGGTCAATTAAACGCTCAAAATGGCCATAAAAAGAGAACTTTCATCTGAAACTCGACAGTCTATTCTTGTTCTTAGAAATGAAGGCTATTCCATGCGAGAAATTGCTAAGAAATTGAAGATTTCCTACAACGGTGTGTACTACTTTACCTTCAGAGGACAGCACAAACAGGCTCTAACCAGAGTAGAAAAAGAAGTGGGAGGCTGCCTTGCACAGCTGAGCAAGAAGATAAGTACATTAGAGTCTCTAGTTTGAGAAACAGACACCTCACAGATCCCCAACTGGCATCTTCATTAAATAGTACCCGCAAAACACCAGTGTCAACATCAACAGTGAAGAGGCGGCTGCGGGATTCTGGGCTTCAGGGCAGAGTGGCAAAGAAAAAGCCATATCTGAGACTGGCCGATAAAAGAAAAAAGTTTAAGATGGGCAAAAGAACACAGACATTGGACAGAGGAAGACTGGAAAAAAGTGTTGTGGACAGATGAATCCAAGTTTGAGGTGTTTGGATCACAAAGAAGAACGCTTGTGAGACGCAGAACAAATGAAAAGATGCTGGAAGAATGCCTGACGCCATCTGTTAAGCATGGTGGAGGTAATGTGATGGTCTGGGGTTGCTTTGGTGCTGGTAAGGTGGGAGATTTGTACAGGGTAAATGGATTCTGAATAAGGAAGGCTATCACTCCATTTTGCAACGCCATGCCATACCCAGTGGACAGCGCTTGATTGGAGCCAATTTCATCCTACAACAGGACAATGACCCTAAACATTCCTCCAAATTGTGCAAGAACTATTTAGAGCAGAATCAGGCAGCTGGTATTCTATCGGTAATGGAGTGGCCATCGCAGTCACCAGATCTGAACCCCATTGAGCTGTTGTGGGAGCAGCTTGACCGTATGGTACGCAAGAAGTGCCCATCCAACCAATCCAACTTGTGGGAGCTGCTTCTGGAAGCATGGGGTGCAATTTCTCCAGATTACCTCAACAAATTAACAGCTAGAATGCCAAAGTTCTGCAATGCTGTAATTGCTGCAAATGGAGGATTCTTTGACGAACGCAAAGTTTGATGTAAAAAAAATCTTATTTCAAATACAAATCATTATTTCTAACCTTGTCAATGTCTTGACTCTATTTTCTATTCATTTCACAACGTATGGTGGTGAATAAGTGTGACTTTTCATGGAAAACACAAAATTGTTTGGGTGACCCCAAACTTTTGAACGGTAGTATATATATATATATATATATATATATATATATATATATATATATATATATATATATGTATATATATATTAGGGCTGGGCAAGTTAACGCGTTAATTTCGTGTTAATTCATTAGACTATTAACGGCGATATTTATTTTATCGCGCATTAACGCATGTTGCTCACATGCTTTCAGTCAGTGTCAGTCAGCAGGCGCACTGCAGCGCGCTGTCACGGAAGCACTCTCCTGCTCCCCCTCCCCTCTCGTACATGGCTCAGCGGCACCAGCCAATCAGCACGCAGGCTCAGCCTGGCCCGCCCACTCAGCTCTCACACAAACTTAACAAACAAACAGCTGAGAGAGACCGCAGCAGCAAAAAAACATGAACAAGGGAAGTAGCACCGTTTGGCTTTATTTTAATACCGTAAATGAAATCAAGCTGTATGTTTTGTAAAAAGCCGGTTCATTTCAGTGGAAACACAACAAATTTATCTAAGCACGTGAAAAAACATGAAAACGTCGAGCCCCAGAAACGGAGAGAGGAGACGAAACTTCTCTCATTGCCCCGACAGACCCACAGACTGACGTCTCTGACTGAGGCGTTTCAGTCCTCCATGGAACATCCAGGTAGATCAGTGGATGGATGGATGGATGGATGGATGGATGGATGTTACTGGAGCCCACACATAACATGTAATTAAGACCTTGAAAGAACCCAGTACATATATTAAAAAGTGTTATTTAAGATAAGATAACATTAGCTAATCCTTTTTTTATCCCACGACGGGGAAATTTATAGGATTAAAGCAACAGGCAGGTGCACACAACACAGACAAAATTACATAAGGATTGAAATATATAAGAGGTGGATTAGCGAAAAAACACTGAACATAACATTATTATTATTATTATTATTATTATTATTATTATTATTATTTAATTGTAATAATAAAATAATAACCACAAAACCCAAAAGGTCAACAGTTTCATGATACATCAAGCTTAGGGACTGGCTAATATACAGCAGGTCAAAAAAGGCCATATTTTGGCTGCAGTGCTTGCTGTTCTCTTATGAAGAAAAGATCAAGTAGTGCACTAAATTCAATAGATGGGTTGAAAATATCCAGTATAAAATAAGTGCTACAAATGTTACAACACTTTTGTTCATATGGCAGCAGAACATTAAAATAAAAGTGCTCTTTACACTACTTTTGAATTCATTCTTGGAGTTTGTAAATACAATGCGATTAATCGCGATTAATCAGGGCGATTAATCGCGATTAAATATTTTAATCGTTGCCCAGCCCTAATATATATATATATATATATATATATATATATATATATATATATATATATATATATATATATATATATATATATGTGTGTGTGTGTGTGTGTGTATATATTTCTTTCTTTCTTTCTTGACCTGTATGCTCTGTTCCTTGGTCATCATGATCTTGATTGTTCTCTAGTCTTCTTTAAAAAAGAACCCTGAGGCCTTTACTGGCCTCAGGCATCCGTCAAACTGTGCTTCTCCCATCAACTCAGTTGCTAAACTGAGCCAGGCAACATGCGTCACTACAGATGTGTTGTAATTTCCTACCATGGCTGTTATGTAGATCTTGTTCCACCACTGCTGTGCTGAAACAAATGAGCAGGCCCTTTACATATCAACATGTGCCCAGCTCCTGGTGGAACAAGGGCTTCCATGCGGACAGAAGCGTGCACACCTCCAAATTGTACATGGTCTGGTAGTTGACAGAATGAAGGAGGTATGTCAGGCTGCATTTCACATAAACATGCATTATAAAGACATAGTGATGAGGAGGGGTATAAAGGAGTAGGGAGGCAAGTAGAAGAATGATGGAAATCTGGGAACAGCAGCTTTGCAGGTTAATGACACAGTTCCACAATAGTCAAAACACAACTCATAAAAACCCTGGCTGCATAGGATCAGCTAACATTAACCAATGAAACACAAGTTTTGGATGTAGTGCATGATTCTTTCTGACTGTACTGATATGCAACTGAAATGGGTTAAAATTATAGATCGGGATGACATTGTCAGTATTGGGCTGCAATCTCATCAGAAACCCCCGTCTGACCTGTCTGATTATTGTCACCAAAGGCCACTGGCGCTACATATCTCAAAATAGTATTAATAACAAAATGCTTTTGCTGTAAAATCTGGTTTTCCAGTGATGTTTGAACTATCATAGTGGTCTTCAAGACCATAATTCGGTCTTAATCCAGTGGGAAAGTAACCTTATTGGCATTAAAAAAGCCTTTTTCACTAAATGTTTGATTCTAGCTCCTTAATATTCTGGATTTCTAATGATGAGGGAAACAGTTTATCTAGATAGATCACTGGATTTGACTTATTATTCTTGCAGGCATATGTCCCCATTCCCATTTTAATTTTATTGTCTGTTGGAGCACTGTTTTAAACAAAAAATTGTTTTTTTATAGCTCTTCACAATCCTGACCAGTGCTCATATTCACAAAGAATCCTGAGACTAAAAGTAGCTCTTAGTGGTGTCATTTTAGGAAAAAATATTTGTTTTAGGATGTTACCTCGGTAAGATAGAAGTTATTCACGAAGCATCTTAGGCCTTAAGAGAGTTCTTAAAGTAAAAAATGTTAGAAGTAGTGAGGAGGACGTCTAGCAAGCCTAAACGTGTTTTAAGTAGGAAGATGGTGGAAACAGAGAGAGCTGATTGGCTGATCCAGCACCTGAACAATGGAGGAAATGAGCAGATGACCTACTTTAGGAAACCATACAATTAATAATATGTAGATAAGATCAACTTTATCATATCCAAAAAAAAAGGAAATTAATTAGTTTAACCAGGCCCACGAGTGAAAGGCAGTTTTTGTAATGTAAATTTATTAAGGATAAACAAATAAAAGGAATAATATGGAATAATAATCCATAATAAAAAGTGGAGAAATGCACAAAGAATAAAGTACTGAGGATTTTATTTTATTATTAATTTTTTTTTAATATTCTCAATAATAAACAATGCTGAAGAAATGTAAAAAGCTCCAAAAAAATATATACATACTCTAGATAAAATAGGTAAGGAAGCATCTTCTGTATTGTTCATGATGTCAGTAGCCTAAAAGCTCATCTAGAAGTTTGCTTGTGTGATGCCATCTCCTCGCTTTTGATTACTGCGGTGCTTCTCATTTACCAGGCGTGTATGTTAAAGCTAAAAAGAATCGTGGAGAAAAAGACACATTGAAAGACACAAAGTGCTTCAAATTCGCCCTATTTGCACCGTGATCCTGGGACCAATTTACCTTTCAACACTCCTGTATTCTCAGAGGTGCTGCTCCTCTCTAGTTTCAGCTTGATACAAGCAGGCAATCCCAGTAACATGTTGACAGCTGAGTGCACATTAATATCAAATAGATGTATTAAAACGACCAGGATGGTGAGTAAAAATAATCAAAATAATGATAAAGATGTAAATAAGGTGCGTTGAAGGATTTTGACGCTGCGTGACAATTATTTCATTTTGCTAAGTTTCATCATCATGTCACAGATTTCTTAATCCAGTCCAATCAGTTAATTTCTCTCCGTTGATTACTAGGACAGAATTTTTTTTCTTGTAATGTCAACCAATCAGAGCTCTTAAAAGACAGCATCACACCTAGCAACGGGGTCAACCACACCTCCTCACTAAGATAAAAATGTCTACGTCTCCTTGCTCACACTGCAAAAAGGGAACTAAAAGTAGGTAAAATCATCTTGAAATTAGTGTATATTTCTTTGATATGAGCTGGTAAATCATTCTATCTGCCAATGGAATAAGATTTTCGTACTTAAAGTAAGAACAATTCATCTCTATCATCTTATTTCAAGTGCAGGATATCTAATTATCCTATTTTAGGGCTGGAAATTCTCATTCCATTGGCAAATAGTCTTATTTAGCTTCTCAAATCAAGGAAAAATATACTAATTTTAAGAAAATTTTACTTACTTTAAGTTCCCTTTTTGCAGTGCAGAGTCGCTCTCTGCAGCTTTCTGAATGGCTCTGAAGCTGAGAATCCTGGGTAGGAATCTTTAGGCTAAGAAAGGAGCTCTCTGAGGGGACTCTGAAGTCTGAATCTTTGTGAACACGGGCACAGATTCTTTTAGATGCTTTAAAGCCTGATTTCTTATTACTACCGTGGCAGGCCTACCAGTGTTTAGGAACCTGGTCCCAAATGCTGTTCATAGATCCAGCTGAAAATAGTGATTTTGAGTACAGCTTCAAGCAGTGCACTGACCTACATTCATTATGTGATGATTAGACAGACTGCTTAAGTTAGTCCTGTGCTAAAGCTTTAAAGACGATTGTTATCATATTGTCTTTGTATTTGCCTGAAATTGGTCAGCTTAAAAGGTTTGAACACGAGGCTCCAAAAATTGGAAGTGGTTGTTGGTCCCCACATGCTCTCATCCGGCCCATGATGAAGGTAGATCGTTCTCCAGAGCCGGTGCCATGAAGGAGCTAGTCTTTTCGGCACTGGAACCCGCGTCACTGTTTTAGAGAGGAAATCAATGGTGCTAAGCACTAGAACCAGCTTAGCACTGACGCTGGTTTAATTGAATACCCCCTAAAGTCACTGCCTTGTTTTATACTAATTACTCCACTGTGTTCAAAGCTGGTTCAGGATGCCACCCTGAGTCATGTTTCCAGTTTATCTTTCCTGTTTCTCCAGACTGAGAGTAACTGCTGCACAAAATGAATTAATCATGTTTGAATAAACTCTACTTTCTGTCATCTTAGATCAAAACCAACTATTCCTCTTCGATCGCGGTCAGCTTCCGTCACAGTAAGAAGAAAAAAAAACTGTATAAATGTTAGACGCACAGCAGGGGACTAAGTGATTTTGGCCCTTTAAAAGAAAATGACATGAAAAGTAAAAAAAACTGCTACCGAACAGATGTAGGAACACGGCGCATAAGTAAGGTTGAAGAGGCAGCGGTTGTGCTACAGACTGTGCCTGGATGGCAACCTTGGATTATTTGTCTCTGTCAGTGGCAGAGCGCCGTCCTCCAGATTTACCCTTGGAATGACCAAGTGCCGCTGCTGCCGGGCTGATCGCATCAATTACTCACTGTGTCCACGCTGTAGTTTTCCTTTCAAAAACTCTTTATGTTTCAGGCTCCTGACACATATTGTACATTTATATGCAAAACTATGTCGGAATCTGCCTGTAACTAGATGGGGATCGCCTTGAAGTTGCAGCAAAGTAGAAATCAGTTGAAAGCTCTGATAAACAGCTTTTACAGCAGCCCATACTGGGATAATTTGAATGGTTTGTTTCTTTTTTTTTGTTATCTTATTGTTTTTTTTGTTGGGTTATGGTGAGTAGTTATAAGTAGTCATGGGCTGTAATTAATTCTAACATGGTTTACAGTATCACTCCTGCTGCTAAACTTATTATAAAATACTGATTATTGGAGTTAAAATAGTATCATCTGTAATATTGATTTGCCGTTATTTTGGGTTTGATACATGGACTTGAGAAAAAACATTAAAAAAATTAAACCAACTATATTAAGTGCTACTTTTCAAAGTGTTTTTGCTCAGAATATTAACAATTTTGGCTGTTCTGCTTTATAAATTAACACTAAGATTATTACCAGTCTCCACACAGTAATTATCTTCTGTATGTCTATCTTTTTTTTATGGTGATTGGAAATCATTCCTAATCTATCTGTCTTAGAAGTAAGGAGAAAGTGCGGTAGCCTTTCAATCAGCTGACCATCGGCGGAGCAAAAGATAGGCAAGGCAAGTTTATTTGCATGGCACATTTCGCTTTAAAGTGCTGTTAATGAGCAGAACAAGAGAAAACATGGATGTGGAATAGTAGTGGTACGTCAAGATATAAGACCAGTTGGACTACAAACTTCAACATTAACACTTAGAGATAACTCTAAACAAAAAGGTTTTAAACCTTGATTTGAAGGAAGTTGTGGTTTCAGCAGTTTTACAGTCGTCCGTCTCCATGTAAGCAGTTTATTAATTTGAGGGTGAGTTACCCTTTAAACTATCAAGACAGTTTAGGTATTGCAGTATTAAAGTGGCCGTTTGTAAACCTCCTTACTTTTTCTAGAGACTTTTCCTTTGTTGTATCTGTCAAAACTGAACAATTCCCATGTTGCCAAGTGCAATTAAAACAGATACATACAGTACAAGAATGACTGAACAATCAAAACACATTATTTTCTCAGGAGATAAGAGAACCTCAGTCATGATCTGGCCTGTCTGCTGCCTTCATCCTGCTATTCCTCCTGATCTCAGTTGTTCATTAAGCCTGACGGACCGCACCTCTCCGCTGCATCAATCAAGCTCATCCATTGCACCTGTTTCTTCCCCTCTACAAGAATACCCATGTTCTAAACATGTGGCCCTGATGTGATATGCCTATAAAGTATATTTTATCCATTTTAATTGAGTTTCTCTGCATTGTTAAACTTGTTACTGAATACCACTTCATCGAACTACGTTAGAAAAGCACCAGCTTTTTTCATATGACTTCATATTCAGGATGTTGAAGAACTCAAGTTTTCACAGAACACATCCAGCTTGTCGTTTTCTTTTCTTTTCTTTTCTGGAAGGGAGTTCATGGGCTGTCAATCGGAGCCTGAGGCCAGAAAGCCGAGGCAAACACTGATGCTCTTTTACAGCCTGCAAAATGTCACAGACACGGCAATGAAAAAGATGGATTAACTGCATCGCCACGGGAACTCGCAGCCATCACTCGAAAGAATGTCTTATATAATGTTCAAAACCTAATTCCAGACTTCAGAGTGAGACAATGAGTTTGTCACCTTGTTGCGTCTATCTTGAAGGTCTGTTAAAAGAACATCTCTGAGACAGACTGACGTGACTTCCACTTCCCCTGGCTAGCAGAGCACCATCAGGCTTTATTAAATGTCTCTACTTCCTGAAACGGAGATACAGCTTTTGCCCTCAGCTTTTAAAGACTAAGCTGCTTTTCAAAGAGATCTTCTGCAGTCTGTTCACATTTCATCCAACATTTTCAGACTTTCAACACTGCTCAAAGTCATTTTTACACCAAAAAGGATTTTTTTTTAACTTCTTGTTTAAATGTGAATATTAGCTGGTATGTTATCGCCCAATAGAATAACAGAATGTGTTACAGGGGGCATATCATATAAAAAAACACTTTTTTAGCCCTTAAATACATTTTGTGGCTTACTTGGAGTCTCTAGGATTGAAGATTTGAATGTAGTCTGTCCAGGTGCTGCATAGATATATTTATATTCTTTCTGGGCCATATTTTTAAAGCTGTTCACTTATCTCTGTTCCCTTTGACTTTTTTAAACAATTACGTCGCAGTTTTAGCTGCGGAACTGCTGAGCCAGATCATGGACTTCTGACTTACCAAGTTCATGAGTTTGCCATTTTTATTTCAGAGTGATTGTGTAGTGCAAGCTCAATGATGCTGAAGCTACAAGTCGATGAGTCAAAAATTTGGTTTATTCATTACATTGCTCCCCCAGCATTTACAAAAATGGCCAAACGGTTTGGAGTGGAACACTCTGCGACCTGGAGGAGGGCGGGTTTGGAAGAGCCTCATTCAGATTTAAAGAGACAGCACCAAAACCAGTTGTTTTCAGACACACCATGAACAGGGGTGAAAAGGTTGAATGTGGGGGTAAATTTCTAAGGAATTCAGACCAAAGCATTGCAGTTCCACTTTATATAGACCACAACCGACTGATTTCAATGTGAAAAGGAAGAACTGAAAAGCATAATGTGTCCCCTTTAAGGGGCTTGCTTGAACCTATGTTCTAAATAAAGTATTAATCTCTTTCCTGCAGGGTTTCTTGAAGGATTGCCCCAGCGGAACTTTGAATGTGGAGGAGTTCAAAAAGATCTATGCCAATTTCTTTCCCTACGGAGATGCCTCCAAGTTTGCCGAGCACGTCTTCCGGACTTTCGACACCAACGGCGACGGGACGATAGACTTCCGGGAGTTCATTATCGCCTTGAGCGTGACGTCACGGGGAAAGCTGGAGCAGAAGCTGAAGTGGGCTTTCAGTATGTACGACCTGGATGGAAACGGGTACATCAGCCGTGACGAGATGCTGGAGATTGTACAGGTGAGTAGTTCAATCTCTTAGCAGCACCTCAGTGCATGAAGTATAACTCTCAGTCCTATTTCCAGCCTTTGTCATCTGTTGAGTGTCCCAGTTGTGACGTGAGTATGTTTGGGGAACATTTTCTCCTGAATGGTCACCAAACCTGAACTGAACCAACATGAAAAAGCTTTCCAAAATAAATATTTTTAAGGCTCCAGTTGAACACAACTAATAAAGATTTTATGAAAACAATTCAGCTGAAACCAGTTTATATGGGGGTGGACTAGTGGTTAGAGCATGGTGCTTGCGTGGTGGAGAGGCGCAGGTTCTCCAGGTTGAATCCCAAAGACCACCACTCTTGGTCCCTAAGATAGACCCTTAGCCCCAGGATGCTCCCCATGTGCCGCATAGTGGCAGCCCACTGCTCCCTAAAAAACAGCTATGGGTTAATTGCAGAGGAGATTTTATATTGGAGTGTATGTTGCAAAATCAAATATAGATTAGCATTGATTTACATAAACACATGTGCTTTTTTTCCCTGTGTGAAGTTAAATCAGACCAATTTGTCCTTGTTTTAGGTCATTTAGTCAGCTGATTTTTTTCCTTGATGGCTTCAACTTTGGCTCTGTGCCAATAAACTTTATTTTAAATAGACTCAAAACTTGTTGGGCCAGTTTGTATACAGAGGAGATCATAATACGGCCATCTAGCTGTAAAATTGCAATCCTTTTTAGTGTCATTTTTGGTGTACTGTTATGTGAAATATAAGCAGGTGTTAAATGTGGACTTTGCATAGACGTTCCAAAGCTAATTTTATAAATCCTGTTGCTATCAAAGGGAAACTTGCTGTAACCAATTATATCGTACAGGTAAATAAAGTGGGAAAAAGCACACTTAAGAACAGTTTCTATAAAGACATAACCTCTCACACTTTTTGGTGATAATAAAATGTGTAAATTGTATAAAATCTTGGACTATGGAATACATTATTTTTTTAAGCGTTTTAATTGTTTACTGGTTTTGGACTAATTCAATTCAATTCAATGAACTTTATTAATCCCCCAAGGGGCAATTAGTTAAGAGCAATATGCTTACAACAGTACATAACACAAATCCCACACATTATTCACAAAATACAACAATACAAGTATGCGCACATTTAAAAAAAAAAGGACCCTATAAAGAGTTTAAAATCAATGCAGCTCAATTGTTTTTTGACATTAATGATATTCTGACCAGATGTCTTCCCAGTGATAGATCAAATGCCCCTTTCTGATTAGTAGCTTCAGTTTGAATTCATCCAGACAATAAATGTGCAGGAATGTTCATCAAGACAATGTGCATCGAGACAATGTGCTGTAGATCACTGTCTGTGTTGTGTGTGAGTCTGCGTGGCTGTTTTATGGCTCTTATGGATTAGCAAGTTAAATTTAACCAGCCTTTATCCCTGAGTGCGCAGAATACCGGGATTATCCCCGAGCTCATACACGTTATGTTATATAGAGAGGAGGGAGGAGAGGGGGCCATTGTGTAGTTGTGCGCCAGCAGAGGAAGCTAGCTGCTCATTAGCAGCCTAGCTTTACACAGTCTAACCTTACTTAGTGTGCTCAGTAAATGTCTCCACAAAAATATGAACTAAAAATGGTGTGAGGCAACTAAATTGCTGTTTAATCTGTTCTTTAGTCATTTTCTTTCAATTCACACACGAGACAAGTAGGACTGTTAAGACCACCAGTCAAGGCTTACATTCTTATTTACGTTTTTCTTTTGTTTCACTCAATATCGTCGGTCAGGTCATCGTGGACGGTAGGTAATGTCTGACTAGTCTGCCATGTGTCAGGGCAAAAGTAAATCCCAGGTGGGAATCCGATAAGACATTTTACGCGACTATTAATCCTAGCCACATATTGGGAGGGTTCTTGGCAAGTATTTGTTATAGCATTGAAAGTCTACATCTCAGACAAATCGCCTTGAAGTCAGACAATCTTCATGCAAATGTTTAAATATATCTTTATTAGCCAATCTGGAATAAGTTTCAGTTTGCCGTCTAGGCAGTGATCTAATCCCTCCGATGGCTTTGTTGCACAGCATGGTGATGAGCTCATCTCTAGCCCCTCAACGTGAAGTGAAGCAGCAGCAGAAAACAGGCCGGCCGCAGTAGAGCAACAGACACTGCGTTCAGCTGGAGAGTGTGCAGCTTTAATTGGACAACCCTCACCATTAGGGTATGCTTGACATTTCCCTGCAGAGAGTGAGAAAGAGCAACAACACGGTTCGAGTTGCAGGTGTTTCCTTATTTAGGTTTTTGACTTTCACTGGGTCATTCTAGCCATTCTTTCGCGGCTCTGGCTGCACGTTCAGGGTTGATCCCTGCAGAAATCTGAGCCTCCGTCCCGGTCTGCACTGCACTGCACTGCAGCATCCACCAGGTTCCCTTCAAAGACTGGCCTGTGTTCAGATCAGTCCTATCCATGCTGAACAGCTTCCCTGTCCCTACTGAAGGAAAGCACTCCCACAGCATGATACTGCCACCATAGGTGATGTGCAGTATACTCATTAGATTTTGCATGGAGGCCAAAAAGTTCATTTTGGTGTCAACTGACCAGAGTCTTTTCATCCACATGCCTTTTCTTTTTTCTTACATGGCCTCTGGCAAACTCTAAATATGACTTCTTGTAGTGTTTTTTTTTTTTAACAAACTTCCATAAAGGCCACATTGGTAGGGTGTACCATTGGTAGGGTGTACCATTGGTAGGGTGTGAGAATTGCACACAATTGTCATTTTAACAGATTCTCCCACCTGTGCTGTGGATCTGCATTATTCCTCCAGAGTTGAGGCGGACAGTCACATCTTGGTAGGTTTGCGGTAGGTAGCGCTTTCCATTTTCAGATCTGTGGGATGTTCAAAGCGTGGAATATTGTTTCATAGCTGAGCCCTCTCTTCCTTGGTCTTCATGATGTTCTCTAACAAACAGAGCTCTTAGTCCTTCACAGAACGGCTGGATTTATACCCAGATTAAGCTTCTTCGCTTACCAATTGACCAACTACTTAAGGCAGTCAGCTGAACTGGATTTTATTTAGAGGTATCAGCATAAACGAGGCTGAATGGACGGCACACTTTTTAATCACCAGAACCAGCTTTATTTCCCCAAGTCTGAGGGTACGAACAAGGAATTTGACTTCAGATTCCAACACTGTGCATTGTGTAGGACAGGCAGACAAGTAAGATCAACTACAATCTATGACAGAATAGACATTTTCAGACTTTCAGGGGACAAAGGTAAGAACAGGAGCGGCATGTAAGGGGGGGTTCAGTATGTACAGGGGATATTCTCCTGAGGTCCACCCGTCATCTCTACAGTCTTTAGCAGGTTTAGGTCCAGGTGGTTCTGGTTGCACCAGTAGACCGACCCATCCACGTCCTGTCTGTATGCAGACGCATCACCATGTGACACAAAAATCTTTTTTTACAAAACAAAAAGTTTTTGTAATTTGTAGAGCCAAGTATGTCGTGGCCTCAAGCTAAATCTACATTGAACGCTTTTGTCTAAAATATCTGATGATACCTGGTATACTCTCACATGTACTTTCTTAATTTTCCAAGGCACCATGCAACAAAAATCTTGATTGTTATGGATACTGAAAAGCGCTGCTGCATCGTGGGTAATTCTGGCGCCGAGAGTGATGCATCCTCAAGCAAAATGGAAAAACATTGAACGTTGTGGTGGCAACATGACACAGTGTACACAGAAATAATAATCAAAGGGTGATGTGGAAGCCACTGTATTTACTAAAGTACGCAGAAGGAGAGGAAACACCTACAGCATCGTACAGCACCTTTCTCACTTTTTTGGCTTTTCTCTGTGGAAATCTCCCGCTAATAAATGTATTTTCCAGCGAGCTGCCCTCTTCTCTCACGATGCTGTGACACTGATCTACAATCAGTTTTACGCCCCTGGCCTCCCAGATGTGGAGAATTAATGGCCATGTAAACTGATTCTAAATCCGTTTGTGGGGCCAGCTGATACTCGGGGCCATTCTTTATTTTTTTTTTTTTTCATGCTTCTACTCCGAGGTTAATTTCATCAACGGACAAAGATGTATCAGATCAATACCGTAAGCTCCGCTGCTAAGCCCCCAGCCTCTCTTGGACACAGACATACGCTCCGAGCTTGCACATGTGATTCATGTAATCCTCCCGGTATGATAGTACAAATACTCTCCTGATTGTTGCACAGGCTCCAGGAGTTACAAATGCATTGCAAATGAACCTGCAGTTGGGGGGGGGGGGGGGGGGGGGGGGGGGGGTATGTTGGCACCCGGAGATCTGCGTTAACTCTATCCCTCATTTCTGCTGTACTTCTGCTAAGTCGCCGTAATGGCTCCCCACTGGCTCACATTCACTCAGTTTTCTCCTCTCCTGCCCCCCCTCCCTCTGTTTTCTCTCCTCCTCTACTTTCGCTCTGCCTTTCAGGCCATCTACAAGATGGTGTCCTCTGTGATGAAGATGCCAGAGGATGAATCCACGCCTGAGAAGAGGACGGATAAGATCTTCAGACAAATGGACCTCAATAATGACGGTGAGGGCGGGAAGCAGCAGCGGCGGCGCTCTGAGCGAGGCATGAAGGACGGGGAGCGGGAGAGAGCGGTTTTCAGCTCGTCTGTGAAGCGCTGCTCAGAGCGAGAGCCTGTGCAGCATTTTAGGTTTCATATTTTGCTCCACTATCCAACTGAGGAACATAAGCTATCTGTCAGAAAGGAGATTAAAAGAAAAGCGCAAAACATCAAAGTGAAAAGCTACTTTATTTTATTCTTACATTTCAACCAGAAAGAACATAGTTGTCGTTTCAAAGAAGTTGAAAGACCGTATTGAACAAAAAGGCGAAAACATTAATGACGTTCAAACGGTTCTTCTATCACGCTTTCTTCAGCACAAACGTTGGATAGAGCTGCGTTCAGAACCTATTAAAGTGTTGAAGGAATAAAAATTTCACGGAGCAGGTAAGCAGGGATTGTTTCTCTGTTTTGAACTCTTTGTGGCTCTAATCTGAGGAATTAAGCTCAATATCAACAGTTTTTGTTCCAACACTATACATGAGAGGCTTCATATTATGAATCATTTAGTCAAATCAAAAAGGAACACAATTGTTGGGATGGAGGTCCAGTGGTTAGAGTGCAAGGACTTTGCAAGTGTGCAAGGTTCCTGGTTTGACTCCCACAGACTGCCACCCTGGGTCCCGGAGCAAAACGCTACGCCCCAGAATGCAGTGGCAGCCCACTGCTCCCTCAGGGACGTATTTCACTGGAATGTACGTTGCAATCACAATAAAGATGAGGATTATTTCATTTAATGATCATTTAATGACCGTGACAATGAGTTCCCCTAATGTTTGTGTGAACACTGAACACAACCAGGTTGTTGTTTGGTTGTTTTAAACTGAGAATCTGACCTCAGCTTACCCTGGAGACTTGCAACTACGTTCTCTCTGGGGATAAAATGGTAATTCTCTGCTGATTTTGTACATTTGCTCGCTTTCAAAGTAGTGAATGTAACAAAGGGATGTCCAATTTCTATGGTAGATTCATTTTGTTGTGAGGTGGACAGAAATCCCGAAAAACACAATTACACAAAAGTTATAAAGAAAATTATGTATTTGAACAGTTTTGCATTAACAATAAGACCAAAGATGCAATATCCTATTCCCTTAGAACTGAAAACATGTTGTTCCTGGCGACACGTTGTGGAGTTAACAGGAAAACGAAGAATATAAAAAAGGAAGGTAGAAACATAATACGAGCTCCAAGCTTTGGTGTAGCATTGCAGCTGTAAGCATAAAAAAATGTAATTTTAGTCATGTGTTTTGTTTCTGTGTGCAGTTCAGTCCTTTTCCCTGCCCAGCCTCGGCCCAACAATGTGTTCAATGCTTAAAACTCTGATTCAATGTCTTAGGATAAGTCACATCACAGCCTGTTATTAAAGGCATTTTAATAACACTTATTAAATAACATCAATCAGTTCTGGTGGAGAGCAGTGAGTCTAGCTCAGGTTTTGTCACTGGTGAACCGTCAACATGATCGATCCAGTTTTAAGCTTTGCAAAATTAAAGATAGAACAAGTTCAAATAGAGGAGGAAGTTCCACAAAAGCCCCCCCCCCCCTTACAATTTCCAGCCATGATCTCAGAAATAAAATTCAGCACAAACTCAGTAACCCATTTCACCACCATAGTGGCTCATTCCAATTGTTTTTTTTTTTGTGTTCCCTTTATTGTGTTATTATACTTAATAGCAGCATCAGGATCCCAGACAATGACGCGTGTTTTTCCTCTTCCTTTCTATCTCCGTCTGTTTTGCAGGAAAATTGTCCCTGGAGGAGTTTATCAAAGGTGCCAAAAGCGACCCCTCCATTGTCCGGCTACTGCAGTGCGACCCCAGCTCCGCCTCCCAGTTCTGAAGCCAGCGAGCCCTCTTTTTACTCGGCCCCCCTCCGTTTCCTTCTCTATTCGGAAACGTCCCTGAAATCATTGCATGATGGTTCACATCTCTCGTCTGTTTAAGTTCTCGTTTTAGCGGAGGGTTTAAAGGAGACTAGGGATTTCATTTACCTTTTTGTATCGTGGGGGGGGAAAAGAAAGGACATGCTTACATACATTTAACGGCGGATCCAGAAGGCGCCTGCCGGGGGTTCCTGGCCGTCTCCGCCTGGATCTGGACCACGAGGCAGTCACGCAGCGCGGGTGCTTTCTGCTGCATGGAATAGGCCCTCGGTTTCACCTCCAACGCACGTGTATATCAGTGTACATACTGTATGTCTATGTATATCATAAGATCAAGTCAAATTGTCTTCACTCACTGTGTGGCATTGAAAGGCAGTATTATGTAGCGTTGCTTCCCGGTCTGATCTCAGTGGGAGTCTTGGGCGTGTTGGGATTTTATTGCTGTATGATCTTTCGCTGTGAAAAAGAAGGCCTAAGATCCCTTTTGATTTGTTGTGAATATCTACTGGTGTTTTTTATTATTATTATTATTATGATTTAACTTTTTTTCCCCTCATTTGTACATACATTTTTTCCCTTTTTCATGTGATTTTATTTATTCATTTTTACTCTAAATGCGATTTGACTTTATTTTTGAGATGACTATATTCCAGTTTACAGCGGCCCAGAGAGGGGAAGGCGTCATTTTTTTTTTTTTTGTGTGGATTTTTGGTCCAAATGAAGGATGTGAATTTGCAACGAGAACAGGTGGATCTCAATGATGCGTTCGATCGACAGCAGCAGTAGCACATATCGTCATTTTTGCCGCCGTGTATTTACGGAGCATGGCAGTGCTTTTGGTCTGAATGCGTGTGTGTGTGTGTGTGTGCATGTGTGAATTACACCTGGATGCTTGAGGCTAACTTTTACAGTATCACCATGTTGTGTTGTTTTCCATACGGTACCTTGCAACAACTGTTTGCGCCCCTTAAACCTTTTCGCATTTTCTCATGTTACAACCAAACGCTTTACATATTTCTGAGGTGTTTTAAGTGATGCACCAACACACGGAAGTGCATAATTTGTGAAGTGGAGATTAAAAAGAATATGTGTTCATATTTTACTTTTAAATAATGATCTGATAAGTATGCAACATGCGCGCCAGCCCCTTTTGGGAATGTTTCTGGTATGTCTCTAGTCTTTCTGGCATCTTGAGAGACGATTGGCTCCTTTTCTTTTATTGTAAAGGTGTGGAAATTGCCAAGCAAGAACGGAAAGGTTGCACAGTTCAGTGTCAACACATTTATTACCATTAGTTATTTCAAAATGTAACACAGACTTATAAAAATGGCTATAAAGCAACACTTATAAGGTCATACTTTGTGGATAGGGTTGCATTAAGAGTGCAGTTCCAGTATTGATCCTTCTTCTGCTACGCATGTTTGAATGCAGGCAGATTTGCTCTGCAGTGACATCTACAGTTTAAAATAGGAACTGCAGTAAATGAATGGTGTGTGTGCCACAAGCCAGCGTATAAAAGTCAAAGGGACATTCTACACGTCTGATTTCTCCTGAGGCATCTAGAGCATGAGCATATAGCCCAGGCTTCAACTTTCTTGTTGACAGTTTTTACCACCTCAGCTGTGGATATCTGCAGCACCATATGTTATCTACTTAAGTAGATAACATATTTTTTGGATGAGAATCAATTGATTCTCATCCTACATTTTTCTTCCACTTCACAATTGTGCACCAATCTTTCTTGATGTGTCTCATAAAATCCCCATAACGTCCATTAAAGTTTGTGGTTTTAATGTGACAAAATGTAAAAAAAAAAAAAAAAAATAATAATAATTTCATGAGGTACAAACAATTTGGCAAGTTATTGTAAGCATCTTAGAATTCTTTAATATCGAGCAGTAAACTTAAGATAGCTGTAACCTGTCACTATAATGCATGATCCTACAAAGCAAGACACAGGCTACTTTCACGACTACAGTTTACGCACGGTGATACCTTCTTTGGAGCTCGGCAGCCTTCTCAGAAATGAGTATTTCTCCCGCTGTGGAGCAACACCACCTTCCCTCCCTCCCTCCCTCCATCTTTCTTCCTCTGACAGACAGAAAACTCGCTAAGGGCTTGTTCATCACTCTTGTGCTGAATGCTTCTCCAACTCCCTAGATTGGTCTGCTTGCAGAGCTGTCACATAGAGGTGGGTTCCATTAGAGAGCAGCGAGGTCATACACCTGCTCTAGTTTGGGGATTTCAGGGGTAATGAGAGTGAATCAATTTCTATTGGCACTTTAAAGTCTATGATCAAGACACCTATTTTATTTGCTGTTAATAATTGCCCCACTATCGTCAGGTTTTTGGGGAATCGTCTCTTAGCAAAGGGAATTAAACCACCTCAGAATGTGTGTCGTTAAAGGCTTTATGAAACACTGGCACGGCACCGCTCTGAAATGTCTCGTTAAATCCTCTATTGTCATCTTCTGGTTTATAAACCGCGTTTAAACGTGAAATTAAACACAGCAAAGAATGTATTTAACTAAAATATCAAATCAATTGAGCCTTATTATAGTTTTATCCAATTGGTCGCAGATTAAAAACACTGATCGACAGAAGTAGACGACCCTGAGAGCTGTCCTGGTGCCGCTGCCTCCAACTGCTCTGGTAGGGATCTAAAGTCAGCTCATACCAAATGCTTTGAACAGGAACTACCTATCCAGCAGCCTCTCTGCTTCGGGGATCCTTAAAGTATCACTGCCTTCTGCTGGTAGGATAAGAAACAACAGTCAGAATTTCCTGATCTACTGCAGTTTAGTCCTTTTTCTATCATCACTGCCTCTTATAACAAACTGGTATCCTGTGTTGAAGAAAATAAGCCCCTCCTCCTTTATTTCCCCCATCCTTCCCCTTTTCCTGCACTACTTTTCTGTTGCATGAAGACCTCGTGTGAGGATGCAATGTTTGTTCTGTTGAACTTGACAATAAAGACACCGAAATATACCTTACGTGTCTCAAAGCAGCGTGTGTTGACCGCATCCTCATTTCCATTTCCACAATATTAGAATGCCTGGTTTTACAGCAGCAGTGTTATATCACCCACACTTAAAACAACTGAGGAGCTTAAAAATAAACAACAAAGGCACGAACGTGTGTTTTTACGTGATGGCGTTTCTACCCGTCTCTGAGTCCGACCAGTCATACCTGTCTGGTCACTAGCTGGTGCCTTAAAGGAAAACAAGGTTCAGACACTAAGCACATGGCAAGGTGAATCTGAATTTTAAAAAAAGGCATTTATTTACATAGGAAATAAATATCAACACTCGCAGTGCTGCTTTAAATTGCTTTAAAGGAGCAGACATCTTAAACAAAAATATTCTAACACAAGCAGCGGAAACCAAAAAGTCTTTCCTACGGTTTGAAAGTTGAATTAACACATTTTTGGAAAGTAACGCTTCAGTTTGTAAACTCAAATGTTAGGGCAAAAAAAAAAAAAAAAAAAAAAATCATCCTTTTGGGAATTACATTGGTGAGAAAATGAAAGTGGCTCACATTGCACTCGATGAGACAGTGATCCTGTAAACAGTGAGCTAGCCAAGCAGGACAGCACTACTAACAAAGATAACCATGCTTGTGACAACTCTTATAAAACACAAAGTTGGAAAGCACGTAAGAGTTTACATTTTAACACTTTGGTGCTTTAAGCTGATTTTGTTCCATTTTGTCTCAGTCTGACCAACTTGTGTATCCAGTCAAGCTAAGCTAAGCTCACCTGTCGTATATCAAGTATCAAAATGCGATAAACACATTATAAAACTAAACAATGCTTTTGTGATGAAAACAAATTCAAATATTACTGGTTGTAACACTTGTACGGTCTGCATAAGCAGAGACATTTGTTTTTTGTGGCCTACTCAAAGTGGCAAGAACAAGAACCAAGTAATTTCTAAAAAGGACATCCACAAGTTCTCAAGTGATTTTTCTCATAGCTCCAGCCCACCCAGCATAGTATCAACGCCCACTACCTGTAGCCTGTCGTCAGCCACCATACAAAACAAAACGTCTGCCTAGAATAGGTCTCAAGAACAAGCTGCAAGAACAGAATGGCCCTCTTGTTCTTGCCGCCCTGGGTAAACAAACAAATGTCTCCGTTTGTGTGAAGCTTTGGAAAGAACTTACATGCTAACCATGCTAACTTAAGGCCTCCTTTATCCTGATTGTGTCAGACTATTTGCCCAGCTTGTTTAACATGTAAATAACAATGCATTTACCCTTTTAAATTTGTGGTAAGAAAGTTCAAGCTATTTCTCAGAACATCAAACCCTTTTTATTAGGAACCTAGTCTGTGAACAATCAGCTTTTCCAGTTAGCGAGACATAACAAGTTGGTAATTTCTGCTTCAGACAGCAAAAGGTTATGTAAAAAGTGTGCTTTAATCTTCTAAACATAAGTGCTGTAGGAAGGTTTTTATTTGAATGTATATGCTCCACCAAAACAAAAATAAACTGTTCTTTCTCCTAGGGCCTCAAGAACAGGGCCAGGATTGAGAGTTCTTGCAGCTTGTTCTTGACATACATTCTGAAACATTTTTTTCTTATCTTGTGATTGGTCAGAAATTTTAAATGGCTGTGGGTACAACACTAACATGTTGCAGTGGGTGTGACCTATGGGAATTTCCCAGGAGTTTTGCATGTTAGTCCTTGTGAATTATGAAATGTCCTCACCAGACATAACTTTAGACTGGTTCTTCAACCTCAACGGAAAAAAAAATTGTCTGTTTTTGCAGAGTGCAAGCCTTAGCATTATTAGCTTTTTGTGGATCTAGTCACGCTTAGTTTAGTCAAGTCCAGCTCAGTCCTTATTAAAGCAGCATTTGGCAGTAAACATAAACAACATAAAATGTTTGCGATATAAACCAAATCGTTGCTGGTTCTGTTCTTCCTTAGAGAGGAAGAACTGTTTATAGCTAAAGTTAGCATAGAGGCTTTACCGTCTCTGAAAGTGTTCTTGGTTTGCTAACCATTTTTTTTTCAGCTTTATCCGTGTTACATGGACAGCAAAGCAAAACATTTTATCTTCCGGTTCATGGCTAAAAAAAAAAGCAGTTCTTCATGATGTCAAGCCCTTTGATTGGAAACTGGCACAGTGTTCTCAGTTTAAAAGATTAAGTGCAATTGTCCATTACGAGGAGAATGATGAGTAATAAAACACAAACACACCTCTAATACTATGCGTTTCGTAAAAAAAACATTCGGAACTTCCAAGAGCTTCTTGTCATGCTCAAGACAAATCAAATGTCTCCAATGACACAGCTTCTCATGGCTGATATATTACAGAGAGCGAGTTCTGTCCGTGTGATGCTGGACGTCTTGAAGGTGAGCACAGCAACAAAAACAGTGTGTACTTTAAATAAATTTGCAAAGACAACTATATCCAGAAGCTTGACCTGTCGACTGTACCCCTCCTCAGGTCGCGGCGCTGCTCATGTCCCCTTTGTTGACGGCCAGTCCTTGTGTCTTGACGTTCTATGTCTGACCGTTCTCTGGGGGATTGCCGAAGGGGCTGCCTCTCTGCGGAGGGAAGACTCCTACTCTGGAGAGGTAGATGACGTGGGGGCGTCTGTCGCTCCAGTTTTGGAGGCGCGGTGGTACGCCTCGATGGTTTATGGTTGCTTCTTGGGGGCTCGGTATAATGTTTGCCTGGTGTATTGTGGTTTCCAGGAGAGTTGGCGTAGAGTTGTGAATATTTGTCATGGCGTCTTGCCTGTTCCGTATGATGTCTAGGCGGCACATTATGGACTCTAGGAGGCTCCATGTAGACTTGCGGATTGTCGTGGTGCCTTCTTGGGGCCTCAGTATAGCGAGGTTGGTTGGGTTTTGCTGCAGGTATCCCCACATTGATCTAAACAAACAAAAGTTAGGAAAGTAGTTTTCAGTATTGCCCAAATAAAAGTCACTAAAGTATGACTTTACCTCTGATGTTCACAAATTTTAAAAAGCAATGTGTAGTTTGAAGACTCACTGGTCTGGTGTAGTTTTTACGTCGCATTCTTTTGGGGCAACCAGGCAATCCCAAGAAGGAAACACAGGCGGCGAGGCAACGGGCGGAATACACCGTCTGAATGCTACAAGACACAATCAGACCGACCCAAAGGACCATGGTTGTACTCTGGAGAGAAAAGGGAAAGACATTGGTAGGAAAACAGTATCTGGACCATTCGGAGGCAAGAACGGCAACGTAATTAAGGAGGATTTTGTTTGGATAAACGGCATAAAACAATGCTATCTTATTTGCAGCTCGTTAATGCCGCAGAGCAAAAATAACCCGCAAAGACCAGTAAGCATTGGGAATGAAATATGCACCAGGCAATGCATCTTCACCAAAGTGAATTGAATGAATCGAAAACAGAAAAGCAGCCTTTTGTTGTTAGGCAGCCTTTGTAAAAAACAAAGAATATTGGACGTTTACGTCTGCAAGTCTGTAGGGCTTTTTGAAAATCCTGATGAATAGCAGATCAACTGTTCCAACCATCTCATCACATTTACCCCAGGGCAAACTGTGTGAAGCAGAAACCGAAGTCCCAGCACACACTTTAGTGATGCAACGTGCTCACTGGCAGAAATCCTTGGTAATAGCACAGCATGATCTGCAGTCTCGGCAGACAATGGAAAAAGATGGTTACTTTTGAGACAGAATGTCACATTTTATACTAACATATACATGAAAAAGAATCTATATTAAATGGAACAAATGAGCCATTATTTCAATGTTATTTTCATTTTGTCTTGAAATTGCCTCAAATGATTGCATGTTTTCAACAGGATTTGTCTTCAATCTTAGTTTGTAGATTATTTTTTTGATATGTGCAGAAAAATGCAAAATCGAAAGTTAAAAAAACAAACAAAAAAACAAACAAGAAGTAGCTGTTTTGTTCCAATTATTTAGATGGCTTATATACAGTAGGTGTTTGCTGTTCAAGGCTAAACTAGTATGACAAGTTCTTGACGTGCTGTTTGCCAAAGAGGTTTAAACTGGAATCCGGGAACAAATTAATGTCACACCCAAATTTATTCTGTTACCGCTGCAAGTCAGAAAACCCATGAGAACCTAGATTATTGTGCTCCAGGATCAGGCCAGCGCTAATTACTAATAACGCATTCATAAAACAATTGTGATATTACATGTGCTACTGATTTAATCACATACAAACTGATAAAAGTGCAAATATACAGTGTGGTATTTTAGCTTCCCGTGACTTTTATGGTAGCTACTGTAACCTACAAGAGGGTAAAAGTTGTAGTTTACTTTCTTTCTAGATGGATTTCAGAAGTTCTAATTTCCGAGAACAAACTGAATGCACCATTACATGCAGCACATATATACTACATGTTAAGCCATGGTTAGCTTTAAATATAATAATGAATCTGTTAGTTTAATAAAAGACAGATGTTTGGAGAAGGAAATATATCCTAAATCTCAAGAGAAGTTCAAACAAACATGGCAGAAAATCTGTCTGAAATAATACTTTATTTGTGACAAATTGAGATGTGTAAGGATGTATTGTACAAACCTGCATAAACTACAATCTAACCGTATAAAAATTGAATTTCTTTTAGAACAGATTGTGTGAGGAATCTGTATAGCGTAGAAATAAGAACACCTTTACAAGAGGCTGTATTTTCATCACTTTGTTGACTTAGTGGGCTATTAATCCTCTTACATTTTAATTAAAAGGGCCATGTCAGCAAACAAATGGTGTGTTCCAGTTGTCTCGGAAGCACAAGCTTGGATTTGGGACTGACGGCACAGTCTAGTCACAGGTCGAGGTTTGCCGTTCGTTTTTGTGCCAACTGCAGGCAGCAACATGAGCCAAAACCTGTATTCACTTCCTTTTTATGCATTCAAACACTAAAGAAACATGTTCCCTAAGGTAACACCAATAGGTTGTGTGCTATACTACTTGTCCTGATGTTTTAATGAGATACAAGCTGCGGTGAAAAGTTGTTTATTAAGACTTCTACTACATTTTAGATGGGTAATGGCCATACTGGGTAATAAACTCAGAGGTGTCTGGTGGCCTCAGAGTACAAAGACGGTGCACTAAAAGTGGAACCATCCATGGGTTCGTGGGTTTTGGACCAAATGCACCAGCAGAAATTATACTTCGCATACCAGTGGCCAGTATCAATACTAAACCTTCATTATTTTACTGAAGAAGGTGAAAAGGAAATAAACACGGTTGAAAATACTTGTTTCTCAGCACTGTATAATAGTTCCAAGCAAGAAGTTCAAAGATAAAACGCGCCGGCATTAAAAACCAAACAGAGTCTGCGGGAAACATCTGTACTGTGCCCGTGTCTTTAAACGGCATCATATACTGCTATTTTAATACTAAAGAGACTACAGTTAACCTCGGCCTTGAAAAATGCTACTCGATCCCTCTGTGAATGCCAGCTGTACAGTTAAGTATACTGTAGATGCAAGTAAAGCGCTGCAACTCAAAGCATAAAAACACAATGGCTTTAGGGGCTGTACATCTGTCCGGTTCAGGCTTTGAGTCATTAGCAGCCGAAATCCCACTGAGCCACAAAATCCTGCACTCCTACAGCTGCTCTGCCATTAACCACTCGCAACGAGAATAAATCCAGCTTAAGACAAAAGGTCCTATGACTGAGAAACTGTCAACGGCGTGTTTAAGCGCCACAGCGCTGCTGACGTGCGCCTGCAGCGATGAGGCTGAGCAGGCCTGACAGTCCATCTGTAGCACAGAGGAACGGCACGCGGCCCGCGGCGCACCGACGGGGTCAGGTCAGCGTTTCTGCCAGCGGTCCATCAGCTGCGAAGCATGACTGACTTAGTGACAGTGAGGATAGACATCAAAAACTCCCGCTCCATTTTTCACATCCAGTGTGCTCACACACACACACAGAGAACACTGTTAACGTTCCTGCTGGTGGTCCAGATTTGTCCTTTTCATACCTGTTCAAGTATTGCAAAGTAAATCGTCTGCATGAAACAGTATTTCCTATCTTACAGATGTGTTCTAGTTTTCCCCTTTTTTTTGTCATACTTAAAGGTTTCAGTTTATCAAACAATTGTATGTTTAACTAGACAAAAACAACCAGGGGAAATTCAAAAAATCTGTTTCTAAAAGAAGATTCCATTTATGGCACTCCATAAAACTTTACCAGTACTTTACTTACTAAATGCATTCCGCCTTAATGCCAGACCCAGCAAAAAAAAATAAAAAATAAAAAATCCCTTAAACATGACTTATCTGACGGCATGAAGAAGTCTAAGAGATCTCAAGAATCAAAACATCTACCTCGACCTAAAGTACTTAAGAATAGAGACAATTCATCCACCAACTGGGGAGTCATTTCTAAGGTATTGGGGCTTCAACGAACCACACCGAGAGCCGAGGAGAAAGTGCTGAACTCTCCCAGGAGTGGACGCCCAATCAGAATGGCTTCCAGAGCACATTTGAGACTCACCGTGTCAAGAGGAACCTTTTGGAACGAGTGCAGCCTGTTACTAGCTAACATAGCACTTCAGAAAATCAGCTTCATGGCAACAGTCAAACATGGTGGTGTTAGTATGATGGTGTGGGGCTGTTCTCTTTCTCCAGGACCTTGGCCGTAACTGTGGGGAACCATAAATTCTGCTCTCCACGACAATAGAGGAAAATGTCCGGCCGCCGGTTCATGATCTTAGACCAAAGCACACTTGGTTTTCACAGCAGTTCAAAGCACAGCCACAAGCCCACCTCTGAATGGCTAAAAACAAAGAAAATAAAGCTTTGGGCCTAGTCAGCGTCTAAACTTTAAAACCGAGTGAAATCAACAAATTATTAAAAAAAATGTTTAGTGACAGAGAGGAGGGTTATAATTTGAGAGGAGAGGGAAACTTTAAATAACGATGAATCCAAACAACCAGAAAGAGTTTTTGTACATTGGTGTGTTGGATGGATCTAATGAATCAACTGATGGACTTAGAATAAAGTACATACAGGGGTTGGACAATGAAACTGAAACACCTCTCATTTTAGTGTGAGAGGTTTCATGGCTAAATTGGACCCGCCTGGTGGCCAATCTTCATTAATTGCACATTGAACCAATAAGAGCAGAGTGTGAAGGTCCAATTAGCAGGGTAAGAGCACAGTTTTGCTCAAAATATTGCAATGCACACAACATTATGGGTGACATACCAGAGTTCAAAGGAGGACAAATTGTTGGTGCACGTCTTGCTGGCTCATCTGTAACCAAGACAGCAAGTCTTTGTGATGTATCAAGAGCCATGGTGTCCAGGGTAATGTCAGCACACCACCAAGAAGGACAAACCACATCCAACAGGATTAACTGTGGACGCAAGAGGAAGCTGTCTGAAAGGGATGTTCGGGTGCTAACCCGGATTGTATCCAAAAAACATAAAACCACGGCTCCCCAAAACACGGCAGAATTAAATGTGCACCTCAACTCTCCTGTTTCCACCAAAACTGTCCGTCTGGAGCTCCACGGGGTCAATATCTACGGCCGGGCTGCTATAGCCAAACCTTTGGTCACTCGTGCCAATGCCAAGCGTCGGTTTCAATGGTGCAAGGAGTGTAAATCTTGAGCTGTGGACAATTTGAAACATGTATTGTTCTCTGATGAGTCCACCTTTACTGTTTTCCCCACATCCGGGAGAGTTACGGTGTGGAGAAGCCCCAAAGAAGCGTACCACCCAGACTGTTGCATGCCCAGAGTGAAGCATGGGGGTGGATCAGTGATGGTTTGGGCTGCCATATCATGGCATTCCCTTGGTCCCATACTTGTGCTAGATGGGCACGTCACTGCCAAAGACTACCGAACCATTCTGGAGGGCCATGTGCATCCAATGGTTCAAACATTGTAACCTGAAGAAGGTGCCATGTATCAGGATGACAATGCACCAACACACACAGCAGGACTGGTGAAAGATTGGTTTGATGAACATGAAAGTGAAGTTGAACAGCTCCCATGGCCTGCACAGTCACCAGATCTAAATATTATTGAGCCACTTTGGGGTGTTTTGGAGGAGCGAGTCAGGAAACATTTTCCTCCACCAGCATCACGTCGTGACCTGGCCACTATCCTGCAAGAAGAATGGCTTAAAATCCCTCTGACCACAGTGCAGGACTTGTTTATGTCATTACCAAGACGAATTAACGCTGTATTGGCCGCAAAAGGAGGCCCTACACCATACTAATAAATTATTGTGGTCTAAAACAAGGTGTTTCAGTTTCATTGTCCAACCCCCTGTATGTACACCAGTTTAAAAAAAAAACGTATAAAAACAGTTTATGTTGTACAGAATGGGTGGCTCAAAGGCCATTCATTGTTATTGTTGATGTTTATGACGGGCAAATGGTTGTGCAGTCACTGAGGGGGATAAGGAGTTAAAGATTTGATTAATGCGGGAATACTTTAAGCGTTTAAACTGGTGTGGGAAGACTTGAATGATTGTATATTGGGGTGTGCAAGGGACAGAAAATCATATGTTTGTTTTTTTTTCCATCTTCTACCTGCTCCTTTTCAAACAATTTATGTAAACTGGCATGTCTATGTATATTATTTTTACTTTGTTTGTTTGAAATAAAAAGTAAAGAAATGCTATGGCCTAATTTTAAACTCTTGCTCTAAAGCCTCCAGTGTAGCAGAATAAAAACAATTCGGCAAAGCATGCTAGGACAGAATTCCTCCACAGCGATGTGAAAAAAAAACTCATTGTGGGGTTTTATTAACTTCTGGGGGCAGTCATTGCCACCAAAAGTGGCTCTATTAGTTATTAGTCCAGGGGGTGATCACTTTTTCACATCTGGCGAGGCTAGCTTGGATAGCTTTTGTCCAAAATTACATCAAGTCATCATCTGAAAACCGTTTTCTCTATTTACTTCAGTCTGATTTTAAAATGTGTTTGACGGCGACTCTGTAAAGTGCCTTTGAGATGACGTGTGTTGTAAATTGGTGCGATACAAATAAACTGCTTTGATCTGATGATGTGAAACATTTGAGTGTGACAAAGAGGAGGAAAAAAAGAAATATGTGATGGAGTAAATTCTTTTTCAAGGCGTTATACATTGCCACACCTCGAATAAAGAATGACCACCAGCCTCTCTAAAGCAGCCTCACACATATTGGCAGAATTTAAAACAAAACGAGCCGATAGCTGTTGCTAAAAAACGCCTTCAGTTCGACAAACACACTCACGTAGATGCGGGTGGGGTCAAAGGGACACTCGTTGGTGATGCTGGAGTAGTCAACGGCATCGGGAAAGCGGCAGTGAGTCAGGAGCAAGCGGCCGCCGTTCAGGATGGTCTGCACCACTGACGCCAGGAGCCCAACGGTGGAACCTCCCGCTACGAGTGATGAAACCAGGCTGATGGAAAACAACGACCATGTCTGTGGAAGGAGGAGAGACGCTCGAATGAAATATCTAACACTGAAACTGTCAATCAGCATTGGGTTGTTATTTTTTTTAAAACAAAGTGCTACAAAGAATGCTGCAATTATGGAGCAAAATGAAAACGATACAAGGCTTTAAACATTTTTTTATGAAGAGAAATCAGAACAGCCTGTATTTGGCCCCTTTTACTCTGATAATTGACCATAAAATCTAGTGCATTTGGTCACTTTCTGAAGTTCTATAACTAGTGAGCGAGGTTCATCTTTGCGTCTCGCTATAAATACAGCCGTTCTGCGATGGTTTGCCAGAGAACGTCAGGGAAAACAACCAGACTGACAGGTCAGGGAGAACGCTGTAAAGGTTCAAATAGCTGACCTTTATGGAATTGACAGGCCTGAAGCCACCGCGACACGAAAACTGGAATAAATTCCTGTCTGCACTTTGCCACAAGCCACGCAGGGGACACAGCAAACATGTGCTCTGCTCAGACGAATGCAAAACGGAACCTGTTCGGCCTGCATGTCAGATGCCATCCGTGGTGGAAAAAAACAACAACAACAAAAAAACGCCCATCCTCACAGTGAGACATGGGGGTGGCAGCATCATGCTGTGAGGATGACACTCTACAGCAGGACAGGGGAGGGAACTCACAACTGATAGGAAGATGGAGGTAAACCCAGGACAATCCATGGAGATAACCTGTTAGAGGCAGCAAACTTCTTGAGACTGGGACGGAGGTTCACCTTCCAGCAGGACAAACGGCCTTAAACATACACATGATTAAATTATATATATTTGTGAGACTGATCCAGTCAAGGCCAAGGCAATGTGGCAAACTTACTCCAAACTATTGTACCAGTTTCTTTTTCAAATATGCATTACGACGAACGGCATCAGGAAACGTGTTGCCGTGTCATGAGAATGTAAACATGAGTGTTAGCGAAGGCAGCCTGTCGGTGCTGACTCACTTGCTGTGGCTTTCTCAAGCCCAGCTGAAAACGTGCCACCATCATCCGTCAGCTTTTGTGCTGTTGCACAGGGTCATGTCACAGGCAATCAGCACACACAGGACACACGCTTACAATCAAGACAGGAGTTAGAACAGGAAGGCACCAGCCAGAGTGCTGGAAGATGGGTAGGACTTTCATTATTTTGTGTTTGGCGGCATAGAGTTTTATTTATCTATTTATTTATTGGCTTAGGGTTTTAAAGGGCTGGAAAACAAGCGCTGCTGCAAGTTTTTAAACAGCAGAACACGACAGATGGACCATGATGCCCCCTACTGATTCGCAGACATCTAGTGGATAACGTTCTGGATTTTGTTATCAGGATATTGGAATTTTGAACCAAAAGTGTTGTTGACTAACTGCAACTTTAAGTTCTCACTTAGAAATGTCGGAAAGTTTTTTTTTTTCCCCTTTTTATTGCAAAGAAGTTTTAGAAAGTAAATGTATGGAGAACGATCGGCTGCTTTTACTTCTGCCGAGAAAAAAAAAACGATGTCAACAAAAGCTTATGAAATAAATCTGAATGATATAAATTAGATAAAACACAAACAGACAACACAGTGATGAGCTGGGTTGACGGGGGGGGGGGGTCTAGGATTTGATAATCGGTGAGTAAGAGGGGCTTTAGAAAGGTTTACTGAGGCCGCAGATGAAGCATCTGGGTAAGCTCCTAATAAACAGTAACGGTAAAGAATGGAGAGAGCACTTTTACTGTCACCGAAGATTTCCTCCTATGCAGGAAAAGTGAAAATAAATAAGGAGTAATGGTTCTTTCTGCCCACAAAAGCAGTGCTTTGGGTTTAGTTTTTTTTTATTTCCTCAAAACACCTTTCGTCCTTTTATTGTGAAACAAATGTAATCTTGACTTCAAGGGACGCAGCACAGTAAGTGCGGCTTTGACATGTAGCTGTAGCTGGGTAAGCATTACCTGTTTGACACAACCGCAGGTGTTTGAAAGTACAACGTTACAAAAGGTAAGGACATCTGTTGCTTTAGCATGCTTTTCTCTTTTAATGTCACAAAACATCTGCCGACTTCCAGCGATCATCGAATCAATAACCGCTCTCTCCGGACATTCCCTCCCCCCGGATGTTTCCCCATGATAATTAGCGCCAGCAACCTTTTTTCTAATTGTTTGAGCCAAATTTACTACACAACTGACATATTGTGTAGCCATGCTGGAGTAGTGAAGCTGTGTCCTCAGAATACCATACTGAGAGCTCCTTTGCTGTAAACTATCATGGGTCATGATAGGAGTTAAAAAGTGAACTTTTTAGCTGCTTCCATTCACTTCTACTGTGTTCAACACAAACTAGGCAAAAATCCATAGTGTGATGTATTCTGCTGGCACCACTGTCGGAAGAAATGCCAGTCCTGGGACACGGCCGCGTGCATCAGCACCGATGTTAGTCGGGACTTGGGCACTGATTAAATTTACGTGAATTTTGCAAAGATTAAACTTTTATGATTATTTTTTTGTCAGGGTTTTAGTCAGTAATGATCTTTTACCACTTCGGTGTGTTACAAGCAGACTGGGCCCGCCTCAGAGTGTTTTAAATCTATGGGTAGGGCACTGGTCTGTTAGGTCTCCAGGCTACTGCCTGGGTTAGGGGGGTGGGGCTTTGTTCTTGCTCGCCTTCTTTTACACTCCTAATTTTTAGTGGTTCAGTAGAAAACTGAAAAATGCAGGCTTTTGGTTTGTACCAGAAGTGACAGACTTTTTTTTTGTTACTGCTCCCTTATTTTTCTGTCGTCTTTCTTTTAAAAACTAACAATTTAAAACAAAAATCTAAAAGGTTTGGGGGTTTTAATAACAAGTGACTGCATACAACAATAAACGAAACACTGCCTCGGTCATCTTCTAAAACTAGAGTACACCAGGTGAGACTGCCATTGTTGGTTTAAAAAAAAAAGCCAAAAAAAGCAAAAAAAAAATCCCTCAACAGTCAGATCAAAACTCGATCAGAGCCAGAAAATAGATCTAGTCCAATGTTTTAAGCTGACATAGGTGGGATCATGCGAGGCGGTTGAAGAGCCAAACGGCTGCCTGTTAGGCCTTCCCCTCCCTTCATGACGGCTCTCGCCAACAAAGGCAACAGGGAGTGGTTTAATCGCTCCGAAGCCGACTCTGTTCAGCTGGTCGGCTCGTCGGTCTTGTTTGAGCTGCCTGACAGCTGACAAAGTAAACAGGGGGAAAGCTGCACCGCTTAGACACAGAGAGAGAGAGAGAGAGATGGGGAAAAAAAACAGACTCCTCCAGCTCTGCAGGGCTAGACTGGAGCAACGTGCATTTTTTTTAGGTTGTGAGTCAGACGGGGAGGGAAGCTGAGAAAGTATCGCAGTGCTATAAAACATCAATTTGTGTATGCAGACAACAGGAAACGAGCAGTCATCTGAAAGCTCCATTTTTCATAGTGCGGGTGAATCAGTGCCGAAAGCAGATACAGGCGAGGCGGAAAGCGGCAGGGAGGGTAAAACGCGTACTCTGCGCTCTCTGACTTGTAGGATCAAATCAAAGATGAAGTGACACTAACCAGGCGTTTGCTCTTCTTGTTTTTCGACAGGACGATCGCTAGGATCCCGTCGACGACACCCTGCGGGAAACAGACTGATGAGATTAGGAGAAAATTACCAAGAGCACACGAGAAGCACGTCATCTGCCAAGACCAGTGATGGATTTGTCACATTTAACACAAATAATGCTGATGTTCCCCAACATTCAGTGGTTTCTTTTTTTTTTTTTTTTTTCCTCTCATGCTCCCACTCTACACGGGGTTTATTGAAATTCACAGAGAGGCAGTTTGTGGCTCCTAGATGCTGCCGGTGGAAATAGAAAATGCAACCCTTTTAATTTTAGCTGGTTTTACCAGTCAGGAATTAAGAAAAAAAACATCTGGTTCAGACGTATTATGTATTTCTTTGTTATGTTAAGAAAAAATTCACACCATGGATTACGTGAGATGACTATTAATGGAAGACAGATGAAGCCTAAAAATCATCACCTCTCCACCACCGTGCTTTAAAGTTAACTGAACAGGTTTCTCTCACACCAATTACAATTTATCTTGTGTACCTCCAGGAGCCTTAAAACAGGTTTTGAAGTTTGCAAATAAAAGGTTTTAAATTTAGAGAACAAAAAAAACTGGAAAAAAAAGTTGACATATTCCATTAGGAGCATTTCTGCTCCTTCGCCGTAGAGTCGGCTCGGCACTCACCAACATGCCGGTGATGAGGGTGACCACGTTGGTGATGGCGTAGCCCATGCCCCGGGCCTTCTCGTGCAGGTTGATCTGCCTGAGCACGATGCCGTGCACCAGCGCTCCCAGCAGGAAGTTGACATGACCGACGAGGATCACGCTCAGGCCCATCTTCATCAGGGCCTTCGGTTCCTCCAGGTCGTCACAGCACATCCCTGGAGGGGAGAGTCGGGGGTATACGCGCTCCGAGTGAGAGAGATACCTGACAGCACCGCATCGCCCCTACAGATCATCTCATATTGATCAGGGGGCAAAGCGGCTGGGGTCAGAAGCAGCCACGTCGTCACCTGCGTTAATGATTGGCTGCTGAGCACATAACCACAGCAGAGTTTGCACACACACACACACCGAGAGAGTCCAACGCCAGACTATAGAACGGTCTAATAAGCTGTTTTAAAGGAATGTCTTTCAGTTTCTACCATGCTGCATACTTGGGACAGTATTGCAAGTTCCCAAAACATCTTCAAAGCTTCGGAGAGCATCTCAACTCTCAGCGATCTCCGGTCATTTCCACTGTGCAAAAGAAATCCGGAGGGTTCTAAATACTAGCCATAAAAAAAAAACACATTTAAATAAGCATATTAGTTAGAAAATATAATCATCAGTCACGTTAAATTTTGGTATGCTTCTGTGGATTGTTTAAAGAACATCTCAACTGAGTGAAAAAGAAAGTGTCCATGCTAGAGCAAGACCCTGAGTCTGTATTCAGCCTCAGCTAATTTTTAGCTAAAGTTATAAAAATAGCGAGCTAGCTCAGCTGGCAGGGTGCATAGCATTAGTCCGACAACCCTAACCTTACCACGACAACCTAAGGCACAAGTCATGACCGTTCTGTCTAATGTGGGAAAAGTTTAGTTTTCTTCGCCATGCACTCACCATGAAGTTCAATCTAATGCCATCAGAGAGTACTAGGCATGTTAACTGCTGATACAGATAAGATGAGGGCATAGGCCTAGCGCATGAATCTTGTCAAAGTATAGACCTGCTAAGAATCAATACTAAAAACCAAGCTCATTTTTTTCATATTGAAACTGGGTTGTCAGACTAATGGGTCATCCGGCTATATCAGACTATTGGGACTGTCGGACTATTGGGTTGTCGGAGTATTGGGCAGACCCCCAGCTGGCAGACCAGCTAGCTCCCTTAAGCAGGGGCGGTTCTAGACAGGGGCCAACAGGGGCCCATGCCCCTGTAGAAATGGTTCGGGCCCCTGTTATGGCCATTGTACTAAAGACATGATAAATACACTTCCCATAATTATTTGCAATGGCAAAGAAACCATAACTGATTGGTCACTTTGACCAATATTATTTTTTACCTATACAGTTTTACTCTAAAAAGAATTTAAAACTTAAGAGGTTTCACGTTTAGCTTATGAGCTGGGGGCAAAGTTTTAACTGCTAGATCAGGGGTCTTAAACCTGCAGTTCCAAAACTATACGTTGCTCACTTAATATTATTACATTATATTAATATATTATATTATTATATTTATTGTTTTTTAAGTTTTTTGTTCTGTACCCCTGAGAAAAAACACTGGCCCCACCTTGGCCCCCCTGGTAAATTTGGTCTAGAACCGCCACTGCCCTTAAGGAGGGTTTGAAAAAGCCTCACCTTCGCAAATTCCACCTCCCGGCCTTTTATTAACCATTCACTGATTTCTTCACACATGATTCATCGTATAAAGTATGTAAGCGCTGTGTGATCTGCGCTGCTTAGCGTGTGCAGGGGGCTGATACATTTTCAACGGATAGGAGTCCGGCGATCACATTAACAGACGCGCAGAGACTGCCTTTTAAATTCAACACACTCCCATCTAACTTCTTTTGTGGTTATCGGGCCCGGTATTAGCAATGTTTGTCATTTTGCACTTCACAGTGAAGGAACCCTGGGAGTATAAAAAGCTCATATTATCTGGTTAATTAATCAGGCTATCTATTCTTCTAACAAGTTGGCTGCATATCAGACATGCTCTTTGTCGCTCTCCAAACATTTTTTTTTAAATGTTAAAATTGTTCTTGTTAGCAAGGTAAAGACATAGTCTTCTTTCAGCCGTCTAGCCGACCGCCAGTGTACAGCTATAGATGGAGGAGAGGCAGCGCTGGGGGTCTTTATGTTAAAAAACTCCAGTTTCTTTGACACTTTCTTTGTTGTTAGATAGAAAAACAAAACATCATTTCGTAAATTATGTAGTAGACTTATTAAATGTTTTACACAGTCAAAAGAGGTATTGCTGAGTGTTTATATGTGCAAGACTTTAAGTTCCTATCCAGCTTCAACAAGTTTAGAGGCAGCACCGATATTATGGTGAAATTTAGAAGCTGAGGGTCACTCCTCCTTCTCTCCAGTCTACGGCTACACTTTAACTCAAAGTGAACTCCTGCTGGTAGGTACAGTATTATCTAATAGAGTCACAGAACCATATTTACTTTTAGCAGACTGTAGATTACAGAACATTCATTGAAATAGTTACGAACTGACCAAAACTGAAAAAAAGGTACAAAATGGCAAATGGAAGAAATGACCGGAATGACCAGCGCTCCTTCCATACCCTGAGGTCATTAATTGCCACTGATAAGCATGCCTTATTTACAGTGTTATTGTTTTTAAAGCATTAATTTAAGTCCAAATCAAAAATCTAGGTTTTATTCTTTGGTTTCAACAGGCAAGGACAAACCAGAAGAGTAAAAAAAAATCTAATCTAATAACTAAAATATATTACTTTAGCTATTTCAAAACACTGCTTAGAATTGATTAAAGTTTAACTAATTTGTTAACACATCTTTTAGCTCATTTTATTAGCTAAGTTCTACTCGGATACATTGACTGAATGATAAAAGTCACCAATCCAGGCTCTGATTAAGGCTTTTAGCCTGGCTACTTTTCCATTTAACCTTTAAATTTCATTCCTGAATGACCCCAGGACATCTGCACACACTGAGGCAACAACTTCAGTTTGTCAGAGCAGTTCAGCAGGATATCTAACTCATGAGGCTGCAGATCCCAGACACACGGGCCTGCCATCCCTAAATCGGAGCATAAAATGATCCCAAACGACACTGAGTCACAGACGGGCTTAAAACGGCTCAAGCGTAGCAGAAAGTCCTTTTACGCGCGTCTGCCCAGTAGAAAACATCTGTGCCAACCCAGCACCAACGCCTGGCCGCACCGGTAGCTCAGTGAAAACGGCCAGGTGAGGCTTTAGTTACCTGCACAGCCCATCTCTGTCAGGTCACCATGCGGCTTGTCTGACGGTACCGGTCCCGGTCCCGGCGGATGGGTTTGCTCAGCGCGTCCTCAGCTCCTCTCAGCCCAAACACCTCCTCTGTCCTCAGTCCGGTCTGGCAGCAAGCCGTGACACATGTGCGCGTAAGGAATGTCAAAATAAGAAAAAGAAAACACCTGTGAGAGGGTTTCACTTTTCCTCATCAGAGAGAAAGGGCGTGTCGTTGTTGTTATTATTATTGTTTGCGAAGTTCTGTGCTTTTATTTTGAAAGTTCAGCTGTCAATAAGTAGCCGCATTTGACAACTTTTGCTAAGATGTTGAGTTGAACGGTGCAAGTTTTTATTTTATTTATTTATTTATTTATTTATTTTGTGGTTTACAGTCCTTTTCTGCTCATTTAAAGGACGGATGTGTAGACAGGCAGACATGCTGGAAATGAGCTCGTCCGTCAGTTTGCATACATTTCAGTTTGGTGGATTTTGATCAAAGGAAATTATATATGTCTAATCACATCAAATAAACATTTAGCTATTTGATTTAAAAAAAATCCTTGTTCAAAAAAAGTTGTTTAAACAACTAATATGATAATATGATTTATTTTGTGACACAATAAACAATCGCACACGCACACACACACACACACACACACACACATATATATATATATATATATATATATATATATATATATATATATATATATATATATATATATATATATATATATATATATATATATACACACACACCGGAATTTGGACTTATATTTTTGTCTGTCTGATTACATAATTTGTTGTTATGATTAGTTACTCAGTATTTGAGTAACCTTTCGGCTGAGAAGCTGTTTCCATGTCCTCCTGCTACTCCTCCATACTCCTGATAAAACAGGATGGACAACTTCTGCTGGTGGCGTTACACCTCCTTAATCCCTTTTACACGATCCTACCTTATCCTACCAGTTCAGATGTGCCAACCTTTTATTCTATTCTACTCATGTTGGTATAAATAAATGAAAATAAAGCACAGCTGCTCTCTGCGTGCTCGGGGACCACAGTAGGGTGGCACGGGGCAGAGCATGGGAGCAGACAGACTGACCTGTCTGATCCAAACTTTGCCTCACGGACTTACAATTTAGAGCATTAGGAGTAGGGTTTTGCTTCATCCCTGGGAAGAACAAACAGGGGGATTTTTTAGGACTATACCGCAGACTTTTAATAGAAGAAAATTTATTTTTATAGGGTTATAGAATATATGCGCTGAGCAGATTCTTCTGCCGACCAAAAAAAGCAGAGCCAGCTTTTTCCGATCTGATTTAGGTTATTAAATACACTGCGCACATCTGTGGTTTGTAAACCAATTTAGGATTAGATGAAAAGTCAGTCTAAGGGAAACGTGTGTTGTCTGTGCACAAGGAAAATGAAAGGCCTCCGTTTGATCGTACTGAACTATCAGTCTAATTACAGAACTGTGGTAAAAAGTTTACAATTAACTTGGAATGCTGAAAACATCATGCCGAGATTTTCACATGTGATATCTGTTATGTGTAGATGTCAGTAAACGTTTTATATGACTTTTCAGCCGTGACGAACAGATCTAGTCTGCGGGAAATCACAGACTATCTGGCCGGCTAATAACCCTGCAGCCTGCCCAGCAAGATCAGCCTGTCAGTGGGTCTCTGCCGCTCCTGACAAGTCCGAGCAGAAAAAAAATTGGCACATAATCCTGAGGAACTGACTGCACAGATGAATTTTTTAAGTGTACTTTCTCGCCTAAAATGATCTTAAAACAACTTTTTGTGATAAATTATGGTTATAAATCGATGGGTTTGTGAACTCCTCGTCTCCTTTCTCCACCCTTGTGGCACACAGTTTTTCTTGCTGTAAGCAGTCCTGCCCCCTCAACAAGCCCCAGGAAAGCAGAGCAAAGTACTGGGTGGCATGAGGGACCAAAGCCCCAGGAAAGTGAAATCGATTGTCTGATATTCATTGGTGTATCTTATGTAAATTTTGTTTATTACCTTTGTCAGTTTCAAGTTGTTTCAGTGACTATTATGGAATTTTCTGATTTTTCATTAACAGAGGGGTGCCAACAAATTTGTTAATTTCATTAACAGAGGGGTGCCAACAAATTTGCTGTATATATATATATATATATATATATATATATATATATATATATATATATATATATATATAAATATATATTTTTATACATCAATTTTGTTTATATATCAAATGGAAATACAATTATGCACAGTATCGAGCTGATAGGACAACTATTTGTATTAAAGTGTATTACTCTCTACAAATCTGGCCTTCAATGGAACAGTAACAACAAGCCATCAATCACAAAAGTCAAAAGAAGGCCTGTTAACATTTTTCTACAAGCCATGTATAGGACACCGCAGAGAGCATGAGGAATAAGGTGCTCTGGTCAGATGAGCCAATATTTTGAACTTTTTGCCCTACATGAACTAAACACATGCCACACATGCTGTAGGGGAGCTTTTTTCAGAAGGAACAGGTAAACTGTATTAGGGGTTATACTGGGGTAGTCCTGGAAAAAAAGATGTTAGATGTGGCAAAAGACTTGAGACTGGGGCAGAGGTTCACCTTCCAGCAAGACAACAAACCCAAACATACAGCTGGAGCTGCAATGGATCAAAGCATATTACTGAATTAAATGGTCTAGTCAAAGTAAAAAAAAAAACTTTCATCTTTATATGCAGAACTGGATGAGACATATGAAAAAGACCCACATCTTCTGTTCAAGTAAAAGGTGGTTCTATAAACTAATGACTTTGGGGGTTTGAATACAAATGCATGACATACTTTTCACATTTTTAATTGTAAAAAAAAAATAAAAAAATAGGTCTCATTTTCCTTCCTCTTCACAATTCAGACTACTGTGTGTTGTTCCAAAATAGAAATTCTAATGAAATACATGATAATTGATGGAAATTTCCAAATATGTGGAAATACTCAGGGGCAAAGGAATAGTGTTTTCTTTTTTTTTTTTTACTTCAGGCATTCTTATCTTTAGTTCTCAGACAGGCAAGTAGGTTGGTTACGAGCTTAGTAAGCTTTGCTTTCAGTACTGCGTGCATGCTTTTAAATTGCACAGTAATTTAACAGATGGAAGTCAATAATGGTTACAAACAAGACTAAACTGATTGGTGCAAACAAAAACAGATTGGTAAGCAAATGATGTCAGTGGTCTCGTAAATTATTAGAATATGCTAAGTTAACAGAAAAGCAGGTCTCTAGTGGGTCTGCATAAACTAATTGCACACCTAACTGAGATGGTAGGGTTGTTGGGGCATGGAATCAAGTTTTTATGGAGAATCAAATTTTAAGACACAAAATCAATGATATAGAACATGAATCCAGGAAAACAGGGAAAAACATTCTTAAATATGAAATGTGTAGGAACCCGGTGTTGTAGGTTGCCTCTCAGAGATCAAATATTTATGAAGTTTCTGCCACCAAGTGGAGAAACGATGCAATGACAGAAAGCGTGAAGCAGATCATCAGCATCAGAAGGCATATTCTCTGGTTATATAATAACTTAAACACCTTCAAACATCTAACTGCCAAGAAACACTGGATACCCAGGTAGTTAGTTGTTGTCAGACTGGAGTGGCTGCATTTCAAAATTCATTGCCATTAAATGATGTGTTCAATCATGACTTGTCTAAGACTTTCATTTATAAGTTTAGAACCTAAAGGAGACATACATTTTTAAATCCTTCCATTTCACATTTAAAAATGTGAAACTTTGGTCTGAACTCCTCTTTATTGTTGCCCCACAGCCTCTCTTGTGCACCTGTTCTAAGGTGCATCTCAGGGCAACTTGTTTTAGTGCGTTCTGTTTTGATCTAAAGGAGGCACTACACCTGGCTCACCTCCAGGTCGCAGAGCGTTCGCCTCCACCCTGTTCAGCCATTTTTGTAGTGTGCTGGGGGAAGAATTGTGACGAATTGTGTGGGTTAATACACGCAACCACTGAACACTTTTACTTGTCCACATGTAGCTTTGGCATCCCTGTGCTTGGACTTCAAAATTGCCGGGGAAAAAAAATTAAAATGCCAAATTCACAAAAATGCTAAGCCGGAAATCATTGACTTTGTTTAGTAGTTCTGCAGCAAATACTGTGACATAATTGTTTAAAAAAAACAACATTATGGAAAACCAAAAAAACTATACAGGTTGAGAAATATGACCCAAACAGATTATGCAGATAGCACCTCAGGAGACTAAATTGCACTTTTCTGCACCACTAAAGACTCCAAGTATACAACAAAATGTATGTAAGGCTGTGCTCCCTGGCGACTACCTGCTTGGAGCAGATCAGTGCGCTAACCTCGGTGAAAGCTGCTACCTATCCACGTGGACTCCAGGTGGACTCGATGTGCACTACAGCCCTCCACCCCACAACGAAGCCTGCCGTGCCGCTCCAATGTTTTCCGTCATTTTATTTTTGGCCCGGTTTAATCCTTTCTTTTTGCCTTGCTGTTTGTCATCAGTCTTTTTCTGTTTGTCTTTTTGTGTTTGCTGAGCAGGTGCTACCCGAGAGATTGACATTATTCCTGAAAGGCAGGTTGTTTTTTCTACCATTTCCCCACACAGCGGCAGCACTCCAGCAATCTTGGGCTTCAATATGACAGTATGCGCTCTGCAAGGGAAGGGTGGTGAGCAGCTCATACATGAGCATGATTGACACTGCCAACAACCAATCAGAGCCAGACATTCCTCTGATTGGTTGTTTCTGACCGGGAGTAGCGTGTTTCTGCCAGTGGAGTTTAATGTTTTCACAGATTATCTGTGTTATATTTTTGTCATGTCATAGTGACAGTTTTACCAAATATTCAAAAAATTATTTTTTTCACAAAAGTTAAATAAGGTTAAATTAAAAAAAAGTGGATTTTGCAAAAATAAGTCCCATTTAAACTAAACTCGGGACTGACCTCAACTCGGCTCGAGACTCGAAAGTCTGCTGTTGCGGTTTGGCTGACGTCACTTCCTGTTTGCGGTAAGGCGTATTGTATCACTTCCTGTTTTCACTGCGTGAGCAACGGTTTGTTGCTCCAGATTCTCTCGCTTTTATCTTTAATCTCTTTGCTGTAACATCTGTTTCTAACACATAAGTACTTTTAAAACATTTTCTGTTGCTGCACATCACGCTTGGGAACTCCTCGTGTTTCACGGTTTGCTCTCTTGGCGTGGTAGAAGGGCGCTAGCCTAGCTTTAGCCTAGCCTAGCTTTAGCTCCACAATGGCTTCCTCTCCTACTATTACTTCAGCTTCTCCGTCTCTGACTAAGTCTCCCCTTATCTCCTGCTCTCTGTGTCAGATGTTTAGCTATTCCTCTGCCTCCTTTAGTGATAATGGTACTTGTAATAAATGTAGTGTTTTTGTAGCTTTGGAGGCGAGGGTGTCAGAATTAGAGTCCCGGCTCCGTGCTATGGAAAGACCAGCTGATAGCCGCCCCTCTGCTAGCGCGGAGCCACATAGACCTAGCGTTAGTTCACTTAGTGGTCCTCCAGAAGCACCCGAGCAGCCGGGTAAGCAGGCCGGCTGGGTGACAGTTCGTAGGAAGCATAGCTCTAGATTTCAGCCCCCAGTTCACCACCAACCCATCTGCGTTTCAAACAAATTTTCCCCACTCAGCGACACACCAGCTGAGAAGCCGATCCTGGTTATTGGGAGCTCAATAGTCAGAAACGTGGCACTAGAGACACCAGGGACCATAGTTAAATGCCTGCCAGGGGCCAGAACGGGCGACATAGAATCTTACCTAAAACTGCTGGCTAAGGATAAGCGTAAATACAGTAAGATTGTTATTCACGCTGGCGGTAATGACACCTGATCACGCCGATCGGAGGTCACTAAAGTTGGTGTTGCTTCGGTGTGTGAGTTTGCTAAAGCAATGTCGGACTCCGTAATTTTCTCTGGTCCCCTGCCTGATTTGACCAGTGATGACATGTTTAGCCGCATGTCATCATTCAACCGCTGGTTGTCTAGGTGGTGTCCTGAAAACGACGTGGGCTACATTGATAACTGGAGAACTTTCTGGGGAAAACCTGGTCTGATCCGGAGAGACAGCATCCATCCTACTTTGGATGGTGCAGCTCTTCTTTCTAGAAATCTGGCCGGATTTATTAGTCCTCCTAAATGCTGACAACCCAGGGTCCAGACCAGGAAGCAGAGCCGTAGTTTAACACACCTCTCTGCAGCTTCTGTACTGTTACCCATCCATTATCCTATTGAGACGGTGTCTTTCCCACGGCCAAAACTTAACAGATCAAAAACGTATCTAAAAGGAACAAATCATAAAAACCTAATAAAAATCAATACGGTTCACCTTGAACCTAAAAATAAAACAATTAAATGTGGTCTATTAAATATAAGGTCTCTCCCTCCAAAGACTTTGTTAGTTAACGAATTGATTTCTGATAAACAGATTGATTTGTTTTGTCTCACAGAAACCTGGCTACAAGAGGACTACGTTAGTATAAATGAGTCAACTCCCTCCAATTATTCAAATTTCCACATTCCCAGATCTGTGGGAAGAGGAGGAGGAGTGGCAACCATCTTTCAGTCTGATTTATTAATTAGTCCCAGGCCAATTAATAACTACAGTTCTTTTGAACATTTAACCCTCAGTTTCCCTCATCCAAACTGCAAAGCAATAAAACCTCTGTTTGTTGTTTTGTATCGTCCACCAGGCCCTTACACTCAGTTTTTGGATGAGTTGTCAGATTTCTTATCTGATTTGGTGTTAAATACTGATAAGGCTATTATAGTGGGTGATTTTAACATCCATGTTGACACAGAATGTGATAACCTTAGTGTAGCCTTTAAAACTATCCTAGATTCAATTGGTTTTGCTCAAAATGTGCATAAACCGACGCACTCTTGGCTCCATACTTTAGACCTTGTGCTGACATATGGCATTGATTGTGAAGAATTAACAGTATTTCCTCACAACCCTGTCCTATCTGATCATTTTTTAATAACATTTGAGTTTAATCTAACTGAGTTCTCCACCCCCAAAAGAGGGTTCCATTATAGTAGATCTTTATCGGATAATGCTGTATCAAAACTTAAAGAGTCTGTCCCCTTTTTAATATCCTCCGTATTGCAGAAATGCCCTGTAGATGGCAGCAATGTTGTTTCTTCCAATTCACAAATAGATGTCTTTGTAAACGGTATGACTTCGTCATTGCGTTCTGCATTAGACAATGTAGCTCCCTTGAAAAAGAAGGTGATTATTCACAGGAAGCTGGCTCCTTGGTTTAATTCAGAGCTGCGTTCCTTGAAGCACAATGTTAGGAAATTGGAGAGAAAATGGCGCTCTACACACCAAGAGGAATCCTACTTAATCTGGAAGAACAGTCTATTGTGGTATAACAAGACCCTTCGCAGAGTTAGAGCAGCATATTTTTCATCATTAATTGAGGAGAATAAGAAGAATCCTAGATTTCTCTTCAGTACAGTTGCCAAACTTACCCAGAGCCACAGCTCTGTTGATCCATCCATTCCCTTAGCTCTTAGCAGTAATGATTTTATGGGATTCTTCATAAATAAAATTGATTCCATTAAAAATAAAATAATTGGCATCCTCCCAAACATGATTACCTCATCCTCAGTAAGTGAGGCAGCATTGGAGGAATCCTTAGAACCTGCGCAGTGTCTGAACTGTTTAAAAGCAGTAGAGCTTTCTGAGCTATCTAAAATTTTAGCTTCATCTAAACCTTCTACCTGTATGTTAGACCCAATCCCAACCAAGTTGTTTAAGGAGGTATTCCCTCTGATCAGTGGTCCTATTTTAGACATGATTAATCTATCCTTGGTAAATGGATATGTACCACAGGCTTTTAAAGTAGCTGTTATTAAACCTTTACTTAAGAAACCATCTCTTGATCAAGATGAGTTAGTAAATTACAGACCTATATCTAATCTTCTTTTCTTATCTAAAATTCTTGAGAAAGTAGTTGCTAATCAACTATGTGAACATTTACAAAGTAATGACCTACTTGAGGAGTTTCAGTCAGGCTTCAGAGCTCATCATAGCACTGAAACAGCTCTGGTGAAGGTCACCAATGATATTCTCATGGCCTCAGATAATGGACTTGTGTCTATACTTGTCCTGTTAGATCTCAGTGCTGCATTTGATACAGTTGATCACAATATTCTCCTACAAAGACTTGAGCATACTGTAGGGATTAAGGGAAAAGCATTAGGCTGGTTTAAATCTTATCTGTCGGACAGATTCCAGTTTGTTCATGTTAATAATAAATCTTCCTCAAACTCTAGGGTCACTTGTGGAGTACCACAGGGTTCAGTCCTTGGACCAATTCTATTTACTATATATATGCTTCCGATTGGCAAAATTATCAGACAGCATGGGATTAATTTCCACTGTTATGCTGATGACACTCAGCTATATTTATCCATAAATCCTGATGAATCCAATCAGTTACTTCGACTGCAGTCATGTCTTGATGACATCAAAGCTGGATGACTTTAAATTTCCTGCATTTAAATTCTGACAAGACAGAAGTTGTAATCTTTGGGTCAGAGTCTTCAAAAAATAAAGTTCTTAATCAATCCCTTAATCTGGATGGCATTAACTTGGCCTCTGGTAATAAAGTTAAAAATCTTGGTGTTGTTTTCGACCAAGACATGTCATTTAAATCCCATATTAAACAGGTTTCCAGAGTTTCCTTTTTTCACCTCCGGAATATCGCCAAAATTAGAAACATTCTGTCCAGGAGTGATGCTGAAAAACTGGTCCATGCATTTGTTACTTCAAGGCTGGACTATTGTAATTCTTTACTATCAGGAAGTCCACAAAATGCAGTTCAAAGCCTTCAGCTGATCCAAAATGCTGCAGCAAGAGTTCTGATGAAAATCAACAAGAGGGATCATATTTCTCCAATTTTAGCTTCCCTTCATTGGCTTCCTGTTAAATCAAGAATAGAATTTAAAATTCTCCTTCTCATGTATAAAGCCCTTAATAATCAAGCTCCATCATATATCAGAGCTCTGATTACCCCGTATGTTCCTAACAGAGCACTTCACTCTCAGACTGCAGGTCTGCTGGTGGTTCCTAGAGTCTCTAAAAGTAGAATGGGAGGCAGATCCTTTAGCTATCAGGCTCCTCTCCTGTGGAACCAACTCCCAGTTTTGGTCCGTGAGGCAGACACCCTATCTATTTTTAAGACTAATGTTAAAACTTTCCTTTTTGACAAAGCTTATAGTTAGAGTGGCTCATACCCTGAGCTATCTCTATAGTTGTGCTGTGATAGGCCTAGGCTGCTGGAGGACATCAGGGTCTAATTTTCTCACTCTACTGATTTCTACTGTTCTTCAGTCTACTGTTCTCCAGTTTTGCATTGTATTACATTGAAATGACTGTCGTCATTTCAGCTTTTAACTTTTTGCTCTCTCTCTTTTTCTTCATAGTAGGTACACCTGGTCTGGCGTTCTGTTAACTGTGACATCATTCAGAGAAGACGGCTCACCCGCTATTACCATCTAATGTAGAACAGATTACTAGATCAATGTGTGCTTCTGTGCTTTTTTGTTTCTCTTGTTGTGTCTCTGTTCTGTCTTCTGTAACCCCAGTCGGTCGAGGCAGATGACCGTTCATACTGAGCCCGGTTCTGCCGGAGGTTTTTCCTTCCCGTTAATGGGTGGTTTTTCTTCCCACTGTCGCTTCATGCTTGCTCAGTATGAGGGATTGCAGCAAAGCCATGTACAATGCAGATGACTCTTCCTGTGGCTCTACGCTTCCCCAGGAGTGAATGCTGCTTGTCGGGACTTTGATGCAATCAACTGGTTTCCTTATATAGGACATTTTTGACCAATCTGTATAATCTGACCCAATCTGTATAATATGATTGAACTTGACTTTGTAAAGTGCCTTGAGATGACATGTTTCATGATTTGGCGCTATATAAATAAAATTGAATTGAATTGAATTGAAAGGAAAGACTGGGTGTACTTTTGACATGCACTATAGAGCATAAAAATCTACTCAGAGAAACAAAACATATTATCCAATTTATTATTTTTTTATATCCTCCTCTCCATCGTGCACTTTAAACATTGACAAAACGAAAAAAAAAAAGTTACTTTCTTCTCTAAATACAAATAAAAAGTTGACATGGTGAAGATTATACTGAGCTTAATATACATCGGAGTGTTTACAAACCATTATTTTGAAAATAAACGAGGGGGCGGTAGAATTCTAGAACACTGAAAGAGCAGTACTGTGATGTCATAAGACATTTGATGATGTCATTGTGGAACTCACTGTGTGAGAGTTCTTTTAATTATCACAGTTCAAGGAAACTACCAAGACGTGAAGACCTGTGCAGTCAGCTTTCAGCAAAAAAGATATTCCTTTAACTTTAGTCTTTGAGAAAAATGGAAAACCAAACAAAAGAATTTCCCAAGAACGAAATTCATTCCCAGGAAAGCGAAGAGGAGAACGAGAAAAAACAGGATGCCTGGATTCAGAACAGAAATTCACAGTCTGGCAACTCTTTTGAGGAGGAAATCAGCCGTCTGAAATCTCTTTTGGATGCAGAAAGCGCAAGATTTAACGAAGAACAGCAAAGAGCAAACAGGTTGGACAAAGAATTACATGATGCAAAACTCCAGCTCCAAAAATGGAAGGAGTTTAGTGAGAGGAACGGTCACATGGGATTGAACACCAGTGTTGACACCTTATCAGCTGAGCTCTTGATGGAAAAGGAGAAAAATAAGGTCCTACAGCGAGAGAAAAACGAGGCAAGCGAACAGCTCAAATCTTCTGAGGAAAGAGAGAAGCTTTTACAGAGCGAGTTGGACCAATTCAAGGCGTTACATGAGGAAGTTATCACTAAGCTTCAGATGGATCTTATTAGTCGGACAGAAAGGCTGGCGACGTTGGAGGAGGATCTAATTAGGGAAAAAAGAGCCAACTCCAAAACAACCGTGAAACTTACATTCCCGTGGAACCTGAAAGGCGAGAACAAAGCTCAGCGTACAGAGCCGAAGCAGGAGATTGCAATGCAGAGAAAGACGTCTGAAGAGCCGGAGACGCTTTTGCAGGGAGGGCTGGAGCAGATGACGGTATTATACGATGACCTAAGCACTCGTTATCAAACCGATGTTAAATTCCTAAAAACACACACTATATCATTAGAGCAGGAGCTAAGAAACCACAGAGAAACTCATTCCGAGGTGGTGAAGATGCACCGCATGCTTTACACTCAACAAGAAGCTGAGAAGGAGGCTCTCTGTCAAAAACTGGACTCCCTGCAAAACGCCTTTAAAGAGACAGAAACAGGTCACCAGAGAGAGCTGGAGGACATCAAGGAGGTACACCAGAGAGAGCTGGAGGACATCAAGGAGGTACACCTGGAGATCGTCAGGAAGAACGCAACAGATGCTGAGAACCTGAGGGGGCAGGTGGACGCTCTGGAGCGGGAGCTAAAGGATGAGAGGTACGCTCACGCTGAGACGGACATTAGGGCCATCAGGGACGTGAAACGTCTAAAAGCAGAGAAGAAGATGCTGCTGCAGGAAACGGATGAACTCAAAAAGAGGATCTCTGCGGGCCAGGTGAAGTTTAACGAAGAGCTGGAGGCTCTGAGAGCGGAAAAAGAAAATCAAATTCAACGTAACCGTCAGCTTTGCGACGAGCTGAACGAGAGAGTCAACAAGACTTCTGAACCGGAGGAGGCAGAAAAGAAGCCGTTTTTGAAAAAAGTACGACATGCTCTTGGTCTGAGGAAACCAGAAAAATGGAAGAAAAATAAGCCCACCTGAAATGTAAGACACCTTAACCATTTAAGACACATTTTATCCTGGGGGGGGGGGGGGGGGGTATTGCTGTCATTTATGTGTGACCAAAAGCTACAGTTGACGCTTTTGCTTGACTGAGGCTGCACAGTGGCGCAGTGGGTAGCGCTGTTGCCTTGCAGGAAGAAGGTCTTTCCGCATGGAGTTTGCATGTTCTCCCTGTGCATGCGTGGGTTCTCTCCGGGTACTCCGGCTTCCTCCCACAGTCCAAAAACATGACTGTTAGGTTAACTGGCTTCTGTAAATTCTCCTTAGGTGTGAGTGTGTGTGAGAATGGTTGTTTGTCCTGTCTGTCTCTGTGTTTTTCCTGCGACCAGGTGTACCTCGCCTCTTGCCCACTGACAGCTGGAGATAGACACCAGCAACCCCTCGTGACCCCATGAGGGATAGACGTGTCAGGAAATGGATGGCTACCATACAGAGCAGTATTTAACCTCCATCCTGACATGTCTTGCTGTGTGGGAAATTTGATAAGTGCTTCCTTTGGTTTTCGCCGGGTGCTCCGATTCCCCCATCTAATCAACAAAATGTGTCTTTTCATAACAAGTTTTAACATAAAGCACAATTTAGACCAAGAAATGGTAAACCGATTTCACCTTTATTGCTCCTCCCTACTTGAAGCGCTTTACAACTCAATATGTGCCCCCCATTCAGCCAATCCATACATAGAGACATACTGCATACAGCATCATGATCACAAAGCTATGCATATGGTATACATGTGGATGCAGCATTTGGACCTTTAACTGGTAAAGTAGACCCCTAAAAATATTCTGTTTAAGGCCCCCAAATGCCCAGGTTCAGCTCTGCTGACAGTATTTTATTCACAGTTATTGGAACACATAATCCCTGTCTCATGTAAAATGCAGAAGCCACATCTTCTATTTTAAGATTTAATGTTGTATATATATATATATATATATATTAGGGCTGGGCAACGATTAAAATATTTAATCGCGATTAATCGCACTGATTAATCGCGATTAATCGCGATTAATCGCATTGTATTTACAAACTCCAAGAATGAATTCAAAAGTAGTGTAAAGAGCACTTTTATTTTAATGTTCTGCTGCCATATGAACAAAAGTGTTGTAACATTTGTAGCACTTATCAGTAACACATATTTAGTGTAAAGCTCAACTTAAACATGTAAAACAAAAAATAGCAATAATAATAAATTAAAGCTTATTGCCACTGACAGGGAATTCTCTTTATGGGGAAAAAATCTACCAAAAACAGGCAATTTCTGAGGTAACAGCAGGGAGCAGCATTACCATTTTATGTTCAATACCAAAGTTTAACTTGGCAGTGGTTACAACTAACTTGTTTCTGTCATATTCCATGCTGGAAGAACTTTAAACTGAAATGCTTGCTAACTCGATATGCTTGAGTTTATTTGACGTTGACACGCGGTTTTTTGTTGTTGCTTTCTCGCGCGCATATAGTGAATGGCAGGGGGAAAACAGGCAAAAACACATGGATACTTTGAAACGAGAAGCGACTTCACCGACGGCGTCGATGCAGACCCCCCCGCTCCGCTCCGCACAAAACTTGTTCCGGCCGCCAACTCACCGCCTCGCCTCGCCTAAGCTCGCTCGCGGTACCTGCGGGAAACACCGCCTTCCGCATGTCAGCTGTGTTTTTTTCCGGCCAGCACCTTTCTTCCTCTTTGAATCCGAGGCTTGGCTGACAGCGAGGTTATTGGCGCATTATCGCCACCTACTGTTCTGATTCAAACCCCTACACCGCAGCAACAGACCTTCACAAAATAAAAGCATGTGACCAACATGCGTTAACGCGCGTTAAAGAAAATATCGCCGTTAATAGTCTAATGAGTTAACGCGAAATTAACGCGTTAACTTGCCCAGCCCTAATATATATATATATATTAGGGCTGGGCAAGTTAACGCGTTAATTTCGCGTTAATTCATTAGACTATTAACGGCGATATTTATTTTATCGCGCATTAACGCATGTTGCTCAAATGCTTTCAGTCAGTGTCAGTCAGCAGCGCGCTGACGGCAGCACTCTCCCGCTTCCCCTCCCCTCTCGTACATGGCTCAGCAGCGCCAGCCAATCAGCACGCAGGCTCAGCCTGGCCCGCCCACTCAGCTCTCACACAAACTTAATACACAAACAGCTGAGAGAGAACGCAGCAGCGGAAAAACATGAACAGAGGATGTAGCACCGTTTGGCTTTATTTTAATACCGTAAATGAAATCAAGCTGTATGTTTTGTAAAAAGCCGGTTCATTTCAGTGGAAACACAACAAATTTATCTAAGCACGTGAAAAAACATGAAAACGTCGAGCCCCAGAAACGGAGAGAGGAGACGAAACTTCTCTCACTGCCCCGACAGACCCACAGACGTCACTGACTGAGGCGTTTCAGTCCTCCTGGGAACATCCAGGTAGATCAGTGGATGGATGGATGGATGGATGGATGTTACTGGAGCCCACACATAACATGTAATTAAGACCTTGAAAGAACCCAGTACATATATTAAAAAGTGTTATTTAAGATAAGATAACATTAGCTAATCCTTTTTTTATCCCACGACGGGGAAATGTATAGGATTAAAGCAACAGGCAGGTGCACACAACACAGACAAAATTACATAAGGATTGAAATATATAAGAGGTGGATTAGCGAAAAAACACTGAACATAACATAACATTATTATTATTATTATTTAATTGTAATAATAAAATAAAAAACACAAAACCCAAAAGGTCAACAGTTTCATGATACATCAAGCTTAGGGACTGGCTAATACACAGCAGGTCAAAAAAGGCCATATTTTGGCTGCAGTGCTTGCTGTTCTCTTATGAAGAAAAGATCAACTAGTGCACTAAATTCAATAGATGGGTTGAAAATATCCAGTATAAAATAAGTGCTACAAATGTTACAACACTTTGGTTCATATGGCAGCAGAACATTAAAATAAAAGTGCTCTTTACACTACTTTTGAATTCATTCTTGGAGTTTGTAAATACAATGCGATTAATCGCGATTAATCGCGATTAATCAGGGCGATTAATCGCGATTAAATATTTTAATCGTTGCCCAGCCCTAATATATATATATATATATATATATATATATATATATATATATATATATATATATATATATATATATATATATACAATAACTCTGTAAAAAAGATAATATCCTCTCTGCTGAATTGCCACCTTAACGCGGTAGAGGGGTTTGTGCACCCCTATGATGCTGAGATCTATATTGTCAGGAGAGTCCTGGTAAGGTCTCCCATGGCAATTTGTCTTAAGGGGAGGGGTCAGACTAAGAGCGATTCAATAATTCCAATAGAATGGCAAACCACAAGCTCCAGGGTCACGTTATTTGACTCTTTTTAGTTATTTCTACATTAGTAGCTCACTCTGATTGCATACAAAGTTTTTATAAAGGTTTATCACATCCTGCTGGTATTTTAGTTGTTATTTTGGTGTGTAATGGTTTGTTTTTGTTCAGTTTCCTAGAGTCTCTAAAAGTAGAATGGGAGGCAGATCCTTTAGTTACCAGGCTCGTCTCCTGTGGAACCAACTCCCATTTTTAGTCCGTAAGACAGACACCCCGTTTACTTTTAAGACCAAGATTAAAACTTTCCTTTTGGATAAAGATTAGCTATTGTCAGCTTTAAACTTTATGTTCTCTCTCTGTTTTTTTTTTCTTCATAGTAACTACATCTGACAGACACACGTTTAGACAGACACATTAAATGACTGACCAGGGAGGTAAGTTATGATTCAAACCAGGAGTATGCTCCCCTACACTGCAGCGCCCGTACAAAAGAACACCATGGTTGACGGTGTCAGACGTAGTGGATCAGGATAAGAATTGAGGGTTTGGGTTTCTTGTAATAGTTCAGTCAGAGTCCCCCACCCTACCCCACCACCACCACCACCACAACCAGATGCAGCAGACATGTGATAAATATTTTTTTTGGCTATGCTAATATATAACCCGTAAAAAAGATCAGAACATCAAATTACATTTGATGATGCACACATTTTCCCCACAGGTTTTCCTTTGAAACTTTATCAATATATTGGGTCCACATTGTGTGTCCCTATGAAAGACTAATTTTGATAACCAATAATAATTTTTTCATTGCTGTATGCATAAAAAAATATATTTGGATTCCATTAAAACCGGTACTGGTCACTTATAATACTCAGATCCTCCACCAAAGAGTAGAAGGCACGTACGTATAAGATTTGGCATGGGAGGGTTTTAGGCAAGTGCTAGAGGTAGGAAAGCAGGTCATCTGACCTATTAGGAAATAAACTGGGTTTCTAGCGGTTTAAGATTTGTTTCAGAGTCGTTACAAAAAAGAGAGATAAACCAAACATGCATTTCCCTGTGCGGATCACCAAGCTGACATTTTTTTTTAATCATTATTATATTCAAAAATATTATAACAAGTCACATTCCACAAACAAAATAATAGTGATTTAACATGTTAAAAACTGAGCAGAGTATGTATAACACAAAAAGAGAAAATGTGTTTACAAGAAAAAACTAAAATAAAAAAGCAACAGTATCAGAACATAACCAGAAATTATCGAAATAATTGCAAGAGGGCTTTCACACTTTATATTAAGTTATTGATGTGTTGCATTACTGCTTGGGCTTTTGGGTTGTTCCAACGGTATAACACTTTGTTAAACAAGCATATCTCACTTATAAAGATATTGAAAGAGGGGGGGTAATTTTTAAAAAGCGGCACGTGTGAATGAAAATTTTTCCCAGAAGGAATAAAATATTACCATAGTTCAATTATTTTTCCCCTGTTAAAAAAAAACAACCTTTATTATATCAAAATTCAAAAGTGGAATAGAATTCTTAGGTAGGATCCAGGTTTGGAAATCCTTCCAAAACACATTTATGACATTACATTGAAAAAAAGAGATGTTCTGCTGTCTCAATATCTTAATCACGAGGTACACAGGTGTTGGTATTTATGTTGATTTTTTTTATTTTTTTGCAAAAAGTCATTACAAGGGTAAACGTAATACATAATTTTGAAATGGATCCGCCAAGCTGAAACAACACGTCCTGCGTAAACCGGAAAGGGTCTCGTACTGTGGGGGCATGTGTTGACAGCCTGCAGCTTTGTTGGCTAGCTGATAGCCGGCTAAATCAGTCAGCTAGCGCACTAAGTCGCTGTGAGTCGGCTGCGTTTAAAGCCCTTCGATGAAGCAAAACTCATGGTTGCTTACAGATAAGCAGAAGGATATTTGTTGCTATTAAACTATTTCCGAGATATTTCTTTCTTCACTTCACCGACACAGAAACGTAAGCTCTGTGTAGTTAGGTGAAAATAGTCAGCGTCAACGCACAACATCGGTATTTCCGGCACCCTACAAAATAAAAGTACACCGTTGACACGTTCCATGTTTTTTTTTTTTTTTTTACCATAAAAAGCGTCATAGTGTTTACTCAAAGCAGGGAATAAACAATATTTTTGTGCATGCTTATCTAAAAGCTTTATCCAGTCTATATACGAGGTGCTTTATTTACACTTTTTATTTTATTGTTTTGTTTTTTTTCATTTTTTTTTTCTTACAACTGTCCAAGAGAACGGAGGGTTGTTCTGGTCGCTCGGGGGAACCAACCAGAACCAGCTGTTCACGTCGCTAGCTTAGCTACCCCAGCACTGCTAGCGAGTGATTTGCCAGCATGCTAATGGGGACAGTTTAACCGCAGCACACTGCAGTGAGTCTCTCCTGTCGGAGTCCGTTAGAGGTGCCAGCCGAGCCGAGAGTCCGCCGAGCCATGCGACAGTGGTCTGTCCCCGCGGCGACCCCCCGCGCCGAGCCACTCCCGGGGTGCCCGTCCGCGTCACCCCCTCCATCGGGTAAGAGAGGGGGGGAACATGGGAAATAATGACAGGGGCTGTCAGGTTATTTGTTAAGCCGAACTCCCGATAGTCGCTTTTAGTTTACCAGTGGGAGAATGTGTTTACCGAGCGCTGCGGACATCACCAGACTGCCCTTGTTTATTTACAAAGTTTATTATTATTATTTCTATTTTGGGGTTTAAACCCATTATGCCCTCTTACGTGTTCATTAAAGGCATTTTAGTTCTGAATCATGAGAAGCGGTGTCAGATTTCCAGAGATATTCCACGCGACCAGAATAATATCCGCTCAGAGCAGAAGTAAAAAAAAAAGAAAAGAAAAAAAGAAAAGAAAGAAAAAAGTGAACAGAAAACGGCTGGGCATCACGTTGAGGAAAGCTTATGGTAATTTTCTGCCCGCTGGGAGGATTTTACTTTGATTTCTAGCCTGGGCAAAGTGACCAAGGTTAGTGTCAAGCGTCTGTGCCAAAAGTGTTTGAAAGGTTGCCAGAACTTTGAGCGAGCCGCTGGTTTCTCCAGAGGTGACTGCAGTCCGTTTTGTGCAATTCTTTAAACCCGCCTCGTCTAATTCAGTTAATGGAGCCCCTGCAAAAAAGTATTCTGGCCCCCCTTGAGCTTTTCCTCATTGGCCGTCCGGTTTGCTGGAGTGTTCTGGGGCTACACCCACACCTAGTTCTGTGCCAGATATGTCCAGCTCGCTTTGACTGAACTTGTAGGTGGTGTGTTTATGAGCGTAGATTCTCAACTCTCAAATGATTTACGGCAGGACTTTGACTAGGCCGATCTGATGTGCTTTCTTTCCAACCCATGGCAACCCATGTGTGGAGTGCTCGTTGGCCCAGTATTCTTGCCTGGCCTGTCACTTTTGGTGAGGACCAGGCAACCATCAACCATGGTGTCCTTCTCAGAGTGCAAACTGGGAGATTGTTTTCTGACCTAACCCTGCTTCAAACTTCTCCACAGCTTTCTCCCTGACCTGTCCGCTGTGGTCCCCTGGTCTTCACGAAGCCGTTTGTCTCTAATGTCCCCCTAACAAACCTCTGAGGCCTTCACGGAACATCTGGATTTTTACTGAGATCAAACAACATGCCAATAGACTTTATTCACTAATTAGGGGACCTCTGAAGGCAGATAGGCGCAGTGGGGGTTCTAGACCAAATTTAGCAGGGGGGCCAGGGTGGGGCCAGTGGTTTTTTCACAGGGGCACAGAACGAAAGATTGGGAAAAAAAGCCTAAACAGGTCAACATTTCGTCGTTTAATATATTAAGTAAGCCAAAGAGCCAATTGTGGCTCTGGAACTGCAGGTTGCAGACCCCTGATCTTTTCTCAATACGGTGGGAGCTTAATGTGAACAGCATTTTTTTTTAAATTGTTGTTAATTTTTATATTTATTTTTTAATTATTTTGTTATTTTATTATTGGGTTAAACCATACACGTAAAAAATACAACTGATCCAAATGACCAGTCGGTCACGATATCTTTATCAGCATTTATCATCCTATGAAATTTAATATCATGTCTTTAGTACAGGGGCCATAACAGGGGCCAGGAACAGTTCTACCGGGGCCCTGGCACCTGTTGGCCCCTGTCTAGAACCGCCCCTGGTTAGGCGCCTCGGGGTAAAGAGGCATAATACAGAAAAATGCCACCGTTTTTTTAATTTAAAATGTTAAAAACTGTCAATCCCTTGTCTTCCATTTCACAAAAACACACTAACTCTCTTTGACAGAAAGTGTCACCGCTAACCTTGGTATTTTATGCTTGTAATGTGAATCAAGAAGAATGATTTTCCGGGTACTTTTATAAGGCACCAGAGTTGTTTGTGCCAGCTTTTGCTTTTCAAAGTATCCACATAGTTGGACGAGCACGGAGCGAGGGAGGCGTCTGAATTCAAACGAGCCGGTCCCGTCTTCTTCATTTCATCTATAAATAATCCTTTGATCAATTATCAGCGGGGAAGAGATAAATATAGCCGCGTATGTTTTGGTAACACTTTTAAGAGAGTCTCGTGTTGCTCGTTATCGGGTGGGAAATCAACCCCGGCGGTCTCATCCATGCTTTAACGAAGCCCGGTTGTGTTTGCAGAGGCCAGGATGGAGGGATGCGAGGCGGAGCCGCGCTACACCATCGAGCAGATCGACCTCCTGCAGCGCCTGCGCCTCTCCGGCATGACCAAGCCTCAGATCCTCCACGCCTTGGAATCCCTGGAGCGGCTGGACCCCGAGCACCGCCCGGCGCACGGCGACCCTCGCCCGGCCCCGCCCAACGGCGCCGCCCCCGCCACGGGCGCCCCCGCCCCGTCCTCGTCCTCCTCCTCGTCCTCCGCCTCCTCGCTCTCTCTGGCCTCCGCCACCACCCAGACCTCGGGCCTGGACGGCGCCGCGCTGTCCCCCAGCAACAGCTACGAGGCCTCGCCGCCGCCCCTGTACCCGCCCAGCGTGGTGGTGCAGCGGGCGTTCAGCTACGACATGATGGGGGAGGAGGAGTGGGACCTGGAGGAGAAGGTGGAGGAGTACATGAGGTGAGGGGAGGACGGCAGCCGGGCGGGCGGTAACTGTCCTCGCGAAGCTGGAGAAACGAGACGTAGAGCGGTAATATGGCTGTGTGGGAAAGACAAAAAGAAAGAGAGAAAGGCTATTATACCATCAGATAATGACAGCTGCTGTCTCCAGAGCCGCAGGCTCGTACCCCAGAACTGTGGTGGAGTTAATTCAGGTCAGGTGTTTAGGGATGGCTGAAAAAAGCAAGCTCGCAGTGAGTAAAGCTGGTTAGAGCCTCAACCACTGGGTGATTTCTCTATTAACTTGATGTGCTTCCGTTGCTTTTTGCAGGAGAGACAGCAACCTGGTGAAGGAGGAGATCAAAACGTTCCTGAACAATCGGCGGATCTCTCAGGCAATCGTGGGCCAAGTTACAGGTATTTTCCTTCCTGGTGTTCAACAGATCTGCTGCTATTATATGATGTTATTTACCCACTGATCTTTGCAGGTCATTGCCTTGTAACAGTTGTCATACGCCTAGAACTTTTTCCCCCATTTTTTCCCTTTACAGCCACACTTTCCTTGGGTTTTTCTGTGATAGACTAACATAAAGCAATGAATGGCTGTGAAGGCAAAATGTTTATTTTTTATTTTTTACAAGTTAAGATTTGAACAGTTGCAGTGTTGTGAAAATTATTAATACCTTGATAAAGTCAATATTTAAAGAAATGAGTTATTCAAAGATACTTAATTGGATAAAAGTAGAAACTGCTTCGTTCACATTTGCCCAAATTGTTGCACTTCTTCCGAGCGCAGCGCTCAGATTACACTCCGTCGCTCATCTCAGCAATGATCTGCTGCTGGAAGTTTAAACTCTGCTAACATGTCGAGTTCAGCCAAAAAAAATACACGCAACCCTTTTTATCGACAAGACATACACAAAAGCGTTGTTTGGAGTACGTCTAATATGGATCAAAAATGACAACAGCTAATAGTTGGGTTTAAGGCTGGACGATATGGAACAAGAAAAATATCTCAATATTATTTGGGTAGATGCTGTTATACAATATCCCAATATGTTTTTCTTTTCATAAAGTAATTATAAAAAGGCGTCTCTGAATCAAAATCCCAAATGTCTCTCAGGGACATTTTTTAACAAACAGCTGTAGATGGATCAAAATGACAAACAGCTAAAAAATAACCTGCTGGAAAACACAAAAGTATAATTCTAACGCAACATAGACCATGTCAATATAGGCGATATAGTCTCTTCCTGTATTTCTTTCTTTTTTCAAATCTCAATATATTGCCCAGCCCTAGTTTGGAGTTACTTTCCCTGTATAGGCCAGGTGGATAAGAAAAAACAACATGCTGAACAATGCTACAGGCTAGGCTAAGATTACAAGCTAACACTACGACACTAAGAGCAATTTAAAATGGCCAGTAAAGTTCCTAGATCTGCAACAGTGAAGTAGTTAAGCTCCTGGATGACATAAATGAACCCTGTCTGGTTAAATATTTGTGACACGGACACAGACAGCCTAATGACAATGCCCAGATACTAAATAGCCAAGCAAAGAAATTGTCTTCCAACTATATCTCTAGGTATTTAGTCTTTTAGGCCGTGCATCCACATGGATGCAGCGTTTGAGACCATTGATGGTTTTTGAAACCTGGTTCTGTGGTTCTGTGTGTACCATATTTTTCGGACTATAAGTCGCTCCGGACTATAACTTGCAGCAGTCAAAGTATTCACCATAAAGAGTAAAAAACATATATAAATCACACTGGATTATACGCATTTATTTAGAAATTAATCTCACACAATCAGACCAAAAACTGACATTAAATGACACAGCTGCATTCACGACCGGTTGAATAACGTGGAACATACCCGAGAGGATGAATGGGTTAAAATAGTAACTCCAAGAAGGAAGGTTTTATGCAGCACATTTCAGCATGACGGCCCTTTTCGCTTAAAGTTTTCAGAATTACACCTAAATTTAGACCGTGAGCGTAACAGTGCTACGTGCTAAGCTAACAGGACGACACGGATGTTTGAGAGCAGCATAAAGCTCGTGTTCATCAGCAAAGCTGTAAACTGCTAGTGCTAGCTGGTATTAGCTTCACAGACAGCCCAGTAACTGGGTTCTGTCACAGTCTGGTCCCTTGGAGCCACACCACGCAACGCTCTCCTGCGTGAATGCATACTGAAACAGCGAGAGACCAAACAAATATGTGTTCAGTCTTTGTTGTCTATAGATTAACGTTTCAATACATTTTTATGTAGGCAAGATAGTTTTCACATGCCCAGTGAGCCCTCTTGTGGCTATTGACAGAGATGTTTACGCCTTGTTTCATACTGGTCGATATGATTTACCTTTTAAATTTGATATACGAGTCGCACCTGAATATAAGTTGCAAGATCGGCCGAACTATGAAAAGAATTGCGACTTATACCTCTTCACAAATGACAACAAACATGGCGGCGTCCAGTGCTTTGTTAGGTGTAAAATCCATCATAATTAAAGTGATTCAGTGACCTTTTAACGCTGTCTTCATGTAAACTGTTCCTGACTTTTATTATTACAACCGCGCTCCCACTTTCCTCTGTTTGTGAGCGACACAGTGAGTTAAAGCCTTAAGTAGAATATCCTTAAGTCATTGGCGATTTTGTGAGTTTCTGCTCGCTTTATTTAAAAAAACGGTTATCAGTTATTTAACAGCTTTTTAGCGAAGTAATGCCTTTGACAGTCACAACTGTTCAGTGTAGGTGTTGATTCTTTACCGCTAATTCAATAAGCTATCTATTACTAAATTACTTTATATTTGAAAGCAGTCTGAAATATGAAGACAGGATTGGGCTTTCACCACATAAAGACTAAAAATCTGGACTTGGAGGGAAGTTTTGCTTCAATCTGGGACTGCTCCTTTTGAATTCGTTTGGGTTAAGTAGGGACATTCAGCAAAATTCTCTGAGCTGATTGGACGAAGCGACGCCTAGTGCCCACCTACCGAAGGTTGGTTTTAGCCAATCATGGTCTCAAATTAAAACGTAAGCAGCAGGCGTCATGAGAAACCACAACAACGTAAGCTGGTTAAGATTGTTCTTGCTGTTCTATCAAAGAAGAAACCGTGGATTCTTACAAAAGAGATATGAGTGCGTCCTCCTGCACTGCCATGTTTGTGTTGGTTTGGTTTTGGACTAAGCTGCTTTAGCTTTTGTCGCAGCCGCATGTCCCGACTTAAACCACAATACTGCAACGTGATTGGCCCGAACAGCTTTTGGTTCATACATAATCGGTCAAAGCCGGACCAGGACAAGATGGATTCTCGTGTGTTTGTGAACGCACCAATACCGCAAGAAGTTATTTTGAAGGCAATATTAAATCCAGATTTAATATTTATCAGGGATAAGAAGGAAAAATATTTTTTTACTGTTGGAAAATCTGCCACTACGTCACATAGCGAGGTGTCTCTGATTGGTTGACGCCTCGCGTTCAGCTGCAAACGTTCAGATTTCCCAACTGTAGCGCCGGCCGCTCTAGAGGCGCCTAACGGGCATCAAGCCAAATGAGCAGCATGAAACGGCCGGAAAGCTTCAAAACACGCACCACAAGATGTGCGTGACGCACCGTGAGAGGTCTCAAACCCCCTAGAGGTGCGTCCGCCAAAGACTTTGGATGTAAACCAGATGACGTTAAGGTTCAGAGCGCGTTCAGTCTGAACGCAGCATTATTCAGACTTGGTAGAGTTTTTACCCCTTTCTGACAACAGTACCCTTCTGCAGTCGCAGAGCGGCGGCATTTTAACAATCAATGCCGGCGTACATGTCGGAAGACCAACAACATTGCCAGAAGTTGGTCCCAACAGAAAGTTAATGACGTGATATTAAATCGACAGATCTTAGGTTTAGGTTCCTCATCCCCCAATGTTAGGTTTAGCCCTCAGGGGAGGGGATAAACTGCAGGCATTACATCAGGTTTAGGTAATCCACTGACATTAGGTTTAGCTTCCCTAACCTTTCTGTCTGTGTCTGCATATTAGATGAAGAAGAAGAAATGTCCAAACACTCAGGTGTGGACTTCCAGTGTGATTGTAAAAATGGCGACGCCCTGCGTCTGCACTAGTGTGCCTCTCCTTTCTGACGCAACCAGGATTTGACCCAGGGTCCTCTGTATGAAAGATGCTAACTTTTGCCATTACATCCCTAAGGATCCCTACTCTGACCCACACAGCGCAATCTACATAACAAATCTCATGCTTTCATTTATGGTGAGGGAAATTGCCCTTCAGAACAATTTAGCAATTTGACCCTTCGCCTCCTGTCATAAAACACACCATTGAGAGTACCCCCCCCCCCCTTTACCACCCTTCTTTTACTGTGTATTATTACATCTAATGATAGACGTGAGAATGCCGGAGACGGTGCTTGTCTGTGCCGTTTCTGTGTGAAAACAGAGCAGGACGTTCCTCGCGAGTCAAGCGGGCGCGTCTTTCAGTGAAACGTCCACGTCGGGGCGGCCTCATCAAATCACCGTGGAGACGGTCGATCCGGGCCCGGCTGACGTTCACCGACATCATGAAATGACGAGGCACGTGCTCGGGTTGACACGGTTATATGTTTGCCGTCTGTGTGCAGGCATCAGCCAGAGCTACATCTCCCAGTGGCTCCTGCAGCAGGGGCTGGAGATGAGCGACTCCAAGCGCAGAGCCTTCTACCGCTGGTACCTGCTGGAGAGGAACAATCCAGGTGAGGTGCAGGGTATGAGGAGGAGGAGGAGGAGGAGGAGGGGAATTAGACCTCTTACCCACTACAGTAAGGGGACTCTGATCCCCACAGGAGTAATCAATGCTAGCTACAGAAAGAATATTTAGGCAGGTGCTGCTCTCTGGCCTATGGTTGAATGTCAGGTTTAATGGTGATAAATCAGGTCATTCAAGGCTTATTAAGCAGAGACGACACGCTCTGTGTTTAGTGAATATGACCCACTGCCTGCTCCCCCCTCACCTTCCCGCATGGCTAACCCTCCCACCTCCAGTTCCTTCCTGCTAACCCCCCCCAACCTGCTCCTGGAGGGCTGCGAGGTCAAGGAAGGACGCGGGACAGATCTACAGTTTCAGAGGGAAGACAAAATGCTAAAGGTAGTCCCGTCACAGGAGCTTCTAATCAATAAGCCCTCGGCTCATGGAAATCAAGCTGCGATGTATGAAGGCGGTCCGTCCACGCGGGCTACAGTAACAGCCGGGATCCGTTCTGACCTCTTCATGTCCTACAAAGCCGCTACAAACGCCCGCCTTCAGCTGCTCAGGATGCTCAGCAGCATGTTTCCACTCTAAAGCATCGTGCTGTTTTTTTTTTTTTATTTTACTGTCGAGAAACAAGTCGTCTGACAGCTGATCTGCTGTCAGCCTTCATGTTTGCTGCTTGTTTTGCGTTTGTCTGTTTTCTTTTTCTTGTTTTTCTTTTTTTTTTGTTTTACCACCCAGCCAAAGCTTTGCTTCAGCTCCTCTACAGTTTCCAGCCCCGATGCTGGAGGTACTCTGGTGCTGGTTTTCATCCCTACATGGCTAACAGTCTTTTTACAGAAATACTAACAAGAATGACCTTTTTTCTGTTTCCTGGGCCAAAAAAAATGGCTGCTGTCCTTCGCTTCTCATACTTTGCTCCTTTGGACCTGCCCGTGATCAGTCAGTTCCCTGTAGTCTGAAAAAGCCTTCCAATCTGCGACCAGGCCAAAGGCGATCGCAGGCGTTTGCTGTCCGACGCGTCCCGCAAATCTCACGGCAGGTCTACAGGAGCGCGTCCGAGAAACCGCACCTGGTGTCTAACCCGATCCGTGGCCTTGCCTGACTATTGGTTTTGTCCCAATGAAGGCCTGAGGTGGAGTGAAAGCCAGCACAGCGTGAGTCCCACGCCCAGGGCCAGGGGAGGGGACAGAGATGGGACGGTAGCAGGGGCGAGCGGCAGCCTCCTCAACATCTTCCCCAACCCCAACACCAGCCTGATGCCCAACCACAGCCCGTCGTGGAGCAGGCAGAGGGAGCTGCTGATGCACCTGCTGCCGTGGTACACTGCCGCCGCCGCCGCCGCAGCAGCTGCCCAGGCCCAGCCAGGTAACCCCGGCCTCGGCGGCGAGCTGCAGAGGACACCCTCATACCTCGACAGCCGTAATCCTCCACCTACTGTCGTTGTTTCTGACAGGATGTGGCTCCAAGGGGCTTATATCCTTCTCTGTTTTTTTATTAGTTTTGAGACTGAAAGAATTGTACTTCACATCTGTGCTGTTTCAGAGTTTGTTTTTTTTATTATTATTTTGTCAGGTTTTTTTTATGCTATACAGAAAAATGAAGGTTGAAATGCTACTATAGAGAAATGCTGCATGTTTATGCTAAGCTTCAGTAGGTTCTAGAGGCATGAAAATCAGCGCCCATATTCACAAAGAATCCTGAGTCTGAAAGTAGCGCTTAGTGATGTCGTTTTAGGAAAAAATCTCCTCAATTCTAAGATTTTTCTTAAGTTATTCACAAACCATGTTTGGAGTAGTGAGGTGTGTCTTAAGCAGAGAAGATTGTGGAAACAAAGAGAGCTGATTGGCTGATTCACCACCTAAACTGTGGAGGAAATGAGAACATAAACTTCTTTAACAATCATAAAATTATTTAAATATTTATATTATATCATTATTTAGCTAAGATAAACTTTATCATTCCTATGTGGAGAATATATTAATTTCAGCAGCCTGACAGGTTTAAGGCGGGTCTAGTAACGTAATTTTATTGAGGATAAAAAGTATTAATATTTGTAGCAGTACGCTTCAAAGTCCGTCTATTTGCACCGTGATCCGAGGGCCAATTTTACCTTTTAAACACTGCTTTATTCTCCTAGCAGCGCTTTGAGCAGGACAGTTCGGTATTTGCCACCTTTTTTTCTCTATTTTCTGTCCTTTTTGCAAAATACAGCTGCTTTAGACAAGGAGTAAAATGACGGGAGAGTTAAACTAGATAAGCAAATCCAGATAATGATGAGGATGTAAATAAGGTGCGCTCGTGCATTTTGATTGCGTGTGACAATCAAAATGACCTCATCATGACATACATTTCTGAATTCAATCAGTTAATTTTCCTCCATTACTAGGAGCGCATTTATGCTGTTTTTCTTTCTTGTACTATCAACCAATCACAGCTCAACGGGGTCAACCACACCACCCCACTAGGATAGAAAAATCTGTCACGTCTATCCTCATAGCTCTCAGCAGCTGAGACTGCTGGGTAGGAATCTTTAGGTAGGAGCTCTCTGAGACGACTCTTTGTGAATACAGGCACTGACGTTTCCTGACCGTGTTTGTGCTCGTGGACATGGCGCTTCAATGGTATTTCTCCTATATTGTTGAGCAAAGATGCTCCTGGAAGATGGGCTGATCCCATATTGTATTTACTACAGCATTTCCAGGGAAAGGGTTGGTGAGTTTGCCTTGACTTCACTAGACAGTCCCCTCAGTCTGAGGGAGCGTCTCCTCAGATAGCTTCTTTAGGGGGAGGGCCTGACACTTCCTGGGCTTTCATGCTTCCCTGAAACGTTCTTCATGACAGCGTAGGGCTGGACGATAATGATCAACAAATTCATAGCATATATTTTAAATGCAGCCCTGGTCATTTTATGCTGTCGCTTAGCGACCTGTTTTTCTTAACACACAACCACTGAATTCAAACTCAGCCTTTTATTAAGACAACTTTTTACCCAAACTGTATTTAAAAGAACGCATGCTCTCTGAACTCTTTGAAGGGGGCGGGGCTTGGTTCCTGGGTCTGCGTTGTGATTGGTTGGGAGGATGTAACGACTGTAGTATTAACCTACATGATACGCTAGAATACAAAAGGAAGGAAAACTGTTATTGTATTGAACTTTTTATTGACCCTTTTTTTTCTATCATTGATATACGCCTATCAATAGATATATATTGTTATTGAATTAACGTCCAGCCCTATGACAGCGGAACCTCTCTCCCCGCTGTTCTTTCTGGTCTGATAGTTGGACGCTATGGGCATGACCTCGCTTCCTTTTGATGGAAACCGAAAAGTGTTTCCTTTGGAGTAAAAAGGGCTATTGGAGAAGAATAATTTAAAAGAAACTGTTCTGCTCTTCAAATTCAAGAAGAAACCAGCCACAGTCCTCATCGTTCATATTTTCCTCTCCGCTAACAGGGCTAAAAGGCTAAAACACAGCGCAGATGAGACTTTCATTAAGTTTTCTAAACTTTGCCACGACTTTCAGTTCTGCCGATCAGCGTCCATAGCTGCGCAGAATCAAAGCATGTTTGCACCTTAGAGCGACGAAGCAGTGACGCAAACAAAGCAAACACATTATGGCTTTCAGCCGTGACCGTGCATCAGTTCAGACAGAGCCAGCTATAATTATGATCCTATCTATGAATCAATCTGTGATTTCAGTCTGGGCCATCATAATGGAAGTGCCCACTTACTCCACAGCTTCAGCCAGAACCAGGAGAGCCTAAGGCGTACATTTCTAACTAAAAGCATGTTTTGGATGCGCTTGTCTATCCAATAAACCATTTTGGACCTCCTTTTAGTTTAAAGTTATTTACCTAGAAAGGCCCTTCACAGATGTTGGACCTAATTCTAAGCTCATCTGTTAAGAGAATTATTTTCATTCAGAGACATTTGGCTGCGTCAGTCAGACACCCCTGAGCGATGTGAATCGTTCGCCTTTCCCTGCAGTGCTGGGAGGACTGCTTTGTTTTTCTTTCTATCTCACGTCTGATTGTTGTCGTAATAATAATCAGGTTACAGTTCTCGCATACAAACATGATTTTTGTTTTTATTTTGCCCTATGAATATGCATCGACCACACAAGCACCGCTGCGTTGTTTTAAAAGGAATGGCAGAAGACGGGAGGAGTATTGATTCGTGTGCAGTGAGACGGCTTTAAAAAAAACAAAACACCGAAACCAGGAAAACAATGATCTGGTCCTGCGCCTAATCCTCTACCAGTAAAACTGAGCGCAGGGATTCAAGGCCCTCGCTGGTACCCCTCTATGAAATGTCAGTGTAACGTTTGTCGCGGTTTAAGTGAGAGTTTCAGGAAGCAGGGTGGCTTAAGAGCGTCTTCAAACGATAAAGTAACAAGTTCTAAGATGCATGTAGTAAAAGTTCACTTGACCTGTAAGGCTGTCAGCCAGCAGGGCTGCAACGTTTGCACGAGATGAATTGTCTCTGCGTTCTGTGCTCCCCCAGGCGCCACCCTGTCGATGCGTTCTTTGGTGAAGGAGGAGCCTGACTGGAGAACGGGCATCATCGCCAGCGACAGAGCGGGGATAGTAGGCGGTCCTCTCAGGCTGCGCAGGGGGAGCAGGTTCACCTGGAGGAAGGAGTGCCAGTCGATCATGGAGAGGTGAGCGCGTTTAAAGGCACCTCAGATTTGCTCTTCTCCCGCTTCGCCGGCTGCCGGTGGTCAGAGGGGCCCCGTGGCTTCTGTCAGTCGGCCCCAGGGCAGCTGTGGCTACGATGTAGCTCACCACCACCAGTGTGTGAGTGAACGGGGGAATGGCGCTTTCGGGTTGTTGGACTTGATAAAAACGCCATACAACCCCAGACCATGTGCCATTTATTTCAACACAGTGTTATCTGCATTTACTTTCCATTGGAGCGGGGGAAAAATGTACCACTCTTTCTCTGTACCGCCGATTATAAAATCTGACAACTTTCTGCTCGCCGGTAATCAACAGTTGTGCTGAGCCTTTGAAATCTTTGACCCCATGTTTTTTTTTTTTTTTTCAAAGACCTTATTACTTTAGCTTAGTTTGGGTTGTGGAGTAAGGGAACTGCACATGTGGGATATAGTAGCCTGGTTCCAGAGCGTGCGTCAGGGATTGGTTGCTGCAGCTGAATGATCGTTCTCCACTACACTTCACTTAGGGCTTTCCAAACTCCCTCTTCTTCTGATATCAAAATAGGGCTGGACCATATAGAAAAAAAGCATATCGATAAATTTGAAATCTTATTCATCGATATCAATAATTATCAACAAATTGAAAACATAGATTTCAAGTGCATCCCTGGCTATTTTATACTGTTGCTTAGCAACCTATTATTAGATAAAGAACACACAAGCACTAAATTCAAACTCAACCCTTCATTCAACCAACTTTTTACCAAAACTGCTAGTTGTTAAAAAAGAAAAAAGAACGAGTGCTCTCTGAACTCTTTGAAGGGGGCGGAGCTTGGTCCCTGCATCTGCGTTTGTGATTGGTTGGGAAGATGTAATGATGTAATATTAACCAACATGGCTAGAATGCATAAGGTAGGAAAACTGTTATTCTATTGAACTTTTTATTGACTCTTTTTTTCTATCATCATATATACGTCTAACAATCGATATATATCGCGACTAAATTATCGTTCAGACCTATATCAAAATGGAATTATCAGTCAACATTTTACGTTGCAAAAACCATGCAAAATACAGGATTCAACCTAGGATTGGCAATGCAAGGAAAACTAGAGCACACTAGTATTAGTATTTGCTGTTGTACTGTGAGGAAATGATGAACTAATACAAGCAATCTTCTTTAGCTGCCTCAGTGATTGCTGAATAGCTAGCTACATTATCACCCCGTTGTTACAGGGTTCTTACTGATGTCTCTTCCTGTTATGAGAGTTGTTCTGCTCCACTGTCACCATGTGTTTCTTCTCGTGGAGGGATTGCTGCAAAGTTAAAGGTAGAGTCTGCGATTTTTCCGGAAGTTTCCCCAAGTCCCTTCTTGAATAACTGCGCATGCGCTAGATCGTCTTACCTGCTCTTCCTCTTCTCAGGTAGATTGTGTGAAAAAATTCCACTGAGGCCTTCCTCTTCTCATAAACATGTTGGATAGTTCACTTCTTGTGACTCTCAGCCATGTTCAAAGTATACAGTGAAAGCAGCGGAGCTAACACCGAAGCTAACCACTGAGCTAACCGGATACATAAACAGTAGAAGTGTGCGCAGCCAGCAAGCGGAAACTAACTAGGAACGTGGCGTAACAGGAGTGTGTCAGAATGATTGACATGTGGGACAACCAATAGAAAAGGCTCTGACAACCAAAACTCTAATTACTCAATTTAATGACTTGATCCAATCAGATAGGTTTCCACCATTGATAATGTTTGTCTCGTATCATTACAAACTCAAATTAACTGAACTATATTATAATTAAATTCAAAGCAGTTTGATATCATAATAGATTTCTATATTGTTGAAAATTGACAGATTCACTGTATAAACGGTTCCTACACATTCTAGACAATAAATCACTTTCATGGTTTCTAACATCCTTCCATATTACCCGCCGCCCTCCTTTTCTTGTGTCCTTGTATTCTTCTGCAGTTCTTTCTTTGTCCCTCATTCCTTCCCTTCTAGCGTAATTCCTTCCTTGTTTCCTTGTTTCCGTCCTTCCTATTAAAGCTTTGCATGGCTCCTTCTTTCCTCCTGTGCTTCATTCCTTGTGCCCCAACTTTTTTCTTTCCTAGCTGAAATCCTTTTGTATTTTCTTTCTTTTTTGTTATTCATTCCTTTCTTAGTTCCTTTCTTCATTTCTATCTCCAATTTTTCCATGTTTCCCTCTTCCATCTCCTGGCCTTTGCTTGTGTCAATCCTTCCTTTGTACCTCCAATCTTTACCTTTTTTGTACTTTCTTCCTTCATTCATTTCCTTGCTGAAAGTTTTCTTTGTTTCACTATTTGAGTATATAATTTCTTTTGTGCATCTCCCTTTTTTATTGCATTTCCTTCCTTCCTTCCTTCCTTCCTTCCTTCCTTCCTTCCTTCCTTCCTTCCTTCCTTCCTTCCTTCCTTCCTTCCTTCATTTTTATGTTTCCTTTCTCCTTTTCTTGTGGACTTCTACTCTTTCTTCCTGTCTTAAATCCTTCATATTCCCCTTCTTCATCCTGTCTTCTGTTTATGTCCTAACTCCCTTCTTCTGTCCTTTGTTCCTTTGAATCCTTGAGTTCTTCCTTCCTTGTTCCCTTCTTCCTTTCCTTTATTGTTTTGCCTTTCTGGATCAAATCGTGTGTTTCTTTAACTCCCGTGTATCAATTTCCTTCCTTCCTGGGTCAGTTTTTCCACACGGAAAACCTGTCAAAAAATCTAAAAAAAAAAAAAAAAAATTCTAATAATAATGTTATGGTGAGACCTTTTGTATTTAGTATTTTAGAGTGAATTAGGAAAAGTGTGGATGTTTCTCATGAGAAATATGTAGACACCCCGCCTGTATGAATAAAGCAGCAATAAATTACGGCAGCTGCACGTAAAACTGTCATTATGCGGAACATCTTTCTGCACTGCAAAAATATAACTAAAAATAAGAAAAATCGTCTTGAAATGAGAGTATTTTTCCTTGACTTGAGCATGCAAATAAGATTATTTGCCAATGGAATAAGATTTTTGCACTTAAAATAGGGACAATTCATCTCCATCATCTTATTTCAAGTGCAGGATGTCTAATTATCTTATTTTAGGGGTAAAAATACTCATTCCATTGGCAGATAATCTTATTTACCTGCTCAAATCCAGAGCAAATACAATCATTTCAAGAAAATTCTACTTATTTTTAGTTCTCTTTTTTTTCTGCTCCTTGCTCTTAGCCCACGGTCATCTCACTCTGGAGGCCTAAATGAAAATACAGTCGCCTTGAAGAAGTCAATGTGAATAAATTATCCTTAAGCAAGTTAGAGCAAATTGATTCAGCTTTTTCGTGTCTTTAAATAAGAACTCCACGTTTATGTTTGCTTTTATGTTATGTTGTAAAGTTGGTGATAAAAATACTACCCTGCTGAGATTGCTTCTGGAGACCCTGGAGCTCTTGAGCAAAGTCAAAAAGGGTCCCAGCGTTGTTCACCTCTCCACCCCCCCTTCTCATTACGCATCCGTTCAGCCATGCTTCTTCTTTAACACGCTGGCCCCAGAGAGACGTGCTGACAGAAAGCAGCGAAGCACCCGCTGAGCACAATTGATTTCTCTATTACATGCCCGCTGTAAGTGTAGTGCAGTCTGGGGCTCTCTCGGTAACAAGAGCAACACAGACAACGCTCGCCAGCAGCGCCTTCCGGATTACGCAACTCTGCTGCAGTGCTGCTCCTTACGAGCTGGTTTGGACCCAAGGACGATACAGCAGAGGTGAAGATGGTGCGCGAGCGAGCGAGAGAGAGAGAGAGAGAGAGAGAGAGAGAGACGAGGCGAGAGGATGTAGAGGGCTGAGAGGAATTGATCCCTGCGTGTTTTGTAATGCGAGATAATGAGTTAGCCGTGCAGTGACAGAAGCAGGAGAATGAATTTACAGAGAAAATGGGGGGGGGGGGGCACTCGGATCTTTAATGTAGCTAAACTGGGTTCATTTTACACAAAACCATCTTTGTGAATAGGATTAAAGTGGGATTTGTTTTAAAAATGAATACATGTATAAATGTATTAGTCTGCTGTTGGGAGCCTTATGTTCTCCTTCTGCGTAGGAAATGGACTAACTGGTGATGAAGTGTAATAAAAGACAAAGCAGCAATACTCCTGTAAACACTGCAAAAATAAGATCTAAAAATAAGTTAAATGTTCTTAAAGTTAGTGTATTTATCCTTGATTTTAGCGGGTAAATAAGATTATCTGCCAATAGAATGATAGAATGAGTATTTTGACCCCTAAAATAAGATAATTAGACATCCAGCACTTGAAATAAGATGATGGAGATGAATTGTTCCTATTTTAAGTGCAAAATTCTTATTCTATTGGCAAATCATCTGATTTACCTGCTCAAATCAAGGACAGATACACAAATTTTAAGAACATTTTACTTATTTCCAGTTCCGTTTTTGCTGTGAACGTTACATCTGCAACATGACCTGATTCAGCTGTTTCCGGCACCCCTGCGATGCTCTCTCACAGCTTCTTCGTGGAGAACCAGTATCCGGATGAGGCCAAGCGGGAGGAGATTGCCAACGCCTGTAATTCTGTCATCCAGAAGCCAGGTGAGAAGACCTTCGCTTTCTCCCAGATCAGCTCAGATTCTGTTTTTTTTACTCGCTGCAGGCCGTCTTTATTTCCTCCCTCCGACAGACCAGGAGGTCCAGACGCCTCCAACTATATTATCAAGCTAGTGAGAATATAAGCAAACATTGCTTTGATTAGATTTTATTTCTTCTGTTTCATCCATGGAGACTTATTCTTCCTCATATTGGAAAGAAAATGCACTTCTTCCTGTTTATCTGCTGACATGTTCCTCTCTCCACAGATATATATGTTTTATATAGGGCTGGGCAAGTTAACGCGTTAATTTCGCGTTAATTCATTAGACTATTAACGGCGATATTTATTTTATCGCGCATTAACGCATGTCAGCTTTCAGTCAGTGTCAGTCAGCAGGCACGCTGACTGCAGCGCGCTGTCTCACGGCAGCACTCTCCCGCTCCCCCTCCCCTCTCGTACATGGCTCAGCGGCGCCAGCCAATCAGCACGCAGGCTCAGCCTGGCCCGCCCACTCAGCTCGCACACAAACTTAATACACAAACAGCTGAGAGAGACCGCAGCAGCGAAAAAACATGAACAGAGGAAGTAGCACCGTTCGGCTTTATTTTAATACCGTAAATGAAATCAAGCTGTATGTTTTGTAAAAAGCCGGTTCATTTCAGTGGAAACACAACAAATTTCTCTAAGCACGTGAAAAAACATGAAAACGTCGAGCCCCAGAAACGGAGAGAGGAGACGAAACTTCTCTCATTGCCCCGACAGACCCACAGACGTCTCTGACTGAGGCGTTTCAGTCCTCCAGGGAACATCCAGGTAGATCAGTGAATGGATGGATGGATGGATGGATGGATGGATGGATGGATGGATGGATGGATGGATGGATGGATGTTACTGGAGCCCACACATAACATGTAATTAAGACCTTGAAAGAACCCAGTACATATATTAAAAAGTGTTATTTAAGATAAGATAACATTAGCTAATCCTTTTTTTATCCCACGACGGGGAAATTAATAGGATTAAAGCAACAGGCAGGTGCACACAACACAGACAAAATTACATAAGGATTGAAATATATAAGAGGTGGATTAGCGAAAAAACACTGAACATAACATTATTATTATTATTATTATTATTATTATTATTATTATTATTATTATTATTATTATTATTATTATTATTATTATTATTAAATTGTAATAATAAAATAAAAACCACAAAACCCAAAAGGTCAACAGTTTCATGATACATCAAGCTTAGGGACTGGCTAATATACAGCAGGTCAAAAAAGGCCATATTCTGGCTGCAGTGCTTGTTCTCTTATGAAGAAAAGATCAACTAGTGCACTAAATTCAATAGATGGGTTGAAAATATCCAGTATAAAATAAGTGCTACAAATGTTACAACACTTTTGTTCATATGGCAGCAGAACATTAAAATAAAAGTGCTCTTTACACTACTTTTGAATTCATTCTTGGAGTTTGTAAATACAATGCGATTAATCGCGATTAATCGCGATTAATCAGGGCGATTAATCGCGATTAAATATTTTAATCGTTGCCCAGCCCTAGTTTTATATAAATACGTTTACCTTCCTCTGTAGCTGACAGGTGTGAATATTATTTTTACTTTATCCTAAAGTACAGATCTTGAGCACCGACACTGCGGTTAGTGCTGAGATGTAGCAGCGGTTCTTTGTCTCCAAGGTTCTTCACACGACTTTTTTAAGAGCTTTAATCTCTGGAAAGAACTTTAGATACTTTTCTAAGCTTTACGTGGAAAAAAATATATAAAAAATATATTAAAAAGAAAGAACACCCTGTTTATAAAGCTAAGGTTTTTCTCATTAGGAACCCAACCCTCATAGGACTCTGGCACCGTTCAGTGCATAGAGGAGTTTGTTGTCTGATCGGATGACTGCATGGTGGCCAGAGAGCGGCCAAAGCAAACACTGGCTCTGTTAGGCAGGAGAGTTTAGTGTCGGCCACTAGATGGCGCTTCATCCTAAAATACAGAACTCCATTCATATTTTACATACATACAGGTATTTGCCTTATCTTTTCTCTGGAATCTCTTTAAGCTCTTGGATTATTAGCTACCCTCACGATGACGGCAGACTCCAGGATAAAAATCGTATTCCCTCCTGTTGGTTTTTTCTAACATCTAATAACTTTGTTAATTAATGTAAAAAAAAAAATGTCTGCCATTAAATAAAATAAAACTGATTCACATTGTTTTGCACATTTCCTCAGTGTGCTGCAAAGATTCACAGTAAAACCCAGAAAGCACATAAACACAAAGCTCTGCTCATCAGAGGATATATGTCAGTACTGAACCTCAGCAGGAGCAGGCCCCGTGTGTTATTCATCCCTCTCCCCCTCCAGGCTGTAAACTGTCAGAGTTTGAGCGGGTGACGGCGCTGAAGGTGTATAACTGGTTCGCCAACCGTCGGAAGGAGATGAAGAGAAGAGCAAACATAGGTGAGGGCAGCTGAGCCGACGGGAGCCGGCCAGCGGTTCGCACACAAAGACACACGCGCGCACGCACCGGTGGGCGCTCATTCTCTGCTCTGTCCTGCTTTATCTCACCCAGAAGCTGCCATCTTGGAAAGCCATGGGATTGAGGTGCCAAGTCCGAGCTGCCACTCAAACGGCGAAGAGGGAGAGCTGCAAGAGTTTGCAGATCCGGTGAACCATCGGTTCTCAGAGCAGGTAGGGGAACACGGAGGTGTAGTCAAGCAATTAAGTGCTTAGTAGTTAATTGAAACTATGCTCAACTATTCATTTGGCCTGCTACCAACACGCTTGTATTCTATTTAGATTGGTCATTAACTGTAAAGTGGAAGAGAAAGCAAGAATTAAAAGATATTTACCAAACATTTGTATAAATTCAGGGTCGTCTCAAAGAACTAGAATAGCAAGAAAAATACACCGGTAGGGCAATGCCCTGTTTGTCCCACTTCCATCATTTAAACGATTCAGGAACATTAAATCAAAAACCAATAGACTTAAAAACGGCTTCTTTCCCAAAGCTGTGAGGGCTGTCGCCCCCTGCTGAGGACCAGATAAACCGCCAGGCCAGTTCAGAGCCTGCTACATGGTTCCAAACATGTTGCTGTTTGGACCATAGGTTCTTGGTCTGACACAGAATTATAACACTGTCGTTCACAATGTCTATTTACACACGTTTAGTTTCTCAGGAAGTGGTGTTTCCATCATTCAACTTGGAACATTTTAGTTTTTATCTTTTAGTGCGGCCAGGTGCCAAGTCCTGCTGGAGAATAAAACCAGCATCTCCATACAGCTTGTCTGGAGAGGGGAGCATGGCGTGCTCTAGGATTTCCTGGTAGGCGGCAGCATTGATTGTGGAGCTCAGAAAACCCATCACTGACTGAGGAAACTTCCCTCTGGGCAACATGGATTCTGTGCCTCTCCTCTCTTCCTCCAGACTCTGGGAGCTTTGATTTGCAAAGGAAATATAAACTTTACTTTCATGTGAAAGCAGGACTTTGGACCAACGAGCACCAGTCCAGATCTTTTCTCCTTAGCCCCTGTAAGAGGCTTGATGCCCTTGTGTGGGATTCGTCTTTGCGTAGCGGTTCTTGATGCTCTGACTCCGGCCTCAGCCTGCCCCTTGTGGAGCTTCTTACATTAGTTTTGCTTGACAGTCCAGATCTGTTGTGGCTCACCCTACTTGTGAAGGGTGGTTGATGAACGTCTGTCCAGTCAGCAGTCTTCCCCATGCCTGTGTCGCCCACTGACCCAGACCGAGGGACTGTTTAGAGGTGTTTGCTTTCCTTCGCTGAGTAGGGCGGGACACCATTAGGAGTGGGGGTGGTGTGGGGGAGTGGAGAGAATCCAAGCACAAGAGTTAAGTTTCCACAGCCGGCTGTGATTTACGGAGCTGTGTCTGATGTTGGTCCAGTCTGTTTCATCAGGTCTGGAGTCAGTAAACTGCTCTGACGTGAGCCACATTAACGGGCCTTTTCCACCACACCAGTTTGGGCACTGAGCTTGTTAAGCACCAGCTCTTGGTGTTCCCACCGAGACCAAACTCGGGCTCTAGCGCTGAAAACCCGCGGCTATCCCAGCGCCAGTTCCCCATCGGGCCACAGAGAAACAACCGTTTTTGTGAGGAGCATGGGGCGGGTTGATTGGGAACAGCAGCCAATCAAAATGTTGTGCGTACCATATTTAAAACTCCAGAGTTCAGTTTTTCATTGGTCAAATTTAAAACAGAAAAAAAGGTGCTGTGCCTCATTAATAACATCAGAATAACTCAACCTGACTCTCTCTTATCCCCCTGCGGTTCATTTAGACATCCCCAGTCAAGAAGTTTAATTAGTTCAATCCATACCTTGCTGCTGATTAGAGCCCATAAACAGGATTTCCGACTCATTTCTTTAACGCTGTTGGTCTTTTGTTATCTCCAGGTGGTGTTAGTAAATCTTGCTCTAAAAGCTGCGCTTGACTCCCATCCTTGAGCCGTTGGGGCGGATAACAGATTAGATGGTGAGGTTTGGGAAGCGTTCTTGGTCATTTTCTAAGCTGGTAATAAATATAGCTATATGGAGATAAATAATGTCATTTTGTAGTGAATAATGATCCTCGAAACTACCAGAAATAAACTCAGATAAATGGGAAGGCATGTAATGAATATGTAGGAGTGGAACTCCTTTTTTTTAAATTTTTTTTTTTCAACTGAATTATGGAAATCGATTGACTTTTTGATGATATTCTAAGTTGTTGAGCTGCAGCTGTAGTTGGTAATGTTGTGGAAAAGAAGAACACCCCCCCCCCCCCCCCCCTATGAAGCAAGGTGTGGGCAGTATCATGCTGCGGGAATGAGGGAGGCTGCTCAGAGCTATTGGGAAGATGGCTGCAAGTACATACAGAAGAAAACCTGTTAGTATTTGAACTGGAACAGATATTTACGTTCCAGTTCACAGGGGGGGGATCCAACATGGCCGTCTAATTACCCTCTGCCTTTCACAGGAGGACAGCACTTCCCAGAAAACCGTTGACCACCAGAGCCGCTCCTCTCTGACCGGCGGGGAGGCCCCGCCGAGCCCCGGCACTCAGGGCGTACAGCAGAAGGACGAGGATTCAAAAAGGGAGTCCGTGGACGAGGAGTGACTAAACCCAGCCGAACGGAATTTGATTCGGTCTGAAACAGAACAGTAACCCCCCCCTCCGGCTCCTCCCACGCGGGACCTTTTGGGTCAGTGGGACGGAAGGAGGGCGTTGAAGCTCTCTGAGGTGCCTCGGGAAGGTGAGGAGGCCACCGCATCTATCAACAGTAATCCTGCTTATAATAATGGCAATATAAAGTTTATGTATAGGTAATATAAGGTCTAAGGTATATAAATCAATATATAGTGCATTCCAAGATGGTATCAAAATGCCTGAATCCTGTGAGGGGGGGCATCATGTAAAGGACACCTCACCATTTCAGCATCAGCTTTTCCCCGGTTCCTTTGCTCCGTGTTTCGTTAATTCCAGCGCGTGGCTGCTGAGTGGAACGTGCTGAGCCTGCAGGTCAGGTTTCAGCGGCCGTTGGGGAAAGTGTGGCTTGTGTCTTTTAATGAAAGAGAAAAAATGCCCCCCACTTGCTGGAATGGCTCTGACCCCTACCTGGTTTATAAAGTGATTGATGGGTTTAATCAATCGACACGTGCTGTTGGCGCGAATTCTGTAAAACCCAGAGGGATAACTGGAATCTCAGGTAATCCCGAAGTGACAGATTGCTCCAGCTTTCTTTTTCTTTTTTTTGTCTCACTATGTGCATCGTTTATGAAAACTGCGTTTAACCCTTTAACACCTGGGCCGAAAAACGACCGCCTGGCATTGATTTTCTTATTTTACTGTAAAACGGGCAGAAAAGGCCAACATCTGCCTGTATTTTACAATATCGTGTTAAAAAACTTTAAACTGAAGAAAAACAGAGAAATAAAATGTGATCTTAAAGCTTTGGTAAAAAAAATAAAACATTGCAGATGAACATAAGATAAGATTTTATATCATAAATTTAAACAGTATAAAACATATTTATATATATTTTTTGTTTTTATCTTTTACTTTTGCAATAAAAAAAAAAAAAACAGGCCAACAATGGAAACTATTTCCAGGCGTTCTTACCCACAAGTCCCTCTCCCTTCAAGTTTGGGAGTCCTGGTGGTAGACCCAGTGCCACCTCCCCATGCTGGCCCTCTGAGTTTTGGACTGAACACTGCTGGCAAAGACAGTTTTTTTTTTTTATGGGGCTCATTTTGAAGAGTAACTCCAAGGTGGTGTGCAGAAGTTCCTGTGGGAAACGTTGACGGGTCTTTTGCTGCACGTCGACCCTTGTGGACGACATAGGCCTTTGTTACAGCAATGTCACCCCAATGCCGGACCACCTCCTTGTGTTCGTCTGGTCTGGAGCAACAACATGTTGTACTCTGTCACTGCAGTGGGCACAGAGACCTTTGGTTGAGCTCCATCAGTTACTTCTGCCAGCGCTGCACGGTGATGGATGCTGGAGCAGGCAGAGACTTCCCAACCAGTAGATTCCTATCCCTGATCCACTGGATACTACCTCTTAGGGATCTTTTGGTGAGGGCAGTTTCCTTGGTGGTAGGGACACCAACTCCTCTTTGCTGCATCAGGTGTCAGAAGAGGAGGGGACTGGTGTGAGAGTTGTCTGTGAAGACTGTATACCCCGAAACCCAGGTAGTCTTTCCTGACCACTCTGCCTACAACATAGAGAGAGAGAGAGAGAGCCCCTCTCCTTGAGGCCATCTTGGACCTGCGGGTGTGGAGCTTGAAGTCGACGGTATAGCCATTCATGTCAGCAAGCACAAAAAACCTCAGCCACACCTTTGCTGGATGTTGCCTTCATGTACTGCTCGATGCTCAGCCTGGCCTCGGTTGCAGCCGGTCTCATCAACGTTCTGCGCGTGTTGTCGATCCTAACCATAGGAGGCCTGACCTGTTGGCGGTGTTCTGTCACCATTTCCCTAGTCTTTCTCTGGGTCTCTTTATGGACGTTGATCAGAACGGCCTACACGGCGTAAATCAGTCCGGCAAGGCTCCATCCCCTCCGGCCCAAGACAGACCGGACCAATCACAGCGCGGGAGGTGGGACTTTACGATGCGTCACTCTCAGCGACAGTATTGCCCAGAATGCAGCAGCGCGTTTCTGCTACCATAACAGTCAAGATACATATGGAGATTTTTGTTGTGTGGTGCCTTGGAATATTAAGAAGGTGAAGGTGAAACAAAAAATCGTTCACTGGAGAGTTTGCTCGATGTCATGACATGTTTCAGGGACTACAAATTGAAAAACAGAGTGCATCGCTTGGAGCTTATTACAGCCGTAGTTATCCGATTGGTTCTAACCTGGTGACGCTGACCCTGTTAGTCCCGCCTTTTAAATTGGACTCTACCATCTCCTTTCCAGACTGATACGCCGTACACACGGCTGGCCAGGCTATGGCAGCACCTCCGGCATCCCTATGGCCCAGGGGCGGTTCTAGGGAAAAATTTTCAGGGGGGGCAAGGTGGGGCCACTGTTTTTTCATGGGGGCACAGATAGAAGAATGGAAAAAAAATTACAAATTTTTTTTTAAACAACATTTTTGTTTATTTAGAGCACCAATGTAACAAAAACTTCTATTCAAAGTATTTCACATACAGCACATAGGAACAATAAACCTTCACAAACCTTCATAAACCTGTACATTAACATTTAGGAGACCTACAGTCACATTTTCATTTCAGTAATTTCTCATGGTCTTGCACTGGAAATACCAAACACTACAATAATAGTATTCTGCGTTTGTGGTTTCGTGCAAAATAGTCCACAAATGCATCAAGGTCCAAAGCCTTTGCCCTTCTGGATTCAATGCTTAACATCCCTAAACTGCTGAGACGTTCATCGGTAATAGTGGACCTGAGGTAGGTTTTCTCTAATCTTAGTTTGGAAAAACTCCTCTCACAGGTAGCAGAACTCACTGGGAGTGCAACAGCAATTTTGCACAGTCTAAAGAGCTGGCAGAATACGTCTTTGTATGGCTCAATGAAACGGATCAACTCCACTGTATCCGAAGGGTTTCCAATCTCGTGACTCTTTAGTTTTGTCTCGAAAAGTCTTCTGAACTGATTGAATTCAGGTCCCAGAGCCTCAATATTGGCATCATAAAGACGGCCAAATTCAAACAGAGTTGTGTCTATTAAAAATGCATCACTCTTGGGGTTAAGAGATTGGATACAACTCATCAACTCACAGTTGGTCTTTGAAAAACATCTGCTTAGTTCACTAAGCATGCAGTCAATGACAGGATAAAAGTAAGAGGACCGATAAGTTTCTTTATCACAAACTTGCTCCCTCTGACCAACAGAGCTTAGTATGTGGTACTCATGGAGTCTAGAACTTTTTGTTCTTTGTCGTTTTGCCAACGACTGGGTGGCAGCATCACACTGCTCACAGATGGTTAATACTTCATCCCACAGGTTGTCAAAAAAGGACTGTTGCCTGAAATCTGTCAAAGTCTGAACCAAACCTTCCACTAAATCTGCTGCTCTTGAGAGGTTAACAGTTGATGACTGCAGCATATCTGAAAGAAGCTTCGTTTCCCCAAACAATTTGCGAAGCGTAACTAGATGCACAACAAACTCTAGGTCAACTCAAAGGCTGCACTGGTGGATCATCCTTGCACTTACTGATATCTGAAAAGAAATGAATGAAAAGATGAGGGTGTAACAGAGCATTAGTTGATTCATTAGCTTGTAATTGTATATATTTATTCATTATAATCCATTAAGATCATACTGAAAAAACATAACTAAAAGTAAGTAATTGTTTTTAATAATTGTATTTGTCCTTGATTCGAGCAGGCAAATAATATTATCCGCCATTGGGAAAGCTTTTTGGTCTTAGACTAGCAAAAAATAATTTCCATCATCTTATTTCAAATGGAGTATGTCTTCTTATCTTATTTTAAGGGTTAAAATACTTATTCCATTGGCAGACAAGATTATTTGCCAGGTCAAATCAAGGAAGAATTCAATCCTTTCAAGAAAATTGTACTTTTCTTTTTCTTTTTACAGTGCAATAGTAAGTCAGCATGTTTCAGTAGCACTTAAACACTTACACAGGTTTGTTCAACATCACAAACCTGATGGCTGTGAACTTGATACATGTGATGGAGGATCCACTGGTTGTCCTTTCTGCTCCTCACTCTCTCCCTCACAGCCTACATCTTCTTCCTCACTCTCAAGATTGAATGCTTCTGTTTCTGATGTCTCAATGTCAGCTTCCTCGCTAATCATCTCCTCTTTCTCTCTTTCATCCTGCTCATTGGCTCTGTCATCCTCCCTCTCTCTACGTTTTTCTTTGCTAACAGCGGTGAAATATGACGTAATGTCTCTTTTTCTTTTCATGACTACTGACGTTTCCTGTGCTGCAAGAAAGTAATGGATAATATATAATTGGCATAACTGTGATAGAATCTCAAATATCCTTAAGTTTAAAACTAGCAACTTTATATATAATTCACTGGTAAAGCAATGCCATGGAGGAAAATATTAAATCAGTTCCTAAAGTAGTGTGGACTCCATTAAGCAAAAGTTTAAATATGACGCCAAGTTTCATTACAGTAAAAACGGCAGTAGCACTCAAAGATGAGCCAAAAAGCACATCAAGAAACAATCATATTTCTTGCTTACCTCGGTCTCTTTACTCTTTTTTCCGTTAGTCGTCCAAGTCGTCTGTAAATGCTATCCTTCTTTCTTGTTGTCGTGTTGAGAAAATCCTAAATGAGCGCGCACCGCTCTAAACATTCCCCGTGAAACGTGGCGGCAAATCAGTTCCGGTTTCTGTGATAGCGCATTCAGTTCGGCACAGGGGCCGTAACGGGGGCCAGGGCCGGTTCTACAGGGGCACCGGCCCCTGTTGGCCCTTGTCTAAAACCGCCTATGCTATGGCCTCTCCCACTGTGCTCCGGAGTGTGGGAACTGCCTCTTCCTGTCCCACTTTTCCTACTCCTGGCTACTCCTCATCACAGCAGATACTGAAAATAGTGGAGAAAAATCTTTAGCTGGACTCAAACCCACTATATAGAGCACTATGCAGACATACAAACAGGCATGCGTGCAAACATGCAGGACACAGTTAAACAGTCAACAGTCATGTACCAAAATGCATTATGCACAAATGTGTACATTTACACTTAAAAGTAAACATGTAACTAAAATGTATTTACTTGGTACCTATTCTAAAGAAAAAGTATCAACACACATCCAATCATGTGTACAAAGCAAAACCTACATATCGAAATACTGCAGAGCTCCATACAGCCAAAGAAAGTCAAACTTTACCTTTCTTCACAAGAAGTTGCTCCTTCGCTCTCAAAACGATCAAGAAAGCTCAGTGGGTGGGTTTATTGTCCTGGAAGGTCGTCTTTCAGACAGATTTCATGTTATTTACTCTTCGTTATTCCGCTCTGTCTCTGTTTTATTCCTGCTCTCTTTGCACCATCCGTGTGTGTGGGAGGGAGGGAGGGACCAAGAGGCCGATTTGCAGGCTTGTTGCAAAGCCGGGAGAGAAATAACCGTAACAACACGATGTTGACAGTAAAGAGAAAAATCTATTTGCCTTCAAAAACCGTTGAAATTGTTCTGACTGCACAAACTGTCACAGAGTTACGCTAATTTAAAATCTGCATAGATAACTGTGTCATTGCCGAAACCTTTGGTGTTAAAGGGTTAAAGAATGCAGTTTTATTTATACTTTCTTTTGTTTTCATGGTGTTCAGACCAGAGATGCTCCGATGAAATCCCCTGCTGACCATATTCAGACAATTTTCAGCATGATTGGCCCTATCAGGTGAACAGCCAGTCCAAAACCCCAATGCCATATGTTGTTGGAGATGTGAGTTAATTTAAGGGTGTACAGATTCTTAGCGAAACACACAGACTGTTGTTTAGTGTAGCTAGGCTGATGCTAACCAAGCTAACCACTAATACGAGATGCTAAAGACGTTCACAATCTCAACTCTGGGATTATTTGATATTTTAATATAGTAATAAAACAGTGCTTTATAGCAACTGCTCTTCCACACTGTAACAAGTCTGAAAAAAAATTAAAAATCAACAGAAAACATATTTAAACCGGTGCCTAGGAGCACAACGACGACACTAATTCCAGAAATAAATTTTCCTCATCGCGAGATGTGAAAGCTCACACCTAAACCACTAGACAACATTTTTATTGCTGTTAGTATATCTTGCTATGTTATACAGTGAATATGAGATGTCGAGAAACTCCCTTTTAAAATGTCAGGCCATGAAAAATCATTTTAAAGCATTTTCCACCTTTCAGTGTGACGCTTTTCTTGGGGGTGTCAGACTATCTTCTGTAGCTGCTAAAGAGAAATTGTGATCTACTAGAGAGGAAATCAGCAGGTAAAGGTAAAAAAAAAAAATCATACATTGGTCACAAAATTCTGATCGGTGCATCTCTAGGTCACACCCATCTGAGACAAAACGTCTGTGGATTTTATTTTATTTTTTTATTTTTTTTACGCACATTGGTGCTGTTTGGTATCATGTCAGAGCCTAGTAGGGTTACACAACATGTAGCCATTCTTCTTCTGATCTATCTATGTATGTGTACCGTTTCACAAATGCTAAAACTTGTTTGTGTCACCAGGAAGGTCACGCACACCTTCTCTCTTGCTGGGATAAGCTAAAGCTTCTGAGTCCCTGTAAGTTTGCGCCTCGGCAAAGCTGAGGAATCACCCGGAGACTCACTGGGGGGGGGGGCATTCTTTAAGTTATCCTGTCATGTTTCCCTCCCCAAGGCTGCAGCAGTCAACCCATCCTATTGTTCATATAATGAACACTAACACTTCATTCTGAAAGGAAGCCGCCATTGTTGCCTCCTAATGCCAAAGCTATGCCAGATAGAGCTGATCTACAGACGCCCAGAGCAGGGAGTAGGTTCCTTTGCTCCGTTCAACACTAGCCACCTCCAGCTTACCTCAGAATACCTGTGCTATGAGGGATTTCCAGGCCGGCTGTCAGAAAGCCCTGACAGCAGGTGGTGACCAGACTGTTTCTGCTCTGAACAGTGTTATGTAGCATTTACGGCAGCGGGCGTTGTCCTGTGTTCTCAGTGTCCAGTCACCTCGTCAAACAGCTGTTCTGTCCGGCTTCGGAAAGGAATCTCCAAAGCTGCTGCAGTTTCTTATTGCGACGCTCCTCTGTATAAGCTTTTATCTGATGAGGAAAAACAATAATAAAAGTGTACGATTTAAACAAACAATTTAAAGTTTGGGTTTGTTTGGCCAAGAAGCAGAGGCTCGCCTCTCAGTGGCTGAATGATTGAAGTAAATCTATAAATACTGACAGAACCTTTTGTTTGTGCTATTGATAACTAGGTATTAGATTGTCCTGGGCCCATGGTACTGGAGCGGCACAGAACTGGGCTCTCCAACCACCAAATTATGATCTAGGCCTTTTTTGTTTTGTTTTTCAAAAATGGGCCTATTTGTGAAAAAAAGAACCAGAAATAATATTTAAAAGCCTTTTTATTTATTTTTCACCGTCAGAGTATTGGTTCAGAACACCCAGTCTAGGTTTGACTAGACCACATATTGGGGTTTTCATGTTTGCCTTTTATGGTGGTTTTAATACCATAAAATCAATGAAAATGTTTTTTTTTTTTTTGTCTTTCCACAACTGGGATAGTTACTTCAAAACTGGAAATATGTGTTTTGAAGAATCTGCTCAGTGTAAAAGGACCCATTCCAAACTCTGAAATGGTTTGACCAACTTTCCCTCCTCAGTAAAGTAACTGCATTTAAATTCACTACTCACCAAATGCCGTGGGTGAAGGCCCATCTAAGAACATCTGGTCTGAAACCCAGGTAAGAGTAAGGTAAGGGTGTGTGTCGTCGCTTCTTATTCAAGTGTGGGGTTACCCTCATTCTGCCCCAGAATCCTACCATGACTGAAGACTGATCCTACAGCAAGTTCCTCCAACAATCCAAGGTTGATCTGAGAATTTTAGATCGCCGATTCACCATGTCACACGCCAAAAGCAATAGCAAAGGGTTAAGAGGCTAACGTTGAAGTTCTTGACCCAGAAGTTGATGTCCTGCGTCCGCAAGAAATGCATACGTTGTAAATATTGATTCTTCATGTAAATTCGATGTATTGGCAAACAAATTATTCAAACTATTGAATGACATCTACAGTCTCCCCATAAAGTACACCCCTCACATTTTTAAATGATATCTTTTCATGGAACAGCACTGAAGATATGACACTTAGCTGCCTCTTCAGAACACATTGCCATACAGTAATCAACGTCTAAACGCTAGTAACAAAAGTGAGTACCCCCGGAAGGGAAAATGTCCAGTTAGCCATTTTTCCTCCCTGGTGTCATGTGACTCGTTAGTGTTACAGGTCCTCCCATGTGTTGGATTATGTGTCACTGCTCTCGTACTGGTCACTGGCAGTTCAACACGCCACCTCATAGCAAAGGACTCTGAAGATTTAAGAAAAGAAAGAAACGGCTGCTCTTCATAAAGTTGGATGAGGCTATAAGAAGACTACCAACAGCCTGAAACAGAGACCTTAACAACCTCTGTCCCGTTAACGACTGTAAGGTCGTTAACGGGACAGATTCCTCTCAGACCAGGCTAACCATTGCCTGTCACAGAAGGAAGCTTCTTCTAAAGGTGACCCACAGGGAAGCCCTTAAGGTTTGCTGAAGACAAGCTGTGTAACGACGGATTACTGGAATTGTGTCCTGTGGTCTGATGAGACCAAGATACCCCTGTTTGGTTCCGTTGGTGTCCAGCCTGTGTGGAGACAACCAGGTGAGGAGTGTTTCCAGCCTACAGTCAAGCATAGTGGTGGGAGTGTCATGGTTTGGGGCTGGATGAGTGCTGCTGGCTGGGTGGTTTCCCTTGGCATACTGAAACAGGATAATCCCCTCCCAAAGTTATCGTTGATATTCAAGTTTGTTTGATCTGAATTATTAAAGTGTGACAAAAATAGAAGAAATCTGGAAAGGGACAAATACCATGGAGTCTATTTTGGTGGGACGGTTATTAGGAGGAGTGTTCTGATCTATGACTACGCACATCCAAGTAATAATGCTGGTCAGAACAGAAACCACGACAACTTTCTGTGTACTGTCAGAATTTTAGAGTTAAATTAACTATACCAGATTCTGCACCAATACGAACTGAGTGAGAACAGTTTAGATTGAACTGTAAGCCCCGCCCCCCAAACAGTTTTTTCCCCAATGAGAAACCGCTGACATGCGGTTAAGCACCCTCAAGCTCGTAATCCTCTGGAGGAAACAAGGCTTTGCGTGACTTTACTTCATTTTTCTTTGACATAAATGGCTACGTCTCGGATAAATTATATTTTTTTATGTCAGTGGTGAACACTTGCTGTTCTGTTTACATACCCTTACCAGCGGCTCCACACCTCGTGCCATCCTGGGTTATCCCTGGTTTGCTGCTTATCCTACTAAAAAGCCTGGACTCGCTCGATCGAACAATCAATTAGTCAATCGTTATCATCAAATTACGTCTTTTACCTCATAATATGTTGCGTAAAAAACATTTTTCTCAACCAGACAAAAAATTATTTAAGTGTAGTTTCTTTAAAAAATGAAACAAGCAGTCTTTCTGGACTGCAGTGATTTCCAGGCAGAACAGGTTTATGCCGCAGGTTTTAAATCCCTCAATGTGGTGCAGCGAGAAAAAAAGTCCCTACAACTTCCTCCTCCTCTTAACTGGATGAATAACCACATAAACAATATTGTTTTTCATTTTTCTCTTCCACATATCTCAATTTTGGACAATGCACATACATTTCATGGTCTTAACACAGCTGAAAAGGTTAAAAAAAAAATGTAAAAATTATGAACATTTTACATTATAATCAAGTAACTGCATGACAGAGATTGCAGGTAATAAAATTGCAGGCAAATAAAAAAAAAGTTTTATTTCATTTAAAACTGCAATAATGTAAAGAAATCTAACGTAAATCATTGATCTTCCCTCTGATTTTGGGGGGTTTGAGCAGAGAGCTGACGTTGAGGCAGAATGATGAAAGAACGTCACATGTTTTAGTTCCTGCGTGTTTCTGTCCAATCAGTGTGGCTCAGCTCACACGCTTAAAAACACCAGCGTGGACCTGATTTGTGACGTACTTCCTTTTGACTGCCATTCCTCCTATCAACCACACGAGGGAGACATTGTCTGCTGTGGATCGGTGAGCTCTTGAACGAGACCCAGCAGATTAGGTCCTGTTGTGTTTCTCTGTGGTCATTTGTTGAACTGTAGCAGCGAATTGAAAGCAGAAATTAACATTCTCCATGCTATGTTCAGATGGGACACAGAAAGCAGGTTTATTTTTTAAATCACTCGAAGCGCATTTGTTATTAAAGAATCTAAAAGGTTTCGCAGAATGAAACGTGATAAATGTCACTCCGACGTATTTGCATGGGAAATTTCCGCAGCTTCTTCTGGTTCTCCTCCTTTCCTGGCTTTTTGCTGAATGATTGCCTCGCATCAGGCTCACCGCCATCTGGGTACGCAGAGCAGACTGATGGGCCTCTGCATCTGGATGAGCGCTGACTTAATGCAGGGAGAAAACCTGCGAGAAGCTTTCTCCGCTTTGTGCCGTGATGCCGTCAGGCTAATGGGTGAGATTAAAAAGGTATAAAGTTGCCACTTCACTTAGACTTAGAATGACACCAAAACAGTTCCACAAAAGCAAATGAATAAGTCTGCATTAAGAGGGTTTATAGAGACATTAGACATGTAAAGCATCTCATTAAAGTTTTGTTGTGCAATATCCTGTTCAAATAATGACCAACTCAGTCAGAGCCTTCCAAAAGTATTAATACCTCTGGAACTATTTACCATTTCGTCACAACGAAACTACAAAATTCAGTATATCGAAAGGGGAGTTCATGTGGTAAACCAACACAAAATAGAGCATATGTTTTGAAGTGGAAGCAAAAGCATTAATTTTTTATACTAAAAATTAAATTAAATATGCATAGTCGTCCTGTTTTTCTCCGATCCCACAAAATGAGAGCTATTTCATCTAGAGTTTGTTAGAGCCCACCTGTGTTGGAATCTCAGTTTGAATCCAGATTTTCTCTGAAGGCCTCGGAGGTTTATCGAAGAACATTAGTGAACACATCGTCTTGAGGGACGAGGAACACAGAGGCGGTTTAAAAAGCAGGTTTAGGTTACACAACAACATAGCAAGATTTGGAGCCATGCAGCACATCATCCGAAAGTCGAAAGAGCATTGCACACCTGTGAACCCCTTCAAGATAAGAAAAGACGGCCAAGAGGCCCGTGGTGACTTTGGAGGAGCTGCAGAGATTCACACCTCCTCGTATCCAGCTCCACAGCTGATGACAGGGAAACTTTTAGATGTGAAGTCCACCGACCCGGCCTTTACAGAAGAGTGCCGGGCAGACGACTGTCGTTGAAATAAAAGTACTAAGAGGTGCTGTTTTTTTTTTTTCTCTCCGTTGACGACAAACCAAATAGTAGGAAACGGCAAACACGTGGAAGAAGACGACCCTCCCATCTGATGAGACCAGAGCTGCACTTTCTTTGACCTACTATTGCTGCACACCGTCCCGCATGCCATCATTCCCACTGTCACGTGTGAGCTGTTTTGCAAAGAAGGACTGGAGGCGGGGGCTGGTGGTGGTGGGGGAGTATGTGCAAAACTGGCAGGTGCCTACATCAGAAGACTTCCAGCTGGAATTGCTACAAAAGCGGCTTCTACAAAGCGCTCATACAGGGGAGGTGAGGGACCTCATCACAGCTTGGACTCTGATTTCCAGTTTATGCTGTACAGTACAAACACGCCTTCTAATAAGGCAGCGACAAGAGCTGGGCAAAAGAGCTTGTCTCCCTTTGTCTCACACACACACACACACACACTCTCGCAGACCTCCAGCCGTGTGTTTTGGCAGCGTCAGGCTTTAAGACGGTCATTGCTCCTCTATCATTCATTCCCTCAGAAGTGGTTTTCATCCTCTTCTTTTTTTTTAGCAGCCACTTGCAAAACAGAATTCATGACCTGCCACCTTTTTTTTTTTTTGTTGTCTTTTTTTTGCTGACTACACAAGGCGTCTTCCGGCTCAGTAAATCATTTTTTTTTCACCCCATCTTTTTCAGCTGGCTAACAAAACACTTGATGACACAAGTGGCACGAGGAGAACGCGGCTGAATCTGTTAGAGATCGTTAGTGCGCGGCGCCGACACTCCCTGGAAAGGTGTTGATTGTGGGCATTTTGTGTCAAGCCGCCTGCCTGCTCTCTCCCAGCCTGCTCCTGAAATAAAAAAGAAGCAGAGCCAAAGTGTTTACTTCTTTCCTTTCGGCGAGCCATTAACCCCCCCTACACACACACACACACACGCGTCTGATTAGATTTCATCCCGTCGCCAGGCATCACCTTTCAGCCAGCTGTCCTTTTGTTTGGCGAGAGAAGGGAGGTGAGAGGAACGAAGCGAGAGGAGAGGGGGCCGCACAGATGAAGATAGAGGAGACGAAAGAGAAAGGTTACCTTCAGACTGAGAGGAAAACCCCAGTTAGTCCTGATTGTTTCTGCAGCGCCACGCTGCAGGAGTGTGTCTGATCAAATAACCCCACCCCTGCAGCCCAACAGATTATTTGGCCTTTTATGGAACGACACGAGCAGATGAAGAGAAATCTTCTTCTTTTTTACCCCCCCCCTCCCCTCTTTCTTTCTACCATGTATCATTTCACAGGACAAATGAAAGGAACACAATGTCATGCTGTGCCCCGAATCTGTCATGGCCTCGGTTCCCCTTCCACCAGTCAGATAAGAATTCCTCAAAGGTCTCGTTGCAGTCGCACCGAGCTGCTTTTTTTTTTTTTCTCTCTCTCCCTGCTGACTTTTTTTTCTTCTCAAACAAACACAAGCAGCTTCGGAGGCAACAGAAAGCATCTCCTCTGCGCCTAATACGGTCGTGGCTAAAATAATTCAACCCCCACTGCACTATCCAATTTTTAATGACTTCAACCCACTGAATCAAATTCCTCCTTAGAACACATTTGAACGGCCCTATTATCTTCAGCTGTGACTTTTTACATTCCAAATTAAATAACACTGTATATTTTTCAGTGATGGTATCAAGACGTTGCTTGTTTGTACCTGTAATACTTTATCGATTGGATTTGCTGTTCTTTTTTTTTTCTATTTTTGCAGGTAAAAAAGCAGACTGAGAATGTTGTATCGCGCTCTCCCTTTTCTCTCCTTTTCTACTTTTTTCCTCTTCTACCTTCTTGTTTCAGTGTCCATTTAACATTAAATATTCCCTGCATAAATTCTAATAAAGCTTCTTGCATATATAAATCAAGCGGAGCACTATGACGAAAGCAGTAACGCTCCACTTGTGAAAGTAAAATTTGCTCTTTTTGGCATTAAGACAGTTCATAATGCCACATTGCCAGACATACACACACATACACACACAAAAAAGAACACATTTGCAAATAAAGTGTGGTCTCGGGCAAACCTGAAGAACCCAGTCGACGGCTACCCTAGTTGTACCTCAAATACCTGGACTGTTGATTTTCATTGTATGTTCAGAATATGGCTTAGACAAGAGAATTGTCCAGAACATTCGGAAAGGACACAACACAAGACTAATGTTAGAGATTATGAGATTACAGAGATTACCCTCTGCCTTTTAGATTAAATATGGTGACATATAGTTTCGGTTTCAAGAGTCCTTTTATTACTACAGAAGTCTACAGTAGAAACACCACATTATTCAGCAAAACAACCTGGGGTGACTGCAGCAGGTCAATTTTCACAGTAAAGTTAAAGGGAAGGGCAGAAAGGGAGCCCAAAAAGGCAGGCTGTCTAAGACTTGCAGCAAGTCTTGGTAGCAGTCGGTGAGATTTCAGTGTCCACTGTAAGGCACGCACTGAATGCTGAAAGGCTCCATGTCTGAACCCCTGGAAAACCCACTGTTCAACAAAAGGCCCCCAAAAAAAAAAAGACTGGTCCAGTTTGCTCAAAGTTAGACCAACAGTTTAAAAGCTTGTATAGTTCAAGCCATTGTGGAGCCGATCCAGAACACCGCTGCCCACGTCCTCACTAAGACTAAGGAAGCAGAGCACATCAGCCCAGTTCTAGGGTCCTTACACTCACTCCCTGTATCTCAGAGATGATTAAAAACGGTGTTTCGTGTTGAATTTGGGAAAAAAAACAACAACAATCATTTGAAGTGTTAGTTGTGATGAGCTATTAAAATTATTCTTGTCTCATTTGTTCAGTGGAGACAGCAGCTTGTTTTGTGTGTTTAATATTAAACCTAATTTGCCGCTGGGGTTGACGAATTTTTGGTGCCACTGTACGTGTTTGTCAATTTCCTCTCACTCTCTCTAGCGTCTGCAAGGTTTTCTCTGTACCTCGATCATCCATACCCTTCTGCAGGGATGGAGGGAAAGAAGAGAGTGACAGAAAAAGTCCTTGTCGAAAGATATCCAACCCGATGTTCCAGAACCCGCGGCTTTCATTCAGTTTTTCTGTGGCCTCTTTTCCTTAAAAAAAGAAAACTTCTCATCACACTCACAGTGGGATTGGCCCTCTCATGGCTGCACTTCTCTGCCGCTGCCCACTAAATAGATTAAACAGAGCCCTCGCACAGAGATTCCTCCCTCTAAAGCACACTCTTGAACATTGGTGAGTTTTCCATTTTCTGTCTTTTTTAGTTTTTGAGACTTAGACAGAAGGACACCACCTTTATTGGTTGCTTTTTTATCTATTTGTGGTATTCTTTGGCAGCATTCACGCACAACTGTGCCTAAACACATTCTATGCAAGCACAGATGCTCTGGTTTGGCTCCAGTGAAAAGCAGAAAGAGTATTTCTGGTGTTTTCAGTGTGTGTTTGGATTCAAAGCAAATCGCAGTTTTGGCAATGGGGCAACAACGTGTAAAGAAAAGAGTTCAGTGTGTGAAAAATAACCCTGAAAGGTGGGCGTTGGTGATTTTGAGAATGTTCCAACCCTGACTGAGACAGTGGAGAACGATGCACTCCAAACATAACTCTAACCTGGAGCAAACGTTTTGACACTTTGTGTTTTACTCTTAACAGTCTAAGAGATTATGAACTGTACAAGGACAGTGCCAGAATTTTGAATATCTCGAAATAGTTCAATAGTTATTGTCGCTCATTTCAGATATATGTTAGACACAGAGTGAAATATTTCAAGACTTTGTTATGTAATTGGGATGATTTTGGTTTATAGATAATGGAAATGAAAAATGCGGTGAATATTACATCTGGTTAATAAAAAAGGACAGGCAAACAGAATTGTCAGGCTTCTGAAAATGTTGATAACACTTTATTTGAAGGGGTGTACATAAGACTGACATTACACTGTCATAAACATGACATAACACCTGTTATGAACATAAATGACTCTTTATGAATGTTTAGGACTGTTGTCATTAATTGTCATTCGGTAAATTATGACACTATTAAAGCAAAGTTGACATTGTTTAACATGTCTTTGTTATGACAAGCCCTTAACTTAACAAAACCCCAAATCAAGCCCTTAACCAAATTCCAAATCAAGCCCTTAATTTAACCTAATCCCAAACCAAGCCCTTAATTTAACCTAATCCCAAACCAAGTCCTTAATTTAACCTAATCCCAAACCAAGCCCTTAATTTAACCTAATCCCAAACCAAGTCCTTAATTTAACCTAATCCCAAATCAAGCCCTTAATTTAACCTAATCCCAAATCAAGCCATAAACTTAACCTTGTCTCTGTTAATGTAAAGTTGTCATAACAAAGACATTTTAAACAATGTCAACTTCTCTTTAATAGTGTGATAATTTACCGAATGACAATTAATGACAACAGTCCTAAACATTCATAAAGAGTCATTGATGTTCATAACAGGTGTTATGTCATGTTTATGACAGTATAATGTCAGTCTTATGTACAACCCTTCAAATAAAGTGTATCCAAAATGTCCATTATATGCACTTAGTACTTAGGGCTTCTTTTGTATGAATTACCGACTCAACACTCCGTGGCGTTGAGACGATCAGTCTGTGGTTCTTCTGAGGTGTACTGGAAGTGCTCTGATGGTTGCCTTCAGGTCATCTGCCTTGTTGGGTCTGGTGTCTCTCATCTTCCACTTGACAGCAGCCCAGAGATTTTTTAATTGGGTTTCAGGTCAGGGGAGTTTGCCGGCCAATCAACAACAGGAACACCATGGTCATTGAAGCAGCTTTTTGTACCTTTGGCAGCATGGACAGGTGCTAAGTTCTGCTGGAAAAATAAAATCAGCATCTCCATACAGCTAGTCTGGAGAGGGAAGCATGAAGTGCTCTAGAGTTCAGAAAACCCAGTGGACCAACAGCAGCAGATGACGTGGCGCCCCAAACCATCACTGACTGTGTAACCTTCAGAGCGGACTTAAAGCAACATGGACTCTGTGCCTCTCCAGTCTTCTTCCAGATCCTGGGAGCTTGATTTCCAAATTAAACTGACTTTAACCTGAAAACAGGACTTTGCAGCATAGAGCACCACTCCAGTCCTGGTTGCCCAGGTCAGAGGATTCTGATGTCTCTGGTTCAGGAGTGGCTTGACGTGAGGAATGTGACATTTCTAGCCCATGTGTAGGATTTGTCTGCGTGTGTTGGCTCTTAATGCATTGACTACTTCCTCAGTCCACTCATTGTGAAGCTCCCTCAAATTGTTGAATAGATTTTGCTTGACAATTCTCTCAAGGCTGTAGTTAGCTGTGTTGTTTGTGAACCTTTTTCTGTGAGACCGTTTCCTTGTATACAGCACTCTGTGAAAAGCCAGCTTCTTTAGCAATGACCTTTTTGTGGCTCACCTTCCTTTGGAGGGAGAAATGACTGTCTGTTGGACAACTGGCGTCAGCAGTCTTCCAGACAATAGTGTAGTCCATAGCATGAAACTTATGTTTTTTTTAAAAAAAATACCTTTTTAATGGTCTTATTATTGTTATTCACACATTTAAGACATGGAATCTGTAAGAAACTGCAAAATTACAAGCAATAAAGCCTTGAAATATTTCACTCTGTCTAATAAATCTATACAACATCAAAGTTTCACTTTCTGAAATCAGTGACTTGAAAACTTTTTACCTTTTTCACAATATTACATTTTTTTAGCTTTACTTTTACATTGTAATATAATTAGGAAGACCAAAAGACCATGAGGTAAAAACCATATATTTAGTTAAATCTGACGAGATAAATTAGTTACGGAGTCGGGTAATTTTACTGCGTACTTTTGAACTGACATGTTTGTAATCACAGGAGCTGTAAACATATGGTGATATGATTGATCACAACATTTCAGCGCTTAAAGGAGCAATCAGCAATTTTCCACCCCTAGGTGGGGCTAGAGCACTCTCTGTAGACCAAAACTAGATGTGTATCAAGCCACGCCTCCCTTTACCTCTACTCCAGCTACAACCTAGTCCCCGTTTTCTCCTCCCCTATTTCACATGTATATTTGCAAAGAATAAATAAATACACAGCAAAACAGCATCACCTATCAGAGTAACATGTCTAGTGGAGACGTAAGTAACAAATAATAAGAATGAAATTTCGCTTATTGCTAATTTACAGGGTAACTCACCACAAAATCAACTTTTTTTGCCAGTAAACTGGTAACATGGTTGTCTTATCCTACTGACTACATATCCTGTTATTTTGAAAAATTAGTGCATGTTTGTTGAAATCCTGCTTTTGTATCTGAAGTGGTCAGTGTGGCGCCCTCCTCGGGTTAAACTGTGGTCTTGCATTGAATTTTGAATTAACATTACTTTTGGTTTATGTGACGTAATTCTGAGACTGTGAAGTCGGTAGCTCTGCCGCTGTGGGGTAAAAAAGCAGCTCCGTCTTAAAAAAAACACAGCCCCCTCCTTCTTCTGCCTCCAGAGCGAGCACTGTTGCACTTTTCAAACTCTCAAGCAACTTTTTTTTCTTCAAAAAAGAGACTAGAAACAAATCTACCAACTTTTTATGTGTTATTGTTGAATTTACGTGAAAGCAACCCATTAGTGTCTTGAGGCAGCCGGGAAGGGGCTGGTGTGAGACCGCGGTGAAGTTAGTTTTAGGTTGGATATTGGATATCCGACCTATATCCAATATCCTATATTCGCGGAGCACAAATGTCTACTGTCCAACCTAGAACTAACTTCACCGCTGAGAGTGTGAACTTCCCTCTCTAGATCAATGAACAGTGGCATAGCTACTAGCATAACTCTGCTCACTCTCCATGATTTAATATGGCTTGAGGCCGTTTCCCCCATGGTGAACACAGCCCCTCCCCTACCGTTCCCACGTATCCCCGCCCAGCGGCATGAAAACAAATTAACACCTGTCATGTTTTTATTTTGGTATATAAGTCTGTATGTGTGGTCTGGAAGTATGTCTCAGAAAACAATTCACTACAGTAACACGTGGTGACATTAAAAGATTCTTGATTGTTATTCCGTTTGTACGTACATTCAAATATGTTCATGCGCAGGACATTGCCAGTTGGACTCATTGCTATTTAACAAGTAAGAAATAAATTAAACAGGTCGTTTTTGTTTGTCCTAGACCTTTGTGGGAATGAAATAGAGCTTCTATTTCCTGTTTCAGGACATTCCATAAGGTCTCATCACAAAGGCTTTGATCTTAAATACTTTAGAAACAACTTTGTAAATGTAGTTACTACAATGCCTCCCTGTCTGCTGTATTGAATTGGTGTTGTATAACTCTAGTAAAGCTTATCATAAAACTATGAAAGTGTTTCATAAAAGAATCCACTCACCGCTCGCCTGCCTCTTGTTTACAGCTCCAGGTTACTTTGTTCTATTTTTTTACTTCATTCGCCCACATTTTATTTTCACAAATGGTCTAAGACCATAGATAAGAATCATGGGGATATCTTCCAACCCAGGTTCAGGTAAGCAGGTAAGTGGATCTAAGGTGCATGCAAACAACTTGAAGGACCATAGAAAGAGGTGAGTTAGATTACTGCAGCTATGGTGAGACAAGCTGCAACTTTTAGCAGCAACAGCTTCCAGGTAAGGAAAGTTGCAGAAAAGGGCACATATGGACGCCCACAACCGATTATCTTTGCAGTTTTGGACATTTGGCACTGGACTTACTTGTGGTATTTGACTGTTTCTGATCCAAAATGGTTTGGTTTATTTCAGACAGGTTGAACATTATCAGCAGAGCAAGAATATATATATATATAAAATGTATGTGTGTGTGTGTGTGTGTGTGTGTGTGTGTGTGTGTGTGTGTGTGTGTGTGTGTGTGTGTGTGTGTGTGTACGTACACAATAGAGAACACAAACAATGGGTTTGCCACTGCTTATCTGCTTGAAAAGGAGTAGGGAGAAGTGGAAACTTATCTAATCCTACGTTTTATCTATATTTAATTGAATATATAAGTCAGTAGTTATCAGTAATGCATAATTATAATAGCGTTGTTGTATACATGGTGTGCTGTCCACTGCAGGATATTTTGTATCGACCATGCATCAATTCCTATCTGCCAGCTGAAATAGAGTTTTTATATTCTTCCCATGGTATGCTGTATGGAAATGTAGTCACGTGACTCCAATAAATTATACAAGCAGGCTGACAGGGGTCGTATTGTCTTGTTTCTCACAAACACCCTCAAGCTCTAACTGGGATCTGAACCAAAATAAATGGAAATTGAGTGTAAGTCATAGTTTTCAGATAGCATACAACTGAATTAAATTATACATGAGATTTAAAAAAAAATATATTTCTTGAAAATGTGTAATTACACAGAAAAATTAACGTATGGTTTGTATGAAATGGATTGTTATTAGTGCAAAATGGAATTAGGGCGGAGGAAAATGCCAAAGCGGAGGTACAAAATGAATGTGCAAATTGGTGAAGGGGGAAAAGGATCCAGAGCCAACATACAGGTTACAGTAGAAAAGCAGAATTTAATTAAGAAGACGCAAACATGACAAAGATTGAAAACAGTGTGTACAACCCTGGGCTGAAGGGAGATATACTGTAGGTGGTAGCACTGCTGCCTTGCAGCTAGAAGGTGCTGGGTATAAATCCTGACCTGGGGTCTTTCTGCATGAAGTTTGTATGTTCTCCCTGTGCATGCATGGGTTCTCTCTGGGGTCTTCTTACAATCCACAAACATGCCTGTTACATCATGGATGTCTGTGTGTGCATGATTGTCAGTCCTTTGCTGTGATGGTGTGGCGACCTGTCCAATGTGTTACCCCACCTTAAGCCCAACGACTGCTGAAGATAGGCACTTGTAGCATTTATGATGCTGAAATCATGTTGCAATGAGGAAATAAATATTTACAGTAAGGGCTATTTACCAGAAGACCTAAAAATTTGACTCAGGAATGATCAGGGTTGTTTATAACACACCGAAGACAGTAAGATTGTGCAGAAATTGATTTATATTATAGTTAGGAAAACGTTTTACAATATATACAGAACTTTGTCAAACAGAGACCCTGCACACGCAGTAATAGTCCAACTTGTAGAACTGATAACCAGTCCAAGAGCTCAAAGAACTGAGCCAGTCTTTGGAAAATTCAAATGTTGACTAGAGTCCTTTGGATGTTGTGGAGACAGGCAATAATGCCTCCTATCACATAGATGGAGATTTAGCAGTTTAACATCCAGGCTCCTTGGCCCAAAGGCCTAGTGGGTAGCTCGCCATCAAATAGGGACCTGGCCTGTATAGAAAGGTCCAACAATAAGTTAATTTCATCTTAATAGTCAATATTAAGTCATTATTAATATCATAAACACTTCTTTTTTAAAGTAAATGGAATTAATAGGAAAAAAATATACATGTACATGATTCAAATAGAGTACTCTTCTACATTAATATCCGATTCTAAAACATGAAATAGTGCACCATCAGACAATATACAAACATCTTTCATCAATAATACTGAACAATATCTCCTCAATGGTATCAGGTCAACAACCAAAGATAGTATTAGCCTTAGTATAGCATGCTAATGCTAACATTAGCAATAAGACACATACTCACCAGTTAATTTCTTCCAATTTCTAAGCCCAAGAAAACCCGTTCTTTGTAGATTTGGGGTATCTGGGAACTGCAAGACATACCAGTGAGCATAGCATAATCTAAACATGATTTTCAGCAGCCAGCCCTGAACTTCCCTGTTCACCACATGCTCTAAGACCAAACAATGGGCACCGCCGTACTTTTGAAAACTAAAATCCCACAAAACCTCATGGAATTTCACTCTTAGTCCAAAAATGGTGGACAGGATGGAAAATTGAAAGGGAGACGTAGCCTTAATTATTAAAGATATCAGGATTACACCAAAAACCTGGGTTACACACTGATCACCGCATGAGCCCTCAAGGACTACCCAGTATAGACGGTGGATGGATGGGTGTCCAACTCTTGAATCTGGTAAAGTATGATCAGATTTTCCTAAATTTTTACTTTGGTGTAAGATTTTACATGGTTTGGTTCCTTCTCTGCTCCATAAACAAACATAAAAGCAGATCTGCAATAGAAGGAAAACGGAGTCAAGCATCACATTGGAAAGATTGCTCAGAGCTTTCAGCCTGTTCTTATAAGCAGAACAAGCCTCCCCTACACCTTCAGAGTGAGACATTACCGGTGCATATATCCGCTATTTCTCCATCTCTAAAAATACTTACTGTCAGTCAGTCATACATGCTGTCATAATTCATTGGCTTTGTCATATTTCCAATTTAATGTCTGTGCCTAAGGGCTTTTTGATTATAAGAGTACACCCCCACCTTTAATATTTCATGTGTAAAGAAATTAGCCTGTCCTGGTACATTTGTGTACAATAGGCCAAATTACTTTTGTCAATTAAACGGCACCATTCCTTCTCCATTTATTTAAATAAAGAGCTGTGGAGGCCTTTGTTTTCTGGACATCAAGTCGGGAAACTTCAATGTGGGGAGAAAAAGGTTCTCCCCACATTGAAGTTTTTTGCCAGTTGCTTAAAGTCTATTTCCAGGCCGACGAGCTAAAATTTCCAAAACGCTCCGCCATCTATCAAACACGCAGCCATTTCTCTAAAGTGCAGACATCCCGCCCTCTCCCCCCCCGCACCCCAACCACACAGTTTTGACAAATGATTCAGATTCGTTGAGCTGCTAGTGCAAAAAGACACAAATCCCTTCATTTATCATCGCCTGCGCCAGGTCCTCATTTATGTCGGAAGGCAAAGCTTGCTGTTTCAGGAAGATTGTCTGAGGATTTGGTTCTGAAATGGAAAACTGCAGATTTTTGAAGGTGGGTGTGCAGATTTTACATCCTTCTGTTCATTTGTCTGCACGCGCTACTCATTTGTTGAGAGCCAAACCATTATCGCCATGCTGCTAGGAGTTCTCTGTATGCGTTTTTGATTTATCTCACTTTTTCTTTTTTTTTGCTTTTATTTGTTGGTTTTCATGCTTACATCGTGCTTGGAGCGTTGCTTGGCCTGAGAAGTTTCATGAGGTATTTTTCACCTGCCGTCTTCCCTGTTCTGCGTTTGGACCATCCACCTTCACCGTGTCCTATGACAGATCTAAATTAATGATGAGGACGAAATCTAAATCGAGCACATAAATGTTCCATTTCATCCTTCCCTGCACACAAAACTATAACCATTTTTGTCTAAAGCAAGCAGACTAGAAGTTAAAATTGAACCTTGAGTCAGTTGATGACCCAGAACAAGTTGGTTTTCTTTCAAGCAACGCTCTGTGAGTTCAATAAGGAAGTTGGCTTCCCCCATGTTTGCTTTCATTGCAAAATGGGCCTCTTCTATTATATCGCCTGCATTTCGGTACAAATTCACGCTCCAGGATTCGAATGGTGTCTTGAAGAATGTGGAAAAGTATGTGAAAATGATTAATGTAGACTTCCATTCATGTTGAATTTCACTCCATGTTTTAGATAAGTATGAAAAACGGTCAAATTGATTAAGCAAAAAATATTTATGCTTTCAGAGCTTGTTCAATATGTGGTTTCTAGCTTTTCAAATGCTTATTCCATAAGCGATGAAGTATAGTTAGTATATCATTATGTTGCACTTAATGTTTGATGTAAAAGCATCTTAGTTTACAAATTACTGTCTGAAGAACCAAATATTAACGCTATCAAAATATGCCAAGGTTTTAAACAATTTCATTTATGAAACCATCACATTCTTCCAAAATCCTTTTTTTTTTACCCCAACTTCTCTTAATTAAAACTTTTTTCATATAAAACACAAACACTCAATAACAGAAGAACAAACCAAAGACATCAGAGGACACCTCTGTAGCAAACAACCAAAGTCCTTTTAATGAAAGGAAAAAGGACCTTCCCTTACCTGTTTTTGGCTCAGTACTGATAATAACTACACGGTTTTATTGGTAACAAGATACAGGATCAGCTGTTTAAACAGTCATGGCGTGCAAAACAAGGAGGATTGCCATCACTGTGCTATTAAAGTTACACCTGGTAGGCCAAGGCAGGTTAGCAATAAGGTGTGGCGAGCGTGAGACTGCAGGCTGAGAGGGGGGTCAGGTAACAGGTGTGTCTTTGTTTTGGGGAAACAACTCTTTATTGTTGCTTTTGTTATGAGCCTTTAAAATATTTAAATGAATTCCCTGTGAAAAGGTCAAAGGGTTGTTCATTTCGCCTTTGTAACACTACACACAGTGCAGATTGCTTTCAATGCGCATTTAAAGATTCAGTTATAGGTTACAGATGGTCATTTACTTTTTACTAAACTATACGATCACGGTTAGGATTGGTGGTAAACTGTGTTGTCTATTTGCTGCTTGACAATCCCAGTTTAGGTTTGTAAGATGTAAATTTAAAATATTAAGCTATTAAACTAGTTTCTAATGAAAGCAACCGCTTACTAAACAACTTAATTGTGTCCATCACCCCCTGTTAGTAACTGCAGTCTATAGTTTTTAATGCCTATCTGTTTTGTAACGTATAACGGTTGTTAGTATTGTATGCAACCTTCGTTTTGCTAAGGTGCCAAGCTACTAGCAACTCTTTGCCCAACTAGGCTGGGCAACAAATGTAGATTTTAAAAATATCAGGAGTTTTCCAACAGAGACTATATTGTTCATACCGAGATGGTCTATGTTGCGTCATAATTAGACTTTTATATATTCCAGTAGGTTATTTTTCAACCATTTCTCATATTTATCTGCAGAAATGTGCCTGTAAGACACTCAGGAAAAAGCTTTGATTCAAGACGCCTATTTACTTATGAAAACTTACTTTATGAAAAGAAAAACATATTGGGATAAATGTTGTATATCAGCATTTAGCCTAAAAATATTGAGATATTGTTTTTGTTCCATATCGTCCAGCCCTAAGCCCATGATTCATATTTTGTGCAGTAAAACCAAGGGAGATTATATGTTTGTTTGACAGTACGTCTCAAATGTTTGAGATTATGGAGACGGTGGTATGCATTGCTTGCAATATGCAGTTTTTTGTTTGTTGATTTCATGTACAGTTTAAAAGTTTAAAAGCTTTGAAAAAGTTGAAAATGCAAAACGTTCAAATCATTGCCATTTCTGTTAACGCATGCATTTTATCTTTGTAGGTTATCAACCTACTCACATGATAGTTAGCTTTCTCTGAATTCAAAAGAAAAGACAAATAAATATATTGGAACTGAGTTGAGTTCTCCTTTTGGTTGTGGCTAGGCCTTTTAAGTTTTTGTTGTGTAGGGGGGAGGAGCTCCCTCTGACTACCACCATCAACCACTGTCCTGTGTTTTTTCTGTAACAGTAGCCATGTTTCCATCAGCGTTTATTTATGCAGATTTTGAAGTGTCACATTAGAAAAGTTTAATGGAAACATCCAAATTCACAATAGCTTCCTCAATTTCACAAAGAAAAAAAAGAGAAAAAAGCTTTTACACTCGCATGAGGTGGTTTATTAACTCCCAAAACGAGTTAATGTGCAAAATGCAAGGTGGAAACACATTTGCCCAATATGTTCTGACACAGGGAACATTTACCTCACATAACTGATCAGATGTTTCCGTCTTCCTCGATATTCCCATAACACACATGGAATTGCACTTGTTTCTTGACGAGATTTGCTATCTCTACTTCCTGTTTATTATAGCACTGCGTAATGTCAACTTCTGACATTATTTGCATTTTGCATAGCGTGGTTAATTGTCTCCAGACCAGCGGATGGCAACAGGCCTATTTTACATTTTCTTTTGTCTTTTTTTTCTCTCGATATTTTAAAAGTCTGCTTAAAATTCCCATGGCAATTGGATGGAACCATAGTATGGTATATAATAAAGTGTCAGATTACACGCACAAATGTGAAAAAATAATATTCACACTGTTAGCAACAAGACAGTGAATTTAAAGTATGGATTTTTGCAATGAGAAATGTGTATAAAGTGCGTAGATGATCGTTCATTCTTTATTTTCTCAACAACACCGTTGTCCAATCTTTATTTCTATCTTGTTCCCAATCACATCACAACTACTACATCTCCGGCTATATTGTCAAATTCGGACATATCAGATCAAGGGTGTGGTGGCTATTGAGAAAACAAGTTCTCACGCAGTTACACAATATTGGCAAGTAAGTGTTTTGCGAGGACCTCAAGGATGTATGTCCGGTCCAATGTTGCTTTGTTTGTATCTAAATTAACTTCCAAAAGATACTAATTTGGGTCCCTTTGATCATTTCCTCTTCAGCTTTTTCTCCATGCTTCAACAAATCAAAAGGAAATTAAGAGTAAAGGTGCATCAGCTCATTGTATCAGTCAATATGGCTAGTATCAAATGATTACACACAACTGCCAAAATCTGCTTTGTGTTAGCCTGGAGGCATATTAACCATGGACACCAGGGGAAAACACATGCAGACAAACTGGCCAAATCTGACATTAGAAGACAATCAGTGTCACTGTTCAGTTATGTTAGCTAAAAACTAACCACAGGCTTCATGAGGATATGTATTTAGAACAAAAGAGCAAAACAATCAACATAATACATTAACTTCTCCCAGGTTAAATAGCCTTTACCTATTTCAGCGTGCAGAGAGACAACTGGCACCGCCGTTTGTTTCTTACGGGTTCAGGCTTACCTGCAGAGGACCCGTAAAATAAATCAGCTGCATGAGTGCACTTTGGAGGGTTCTTCTCTGCCCAACAAAAGATAAGTCGCCCTTTGCCGCAGCTTTCTTCAACGCACGCTCAGCCCTCGGTGTAAAAGATTGAAATGGAAGATTTCTCTGTAAATTTCAGAGCGGCAAGCAGGATCAACAGCTTAGGTGACTTTTCACTTCTCAGCGACTTCCACGTGTCTGATGTCTTTGCTGTCGGTTTGGTTTATCTTTTTTCAAATGCAGTGTGTGTGTGTGTGTGTGCGTACTTGTACTTCCATCTGTGTGAGAAATGTTTTTGCACATTTCACTCGTAAAGTGAGGACTTTGATGTAAAGGGAGGACCTTTTTTTGGTCCTCACTTTTTTTTCTGGGGTAGGGGTTAGGTTTAGCTCTAAGGTGTCAATTAGGTTTATGTTAGGGTTAGGTGTACATGGGTAAAGGTCCGGGTCAGGGTCAGGCCAAAGAAAGGGTTATGAATGGAAGTCTACGGAAGTCAAGGCACGGTCCTCACTTTGTATTTTAAACAAGAGTGTGTGTGTGTGCGTGTGGACAAGAAGGGGTGGTCCATTGTGGGAATTTATACAGCCTGTGTACTGGTGTGTAAAAGATGCCAGATTGCTGTCTTTCAGTTCGCTGATGATGTGTAGCAACCGCACGAATGGAGAACGTGCCCTCACACATGCAAACACCCCCCCCCCCCCCCCCACACACACACACACACACACACACACACACTGTAACTCCTGTCCTTTTACCATCACATGATTTGCGACAGTCGCATAAATACCCTATCTCTGTACATTATCACTTTTTAAAAAATCCTATTAAGTTCTGTCTTTTTTTTTTTTTTTTTTTTTTTTTTATGGCCACCGCTCAGTCATATGAATGGAAATGAGAGTGCGAGGATCCAAAAGGCAGAGCAGACACTCAAACAACAGCAAGCTCAGGCCAGAAAGCTCGCAGCTACAAATGCCAAAAAGCCTGGCGGGCATGTGCTTCTTTTCCCTGCTACTAATTCCTCAGTGTCTGCATTGTTTGCTTGATAAACTTGGAGCAGCTTAGCCGCTTTGTGGCCTAGTGAAGGATTGAAGCAGCTCGCTAGATGGTTGATGTTTGTGCGGGACGTTCCTCTGAAAGCGGCGGATTCCTCTTCCTTGCCAGAGGACAAAACTGAATCGATCAGAGGCAGAAGCCTGTTAAAGAGGGGGATCATGCACAGCCCCAGTCCCAAATGAAATAAACTGGTGGACAGAAACACAAGCCAGGACTCAAACTTGGAACACATTCTTTAGCAAAGATGTTAGCCAGAAGACTCCTTTAAACGACCTCTATGGATGTTTGCTTGCGCAGCTAAGAAAGCGTTTACTGTATCTGTCCTCAAAACCTAGCTATACACTTTAATTGGAGAGTTTTTTAAAAGATTATAGGTATTTAACGTCATACCTGTAGTATATATCTGTCTCAGTGTCCTAATTCGTTATCCCTGGGAAGTAATGGCGAGTTCAAAAGGGTCCTCAGAAGACTTTTACTGCCTTAAAACAACTCCAGTTTCAGAAGCATCATAAATAATTTTTCCAAACATTGTTTTATAAACCTTCAAACTGTCACTATGCTTGCAGTCACTGGCTAGTTACAGAGAAGATGATAAATATTTACACCTGAAATGGAGGTAGTATCCATGCGCGGTTCATGCAGTGATATTCTGGCATGAACAGTACATACTGCTTTGTTTTTTTCCCCCTTATTCTTCTATGTTTCCTAACTGGAAGTAATTCATTGTTACAAGTAATCAGGAATTTTGGGAGCACAGAAAAACACAACCTGATTGATGTGACCAGGTAAAATGGCAAAATGGCAACATCTGCGGAAACACCTTCTTTTACTTCTGTACTATGTCTTCTTCTTTTTTTGGATTTCTTAGTGGTACACTGCAAAAACGGAACTAAAAATAAGATAAATGTTCTTAAAATTAATGTATTTGTCCTTGATTTGAGCAGGTAAATACGATGATTTGCCAATGGAATAAGATTTCTGCACTTACAATAGGAACAATTCATCTCCATCATCTTATTTCAAGTGCAGGATGTCTAATCATCTAATTTTAGGGGTCAAAATACTTATTCCATTGACAGATAATCTTATTTACCTGCTCAAATCAAGGATAAATACACTAACTTTAAAAACATTTTACTTATTTTTAGATCTGTTTTTGCAGTGTAGGCACACCAATTTAAAGGTAGATTATTGCCACCATCGGGGTGTTGACTGTTATCTTACCTGAAAGAATTAAAAAAGATGCCTTTACTAAGTACATTAAGTCCATTTTACATTCACTGACAAACCTTTTTGTCCCCATGTACATAACCACTGCGTACCAGTTTGTGTTTCTCAATGTGAAGTAGTTGTTTGTAGATGAACATCACCACAAAAGACTAAAAAAATACCCACTTTTCTGCAGATGCGGTCCCAATTTCTCTATTAATCTCCCATTCCATTCTACCATCACTAACGGTCAAGAAATGAACATACTTTGAACTCATCCGCTTGAAGCAGAGACTGAGCTCCCCATCAGGAAGAAGCGGTCCACCTTTCTTTGGTTGAGAGCCATGGTCTCAAACACTAGAGAAACTACCTCACACTCAACTGCAAGACAAAAAAAAGATGCACACGAGCTGCAAAAAGCAAAGATGAAACCCTGAGATTGATGAACCAGGCAACCTGCTCTCCACAGGTACACCTTCACATTTTACCCATGAACACCTCAAACGGGATCAAGGACATGGGTCAGCTCTGGTGAAGCCTGACTTTGTGTCAAGGATACGCACACAGCTCCTGCTGCATGCTTCTGTGGCAAAGTGCCGCGAGGCACAAGATGACACGCCGTCTTCAGATCCCCAAAACCAAACAACTAACCTCCCAGCAACAACTAATAACACCTGCTGAAAGAAAATATGAAAGACTAAAACAGTGGCGTAGATCTTCCTTAGTTTAGTTCTCATTGACAGTTCCATCCCAACCAGTGTGTTGGATAATCCGGTGATGAATATGCATTAAAAACAAATTGAGCTAAATGGAACAGCTCATAGGAATGAGTGATTTCAGCAGCATTCGTGTGAGAAAGACCGCACTGGAGAAAAAGAATCTGCTGCTTGACTTGTTTGGGCTCTGGGCTGCTCCTGTGAGCTGGCCTGCGTTGACCTCGTCTTCACACCGTGCACACTAAGCCCCCTGCTTTTCACATTTTGACGACGGTCCACTCGGCCGGAGTTCTTTGTTGAAAATCACCTCTGCCCCGGCGTGCCCGAAGCGCCGGCTGCATACATGTCCAGATGTGTTGGAGATACCGCATTACCGCGCGGTGAGAGGAGGTGTGACTGACACGCGTGTGTGTGTCCTGCGATACGGTCTGGCAAATCCATGAAATCTTCACACTCATCTCCCTGAAAACCCCAGGAACTCTTTTTTTTGCAGTCTGTGAAGCCCGTTTGCTGAAAACTCCACTCTCCGTTCCCTCCGTGTTTCTACGTCCTGAGCTGTCCTATGTGACATTGCATTATTCTAATTATTCTCATTATCGAGAGCCTTTAGAGACTTCAAGCAGGAGGTACCGTGCTTACAGAAAGACCTCGGCTGACCTTCGAGACGAGGCTGGTGGCGGCTGGGGGAGGCGTTGAATCGTGGCTCATTTAAAAACCGCGGCGATGGGGATGTGTGGGAGGATGAGGGAGGGAGAGCGGGCTGCGGGTTTTTTTCTCTGGGAGCTGGTTTGCCTTCCACACAGGTAATTAATACGCCTATTAACTCCTCAGCTCATATCACTCTCCAAACCACAAGGAGAGAGCAGTAGGGGTGGAATACGTTAATGGACTTTGAGCTTTTACTCACAAGGTTGAACATGACGGTAGAGGCAGGGGGAAAAAAAAAAGTTTGAAGGTGATTGAATTGAACTTGATGCACAGTGTTTCTGGCACTGGTGGGCACTGAAGCGATTTTGGGAAGATAAAGTGTGGGCAGTGGCCGGCGGGTAACCTATAGATGACCCGCGACCTGGAGGGGGAGGAGAGGAGAGCTGAAACGGCCACAAATTGAAAGAAGTGCACTGGTGGGTTGATTTAAGAAGCAGAGGTCAACGCATCTAATATTTACAGGTTCATCTGTTGTGCCTGAGGTATATTGTGGGCGTTCCAGTTAAAGTTGTAATGTTTTTTTTTTTATTTGTAATTCTTAAAAGTCGTACTGCACTGTGCCAAAAATGCAAAATACTTGTTACTTGCCACTTTAACAATCAGCAAGAGTTTATTTAATCCTTAAAAATGGCTTCCAGTCAAAGCTCTTAGTTCTGGCTTGCAGGTCTTATTTGGAGTTTGGCTGTTCCCTCGTAAGACTACATTTTGTCTACTGTGTTCCTTATAAACAGAAGTAGAAAAGAGATGGCCAAAATGTCAGGATTTTGTTTACCGATAAACTCAGGATGCACACACGGGACTAAAAGTTTGAGAGTATTTTTATTACAAGGTTGATGGGTGGAGGTTTGATGAGGCCAGAGGAGTTGGTTGTACAGGAACGGAGAGAAGGTGATGGCAGGAGCTGACGGACCGGAGACAGAGAGTCCACCCTTGCTTGGTGTTGCTCGGCTAGTAGGCCTCGTAGCACTCAGGTTAGCAGTTCATAGAAGACACCAGGGCACAGAGCTGAGCTTCACCAGGGCGGCTAGTCAGGTTAGCAAAACTTGAGAGACACCAGGGCTCAGAGCTGAGCTTCTCCAGGGCGGCTAGTCAGGTTAGCAGAACTAGAGAGACACCGAGGCTCAGAGCTGAACTTCTCCAGGGCGGCTAGTCAGGTTAGCAGAACTGAGAGACAACAGGGCACAGAGCAGAACTCCTCCAGGGCGGCTAGTCAGGTTAGCAGAACTTGAGAGACAACAGGGGACAGAGCAGAACCTCTCCAGGGACAAACAGAGAACAAACAGTCTTTAGCGTGACTGACTGGACTAACCTTAACAGGAGCAAAAACAAAGCTTCCAAGGCAAACGGGGACTGGCATGGAGAGGTGTGGAGTGATGATGACGGCCCAGTGCTGAACTAAAGACAGAGGGAGGTTTAAATAGAGAACTGACAGGTGACACCAGGGTCTGACTAATTAACCAGCAAATGATCTCAGGTGTGACTGACTGCTGAGGAGGTGAGGTGAAAATTGACAGAAAATAACTGATGACTGAAAACTAACAATAAATAAAGTCAAACCTAACCCAAAAGAGATGAAAAAATGAAAATAACAGAAAAACAAAGCCAAACTAAAACTCAACCATGACATTACCCCCCCCTCAAGGCCGGACTCCGGATGGCCTAAAATCAAACAAAACAAACTACAAAGTGACCGAACCAGGGTGGGTGGAGGGAAGGCAGGATGGCGGGCAAGAGTCATAACCAAGCTGATCGAACCAGGGTGGGTGGAGGGAAGGTAGGATGGTGGGCTAAAATCAAACCAAACAAAGGGCATCTAACAGATGTTGGCAGGCTAACATCGCCACAAGGCAAAAACGGGCAGAACAGGCAAACATCGCCACAAGGCAAAATAGGCGTACGACAACGCCAGAGGGAAGAACAGGCGTACGACAACGCCAGAGGGAAGAACAGGCGTACGACAACGCCAGAGGGAAGAACAGGCGTACGACAACGCCAGAGGGAAGAACAGGCGTACGACAACGCCAGAGGGAAGAACAGGCGTACGACAACGCCAGAGGGAAGAACAGGCGTACGACAACGCCAGAGGGAAGAACAGGCGTACGACAACGCCAGAGGGAAGAACAGGCGTACGACAACGCCAGAGGGAAGAACGGGCGCACCACAGCGCCAAAGGCAAGGAACGGGCGCACCACAGCGCCAAAGGCAAGGAACGGGCGCACCACAGCGCCAAAGGCAAGGAACGGGCGCACCACAGCGCCAAAGGCAAGGAACGGGCGCACCACAGCGCCAAAGGCAAGGAACGGGCGCACCACAGCGCCAAAGGCAAGGAACGGGCGCACCACAGCGCCAAAGGCAAGGAACGGGCGTACTTAACGCCAAAGGGAAGGAACGGGCGTACTTAACGCCAAAGGGAAGGAACGGGCGTACTTAACGCCAAAGGGAAGGAACGGGCGTACTTAACGCCAAAGGGAAGGAACGGGCGTACTTAACGCCAAAGGGAAGGAACGGGCGCACGACAGCGCCAAAGGGAAGGAACGGGCACACGACAGCGCCAAAGGGAAGGAATGGGCGCACGATAGCGCCAAAGGGAACCCACCGGGGCGTGAGGAAAACGCCGGGGCTTGGGGAAGAGAGCGTCGGGATGTGAGGGAAGCAGGAACATCTAAAACGCCTAGGAACAAGAACGGAGGGCGTACTTACACGCCGGGGAACCGAAAACAGAGGGCGTCCTAACACGCCGGGGAACCAAGAGTCAGAGAGCGTCCTAACACGCAGGGGAACCGAGAACAAAGGGCGTCCTAACACGCCGAGGAACCGAGAACAAAAGGGCGTCCTAATACGCCGGGGAACCGAGAACAAAAGGGCGTCCAAACACGCCGGGGAACCGAGAACAAAGGGCGTCCAAACACGCCGGGGAACCGAGAACAAAGGGCGTCCAAACACGCCGGGGAACCGAGAACAGAGGGCGTCCTAACACGCCGGGGAATCGAGAACAGAGCGCGTCTAAGCACGTCGGGAACACTAAATCTAAACGCTAGAAATCTAAACACCAGGGAACCAGGAACAAAGGGCATCCTAATACGCCAGGAGACAAAGGGCGTTCTAACACGCCGAGGATCCAAGGGGTCAAAATTTAAGAAGGCCGAGGAACAAGAAGGCCAAAAACTTAACTAAGCCAAACCGAAGGAGCGTGAAACAGCTCATTATCAGGGGTCAGAAACCTAAGCAAGCGCTAGGAACTAAGGAGCGCTGGGAGAGCGCAGGACAAAATAAAGAATTTAAACTAAGAATTAGAAAATAAAGGCAAGACTAGAACAGGGATAGCACCACAAAAGAAAAAAACTAAAGCTAACCCCTGAATCAAAACAAAAACACTAAGCAGAAAACTAAAACGATACCAGAAAATAAAAACAAAACAAAGAAACTAGGATCCGAACTGGTAAACTAATGTAAAACTAGATAGCTAATGTAACACAAAACTGAAGCTGAAAAACTAAGGTAAAAAACAATACTTAAGCAAAATTATGAGACTAAAGCTAAACTAGAAATTAAGGCAAAACAAGAAAACTAGAACATGAATAAGTAAACTAACGAGAAAACCAGAGAACTAAGGCTGTAAATGAGGAAATAAAGCAAAGCCTGGAAACCAAGGCGAAATCTAGAATCCTAAAACGGAGCAGGAAAAACAAAAGCAAAACAGAGACTAAGAACTCTAAGAAAACAAGAACCCCTAAATAACTCTAACACCCCAAAAATCCTAAGTAAATCAAAACTGAAATCGAGCCCAAAAAAACAACAAGGCACTGGCCTTAAGGGCTCAGGCAAAAACGGCTGCTAAGCAAAAAAAGAAAAAAAGTCTTCGTGGAGGTCGTCCTGGACGAGGCAGGCGGCGGAGCAGCATCGCTCGATTAAACCCTCGAGGAGGGCGGCCCCGACGAGGCAAAGTCAAGCGGCCTGGAGACGGCGGTCGACGGCTCCGGCCGAACAGAAAAGTCAGAGACGGGCGCCGTGGTGGACGGCCCCGACGAGGCAGAGTCGAGCGGCTCGGAGTCCGCAGTCTGCGGCTCCGGCCGAACAGAAAAGTCAGAGGCGGGCGCCGTGGTGGACGGCCCCGACGAGGCAGAGTCGAGCGGCTCGAAGTCCGCAGTCTGCGGCTCCGGCCAAACAGAGAAGTCAGAGGCGGGCGCCGTGGTGGACGGCCCCGACGAGGCAGAGTCGAGCGGCTCGAAGTCCGCAGTCTGCGGCTCCGGCCAAACAGATCAGTTGGAGGAGGTGCCAAGCTACAGGTCTCGGTGGAAACCGAGGCCAGAGGCGGGTCCTCCTGGACCTCCTCACGAGGCTTGGGCGGAGGCAGGTCCTCCTGGACCTCCTCACGAGGCTTGGGCGGAGGGAGGTCCTCCTGGACCTCCTCACGAGGCTTGGGCGGAGGCAGGTCCTCCTGGACCTCCTCACGGGACTTGGGCGGAGGCAGGTCCTCCTGGACCTCCTCACGGGACTTGGACAGAGGCAAAGCGGCTCCCTCGGAGGCCTCGGGGTGAGGCAAAGCGGCTCCCTCGGAGGCCTCGGGCTGAGGCAAAGCGGCTCCCTCGGAGGCCTCGGGCTGAGGCAAAGCGGCTCCCTCGGAGGCCTCGGGCTGAGGCAAAGCGGCTCCCTCGGAGGCCTCGGCTTGAGGCGGAACAGCTCCCTCGGAGGCCTCGGCTTGAGGCGAAACAACTCCCTCGTCGGCCGACGGGTCTGTCTTAGGCGGCTCGGAGCTTTCGGCGGCAAGCAGAGCGGAGCTTTCGGGCGGAGACGGGCAACAGGCTTTGGCGGGCAGCGGCGCCGGGCAACAGGCTTCGGCGGGCAGCGGCGCCGGGCAACAGGCTTCGGCAGGCAGTGGGGTTGGAGGCGGAAACGATTCCTCTTGAACCTTGACGGACCCTCCGCGCCGGTGGTTCTGCTGTCTTCGCCGGGAAGGGACAGATGAGGAATCTGAGGCAATCTCCGGGGTGGTAGCTGGCCAGCAGGGCAGAAGGTCGTCTCGGTCTCCGTAGTAGAACTCCCACAGCTGGCTCTCCTTGATGCGTGGGGGTCTGCTAGGTGGAACGATGTGCTTTACTCGAGGGGCCAGCTGTGAGTCATGGAGATGATGACCGAGACGACGAGAGGCTGAGCGGCTTCCTTTCCCGGGCTCTGAAGTAGCCGTTACCACACCCACTTGGACCACCAGGGGAGTAGAGTTGGCCCGGATCGGTGGCGCAGGGTTCCGGGCTGAAGCCATCCTGGCGTACCTTTCCCTCATCTGACGTTGGCACATCTCTAAATATGCGATGATTTCCGGGTCGTCAACTCCTGCAGGTAAGTCCCGCATGGCGCCTGAGTTTACCTTGTGACTGGGCCGTACTGTCAGGATTTTGTTTACCGATAAACTCAGGATGCACACACGGGACTAAAAGTTTGAGAGTATTTTTATTACAAGGTTGATGGGTGGAGGTTTGATGAGGCCAGAGGAGTTGGTTGTACAGGAACGGAGAGAAGGTGATGGCAGGAGCTGACGGACCGGAGACAGAGAGTCCACCCTTGCTTGGTGTTGCTCGGCTAGTAGGCCTCGTAGCACTCAGGTTAGCAGTTCATAGAAGACACCAGGGCACAGAGCTGAGCTTCACCAGGGCGGCTAGTCAGGTTAGCAAAACTTGAGAGACACCAGGGCTCAGAGCTGAGCTTCTCCAGGGCGGCTAGTCAGGTTAGCAGAACTAGAGAGACACCGAGGCTCAGAGCTGAACTTCTCCAGGGCGGCTAGTCAGGTTAGCAGAACTGAGAGACAACAGGGCACAGAGCAGAACTCCTCCAGGGCGGCTAGTCAGGTTAGCAGAACTTGAGAGACAACAGGGGACAGAGCAGAACCTCTCCAGGGACAAACAGAGAACAAACAGTCTTTAGCGTGACTGACTGGACTAACCTTAACAGGAGCAAAAACAAAGCTTCCAAGGCAAACGGGGACTGGCATGGAGAGGTGTGGAGTGATGATGACGGCCCAGTGCTGAACTAAAGACAGAGGGAGGTTTAAATAGAGAACTGACAGGTGACACCAGGGTCTGACTAATTAACCAGCAAATGATCTCAGGTGTGACTGACTGCTGAGGAGGTGAGGTGAAAATTGACAGAAAATAACTGATGACTGAAAACTAACAATAAATAAAGTCAAACCTAACCCAAAAGAGATGAAAAAATGAAAATAACAGAAAAACAAAGCCAAACTAAAACTCAACCATGACACAAAATATATATTATTAAAAATAATGATCTTTCAGTGGGTAAGGGGTTGTGCTTATATTACTATTATACACACTGAGTAAAGAATGATCCCATTGCTGCCCGGCAAAAAACTCTTACCTCCATTCAGTTTTGTTTTCTTGTTAAATTCAACTCTATTGATCGGCCTTCACATCTGTCAGAGGTGTCATTTCTTAATTTCAAGTGACCAGAAAGAGCAAGTTATTTTGATCAAACGGTTTGATTTTAGTTTTAAGAATCTAATGTTTTTGTTTCATTTTTTGAAAAAGCAGCGAATGCTTCAAATGTGTTAACAATAAACTGTTGCAGGAGGTTTACACAGTAATGTATGGTAGCTATTAATTGCCGGGATGTTCTACCAGTACAGAACATTCCTAAACACGCTCGTTGCCGTTAAATAATATAATAGCAAAATAATATTCCGGATGAAAAGTATCTAAACATTTTTTTTTTCTCAAACAGATGGACAAAAAAATCCAGCAAAGGTTTAACGCAGGACATGGTAGCGAAATCTCCCTTAACTTGATCATTGAGGTTTATTTACCATCATCTTGTTCAGTCATCTCCTTCGTGGAAATGTTTTGTGTCAGATAAAGTTATGTTTGTTTTTTTTTGCAGTTTCCACAAAAAAAAAAAAAAAAAAAAACGGCGTCAAATTGTGTGTTTGGCAAGCTGTGTTCTAGTTACAAAGTGTATGAAGCTGTTCTCACGTTGTTTTCTATTATGCCAAAATGGAAGTTATAAAATACACATTACACAGGTATAGTTCTGCCACTAACTATCATTGAGCCATTCCACCTGGTACTCCGCCCGCTTCTACCTGCCTCACTCACCCCTCCCTGACAGAATGCCACTTCTCGCTGCCTGCATGTGCTTTCCCCCAGTGTTTGTGTCACTCAGCCTGCTGATCATGTGGACCTGTTCTCGCCCTGCCATCACTACTTTGTCTCACTGGTGCTTGTGTGTGCCGCCCGCTTCATGTCGTCCCTGTGGATTCTGCAGCTCGCTCTGCCCTCGCTGGGAATTCATCGGCTGCGACTCTCGTCATTACCTGCTTCAGTCACCTTCGGACATTTTCATCTGACTACAGGCCTGTCATTGCCAACATCATCTGGTCACCCGTCTGCATATGCCGTCATCAGCTTTGAACGTTTTAATAAACTTCAGATATCTCTTTGTGTCCGGTTTGAATGTTGGGTTCCATGTGTACACAAAGCATTACAGACACCAATAAAAAGAGGATGAAGTGACATCATGTAGCACTCTTGCATTAAACTGTGGGAGTAAACTGTTAGAAAGGTAGTGGCCTAAGTGATTTAGATGTGAAAAAAAGCAATGACTGTTTCCCAAAGGTTTGGGAAACACTGTTTTAGAGAAGTCATATAGCATGTGCAAACTGGCACAGAAAGAGTCAGGGTGAATGAACTGACTTGATTCAAGAAAATAGAGCTTTCTGTTTTTTTGCATAAGTTCACATCAACTGTAGGTGTCCATGCTTTATGAGTGCTGCTGCACAATATTTGAAGCGGCACCATGAAACCTTTAGCCACCAGGTGCACTAGACCTGTAATTTCAAGGAATGCCCCTAAAGGCCACTGGCAATACTGCACTGTGCAAAATTAGACAAGGTCCCATTCAACCTGAGGGCCGGATACTTTTCACATTTGAACCGATATGGTACCGATACCTGGTACCTGGGAACGGATACAGGTACTTAACGCTGTGTATTTTCAGTACTTTTGTATGTTTATGTAGCAATAAATCTTAGTTTATTAATAAAATCTCTACATCTTTCAATGTAACATTTATTTCTCAATATATAAACTTGTTTGGATCACATGACCTCTAGGTCACATGACCGAGTCAGCGATGGATCCGATCCTCAAAATACATTGGCGAGTCTTTGAGAAGGGCAGCCTGCACAGAACATTGATACGTGCAAAGAGCTGTATATTGACCTGGTAAAATCATTTAATATATCATAAATTAAGCCAATACACGGTGCTGCTTTAATGAAGATGTTGTTCCACACATGAAATTATGATATTTCCAGCAGAACACAAACAACCCTATCATCCTGTGACTCCGTAATGCACAGTACCCAGCAGGACAATTGTAGCCAGAGGAACCAGAGGCCCTTTTTTTTTTTTTTTTAAAGAAATACAGCTTGGTTTCAGAGGGTGGACAGGCTGTCTGACCTCTGTGCTGCTGGGTACACTTCAGGTGGCTGAGCAATAGCATCAAGGATGCAGAGTTGCAGACACACATCAGACCTGATCAGGCCAGCTGTCGGGATGCAGGTGTTGTTTGACACTGCGCTTCGCCCACAGCTCAGGTTGGAGCATGTTTTAATTCAGCTTCTCGTGGGCAGTGTTGGTTATGTTTGAGTGTGGAGTCTTTCAACAAAGGCCAAGCTGGACAAATCTGACCTGACAGCCACGAAGGACCTCATGACCTTCAAGTGAGTGGTGGCGGCGGTTGGGGGGGGGGAGTCAAACTGAGCAAAACTTTGTGGTACATGAGAAGATGATAGAAAAAATCCCTAATTATGATTGATTGACTTTAGGCCTAATGTAAGCCTCCCCAGTTTGACCCACTGTGTAACATAGATTTTGCCACTTATGTACCAGCCCACAAGGGCACAATAGGACTCTAAGTGAGCATCCACATGAAGCATAGAATTTGTTCACAAAATCGACAACATGATACAGTGGGCCCTGTCTTTCAGTGGTTAACCATGTCTAGACATCGCTATTGGCTGAGCTTTTTCTGTGACTAACTGCATGTGCTCTCTTTCATCCTCTAAATTTGAAGACTGGCTCAGAGCTTATCTGCTCAGCTGATTTTTTTTCCTAGATTAAGCCACCTATAAAGCAAGAACTGCCGCTACCCTTTTACTTTTCTCTCACATTGAAAGTACCCCTGGACCAATGCTTCTGTGTTCTTTGAGTGTACAAGCTCCTTCTCTTCAAACCTCCATTGTGTTGAAGCAGGTGGATGGTCACATTGAGCCTGGTTCTGGTTCTACTGGGGGGTTCTTTCCTGTTAAAGGGGAGTTTTCATCTCCACCGTCGCTATGTACACGCTTGGTAAGAGAGATCGCTGCAAGTCAGTGACACAATGCAGACCACTGTCCAATGTGGCTGCATGCTCATCCAGAAGAAGGAAATGCTCATTGGATCAAGTCTATGACTTGATCCAATGAGCTGGGTTTCCTTAGATAGAACATATTAACCAATTTGTCTAAATGGTTCAATAAGACTGACTTTGTAAAATGCCTTGAGATGACATGTTGTGAATTGGATCTTATAAATATCCATCCATCCATTTTCCAAACCGCTTTATCCCTCATGAGGTCGGGGGGGGTTGCTGGTGCCTATCTCCAGCGTTCATTGGGCGAGAGGCGGGGTACACCCTGGACAGGTCGCCAGTCTGTCGCAGTCTATATAAATATACTGAAGTTAATTAAATTAAAGTTCAAAATCTGGAAGACTTGTGAAATCATGACTGTAAACAGAGGTTATTTAAGTCCTTAATATTTGATATAATTTTTTTGCAACAAAATCAGTCCTGTACAAAGAGCCATATGCCCAGCTAAAACCCTGATCACCCTAAAGGTCAGAAAACCATTGACATTTTTATTTTATTTTTTCCCGTTTTTACACGAATGTGAGTTTATCTGTGGATCTTCTGTCATTAACTCAAAAACCCAAATAATGAATGAGTTGTGGGGGGAGGGGACATCTATTTTGCAGTTATGCATTACTTTATTGGTAACAGAATTTCTTTTAAAATTGACAGCGAGGTAGATGAAATTGCACTTTCCTTTTTTTATCACCAAGTTTCTGTCTAATAGTGTGAAAAGTTCATGTCTGTCGTCTCACACACACACACACACACACACACAGACACACACACACACACACACAACTCAGGGACCGCTTTTCATCTAAAATCTTTGGCTCTGAAGAATGCTGTTTTTGCTTACTATGCAACTGAACCAAAGTTCAATGACACACACATGGATGCATATGTGTGTGTTAATGTGTGTGTGTGTGTGTGTGTGTGTGTGTGTGTGTGTGTGTGTGTGTGTGTGCATGCGCACAACCATGCGTGCCCATTCCTCGATCAAAGGCGACCCTGAAAACCAGCTCGAAGGCGGTATTCTTCTCCTCTCCACCCCTTCAGTTTACCTTTAAAGAACAGATGCTTTGAAGAAGCTCTGTGAAGAAAGGTGTATCATTTACAATCATTAAAAAGTCACTGTGGGATGAATTAAGACTTTAATCATATAAATGACCTTGAAGGTAGACAGCAGGTGAGGTGAAGGGGACTAAAAAAAACACCCCGGCTGTCATTTTTTCCCCCCTCGAAGCTTTAAAGGAAAGAAAGGCCAGTGGTCTCAATCGGTAGAGAGCCTTTGAAGGCCTGAATGCGTTTCGGGTATTAGAAGCCAAAAGCAAACGCTAAATCCTGTTTTGGTTTGGGAGATTATTTCGAGCATTTGGGCTATCTGTGCACCGTTCAGCTGAACAGCGACTGGAGGGACCAAAGACAGACAAATGAAACGGGCTGTTAGCTGTGTTTGATGTAGCAGAATCACAGCGGCAGCAGAGAGGATGAGGTCGTGAATGTGTCAGACCACCTTTTGTAGTGGACAGAAGACAAAAGGGCAGCCAGAACGTTTATTGGTTGATTTAGAGGTGGGAAAATATTGAGGGTTGAACATTAGAGATAAAAGCAAAGGAAAGAAACTTTGACAAGATGGTTTCCTCATTTTATTTGGATTAAAATTGTCCTATAAAAAGTCAAAATATTTCATGACAATGTAAAGTCTGTCTTTCAAATTGCTATCCACTTGCTGTCAGCTTTTATTTTGTCTTGTTTGGTAAATTTAAAGGGAAATTTTGCTCAAGTCATATTCTTGTGAACCAATATGTAGTCACCTCATTATGTTAAACCCCTAGCTTGTATAAGGTATTCATTTGCAATTTCTTTTGGTTTTCTCTTAAATAGTTGCTCAGAAAACTTGACCTCTTTTGCTAAGAATCGTCGGCTGTAAGCGATCTGCTTCGGCGCAAAGTCAGTGGGAGTCTCTGCTGGAGGAGATGGACAGCTCGTGCAAACTCAAACCGCTCCACTGTGTTGTCAGATGGCTTGGCTGTGGAAAGGTTCTGGAAAACTACGTGTGGATTGTTTCGATGCAGTACAAACATTCCTGGCAGAAAAAGGGGCAAAGCCACCTTGAAGTCGAAGACGAGAAGTGGGTTTTTGCAACTTTTCTCGGAGCTATGACAGAGCACCTCATCCTGTCTAAGCTTAGCTAAGACAGGATGCTCCATTTCAGGGAGCAGGACAAAGCCGTTTAGACATGCGTGACACGTGGGAAGCTTTCGTTCAAAGGCTGACCGTTTTTTCAAGCGTCATTGAAACGTCCATGTTCCGTCACTCAGCACAGCATTAGCACAACAGACATACACACATATTTATAGACTTTTTTTTCTGATCATACCAGACAGCTTTAATGACCAGTAGGTTTTGTCTCTCTTCAACTGGCTGGACACAAAGGACATGGAAATTCAGCTTATAGACCTGAAGAGCACAGCTCTGCAGGGATCAAGGTTTGCAGGACTGTGCCAGCAGCTGGAATCTACAGCTGTGCAAGGTCATGGAGCTTGAATTTTCACCTGCCGGAGATCACTACCAGACAAGTTTAACTCTCTGAAGAACACGGCGCAGGCCTTATTAACAGTATTTGGCTCTACATATCTGTGTGATCAGATTTTCTCTCACATGAGAAGTGTGCTGAGCGCCTCCAGTAGTCGTCTGACAGCTGGACACTCATAGAAATGTGTGCTCCTCTGAGTTCCTCATCACTAAGTGTGATCCCCAGACAACAGAACTGGCAAATACAGAGCAGGGACAGGGATCTTGTTTACAGGCATGGCCCAGTATTAACAATATGCTGGCCCAGTTTCTATTTGCCTCAGCACCGATGTGAGGAAAGCATAAATATCAATATATATATATATATATATATATATATATATATATATATATATATATATATATATATATATATATATATATACATTGTTTTTTTAGTTTTATTTTATATAACTGACTTGTCAATAAATACAGTTTAATAAAGTTGTTGTCTATGATGTATAGCTGTTGATATGCCACTTTATTTAAAATTTCCGTCCATATGACACATTGACTTCTGAGGAAACTATTGATGGCACTCCTCTTCAGAAATGCTACTGACCCCTGGTCTAGAGAGTACTGTAGTAGTCTACCATCTCAAGAACTCAACACCACTTCAAGAGAGGGGGAAACAAAACTAAACTAAAATATTAAAACAACTACATTGAACACATTTTTTGTTGGTTTTTACACTCTATTCATTTTTAATCAGATAAGCAAGTAGAGTTATTTGTCATTTCACATGTATTAAAAGTGTAAATAATAAAAGCACCTTGTCCATTCCTTGGTAGTAAATCTTAATATCTGTAATATCTTCCTGGCAGACATACTCCTGAGTCTCCATAGTACCCAACAGCTTCACGGCTCATTGGGTAGCTGCGGTTACCACCGCGTTACTGCTTCAGGTTTTAGCTCAGATTTACACCATGACACTGGAGTGGCTCCCTAGCACATCTAGCTGCTTAAATTGATGTTGCTAACAGAGATAGTCAACAACACCACAGTCTCCTACTGGAAGGTTCACATGCTATGTGTAGCCTGCAGCTGCAGCTGCTAATAAAGATATTATTTATTTTTGCCTGTACTTCACAAGCTACATTTTGAAATGTGTTTACCTTATTAGGGACTCCAACCAGTAAACTAAATTACCAGGGCTTTTAAAAATGGTTTTAGCATGACATTTTTTCATTTTGAAGACTTTTTAACAGAACAGAGATCTTTCATGGTCTTGTGGGACTGACCAGTCGTAACCTTGTCTTGGAGGTCAGAACATTTTAACCGGTAGAGAAGTAGAGAATCCTCTGATGGAGATGAGATATCACCTGCTCACATCTTCAGAATCCAACTTTGAAACACATAGACTGTATAAGTCCAGTTCTGGCAGTTAAGAATACATTGAATATTAGAGCTTTTTATTTCCAAATTATTAAATAAAAGTGATGAATGGCAAAAGAACCCAGAGAAGATTGGACATTTTTTTTACACTTTCATAAGAGGAAGAAGTCACTGCAGTTGATGCTCTTTTCAGACTCCAGAATACATGCAGTTTTAATATAATGCTACTTAATCATAAATACAATTTGAGATGGATTTTATTTACATACGAGCTCGAAGGATTATGTTTCCGACTGACATAAAATGAGCAGTTAAACTGTTTTTGAACAGACACAAGGATTTACTTGCTAACAGACTTGATCTGTTTCAGGCCTTCAAACACATTTTCATATCAGACAAAGATAGGAAAGTGAGCAAAAAACAAAACATGACAGATTCATTTGTCATTGGAAAAAAGCCACCAAAACCAACCTGATCCTCTAAAAAAGAAATCCTCACATCCCGAAACATCTGGTGTAAAACTAATTAACATTTGAGGAAAACAAGACCATGATGGCCGTAGTGTGGTAGTATGGGGTAGCTTTATTCTTTTATCTTCTTTAAACCGTACTGCAAACGAACCACAAATCTTGCTTTGTAGCAGAAAACGTTTGGGAGATTATCTCGTGACTTTAAGATTAATTGCATTTGGGTTAGGCAGAAGGACAATGATCCACAGAGATAAGCAGGTCTGCCACTGAATGGTTAACACCTACACACCCCCAACCCCAAAAAAGAAATAAATAAAGACATATAATAACAAAAATGGTTGGTTTTGGATTGGTGTAGTTAAATACTTAAGAGCCTTCACTAATTTGAAGTCTTATCACAGACAATCAATAGAATGATCACCCGAAAGGTCATGAACTGAAAAGCCTATAGGGCAGGCGTTGGTAGAGTGGGAGAAGTGTGGGTGACTGAGGAGGAGGGGAGTGCCGGTCAAGACCTAAGCAGGTGTGACAGTTCTGAAAGCTTTCAAGGGGAATAAAAGGTTTTCCCGGTCTTGTAGAGATGCTAAACTGAGCGTGACCCTCAGACAGAGCCCAGTCATCCTCTCCTGCTCGTTTTCACTGGCCTTCTTGCTAAACCTCTCCAGCAAAGGAAGAGCCTTTGCTGACACAGTGTAGAGAAGAAGCTTTAAGCTTATAAATTCCTGTTTTCCCTCTATTTGTCCCACCGCTGGTTCCACTTTATCTCTGTTTCCGGGCTGCTGTTGACTGAGGGAATATACTGCGGGAGATAAAAGCCTTCTCTTTAAAGTTGACTATCATGAAAACTGTCATAGTTTCCCGTCGAGGTACAATTCAGCCAGAGGATTTTCCCACAACACGAGCCTGCTGACCGATTCGCTGGCTGGTTCCCAAACACGTTATCATAAACAGAAAGCCCTGTTGTAAAACTTTGTGATTAAGACAAGCCTTCACTTGTCTTAATCCATTTCAATCTTTGAAATCTCAGTTTCCATATCTAATTTGCACTGTTCTCATTGCCTTGGTGTTTTTGTGAATTTTTTTTTTCTACCGCCACCATGGGTGTCATTTGTCGTTTGGATTTTTGGAAATGCAAGCTGGCAAACAGCTCGCATTTCCTGGTTGGTTTCCTGCTGGTTTTGATGCTAACTACTTGCGGCAATACAAGCTGGTATCAATATGTTTCTCTTCTTTTTATATATTGAAACACTAATGGAACATTTTCACAAATAGAGGTTGTACAGTGTTACGTATGACACCAGAATGATAAAATATATAAACTGTCAGAAGTGCCAATAAGCAGTTTTCCAAACAACCTTCCTAACACTATTTATACGTAGTAATATTGGATACTAAACTAAGAGAAGCTCTGACTTCAGAACTCCAGCTCTAGGGAGCTTTGCTGGTTTATTTCTGCAAGGTAACGCAGAAAGTTCAACTTCTGTCAAATTTCTGCTCAAGCTGAGTATATGGGTGTTCAGTTTAAACCAACCTGGACTTCAGCATCTTCCCAGAGGGTGTTGGTGTTAAGATTCAAAACCGGCAGTACGCATGTTGGCAACAGTACCTCTTCCTCCAAGAAAACGGGGTTTACTTTTGTTCCATGTGCTATGATGATCAGTTTTACCATTTTCAAAGAGAACGTGCATGGGGCCTTTGATGACTTATGGGGTGTTGAGTTATTAATGGTGAATGTTATCGTTTGTCATCTGCATCAAGGTTTTATTTTGTAACCTGTTTTGACATTAAACAGTATGAGTTCTAGTTGTGGTTCAAAGTCTAGTCTTCTAGAAGGGCATTGCCTACCTGTGGTTATGTGGTTCAATTTATAAAGTATTTCCAGTCTCACGGAGACTTTGTTGACTAGCCGAGCTCTGCTAACAGCTTCAGTCGCTTCAGCTAGAAACCACTGATCAGCCCCGACATCTGGGTGTAGTGACGGACTCAGACCTGAACCTCCAAAAGCATCTGGAGCTGAAGAACATTTCCAGGATTAAAGGACTAATGTCTCAGCAGGATCTGGAAAAACTAATCCATGCGTTTATTTTTAGTAAAATTGATTACTGCAACGGTGTTTTCACAGGTCTGCCTAAAAAGTGGATCAGACAGCTGCAGCTGATCCAGAACGCTGCTGCCCGCGTCCTCACTAAGACCAAGAAAGTAGAGCACATCACCCCAGTTCTAAAGTCCTTACACTGGCTCCCTGTATCTCAGAGAATAGACTTTAAAATCCTTCTGTTAGTCTATAAATCCCTAAATACACCTAAATACATCACAGACTTGTTATCAGTGTATCAACCCTCCAGACCACTCAGGTCTTCTGGCTACAGACTACTCTGCATACCTAGAACCAGAACCAAACACAGAGAAGCAGCATTTAGTTCCTATGCTCCACTTATCTGGAACAAACTTCCAGAAAACTGTAAAAGTGCGGAAACCCTGAGTTCTTTTAAATCAAGACTAAAAACACATTTGTTTAGGATTGCCTTCGACTGTTCTAGTTAAACTGTTTTACTGAAACATCATTAGTTCAACTTTGTAGTCCAACAGTTTTTAAAATCATTAATATTTGCTTTTAGTTTCCATTTTCCTATGTTTTGTTTTGTTTCAATTTTCCTACATTTTATTCCAACTGTTGTTTTTTTTACTTGATTTTATTATGTTTTTGTTTTCCAATGTTCTAATCATGTAAAGCACTTTGCATTGTCCTATACTTAAATGTTCTATACAAATCAACTTTCCTTGTCTTATGGGCCCAGGAAATACTGAAGTTACTCAAGGGAAGGGTTTAGCAGAAAAGTCATGAAGTACAGCATGTTTGATGAGGACAAGCAAGCAAAGTTGGCACCATTAGTAAACCAGTAGTTTATAACATGGAGATAGGTGATTATTACAGCTCTAAAACATATCAGAGAGACATTTAGTGATGGACTGTTTGTTTACGGCGGGTTTAAAAGACTTACCAGAAGCCCTTAAACCCTTTTCTGTTATGCAAAGTGAATCAAAACTAACACAGACCCAGACCGGACCTGCAGGAGGAGGCATCGGAGTGATGGATGGACGCACACAAGATCAACACACAGAGCGGCAACAGATATACCGGATGAGCGATCACAGTGCGGGATTTCAGCCACGGCAAGCCATCAGCACCAAAGGCCTGATGGTTAATACTGGATAAACTTCCCCCATCCTTACCGATATAACAGTGTTTGAGAAGTTTGCTGACGAGTTCTGGCCAGGAGCACACTGTGTGGAGTTGGCTGATGGCACCAGGTGTAAAGGAGTAGCAGAAGACAGAGGAGGTGCAGAAGTGTGTGTGATTGACAGCAGAGGGAGACAGCGCTGAGAGAGCATCCACACATCCCCTCATTTCCACTGAACGTATTTTCTGTGAGAGCAGCCGCCTCACATGGAGCTACTATCAGGTCTAAGAAAGGATGGAGAGTTAGTCAACTCAGAAACGCTACCAAATTCTATTTCAGGGAGCACCACAGGCTTCATTACCTGGAAAATGCGAGTGTGATGCCAAGTGTAATGATTCCTTAGAAATGCAAGCATGACATGAGATTTGGGGACGTTGTAATTATTGTGAAATTCAGAAGTTACAAAAGCGGTTGACGGTATGAGAAGGCAAAACAGACAACTAGAGTCTAAGCGGTGAAGGGTGTATCCAGGGTAAAGTTGCCCAGACTAGCAATTAAAACCTTCACCCAGATCCAGAGTTAAGAGACGGGCAGAAAAATGCATGTATGTTTTTCCGGCCGCAGTTTTTGTCTATTTTCTTAAAAAAAAAACAAAAGCGATACGGCTCGGGAGGCCAAAAGATTCTTGGCAGATATAGCACCAGACAGAAAGATGAAATGTATCAGAATGGTACAGAATTCACTGCGAAGAGTTACCAAACATCCCTGATCAAACATAGGACATGAGACTTATTCTTCATATACACCACATCAAAATGGTACAGTAGAGCACAACTAGCGCGCCCACTTTGACACGTGAAAGTATATGCTCATTACGAGTGTCTTGCTAAAAGGTTCATGGACATGCACAGTTCAGACGGCAGCAGATGCTTTCGCAACTGCACAGAGCAGACTGTTGACTTTATGCTAATGGAGGGGACGCTTAGTATGCTGGGGATGGGGACATTTAAATGAGTTTGTTATGCTTACAAACAAGAAAAAGGAAGACTGGATTCTAGGTGTGCAAAAGGGATTTTGTTGACTATAAGAAATTAAATCAAGCTTACATGGTTTGCTTCCCAGACAATGCTAAAGTGAAAAATTAAGATTGGGCAGGTTTTAGGCCAAGAACAGGGAAGGAATTCACAAGCCAAAGAACCTGAGAATTCAGCCAGAAACGGTGTTGTGCTTAAAGGGTTTTTTAAAAATCAATCAAACAAACAAACTGAAACATGGAACTGGCAGTTAGGAGTCCAGGAAGAGCAGGAACAGAATGAGCTGACAGCAAGCTGGGTGACGACAGGTTAAATGTGCTGGAGGCAGAAAGCAGGTCTGTGACACCAGCAGGGGTCAGACACAAAAACCAGCAGCAGGAGGTGGAACAGTCCAACGGGCTAGGCAGGAATCAAACCAACAAACAGTAGGCTACAGGTCGTGTCCAGAGTCAGAGAGTCGTAGCAGGAGCAAGAGCAAGCCAAGACAGGAAAATCCAAAACAGGAAGCCAGGGTCAAAAACAGGCGATGTGGACAAGACCGCTTCACATAACTCAATGCAAGAAGATGATCTGGCGCTGACTGGCTGTGGAAGGCAGGTAGAAACAGGAAGATGCACGGGTGGAATGACTTCAAGGTAATTAGTCAGCGCAGGTGAAGCTGCTCCACTAATTAGTTGAGAGGAGCTGAGCAGAATGTGAAACAGAGCCAACCAGCCTCCAAAAAAAAAAAAAAACAGTCTGTGTGCATGGCACACAGACTGATATGGAACCTGAGGTTGAGGACATAAAGGCGAGAGAGACCCAAGGCGAACTGGGGAAGTTCCAGAACCAGTTCGCAGGAACCAGATACTGACAGCGGACCATAAAAGAGCAGAACGACGGCACTTATCTGTGAGACTGAAAGCTCCAGAAGGTGTCCTTCTTGGGCAAGAAAGAAATGGGACTCTTTAAAGGAATATGAACTAGGAGCAGACAATGAAGGCCCTGGGTTAACATACACTACTGTCACAGATAAATAACTTTCCTTCAATTCAGTAAAGCTGTAACCTAACTCTAAAGAGTGGACAACAGCTACGGATGAAGAAAGCAGGCTTTCAGGGAGAATGACACCTTTACGTATGCACAAAAACGTATGCTCAGGGGTCTGGAGTTGACTATGAAGAAACATTTTCTCCAACTGCTAACCAGACACGTATCAGATTATTGATGCAGTGTGCGGCACAAGGTAACCAGATGTTACATTAGATGGATGTCAAATTGGCCTACCTGCACACACCAATAGATTATAAGGTTTACCTAAAACAGCTGAAAGGCTATGGGGTGAAAGGCAACACAAATGAAACGCTGATTTAAAAGCTGGAAGAAAAAATCCCTTTATGGACATAAACAGTCAGACAGAAGCTGGAAGAGAACATTGCATGACTACTTCACAGGGAATGGCATCATGCAAAGTCTTGCAGATCACTGGGTTTACACAAGGAAAACAGGAAATTACAAAGTGATTCTTATTTTATGGGTTGATGACATTATTATTGCAGACGGTGATTAAAGTGTTTTATAAAACCTTTAATAGGAATGCTGGGTAAACTCAACCGTTTCCTCTGTGCTGATTTTGAGCAGACTGACGACTGAGTGAAAACCTCTCAAGAGAGATTTATAGAGAAGAAACAGGAAAGATTCCACACGCAAGGCCGCGAGCGGAGGTCGGCCGCGTGTGAGCAAAAGTTGAACTGCTCTGATGGTGCAGAGAAGACGATTGATGTCAGGATGTACGGAGAGGCAGCAGGTAGCCTTGTTTACCTGACATCCTGCGCAGGTCAGCTTCCAGGTTGGTTGTCAGTAAGCTATCACAGGACTGCCAAGAGCCAGCTGAGGAGCAGCGGAGTACTGCGTGAATCGTGCACCGAGATATTTAAACCGTGCGCATGACGACACATTGGGTTACAAAATAAGCGAGAAGGATCCGAGTCCACGGGGGATGCAGATTAGACTGCTGATGTAACTGACATCAGGTGACGGCGTGAGCTCAAATGAAAAGGTGCTGTGGTGCAGTGGTAGCTAGTGGGGGGAGGGAGGGGGGGGGGGTATAAAGGTCACAGATATCAAAACATAAAACACTAAAGTCCACGTGAACATCAATTTTTGCTTGCTTCTCCTTCATGCCAGCACATTTTAAATGACTTTCTGATGGAAATCTGACATTTCACAAACAAGTCTCTTGTTCCTGGAGAGCTGAGAGGTTGAGAAGCACCCTCTCAGCTTCTGCTGTGCTCATGTCGGCGGTGATGATGATCTTTTAGAAAGAGGTTTCTGAAAAAAGATTGGTTCCCCATGAACCACTGGAACAGCACCGCGGCAAGCTCTGAACTTTTCCTTGCTTCAGACGAAACTAAGTTCTGTCTCTGGCTTGCTGTCGGTAGGATCTTCGGGACAGGCCCGTATTAAGACAATGTGGTGCCCCTGGGCACTATACCTCTAAGGACCCCCCCCCCCCCCTCCCCCTTACCCGTGCTGTCCTCCGGTCAAAAACATCAGACATAATCAAGGGGATTTCTGTAATGTAATTTACTATTTACTAACTTACACAACTACATGTAGGCATATGAGCAGTGAGCAATATTCAAATATCTCATTTTAAAATGTCGAAATCAAAAAAAAATCTTGATTTATTTATCATTTATTATTATTGTGACATCAGTGTTCACAAAACGAATAATGCATGGTATTTCAACAATTTCAAGTAAATAATATAAAAATTTATGAAAAATATATTTTTAAAGCATGTGTAATTCTCATTGTGATTTTAAAAAACAAGTGAAAGGCTGGAACATGTCTGCGACACGACAACGATGCATTTAAAATGTTATTCCAAAACACGTTTGTCCTCTAATGCATATCACAGCCTCTAATGAAAACATGGACAGCGACAGATCTCATCAACATCAACGCACCTCCACTGCAACCCTTTTGATGATGCTCTGAGCTGGGTGCCCGATGCCTCTTTGCTGGCAAAACCTCTCTGGCTTGCTCGCCCATGGAATAGAGAGAATGTCCGCGAAGAATAAAGAGAAGTCATGATAATAATCAAAAAGAAGAAAGAGATATTGATGGAAAAGGGTGATTATGTTTGGTGTGTCCTGTTGGACGTGCTGGATGCTCCCTTTGATGTTCGATGTTCTTCTTCTGGAGCTTGGCGTAGAGGAGGTCCCCATGTGGCATGGTGCCATTCACCACTGAGACATGGTTAATCAGAGTGACATAAAAATAATTAAATAAACAAGGAGGCAGCCAACTGTTGCCTGCTGCATTAGCTGCAACCAAACAACAACGTTTGTATTCGGCTCAGCCGGTTCATGCGTGCCCGGCAGGGATGTAACGCCACAAATCCGAAAGGTAACCAAGGAACCCTGGCGTTGGCAAAGAATCCCGTTAGCAGACAGAGGTAAACAGGTTGATATCAAACACCATCTTGCGAGATGAACAGTCAACGACGCAGACTTGATTTCAGAGTCTCGTCCGACTGTGCCGGCAACCAAAATGAAGTTGCTGAGGTCTGGAAATGTTTGTTGGGAGCGTAAACACCTGGTGGTTAATGCCAAAGACTGTTTTGAGCTTATTTTTTGAGGACGGCAAAGTGAGCGCTAGAGAGGGTGTTGATTTATTTCATGCCCACGCTCTCATTTGTCAACTGCATCGGGGGTTGTGTCTTGTTAAAGACACTTCCTGTCACGACAGTAAACGGCATGACCTCCGGTTGGGTCTCAGAGATCACTGGAGACAAATAAAAGCGTTCTCTTGCTGAGGTTCTTGAAAGCCGACGCCCAACGTGTTGGTATACCCCCGACAATTTATCGAGGATTTCCAGGATCCATGGAGACTTCGCTGATAAACCGAACTCTGCTAACGTGAAGGATGGTGAGTGGCTTATTGTGGAGTAGGGGCCGGATGTCCTGCTGGTGGAGGGCAGGCCTTGCTGACATGGAACCCAGTGGGCTTGGAGTTGCAAGCTGGGCTGAAGGATCATTAGCTACGCCGCTCACAGCTGACCTGCAGGGAACGGCCGCTTTACTGCTCTTTCCTGCTAATGTTGGACGTGCCCGCGGAAGTTCCTCCGTCAATGTGGCGAGGAGGGGGTTTGTGTTAGCAGTGGTCTCGATGCCAAGATGCATAAAACATGACAAAAAGACGGAGGCATCTAGGAAGTTGGTGGAAACTACCAGGCAGTAGACCGGTGGACATTATTATTATCATTTGCTGACCAGGATGTTCCACTGGCAGCACCTGTCACAACAAGAAAATGTGCCCCCCGTCCCAAGGTCTCTTTGGCTACGTTCACACTGCAGGCCTTAATGCCCTATTCCGATTTTTTTTTTGTGAAATCTGATTATTTTGCGTGGTCGTTCACATTTCCAAATATATGCGACTTGTATGTGATCTCATGTGTGAACTAAATTAATACAACTTAAGTGTCCCGCCTGCGCAGTTGAGGACATGATGATGTCACACGTAGCAAACGTCCTCAGTGTTTGCGGAAGTGAACATGGATTATAATACTGGCGCGCATTTTGCGGTCATTAATTTATTTTCTAACCAGAGCTTTCCGTCCATTGACTGCTCTTCTCATTGTTGTCCGCCATGGGTGTTGTTTTTCTTCCCGCTTCTGCATAGCAGGACGCAGATTAGTGACGTTTGTCGAGTATGAGTGACGTACAGGTCGGATAAATGCGACCCGGCCGTACAGACACAGGTCGCATTTGAAAAGATCAGATACGTATCGGATTCAGGACCACATATCCAAGCGGCCTGGGTCGCATTTGAAAAAATCTGATCTGTGTTGTTCAGACTGTCATGAAAAGATCAGATACAGGTCGCATATGGGCAAAAGAAGGAATTGGGTCACTTCAGGCTGCAGTGTGAATGTAGCCTTTGAGTCTTAAGCGAGACTTCACTTCATCCTCTGAATATTGTATGTTTTTGGTTGTGCAATTGTTAGCAGTGCTTTATGGGGCAGCAGCGGGGATCTGGGTGTGACTCCTCAGCATGTATAGAAAATGAAGAGACGATAGAGTTGACATGTTCCAGATGACAATTACAAATTTCTTACTTGATTTTAAGTCCTGTTGTTTTGTGATTGGCAAAATTGCCAATCACAAGATTTGATTAGTTTTACATGAGAGGGAATGTGCTACCCCCTTGATGCTCCATAGGCTGCTCTAATGAGGGCGAACTCTGTGGGCACACTGAATTCTTGCCTTTTTTTGGAACCTAGAGGCCATGAGGAATGGTAATAAAAGATCTGGAGTTGTGGCGGCTGCCTACTGATGAAACCCCCCGTGTTAAGCCCCCCCCATCTGCCCCTGTTTACCCCAGACTGTGAACCTGTATGTTAGGGGACAGCCTAGATCCGCACGGGCAGAAGGCAAGAGTGCAAGCTATCGGGTTGGAACCTTTGCACCTGCCAAGAAGAAGTAAGTCTTCCTTTTATGAGCCAATTGAAATTCAGCTCACAGGCAATTCGTTCTGTCAGTGACAAGAGGAGCTAGAGCAACCTTGCAACCCCCCCCCCCCCCCCCCCCCCCCCCAACACTAATAACACTGTAATGGTCAGAGATAGATCAAGATGAGCACTGATGGTTGGAGTAGGTCCTCGGTCTCTCATAAGTGTTTATCGCAGACAATTTTAGCCTTCATTTGTTTTGAGCAGATGCACGCCCGGGTACACCTGCGGTCGATTGTAATAGTTTTCACTCCGACAGCGGACTGACAAATAACCTGCAGTTTTCTGCCTTTTGTTCAAGGAGCGACCATCTGCGCTTAATGCATACCACTGCCGAACGTACAGCGGTGTGAAAAAAAAAAAAAAAAAAAGTGGCTTTCTTGCTTTGTATGCACAGGCCGGCTCTAACCTCTGACCCAGTGTGCTTCACTGAGCAGGAAAGCAGGTTCATTACAAGTGCCCGAGTGGAAGAAATCAATCCTTAAAATGCTTCTCCTAGTTATTCTTCTCACAAAGCCTTTCGCTCACAGGTAAGCATTTTTTAATCAATACAGTGAGAGGAGAGGAAAATGGATGATTAGGTTAAGAGAAGGACTGCCTCTGCTCGTGGAGGAACCTTCAGTTGCATCCTGTTGTCGTTCTCACTAGCGACCACTGAGGGGCAGTAGAGAGCCTCAATCAGGAGTGCTGCACAATCCATATGGCCTGTTATCTTGAGTTAAACTCACCAATTAATAGAGTGTTTGCAATCATCTGACATTATGCTTCTCACACCTCTCTGATAGTCTTCAGCTAATCGCATTTGGAAAAAAATGCTTCCCTGCAAGGATTTTTTTTTTCTTCTGATTTATTTGTGAAATAATAAATTGAGAAATGTGGTATAAAGGAAAGAAAAAATGCTTTATTTTCTTTGCAAGTTTGATGTGTATTGTTTAACTGTGTTTTATTATGCTATTGTTACATATGGACGAATGTTAAAAGTGGCACACTATAAAAAACAAAACAATAATGGCCATAATTAAAATGAAACATAAATAAACATTTTGTGAAAATTGGTAATCATAAAAGTGCATAAGAGACCTGAAATTATATGGCTATAGGAATGTTTGACCAGCAGTGGTGAAACGAGGGAGGGGGCCACTCCTATCAACTTTGCTGGTGCCCACTGCTGCCTACTGCCCCACCACCTCACCCCCACAGGACAGTATTATATAGATCATGTTTAGGTTTTATGAATTAGAGGAGAATACAAACTTAGTTCATTTCATTTGCTGGTTCTTAAGAGTGCACCAATTTTTAGTATCTATCACTCACTCCAGACCATGGCCCCACCTGCCATCCCCCCATACCGTTATACAATGAAAGCAGAATTGGACAATAAAACAAAACAGTTTAGTGTCAAAGCAAATTGTGTCACAGAAGTATGGAGTATAGAAGAGCTTTTAATACATTTGAAGCTTATAAGAAATCTGTAGATTTTTGGTGTATAGTTAATAAAAAATTTTTTACATTATTTTAAGCAAAACCCAAGAAAATTGGCTTTTCTAATGTACCTAAATTTAAAAGGTTCCACCAAGCGACATACCAAGTCCTAAAATTCTGCTATGATTGTTGGTTTTGGTGTGAAATTTGTTTGTTTCAACAATTTTAAGTCTGAGCTGTTGCAATTAATCAAGTTTATGCTCCAATCTCGAGCCACTTTTATTTAAATGTTGCTTTCCAGTTATAATAAGAGCTGGGAATGGGGGTAAACCCGAGTGAAAAGCGTTCCAGTTAACACATTTGGAGATGTCGGGATTCAACAATAAAAACAGAAGGAAAAAAAAAAGTATTATTATAATATGGTGACTGCCAGGAAAGCTGTTGTGTTCATAGCACCTCTTCTAAATGTATATAAAGTTGTACTTTCCTAAACACCACTTTTAATTAGTTTGTTTCAGAGTTGCAGCCGCTATATGCTAACGTTGATTTTAGATGCACTCTTACAACTGTTACTTGTAAAATAAATATGTTTTCATCACAGCTGATGTGAGGAGCTGTCAAATTGGATCCCACGTTCGACCTTAAAATAATTTTCCGACCTTAGCGGCCATTGCAGTAGATTCTTCCGATCGGAAGGCGGGATTTCCGAGTTCCGACTGCAAATGGAATGCAACAAAAAATGGAGCCACTGCCCGTTGCTTTGAATCGTGGAGTATTACAATGTATTTTACCACACCTTGGACTATTGATACACAACATTTTATTTCTGTGTCATCAAACGGTTGTAGTCATTTACAGTAAGAGTGCCAATATTATTAACCGGTGAATGGGTCATAGTTTCTCTTGAGGTCTGTCAGGCAGACAAGCTTCACTGACCAAGAGGGTGATTGATTGTGAATGCTGCCGCACCTGCAAAACTTTTTCTAGACCCCCCCCCCCCTTAATGGCCAAAGCGATTTGGTAGGAATAATGCTAAACTTTCCGCGATTATTTGTTTCTCGCAATCAAGAGACGTTTGTGGATTTATTTTCCACCTCTAGAGAGCACGCCGGACGGTTTTCATATTTCACTTTCTTTTAATCCAGTGAACGCGCGGTAGGCGGTGTCAGACCTGAGAACCACATCCCTCTGAGCTCACTTCCGTCTGTTGGAGCCGTACACCCTCCGCTGCTTTTGTTCTCCCATTTCCAACCAGTCCGCGCTGCCGACAAGAAGGCTGGCCAGTCGGTCCAGTGAACCAATACGAGGCAAAGCGCGGAGCCGTCCGACGATAAGCCACATGCGAAGCCTTTCTGCTCTTGGGATACTCGGCACTCCACAGTAACATAAACGGACTACTTTTTTTGTCTTCTTATTGGAGTTTTCAACGCTTTTTCGGGTTTTTCTTCCTTCTGCCATTCAACGCCGACTGCACCCGCGAACTCAACAAGATGGAGAACGACGATAAATATCTCCCCGAACTGCTGGCGGAGAAGGACAGCCTGGACTCGTCGTTTACGCACGCCATGAAACTTTTAAACGCAGGTAGACGACTCTTGAATTGCGTTTGTGTGTTTTTATCGTACTTTCAATGCTTTAACCTGCAGCGCGAGGGAGCGGAGGGACACACATTTGTACTCTTGGTCCTGCTGTGTGCTTTTGCGCTAGCCCTAAAATGCCCAAATAACCGCAGCACCAACCCCCGAGAGCTCCCGTGGCTCTGCAATGAAGATAAATGGCGGTTGGGACCCAAACGGAAAACGGCCCAAACGTTTGACGGCGTAGCGCGCGCTCAGGTTGTCGGTTGAAAGGTTCCCGTTCCCCCCTCGCGCTGCTGCGCCGCCTCGAGTTACTGATGTCAGTCACACGCCGGAGGCTCGTGCTGAGTTTAAACTCGCCAACTTTAGCGGCTCCCGGACAACCCGTCCTTTTTCCTCGTCGTTATGTCGCTGCGGGGTTCAGCCAGTGTCGGACAGCCATGTTGAGCAGCCGTGGTGTCCGAGTCAACACCGTTCACCTCGACTCCTGAAAGCCGAGAGGCGGGCCCCCTACTAACGGCGCTGTCGAGCTCGAGGTCCCGCTGTGAGCCGCCGTGTTGTAAAGGGACGGCTGCCATGGCGGAGCCGGGGCTGCTCTTCTCGTTCCTGCGTTATTTAGGGAAGCCTTCTCCGCCTGTGGTAGCTGTTTGCTCTGGTCTCTCTGGAACTACGTTTTGCTGTGGTGTTTTAAAACCTTATGTTTAATGTTAGACTTTTGTTGACGTGAAGAAAATCGGCGTGTAATACCTCAACGTAAGTAAGTTATTATGGAGCGCGAGGAAGTTTTTCAAGGCCGCTGCAGTGACACTGTTGACAATAGAAATATAATTGTTTTAATCGAGATTGGTTCAAGTTTTACTGGCTGATGGCAGTTTCCTGTTTCATGAAAAATAGACTCAACTCAAATAGGTCCAGCAAATGTTTATCATATAAAATATTTAACAGGTTCCTTGATAGAGGTGGTCGTTTTGGACAGAAAAGGAAGACATACATTAATCCGTACCCTTAAAGCGATATGGCCACGACTTCCCTATGTTTGTTGCTCTGTACATGTACCTTACTTCATTGATCTGAGGCAGATGATCGCCACGCGGACCTTTCCTATGTCCTGTAATTTACTTGCAGTTGGCTGTAAGTAAAATGAGATTATGATTGCCATAAATGTCAGCGGTGGGCCGCTAAGGGCTATTTCCGGCCGATCAGGTGTTGAGAGTTCTGGTCAAGTTTCAGGCAGCTAACCTAAAAAGGGATCGTCAATAAATACATGCAAATGGACTGCAAGAAAGTCTTTAGACATGCTAGACATTAGCATTCTGGGATAGGGTTATTTTATTGCTACGTAAAATAAACTAATATGGAGCGATTTGACTGCAGAAGCACAAAGTGGTTTGTTTGTGGATGCGAAATTGAGGAAGTAAGGGGTAAGTGTGTGTGTGTGGGGGTACGAAGGGATAAGTTGACCTGCCGTAGTCCTTAACCTTTACCTGATTTCTGCTAACCGCATGTTAAAGTGCGCCTTAAAAGCATCCTAGTTGCTGATGTGTTTACATCACCTGAACCCACCAGAAATGGAACGTGGCCAAGCACATGTCCCTAAGCAAAGTATTGTCAGGAATAAGGGGAACGTGTCTCAAAGTACACTCAGTTTACTGATGAATCTTTAGACCGAATGTTGGTTCAGATGCGTTTGATAAATCTGGTGGGGGTGGCAATAATATCCACCCCTGTTGATTGGAGATCTCTATGGAAAAAGTGGAGTTTGTTTTTATCTTCAAATATTTGACCTTCTGATCACTGCAGACCCGATGATCTACTGGAGTCTGATTTCAAGTATCTGGCATTTTTTAATTGGTGAGTCTCTTTAAGGGAAAACATTTTCTTCCATTATTTACTGTAAATGTCGAGGGAAAATTAGAAGGATTCACTTCTAGCCATTGGTGGCCAATTAATATTTGCATCACAAATCTTTTTAACTTTTGACCACATCTGCCGTTAGTTTTGTCTGCTATACATTAGTCTCTGTTCACCCCCGGCGTCTCTCATTTGGAGATGATTTGGAGCGGTGCGCCGTTCCCCTACCAGATCCGGGGCGATCCATGCTGCTTGTCCGCTGGGAAGTGTGGCAGGCGATAAAAGGCGTCTGTGTGACGGACCGGTTTTCCTGCATCCGTCCCCAGTTGCCTTCCTTGGACTCACAGCTGGCAGACTGCGGCGCAGCTGACATGTTTGCCCATTGCTAGTGCAGGAGTTGTCATGGCCAGGTGTGACCCGGTGGTTTGAGGGGAACTGTTGGAAGCTGCTGTGCAGCAGAGAGGAGGAACCAGTGCTGAGAGTTTTATACTGACTACTTTGAGTTAAAATTGGGCTGAGGTCTTCCAGATCCCCTTTAAGCCCAATGTTTGCAGACCAAAAGCTCGACAGTCAGTGGCAGGAAAACAGCCGTTGAAGAATCTGTAAAAAATAAGTTATTCATGGTTGACCCATTGCTAATATTCTGAAACTATTAATAAAGTAGCAGAATAATAGAATAACAAATGGAGCTGAAACATTAAATTGCAGCATCAGTGTGTGGGAAATCGTAATCACAAAGGACTGCTTGGGTCCGATCTTTTGTTGTTTGTAATATTCGTCCAGGTGACGCCTCGCATCACCTGGACGGCCCGTCACCGTCTTTCCACATCAGTAGCCGATACAGATCAGCCAGGATTCAGAAGCGCCTTTGTTAAGGCAGATGATGTAGTCGTTGCAATATTCAACAACAGGACTGCATTCATCACTACCACCACACAACTATTAATGACCCGTTCTCATTCGCTGAGCGTCACTGGATCGCAGAAACCACAGTTTTGTGATTTAGGCAACAAAATAAAGCTGAATATTACAAAATCATTCAACGGCGCCATTGTTTTTAAATATGGCCTTCCCAATAGTCCTTTAGAGCACACTGATATCGCCGTGGTAATAAGTGTTGAACGTATTACGCAGCTCTGCATTAATGTTTTTACATGTTAAAACTTTCCAAGAGCTGGTGAAACTGTCAGCTTTTGGTCCAAGTTTTATCCTTAAAGCAACTTTTGTGACATATTTCTACGTGCACCATTCCCTCTTAGACTTTCCAGTTTAGCATAAATAGTTTGCTTCTCCTCTCTAGAAATCGATAGAGTGCAGAAAGGAGAGACCAAGAAGGAGTCGGAGACCTACCTGGACCTTTTCACAACAAAGAACATCAAACTCAAGGAACGGGTGCTCATACCTGTCAAACAATACCCAAAGGTGAGTCCGCTCGCTTTTGTTTTTCTTCCTCCATCAAATAATTCTTTAACCGCCTCACCTTTTGGCTTGAAACTTTCCTACAGCGGCGTTTCAATTACCCAAAGCCAAGGGTTACTGGGTAGCCTCAGACGCTTTGTGCTGGACTCTGCTGTCTGGGCTCCACGCTGTGTTACCAGCTCATACTGGTCACCTTTAATGCCACGAAATGGAGCAAAAAGGTTATTATACTGTGATTGGGATGGATTATCCCCCTCTGTTCAAGTCTCTGGGTTCCTTCAGTCTTGCTTGGCTTCAACATGTGGCTCTGCTTCAGTTCCATGGAAATCTGCCTTAACTGCTGCATTGACTGTGATTAAAGGGGCTCAGAGGTCTGTAATCTCAGGCCGCAACCATGTCGGCAGTTTTGGACTTTTAACTTGTGACCGCCCCAGGTCACAATCTCTTCATTTTTTTTTTCTCTACAGTGAACCAAATTCTTCATTATTAACGATGCACGGAGTCTTAGGCTGTTGGCTGGAATTGGATGACGGCTCTCCATGTTTGTGGAGGTACTGAGAGCTGGTCTTCAGCAGGCAACAGGAAGGCTGAACGCTTTACAACAAAGCTGCTCTCCTTCATTCTTTTGAGCTTTTGGAAATCTCATGGGTTTAGCTCAGAATCTACTTCTCTAGGGAAGACACACGGAGACTGCTGGTCCAGTAATGCTAGCCATGCTAACCACACCACTCGCTAATGTCATACACCGAGGAATGGCTTCAAATGTTGTCTGTTTTCAGATCTTTGTTTCAACACTTCAGCCAAATCACCTTTTAGTTTTGCAGCAACTCCTCTCAGAAACGCGGCGTCACGTTGCGTCGCCTCCTAATGCAGCTAATCAGGAGGAAGTGTAGTATTTTTCTTATTTGCTTTGCAGGCTGGATCAGCGTGAAGTAGAAGCGATATCCGTGTGGGAGTGACAGCCATGTGATCTTTCAGACATTCTTTGATTTGGTACATAATGTTCCAGTGTTGAGGATGACGGCGCTAATTCATGTTTAGCTTTGCCAAAACTCCTTCAGAAGGCAAAGCAGGGGCCGCTTCCTTTCTGCTTCCTCTGAGCGCGGCTGGCAGCGACGCCTAACTGTGACACACGGCCGCGACTTTGTTCGCGGATTGAGGAGACAAAGATTGCAGCTTTTGATCTCAAGCGGGGTCTGGATGATTGCAGGGGGGGATAGCAGCCGACAGCGGCACAGCCTGAGGGGCTCGTATTGACTCAACGTCTGGTAAACGTTGAGGCTCTGAACGTGCGCGCGCTGCCAGAACACGCTGCTCCCTCAATCTCTCGCCGTTTAGCCGGGCCCTGCTTTGATTGTCAGGCTCATTTTGCTCTGCTCTGTTGCTCTGTTAGTTCAATTTCGTGGGCAAGATTCTGGGACCTCAGGGCAACACGATCAAGCGTCTGCAGGAGGAGACCGGAGCCAAGATCTCCGTGCTGGGCAAAGGATCCATGAGAGACAAAGCCAAGGTAAGGACGCACACACGGAGCTGTAACACATCTGGGTTCTACACAATGAGGGAGGCAGCGAGGCCAGATGTTACCAACCTACAGGAAGTCTAAGCCTAAGGCCATGAGCGTTGGAGTGCTGCACATCTGTTTTAGGATCTCCTTCTGAATCTGTTACCTTAACACTCTATATAGAAGCGCTACTACCACATCTCTCCTGTTGCCCCCTGAGGCGGCTGAAATGTGATAACAGCTTGCATAATTCATGCAATATTTGAGTAAGGGTCTGCCTCCCCTGGCTTGCTGACATTTATCTGATGTTCCTCTTGTCTCAGGAGGAGGAACTGAGGAAAGGCGGCGAGCCCAAGTACGCCCACCTCTCCATGGAGCTGCACGTGTTCATTGAAGTGTTCGCCCCGGTGCCGGACGCTTACCTGCGCATGGCGCACGCCATGGAGGAGGTCAAGAAGTTCCTGTTCCCCGTAAGTCTGCTCCTGTGGTCCGTGCGCCGCGCGCTTTCTGTTCCATACGAATGTAGAAAAGCTGTTGGCATTCTTAGCTGTAGCAGTGACCTTTTTAAAAGAACCTTTAGTGTGCTGTGTAATTATTGAATTTTGTTTGTCTATTTATAACTAAGCCCCCTCAGAAAGTAATTCAGCAGCCAATGATTATTGCAGACAATCATTCACTGGTTAATCAGGAGTTTCTTGGGGCACGATGGTGTGGAATAAAAACATCAGTTTCGCCTAAATTAGAATGGATGTAGTGCGATGTTTTATTTAAAAAGAATATTAAAACAGAAAGCAGTAAGCAATCCTACTTCTATGGAAAATACCCTTTATTACTAGGTCCAGTTGTTTTAGCAATTATGTTCATGTTACTTTGATAAAGACTAAAGCAAACCTCATCTAAATTTAGCCAGTCAGCAGTCAGCTGATCATCAGAGATGCTGCTTGTATCTTGCTGCTGATTGGTGGAGATATTTTAGCTTCTCACCATGATTGTCCTGCTTTAGATTCCCAAAATCCCAGAATTTATCTTTGTAAGGGAAGTGAAGGCGTAGTAGGGCTGGGATAAATCGTTTATGTTGTTATACTTTTATGTTATTTTTCAGCTGTTTGTTGAAAAATGTGCCTGGGAGACATTTGGGATAAAGCTTTGATTCAGAGACGCTTTTTTTAGAATGACTTTGAAAAGAAAAAACCCATTGAGACAAATATGGTGTCTCTGCGTTCAGCCTAAAAGTATCAATGTTGTTTTTGTTCCATGTGAGCCGGCCTTACGGTGCAGCGGCGTTCTTTCAGCCGGTGCAGAAACATGTTGGGGAGGTGTAGCTCTTACTTTATGCTCCATGCAGCGCCAGAGGTACGCTTTGCCATTATGTTTTGCACACATTGACGTAGCTGTTCAGTATGTTGTGCAGATCTGCTGCAGTTTCTACAGTTTGGGTTAAAAAAGGCTAGTAAAGTGCTGTGAGGACAGCGCTTTTTTCCTGGCTAAATGGAGCACAAAGTAACAGAGTGCTGCCCCTCCCCCACCCGCTGCTGTGCACTGCCAGTTCAGTAGGCTGGAAGAACGGCGCTTTTTGTCACTTGCTTCCAAGGACAAATATGGATCTGAATATTTTAGGTTGCTAAAAACAAGGAAATTGTGTAAATGCAATAATTAGGAACTAATTAGTTTTTTTTTTTTTTTATAAGCAGCTGTCGGAATAATTGTTTGTTCTGTCAGAAACAAAGAGCAGCTGGATAATGTGCATTTTGCTGTGTTTATACCATGACTTGGTGTTAGTTTTGATGTTTGTGGTGATTAAGGGTCCCTGATTGGTCCCTGCCTGGTACTGATGTCGGCCCTCAGTACATTAGTAATAAGCAAGTTATGACTGTTGTTAATGGATCCAAGTTACTAGAGCCAGGATGCACACAGTTGGCTTCTAAAACGTTTAAATCGGGGAGAAAGAGACGCTGCTTAAGAAAAGGAATCACATTTCACCTCAGCATTTCTAATTTCTAGAATCTGGAAGCCGTTTGCATGCTCACCTGAATCCTAAAGAGGTTTAGGACGTTAGGCGGGTGGCTGGCTGCGTTCTAGCTAGAAGGAGCTCTGGGAAGGAGCGCAGCAAGAGAGGCTGGGAAATGGAGTGGGTGTTTACCCTGAGCAAACAGTCCATGGCCCAGTCCAGACAGGAAAGCAATCGGCTAAAAGGAGGACTTGGGGCTGCGTTCACTGTCAGCACGGCTGGCGTCCCCGTGGTTTGCCTGCGTGTCTGTCCATCACTGCACCTTTAACAGCGTCTCAGTCTGGAGATGGAAAGCTCTCATGCATGGAGACGCATTCACCCCGCTCAGCTGACAGCAGCTTTTTTCCCCCATCGCTGCTGTAGTGGAGGCAGAAAGGCCGTGCTGCCGGGCTCAGGACCCTGCCAGTCTAACAAGGGGGAGGCGGGGAACAGCCCCGCGGTGGTAACAAGGCCAGGGGGCTGTAGACGACTCGTTTTGATGAGAGCCGAGACGAAGAAGCGAGTGAACTAGATGCAGCGTTAGTATTGCTGTCCCCCATAGCGCCTGTAATCTGCCGGTCTGTCGTTTGGAGCGAGCGTTCCTGGAGAATCTGAGGCTGTGAAACCTTTCTAGATTTCCAGTGTTTGTCTCCAGCTCTTCAGAGGATTTGTTCTCTTCTCATGCTGGAGTCTGCGCAGCCTCATGTTTACTGCTGGAAATGCCACAGCAGATCAGCGCCGCAGCGACCCATCCTCAGTAAAACGGATCCACGGAGCGCTTTCTAGCAGCGCTGCTCCCCTGCTTCTCTTCTAAGATGAGCCTGGGCTTGGTCAGAGGCGTGTTTCTCTGCATTTTACCGCCGTCATCTTATTCCTCCGTCCTCATCATCGGTGCCCTGACCCCATGTCAGGCTGGGATTGATCAACAAGCGGGACCTGATTGGGTCACGGTGCAGCTTTGGGGAAAAAATGGCAGGATGTGTCGTTGGATTTGTGCTGCTGAGACACGCCGCTCTGCTAATCCAGCCCAACTTATTGTTTAGCAGATAAAATAAGCGCTGATGCAGTCACACTGGACTTGTCAGGGCCGTGTAGAGGAGATTTACATTTTCTGCACGGTGGAAGGAAGACATGGAGTGTGGATGGAAGCTTTCCAGCCGCCGACCCCCCCCCCCCCCCCCCCCCCCCTCCTCTCCCTAGCAGTCTGAGTCACTGGCATGGAGGCTTTTTTCCCCACTTCCTCAGAGCTTGTGTACATGCTGTGCAGAGGTTGCTGTATTTTTGCACTGTCACTTTCCAGCGTTCGGTGCCGACGGGTCTAAGCATTTCTTCTGGGTTTTCTTGCTGCGCATGTGTTTCTGCAGGATATGATGGATGATATCTGCCAGGAGCAGTTCATGGAGATGAGCTACCTGAACGGAGGCCAGGAGCACGGCGCCAGAGGCCGAGGGGGCATGCCCATTAGGGGCCGGGGGGTCCCCCCTGCTGGAGCACACAGGTAAAGGCATAGATGCGTGGGCAAACACCCACAGCCCTGTCCAGCAACACTTTGAGTTTCAGAGCAAAGGTGCAATTTGTTTATTGATGAGTGTGACGGGCTGTGCGTAAATAACTGTCGCCTCTCTCCTCCAGGGGGAGGGGGATGCCTCCTCACGGTGCCGCGGCCAGAGGAGGTGTGACTCGAGGAGGCCCAGCCAGAGGTGGGGCAGTGAGGGGGGCCCCCCCGGGCAGAGGAGGACCTCCTGCTGCACCAGCCAGAGGGGCTGCGGCTTCACGCGCCAGACCCCCAGCTGGCGGACCACCTCAGAGGATGGCCCCGCCCCCTGCTCACCAGCACACGGCCGGCGCGGCTGCAGAGAACTACGACGAATATGTACGTTTGAAGCGTGGTTGATTGGGCCAAGTTTTCTACCAAGGTCGATCAGGACATAGATCTACGTAGCTTAGAGATGTCTTTGGTTGACTGTGTGCTTCAGTTCAGGGCTGGTTTGTGACACTGATGATTCACGAACAAACCGCCCCTTAAACCTGTTTCTTCTGCTCTCCAGGGTTACGACGAGAGCTACACAGACACGGCCTACGAGTCTTACGACAGCTACTACAGTCAGCCGCAGGCGTAAGTGAATCAGACGTCTCTTTGCTTTCACACGCGGAGCACCTTCACTGTAAACACTGGCAAATGTCAGAAACGGCGCACCGCTGCAGTCCTTCGTAGTTCTTTGTTACACGTTTTGGAAGCTCTGGTTGCAAACATGGAGCAGCCAGTTTATGTCATTAGTTAAAGCCAAACGTCGTCTGCACTGTCAGCAGCTAGTGTTGTTAAACGTCCCACTTTCACTTTTCAACCTCATCATCCTCTTTTTCTTTTTTTCTTTTTTTCTTTTTTTGTAACCACCAGAGAACCAGAATATTATGACTATGGACACGGAGAGACAACTGAGTCATACGAGTCATATGGTGAGTCCACCTCACTGAGCTACGGTCTCATTCATTTCTTTCCCAGCACAAATCTAAACTCAGAGCCTCCTGAAGTTTTTACACCTCTCAAACATTCTCCTATTCACTCACGTTACAAACGCTGACCTCAATGCGTTTGGTTTGGGAAGTGTAGCGCATTATAGTGAAATGGTAGATAATTATTGTGTAAAGTGTTCTGTTTTAGCCTCCAGCTGCCCTGAGTCGCCACTTTACAGAACAACGCTCTGCTGCTGTAAAGTTTCCCTGTCTTCACTCTACCTGAGAAAAGGAAAGCAGCGTGAGGCTGCCGCCACCCTCTTGGGCTTTGGCGGTGGTCCGTTTAGTTTTCTGGTTTCTGGTTTTCTGCTGTGTAGCTTTTTACTTGTTGGATGAAGAGTCTAACGTTGGTCTCATCTGACCAGAGCAGCTTCTTCAACCCGTCCGCTGGGTCCTCTGCTTGTTTTGGGACAAACTGCTGGAGGCTCAGCCAGAGAAAGTGATGCATGGATACTTTAGCAAGGCCCTGTAGATCTGAGGGGAGGGGGGGTCGCTGTGTTGATCAGGCTGAACACATTCTGGTGCAGAGATCCTTCAGTCTGGAAATGAAGGGAATTCTGTATTTTATTTATTTATTTTTTTTTTTTTATAAAAGTCTTTGTATTTCCAGACTTTATTCTTTCTTGTTGTCAAGATGTTGTCCTTTATGTCCTTTCCTATTTTTGTCCTTCCTTTCTTCATTTTGTCCTTCCTCCTTCCTGCTTCCTTTTTTCCTTCCTCTTGTGTTCTTTGTTCCTCTGTTCCTCTCTTCATTTTGTGTAACTTCCTTCCTTTTTGTCCTAGCCTCCTTCTTTATTCCCTCTCCTTCCTCCTTGTCCATTTCTTTCTTGCCTTACTTCTACCCTCCATGTTTCCTTCCTTCCTTCCTTCCTCCCTTCCAGTCTCGAGTTTAACATTGAAAGCTTACCCATCATAACTAATACCTACCATAACTACAGTCTGATCTTTAATTTAAAGCAACACAATGCTGTCTGGGGTAAATGTCATTCTGTAAACAAACTTTCAGCGTTTACTTGGTCTCCTCTGTGTCCTCTCCAGCCCAGGATGACTGGAACGGTACTCAGCGGACGACTCCAGGGAAAGCCCTTCCCCCCTCCAGAGGTGGCAGCACGGCTTACCGGGAGCACCCATACCGACAGTACTGAAGCGGACCCTCCACCCTTAGTGTTGCCCCGATAACCGCCTGTCTACCACGGCAGCTCTCGCTTTAAGAAGCCTGAAAAAAGTAATTGTCCGTTTTGTCTTTGGTTTGGTCTTTTCCCTTCACTGGACTTCTACCTGACAGAGCAAATTGGGAACTGGAAATTGGAACTGGTTTCTGAGATTCGATCACAAACGCCCCCCTCCCCGACCCTTTTGTCATACTTCCTGGTCAGCAGTCCATCCAGCCAGCCAAAGTGGCTTCTGATTGGTCAGAGAGGACTTGTGGGCACCCTTTCAAGTTTCCATTTTGAGTTTTTTTTTGTTCCTGCTGTATACTTTTCTCTCACCATTCGTATCCCTCTTTGGCTTTTTTGCATTGTTCATTTTCTTCTAATGTTTGGGAATAGTCAGTTCTAGTAGAATTAGTGGCTCAAGAACTAAATGTCTAAAGAATCAATTTTAATTGTTTTAAATATAAAGAACCTGTTAAGGGTCAGTTGCAGATTCCCATTTAGGCTACATTTCAAAATTCTGTTAATATAGCCTATTAAAAGACCTTTTAACCTATTTTTAATCCTGTAATATCTAAACCAAAACCAAAAATCCTAAATTAAGATAAGGCTAAAGCAAAACTAATGGAATCGGTGCAATTCATTCTCTATAATGGTTTGTTTTTAAATAGTTCTAAAACGATTGTCCAATTAGCCTTAGGCAGCAATATTTTTTTCGTGAGTTTTGAAATATAGCCCTAATAGACACTGTTGAGATGGACTGTCCTCATATCCTCATTTTTTTTGTTTTTTAATCTTAAGAAAAGCAACAAAATAATTGCCTAATGAGAATCTGGCCGGTGAATGGCTACTTGTTAATCTAAATAACGTTCGGGTCTTCATTGTGATTTGATTCTATTACAAACTGCATGCTCAAAGTCCAGAGGAAGAAAAAAAAAAAGAAGGATTGGGACAAAAATCTCCACATGGGTCTTCTCTTCCTGTAGAGAAGGGATCCTGCAGCTCAATCCGAACTCTTGTACATATTTTAAAATATCCTAATTGTACTTACTCTGCCACTAGTATCTGTACCCTCTCCATAAAATGCATTATGCTCCATGTGTAAGCTTGGCTAAATAGGTTACTAAATCTGTCCAAAAGATGTTTTGCAGCGGTTTGTCAATAAAGCTTAGTTTGTTTTTTATGAAATCTAACTGGCTTCATTTGTTTCACTGTCCTGTAAAAATTCTGAAATGGCCGTCAGATGTAGGTGTTTTCCTTTTTATTTATTTTTTTTTTTGTTTCTTCTTCAAAAGCGCTTTTTAAATCTTAAATGAATGTATTGCCGTCTGAAGACTTTAACCGTACTAAATGATGTCTTGAATGATTATCAAAAGAGCACAACTTATTCTCTCTCTCTCTTTCTATACTTTTTAAAAAGGAGCCAGAGGTAAGACCTCTAAAATAACCTGGATAGCTTCCTAATGTGTATAGAGTTCTAAAGCATTGAATGCCTGGGTATGTATAAGACTTTTTCAATCCTTATACCTGTGGTCGTAATCGTCAGTGAGAATTGCTTTTATGGCAGCTGGAACTTAACTGGGGTCAAAGTTCAGGTCTAGGCCTCATTGTCAGGAATGATGGCGGCGCGAGGGCCGCCTTTAGTAGAGAGTAATGGCAGTGCAATGGAGAGGATGCTCATAACCTAGACAACTCCACTGTAAAGGTAACCTAACCCTAAATGTTTAAGTTCTTAGTGTGTTTATCCTTTGACATAAACCTGATGGTAAATCCAAACTTTCTTTCTTTTTAAAAAAAAAAAAAATTCTTAGAAATCATGAGAATAAAAAAAAAAAAAAAAAGATCAAGTCCAAAAGTAAAGAGAGGAAAAAAAAAAAAGTAACTTCCAACGTCATACTCTAGTGGATTTTATGTACTAAAATAATGTTTTGTTTTCTATCAAAATATGTCAGGGTAGTGTTACTGCAACTCCTGCTAAAATCAACGGAGCCAAATCTGTGTCCATATCTTCTGCTCTTACTTTTTATTTGCTTGTGTAACTGTAGGATTTCAAATGTTCTACCTGTAAAGTTAACGTTAAAAAAAAAAAAAAACAATGAAAAAAAAAAAGTGAGTTGCATGAGATTTCTCTTTGTAGACTTTGCATGACCTGTTTTGAAGTTTCTGGCAGCGTTTTTAAGACGAGGTGCTGATTGGTGCTTTGTCCTTCCTCCAGGCACGGCTACCGGTCACCGAGCATCCTGAGAGGGAGAGAGGGAGTCCGCCGGAGGCCGAAGCGCCGCAGGTCGGTCTGCTGCCGCACGCGCTCCCCTTTTAAAGCCTTACTGAGGTGCAGCACATACCGGTGTCCGCCCAACGCCGCCACATTACAGCCACAAACGCCAACGTATTTCTGTATTTGGGGGGGTTTATAGGGCCAACACAAATCCATAGGCACTAGTCAAACATAAGGGACTGGTTTATGAAGCACAGATTTTACTGGTATTCATCCCTGGGAGTCGATTTAAATGTGACTGCATCAGCCTGTAGGGATGCTTCTTGTTTTCTGGAGGAAAACAAGAAGCATTTTTTTTTTTTTTTTTTTTTTTTTTATATGACGCCCCCTTGAGAGCCAGAGCTGCCAGTGAACGGTTCACATCATGTTAGAACGGACCCGTAAGAAGCTAAAGCTGCATCTTTGGCAAGATTAGGAAATTAGAGGCTCTTTAATCCAGCTATGCTTAAACAATTTTACAGGGATGGGGGGGGGTGGATGTCGGTCTTGAAGCAAAGCAAATACAAATGTATAGTTTTGAGAGAAGAAAACCGTTAAACAGCATATAGATGTACTTCCACTTCATGGTTTTTCTCCTTTTGTTGAGTTGTCATTGAAAATAGCAGTTAAAACATGCCAAATGTGCTAACCTGAGGGGTATGAATACTTTTGCAAGCTAACCTATGTCCTGTAAGAAGTTAATTGTGCTCTAATTATTCACATCTATTCATCCCATGAAGGTAATCAGCTTTCAGTTTAAGGTTTGTACTTCAGTAAAATAGCTGCTAATTTTTTCCATTGCTTGGTCCAACACTGGATTCAAATACCCCACTTCCTTTAGTCATCTCGAGCCGTAATGTATATTATTTGCAATTTGAGGGTTTTAAATTATTCAAATCTCCTGGAACGGTCCTTTTAAACTCAGCGTTTTCCCCTGCAGACGCGTGTGTAAGAAGGCATGCTCCTGACGCCTGCGGGCTTCTCAGCCAGTGTGTGTTCCACGGCTCCCAAAACTCCCAGCGTTTCAAAGGTTGGCTGATTCCCATGATTGGCCAGCTTTCTGGAAACGGCCTTGCTTTTGACGGCGCCTGTGAATAGGGTGTTTTCACTGACGTCACTGGCCAACTTCCGGTCCGCCATATTGGGTGGCACACTTCCTTATCTCTAGTTGTCTTACACGTATTATCTTATCGGGAATGGATAAGTACGCCAGCACGCTAGAGCGACCAGATAAGGACGTATATCTGAGGAAATGTTCCGTGATCGACCATATGGACCCCTATGCCCTCCACGGTGCCTTGTTTAGCCGTAATCCAGATGATTGGCCAAATGTAGAGCACGGCGACATAGTGCACTACCTGGTGTTCAGTGAAAACCCTCTGCACACTCTTGAGGAAATGAGAGCTTACAAGGATCTAGAGGCTCACAACCAGTTCACATCTGGTTATGTACATCAAGGAAATCGCCATCATACGTGGACGGGTGAGTTTTAATAAGATGGTAAAAATGTAAACAATCCGACGCAAATGTGTTGCAAATGTGTTGCACGAAGGCGCTTGGCTGCAAGGCCGATCGACGCCGCTCGCGGCTTTAATTATTTAAGCAGAACAATGACCAGTGCAAAATTAAGTTGTATTTACCGTATTGGCGCCGGTAGGAGCTGCAGATCATAAAGCCAGCAAACAGTGGGAACACAGCAACTCGTTCAAAGGTAAGCTGCGCTCGGACGGGTTAGCACATGCTAGTTTAGTAGCTGCTAACCGCCAGTGCTAACAACCACTCGCGCATGTAATGTACTTTTAACTTGCTGCTATGTGTTTCAAACGTTTAGAACACACTCTCATTGACATCGGGATACTGTGGAAAGTTATGTTCGGTCTTACAGCCGCGATCCAAGCGAGCCGACGATCTCTTTATCTCTGTAACTCGTTCAAAGGTAAGCTGCGCTGAGCCGGGCTCTGGCTCATGCTAACCGTTAGCGCTAACAACCACTCGCGCATGTAATGTACTTTTAACTAGCTGCTATGTGTTTCAAACGTTTAGAACACACTCTCATTGACATCGGGATACTGTGGAAAGTTATGTTCGGTCGACTTACAGCCGCGATCCAAGCGAGCCGACGACTCTTTGTTATCGCTAACAGTTGTTCTCCGTGGTTGCGCCTCCAGGCAGGAAAGCGGTGGAAAATTAATCTGTTTCTATGTTTTTCCCATGGCGATCATGTGTTGCGCTGTTACAGCCCACAATACAGCAACGGTTTACCATGGTTGAAATCAAGTTAAGGTGAAATTAATCAAATTAAAACACGGCTGAGAGAGGGAGTACAGTATGCGGTAGTAATAGGCAGTAGAGGCGGCGGAGGCAGTCAACACGACAGCCGCGGAAAGTAATAAGTCATAACGCCCAAGCCCTATTATTAATATATTCTTCTTATATGTTTTAAATACTTAACAGTTAATTACCTGTGACAAAGTGAGCACCGCAGACTCTGGCGTATTCCAGCTTAACACCGTCCAAATCGGACCTGGATATCCGTGTCAGCCATAGGTGACGGCGTTGTTCAGACAGCTGTTTTTTTTTTTTCACACTGATTCACTATTACGGCTGGTAGGCGATAGAAAGCGTTGATCTCCACCTCCACGGGCCGTGCAACCAACCATTAAACACGTTTTCCCCATTGTTCACTTCCAATACTGCCTAAGGCGTCATACAATGCAGGTCAACGGTGCGAAACGACTGCCACCCAATATGGCGGACGCGCTGAGTAGTCACGTGAGCGTGACGTCAGCTGAAAACCCCCTATTGGTGTGTGGCCAGGTCGCACCCCCCCCCCCCCCCCCCCCCCCCCCACACCTTGATGCTGGTGCGGCTGTGGTTTGAGCGGAAGTGACTAATGAGGGGAATGGGAGCTCGAGGCTCGCTGACACAAGGAGAACGGGGGGGATCGGGGATTCTGGGTGCAGAAATGGAATAAGCAGGGGCAGGATGGGATTTCTCATGGTGTCCGGTCTGGACCTTGAACGCAGGCAGGGTAGAGATGAGACAGCTGGAGTAATGAGCAGAGCTTGCTAGTTGTTTTTATGTGCTGGGAGCATTGCATGTTGCAGCTCAGGGGGGGGGGGAGCAGTCGGCCCACCAGGCTTATAATACAGCGGGGGGAACCCTGCATAGCTGTCGACTCAACCTGTCAAACCCCAGAAATGCGTCTGCAGTGTTTTCACAACATGTCGTTTGTTAAATAGTCGCCTGGAAAACACGCGGCGGCTGGAGTAGTTAAAATGCTGCTATAAAATCAGAAATCGCTCGACTGAGACAAGTCGCTGATGCTGCTGATGCTGCTTGGTAACCACGCCGGGGAAAGACTGATCACTGGTTTAACTAAGTCTGAATGTTGTGCTGACTAGGGTTCCTGTCTGAAAACCACGGTTAATCCACGTATTGTTTTAACTGAGCAACCATCTTCACAAAGCCAGGCAGTCAGAGATGGTCTGGCTGTTGACTCCCATCCAGCCGTAGAGCAGACCTACGCCATCTGTCCGGCTCCATCACCTCTGGGTGTCCCTTAACCTTTGGGTTTTATTTACAAAAATCAACTCTATTGTTCGAAACGTCTTCCCATGTCTCAGGGATGAGGCTCCAGACTGCTGCTGAGGCAATTAACTGATAGCTTTGAAAAGCATTTAGACGTCAGGGCTCTTCTGCCTGTCGCGTATATTTAGCCTTTCACCACGTTGAGACGGAGCTCAACGGGTTCTGAAAGAAATCCTCTCTCATTGTCATCAGAGTCGGTGTCGCGCGGTTCAGCCGTCTTACGCAGTGCATGTCCAGACTTTACAGTAACCTTGGTTAATAAAGGATGTCTGGCATTTTGCTCTGCTTAGCTCTGTCTCCATGCTGCTCACAAACCAAGAATAATGAACACATTTGCTGTTAATTGAAACTGTAGTGGAGTTATTGAGGATTACCAAACCTGCCTGTAATCACATCTTTTTTTTTTTTTTTATGTTGCTTAGCTACTGTAGAAAACTGTGCAGCTTGGCAGGAAAAAGACCTTTAATTAATGCAGCTTATTAAGAAGTTGTTTTTTTTTTCTTCTTCTTGGCAAGTTGTACCCCCTATCTCTGAATCTGCTCTGGGTTTTTTTTCCTCTCTCTCTCTCTCTCTCTCTCTGCAGAGAAACGGGAGCAGCTCGCCGTGAAGAAGGTGGTCAGTTGCAGCTCTCAGGGGCATCCCTATGGGGAGGGAAAAAGTGCTGTGTGCCTTCCTGGAAGGTTGGGGGTGGGGGTGGGTTTTTGAACGTGGGGGAGGGAGGCCACGCCACGCAAAGATGGCAGCTGATGGGGGGCCAAACGGGACCTAAGCTGCTCACAGGACGAGAAGACGTCTCACCTTATGTCAACTGTTTAATGGTATTTATACAGGACTCTTGTGTGGTGTATTATCGTGCGTCAGTGTGTTGTAATTTAACTTGTGAAGCTTTGGATGTACACGTTTCCTCTGCAGCCCCCCCCCCCCCCCCTCGACTAGCAGCTGGAGAGCTAGCTGCCTAATTTAGCAGAAAATGAGCACTCCTTTTATAGAACGCTGTGAAATCGTCTTTAATTCCCATTAACCCACGAATCCGACCTAAAACGATTCCTTTTGACTTTGACGGCGTTCAGAGAGTTAGGGTGCTACACGTCTCAAATCCAAGTACGCTTTAAGGGATGTGCTTTTGAAATTCACGCCTCGTCGTCGCAGGGAATTGTGCTCGGTGGGTCAAGAGATCCGCGCGGATCCGTCGACGGCAGCGCCTGCAGACGTTGCACGGCTCGCTCCAGCCTCGACGACGTCCGGCTCTAACGCACGTGCCCCGCCTGCCCGCCAATGCAAAACACTTTCATAGCCGACGCTGTCCTGTCCTCAGCAGTTTCACATCCAAGGATTAGAATTCAGCGCGATGGAGCCAAGCGGAGCAGCCCGAGAGAAGAGGACAGAGGGTGAAGGCAGACATTACTAGCATCCCGCCAATTCATTCATCCATCCATCCAGCCATCTATCATGCTTCTGTTGATTCGATCCCCCCCACCCCCCTCTGCCATTTTCAGCCATTATCACTGATGATATTACTGCAGCCTGTGGTGCCGAGTTACATCTAGAGGTCAAAATTCTACTTTCCTGTATTAAAAACAAATTTCCTGGTGCCGATCCACTGGTCAGAGGCAGCATTAGCTCCATTTGGCTTATTGGAAAATCCTGCCGCTTATAGGCTAGAACATTAGATATCAGGACTGAAGCCATCACCGGGGATGAAATGTCAACGGGCCATATCCAAAACAGACCATTTTTCAGTCTTTATTTGCTATTATGTCTGAAGTAATGATTCCTGCGTCTCCCATAATCTAATGCTAGATAAGTGATGGTGTGGAAGCAGTCTCGTTGCGAATCGATGAAGTGTCAGGAAGCATAAGGGTGGAGAGGAAAGTAAACGCTACTGTGCCGTGATCAATAAAGGTAGACTTGAATGCGAGCGAGCCGCGAATCCGTCATCCTTGATGTTTCCTCTCCCCGCTAGCCGTCGGATCGCCCCTTCCGCTTCTGCCCACGTCTGCCCCGGCCGCCGCCGCGCGTTCTCCGTAATGCTGGCCGGCGCGAGCGATCGGGAGCCAGGCTGTCTCGCCTCGTGGACGGGGGATGTGTTAAAAATGCTGCTGGTGGAGGTGGGGGAGGCGGCGGACAGCTGGATTGCTTCCCCTGGCCTTGACGGATTCACACCATCAGAAGAACATCGCACGCTGATGCCCGTTAGAGAGGGTGACTCTGAAGCAGCTCTTCCAGCTGCTATCTGGGACTTAATGTATGCTCGCCTCATACCCGCCGTCCTTGCTGCTCCAGGGGAATATCAGGACAAGCTCTGAAGATTTATTTTTATATGGCCTCTATTAATCAATGCTGTGTGTGCACTGTTGTTGATGCATACTATGTAAAATAATAAAAGCTAATAACTTGTCATCGGCATGGTTATTTCTTGATTTTTAATAAGACAAACAAAGCTGCTTGATTTTTCTGTATGGTTGTGCTGCAAAGATCGCGTGTCCATTGTGTGTACAGTGCCTTGCCAAAGTATCCTTCTTCCTGCACTTTGTCGTATCGTCACATTCTAGTGGCCAACCTCTTTGTATTTGATGTGACAAAGTAATGGACAGAAAACTGCAATTGAATGTTTCCCTAATAAAAGTGTGTGCTGTGCATTGGTGTTTGGGCCCTTTTACTCTGGTACACCTAAATAAAAACGCTCCAAAGGGCCTTCAGAAGTCACTCACTGCTGACTTCATCTTGTAAATCCAGCTGTTTTCTGAAGGTGTCGGTTTGTCTGAGAACAAACGACAGGTCAGGGACGACGTCGTAAAGAAGTTTAAAGCATGCTGGAACCGTAAACCATCCCACGCTTTAAACGTCTCACTGAGCACCGTTAAACGGCGCAGGAAAACCTGCCTGAGAATCGCTCCAGTAGTTTGTGCTAGAACCGATCTTCGCTGAGAAGTGGGAAGAGGAAAGCAACGGTTGAAATGAGAAACTTCCATTTGTGGTTTTGCACAAGCCACATAGGGGGCATAGCAAACATGTGGCAGGAGGTCGTCCTACTTAAAGTTGTAAGTGGTGGAAACCTAACGCTGAGCTGTACAGCCAAACATGGCTGTGACGGCGTCATGCTGTGGGAGTGCTGCTCTTCAGGAGGGAAGCACCGGGGATAAAACAGCAAATTAGATCAAGTCATAGTCAGGTGTTAGAATGGCCAAATCAAAATCCAAACCTTAACCCAAGTTTGAACCTGTAGTGATTTAAAATGAATTTTCACAATCTCCAACATTTATGGGCTTGAACTAATGCTAATTTTGAAAGGTCTGCCACACAATCTGATAATACACATGCTAAATGATTGAAACTTTTACATCTGGGGGCTATTTACATGGGTTTTCCCACTAAAATATTATACATCTGCCAATGTGTTGCGCTAACTAACAGCTTTTCCAGTTACTGAGCCGGTAAATACCAGTAAAAAGTAAAAGATCAATACTGGAAGTTTAAAACCCGTCCAGGTCAGCCTGACGCTGCCACCAGCACGTTCCACAGTAGGTATGAGATTATTTTCGATTCTTTCTGGGGGGCAGTTTTGTCTCATCAGCATCAGCCAGAATATTCCCTCAGAAACCTATTTTCAATAGGCGCTTTTGTGATATCCAATGTTGTTGTTTTTTTGTCAACAGTGGAGCCCTCCTGGGTCTCCTGGTTTCACAGAACCATTTATAGTTTGAATGCAAGGAGTGGTGTGAGACACGTATTGTTGCTAATCAACCTGGGGTTGCATTTAATCTTGTATCCAAATTCAAGAACGGATGAGAACATCCTAAAAATCTGGGCAAGGGAAGAAAAAGCTGTTATGAAAGCTTCAGGACTCCAATGAACCACAGAGAGAGCTATTATTTATGAACATAGCAAACATGCAACCGGAGAACCTTGCAAAAAGTTGGCAGCATACCAAAATTAGAAGTGCCTTGTTGACTCTTCCAGGAGGTCATGAAATAAAGAACATCTAAAACACTGCAGATCTCACTTGGGTCGGTTTTGGCGTGACGATTCAACAACAAAAGAGAAACTGTGCAAAAATAGCAGCTAGAAGAGTTTCGAGGCAAAACAGCTACTGACTGAAGACAACGCAAAGGTCAGTATCACATTTGGTAAACATCATCTTGATGTTCCCCAGGACCTTTGGGAAAATGTTCTGTGTGCTGATGAGAAAAAAGGGGAAGCTTTTAAAAAGGCGCGCCTCGTGTAACATTTGGAATAAAACAGGACATTTAAAAACATGATGAAACGGATGAAAACATGAATTCACTTCTTTACCAGCAGATCCTAAATCAGAATGTCTGTGCATCCGTTCATGACCTAAAGCTGAAGCGCACTGGGGTTGTGAGGCGGGACAAGGATCCCATTAAGTGGGCAAAAAAAAGAACGGGCTGCATCCGAAAAAGGTGGAATTGTTAACGACTTTTCAGCCAAAGTGGAAGTGTGTCAGCGTACGCCATGATTAGTGCTGTCTGTATAGTGCAGCGAGTAAGGAAGGAGGTAGGAAAAAGGAGTCTGAGTGCTTCCTATAATAGCTCCTTTAGCATATGGAGCTCGCAATGTCCCTCACTGTTGATAAGGAATCCCACAATCCTTTGCATGAGATGACATATAAGCACAGCCTGCCTCACAGAAATGAACGAAAGTGTCCGGAGGGAGGAGAGTGCACACTTTGTATTCTCAGAAGGCTGTAGGCCCAGATTTGACTGGAATCATCCATGATGCGTTTCTGTGGTGTAATGACGTCGGAGTTAAAGGCTGTCCGAACTCAGCACAGCAGCCTCGAAGGTCTTTTCCTTCCCTAGATAGAGTTCTTGATGATGAACGCATGAAAGTCAAGAAATGGGAGCTAGGCGCTATAATTAGAACGTTTTAGACGGAGCCATGGTTTTAGAGTGGCCTAGTCAAAGTCCCAGACTTGATGACCGCTCCTATGCAAAGAAGAGGGCTAAACTTTCTTCGCAGCAATGTGTTGCCAGTTACTGCAACAACTCAAGGCACTTGTTGCAGCCAGCTGCGGCACAGTCTGGTGGTATGTGTGTTATTTTCACATCAGGCCGGGTTGCTTCGAATAGCTTTTTGTCCGCCTTAATAACGCACAAAGTCATCATTGGAAAAACAGCGTTTTGTTTTAAAATTTGTTGTAAAAGCGTCCCAACAAAAAACTACCTTTAAAACAAACACGGAAGCAACCCCTTTAGGGAGCAGATCCATTTCCTGCTGTACCAAAGGCGTGCTGCCCCGTGCTGGACAGCCGCCTTTAATTAGACCCCTCTTCAGGGGAAATGACGCTGTAGGAGTGCAACACTTCACACTTTCACTGGAGCGATTTTGCTTCTTCTCTCCGTGCCCTCGTCTGGTGTTGCAGTCGCCAGACGCTCCAGCACCCCAGAGCCGAAAACAGCCCTCTCTTCTTTGAGTTTCTATGTGGGTCTCCTGAAGGCTTCGTAAAGTAGAACACATAACTTTTAAGACTAGATGTTGGCATTTGTATTGGGACCCCCCCCCCCCCCCCCCCCTCCACACACACACACACACACACTCACCTTCTCTACTGTGTAGTGTGCAACAGGCCCAGTCGTCATCCTGGATGGCAGTGCTCGGCGGGGGCTGCGGTACACAAACTAGGCCAGCTATATAAAGTGGATGAATCTTACTTTTGAAACGGTTGCCATGGAGTACGTACACGATGCTGCTGCAGTGCAAGGCTGGCTACTTTAGAGCCTTTAGAGTCTGCCTGCATGCGTGTCTGTGACCATCTCGGGTTGTTTACGGGGAAAAGACGCAGCCAAAGAGAAGAGCGGTCCAAACGCATCAACGGATCAGGTTCACGAGAGAACCTAAACAGGAAAATGCCATACCTGTCGTGTTTCCTAAGTAACATTTATCAAAACCTGAGATTGCTTCTAAAGAGCAACACGGCCGTCTTTGGCGCGCGGGTTCCAGCCTGAACGCTCCTGACAGCCAGACCTTTCACTAATCCGGCTGGTATTCAAAAAACAACATCTTTTGCGCAGGCACGTGCCGAGGCAGGTTGGCGTGTTGAGTTCTCCCGCCGTCCAGTGGCAAGCAGGGATCAATGAGGACGCGCACACTTTTCCTGCAGTCAACCTTCCCTTTAATGTTCACACAGCTCGGGTACAGAGCAGTGGCGGTACTAGACCAAATTTACCAGGGGGGGCCAAGGTGGGGGCCAGTGTTTTTTTCACAGGGGGAACATAAAAGAATGAAATCATAAAACAGGGCAATATTTAATCGCTTAATAATATGAAGTGAGACACTTGTGGCTCTGGTACTGCAGGTTTCAGATCCCTGATCTAACAGATGAAAACTGTGATCCCAGCTCAATGCAGCTGAAGCTAAAAGTAAAACACCTTGATTTTTAAACCCTTGTTAGGGTGAAATTGTACAGGTACAAAAAATAAAATTGTTTAAAGTGACAAATCAGGTGTGGTTTCTTCACCAATGCATATAATCGTAGGAAGTTTATTTAATTTATGTCTTTAGTACAGGGGCCATAAGAGGGGCCAGGACCATTTCTACAGGAGCACTGGCCCCTGTGGGCCCCTTTCTAGAGCCGCCCCTGGCACAGAGTGAAGGGGCAAGCAGGGGAAAGCCGCTGTAGCCGGCGCCGCCCCGCCTCGTGCTTCTGCAGCATCTCAGCTGTCAAAACACGTTGACGGTACGGACTCTTCTCTCAACCCTGGCGCGTTGGCGCAAAGAAGCAAAGTTTGATAAAAAGAGTTCAGGGTGTTTGTAGCCACGAGATAGTTGTGTATAGATCCCTGAGATTCAGCCTTCTTTAAAGGGGTCTCTGTTCAGCAGCCAATCTGGACCCTCCTGTTAACCAAGGCTGCACATTAAACCTATTTAGTGGCTTTGATGTTGTAGTGTAGAGGTTTAGCAAAAAATAATTTTTTACTGATTCTAATTTAGCCCCAATGATGAAGCATACATCACTAATTGAGTCTTCATTCCCATGGGCCACACAAATGGTATTTTAATGCGAAAGTTAGTGATTAGTTAATCAGAAGCTTGTTATGTGACGTTGCAAAAATGTGTCTGGTGACGCTGTGCTTCCTCCTTTTCATGGCATAAAACATGCAGTCATTTAATCTTATGACTCAAGGGGAGTTTTTTTTTTTTAAAGCCAATTTTCAGATCATCTCTAGTAACTGAATTGATGAAAGTTTCCCAGAAGGAAACATATATTTACACCATCCACACATAGTCATACCTCTTAGAGACGTTTTGAGGCGTCACAACCACAGACCTCAATGTGTTTTACTGGGATTTAATGTAAAAACCAAGACAAAGATGCTCAGTTTTGAAATGGATAAAAAAAAGGATATGTGGTTTTCCTTTTTTTTGTTTTTTTTTTGTCCCCTTGCAAATAAAAAATCTGCACAGCGTGGTGCACCTTTGTGTTCATCCTGCTGTCTCTGGAAGATAACACGTTGGAGGTTTTTCCTTCCATGATTACCAGCATTTAGCTCCGTCCATCTTCCCATCAACTCCTAGCCTCTGTGGCTCTGAGGAAGCAAAGCCTCCCTGGATCAATCTTAGCAATAAGTTGATCATAGCGCTCTTGCATGTGGAAGCTAACAATTGCAGCATCATTAACTGCAGGATGATGGTTTCATGCTCCGTCATGATGAGCGCTGTGTGCCCCAGTCTTGAGAGTGTGAGCTTTGCACCTGTTTGCATCTCAGTATGTATACGTCTGTAAAGTAAAAAAAAATATATAAACATTTCTAAGTGTCTCCTGATGCACCGTATCCTAACTGCAACTTTATGGGCAGGTTGGCAGGAATCAGAGGAAGACATCCATCTGGCTGACCCACAGACTGTAACTCCACACCCACACAGACTCAGAGCACTTTCGTTTTATCACCACCCATTTATTTATTTATTCCTCGCCTTGCAGTTGGCTGAAGTTCAAAACTCTAAAATTACAACGCCCTACTTCTCCCCTAAACTCCTGCCGCCCCGGCTCATTGTTCTCTCTGCTGTTCTTGTTAGCTGCGCTCAGTTCGCTCACCTCTCATTAGCTTCTCCTCTGCTGACTGGAGGCACCTGTCCTCAGGTCCCACTGCGGATATCTCACCCTGTGTTTAAATCAATTTCCATGTTAAATAGCTGCTGGAGGGACGGGGAGTGGGTGGAGGGGGGGGGGGGGCTTTGGTTGGGGATAGACAGAGGGAGGGTGAGGCATTACGCCGAACCACAACTCTTTCACACCTCTGACCCTCCAGGGTGATCCACGGCCCCTGTCGGCTTTTCTCTCGCTGCCACCCTCCATTCCCCTCTGCTGGTTCAGCCTTTTATCTCTCCGTGTTCTCCCCTTTGGCTTTTCTCTTTCATTTCATTCCCCCGCTTCATCTTTCTCTCTTTTTTTTTTTTCCTTTTTTTGTGTATTTTGACTTCCATTCCCCCAGTGTGACCCAGGGCATGTTCTCATTTCAGATTAGTGCTCTAAAAAGGCTTGTGACAAGGTGGCGTGTGTTCATTTATTTGTGTGTGTGTGTGTGTGTGTGTGTGTGTGTGTGTGTGTGTGTCCCTTTAGCTAGGACCTGATGTATTGCTTCAAATGTAGTCCGAATCCCTGAGTTATAAAACCTATTCCTGCAAAACTATTGGATCTTAATAGAGGCTCTTTCTTCTAGAAACAGGTATCGCTGATATGTAAGGGTGATGTAAATATCGGTGGTCATTAATTGTAATTTTGATGACTGAGCTGTTTCAGTGTTGTGCAAATACAGAAATTGAGTGCAAGCCCAGAACACTTTAAAGGGCTTGTATTGGCAGAGTTAGGTGTGAGCCAATTACCCCGTTTACACTGCCCCTTTTTAACCGAGCCGAGACCAGTCCGACCTCGGTAACCGAGATAACTATCGAATGTAAATGGAACGCAAACTGAACTGAACCGAGCCAGACACAACCGAACCGCGCTAAATGCAGATCAGTTCGATGGGTGGGCTCGGCTTGTTTTTTCAGTAGCCCGGTTTTCTAACGACAAAGAGCGCAGGAGCAGACCGCGTCATCTCCTTACAGCCAGCTGACATTTTAGACATCCATAAAAATATTAGCTTCCCTACCGTGCCACACGATTTCCAGTGATGATCCTGCTTAGCAGTGTGATGAACCTCAGCGTCTGTTGTTGTTTCCTGCATCTGTAAATCCTTATTAGACGTTCGTTTGTCTTATCCACGTCCCAAAAACCGACTCTGTCAAGTAAATTCACCAAAGGTTGCCCTCTTCGCCTGACTCTCTGCAAACAACGAAATATAATCAAGCATAACTTCCTGAATGTTACGGGCGCCGCCATTTTTATTTGCTTGATTTCCTCCTTCAATCCTAGAGAGCAGTAGGACCGCAGATCGTCACTAGGAGGCGAGGAAACCAAGGAACCGAGATAGCGTGATGTGTAAACGGTCGTCAGAACTAAGCTCGGCTTGGTTAGCTGATCCAAGCTCGGACCGAGCTCGGCATGGATCGGTTTAACAAGGGTAGTGTAAATGGGGCTTATATGGCAATGTTACGTTGGCGTCCTGTTTAGTAGAAGGGTGGTGGAACCCATTGCACCTGTTTTCTACCCATTGAACAATCCATTCATCTGTACTCTTAATTACTTGACTGAGGCTGCAGACCTTTCTTGCAATTTTCCTTTCTCGGAAGTCAATCTGTAGTGCATGTGCTTGACCGCGTTGCGATGTTCCACAGTTTAATATTCCTTGTCTAACTGGAACATAACGGGGCCATTCTTAGCTGGTCCGCTGTGACAAAGGGTGGCACCTTTTGGGACCGCTCAGTGGCGTTCTTTTTGTGAGTGAACCGCAGCTTTAAACAGAGAGTGTTGGGGTGTCGTTGTCTGCTGTGTGTACTGGTCAGTAAGGATGTTACACATCTGGATTTTTTTCAGCTTTTGGTACTTTTAGTAGTGTGGCCAGGCACCAAGTACTGCTGGAAAATTAACTCAGCTTCTCCATACAGCTGGTCAGTGGAAGGAAGCATGCTCTAAAATGTCCCTAGTAGATGTCTGCGTTGGCTGTGGACCAACACCAGCTGATGGCTTAGCACCAAAATCATCACTGACTGGAAACGTCACACTGGACTACAAGCAATGATAATTCTGTGCCTCTCCACTCTTCCTCCAGATTCTGGGACCTTGATTTCCAAATTAAATTTAAGTTTTACTTTTATCTGAAAAGAGAACCTTGGACCACTGAGGAACTCCTTAGCCCAGGTTAGATGCTTATGAGGTTGTCTAGGGTTCAGGTAGGATTCGTCTAAATGTAGTGGCTCTGAAGGAACTACAAATGGACAGCGGTTCTTGGTTCTATTTTAGCAGATATAGATAAAATAAACAAATATACCTCCCTAAACCACTGTATGAAATATGAGGAAACTCAGGACTCTTAGGCCAACAGGACGTCCCCAAGAGTGCTCAGCTTCTCACACAGAGTCCGGATGTCAACACTTTGAATTTGTAGTTAAATTTATGAAGAATGAGTACACTTTGAAAAGGGTTTACAAATATGACCAGGTTTTATTTATTTATCTTTTTCATTAAATTAATTTGGGCCTTCAAAGAACATACACTGGATAGATTTCTTTGTGTGATTACAACTAGTTGCAGTCCTACTGAGGAAATGGTTGCATTCCTATAGGGAAAATATTAATAGTTATATTAATATTAACAGCTAAAATTAAAAATCGCCGTTTTTTGTGCTTGTGTCTGTACTACTGTGATATTTCCTGCATGTGGTAGCAGCAAATTAATCAACCATGCATGCTTGTACGCACAACTGATTAAACTGTCCTCCTCCAAAGGCTGCTCATAGGGTCCTATACAATCTTGCACCAGTTGTGGGCCCACCTTATGAGAGGAGGCCCTTTAAATGGCTAAATATTCTGTGTTTTTCGTTCACTTACAGGTACTGACAGCCCCTCAGACTTTGTCTTGTAATGAGCAGCCTAACAACTTTGCTGTTCAATTGCAACGTGATGTAATTATAGCCTTGTTGCCGATGAGCACATACACGATGCAAATTACTCATTAATCGGCCAACTATACGTGTGTGTGTGTGTGTCAGTGCATGCATGGCATTGTGGGTTATGGCTGCAACTTCAGTGCAGTTTTAGATTCTACTACAAGTGCCGCATCTGATGAGATAAGAGATTAATCACTCTGCCTTAATCTCCATATAAAGGAAATGAGCCTTCTTGCAGATAAGACCATCACCTAAAGATTAATGAAATGGTGAGTAAACTCTGGTGTTACGCTCTTATAAAACACACACCACACAAAGTGCAGTGCAGTGACAGGATATGATGGATGATGACAAGCGATATCTTCACTTGATCATTTAGCGTTTACATGTACAGTGTGTTTAGTGGCTGTCATGCCTCGTGGGGGGAATTCATTATAAACCACTGTAGCTCAGCTAAACTGGCGCCCTCACACTGAGTCTTCCACATAGCGCTGAGTTTGGATGGTGAGGGGCTGCTTAATATTCACAAGCTGAGCAGGCATAAACATTCCCATCTTTAATTTAAGCCGAGGCCTCTTTATCTGTATGCTTGTGTCGTCATGGGTCAAGGAAATGTGCGAGTCGCGTGTATCGTCGGCGTAGAGTGCAATCCGTGATCAGTGGATGAGCCGTAAATGAGTGGCGGGGGGAAGACAAAGGATCATGAATCTCTACAGCACACTCTGCCTCCTGGTACATGCTGTTAAAATGTAATATATTGGATCAGTCTCATAATAAACTGAGAGTATTGCAAGCTGCTGCACATTTCCCACGGGCTCTGGTTGTTTTATAGTTTGAATTGACGTCAACATCTGTAAAAATGCACGATTGAAGTTAGTGAATAGACAGATTTTTTTTAATATCATGAATATTACCCTCTGATATTTATGGTAGCATCAACCTTGAACTTTATGGTTGCAGAAATTAGACATTTCTTTGCAAAAAAAAATATTCACACCCCTGGAACTTGTTCTCATTACGAAAAACGTATAGATTTATTTTATTGGAATTTGATGTCATACACAAATACAAAGTAGTATATGGTTGAAAAGTTGAAGTAAAATGATACATTGCTTTTTTATGCAAACAGTAATTTGAAAAGTGTGGCATAGTATTCGGCTGAGAGGTTTGTTAGAAACATTAGTGAACAAATGGCATCATGTAGACAAAGGAGCACAGCAGGCATGTCAGGGAGGAAACTGTGGAAAAAGGTTAAAGCAGACTTAGATTCCAAAACAACATCCCAAGCTTAGACTGTTTTACAGAGCACTGTTCAAACCATCATCTGAAAATAGAAAGAGTATGGCACGATTTCAAACGTACCAAATCATGACCACCCACCTAAACTGACATTCCTGGAAATTAATTTAATTAATCAGCGAAACAGACACTAGAGCTGTAGTCACTTTGGGGAACCAGCAGATATCCATATAGCTCAGGTAGGAGAATCAGTTTTATTTTTGCATTCACGTAAAGAGCACGAATACAGCTTACATTGTACATTAACATGAACACATCATTCCCATGGTGACACATATTGGTTGCAACATCATGATTAAGAGGGGTTTTAAGTTAGTGTGGACAAGGAAACTGGTCAGATTTGATGGTCAAGTAACGGAGACTGTGGGAGATAACCTGTAAGCGGTCACAGGAAACTTTAAACTGGACGGTAGGTTCCCATCCAGCAGGCCAACAGCTCCAAACATGTGGTCAGAGATGCAATGGAGTGCTTTAGATCAAAGCATACTCATGAATAAGTGAAAGCAAAGACATATGTGATTCAGGGTATGTGGCAAGACTTGAAAATTGTCTTTCACAGATGCTCTCCGTCAAGTCTAACTGAGCTTGAGCTATTTTGAAAATACGAACGGGGAAACAGTTCAAACCTCCCGGGGAATGCCCTAAAAGCCTCGTCAAGGATGAGGTATGGGTGTAAGGTGGAATGGGCGGGAGGGGTCATACCGATCTCCAGCAATCGCTATGCGAGTGATAGGGTACATCATGGACAGGGCACCATTCTATCAGAGAGAGACACACACACACACACACACTAGCTGTGTCTCAATTCGCAGGCTGCGTCCTTCGAAGGACGCATTTTAAGGCCGGTGATGTCACAACGATGCGCGGAGGCTGTCCCATTTGGCAAAAATTCTGAGGATGCTTAAAATGCAGCCTTTGAATGCGTCCTCCTTTTCCCTGAATTCTGAGGATCCATCGCTACCATCCTTAGTGGCCTCGCCTGCCATAAGATTTCCCGAGGTGCTTTGCGCGCTTTTTTAGTGATAGTGAAAGTAGTGAATTAAGTCAGTTATTTACAAGGTTTGTACACATTTAACTATTCAATTCAAATTACTAAAGTTACAAACATAAGCTTATATCAAGTCTTACAAATAAATATAACATTTTATATTTAAACATATTCGTCAATCTGCTGACAAGCGTTTTTTTTAATAACTGGTATATTATAATCATTATCAGGCCCCTGGGTGAAAATATTTGCAGGTAAATGTTACCTCTCCACTGCGCTCTCCCAGCCTGAGAAAAATTCGTCGCCGGTTTTGCTGCCGCCGAAGCCGTGTAAACCGACTCTCCTCCTCCAATAACAAGTAAATAAAAAAAATTAAAATTTCCATATCCATTTTTTTGTCGTCTGCCGCTGTTTTTCCCGGGCTTGGGGAGGTCGTGTCGCAACCAGGAAGTGCTCCAAAGGCTAGACCGTCCCATTTACCAATGGTTGAGGATCCTCCGGAGCATCCTCCGATGGCTGGGTCCTCCTAAGGCTGTGTAGGCTGGGTCCTTCGAAGGACGCAGCCTGCGAATTGAGACACAGCTACTAAGTTTAGAGAGACAAATCAAATCCTTATTATTGGACTGTTAGATGAGGTCAGAGTACCCAGAGAGAACCCAGACATGGATGGGGAGACGGTTTAAACTCATCACACAAAGACCCTGTACCTAACACTCTCCATTTTGAGAAGAGATAGTTATGCCACTGAAAACCACTAGCTGAGGTGGTAGTGGTGTTCACCATTGCATCACTTTGCACACCTAACCAGTCATCATTTTCTTTCCTCTTCACAAATATGCACCACTTAATGTTGACTGGGCCCACTAAAAGGAGAGGTTAGTGGGTAAAATTGTCCCCTCAGAGGATATTTCCAATTTCCTCCAACCAAGCATCTGCAAAGTAGAAAAAGAAGCAGCTTGGTGCTACCCCTCCAGTGGCTTGATGGCAGGGGCACACCTTTTCTAGAGGCGAGGAACCAATGAGTGGACTGGAGAGGCATTGCTGGGGTAATGGAATGCAGCCTGCTCAGTATGCTCTAAAAATGTGACCGTGGCGGTGCCAGGCAAAAAAATAAACCTGTATGATTCCTTGCAGGAAATGCTGAAAGACAGCCCCTTGTTTTGCCACTTCTACCCTTTCCTTAAACCCTCAACATGCCTGCTGGCTTTTGTTTTCTTCTTTCAGGCCTGTCAGGCAGAATAGTCACATCTGCTCCCCCCCTCTCTCCTCCGAGTCAGAGGGACACAGTTGGCAAAGCTGTCGGCTGCTGGCCAGAAATGCAAGAGTATGTACAGTTTGTACGAAGCAGTCGTCTCGAGCATGTGTCTGCGTGCCTGAGACTGTTGATAGCGACTGGTTAACCAGCACTCGTCACATGGGACATCATTAGGCTTTGCTTGGCAGAAACCTGGATGAAGATGGAAGCTGGAGGAGAGACGGAAGTTCGGGGCGATTCAGAAGAGAAGCTTGTGCTTTCAGTGTGCGGGGTTGATTATGAGAGTGAAAGTTTTGGTAGTTTAGTTTTCCTTCCTTTGCTCTGTGCTGCTCTCACACCCACACACCTTACTATTGCTCTGGTAACAGATTGCAAGCTCCTAACTATCTTCCACCGCTTATATCTAATTCTTATCAGAGCAAAATGCTGGTTTGGACCTATTGGCTGCACCTAAGGAAGACGGGAAATTAAGATATGCCTTCTTATTATATTGAGTAACAAGAAAAAGTGAGAAAAGGCTTTGATGAATTTGGAAATTAAGTCATAACCAGAAAAAAAAAACATCTGGTCGTCAGCAGGTCTTGTTAGGTACAGTTCCTCTCTTTGAAGTTTACTTATCTAGAGAGCCGATGTCGTTAATTTTAAGCTTTTAATGACTTACTTCTGTCTTCCATGTTTCAATAATTATGTAGTCAGCAACAGCAGTGAAGGTGATTTAAGTTTCTAATTTTAATCCTGTAAGTGCAGTTTAGGAACCCCAGGGCAGGGATGTTCACACTTTTTGCACAGCGGGCCAAACTCACCATATAGAAAGAACTCCAAATAAAAACACAAAATGATTTTATTGTGGATTCCTTTCCTCTTATCTGCTCAGCAAATCACCAATTATGCAGTATTTCATTGAAACAAACCAAAACAGATCTACTTATTGCAGGTCCAAAAAAAGGGCCGTTTTCTTCAACACATAAACAAATGCTTCAGCAAATAAAGGGTGCATAGTGTTGAAAACTTTTTGGGTCAAATAATTGCTGTTTTGTTGGTCTAGAATCTGTTTTTAGTCTATTCTGAGCAGAGAATACAAAAACTTTCTTCAAAAACTTTTGCAGTATTTTGTCAAGTCTAATGAATGGATGTGCCCATGTACTTGTTTTTGAGTGAATAGTTGCTGGTTGGCTGTGGCCCTGCTTACTATGACATTAATATTGAAGCAAAGGGGGAACAAAACACAACGCAGCACAACAAAAAACAAAACATGGCTAATGAAATGAAATACTTTGCATGTACCTAACACTGTAATGATCTCAGTACTTTTGCTGGGCTGATCATCCACCCTACACACCTGCCCAAATTCTGCCCAGTCCTCAATCAGCCTTCATCTGATCCACCTGTCTCCAGCTCCATTTAATCAGCCTTCTGTCCAAGCAAAAGTGCCAGAACGTCTTGTGCCACCTCGGTGAGACTATCCAGCATTCTCTATTATCTGCCTGCCTGCCTGTTTGTTGCCCGACCTGATCTGTTTTTTGTCTCTGAGTCTGCCTAACCCCTTTCAAGCTCTGTTGCCGGTCTGGACTCCCACCGATCAGCCCGTGGTCCTCTGCATCGGACTGGACTCATCCTGGACCTCTGAATCTGGACTGCCTGCCTGTTGCCCGACCCCGATCTGTTTGTGAGTAACCGCATCTGTCTAACCCCTGTGTGCCTCTGAACTCAGCCGGACTAAGGACCTGGACTGGACCCCGACCCGCTCTGGACTATCCCTCGGACCTTCTCAGGATTTCGGATTCCACCGGAACTGGACTGCCTGCCTGTTGCCCGACCCCGATCTGCTTTGTGAGTAACCGCATCTGACTAACCCCTGTGAACCTCTGAACTCAGCCGGATTAAGGACCTGGACTGGACCCCGACCCGCTCTGGATCCGTCTCTGGACCCTCTCTGGACTTCTAACCCCTCGGCTCCTTCCCCGGACCCCCGTTTCTCTGCCCCGCTTCCTCGTTACTAGCCGGCGCTCGGATTACCCGACTCTCCAGGTTAGTGCCTACTCCTCTGTCCATCAAACGCCAGCATTTCCTGGTCATTAACCAGCTGCTCTGCCTCCAGGGTTCCTGCAGACGTGAGCCGCTCGGGTTGCCGTGCGACCGCCATTAAATAAACACTTGAAAGCGTCACTGACCTTGTCTTGGTTGTTTACTGGGTCCAGTCTCCGTTCCTTACATTACGTTCTGGCCCATGGACCCAATACCAGACAGTCAGTGGCGGGCTGGCGTGGAAAGATCCATTTCCCAGCTGGAGGCTGGCGTTTCGGAGATTTTATCCCATCTTCGCAGCCAGGCTTCCTCGGCCCCGACACTTCCGCGTGCGTCAGCTTCCGCCTCCGCGTCACACACGGTGACGTCAGCGGCGCTTCCCGAGCCGCGTCTTTCCCCGCCCGAGCCCTTTAGGGGCAATCCTGATCAGTGTCGGGCTTTTCTCACGCAATGTGAGATCCATTTTGAATTACAGCCCTCTGCCTATCCCACTGACCGCTCTAAGGTTGCCTATGTTATTTCCCTGTTGGCAGGCAAGGCAAGGTTGTGGGGAACTTCTGAGTGGCAGAATGACTCCCTCATCTGCTACTCCTATCACGACTTCTCCCGCGAACTAATCAGGGTTTTCAGCCCCGTTTTACCCTGCCGGGAGGCCACCAGGGGGCTCCTGACTCTCAGGCAGGGCGAAAAGTCAGTGTCAGAATACATTATTGACTTCCACCTGTTGGCTGCAGACAGCACCTGGAATGAACACGCCCTAATGGATGTCTTCATTACAGGGTTGAACGATAAAATAAAGGATGAACTCGCTACTCGGGACTATCCCAAGTCTTTAAAGCAGCTCGAAGATCTAGCTACCAGGATAGATCTCCGTCTCATGGAACGGAGAAGGGAGCGACGTGCAACCGCCCCGTTTCGTTCTAGGGTGCCCTCATCCACTCCCACGCCTCTCCCGTCGCTCAGCAGTGCAACTGATCCTGAACCCATGCAGTTGGGCAAAACCAAGCTGACTAAGGAGGAACACCAGCGCAGGCTACGGCTAAATCTGTGCCTCTACTGCGGAGGGGAGGGTCACCGCGTCGCTAACTGTCCAGTAAAAGGTCTGGCTCAGTAGGAGGGGGGAGGACCTTTCTGAGCCGTACAAGTCTTTCTGTCTCCCCAGACCTCCTCTTACCGGCAGCTCTGAACACTTCTACCACATCTCTTAACCTGTCTGTTCTGATTGATTCAGGGGCAGACACTGAATTCATGGATGAGGGGTTTGCCAGGAGATTAAATATCAGACTCCTCCCCGGCCCATCACCCCACAGCGTCCTCGCCCTGGACGGTCACAAGCTGAGTCACTCCCACCTGATTACGGAGCCTGTTGAGCTATTGGTCGGAGGTAACCATAGAGAGAAACTCACCTTCATGATCATTGACTCCCCACAGGTTCCAGTTGTCCTGGGGGTCACCTGGCTCAAGAAGCACAATCCTCTGATCGACTGGCAGAGAGTGGAGGTAATGGGGTGGGCACCCTCTTGTTCTGAGTTCTGCTTGTTGTCTGCCCAGCCTCTTCCTGCACCAGTGAATGAGGTGGAGGAGGTTTACCCTGATCTGTCTAAAGTCCCTGCTGAATACCACGATCTAAAGGAGGTCTTCAACAAATCCAGAGCCACAGCCCTGCCTCCTCACCGCCCGTTCGACTGCTGCATTGATCTGCTGCCAGGAACAACCCCCCCCAGGGGTCGACTGTACTCCCTGTCTCTGCCGGAGTCTCAGGCCATGCAAAGGTACATCAATGACTCACTAGAGGCTGGAATAATCCGCCCATCCTCCTCTCCCGCCGGTGCGGGTTTCTTCTTTGTGGGGAAGAAGGATGGGTCCCTCAGGCCCTGCATTGATTACAGGGGGCTAAATGAAATCACAGTAAAGAACCGCTATCCAATCCCACTAATAAACACTGCCTTTGACCAGATCCGGGGGGCTAAGTTCTTCACTAAGTTGGATCCTGCGGAACGCCTACCACCTTGTCCGTATTAGGGCAGGAGACGAGTGGAAAACGGCCTTCAATACACCTTCTGGACATTACGAGTACCTGGTAATGCCCTTCGGTCTAACTAATGCCCCGGCGGTGTTTCAAAACCTCGTTAATGAGGTTCTCAGGGACATGATCGGGCACTTTGTTTTCGTGTACCTGGACGATGTCCTAATCTACTCTAAAGACATCTCTACCCACAGGAAACAGGTCCGCGCCGTACTTCTCCGCCTGCTTCAGAACCAACTTTTTGTGAAGGCAGAGAAGTGTGAATTCCACGTGACCTCCATGGCCTTCCTGGGCTTCATGGTGTCTCCTGGTCAGGTCGCCATGGATCCAGCCAAGGTCCGTGCGGTTACTGACTGGCCAGTTCCATCAGACAGGAAGCAGGTCCAGAGGTTCCTGGGGTTTGCAAACTTCTACCGGCGTTTTATCCGTGGGTACAGCCAGGTGTCAGGTCCCCTGCATGCCTTGACCTCCAGTAAAGTTAAGTTTCACTGGAGTGAACAGGCAGATGAAGCATTCAGAACACTAAAGTCCCTGTTTACGTCAGCACCAGTCCTGGTCTCTCCTGACCCAGAGAGACAGTTCATTGTGGAGGTGGATGCTTCAGGCTCAGGGGTCGGGGCCATCCTCAGCCAGAGGGCCAGCGACGGCCGAGTTCACCCCTGTGCTTTCTTTTCCAGGAAGCTGACCAGTTCAGAACGCAACTATGATGTAGGCAACCGGGAGCTGTTGGCGGTCAAGCTGGCCTTGGAGGAGTGGAGACACTGGCTGGAGGGATCCAAGCTCCCCTTCCTAGTGTGGACTGACCACAGAAACTTGGAGTACCTCAAGACAGCCAAGAGATTAAACCCCAGGCAAGCCAGGTGGGCTCTGTTCTTTGGACGTTTCAGCTTCTCCCTGTCTTACAGGCCAGGGTCCAAAAACACTAAACCAGATGCCCTGTCCCGGATGTTTGAAGCTGGGGAGAAGGACCCCAATGAGGAACAGGGGTACATCCTGCCTGAAAGCGTCAGATGCTCTGTCACTAGGCTTGCTCTGGAGGAAGAGGTAAGAAGGTTCCAGGACAGAGCGCTAATCCCCAAAGCCTGTCCCAATAACAAACTGTACGTCCCAGAACCCCTAATTAAGAAGGTCCTGGATTTCTGCCACTGCTCCCGTCTGTTCTGCCACCCAGGAGTCACAAAGTCCATCAAAATCATCCGGTCCCAGTTCTGGTGGCCCACCTTGATAGCGGACGTCAAGGAGTTTGTTGCGGCCTGCGTACAGTGTAACCAGGCCAAGGTCTCCCGGCGGCCCCCCTCTGGCCTTCTCCGCCCTCTCCCTGTGCCTTCCCGACCCTGGTCCAGCCTAGCCATGGACTTCATCACTGGCCTCCCAGTTTCCGAGGGTCACTCAGTCATTCTTACAATCGTGGACCGATTTTCGAAGATGGTCCACTTGGTTCCCCTTCCCAAACTCCCATCAGCCAAGGAGATGGGTAATATTCTGGCCAGAGAGGTTTTCCGTCTGCACGGCCTGCCGGCTGACATAGTTTCTGACAGGGGTCCCCAGTTCGTGTCACGTTACTGGCAGGAGTTTTGCTCCATGCTGGGGATCTCTGTCAGCCTCTCATCTGGGTTTCACCCTCAGACCGATGGTCAGTCAGAGAGGGTTAACCAGGAGGTGGAAACCAAACTCCGCCTCCTTTGCGAGTCTGATTCCACCAAGTGGGCACAGAACCTTTCCTGGGTGGAACATGCCATCAACGCCACGCCTTCCAGTTCTACCGGCCTCTCCCCCTTCTATGTGGTATATGGGTTCCAGCCACCAGTGTTTACCATTGAGGAGAGGGAGTCAAGGGTTCCATCAGCCCACCTGTCTGCCTTGAGGTGCCATCGTGCTTGGAGAAGGGCAAGAAGAGCGATCCTCAACGCAACCCAGGCACAGGCCCGAGCGGCCAACCGTCGGCGGGTCCCAGCCCCGTGTTACCAGCCTGGTGAGAGGGTTTGGCTCTCCACTAAGGACCTGCCCTTGAAGGTAGACAGCAGGAAGCTGGCACCTCGCTTTATCGGGCCCTTCCCTATCTCAAAGGTGGTGAACCCGGTGGCCGTCCGTCTCCGCCTGCCTCAGGCCATGAAGATACACCCCACGTTTCACGTCTCTCGAGTTAGGCCGGCTAAGGTCTCAAGGTTCGTGCCCACCTCCAGACCCCCTCCTGCCACCCGTCTGATCGATGGAGGACCCGCATACACAGTGAGGCGCATCCTGAGATCCAGGAGGTGGGGCAGGGGCATCCAGTACCTTGTTGACTGGGAGGGTTATGGGCCGGAGGAACGGTCCTGGATCCCTTCCCGCTTTGTCCTGGACAAGTCCCTCATCCGGGAGTTCCACAAGGCCCGGCCCGACCAGCCCAGGAGGGCGTCTGGAATCCGCCCTTGAGGGGGGGGGGGGGTTCTGTAATGATCTCAGTACTTTTGCTGGGCTGATCATCCACCCTACACACCTGCCCAAATTCTGCCCAGTCCTCAATCAGCCTTCATCTGATCCACCTGTCTCCAGCTCCATTTAATCAGCCTTCTGTCCAAGCAAAAGTGCCAGAACGTCTTGTGCCACCTCGGTGAGACTATCCAGCATTCTCTATTATCTGCCTGCCTGTGTTTGTTGCCCGACCTGATCTGTTTTTTGTCTCTGAGTCTGCCTAACCCCTTTCAAGCTCTGTTGCCGGTCTGGACTCCCACCGATCAGCCCGTGGTCCTCTGCATCGGACTGGACTCATCCTGGACCTCTGAATCTGGACTGCCTGCCTGTTGCCCGACCCCGATCTGTTTGTGAGTAACCGCATCTGTCTAACCCCTGTGTGCCTCTGAACTCAGCCGGACTAAGGACCTGGACTGGACCCCGACCCGCTCTGGACTATCCCTCGGACCTTCTCAGGATTTCGGATTCCACCGGAACTGGACTGCCTGCCTGTTGCCCGACCCCGATCTGTTTGTGAGTAACCGCATCTGACTAACCCCTGTGAACCTCTGAACTCAGCCGGATTAAGGACCTGGACTGGACCCCGACCCGCTCTGGATCCGTCTCTGGACCCTCTCTGGACTTCTAACCCCTCGGCTCCTTCCCCGGACCCCGGTTTCTCTGCCCCGCTTCCTCGTTACTAGCCGGCGCTCGGATTACCCGACTCTCCAGGTTAGTGCCTACTCCTCTGTCCATCAAACGCCAGCATTTCCTGGTCATTAACCAGCTGCTCTGCCTCCAGGGTTCCTGCAGACGTGAGCTGCTCGGGTTGCCGTGCGACCGCCATTAAATAAACACTTGAAAGCGTCACTGACCTTGTCTTGGTTGTTTACTGGGTCCAGTCTCCGTTCCTTACAAACACTCTCCATTTGAGAAGAGATAGTTATGCCACTGAAAACCACTAGTTTACCAAGATAGAGGACGACCCAACCTATGAAAAGGAGCAGATTAGGATTCAGAAATAACTCAGGAACCACAAAGGATCAAGCCTGGCATAACATGCAAACTGATAGAATACCAGTTTTCCAGGGTTTACACTAACACTGGTTCTGCTCCTCTTTTCATAATCTTAAAGTTGACTGAAATTTGCTACTCATATAGACAAACCAAAGTTCCTTTTGAGAGAACGTTTAAGGTCAAATACAACAAAAGATGAGCTATTTGGCCATGATGAGAGGACTTGTCAGTCGGTATTCCTGATGTCAAGCATGGTGTTGGTAGCGTCATGCTATGAGACTGATTTTGCCATTGGCATCAGTGCATTACAACAACTGGATGAAATAATGAAGGCACTCCATGACTTAAAGCTGCACACAATCAGAGGTTCAAACGGGAGAACAATCCCAAAATTTCACATCAGAATTCTTTTGAAATAGGATAAGAGCAAGCAATATTAAAATCACTATAGGAAAATGTTATATGATATATGAAAATAAGAATGACACAAGAGGTATTTGGGACATATTAAACTTTATAGCCAGAATATTTTAGTGATAACCTTGGGAGTAATTATGATATGAACAAGGTAGTTAGTATGAATGATTTTTTTGTGAATGTGGGACCAGAACTGGCAGCAACTTCCGGACCTGGTTTTTTTATCACACAGCACAGATTATGTTTAAAGCTAACAAGCATTTACAGCCATTTAACATCCAAAGCCATTTTTGCCTGAGAGATGGGACTTCAAAATGCACTTAGTGTGCTGTGGAATGGACTGGAGGAGGAAATCAGGCAGTGTCCAAATATACATGTCTTTAAATGGTCTTCAACAAGTACAAAAATGGCAGTGATGTCTATCCACTATTATATATATATATATATATATATATATATATATATATATATATATATATATATATATATATATTAGGGCTGGGCAACGATTAAAATATTTAATCGCGATTAATCGCCCTGATTAATCGCGATTAATCGCATTGTATTTACAAACTCCAAGAATTAATTCAAAAGTAGTGTAAAGAGCACTTTTATTTTAATGTTCTGCTGCCATATGAACCAAAGTGTTGTAACATTTGTAGCACTTATTTTATACTGGATATTTTCAACCCATCTATTGAATTTAGTGCACTAGTTGATCTTTTCTTCATAAGAGAACAGCAAGCACTGCAGCCAAAATATGGCCTTTTTTGACCTGCTGTATATTAGCCAGTCCCTAAGCTTGATGTATCATGAAACTGTTGACCTTTTGGGTTTTGTGGTTTTTATTTTATTATTACAATTAAATAATAATAATAATAATAATGTTATGTTCAGTGTTTTTTCGCTAATCCACCTCTTATATATTTCAATATATTTCTTATGTAATTTTGTCTGTGTTGTGTGCACCTGCCTGTTGCTTTAATCCTATACATTTCCCCGTCGTGGGATAAAAAAAGGATTAGCTAATGTTATCTTATCTTAAATAACACTTTTTAATATATGTACTGGGTTCTTTCAAGGTCTTAATTACATGTTATGTGTGGGCTCCAGTAACATCCATCCATCCATCCATCCATCCATCCATCCATCCATCCATCCATCCACTGATCTACCTGGATGTTCCCTGGAGGACTGAAACGCCTCAGTCAGAGACGTCAGTCTGTGGGTCTGTCGGGGCAATGAGAGAAGTTTCGTCTCCTCTCTCCGTTTCTGGGGCTCGACGTTTTCATGTTTTTTCACGTGCTTAGATAAATTTGCTGTGTTTCCACTGAAATGAACCGGCTTTTTACAAAACATACAGCTTGATTTCATTTACGGTATTAAAATAAAGCCAAACGGTGCTACATCCTCTGTTCATGTTTTTCCGCTGCTGCGGTCTCTCTCCGCTGTTTGTGTGTTAAGTTTGTGTGAGAGCTGAGTGGGCGGGCCAGGCTGAGCCTGCGTGCTGATTGGCTGGCGCCGCTGAGCCATGTACGAGAGGGGAGGGGGAGCAGGAGAGTGCTGCTGCAGTCAGCGCGCCTGCTGACTGACACTGACTGAAAGCATTTGAGCAACATGCGTTAATGCGCGATAAAATAAATATCGCCGTTAATAGTCTAATGAATTAACGCGAAATTAACGCGTTAACTTGCCCAGCCCTAATATATATATATATATATATATATATATATATATATGACTGACGGTTGGTGTGCAGGAAAAAAACATATCAAATGACCTTCATCAGCTCTGCTTAGAGGATGTGTAAAATATCCAGCCAGTACTAAGCTATACACGTTTTGATGGCAACAAAAAGCACGGGGTCAAGTTTCAGCTGGCTCAGGCACCACACTAAATCTAGACTTTGAAATACTTCTATTAGTTTATAAATCACTGAGTGGCTTAACACAAATACATTAAAGACCTGTTGTTGCTGCGTTTACCCCCCAGATCCCTCAGATCGTCTGGTTCTGGTCTACTCTGCATACCCAGAACCAGAACCAAACATAGAGAAACTGCATTCAGCTTCTGTCTTTCACAAATCTGCAACAAACCTCCAGAAAACTGCAAATTAGCCAAAACACTGAGTTCCTTCAAATCAAGACTGGGAACCCACCTTTTTATATTTGCTTTTGACCCATAATAACTGGAACATATTTCAGTTTGGTGCATCCTTTTTCTGTACCTTAGTCATTGGAGGTCGGTTGCTGTTCCTCCACAGTGCATCACAAAAATGGTCTGTTCTCCAGTAGTCAACACGGTTGATGGAGAGGTGATGTTTGACAGATGCTTGATGAAAAATATCCTAACTGTCAAGTGTGGAATGATTGAGTAAATGGTCAGTCTATGTCAGTGTTGTCAGGTCCACGGACCAATAATGAAGAAACTGGGCGAAGAGTCAGTTATTATTTACATCCCCACTGACACACAGTGTCTTGCAAAGTATTCATACTACTTGAACCTTTTTGTTTTCTTTTTTATCCAGTCTTTTGACAACCTGCCCCACACTCAGCAGTACAGAAATGTGAATTGGAAGGAAAGTGTTACATAGTTTTCAAAACTGAAAGGTGACATCCCTAAATAAAATGGGTAAAATGGGTAACCAAGGGTACGCACACCCTGGGACTGCTACTGACAGAGGTAGGTCGTTAGTGGGGCGCATGGCAAGCTGCCCCCACGAGAGGCACAGAGTGCACAGCAACTGAATTCAAAAGTCTTCTGGTTCCATTCAAAAGCCCAAACTCTGGAACTCTCTGGTACCAGACATCAGTGACATTAACGTTCTTCCTCTATTACGATCCAGACGTAAACCCCGCCTGTTTAAGACTGCTTAATATTTGTTATTAGATTTTTCTTTTCTGTTGGTTTTATTGTTGGGTTATTTTCTTTTTTTTTTTTGTACAACGGCCTTGAGTGTTGTAAATTAAATGTATTATTATTATTATTATTATTATTATTATTATTATTATTATTATTATTATTATTATTATTAGAGAGTCTTCTTGTATTAATAACATCATACCAGTTTTTAATAAATCCAGTCTGGCCTGGATGTGGGGGCCAACAGGAGCCAAATTTTTTTATAGGATTCTGCAGGGAAGCCGGTCAGGTCTCACAGCTTTACTATTAGGAACACTTTTAACCCCTTCATGAAATTCACTTTCTACTTAAAGTTACTCCAGCACCTTTTTCCTTTCTTCGTTTAAATTAGGAAGAGTCATGTCATTTAAAATGTACCTATGTCAGAATCAGAGGGATTAATATTATTTGAGTATATTTGTAAAAATGTCTAAAAATTGTATTAATGTATTTGGGATCATCAGTTGGTAAACAAACACCTTTTTCAACTGATTTGAAAGACATTTGCTAGATTTATTGCTAAGATCAAAGCTCTCCAACTGCAATCTTTGTATTTGAAATTGTAGTCTTGCCTCTAGTATTTTATTAAGCTCTTATTTAAGTTTTCTTATTTCATTTAAGGGATTTTCTTCTCTGGATGAAGCTGTCTCTAATTCTTTTATTTTCTGTTCTAGTTCCACTCCAGCTGCTTTTTTTTCCTTCTTATTTGGTGAGTAAGAAATTATTTTTGCTGCGCATCACAACTTTTTTCTGCCTCCCAGAGGACACCAGAAGAGATATTAGGCTGATCGTTAACTTAAAAAAAAAAAAAAAATCTGTCCACTCCCTCTCAAAGAACCCTGTAAAATCCTCTTCTTCAAGTAACGATGTGTTAAACCTTTAAAGTTTCACGGGTTGTGTTCGTGCTCTCATGAGTAGTGGCCAGGTGAGAAAAAGGTAAACCTCTTATCTGATGGGTGACAAGCGCTAAGCATCACATGGACCAAAATCTTTCATATTCTGCTTTAATGTAATAACTGGCTGAACATTACAAAGTGCAGTTGATCTGCTGAGCCTGTCTAGCTGTTTTCAGAGTGAGGTTAAAATCTCATTCCACCTCAAGTGCTGTACCAGTCTGAGTTGAAAGGGCAGAAAAGGGATTGTGATAAAAGCTGGAATCATCCACATTAGTACCACCTATGCTAGCATTGCACCAGTCTTTGCTGTTTACGTTTATGCTAATAACGACATATGTCCCTCTGGATCAGAAATGCTGTCTTTACTTGTAAAATTATAAAATTCCAATAAACTCTTAAAGTTTGGCTTTATAATGTAACAACATGTTTAAAGTAGTATAAGGGTTGGAAAGTCAATGAGTCAAAGCTAAAGCTGACACAGGTACTGTTTTTCAAATTAAACGTCTGATTCACCGCCAATGCTGGCATTAACACAAAGGATATATATATATATATATATATATATATATATATATATATATATATATATATATATATATATATGTATAAAACGTGTTTACTCTTTCTTCTGTGTACACTAGTTACTCAATACATAACATACTTTATTCCAGAGAAGAAAATTACTTTTATGGGAAAAACAATTAAAAACAATTAACAATTAAAATTAAAAACAATTAAACCATTTGCTGAAAGGTGGAAACACCAGCCTGATTAAATAAGGGAAGATACTTGGTATGGAATGAATTATTTCTGCTGCACCTGCAGGAAAACTTTTTTCAGCAGCCAAGCGGCCTGCCCTGCCAGGTGACGTGCAGTCAGGGCAGACAGGTGAGTCACTGCCTCATCTGTCATTATGATGAGTCAAATACCAGCAACGATAAGAGAAAATCCATTTTTCCACTCAGCTGTTCTATAAATTGGTTTTCTGTATGATTTCAACACTTCTATGCTCAAAATCGCTGAATGTACACTTTGCCTGTTTAAATACACGGGAGAAGGATGAGGCGAGGCGGTGAAGGTGCTGTGCCGCATCCCTGATGGCGCTGTGTCGCGCACACTGACTGATGCAGGCAGTTTAGTCTTTCTGATTTATAAATATGAAAACGCACTGTGTGGGGCAAAAAGTAGCATTCCACACTGATAGGAGGCAGTGCTGAGCCTTAGAGGAACAATGAGTAACAGGTGAAAGTCACTGCGGGTTCTTCTTCTAAGCAGAGGGCCGGGGGGGGCGGGTGCATGTGGTTCTGACAAGTCTGCAATGGTACACTTCTTTAGATTTATTCAGGCACAATGGAAGATTGCGTCTCAAAACTAAACAATTTTTTAAAAAGGATTTTCAGTCGAAAAAGGAGGTATGAGAGAGAGGAAGGCCAGCTCTGGAGCTGACAGATCTGCATTGAACAGGTGGGAGAATGTTGACCGGCTCTTTTCAACCGGAGTGCCACACCCAAAAACACTGGCCGTGTGGTTGTGCTACGAGACGCCACCATCACTGCTTTTCATAGCTTTTAACTATAAATGATGACAAGGTCTGGACTAATGCAGGATATTGTGACACAATTTACCAACGAGTCTCAGCAACATGAAGAATCAGCTACTCGCGTCCAATGCCAGATTATCCTGCCTTTTGTTAAAAGACAGCAATAAATTCATGATTTCGTGGTTGTACTAAGATCATAGTTTAAAATTAGTCCAACTAAATCCATGCTAAAGAAACAGTTTAAAAGGTTTTGGGTTTGATATTTAATCGGAGCGAGATGTATTTTCTCCGGGAAAAGCAGCGTTTCAGCAAGCAAGCTAGAAAAGCGGCCCATGTTCAATCTAAATGTGTTCTACACGCTTCCACCTTGGGAAACATTCTTCTATGTGAGTAATACTTTACTCAGAAAGCACCTGAATATGTTTTGAAACAATTTTGGGTAAAGAATAGGAAAAATGTCTCACCGATATATTTATGTTGAAGCTAAGCTAAGCTAGCTGAGTGTGGAACATGCTGGTGATATTCAGACACGGGTATTGGTCAGTAATTAATTTTTTTCTTCTGTATATTTTAGTTGCAATAAAACCACATTTATGAATACAGGTTCTTGAGGAAACTCCAGAAAGGCTAGCCTTGTGTAGAAAACTTTTTTCATATTGTTCGCAGGCTATCTAGCTTCACGTAGTCAGGTGTCATTGAAAAGGTTTGGAGCTCCTCGGATTGACTTGGCATTGAACGAGTTGCAGAGAATGAACATCAGCGTCCACAACGCGAAGGTGAGGGAGAACCGGGAGGTTTTAAAAGACTTGATTAACGCAACCTGCTTTTATGGTCTTTGTATACAAATAAAGGTAAGATCAGAAATGATTTTCAATTTTAATAAAAAAAAAAGATCAGACAAAATAGGATTTTAATTGAATAAATCTAAAAAACAAAAATCTAATTTGACCTCATTATAAATATTATTTTGTTGTTCATGCTGTCGTATTGCTGAACACCAGTGATTTATGCATAAATGACAGCTTTTAAAACGACTACCGTATTTTCTGTACTATAAGCCGCACTTTTTTTCATAGTTTGGCTGATCCTGCGACTTATATTCAGGTGCGACTTATATATCAAATTTAAATGGTGATTCATCTTGACCAGCATGAATCAAGGAGTAAACATTACTGTCTATAGTATATATATTCATCGTGTCATGATGGAGGAAAAAAGCTTAGCGAAACGAGAAGTATTCATCCGGTCCTGTCGCTGTGCCGACGTAGCAGAAGAGCTGATCATTTGGTTCCAATCATGCAAAACAAACCTACCACCAAGCAGAGCTTCTCAACAAAATCAGAGACATTCGTTAGAGAAACCTGGTCACCTTAACTTAAAAATGTATTGAAACATTAACTTATAGACAACAAAGACTGACAGAGCCCTGTTATTGGGCTGTCTGTGAAGCTAATAACAGCTAGCACTAGCTTAAAGGTCTGTTTGCATATAGTATAGTCCGGTGCGACTTATATGTGTTTATTTTCCTCGTTATGACGCATTTTTGACTGATGCGACTTATTTTCCAGAGCGACGTATTGTCCGGAAAATACGGTAAATGTTTAAATTAAGGTCAAAGTTTTAAAAGAAGCTTCCATTTTAGGTTTGTATTTGTGCCCTTTGTGCCTCCATGGTCATGAACCTCACCGTACGCCAATGCCGCCTGCAGCGCTGGATGGTGGACCAGAGGGAATGGAGGCATACAGGAAGAGACAAGGACAAAAGCAGCTATATAAAAAGAAGCCATGTATGTAAAAGAGAGAAACTGTGGGTTTACCCTCTTTGTAGTTTGTAATAAAGCACACTGAGCTCCACAAAGCTCCTCTGCTCTCCCGCTCACTCTCTTCTCGGCTTGGAATCGGCGGTATTCAGACTCGGGGACCGCAGCAAGCTTCGAGGGCCGTCTTTCATCCCTTGCACATGAGAAGGAATGAGGCTTTGTATTATAGTGGCGCAGCTTAGAAGAATATTACTTAAGCCCACGCACGCAGACAATGCCTGACCATAAATAAATAATACCCATCTCACCATACAGCGCAGCGTTAAGAAGTACAGGAGGAAGACACTGAGAACCACGGAAAGGGGGTGTGAATAAATGGAGGGGGAGTCAGGCTGGAGAAGACAGATATATGCAAGCAGGAAGAGACGAAGGGAGGGAGGAAATTAAAAGCCAAGGCCGAAGACAACTTAATGACATTCTGTCTCCCTCTCTTCCCCCCCTCCCATCCAATCTTCTCCCATTCCCCTCAAATCCTCCTCCTTGTTTCAGACTATATATTCTCCTCATTTGGCTGCATATTTGTCCAAACTCTCCTGAGTCTGAGCTTATTGTCCAACACTGAGATGGAGCAAACATTCCATTATGTTTGTCATTATATTTGGGCATTGTTTTAGATGCTTGCACTAATTAAATGCTTAATAATTAATGCCCCTTTTTTAAGTTTGCAGCTCTGCTCAGCTTCACATTTAGAGATTCCCATCATACTGGAAGAAAGCCAGCGGAAAATCAATTGTTTACAACTCATGTAAAAGCCTGTCGAGGTAATGTCAACTTAGCCATCTGGAGCTGTAATACAGTAGGGAACTGTTGGAAAAACAAGCATTGCTAGCAAAGCGTGCCCCAGAACATTCTAGATTTACTTTCCTTCAAATGTTCTGTGAGTAACATATTTAATAATACTAATATATAGTTAGGTCACGTGTGTTACCATGTACCAGGAAGTAAAGCCAAACTCATAGAGAGGTTATTAAAGAGAACGGATGAACGTTATATAAAAAGATAGATGCATCACTCTGGTGAGAAATTAAAACGTGTGTACATTCAGGAAAGAGATGAGGTTACATCTTTAACAGATTGCAAGTCCATCACAGGCTATCAAGACTGAAACCTTAAATTAGAGGATTGATCCATCTTCTATACCTGCCAAATCTTTGCAGATTCATGAAGGGGTTGCTGCCTTGTCGCAATGTGTATTCAATACACAGCCTGTCAGCCTGGGCAGGTTTAGACTCTCTGGTCTAAAGGTTACAGGACCAATCACGGCGCGGGAGGTGGGAGTTTATGATGCATCACTTCTTAGCGCCAGAATTACCCAAAAGGCAGCAGCGCTTTTCGGTAACCATAACAGTCCAGATGGCGGCCGCAACATAGCAGTGTTTTAATGACACCCTTTACTATGTCCTGAATGAGCTGGATATATCTTTAAAACCTCAATAACTGGCTGCTCTAAAGGCTAAAACAGAGCATGTCTCTTGGTGTTTGCATCACATCAGTAGTTATTTGATTGGCTCTAGCTTGTTACCGCTGACCCTGTTAGTCTCACCCTGCTGGCCACGCCTTTGAAATCAGGCTATACCCGTGGCGTAAGTCAGTCTGGCTGACCAGGCTACCTGTCTCCAGCAGTAGGCTTATAACTCATTAAATAGAGTTAAAGGTGGCTGCTCACCTAACTAACTAGTTACTTTTACTCAAGGTGCTGTAATTAAGTACAATTTAGCTTTACTTTGTACTTTTTTTAAATAGTTCACAAAAGCGTTTTGACCGTACGTAACATAAGGCTAAAAAATAGTGTCATTAGTGCAAACCAATTCAATTCAATTTTATTTATATAGTGCCAATTCACGAAACATGTCATTTCAAGGCACTTTCCAAAGTCAAATTCAATCAGATTATACAGATTGGGTCAGATTATACAGATTGCTCAAAAATTATTTCCTATCTAAGGAAACCCAGTTGATTGCATCAACTGCTAACCAGGTAACATCTAATTACTGCGTGTAGGAGTCAGTAAGTGGACATTATCTGGTTTATGTTCAAGACTAAGACAATAAAAACATGCTAAATAATATTTGAACAATTAATGTAAATGATATTGATTTTATCTGGTTCTTGTGATTATACCAGTAGTGGTATATCTACTGGTGCATCTTGTTTAATCTATGCCATTAGGTTTGAGGTCAACCCAGTAACAGCTATGTGTATCTATTACAGCAGCAGGCACATATACTGTAAAACAGCAATAAATTACTTATTTGTTATTTGTGAATGGTAGATATATGCTCTTGAATTAAACATGGTGTCCATTTACCTTTTTTTCTTTTACTTCTTTACTTTTTTTAAAAAACGAACAAAGTGATACAGTTGCCTATGTGATGCCTTGCTGAAGTCTGGTAAATATATTAAAGTCACTCAGCTTTGATACGTTTCTAATTTAGATATGTTAGCAAGTAGAATGTATTTAGTTTTCCAATAAGCTTGCTATGATGTCACATCCTTCTACTTACAAGTAAGTGAACTGTTACCAATAATAACTTCACAAAACCTCACTTGAAAAAACAATTAAACCCAAGAGCTATCCATTTTAAACTTTTCTTAAACCTGAGTGCATCTTGGACCTGTCCAGGGTTTACCCACTGATTGATGAGATAAACTGAACTGAAGGGTCAGGTATGCGGTTCTTTGCAATGGAAGTGTGGTGTATTGTTCCTACCCTTCTGATAGGTGAACACTAGCCACAGGTGGTTTACATCCACACCAATAAGCGAGGAGCATTTAAGGCCACTGGAGACGAATGGAAGACATCAGAGCACTAGCTCTTTCTGAGCGGTACATGGACAGATCCTAGCCTCCTTGTTCTTAGTATCAAGTTCTCCCTGTATGTTCTTCCCTCAGGTACCACCTCATTGAAGCCTGGTTCTCAGAGACTCCTCCTTAAGATCATCACCTAAGAAGATCTCAAGTTCCGCCAGGTGAGGGGCCCATCCCCCCTGGTGCATTGGAGGCCCTCGGGTTCGGGGCGGATTCCCGGGTGGATGCCGGCTCATTCCTGGCGGCTGCTTCGCAGGGCCTGGCCCCCCAGAGCTTGGTCGGGGCTCCCACCAGGGGGCGGGGCGCCAGAGGCCTCGGGGCCCTGGGGCCCATGGCCGGTGGGACTTCAGCATAGCTGGCTACCGGCGGAGCCCACGGGCTCGCCCCCACCGCCCTTGGGGGCTTCGGCATTGCGGTGGCTGGGGGATTTCCTTGGGGTCGTCTCTCCTCATACCTTCATGGGGGGGGGGGGGGGGGGGGGGCAGATTTCCTGTGTTGGCCCCTTTTGGGCACCCTGATTTGGGGGTCTGGGGTTATGGGTCCCCTGGCACCTGCTTCGGTGCTCGGGGGAGGCGGGCCTTTGGTTCTTCACAACCACTATTGAGCATTTTTATTCACATACACAAGTGCACTCTCACAAACACCCACAGGTGTTGGATTCCAGGTACCAAGTGTTCACTTCTATACAGAAAGCCCGTCATTTATTTATTTATTTTACTTTCTTTTCTCAGGTATCACATTATACTTGTCAGATTAAATAATAATACATATGATTTAGCAATGGTATCAAGGTGTTACTCTATTGTATCTGTTATACTATGTCTGTTGGTTGTGCTGTTCTTTTTACATCTCTCTTTCCAGGTGATGAAGCAGACGAAAGACGTTTGATCATTCTTTTCCTTTTATCTCTTCTTTCTTTCACCTCTAGTCTTTCTTTTCTTTTCTCTTCTTGTTCTTCCTTTACTCTCCTACTTTCCCACTGTAGTGTCCACATAATTTGAAATACTTCCCGCAGGAATCACAAAAAAGAAAGAAAAAAAAAAAGAAAAAAGATCATCACCTCCGCTGTCTGTCCCAAATCCCAAGAGGCTTACTGGCACTCCAGTCTGCTGGTGTCCTCTGCCTTATCTCCACCAGGCCTGTCCACCTTAAGACGTGAGAAAACCATTTGTCTCCAGGTGCACTTCCACCAGCACCGACGGCTATCTGTCAGTCACCTCCAATCCACCACTTCTCACCTCTGCTGCTGCTATCTGCCTTCCTACTTGTTGTCGCCCATTATCCAGTCCTTGAACAAACTTTTTAGTCTACACTGCAGCTTCCGTGTTTGTTGCTCCTGGGTCAATCATGAAAAGTGTAGACATGACATTACGTTGGTGGGGGTGAATGGATTAATGATCCACATGAACAAATACAGAGCCATGTGTTCTGCTCAGGTCCAAACTAGAAGAAAATAGTTTTTAAGAAAATCATAAACTCTCTATGAGTCTCGCAAGGGCACGGGATCTTACAATACATTATGGGCTACAAGTGCCAATTTCCTTGGCAGCAGCTTTTTTTTTTTTTACAATGCTGTTTTGGATGCCTTGCTGTGTGAGACAGGGAGACGCAAAGTGCTTGAAAATGGAAAGTAAAAGAGAAAGACAAGGGACTGTACTGAAACAAGCTAAACCCTGTTCTGAAAGTTTCTCTAAATAATCTCTAGGATCGGTGGGAATTATCCATTTGAGCATGATAACTGGACAAAGGATTTACATGACCTGTCGCCATTCTCAGAAGCTGAGCTTGTTTTCATACCGGCAAGTAATTCAGAAATCTAAAGTCTTGAAGGCCTCATGGACATAGTAACTTTGGATGGGTCCAGGATCTCCGAAATTATTGCCGTAAAGAGAAAACTCGTCATTTCAGAAGTCCGTAAATAACACACCTTCACCTCACAGTTTTCCTCCTCAGCTCCGGTGTCTGCAGAGCAAATTAGTTATTTTAACCGTGGCATCCACTCTGCATTTATGATGGAAATATTTAGTGGCTTATCAGTTCACTGATTTATGAACCGGGGAATTTCCACAATCCATAATACAGTATGTCTAGCTCTCTCCCTCATCATACATGGTCGGACTCAGTTTGTAATGTGTTCACATATCAACACAAATTTACTCCTGCTGATAAAAGAGAAATAATTAAATGAAATGTTTCACCCTATCAATAACCATTAATTAACACTGTGAACAACATAAACATCACTCCCATTTTACCCTGATCACTTTTAACAAAAGCACTAAGTTATTTCGTGAACAAATAGCTGTTATATGGCTGTTGTCCTCTCTTTTTTTCTTTTTCTGTGCTAATCGCAAATCTATTTATGCTCAGGTTTTGCACTCCAAATGGTAGAGGGAGGTTCCATTAGAAGCCTGGGTTATTCTGAATGCAAGTGGCAAGGTTGCTTCTGTCCTTTGTACTTGCATGGCTAGTGTAACTGGGACCTGTTCACATGTTGCAGCAGTGCTCTTTAAAGATGCATGGTGCAAGTTTTGAAGTTAAATATTTATTTTTTTTACAGTTGCCCAACGCGTAAAATGAGGTATCCTCTATTTACCACAGTTGCCTCTATAGGCTGGATTATTCAGTGTATGAGTGATTCGGGCTGAATCCTCTGGGTGTGCGCGTGGGTGTGATGTGCTGCACTCTCTGCTGTAATCGACACAGAGAGATCGTAGCGAGAGAATAATATCAAATTTTATAGCTTTCTTACCTCAGAAGACATTACAACTAAAAGAAAAGACCTGTGCAGTCGCAGCGGCAGATGCTTTTCCTCTTCTCCAATGCAGGTGCTCAACACTGGTGTCATTTCAGCTTGTTGCCAGAGGGGGCAGACATCTGCAAAAATTTTGGAGTTTATGCCGTGCTCCTTTAAGACTGAGGTAGCCGTGGTAATGAAAGGTTCAAAAACATGCACCGATGAGGATGCATGCTGGATGTTGAGTTGAAGACTGAAGAAGGTCCAACGAGCTCCTGTACACACCATTGGCTTTACTCCTCTGTTCATCAAATTGGCAAAGTCTTCTGCACAGCTTTTTAATCTGTCTGAAACTGAATGTGTTTTTTAGCAGCCCTTTTTTGTCTTCACATTTATCTTGGTTTGCGTATAGTATAATGTCCTTACCCCATTAACAGTGATATTGATCTGGGTCTGTATTTTTCTTTGGATTCTCATTTGCAATGTTATCTGTTTGCACACAGTCTTTTGTTGTTGGCGCCTTATGTTCACTGTTAATGCAACTTTTGAAGTTTGATTGCACTGCACAAGAATTGTAACAAAGACTTTAAAACAAGAAGTGGTCAGACATTGCATAACTAGATATCATGGTCTAATTAAAGTCGTTTGAATATTCTTTGATATATACCTACTGAACTAAAATATTACAGACAGAGTCTCATCAACTTTCTCTGTAAAGTGTAGCCATGGTGTTTTGTACCCTATAAGCAAGTAACAGATTAAATTTCCCTGTATCTGACACAGCAGCAAAATGTTAAAAGTATATAGAAATAATAAAAGGAGGATTAAAAGTTTTTTTATATTCAAAAAACATAATTCAGATAAAAAAAAAAACATGTTGCATACATCTGATGTAGGAAATGCAGATGTAGGGGGAGCAGCACTGCTAACTGCTGGCTCACTCTTCCATTTCCGTTTTGTTCAAATTTATCGTTATCTGCAGCTCTCTCCTCTGTGTGTCCGAAATGTATTAAGGGTGTCTAGATGGGTTTCATTCACTTCATAAGCATATCTTCCTTAGAAACACACAAACCCATAATTACCTTTACCCTCAGCTGGCTAGGCTAACACTGGCAACCTGCAAAAAGATCCTCGTAAAACAGCATAACAAGTTATCATTCAAACTTACCAGTCTGAAGATGCCCTGATCACACAGGTTTAGGGATATAGTGTTGAAAGTGAGGTTTGGTCGGCTCATGGCTGCTATCCAGGCCACTCGCTGTCTCTTTGTTCAAAATTTACAAAAGGCAAGGATCCGAGCTCATTGGCTTTGCTTCCATGTTGTAAAACTGAAAATAATCTCAGCTCATAATCCCCCACCCCCTGAAGCAATCACGTGAAGGAAAGTGACAGTTAATGACGGCACGTTTGCACCATGTTTTAACTTTTTAAAAACAAGAACAGAAAACAAAGGCAGAGTTGTGGATGGAACCACAGTGAACAAACAGAAGCCTGTTTTCAGATGCCCAGGTATCCCACAATGCAGTGCGGTTGTTACATCACCCTTTCACATATTAACATCCATTTCTTTCAGCCTCCAGAGGGTATGTGTTTTTTTCACTTGGTTTGTAGTTTACCAAGAACTTTAAGCAGTCTGTGAAGTTTACAGTACAAAACAACAGCAACAGAGGTTTGTAACTTCAAGAATTACCAGCTACTACGCACAAACATTAGTTATGAGCTAATAAACCAAGCACATTTAGTCAACTCAGTCTCGGCAACCATTTTATACTTTGTAATCAATGCATAGTCAATACTTTTAATCTTTTTGAAGATTTTTTAGTAAATATGCATTATGTAATGTACTTTTAAAATATAATTATTTTGATCTTAACACCCTCACCTTGGTAATTCGTATCCTTTATCTGGATTATGACCACAGCATTAGGGATCTGCTAAGATCAGTTGATTGTTCAGATTCTCCTGCACTCTGTGGACTGGAGAAGCAGCGGTTTGACTTCTTTCTAGTTCCTCAACAAAATACAACACTTACCACATGTTCCTCTGCCAGAATTCTAAATCCTGGCTTGATCAATAGAAACTTGACTTATCTTCATGTGTCCACAGTTACCTTGGTTAAAGGAAAACGCAAGGAAAGTAGACTGAGAGTTTAAGACCCTGTTATTGAAAAAAAAGGCTGCTGTAACACAGTGAATTTCATGCGCCGCCAACAGGGCCTGCTGTTTAATCGATATGCTTTGCAGGTTGGACTTACAGCACTTAAAACTTTTATTGATCGGTATGCCTTTTGGCTTCCACAATTCACGATGACCCTGGACAGCCTTAAGGTCTGTGCAGTAACTAAGGTTCAGACGGCAAGGGCAAAAAACAAAAAAACAGTACAGTAATTTGGCAGCTAAGGAGATAATAAGGAGATAATAATTATTATTTGTCTTTAATTTATCCCAACATGCCTGCCCTTGGTTTGACGTGCAGCGCAAGGGAATGATGCGCTTTTGTGATAAAATCCAATCTAACGTTGCATTTTATTGTCTCAATACTACATGAAAGATCATTTTTTTACACCACATTTTACTGTGAAACTAAAATGTCAGATTGGATGGAAAGTGACTGTAAAGATCAAAGTTCAAGTCCTGCTATAGAATTTAGTTCTGGACTTAACTGGGTCAATCAGAATGTGCTTTGATCTAAACCATTCAAATACATCGTTGCTTCCATTCTCTGCTGAAGAGAAGCTACTACACCATGTTTCACGGCGGGAATGGTGCGTTCAAGGTCATGTAGAGTACTATCTTTCCACTGAACGTGTTTTGTACGTAGGCCAAAAAGTTTAGTTTTGTTCTCATCTGACCAGAGTACCGTATTCTACATGGTTGCTATGTCTCTGACGTGTGAAAAGTGTAAATATTGTTTCAGCAATACCTTATTACCGATCTTCCAGTCTGTCGATTTTTGTATTTTTCCTTGTCAGTTTATATAGATGGCTCTGTCATTGTGGATTTGCATCTATATGGAGATAAACCAGGTGTTGAACGCATCAGTATTTTCTCAGTATTTCCACTGAGGCCAATATAATCCATACCAATTTTAGGCAACTGCTCAAGTAATCCACGCATGCAAAGAGATCAAAGCAGGTTATGTGTAAAAATTCAAAATTGCACAGAGACAAATTGCTGAACACATTTATGTGGATGTTTTTAAATGTATTGTGGAAAAGCCCTTCTTGGTAATCACAACTCTAAAATATCTCCTGCTTGAAAATACATGCTTTGCAGAGGTGTGATTTTGACCAGTTCTTCCACACAGACTTTAAACTCCTACAAATTCTGGGAGTCCGTTCTTTGAACTCTGATATTCAGTTAATTTTTAGAGCTTTTAAATTCAACACAAGTCAGGGGATTGACAGAGCCATTCTGGCATTTGAACTTTCTAAAACTAGTTTAGAGTTTTTTGGGCTGATGTTTGGGACTATTGTCTTGCTTTGTTCATACTTGCAAACAACACATTTGTAAAGGCAGTTTGCTGCAGTTTCATGTCTAACATACATAACATACGTTATTCTCTAAAAGAGCCACTGGCATAGAGTGATGACACAATTAGCATAGACAACATCCCTCACTCATGATAATACAAAGAGTCTTCTACAATTGCATGCCACACTTTTCAGATTTTTATTTGGAAAAAAAAAAAAAGAAGGAAAAAAGTTTATAAGCTATTTATGATCTTTCTTTCAGTCCAAAAGTAGGTACTATTTTATGTTGGCCCAATGAAATCCCTTGAAGTGTGTGCTTGTGAAAAACTTAAATCGTATTTCAAGGCACTGTAAGGTAAATGAAAGCAAAAAGAACTGGATGGAGTTTGAACATGGCTACTGATCTCAACCACCAACTAAAGCGGCTCTTTAGCTCAGAAAAGATATTGCACTGAAACTGATAAACTGGCTTTAGTCTAACATAGCAACCGGTTTAGCACTGGAATGGGCTTGGTGGAAACCCCCTAATTAGAATGTTTTAAAGCAGAGTTGCATTGTTAAATTTCTTTCACTTAAAAGGCTGCTCAGATGTCTTTTTAACCACTTTTGGTGTTCCAAAATGGTCTCGCAATTATCACGCTACAACTATCTATCCGCCAGTAATGTGCCGTCCAATTACCTGGGCCCACACCGCGCTGAACATAAATTCATCCACTGTACAAAGGTAATTACCAAGCGTTGTCATTACTGAGTTCATCTCGCGCTGAGCACACCCTCTGGCAGTAAACCAGAAGGCTCGGTTTGATGTGTGGTGATAGGCCGAGCATAAAAAGAACTGTTTGTTTTTGATAGCTCAGTATGTGACTGGCGCAGCCTGACAGGGACCGTTTAATTCAACTTCTACTATCATCATGGTCAACGCAGTCTTTCAGCACCATTACACACACTAATGGAAACCGCATGCAATATACTCCGCCGATGCACACCTTTCTCTCCCCTCCACATGTCGTCTGGAACACAGAATTATCACTCCGCTGCCCACTCCGTCTCTTTCACCTGCCTCTGCGAGTCCCTCGGTCAGTTTCGTTCTGTCTCCTTCCATCTCTTTGTCAGAGGAAAAGAAAATAACTCCCACTTACTGTAGTTCTGCTTGAGTGCTGAGTGGGAGAGTCTAAACAAACTCTGGTCCGACTTATCTCGATTCCTCCTGAAGCCTTTGCCCTTCGCCTCGAAACTTCCAAGTTCAACATTGGATATTAGAGTGACGGCGAAGCGCCTGTGGTGAAACAATAAGCGCAGGGTCTGAAAGTGCATCCACAGATGTATCTCGGCTCCTCTGTGGCCTCTTAACATCTAACCGCGGGTTTGAAACATTAAAGATGAGACTGGATCCAGATTTGTACGATTCCCAAGACGACTTGCAGTAAACCCGCTCTGACTCATCCTGTGAGCTGATATTTCGCAATAGCTTGTTTGCTAATCTTCGATGAGATACGCACGGACAATAATTGCTTGTTTGTCATGTCGCTCATTGCTCATGATTTTCACAATTCAAACAACTAATATAAAAAGAGCTGTGTAGATGAGTTCTCAGTTTTTTTCCTTCCACCTGGGCTCTTCATTGTTAATATTTTATGATTCTGAGTAATGATACTAACGCTGCTCGTTAACACTAATGTTTATGGGTAGCTCCTATAATGAGACTCTCCATGATTAAAGGTTGAATCTAACGACATAAAATCAAAAATATTGTTATTGTCTATGATTACCAAAGGCTCTGAGCTCAGCTGGGCTGAGATCTCAGAGGTTGTCTTTGGAATCCACTGAAGTCATGAATTCAGTTTTAACTTTGAGCCCTTGGTATTTTTCAGCCACTTCTTCTTCTTCCTTCTTCTAGCTGTTTTGCTATTGCCTATCACTACTTTCCTTTTGTCCACCACCACAATGTCTGTTTGGTTAGCCATCAGCTGTGTTAGTGTAGATCTGGAAGTCCCAATGGAACTTTGTTCCAACATTCGCAGCAAATATTGGTGGGTTGCCCTACCTTGTGGCTGGGATCCCAAGCCTATACCCTGTACAGCACAATGTTCCACCAGCTGCTAGGTTGTGAAAGTTAAAAAAAAAAAATACATCCTCAAAGTACCAGACCAGATTCTACAGCATTGCCACATTGATCATTTTCATTTCTGGCAGGTTAACCAGGGTTCATAATACTTTCAACAAGTGTTCATGAACACAAGTAGCATTTAGTGTTGGATCCAAAAGGGTATTGGAAACTTCTCTGAATGTCCAAATGGTTATGCATTTTTCTCATTTTCTCCATTTCTGTCTGCCACAGTGGCGAGGTAGTAAAATTAACCTGACTGAACACATCCTAATCCTTTCAGGTCATTGAAACAACAGTAGAGTTTCATAAAATGTTCTGTTCAGACCCAGAAACAACCGATAATCTCAACGTTTCAGCATTTTGGACCATTGGACCAAGAGTGGACTTCTGTATACAACAAAGCCTGGATTAAGCTGTTCCCAGACCCTGGTTAGATCAAAGGTAATTACCTCAAAGCAGAGGTGTTGCAGAGACTTCCTCCTGCTAGCTGCATGTCAGCCGGTCAACTTCACACAGGCTGATGTAACTTTGACTTAGTAGCCGTGTCTGCCTTTCAAGGCACGCTTGTTATAAGTCAGCTAGCTGTCATGTTGCAGGATGTGGAGTTTGAGAAATTGTTCATGTTGTGACTGACTGCAGTTGAAGAGGTGCTAGGTTGAAAACAATGCCTTGCTAAAGTGGCTTCACCCTTTGAGTTTCATCACATTTTACCACGTTACAATCGCACATTCGGCATATTCTAATACGAGTTTGTGTCACTGGCAAACACATGGCTGTGGAGAAAAAGTCTGACAAGCAGTTGTATTTGCCCCCTCTTTCTCTGATACCTCTAAATAAAATCTGATTCAACCTGACAAGTCAACTTAAACTATATATAGAGTCTACTTGTGTGTAATTTAATCTCAGTATAAACCCAGCTGTTGTGTGAAGGCTTCATAGGTTTGTTTGAGAACATTAGAGAATACAGAGCCTCATGAAGATCAAGGAACAAAGCAGCAGTGGAGAAGTTTTAAGCAGAGTAGGATCATAAAACAATATCTTACAAGGATAATCAGAAATAATAAAAAAAGCATAGCACTGTTGCAAACCAAGACATGGCGTTGATCAGAGAAGCAGCCAAGAGGCCTATGGTAACTGTGTAGGAGCTGCAGAAATCCACAGCTCAGGTGGGAGAAAACCATAAAAAGTCTGATTCAAAGTATGCCGAAGGTCACGCAGGGGACAGGTCAACCTTTTGGTTTACATTTAAAACTCGATTTGTGACTAAAGACCACCCTAAACACAAAGTTTAGAGTTTTTGTTCACAGACATTCTCCATCCAATCTGACTGAGTGTCAGTTATTTTGCAAACAATATGGGGAGATGGATTCTCTAAATGTGCCACATTTGTAGAGATATACCCCCCCCCCAAAACCCCCCCCCCCAAAAAAAACAACAATAACAACTTGTCAATATAATTGTAGTAAAAGCTGGTTCTATGAAGTGCTGATTCAGGTGGATCCTGAATCCTCCCCTATTTCACAACTCTACATGTCTTTATGTCGCTCTACTGCATAACAAACTGTAGTTTGTGGTGCGTTGTACGTATTATTCAATCCTCGTACAAAAATGTTTGTGAAGTCACAGATTTCCTAGACGTCCGTAGAAGACACAGCCTAAACTCACGCGTGGCCGTGTTTGTCATTTTTGGAAAAATCTGCATGCGGGGAACAATTATGAAGAGCTGCTGTTCCACGCCAAGCTCCATCTGGCCCGGTGAAGTCGCATGAAATCCTGTCACGCCTCTCATTTGTTTTCAGCAGCACACCTCGTTATAACTCCAACCTGAATGAAAACTCTCTCGCGATACATCTCTTGGGAACGTCTTGTAGTCCGACACAAGTTTTTTTTTTTTTTCCTTGCAAGAAGTCGTCACGTGAAAACAAGAGCACGGCACGACTTTCCGATTCTACTGTTCAGAGCTGACGTGCAGCAGCGTATAAAACAAAAGCGTGTCATTTTAAAGATTTGCTTGCGTTATGGCTGCACGCAGCCTAAATATGCACATGTACGCCGCATATGCGGGGGAGTCAGAGTTTGTCTGCACCCCGGGGACAAGGTGCTGTAATGGAGTATTGATGCCGCGGAGGGGCTGGTGAGAAGAGGGTGATAATTAGATTCTGTTCTCACTCTCCGCGTACTGCTCAGATACAGAGCGTTTCTAATGAGAGAGGAGCCCTTGCCAATAATTACCTCTGTATTTCCAAAAACCCTTCTCAGCAAGGCGGCCAGCCAACGCCTTGACCTCGAAGAAGCCCGTCATTAGGCGCTGGTATAATTAGGTGTCATTAGATGATCAAGCGTGTCGAAGAGGCGCGGCGTTTAAGTGGGGGCTTAATAAATTAAGAGAACAGTCATCCCAGTCCCTTATTCTCACCACCCCTCGTGTGCCTGAGAGGAACAACAGCCGAGAAGGCCTCTCCTGGACGCATCATTTCCTCAGGTCAGGTACAGTTCCTTCCCTACTTCATCTCCCGCTGGCCGCTAATGAAATACTCACTACTAGGTGAGAAGTTCGCAGGTCTGATGGGCTAACGTCAGACCTGCATACACACCAACACACACACACGCACACTTCTGGTAAACACTCGTTACACAAGATTGACTGCAAGCAGGAGAGGTCCATACCGTATACGAGTATCTACAGAGGACACGCTGACCCAGTGGTGCCCCCCCACACACACACATTTGAGATGTGGGGGGAACAGGGCCGGATAGGGAGAGAGAATTAAGACACACTTTGAACTCGTCGGCACAAACTGCAAAAAAACAAATCATTTCTCAATTATTAACTAGTAATGTGCTCTGATTACTTCGCTGACTGCATTTTATCAAAGGTGCATAGCCACGTTATTTGACTTTTTTTTAAAAACATATACGTCAGTAGCTCACTCTGGTTGCATACAAAGTATTTATGAAAGATTATCACATCCTGTTTGTGTGTTAGTTGCTATTTTGGTGTTTCATGGTTTGTTTTTGCTCGATTTGCTAGTAAATAATGCCTTTCATGTTTATTTATGATATCAAAGGAAGTATGTACTGCGCATGTGCAGCCGGGGTTAAAACCAGGAAGCGGCTAACTGCTATTAATATCTCCTTGCGATACAGTGCGGAATGGTCCAAGATCTAGTGAAAAAAACGCAAAAAATATATGATTCCAAGAGAGAAAAGACTCGAATGTTGCTTGAAATAGGTTATAAATGTTGGTGTTCACTGAAGCGGACGCTAAACCTGCCAAGGCTCAGATATGACCGCAGCTGATTGACGTGAGTAAATGTTCTGATATGAGGCTCTTAAAGTTGTTGTTTGATCACTTTATTTAATTAATAATGGCAAGGCATTGCAGAGGGTCAGGCTCAGTCCAGCATTATTCAATTTTGATTTATTAATTAAGCAAACTGGCAATATGATAGTTCTGTGATACTGTCGCTAGATGGCGCCACATCTGTTTGTATCTGCTAATCACGCCCAGAGTGGCGGCTATTTTTATCTACAAAAAGGACCATCAAAACATTATCAGGATGGCTTGTTGTATATAACCTTATTTTATCATGTTTTTGGTCTTTTTTCAAGCATATATGGTGGCTATATACCTTTTAAGTATGTTTTACGAGCGCCAGGGATCACTCCTTATCTGTTGAAAGGATATTCCCCACACCTAGAATACATTGGGGTTTCAGATCATATTTGATAAAAATAGGTGTTTATGCAATACACTGATCAATCTAAAATGTACAATGGTTTATAATAAAGTTTTGCATGTGAAGCAAACCAAACATAGTAATATTACTAGTTTTAAAGCTCTTTCAGTTGTTCTCTGCATGCTAACGTGGGAAGGCTAGACCTTGTCCTCCAGCTTTATCCTGCTCCAGCTTACCTTCAGTTCCATATCCTTCAACAAAGCATGAATATCGCTGTTTTCAGGACTTACTCCTACACTTCCAAAAAAAAACCAAAAACATGTTTAGCAGCTGTTAGTTTTATCTGGTGTCGGATGGAAAATGAGCTGAATGGAAGAGCTGATCTAAATGATTAAAAATCAGTTTTAAATAACTTTATGGGGGAAAATATGGGGCTGTAGATGTTTTTGACTGATTATCCAGGATTGGGGAAGACATAATTATTGTATATTTCATTTTTTTAATGTGAACTGAATACTACATGTATGTGTAACCCAGCTGATTGTGCATTTAACCTTGCAATTATTATGTGTTAGTAATTCATTAAAATGTCAATGAAAATAAAACGTTCTGGTTAAAATCATATTAGGTGATGAAATAGGCATGTGTCAATTGTGCAAAAACAAATAACCAAACATTTTATTATACAAGGCCTTTTATTAAACAAAGCAGGCACCTGCGGTGAAAAAACTGAGGGAGGAATTAAAAAGCAAGAAACATCACATTAAAAAAAGCATAGAAGGCGAACTTCACGCAGAAAAAAATATATCCTGTCTTACAAAAGACAGGATATATTTTTGACCATTGCAAAATAATAGGGCCATATTTTTTATTTTTATTATTTACTGAAGATCATATGAAGTACACTGGCATAAAGATTAGATGGAGCAAATTCACATAAAAAATAGGCAATCCGTTTTTCTGCGTGCTAAACAGGCTACAAGCTTCTTCAGAACATTAGTCTTCCTCTCCATGACTTCAGAAACCCTGAAAGAAGTCTGCAACACCTTGAACTGGAACCAGGTGTCTTAACTCTGGAGGAAATGTGTGGAGCTGCACCTGGGAATGAGGAAACTTTTTGGATGTGACCTTGCCTGGGCATAGAGGAGAGCAGCAACACATGCATGTGTTTTCATGATGGCAGGAAGCACAACAAGATGGAAGCCATTTGAATCATTAATTGAGCAAATTACAAGCAAATCATCCTAGCAATAATGGAAAGAGAGGAGCTTCCATGAAACTTTTTGTGGTAAGCATCACCACTGACATGGGCAGTCTAAATCTAGCTGTGGCTGGCTGTTGGAATGGGCCACAACAAAATATATATCCGACACCCAGCATGTTGGGTGTCGGAAATATGTTGACTAAAATGTTGAGGCATGACATGAGGCCTTCAGTCTGGTCCAGAAAACTGAGAAGCTTTTCAAAACAAGGTCTGGCGCATCTTTCAGCGAGCTCCCAAATACCACAGATGCTCTAGTGAAAGAAGCAAGTCTGATGTGAAAAGAAAAATAACTGGCTTTATAAAAACGCTAAAATAATATAAAATAAATGCATTTCATTTCCTGCAGTAAATAGCAACTTTGTAAAGGTTATGGTGTTAGTGTTGCTCAAACGTCTTGATTTAGCTCTGATTTTTGGAGGACAGAAAATTACATCTTGTCACCTTGGTGGTCTTGTGTAACATCAGCAGTTCATTGAAGTCAGCCTCGTGTGTTTAACTGAAAAATATGAAATAATTACTAATCTTCCCAATCAGTTTTCTGTACTGTCCCCATTTATGCTGCTGTCTCTGATGGATTGTCTGTAAAATAATCTATGAATTAAACTAAATTAACCACTTCAATCTCCCTTTTGTTTTTAGTTGAAATTGTTTATTAACTTGACTTAAAATAATTTGAAGATTGTGGACACGGCGACAAGTACTTTCCTTCTGAAAAATCCTTTTGTCCTCGGACTCTGTCAGTTTGAGCCTCCACTCTGCTCCCATTTAGTCTCCCTGGAGTTCATTTTAAGCTCAGACATTTAAAAAAAAAAAGAGAATTATAAACTAATAGTGCAATAGTGCTACCAACCGTGCCACCATGCAGCCCATGTTTTACACAGTAACATAAGCATAGTATTATTTACTTCTATAACAGTTGCTCATTTGCTTCATCTTATATATCCAATGCATTCTCCTCTTTCCTACCAACCCTGTGCCTATCCTCGTACATGACGTCCATTGGCTTTCCCTGTGGTCTTCCTTTTTCCTTAATTCCTGGCAGCTTCCTAGTCACAATCTTTGGCGCTAAGTATCCATTGTCTCATGTCTGAAACACCTGAGCGTTGTCTTTTTATCTCTGTCTCAACCTGAGCTGCTTGTCGGTAAACTCATTTCTAACCCCGTCCACTTTGGTCACAAAATCTGACCAATCCGAAGCTCTGGCACCTTCAGCTTTACCTTCAGTGTTAGGATCAGTGCCACCTCCTCACACCACACATCACAGCAGGTCTCACTGCCAGCATGTTAGAATTTCTCTTTCACCTTTGCAGCTATCCACCTGTCACAAATCACCCCTCATACTTGCATCTGCCTATTGCTTCGAATAGTTGACTCATTCACTCATCCTATCAACTTGTCTTTTAAGCATGGTCCATAACATAATAATAATCATCAGTTTTTATCATTCCATCTGACAAGGTGGCGGCAGCATTATGCTGTCGACTATAAGACTGAAGACAACCCTTCCACAAGAAAAAAAACTAAATCAACCTCACATTACAGGCATTGTACTACACAGAAGCATCTCTTAATGTGTTTTATCTTTAAACAAAAAAATCATTCATTAGAATTTTTCAAATTTTGATCCACTTAGGTCCATTGAAGCCCCTTGTCGTTTGCCACTGCGTTTTTATTGGGACCATATTTAAGCATAAATAGTGCATTAGAAAGTGGAGAAAAACTTTGCTTAGTCAAGAGTTCAGAACAAGCACAGCCAGACTATCCTGGGACTACAGAAAATGTATGAGAAGGAAATAAGAGACACAGCAGGGTAGGAACATCAGTACATGGCAACATCTTGATTCATAAGGTAGTTTTTGCTGCATCAAGGTTAATATCGTACATCACAAAAGCAAAAGTAACACATTGAACTTTTCTGTGAACAAACTTTTGGTTTAGGTGTTGCTCTGCCAAAAAAAAAAAAACCTGAATGTGCAATTCAGGGGTTAGGGGATGCTCTGAACGCATTCCATTCCTGATCAAATATTTATAAAGCTGATTTTTCTTTCCAATTTCTGTTCAGTATAGTTTATATCAACGTTGACTTTCTTTATTCCTGCAATCCAAAAGGTTGGCTTAAAGCTAAGGCAGATCTTACTCTTTCAAACACACACAGCTGGGGATAAAAGAAGCATTGCACGCTTTTCCATTTAAGGGGACCTATTATGTAAAATCGACTTTTTGCACGTTTTCGTACTTCCATTTGGATCTCTGCTGCTTCTAAAACAGTTCAAACAATAAAAAGCAAATATGCAGCCATTTTTGGCAACAATTAATTGTTGTGTTGGTGTCTGGAAAACAAGCTGTTTGAAAAACCTCCTGATTGTTACGTCACTGCCTCTCACCTAGCAACCCCAGCTGTATGTGCTGTGCAATGCCTGCTGGGAAATAAAAATATTGTTGTTGTTGGCTGAAATAAACAACTCGTGACCATGCACATTCTCCCCGTCACAGAGAACAGAGCTGCGTGGCTTCATTTTATTTTTGATGGCAATGTCCCAGGGGTGCAGCTACAGCTTATTTGCATAAAAGAAGCAGAGCCCTAAAAACAGCTCACTCTGAAAGGAACTCAAAATAGGAGGAACTGAGGAGGTGAAATCTCATTATCCGAGAATGATTTTGAGCAAAAAAAAAAATAAAATGTAATGAACGCGTTTTATATAGGCCATAGACCTATCCTAACTTGTTTAAAAGGAAGCATAAAAGGTGCCCTTTAAAGGATATTAGGGAAATGTCATGAGGTTATTCCACCTCTACAAATTAGGTAGATATGTCATTTGACACTTGAGACTGATATTATTTGTTTTAAAAAAAAGTGCAGAAACAGCATGAAAATACAATGATGTGTTTTGGCAGCACCTCAAAGTTTGAAGTCGAGGTTCTGTTTAGATGTCAAAGATTGCCAGTGTCTTACATGCTTTAGTTAACATATTTGCTTTCTCAGTTTTTCTTTGGAAGGCTAAGTGACTTCTATAGGCATCTACAACTGATGCCCTGGTATATTTATCAGGATTAGAATTTATTTAGAAATAGCTCTAAAATTAGCGCTTTAATGGAAGAGTTCAAGAAGAATCTATAGGAACTTGTGTATATACTATTATATTAATAAGTATAGCAGATTCCCTTTATAGTCCCACAGAGGGTAAATTTGCCTCTGCGTTTAACCCATCCTTAAGGGAGCAGTGTGCTGCCCACTCATGGGGAGCAATCTGTGGTCAAGGGTCTTGCTCAGGGGCCCAGGGAGACAGAACTGGCAACCTTTGCAGCCTCTTCAAGATGCAAACACTCCCTAATCACTAAGGCACCACTCCCACCATCCCACCAGGGAGCAAAAGTAGTTTCTGCCCTTTTCAAAAATAATTTAGATATCCCACTCCATGGCCGAATGTGTATGACATCCAGCATCAGGGCAGACAGCAGACTGATTCTTCAAACATGTGTAGGAAGGGGTCTCTCTGAGGATCTCTGTGAATTCTAACATGGCACATTGATATGATCCACCTGTGCAGTAAGTGCAGTCGTAACATTTCCTCACTAAATATCCCACAGTCGACTGTTAATGCCCAGTAAGCAATAAAACTGATATAAACGTTAAAAGCTATACGTAGACCCTGATTTAGATGGGTCATTGATTTGCATATTCTTAGTCTTGATTTAGACCTATATATTTTAGATTTGGAACAAGCAAAACTATCTGGTCTAAAAGTGGCGTAAAAGTAGACCTAACATTATAACTTGTTCAGGTCCACAAATAAGTGTGATGGCAGTTGGAGTCCACAATACAAAAGTGCCAGAAAGCATGAACCAACCAGCTGCATTTGACATACTACAGCAAACTGCAAATTGTTATGTTGCGACAATCAACACAAATTCATAGTATTTTCTTACTGCGGGTGAAAACTTTAGAGAATAGCAGTAAATATGTTTTGACGCGTGGACTTCCAATTTATAGAAATATTTCGCGGACATGAATAGCCATCCATCCATCCATCCATCCATCCATCCATCCATCCATCCATCCATCCATCCATCCATCCATCCATCCATCCATCCATCCATCCATCCATCCATCCATCCATCCATCCATCCATCCATCTGTTTTCCAACACGCTTATCCCTACTGGGGTCATGAGGGGTTCTGGTGCCTATCTCCAGTTGTCAATGGGTAAGAGGCGGGGTACACCCAGGTTTACTTCTAGATAAGGCATGACAGTGACCTTAAAAATACATAAGGATTGTCTCAGCATGAAAAATGTAAATTACAGAGTTGACTGGACACAAGCAACACAGTTTGTTATTTCTTTCAATGCCCCTCGATGGGACCATCTCTTTGCAGAAAAACAAGCTTAGGGCTTCCACTTATTCTGCATTATGGAGATTTGTATGTTTAATGCAATTTATATTTGGGAGTATTTATATAATTTTATTTTGTTGTATTTAGCTATTGCATTTAAAGAGTGCTCTGTAAAAATATTGTCTGATATTGAACCAGTCTGCAGCTAAAAAAACAAAAAATTGTGGACTGGGTGTAGAACGCAGGGCTGTGGGTAGTACTGTTGCCTCGCAGCAAGAAGGTTCTGGGTTCAACTCGTCCGCTTCTGCTGGAGGTTTTTCCTTCCCGTTAATGGGTGGTTTTTCTTTCCACTGTCGCTTCATGCTTGCTCAGTATGAGGGATTGCTGCAAAGCCATGGACAATGCAGACGACTCTCCCTGTGGCTCTACTTTCCAAATGCAAATTTAAGCTACACAACTAGAACCAATCAGTTTCAAACTGCTAAGCAGAGCAAATAGGTTTAGCAGTACTAAGCCTCTACCTAATGCTGCACCAGGTGAGGCGGTCTGAGAGGCGGGTTTACATATTCTCCCTATTGCAAAAGGCGCAACATGGAGTGGAGAATTGGCCTGACTTTCCATCTACGTGGTTAGAGAGGTGCAGTCGACACGGTCTGTGCGGAACGAGCTATGCGGTGACTTTCGCTGAAGTTCAAAATCTGAACTTTTCTGACAAATCGCAGACAGACAAAAGCACCGTGGGAAGTGACTGTGATCCAGCCATAGCTCCAGGACGCCCTGGACCGGGAGCATCTCTGGAGGATCTGGTGGAACTGCAGGGAAGCTGGCGCTGTTGTTCGGTTTTCCTCAGTAAATGCAGCACCGTGATTCGCTTGGTAAAATCCCGGTCCGCCCTGTTGAGTTGAACAGACAAGAGGATAGAAGCTTCTCCTATTTGATGACGCGGTGAGGCGGCAAAGCGCGGTGAAGCTGGTGTCACCGTTTGTGCAGAAGTAACGGCACAGCGGCCAACTGCGTGGTGCAAGCGGAAATTTCACAAACACCGCGTTTTGTGTGAACGCACCATTAGTGGTGACCACAAGCCCGGTCATCTCTGCCAACGATAGTGTCTGACCTCACACATGCACACCTGGAAGAAGGGCCGATATGTTGGTAAACAGACTCCTAAAGAATGTTTAAAGCCTTCCCAGCAGAGGTGAGGCTGTTATAGCCACAGAGGTTGGGAATAAACCTTCATAAAAACTACAGGTTAAGAATGACTCTGACGTTCATATCTGTGGGAAGGCCGCCTAGCAAACACTTTAGGCAATATTCCTTTTTACATTTGAGCCTGTATGTGTAATTTTGACCTAGGGTCCATTCTTCGTACGTCGCTAACTCAGTTAGCAGGATTTCATTGTTGACGATTTGGCATGATCTTGGATCGTTTGGTTCTTCGAAAGACATCCTGCACTTGTTGTCATAGCAACATGTGCGCCAGCTTAAACCTGCTCCAGAGCAGGCTTATTTCATGTAAACAGGATTAGATCACGGCTGTATAAGCGGAGGAGATAGGGAAGTCTGCCGTAGCCATGTCCATTTTTACGACAGCAACCTGTTGTGGAAGGTGCAAGAATAATTTGCAGAGTTTTTCGAATTAATCGCGTATTGCGCAATAGACAGGATCCTTTAGCGCAGTGCGACAGTGTAATTGTAGAGAGATTTCTCTTGGTGGCTGTTATAAACAGACAAACACATCATTTAACAGTGGCTTTTAAAGAGGAAAAAGTTGTGTTGGAGCCATAAATCTAAAATATTTAAGTTATTTGTATGAGGTTTGCTTTTTATTTTTATCATATTCAATAAGATTTGTTCAGGCCATTTTATTGTGAAGTTTAGTTTACTTTGAAAGGCTTGCTTCCTGTCGAGCCGTATATTGTATTAGAAAAAACTATGGATGGATTATCTAGACACGGAGCAATACAGTTTTACCGTGTAAACTGTGGATGACTTGGAAAAGGAAGAACTTAACTTTTTTTAGATAAAGAATTTTGTTGTTAAAATTCCCAGTTTGCACGCGTCCTTTACTTCCAGTGTCTGAGGAATGACACCGTAATAAAAAGTGCCTTTTTAAAATAAAGAGTAATAATTAAAGGCTATCGTTTTGTAGGATATTCTTGTGTTTCACTTTTACTTGTCCCCATGTTCTAGTGGCTCCCGTGGAGGCTCTGATATAAAAGAACAAAGTAAATATGAGATTTATATAATATGAGAAACATCTAACATGGACAGTATTTACGCATTAATTTGTCTGCTGATTTTTGCCAGCCCTCTCTCCTGGCTTTAGCAGACTTTGAGGTGTTCCCTGTCGTTTTAATTAATGACTCAAATTCGGCATAACCTTCCATTAAAAGCTTGTGTTCTGCTTGGGAGAAAAACTGTGGGCGTTCTTTGTTCAAGCTGAACAGCCAATAGCAGCGCTGCTGATCATTGATTCTACTATCGATACATTTCCCCTTTTAAACAAACGCATGAACGCGCAGTTGACTCAGATAACTCAATCCAGCCATACTAATCATAAACAACAGGTGTGTTGGAAGAACCCAATTAGCCGGATCAGGATTAGCCGGATGAAGTCATCTTGGATGTCTCATTTGATCTCGGATGTTTTAAGCAACGTACGAAGAACGGGCCCCTAGTGTGGATCATAGAAAAATACAAAAAAGAAAAGTCCAAATGCATAAGTTAAAGCCCTAAACATGTATGCCGATGATGAGTTTGTGTACCCTGGCCACCCCTTGTGCAATCTTAGAATTAAAGCCGGTCGTTTCTGTATCACGAGAAAAGCAGCAGCTGGATGGTTGTACGCCCTCCCTAGCTCATTCCTGACATGCATGTTATATTCTGGAAACCTTTTTACGCCGGACGCCCCTTGTGATGCAACACTCTGCCTTCACCCGGACTTGGGACTGGCACAGCTAGAACACAAGACTCTCTGCCCCCTTTGAGGCTGCATTAAATAGAGTCTAAGCATTTGTTAAACATGCAGTCACACAGAGTGATACACATTGTTCGCCGCCAACCCCCCCAAGCTGACTTCTTTTCCTCGTTACCCTCCTCTGTGACCCCATTCACACAACTTCAAGATGATTTTGATCTCGACCAAAGATGCACTGAACCAGCAAAACCTCTCTTCGCATTGCAGTCTCATGGCACACACACACACTCACACACACACACACACACACACATGTGTGCACAAAGACACAGCGGCACGCACATACATCAGATTCTCTTGTGCTGTGTCCCAGATAGCTTGTGGAGATCAGCGACATTTGGTCCAAGGATTGGTTCAACCAGGGGTCACAGAATAGCGTACGATGGTGACAATACATGGGAGCGCATACTGTTTTGGAAATATGTTTATGGAGATATGGTGTCAGGTGTATTTTGTCAGCCTGGGGTGATAGGTGTGTGATAGCTTGACCTGGAGAAGGGCCTTGTCTGTCAGAGGAAAACGGGAAGCTTTCCAGATTAAAAGGAGCACGGATATCTAGGAAATGACTGAAACGAGATGTTTTTTTAAAATTGGTTTTTACCTATTTTATACATTGTGCCATTTTCTTGCCGGTAGAGAGGAGCAAATAAAAAAAGCCGCTGAAACATTCGGAGTTGTCATTTCTGCGATCCTGGTGGACCGATGGCAGCGGGAGAGTAATAAAACACCTTTAAACTTAATTGCCTCATAAATCCTAATATATTTCACAAATGAACTGCTGCATCCGCCCGCTCTCTTACTCAGCTCCCTGTGTTCATTTGCCTTGGTGACGGCAGACAGATTCATTTACCAGTGCCCTCGGGCGAACGCTGCAGTGCCACCGGGACCCCACTGAGTCACAGTCAGAGGATTAGTATTTCAGGTTCCTCTGTATCCATTCCCTCCTATCAGATGGAGTGTTTTTTTTTCCCCCAGCTAGTTTCCAAAGGTTTGGTGGCCCATGTATGCATGTACTGTATGTGTCTGCATGTGAGTAGGCGTAGCACTTTTTCACGTGGGTGGAAGATGGCATGCGTGCCTCAAGGACTTGTTACCGTTCTATTTGATCACCGCAAACACAAGTGCTGCCTCTTTCTGTACCGTGAACTCCAATGATCATTGATTTTGCACAGGCTGGGTTTTAATTCTCACTACCTTGGGGGAAATTATAAAAATCTGGGGGATTATGCATTGCAAGAAAGTTGGTGGATATCACGTGTCGCGTCATGTTTGTGCGCAATTGGACTCAGTATTCAATTTGTTTTGCCTGATTTAGCAGAGAGGATGACCCACAGGGAGGATGATGAGTAACCAGGGATGATAATTAATTTCCCAGGGCATCAAAATTGGTTTGCTCCTCACATCAGAGTTAAATGGGACACTTGTTTGATGCAAATGCTGCAGGATTTTTTAAACTACTCCCAGGGGTTCCATGGCAGCGATACATCTGTGTTACGGGCTTTCTCGGTGAGTCATCACAATGAGCGATGAGGACTTGGCAACACTGGCACAGGCGTATCACGGTAGATTTGCCGTGGAAATGTGCCGTGGCAAAACACTCACAGCAATATCAAGGTCTTTAGCTGAGATGTGGCGGAAGAAAGGGCTGGAAGGCTGTTTCAGGTTGAAAAGGTGTGCTTTCATTCAGCAATTATGGAAACGGTTGGACAAGGAAACATCCACATGAATCTGATTCAAATTCCATAAATTTTGCCATCTGTCTATCCGTCCGTCCATCCTTCCATCCATCCATCCATACAAATGAAAAAAAAGAGAAGCTACACCTAAAAGCCAGACCTGTTGAAGAAAATCAAACAATTTAATCGAGCTGCCTTTTTAAGAGAGCTCAGATATTCAGATGGAATAATGCAGAAGCTTGTTGCCGGCTTTATGAGGGTGTTGTTTCTTGGTAACTTGCTACAGGACATTTATCCAGCGATGAGTGAGGGAGAGTGTATATTTGTGCTTTTATGTAAAAAAAACCTTTTGCAACTCAGAATAAATTCACAATAAACTCTTATATGAGCAGCTCTTGTCTTTAAAATTAAAGACATTAATCTCTTTAATCTTGCAGAATCATTCCAGCCTTTAAAATTGCTAAATCATACATTATAAGGGTATGTAAACTGTGGAATATATAAGATGTTTAGGTTACCATACGAGCCATGCACAGAAATTTAGCAGAAAAACAATATACCATGCAGGGTAAAAGCTTTGTTCTGCTTAATTGAAAATCAGTTAATTAGTTAATCGACGCGGGAAAAAAACATATACGTTTAAACTAATAGGACACATTTAAAATGATTTAAACTGATAACGTTTGGAACGTTCCTTTGCTTTACTTGTATATAGACTAGAGGATGCAAATCAATATGCGCAGCCCAGTGTTTGACCTTCTTTTGGTTCCCATCTCTTTATCACATTGCGGCTTTTCTTTAATAAGGACCGAGGGCCTGCTTGTTTACACTCGAGCTGTGCCATTCTGTACTTTCTGTATTACCGTCTGTCTGATCGCGTTTGGTTAACAAAAGTGCACCGCAGAGGGCATGAAGCGCACTCGAGCATAATCTGGTCCTAATCCGTGCCAGAGGCAGCCAGCAGCTGGATATTAAAGTGGGATTTTATTTTCTATTTTCCTCTGCCTGCCTTTGTGGCTGGGATGTCATTACCTCCCGTCTCAGCAGAAGAAAACATGCATTTAATCAAAACGCCAACTTCCACCCCTGCGCCTATTACAAAAATCAAATCACCGGCGCATATATGAGCTCAGCCGTGTTCCGTGATGTTTATGTGTATTGACTTTACTAACCTGCCAGTCATACCAGAATCCTTCAAATCGACTGACAGTGAGTCACAGCCCAGCCTCACACAGCGCGAATGAAGGCCTCCCCATGATACCAGACGTTGTATTCCTGTGAGTGTGCGTGTGTTTCTGTTCTAGTGTGTCTCTTTAGCCAATTTGTGTGACAAGTGAGATAAAAAAAAACAAAAAAGAATACCGCCGCGGGTAATTAATAAATCAGATCGGAGTGATGTAACTCTGGGAAGGCGCTGTTTCATTAATCGGCATGCACGTCCTGTTCCAGTATCTTCCATCTCCGCATTGCTGTTTGAGGCTCCTAATTAAATTGTACTTTCTGTCGATCGTGCTCATTACTCAGGCAAAACCAATCAGCGGACGGCAGCTGGGTCTGGCGATGTAGATAAACATGGGAGTAAACGCTGGTTGAAGAGAACGACGGAGGAATCACCGGTTGCCTGGATTGTGGAGACGCGGCTTTTCCCCCCCACGGGGTACAGAACGCAGATGCATTCGCTTAAGAGGAAGCAGAGCTTTCAGAACCTTTGAATCTTGATAGTTCAGCGAGAGTATTAAAATATATACTCATGTGGAGTATAAAAAAACACAAAGACATAAGAGGTTAGACATGTCGTACTTTCTCAGCTCGACGTGGTCCTCAGTTTCAGATAGCTCAGTGTAGCCAAAGCATGTGGAATCCTTTCTCTTCTGTCACTGTGTTGCTAAAAGAGCCACAGTAAGAAATAGGAGGTGTATTAAAGTACTGCAATAAATCTCGTCAAAGTACATTTAGTCTCGCAAAAGTTTTTCCATCAAATAAATATCCAGCTGGAGTCGACGTGCAACACTTGTGAAGTTAATTTAGACCATAATGATGGGCTGCGGAAATGAAGCTGTAAGCGTCATAGTCCCTATCTCTGTCTGAGACTCTTATCAGGAAGTAAGACAGGAAGTAGTTACTGAGTTGAGCTGCTAAGTCAACAGATTGACTAATTAGCACTGCTTATTGGGCTCGCCCAACACTTAAACATATATAACTTTAATACCCTTAGTATGGCCGCATTTTAGATACTAAGTGGAAGATCCAAACATTTTCTAAGCTCTAACAATATTTCAAGTACTGTAGATATCTTCTCTGATCAATACTATATTAAAGCGCTATTTAAAAATCCCTCCAATGCAAACAGATATGATCTGCTTTTCCTTGGTCCTTCAATGGGGCACGTGGCATCACTACAGCACAAGGTAATATCTTGATGGTCTCATCCACTTGGCGCCGTTCCTCTGTGTTTAAATCTGTCTCTCTCCAAGAAAACAAAACAAAAAAAAAACGATCTATTGCTGCGAAGTAACTCGTATGTGCTGTATTTATCGTGGCATTGTTTTACTAGTGGCTCAGAGCTCACACATTTATCAGTGTGTGTGTGTGCCGCGCCACCTTCTGAAGCCCTCAGTGGTTAGCGAGGGTCTGCTGGACATTTCTTCCTGTTAAAGGGGGGTTCTCCTCTGCACTGTCGGCTCAGGATGAGGGATTGCTGCAAAGCAAACGACATCATACCGTCCTCTATCCACTGCTGCTATGTGCTCGTTCAGGAATAGAAATTTCTGCAAAGTCAGTGACTCAATGCAATAAGGTGGGTTTAAATTGTTTTTTTTTTTCTACCACTTGGAATAATAAACTGAACTTGACTGACAACATTATTTTACAATTAGAAATGAAGTAGAATGTGCGTAATTCATCTTTAGTCTGCCATTATCTGTAATGTAATGTAAAGTAATTCTGTATATAAAGCAGAATTTTTTGTAAAGTGCCCTGAGAAAAAGATTTATCGTGAAAATTGTGATATATATATATATATATATATATATATATATATATATATATATATATATATATATATATATATTCATCCATCCATTTTTTAACACGTCTATTGCTTGTGGCGTCGCAAAGGGTGCTGGGGCCTATCTCCAGCTGTCAAAGGACGGTATATATATATATATATATATATATATATATATATATATATATATATATATATATATATATATATATATATACAAATATCAAAATTGAATTCTACTCAACTGACCCTGTTTCCTGTTTGTAGTGCTTTTTGCATAGGCTAGTTAGCCCCACCATTTTTCGCTCGTCTGTGTCATGAAAAGAACTGGGATACCAGAAGCTTTTACCTTTTGCCAGAACCCAGGAGACATATCAAGTCTCAGCTTGTGAGCTTGTGCAGATCTCTGCTATATAAAGATATGCTGGACATGGGAAAACTCTCCCACAGTTTTCTTGTTAGTGTGCTTGGAGGCTTGAAAGGTAAGAGGTCTCTGTAGCACTGATAGAGATCCTATCTCTTTAGTTAGGCCATGCCTGACCCTTCTCCGTCCCCGACCAGCTCTTTCACCGAGACACAAGCTGCCTCCGGCTCAGATGGAGGGTGCTCAGAGGGTGTGTAGGCAAGGATTTCAGCCGCTCAAATGGGACCTGCTTTGTTACTTATCTGCGTTTTTGTAGTTAAAATGAAGGTCGCAAAAGGGGAGCGCATTGCCTGAATGCAATTCCACAGATAGCCAAAATGCCAAACTATCCGGGGAAAGCAAAATGGATCGGTGCTGCATTTTTCAGAGGTACACTGTATTACAAGTTAAAAGAGGTGAATTTGCTACACGTGGATGTTGTGTGTAACTCTAAACACATAGTGGAGGACATGAAAAGGACAGAACTGCCTCCGAATGTCTTGCCCCCAGTTTAGCTAAATTTGTTAATAAGGTAAGATAATGTTAAAGTAATTAATTTAAATAAAATGGTTTGTTTTATTTTTATTTAAAGTTATTGTTTGCATGCAAAAACAAGCAAAAAAAAAAAATCTGTCACGCAATCACAGATCTGCTTGAGTGGAAATATTAAGTGCCTTGCAACTTTTCCACTTTTTTGTCATGTTTTAACAACACATCACAGTGTATTCTATTGGGACTGTATGTGACAGACCAGCATAAAGTAGTTATAAGGAAAGCAGTTACATTGTTATTAAAATGTTTCACACATAAAAAAATCTGAATTATGTAGTAATTTGTATCCAGTCCCCTTTACTCTGGCTCCTTTGAATAAAATCCATTGTAACAAGATGGTTTTCTAGAGTTTAAAGGTGCATAGCCACGTTATTTTACTTTTTTTTAAATTAATTTATACATCATTAGCTCACTCTGTTTGCATACAAAGTTTTTATGAAAGATTATCACTTCCTGCTGGCTAATTAGTTATTTTGGGGTTTTATGCTTTGTTTTTGGTCAGTTTGTTTGTAAATAAAGCCTTTTTTTGTTTATGTACGATATTAACAGAAGTATGATTTTATACCCTGTGCATATGCAGCAGGGTATAAAACAAGGAAGTGGGTAACACTATTAGCATCTCTTAGTGAAACAATGAAGAAAGGTCCAAGATCCAGAGAAAACCCCCCCGCAAAAAATATGATTCCAAGAGGGAAAAGACTGCAATGTTTCTGGGGATACAGTATACACGTTGGGGTTCACTGAAGCGGACGCTAAACCTGCTGAGGCTCAGATGTGATCGCTGACTTGATTGACTTGAGTAAACATTCTGATATGAGGCTGTTAAAGTTTTTGTAGAATGGTTTATTTAATTATTAATGGTTGGTCTTCGATCACGCCGAGCTGCCTCTTTACTGAGGGGCATTGCAGAGGGTCAGGCTTATTTACAAGTGATTTATAAATTAAGCAAACCAGCATTATGATAGTTCTGCGATACTGCCACTAGATGTCGCCATGTCTGTTTATATCTGCTAATTGAGCCCAAGAGCATTTTATTTTTCGGCTCAAAAAGGACTATGAAAAAACTATCAAGATGGAGGCTTGATGTATGTACCCTTATTTCATCATGATGAAGTTTTTTTGTCTTTTTTTTTGTCTTTTATAAATATATCACATGGCTATATACCTTTGCTGTCTTCAGGACACGTTTGTGGTGTTTCTCCCCCTCCCCCTCTTGTTTTCTGTTTTCCCCACAGGTTGGGTGTACAGGCTTGAGCCACTTGCCCAAATTGGTTCATGGATCAAGGAGCCAATCAAGACTCAAGATAACGACTCAATATAAAGTGTTGATCTGAGGCCAACTGGAGGGGCGAATGAGGGCTGACAAACAAACAAACTTTTGGTGTTGGCTGCCAGTTGTGTAAAATGTGGTGGTGGGAGTTTAGAGACTAGGTAAGTTTGGGGACCCCATACATTTCCAGCACGTAGGTAAATCTCTGTTAGAGACACTAGGTAAGTAGGCTGGTGCCACCTATGTAAAGTTCTGTGAGCTGTTTTGCTAGTTTAGGATAGTAAGGTTTTTCTTTCTCTTTATTTTTGCCTAGCTTGTTTTGACTTGTTTGTTTGGCACAGTCTAGTGGTCTCTCCCCCCCCCCCCCCCCCCCCCCCCCCCCACACACCCCCCCTCGGTGTGTTAAACCTCTTTTGTGGGATTATTTTTGTAAAAACAATAAATCCCGTTATTTCTTTTGACACATTCACCAGGCTCCCGTCTCATATTTGTGGTTGAACCTATTTACTAAAATAAATCAAACTTTCAATAATGTTGTAAGGTATTAAATTTGACTGTAATTTGTGTTTTAATGGGAAAAAAAAAACATATTTAGTCTGTGAAAAGTATTGCTGTTAAAGTATCCAGGTCTACTGTTGTCTGTGCTTGCAGCCTAGATGTGAAAAAAAAAATGGTGCTAACATTTGAAAACTGGACCCCCAAACTGGAGCAGTTTGGGATTAAATGTCTCGTAGAGGGAAAACATGGCTGATAGGTGTTTAGGTTCATTATCCAGTTAGGTTACACACACACACACAGGCACGGGCTTCCATTTAAAAAATGATCCCCAACAAATACAAACACACTGTTTATCTCCACCCACCATTGGAAGAGAGGGTCTGCTCTGTAGCTGTCGAAGAAAGATGGAAAGACATGTGATGCAATGTTTTGCCAGTGACAATCCAAGTTGATGCTGTGTGTGTGTGTGTGTGTGTGTGTGTGTGTGTGTGTGTGTTCTTGTACTTGCAGCTAAGCAAGAACACTTTTTGCTCATTTTACTAGTAAAGTGAGGGCTTTGATATAAAGTGAGGATCTTTTGTCGGTCCTCAACTTTTTCTGGGCTAGGGGTTAGGTTTAGCACTAAGGTGTCTATGAGGGTTAGGGTGGGCTTATGGTTAGGTATAAACCCATAAAGGTCAGGGTTAGGGCATAGAAAGGCTTGAAGATGAATGGAAGTCTATGGAAGACAAGGCACGGTCCTCACTATGCTCATTAACCAAGGATGTGTGTGTGTGTGTGTGGGTGGGTGGTTGGTTGCAGGCAGGGTGGGGTAGGTGGGTGTGTTTGAAAGTGACAGGGAGGGATGGTGAGGCAGATAAATAGTCACAGTGAGGTAAGCGATAATGGACTTTTCTTGTCTGCACAGTGTCGGCTTCTGCAGATGGCAGAGCCGGCGCAATGACAGACATGCTGATGTGTTCAACTGCTCTGGCTCAGAGTGAGAGAGGATGAGAGACAGCCGAGACATTCAGCGAGAGCAACAGGGGAAGGATGGAGAGAAGGAGGGAAAGAGCGAAGGAGGGGGGTGCTCGTGCTCTTTAACTCTCTTCCACATTGCCATTGGCAACAAGACCTCCGCCAGCGCTTTGACAGATACATGGTAATGAATCCCGCTTTAGGTGGAACCCGTCACCACCTTTCCTTTGCAGATTCACAATCTGTCCTTCTCTCTTTTTATCTTGCTTTCCTCACCCCTTCTCTCGCTTTGTCACAGGCATGCAAACACCTATTCCCTATCTGTATCACCAAAAACTAGAGGAATTAAAGAGTCCAGACAATTCACAGAGAAATTAGACACATTCATTAACTAGGTTCAAGCAGATGGCTGATGTATGTCACCACGGCATGCTACAACTTAACAGTGAAAGGGATAAAGTCCTAACTGTGTTTTTCAAAGACATAGAATCTAAACAACCAAAAATTTCTGTAAACAGCCAATTTGTTTGAAATTGTGTATATTTGTTTGAAAGAATGTATATAGAGCATATTTGATTGGTTAATCTTGTAGCTTGTTATGTTAAACAACATATGCTTACTCAAAATTGTATGGTTTAATTTACGTATGATTATCTATCTATCTATCTATCTATCTATCTATCTATCTATCTATCTATATATATATATATATATATATATATATATATATATATATATATATATATATATACACTGGTGACATACTGGATTCTTGGAAATAAGAAAAATAATCTTGAAAAAAACAACAATAAAAAAACATATTTTTATGAACATGAAGCACCATGATGGAGAAGATATGTCTGAATCCCTGTCAATGCGTGTCATTGTTTCTCTTGCAGGAATGTTTTATTAATTTAGAAATTCAAAAATTTCTTCAAAATAATTGATACTTACTCATAACTTTAAATTCGGAACAATGAAAGAACGATTGCGTATTTGCAACTCTGAATGTGAAAACAATCCCTTATCATGACAGCATTTTTGAGTCAAGGAATGTGTTTAAAGATTCCCATTGCCTGAGCCAAAGGACTGAGGTTCTACAAAGTATTTACAAAGAGGAGCTGAGCTCCCGTGTGCGGAACACATTTCAGGTTTTATTTTGTAAAAAAAGAAAATACCTTAATTTGTGTTGTCTATCTGAGAAATTAAATTTAGCAATCCCACATATTCTAAAAAAACTTAAATTAGAACAGAATCAACACCATGTTTATACATCTAAACATGTAAACTAGCCCAGTGAGCATCAAACCACGGCTAGTTAGCAAAAGCAGAAAAAGCAAAAACAGCAAGTGGAAATAGAGAAGTCTGGGCTGTCTGATGTACTGGTAACTTCATCCCCTAACTGGTTCTTCCTGCCTGTGCCCATTTTTTGTCACTGCCAACACAAGCTCACGTCTCACTTTCCTGAGGAACTGTGTGCGTGAGCGTGCTCATGCGTGTGTCCCGGCCGCTGAGAGCGAGACAGATGGGGCGACACCCACATGTGCTTGCTCTCTGTCAGAAGGCTCTGCCAAGAGGTCTGAACCTGCATGCCTCTGATGGGATGCCGCTCCCTCAAAGTGGCCACCAGGTTGCTAGTTCAGAACCCCGACCTTCTGTTTGCCTTAAACTGCCATGTGGTGGTTAAAGCGGCTGCACACGGAAGGAGTCGGGATATAACAGAGTCGGAGGTGGATAATAAACACCCACAAAGAAGTGAAAGCGCTCTTCTTTTTCACTCCTTGTAATTTGCTAATGCAACAAACCCGTTTAACCTTTTACTGGCTGGGCTGCTCGATTTACCCATCAACCCCTGCACTTGTCCATCAAATATCATCCGGTGACCTCAATACATCAGTCAAAAAGCAGTGCCACAAGATAAAAAAATAAATAAAATGTCTGCACAGGTTTAATTTAAGTGGAGCTTTTTGTCCCAGTTTGAGGGATGACATTTGCCTTATTGGTTTTATTTCTTCCTATGGGCGTCGGCAGACGATGAACAAAAGAGAGCGAACACTGGGTGCAGAGCCGGAGTGGCCTGCAAGCCGCCGTCCAGAGGGGAGAGTCGTTTTGTTTGATGGGAATAGTGTTCAAAGCCTCGCGGCTGGCACTGAGTTCAACATCTGCTCCTGTCACACTCAGGGACGAGTGGCAGAGCATTGTGGCTTGCTGCGATGCGGCTCACAGCGTACACATGTGCCGCCATTGTGAGGGAAAAAGCAACTTCTACCTTACATACATATTTTTTGGGTTGCACATAGATTTCTACATGTTTTTTTTTTTTGTTTTAACATGTTATTTTTGTTCAGTTTTATGTGTGTTAGAACCTGACAATGACTGGGTCTTTTTACATTAAAACTATTTACATTGATAGTGTGTCAAAACCAGACACACCATTATGACAAGGAGTGAAGAACACTTATTTTCTTTTTAACATGGCACTTGTAATTGTTGGAAAGTATCAGCCAGTAAACCGTTTTTAGCCCATGTGTTTAATACTGTAAATGAGTTTGATGTATTTTCGCAGGGTGCAAATTGGGATCTCTACACGACTGGGTCAGAGCTTCTTCAAACCTGCAGCTCCTGGGGGTATCCTAGTCTGTAGCGTTCAGTACCAAAGTGATCTATGGTAGGAACAGTGGTGAAATGGCCACTGGACACATTGATGGATGTGGGGAGAGAAGAATGTCCTGTTTACCACCCAATAAGTGAGCCACTGCAGTTGAAATTACCTAAGAGGCAATTGTTTCTTCGGGTAGAAAGGTTTCAGAACAAATATTCCATTACATTAGTTGATAAGGGGCTGCAACCACTCAGGGAGTCCTTGCTTTCTTTTTTTCACTTCGGGAAGCACCAATAATGAGCATGAGTATCAGAAGTGGACCATACTGAATGGCATTTGAAATGTTCTGCAGGGAAACAATGGGTACTGCTACCCTTGTGGATGTTAGTATGATATGGATCACCAACCAAAGGGTTGCTGTCGACCATGTACACCCTTTCATGGAAACAATGTTTCCTGATGCCTCTTTCAGCAGCATTATGTAGCCCGCTGAAAAGCTTTAGTGCGTCAGAAATGACTTGAGGAGCACAGCAGCTAGGTTTGATGTGTTGTATCCAGATTTCCCCGGTGTCTGTGCTACTGAGCAACTGTAGCTTGTGTTGGACAAGTGTGTTGCATGAAATGCCCCTCCTTGCAGCTTTTAGGGCTGAATGATCTGCTGCTAACATCTTGGTGCCAGATACCACAGCACCCCTTCAGGGCCCTGATGGAGTCCATGCCTCCTTTGGTTTTACCAGCAAAAGTGGGAACAACAAGTGGGAAGATCAACAATTTTAGCTTCATCCAGACCTTCAATGAATGCTAGACCTGATCCCTAACAAATTATTCAGTGAAGTGTTCCCATTGATTACAGACCCATTTTAAACATGATCAACCTATAGTTAGCGAAATGATATGAACCTCATAGGTTTGAGGTAGCTGCAAATATTAGCTAATTTAGAAACCTCTCGCTTAAAATGCCTTAATATATTATAGAGCTATATTTAATCTTTCTTACCTAACATTAAAAACTTTTTGCTAATCAATTGTGTTAGCATTTCCACTTAAAGTACCTGTTTGAAGGGTGCCAGTCAGGCTTCAGAGCTCATCATAGCACTGAAACAGCTCTGGTGAAAGTAACTAACAATGTTCTCATGACCTCAGACAATGGACTTGTATTGTAAGGGAAGGCAAATTTATTTATATAGCACAATTCAGTACAGAGACAACGCAAAGTGCTTTACATGATTAAGATATAGGAAAATAAAATAGAATAAAAGCAAGTAGGGATAGAATGTAGAAACAAAAAAGAACATTAAAACTGTTTAACTAGAACAGTCAAAGGCAATTTTAAACAAATGTGTTTTTAATGTTGATTTAAAAGAACTCAGGCTTTCCGCACTTTTACAGTTTTCTGGAAGTTTTTTTCGAGATAAGTGGAGCATAGGAACTAAATGCTGCTTCTCTGTGTTTAGTTCTGGTTCTAGGCATGCAGAGTAGGCTGGAGCCAGAAGACCTGAGTGGTCTGGAGGGTTGATGCCCTGATAACAAGTCTGTGATGTATTTAGGTGCTAAGCCATTCACTGATTTATAAACTAACAGAAGTATTTTAAAGTCTATTCTCTGAGATACAGGGAGCCAGTGGAAGGACTTTAGAACTGGGGTGATGTGCTCTACTTTCTTAGTCTTAGTGAGGACGCGGGCAGCAGTGTTCTGGATCAGCTGCAGCTGTCTGATCCACTTTTTAGGCAGACCTGTGAAAACACCGTTGCAGTAATCAATTGGACTAAAAATTAATGCATGGATTAGTTTTTCCAGATCCTTCTGAGTCCATTAATCCTGGAAATGTTCCTCAGGTGATAGAAAGCCGACCTTGTAACTGTCTTTAGATGCTTTTGGAGGTTCAGGTCTGAGTCCATCACTACACCCAGGTTTTGGGCCTGATTAGTGGTTGTACTTGTCCTGTTAGATCCCCGGTCATTGTGGAGTGCCATAGGGTTCAGGGTTTAGGTCAAGTTTCTTTAATATATATATATATATATATATATATATATATATATATATATATATATATATATATATTACACTCACCGGCCACTTTATTAGGTACCCCATGCTAGTAACGGGTTGGACCCCCTTTTGCCTTCAGAACTGCCTCAACTCTTCGTGGCATAGATTCAACAAGGTGCTGGAAGCATTCCTCAGGGAGTTTGGTCCATATTGACATGATGGCATCACACAGTTGCCGCAGATTTGTCGGCTGCACATCCATGATGCGAATCTCCCGTTCCACCACATCCCAAAGATGCTCTATTGGATTGAGATCTGGTGACTGTGGAGGCCATTTGAGTACAGCGAACTCATTGTCATGTTCAAGAAACCAGTCTGAGATGATTCCAGCTTTATGACATGGCGCATTATCCTGCTGAAAGTAGCCATCAGAAGTTGGGTACATTGTGGTCATAAAGGGATGGACATGGTCAGCAACAATACTCAGGTAGGCTGTGGCGTTGCAACGATGCTCAATTGGTACCAAGGGGCCCAAAGAGTGCCAAGAAAATATTCCCCACACCATGACACCACCACCACCAGCCTGAACCGTTGATACAAGGCAGGATGGATCCATGCTTTCATGTTGTAGATGCCAAATTCTGACCCTACCATCCGACTGTCGCAGCAGAAATCGAGATCAGGCAACGTTTTTCCAATCTTCTATTGTCCAATTTCGATGAGCTTGTGCAAATTGTAGCCTCAGTTTCCTATTCTTAGCTGAAAGGAGTGGCACCCGATGTGGTCTTCTGCTGCTGTAGCCCATCTGCCTCAAAGTTCGACGTACTGTGCGTTCAGAGATGCTCTTCTGCCCACCTTGGTTGTAACGGGTGGTTATTTGAGTCACTGTTGCCCTTCTATCAGCTCGAACCAGTCTGGCCATTCTCCTCTGACCTCTGGCATCAACAAGGCATTTCCGCCCACAGAACTGCTGCTCACTGGCTGTTTTTTCTTTTTCGGACCATTCTCTGTAAACCCTAGAGATGGTTGTGCGTGAAAATCCCAGTAGATTAACAGTTTCTGAAATACTCAGACCAGCCCTTCTGGCACCAACAATCATGCCACGTTCAAAGTCACTCAAATCACCTTTCTTCCCCATACTGATGCTCGATTTGAACTGCAGGAGATTCTCTTGACCATGTCTACATGCCTAAATGCACTGAGTTGCCGCCATGTGATTGGCTGCTTAGAAATTAAGTGTTAACGAGCAGTTGGACAGGTGTACCTAATAAAGTGGCCATTGAGTGTATATATATATATATATATATATATATATATATATATATATATATATATATATATATATATATATATATATATATATATATATTAGGATTTAACCATAAATACTGATAATCCACTCTGTTAGCTAGACTACAGGCATGTCTCCTCCTAAATTGAGACAAGATAAAAGTTAGAGCAGTCTTCGAAAAAGTATTCGAAAAATGAACTTTATCTCAATCACTTGATCTGGATGGTATTACAATAGCCTATGGTTAAAAAAATAAAACAAAAAAACAAAAAACAAAACTAAAACAGGATGTGTCAAATCCCATATTAAACACGTTTTTAGGATTCCTTTTTTCATCTCCAGAATATTGCCAAGTGATGCTGAAAAACTAGTCCACGCATTTGTTACTATCAGGTCCACAAAATGCAGTGAATGAAAATCAGATGACCATTAAAAAGAGAGATCACATTTCTCCTATTTTAGTTTCCCTTTATTGGCTCTCTTATTTATCCAGAACAGAAACATATAAAGACCCTAATCATCAAGCTCCATCATACATCAGAGTTCTGATTGTTCCATGTGTTCCTAACAGAGCACTTCACTCTTAGACTGCATGTCTACTGGCGGTTGTTACAGTTTCTAAAAGTAAAATGGGAGGCAGATCCTTTAGCTATCAGGCTTCTCTCCTTTGGAACCATCACGACCAAAGGAAGCCATGTGACTCAGGAGTGGAGCCCAGAAACAGAAAGCAGTCAGAAGCTTTAGATGAGTACATCAGTTTATTTTCAAAAAACTTGGAAGCAAGGCTTGTCCTCCGGGAGTCAGGTCCAGGGCAGCTGTAACAGAGATCGACGGATTTTATCTGGCGAAGAAGAATCAAATATTATTTGTTGCAGATCAGCACTTGTTTGTCTATCCTGGTGGAGTCCAGAAAAGGAGAGAGGGGAGTCAATTATTCTAAGCTGTATTAGTCCAGTGGACGGTGGGGTGTGCTGGCAGGAGGCGACTGCAGGAGAGTAATGAAGGCCAGTGAACCACCAACCACACAGAATGTTTTTCCAGGTTAAGATGTATCCAGGGACAGAAAAACTTGCCGGGTGTAAGGCTGGGAACTGAGAAGACAAAGGTAAATATTGGTAATGTTATGAGATGAGCCGAGGCTTCAAAGTGTGTCGAGTAATGGAGAGGGGCGTTTCCACAAAGCGCGCCATTGTCCAAGTTGCACCAGCATATCCAGTGCCCTCTTCAGAGTTCCATAAGCACTTTCACCATCTCTCCTTAAGCCCATGCCATTTCACTAAAGTGACAGAAAAACATACACAGCCTGACATGTAAGATTGTGTTTTTCATAGAAAAATTAAACGCAGAACATGTTCAAAAATATTTATTATATACATCTGATAATCATACGAGAAACGAATGGTTATTACTTACTAATGATAATTTACACAGGCCCTAAAAGATAAAAAAATACAGACAAGCCTCGTAGATGATATTGCTGACTGTTATTATGCATTCAGCCAGTAGGTGGTTTCATGTGCAAATGAAGCTTCGAGAAATGAAGCCTTTGCTGAACCAATTGGCTCAATGGGTTCAATGCCTCATGAGGCCTCATATCACCATCACTAGAAAATATCCAGGATTACAGAAGCCACAATTGCTTGGAACCGGCCTTAGGTACCACACATGTTTGTGAGACAATCTAGAAAAAGACTGGAACTCATCCAGACCTTTAAGAAGCCTGCTCATATTGAGGGCAGACGGACAAACAGTGTGCATGCAGGAGCAGCAGGCTCCACCTTGGACCTCCTGAAACCCTGCCCAACCCTACCTAGAACTCAGAAGACCAACCAAACACGATCAAGACAGGAACCAGCTCCCAGTTTTATTCTGTGAGGCAATTACCAAATCTCTGTTTAAGACCGGACTTCAAACTTAGAGCCATCTCTGTGTTTATACTACTATAGACTTGGACTGCTAGAGGACATACTGACCACATTTCCTCACTCTCCTACTTTCTCTTATTACTCTCCAATTATGTATTATCTGCAGTTATTGGGAACCACTGACTTTATCTCCTCTCACTATTTTTTTTTTCTCAGAGAAATCTCATCTAGCCCCACATTTCTGGCTGTGGCACTTTACTGGAGTGGGCTTCGGATGAAATATTGCTGAAAATTACTCTTTCTGTATGATACGCTTGACCGTATGTTCAAAGCTGTCTCTGTCCTCTGTCTATGCACTTGAAGGGGCTATTGCTGCCACTAAGGGTTATGATTAGACTCCGTATTCTTTATTCATAGATCTTGCTGCTGTTAAGCTGACTTTCTTTTCTCCAAGATGAAACCACTAAGTGACCTACTGCTGCCATTCTCTCTTTACATTTTCTTCAACATAGATGTTTGTGCATCTGCTCTGTCATCTCATGAGACATGGATGATGAGCGCTGACACCGAGGCAGATCCTGTTGGAGATTTGTTTGTGTTAAAGGCGACTCTCCCTTTCCGCCGTCGCCAAATGTACGCTCAGTTAGACGGACTGCTGCAAATTCAGTAACTGTATGCAATCATCTGGATTTCGTTTGATGGAAAAGCCTTCATCGTTAAACCTTGATGATTTTGCATAATAAAATAAACTTGACTGCAATGGTCAGTAACTGTGGTCATGTTAGGATGTATTTGGCTCACTTTGGAGCTGCCTATACAGTTGGACTGTATTTGCTTTGTAACGTGCTTTGATGTTAACCTGACTCTAGCCAGATTGATATCGCTCCGCCTAGCTACACCTAGCTTCACTCACATCCATCTGGGACATCTCCCATAGAGAGTGATTTCTCCAACAAATTTTATTGTCTAGCCAATCAGGACGCAGGGCTGGAGTTTCATAGATGTGACGTAGTGGAGAAGCGACCGTGATGTGAGACTGTTTTGATTCAGACAGCAATGGCGGCTCGCATCGAGGAAGCAAGCGTTAGCATTGATGCTGCTATTTCTTCCGTGTTGTCCAATATACCTAATATTGTTTCATTAAAAGAACATCAGAGAACGGCTCTGAAGGCTTTTGTTGGTGGAAACCATGTTTTCACCTTTCTCCCAACCGGATTTGGAAAGTTTTGTTTTCCGGGGCGCGTCCGCAGCAGACATCTTGTCGGTTAGCGGTTAGCGGGAACCATGTTAGGAGGCCTTTAGTCCTTAACGAGGTCGGCCCGGGATCGACTCCGACCCGCGGCGCTTTGCCGCCTGTCTTCCCCCCTCTTCCTGTCAGCTCACTGTCAATAAAACACATGCCACTAGGGCCGCGTTTTATTGACAGTTTTTTTTAAAAACATATTTAAAAAATAAAAAAAAAAGTTTTTTTCCTGCGTCGCTCTCATCAGCGTCACAGGTTAGCTTCGGTGTGAGTGGTTGAAATAGCACGTCCATAAAGATGACAGACAAGTGGCTTATCCAATCATATGCAAGGATTTTTGATGAGGCCCAGCCTTCAATAAAGGCAATTCCTATGGAGATGTCCCAGATGTATGTAAGTGAAGCTAAGGCAGAGTAAAATACATCTGGCTAGGGTCAGGTTACTTTGATATATCATTTGTTGTGAATCTGCGCTTTATGAATAAACTCAGCTGAAGTGAAGCTGATCACTCTGAACAATGTTCCAATGACAATGAGGTGTCATTACAAGAACTGAAGTTACAAAGTTCGCATAAGGTAGTGAAAAGGTCATCGCATCATAGAAATGGATTGTAAAAGCACAATTCAAATCGCCCAGAGTTGAAACAATGTCCAGCAGGCCCAGACAGGTTGAAATTAAAAAGGCTTTTATTTTTTTTGTTCTTTTCCGTATGAGCAGTGCAGCGTCTTTAATTCTCAGCTCTCGGCATCATTTCTTCAAGCTGATATTTGAGGACTTTGTTTTTACCGAGCTGACAAAGAAGAAGTGATTTCAATTCAGTTATCTTGCACGTCTTTGCGTCAGCTCAGATGAATGCGGTGTTTGCGGCGATGGACTCAAAAGGCTGGCGAGGCAGTGTTTGAGAAGAAATTCAAAGGCGAGCATTCAGACAGACCCGCGGCCGGCTCAGTCGCTGTAGGAGCAGCGGAGCAATGAAACAAAACAAAATCTATTATGCATGATGAGAGTGAACACGGTGTTGTTTTCATTTTTTTTTTCCCAGGTCTTCACCGGGTACAGCTGTCTTTGGCTTTCCAAGTTGGTATCTTTACCTTTTATGAGCACCTCTGTTTCAGCTTGGTGTAATAGCTTACAGAGAACATTTAAGGTGAAGCTTTATGAAACAGATGATGGAAACAAAATGTCCTCTACCTAGAGTACCCAGCAAAACTATTGATGTCCCTGGAACTTCATAACATTTTGCAATGGGACTGACACAAACATCATTTGTTGGGATTTCATGTGATAGACTGACACAAAGTGAAGAATATTTGTGAAAATTACACTTGGATAACAACACATTAACATGAATATTTTCAAACAAAAATATACATCTCCAACTTTATGTCACACGGGCAGATATTATCAAGTTGAAATCAATTTTGATTAATTTTTCACTTTTATGTTTACCTGCTCAACAAATAAAGTTAACTTGCAATATTTTGATGAAACAAAGAAAGTAGTCTCTTTCTCCATCATTGTTTTGCTAGTTTTCCTCAAAATGTCACATTGTATTTTTGTTTTTTTTTTCTTAAGAGAAAAAGTCCTGTACATGTAACCAACTGGAGTTATTGGGGTTTCAAAGTGTTATAATGCTTTATGAAATGGTTGACATAATTAGATTTATTTCATTGGAATCAATCAGTCCTTTGTTTAGCTCCATCTGTCTACCCATCAACCCTGACCAGCTTCCTCACCTCTGCCTGAGAAAAGTGTCCCCGCAGCGTAATGCTGCCGACAGCTGTCACGGTTTTGAAGGTTTGACTTGAACCAAAAGCCAAAAATCCTTCTGAAAACCACAACTTCTGAGATGTTTTGACAGACCAAAGTCCATGGGTGTGGGAGAAAAAAAACCTCTTCAGTCATCACTCTCCTCAGGGCTGCATCCTGGATCCGTTCCCCCTCACCTTGATGACCAGGTGCTCCACAAACCACATCACCAAGTATGCTGATGATATAACAGTTGTGGGCCTGATCTAGAATAATGATGACCGAGCCTCCAGAGAGGATGTGCTGCATCAGGCTGACTGGTGCAAACAGAACAATCTTCTGAATGTGGACAATACGAAGGGATGAGTGCACCCTACCATTCTCCACTGACTATCAGCAATAAAGCCATGGAGGTGGCAGAAAGCACCAAATTCATGGGTGTGCAAATAACAAGCAATCTATCCTGGACCCGGAACACTACATCTCTGAGAAAGCGAGCACGACTGATGAAGATACATCTGCCTGACAAGAACCTCACCACTTTCTGCTGGAGCACCATGGAGAGTATACCGACCAGTGGCATCTTTTTATGGTGCGGCAGCTCTATGGCCGCAGACTGGAAGGCCCAGCGGAGGAAATTACCAGGACTCCTCTTCCTCCCGTTAAGCACATAGGAGCTAAACAATGTCTGACGCTGTGTAAAATCATCAGAGACTGCACACATCCATGTCACAGTCAGTTCTTGGTGCTGGCGTCTGGCAAGACGTACAGCAGAATGAGAAACAGAACAGCCAGGCTACGCAACAGCTTTATACCTAAATCAGAAGATTTCTTAACTGTGAAAGTTTGTCATCCTGTTGCGTGCATGAAGATAAATCTGGTGAGATTAATGAAATACCTTATGTGTAATAAGTGAAGGCACCAAACCCAGTTGCATTTTGCAATAATTTTTCATGAATGAATTTAGTTAAATAAGCCTGCTGTATGGTCTTGATGTTCTCACTGTGTGCACATCACATATTTACTGTCTTCTGGTTATTGTTTAGTTTTATAGGCTTTTTAATACATTTTATGTGCTTTATTGTTACCATCTGGGATTTAAAGTTATTTCTTTTAATTTAAAGTGCTGCGCCTTGGGTTTTGCTATCTGAGACATTTGCAATGAAATTTCATTCACGTGTGCACCTGTGGTGTATATTCTGAAAGGAGGTATATTTAAGGTTGAGTAACAAGGTAACCTGGGGGAAGCCAAAGATCAGAGCTACAAATTCAGGAATCAGATTGATTAAATCATCTAGTTATTTGCCACTTATGGAATTTCCATGCCCGTCTTGTAGGAAAATACGTTATTTGGTTTGAATGGGGGATGCACAGCAGAGCGTTGGGTAGCGCTGTTGCCATGCAGCAAGATGGTCCTGGACCTCATAATGAAAAAACATTGACGTAACAAGACTAAAGGTTACTTCAGCCTGCCTCCATTTTAAGCACCTTTTCATTAGTTAACTTTGAAAATCATTGACCCGCATCTACATCATGTTATTGTTCGCTTTGCTTGCTGTGATATCCGATCGCCTAATACTTCTGCTCGCCCACTTGGAGCTTTTATTGCACCAAAAAGCACCAAAGTTCAATTGACTCTAATTGAAACCATGCCATCCTGTCTACTTTCCCTTGAAACAAAGCCTTTCCCAAGAGAAGGGAGTAACGGGACGTTGAATCCATCTATGATGTGAAAAAAGGGAGAGCAGACCAAGGCAGGAAAGTATTTTGCAAGAATTGTATTTTAATTATTTCTTGCTTGTGTGGAGAACCCTGAAGAGTGGTAACGGTGTATGGTTTCCCGGGTGGCTATTAATGTGGGCATAGGGGTAAGTGGTGATGGTGGTCCATAAGCTATATGGCGGTGTGCTGTTGCACTCAGAGAGAGCTTCGGCGAGGGCACAAAGGTAGATTAACTGTGGAAATGGGGAGTTTTTCTTCCCACTGTCGCTTCATGCTTGGTCAGTATGAGGGATTGCTGCAAAGCCATGTACAATGCAGATGACTCTTCCTGTGGCTCTACGGTTCTCCAGGAGTGAATGCTGCTTGTCGGGACTTTGATGCAATCAACTGGTTTCCTTATATAGGACATTTATGACCAATCTGTATAATCTGACCCAATCTGTATAATATGATTGAACTTGACTTTGTAAAGTGCCTTGAGATGACATGTTTCATGATTTGGCGCTATATAAATAAAATTCAATTGAATTGAATTGAAATAATACCAGAGACAAAGAGCGAATGGTGGAGATCAACAAAGACGTCAGCTAGCGAGTGAAGAGGATAACACTTCCAGGGGTGTCTCCAGTGACGCTAAGAGTAGTGGCAGGTATCAAGAAAGTACAGGATGAGAGGAGGTAGGAGCTTGAGATTGTTTGACCAACAGTTGTCAAGAATGCATCCTGCTGATTCTCTTACACAACCAGGTCATCCATCAATAAAAATACATCCAGATTTGCAGTTGGAGCGTGATAAATGTGAAAAAGGGTTATAAGCACTTTTGTAAGAAAGCCTGTATTCTGAAACACCTGATGTTATCACCGCACATGGAAAAACTAAACATATGGCGGCGTGGAATAATGTCTCAGTAAATAGGAGGCAGAGAAAGCAGAGCTGGTGCGTAAACAAGCAGGTGGGCTGGGAATTTAGTCATTTCCAGGAGAGTCTTTGTCCGCGGTGTTTCTGCATCTGTCAATTAGGTACGATCCAGCAAGGATAACAAACAAGGGGGGGGGGAGAGCCTGGGTAAAGGTGGTTTCCGTGGCAACTGCTGCTCTCGAAAAAAAAAAAAAAAAAAACTCTGAACACTCCCAGCTGTACACATTTCACCTGTGCCTGTTCCTCGTAGGGGCGGTTTCCACTGCACCGGCAACAAAAAAAAAAAAAAGAGTTCCTGCCGAGTGGCAACAAAGATGTGCAGGGAGGAGAAGCCTGCGAGTGGTAGTGAGGCTGCAGGGAGGACAGCAGTGACTGACGCTCCCTGTGAATGCGAACGTGTCTGTGGGGAAAAAAGTGAGGCACATGCGGGGCGAACGATGACGAAGGGGCATTCATCAGCGGCAGCTCCAAGAGGGTCATCCATGACGCTGGCTGGAGTCACCAAATCCCTCAAGTTAAACAGGACCCATTTATTACAGGAAATGTTGCTTTGGTTATTTAATCCACTCTGCTGTAAAGGCAAAAAATTAATGCAAACCTGCTGAAGGTTTCAACAGCAGTATAAACTTTAAATGCTCCCCCTGGGTCACTGATTACAGGGGGGGGGGAAATCTTTCATGCTCCACTTGCCTGAGTTATAAGATGTTATTTCCTCATTTGCCAGACCTTTGTGTCATTTGTTGGCCTGTTTGTGTACGCGGGGAGCACTGAAGCGTGCCTGCGCGGGCAGATGGCGCTCCAGCCAATTAGAAAAGCCAAGAGGAAAGGGAGCCATTAGCGAGCAATTACCTCTGATTGCTTCAACATTGTTCTGGTCGGGCTGCGGCGCTCTGTGAAATCACCAAATGCTGCTGCCTCGGCCTTTTTATTCGGGCTTCTCTGCTGTCGCCACCGTTGCTCTCGACCTTGCAGCAACGCGGCCCACGATATATCTGCCGTTTTTACTAGCTTTTCTCCTTCTCTGTCGCCTGAGCTCTTCCTCTCCGCTCACGTCGCGTTTGCCTGAGCCAGCTTTGCCACCTCTCTCTATTTCACTCCTTATGTGTCTACTTTTTCACTTAATGCTACCTCAGCAAGTCTATTTTTCGCCCTTGTCTGCCTCGCTAACTAATTGTGTGTCTTAGTTCATTTCTGCAATTTGTCGCAGCTAAAGAAAATGCCTACCCTCACTTGGAGCCGGTTTTTATTTTGCAACATAGGTACGGCACCTTAAAAAAGTATTAAAGTCCCTTGAACCTTTCCACCCTTTGTTAGGTTACAACCACAAATCCCAAAGTATTTCATCGGCAACTGACTCGAAATACTTTATAATTCTAAAGGAAAAAAGGAAAAGGAAGGTTTTCTCTCAGGATTATTCTATGTTTAAGTTTATTGTTCTCCTCATGAATTCTGACCTGATTCCCTGTCTCTGGTGAAGAAGCATCCCCACAGCATGATACTACCACCGTCATATTTTCTTAAATATTTCGTATTTTCTAAATCCTCTTAGAAAGTGAATCAAAATAGCTGAATTCAGTAAGAAATTGTAAAACTCTAAGGCAAAAGACCTTCATACTTGCTTCATTCAGAAACACATCTGCTTAATATTAACAAATGTTTGGCTTATCTTGTTTATAGATCTACTAGGACTAGTAAATTTTTATTATACCTGGAACACAGTCTTAATTAATGCTGAAAAATCATTAATAACTCTAATTCTTGTTATACTTCCATTCAACCTTTTTTTTTAAAGTGGTTGTGAAAATTGTTGTGACTCAGATTGTGGGCCATGTTAAAAATAATCAGCTTCTCCATTTATACCAGTTTGGCTGTGTATCAAGTTAACCGCCACGGCATCCTGTAAATGTGTTGAAAGCATAGCACGATGGTAATGTTGTCCGTGCGGTGTCTTGATCTGAAAAAGTAATTTGAAACTTTCAGCCGTAGCATTTTCCTATATAACATGACTGCTTTTAACACTTTTCAGAACAGGGAATTGATTGGTTTGAATCATAGCTCCCAACGGCAGAACAGCTTGTTTAAGTCAAGGAAGAAAATTTAGATTTTGAAAACCACAGCGTTAAACACCACGGTTTAGTGACTCCTCCTAACTCTCTGGACAAGCTGGTGAGGTCCCAACAACATCTCTGGGTGATGTCCATCGTTTGTTCAAACAAAATCATCTTGCACATAATATAAAAAAAAACAAACAAAAAAAAACTTCATTGTACTTGTGTAATGGAAAACAGAGTCTACCTGGGATTTTTGAAATTACCTTACCAAAAAGGCCAAATATCAATGGTGGCCAATTTAGAAGTTTCAAGGATGAACAAATTAAATTGGATAAACAGAAAAACATTAATTAATACGAAATTATATAACTAATCAGGTAGCTCAGATGCATGCTATGATTTTCTCACACATTTCCCATTGTTTAAACATTTAAGGGAAAGCATTGTTACCTAAAAGCAGACATACCTCACCATTTAAACCTCTGAAAATAACGAATAAATAGCCACTTTAAAGAAATTTACTAAAGCTTAACTCCTGTTTGATTTCTCAAATAAATTTTCAAATGTTTACATATTCTAGCCGCAGAACTTTTTTGAGGAACATCCAAACATATAACAATACAGTTACTGTTATTGACCTTTGCCAGACTGATAGATGACAGTTTCTTTATAGGGCATTCCTCAAATGACGTCCAGTTACTAAATTTAAACGCATGCGTAGCGGCCATCTTGTGGTCGTACAAACGTAGAGCGGTAAAGCTTGAATAGTTTCTTTGTATCAGTCAAATAGTGAAGAGATCTGTCCTGTAGTTCACCTCAAAATATATATTATGGCAATAACAACTGCGGTTTCTTGGGGTTGTTTCGGAACATGAAGTCGCTTTTATGGCTTGGCTTTTTTTCAACAGAATCCCTTTTTCTGGTTATCGCACCACACAACAAGAGCAGGGCTCAACTCTTCCCATCCTCCGCAACAACTATTTTACGAGGAGGAAAAGTCCCGGTGTGTATAAATACCCGTTAAATATGTGCATTTGTGCTGGTCTTTGGCTTGTTTTCACGAAGTCGAATTGTTTCTCTTAAAGTAATCTTATCTGTGTCTGCGGAGGTGTGTGTGTGTGTGTGTGAGATGGGATCTGAGTGTCTAATGACAGCCAAGTGATTGACTTTAAAACTTTAGAAAAGGAAAATAATATAAGACCTATAATAATTTGAAACGTTATTTTTTCTTAGTATTAGCTGTAATTCTATGAAGATTCAGCGTTTCTTCCTTGGGTTTGATCCATTGTGAGAGAGGAGGGGACAGCCTCTCCTACCTTTCTACCAATACTGCTTTCTTTCCGCTGATTCTGAGCCCTCTGCATTTCAACCAACGTTTAAGCTGTTCTACGCTGGGTTTCTCGATTAAAGCAGGTTGATCAATGTTGCTGTTATGGCCATTCTAGTTTGGTCTGTTCTTGTCTGACCAGCCGGGAAACCCGGGCTGTCTGCAGACTAATGTGAGGTCATTTGAGGAATGCCCCATTTAAGTATGTTTGTTTGTGTCCTTTTTTTTTTTGTTAATGATTTTTACTAATTAACCTGATCTCAGAGCCACGTATGTGTCCAGGTTGGTCTGTGGATATGCGTCTGTGTATCTGCCCATCACCTCCTTGCAGGGTGTGATTCCGCAGCTGCAGCTCCTTTAGGACCAATCAGAAGCATTATAGAGGAGAAAACACACAGACAGATGCCAGATTGTTTGTTTACCCAGCACGGTAAGAAGGCCTTCCTTCTCGAGGTTATTCTTGTTCTCCAGTTCTGATTTTCATAAGGTTGTTTTTTTTGGTCCTCCTTTCATGAACCCTATCCATGCCCTTTTTGAACACTCAAATTCCAGTGCTGTCCTTCCCGACTCCTTCTACTCCTGGAGAAATCCTCTCAAGATCCTTTAATCTGGTCGCTGTTTTCCTGGCTGTCCTCCTGGTGCCAGCCGTTTACCCCACGCTGCATCTTCCCTTGAGCTCACCTCAACACCATTTAGTCACCCTCGTTCCTGGAAAGAAGGATAACAAAGATACAGAACCATCAAACCGTTGTCCTCCACCCCCTGCCAAACTCAGTCTCTGTGGATCTGCTCACCTTCCCCTGGACCTTTTTCACCGTCACATCAGTAAGAACTCATGTCATTTCTTTCATCTCACAACCATCCCCTAACCTGTTACCTGTCTCCCCCAGGGTTTCTCCTGAATCTCACCCAGAACCCATAGGAGTTGTCCTCCAGCTCTTTGTGTTAAATAAATCTGTTAAACAATCTCGCTGTATCTGTGATTGTTGCCTGCACTACAGTCAAAACCTTCAAAAACATGACGATATATATATATATATATATATATATATATATATATATATATATATATATATATATATATATATATATATATATATATATTCTTGTAATTTAATACACATTTTTCTTGTTAGTCATCTTAATGTGTGTACTGTGTAGCACTCTATGTTCTGCAAAAAGGAGTGACATTAAGTGAGCTCTTCGAGCTGATTGGGCAAGGTGACACCTAGTGCCCGCCTACCAAAGGTTGGCAGGCGTCATGAGAAACAACAAGTTATGCTGGTCAAGGCACTTCTTGCTGTTCTTCCTTCAAAGAAGAAATGGTGGATTCCGATAAAACAGATGTGATAGCAGCAGCTATGCGTGCGTCCAACTGAGCTGCCATGTTTGTGTTAGGACATCCTATTGGTTGGTTCTGTGATTAATGATCTGCCCTCCTGGGCTACTATTTTAGGTGGGCGGCAATTTCTTGGTAGGTTTGCGGTTGATCGATTTTACAGTTTAATAATATAGATGGGACATTGTTTTATAAACTCACAATGTTATAAACCTCTCAGCAAAGCTGTCTGCTGTGTTGGTCTTCATGATGCTTTCAGTTCATACTGTGATCTAAAAAATCTCAAAGACATCAGAGGCCTTCACAGGTATATTAGTACTGAGATTAAATCACACACTTAGAACCACTTTTTACTTATCAGATGACTTTTAAAGGTAGTGGCTTAGGTCTCATTTTATTTAGGGATTTTAGAGTAAAAAGGTTTTGAACACAAATGCAATAACGCCCTATTCCAATCTTTGTTTGTAAAGAGTTTAAAAAAAACAATTTTATTTTAATTTCACACTTATGCACAACTTTTCAGTTGGCCCATCACATAAAATCCCAGTTAAATAACTTGAAGTATGTGCTTGCAACGTGACAAGCTGTGGAAACATTCAGGGGGTATCACTATTTTTGCAAGGCACTGTATACCACTAACAGAGCTTCTAATTACATAGAGCATTTTTCCTTTCACCATGTTACCACTGTTGGAAAATAAAACCCATTAAATTTACCTCCAGAGCTGTCACTAATCCACCCAATCAGCCCTGTCGATGAAAAATCCCACCATACCTTGATTTCCCCCCGCTTTTTCTTCACCTGAATCATACTTTGAATGGTAAAGAGCTTCACAGTTCCCATTTCTGCTGCTGCTCCTACATCCAACCTGGATCGGTTTGAATCAAATGTGTATCAAAGTTAATTTACATTGGAACTAAATGATACACGAGTGGGGTCTCCAGACCTGAGTCGCATATAAAGGCTATGTGTGCAAAGCCATTTATACTCTCATTTGTAAAATCCAGTCATTGGGTAAAAGATTGCATTTATCATTGCTATAGCTTGGATCAATAGTACGCTTGTGAGGCAAGGGGTTAGGCAGCAAGGCCAAGCTATGATAAATTGCAGAAATATGTGAAAGTACAGAAGGTCTTATTGAGAAAAAAAAAGAAAGATTAATATCTGCAGCAGTGCGATTTGACTGATTCTTTCATATTCAGAGCAAGCATATTATTTTTAAATATTAGCAAAGGCCTGGGAACACTTTATGCCAGAGCTTCCCTTAAATTTCACACTTTTATTTAAATATGAGTGTAGCTGTGATATCAAAGGTTTTACTATACCTCTGAGTGTGCGCCCGCGTACGTCAGTCCTTGGCTGCGGCACAGATCTTTTTTACGCAGCAAGAGCCGAAGACGACGGGGCGCCTCGCTTCTGGGGGTAAAATCGGGATGCTCAACAACAAGCTGCCTTCTTGCTCTCTGTTACTCTGTCCCTATTTCTGTTTGTCACTAGCAGATCCCCCTCCCCACCCCCCTCATGCATTCCATCTCTCCGTCTCACCGCGGTCGCCTCACAGCAGGGTGGGAGTAAAGTGTTGATTGGTAGCCTGCTGGAAAATGGCTGGAGATTGGAGGCAACCTGTGGATCGGAGCTCATGTTGAGCCAACTCCAACGTTCAGCCGGGTCAGAAGGGAGTAAAGGAGACGAAGCGACGGCATGTGCTTGGAGGACCAGGACTGAATAAATCAAACAAAACGCTATTGAGCAGACGACACATTTCAAGATCGTCCTTAATGATGAGTCATTGAGAAACAGATCCACTTTAAATCTTTGTGAACACAACCACTCTTCCACTTTTTCATTTTTATTGGTGCTCTGACTACAGACAGAGCTATGACAAAGCATTTGCCTTGTTCTGTGAATAACTTTTGCACATTTGCAGTGACTGTTTAAGTTTATGCAAAAAAAAAAAAAAAAAAATGCAGTTTTTTATTGACAATTCCATTTTAAGGGGTAAAAAATTATCCAAACCAGCTGGGCCCATGTGAAAACATCTTCCCCTGCGTTGATCTTGCATAAACTTAATTCAATCTGAAAAACTCACACAGAAAGAAAAGGCAATTAGAAGAATTTTATTGATACAATATTTTAAGAGTTTGGCGCTCAGACCTCGGCAGGAAAAATTCACGCTGAATTATACTTCAATATGCATAAGCAGGCGTATGAGAATAGGGATATTTCCCCCCCAGGTCTGAAACTGGTGGTGGAGTGGAGATACATAAAGTTTGTTCAGTCCATATGATGATCTGTTTGAGCTAGATGTCCAACTTGATAAACACAGGTTTGCATGAACTGTCCATGATGAGCAAGCATGAGGCGACTGTGGAGAGGAAAAACTCCCCTTTGGGAAGAAACCTCTGGCAGAACCAGGCTCAGCATGGCGGTCTTCTGCCGGACCGTTTTAAGGACCATCTCTGTTGCTGTCCCTAAACTGTGGAATAATTTCACCCTGTATATAGGAGTTTCCTTTACTGCCTACTTGTAAAACTCAGTTTCAGATTCAGAATACTGTATCCCAAAAAGGCAACTCAGCTTAGCGCTCCACAGACTATCACAATCATGTTCCTGCACGCATTATCAAATCAAATAACCTCCAAAAAGCGGTTCAGTGCAATGCATCTAAAATAAGTCCACTGGTCCATCATCATCGGCAGCTCAATAGCAGAAGGAATAAAATATTTTGAACATCTATTGGTTGTTCCTGCTGCATTAGGGTATATTCTCTAGACAGAATGTGGTTCTTTCAATTTCAATCGAATTCAATTCCAATTCAATTCTTCTGGAGACTATTTCCCTTTTCTGACCATCTGCCTCTCCCTGAAGGTGTACAAGTCCCTCTGCTGAACGGCGATTATCCTGGGCTACCCCTGAGAGTGTTGTTTTAGCATTGAATGAGAATAAAGTTGCACAAAACAAGAGCTTTTAAGATACCTAGACGCGCTGCTGTCAGCGTTACAGAGAAATTGAAGAAGAGCTGATCTGATCAGTTCCTTCCTAGTGCTGTTCATACACTAGTTTTCTCTAACAAGAGTCCATGAACAACTTAGGTGATTCTGAAGGAAATTGCTTGCACTGGATTCTTTCTAGGGCTATCATACAAGGTGTAGAATACATAGACATACTTCTCATTTTAGATTTTTGTTTGTAAAAGAAAATGCTCTGCTTCCTGAATAAATTAAAGTGTTGTGGTCTGTTGACGGCATATTTTCACCTTTTACATAATGCTTTTTATTTGCGCTAGAATTCAGCCTCTAAAGCCTTTTTTTTCCCTAAAAAAACAAAACAAAAAAACAAACTGTTTTATGTCTAAGTGCCTTTCTTAAAAAGTTTCATTCAGGTAGAAGTGTGTGCTCCTGTTTGGTGTATCCAGAAAGGAATGAATTGCTGCTTACTCAGGCATCCCCTAAACAGACATTGACAGAAGGACCCTGTGGACCGGGAAGCGATAGCAAGCTTTGACCGGGGAATGAACTTGGCTGCAAGTGCTCAACCATAACAACGGTAGTCAATGAGCCACAGCGGGGTAACTGCCAAATAAATACAATTAGTGCAAATTTGCCATTGACAATTAGCAACAGCTACCTCAGCCAACCCTCGTGGCTTTATGGCGTTTTGCTCCGGCTACGCGCAAATCCCTTTTTTCTCCCTGGTCTTTCTGGGTTATTCTGTGCACTTATCCTGTGCACGAGATAAATATGACAACCAAGGTCAAGTTGTGCACATGACAGGAGGGCAATGGAGAGAAACAAGAAGAGTCCGTTTGGGTTATCTTACATCCACAGAAGACACCTCTGAGTTTGCTGATTTCCTGCTGTGCCTATTCTTGTCTTACCCGCTCTTGTTTGCCTTTAAACAGGAGTGGGTATGTCAAGGGGGGGCTTGATGTCTTTGTCCTGAGGTGGAGGAGGCTTGTAGATATGTGTGAAGAGGGGACAAGAAAGAATAGGAGCCCTCGCCGGTCTGACAAAAGTAAGATTGCTTCCTCTGTACACTTACAAAGCCTTTCTGGAGTTCCGCACACCAGACCAGCCTCAATTTTGCAACCAGCAGCAAACTGGGCTTTCAGCGTCAGAGTACCTTTTAGCTTCCAGCTAAACGGTAATTCCTCCCTTTGAAGGTCGGCCAGTCCAATCCCATTGGCGACATTGCCAAAAAAGGGGCTTTGCTATTATGACCTTTATTGTGCACTGACTAATCTGTCCTCAGCTAGAGAGGGAAGGAGTGTGGAAACTGGCACTGCTTTTAACAAGCTTACTGCTCCACCTTTCTTCCCATTCTCTAGTGTCTCTTTCAGAAACACTCACAGGCCCCTTTTTCCAACCCAGACGCCAACCATCTTTTTTTTTAGAGCAACAAACACAAAGTCGCGCAGTTGTTTTAGTCATTTGACATTTAGCGAGCGCTCGTGTTTTCTGCCTCTGGCTTTGTGTTTTCGGTGAAAAGAGGTTTGCCAGTGTTCCCGTTCCCCAGCAGCTTTTGACACATTTACAAACGAGGCATCATTTAAGGCTGTTTCACACCTAGCTGGATCAAATCATTTACATCAGTGGTTTCACCTCTAATTTGGCTGCATGGGCCAATAAAACATGCAAATTGGACTGCCTGAGGGTTTTTTTGGAGGGTCAACACATAGCTTGGAGTTTGAATTAATTATCTAATCATTTTATGAACAGATAGGGAACTTAACAGAAAGGGTAATGAGTCTTGACAGATAAAAACGTCCATCTTTTTTTTTTTGTTTAAGTCAAAATGTTTTATGAGCACATATTTGAAGGAATTATTAATACTGAAAGTCCTAAATTAAACTGAAGAGGACATTGATGGAGCTGTATAAAGTAACTATCAAAACTGTAGTTTCAAAACATCACTCAAATATAATCCTTAAATCAAACAATCAGATTTCCAGCTGAGTTCAACCTGAGTTTGGACCGTCTTACTCTGCTGTATGTCAGGCCTCATCACATTTGACTAGCACATGACAGGGTGGGCTCTGCTTGTCTCCCCTCTATTAAAGGATCAGAGATCTAACAGTGCTGGTTCACTCATTGGTCACTGAAATGGCTGAAAAAAGGGAGTTTGCAAAGCTATTGGCTACTGAAGACTTGCTGCAAATAAAAAGATGTTCTTATTGGTCCAAAAAATCCGTCTTTATTCATCCTCGGAAACTCATTAGTTAGGAGTATCACGTTTGGCACAATGAAAACCTATAATTGTAACTAATTTTGCCCTTTATAGTTTGCTTCACTTTTCTTTTCATGACTTCTGAGATTTTGAGGTAAACTGCTAAACTTCCTTGAATATTTCTTTGATTTTCATCACGCTGAATAAAATAAATAAATAAAAAGACATTATGCCACTTCCCATTTATACTACAACGTTGCTGTAGTCACCCTCAAACGACTACACCATTTGACATGAGGGCTACGGCTTCACTCTTGCTATGTGGTACTCTTGAGGAAAAATAAAGCATTTGCACTTTTACTTTACAATGGCATTACCACAAAAAAGAAAACAAAAAGAACAGAAGACATAATTGCTAGTTTTGTTTTTATACATAGATTTTAGTAAAGAAAATTCTTCCAGCTACTGCTGCAATAAGAATGATTATGTTAGCTACTCATAGTATGATACTGGCCATGGCTGGCCAATGGGTTTTATGGTTAAAGGCAATCAGATTTAATTGGTTATCATTTGCTAGGCTAAGATGCATTAGATGTTGAAAACATAAAATCAGATGGAAAAGTATTCTCATAGACAATAAACAAATGTAAAAACTTTAGATCTATGGTGTGTGTTAAAATTCAAGCATTAATGGGAGGCCCCTAATGGTTTAGGGGGGTAAGTAAAGGGTAAGTTTGCTTGTTCCTTTGACTTGCTCTGATAGCAGCAGCTGCACTGAAGCTGTTTCTTTTTTTTCTTTTGGATAGCTAATCATATGTAGTAGGCTGTATTTTTCAAAGGTTTACATACAGCCACAATTTATGAATTCTGTCTGATTTTTTCTCTCTCCAAGTTGCCCTTAGCATCTAATTAAAACCAATTCACAAAGCAGAAACAGTATGTAGAATTTTGGTGGTTTTGCTTTTACAAAGTTTTGTTAGCAGGGCAATTACAGCAAAAATTTCAAAATAACTCATCAGTTTAAAGACATTTGTAATCAGGGGAAATGGACAAAACTTTGTCATACTAATTGAATGCATCACCAATCCCATCCATCACTATTGAGACTATTAATACATTAAATTTTTAATTCCCGAAGACACTTCTGTTTAAACTGAAGAACCTGATGAATAGATAGAGCAGGGGTCTTAAACTCCAGCACTCGAGCTCCGGTGTCCTGATGCTTTTATATGTGTCTCTGCTTCAACATACCTGAGTCAAAATAATCAGATCATTAGCAGGACTCTGGAGAACATGACTGCAGAAGGAGGAGGTAATTCAGCCATTTGATTTAGGTGTTTTGCACTACCGACACATCTAAAAGTTCCACGACTCCATAACTTTAGGACTAAAGTTGAAGACCGGTGTATTAGAGGATACCTAACATCTTTTCCCATTCAAGAGCCATCAGCACTAGCACCCCCCAGGGGTCACTCCTCTTCCCCCAGAAAATAAAAAATGACTGGACCTCCTTGGGACCATGTGTGAAACTCCTGAAGTTTGCAGATGACCCCACTGTCATTGGTCTGCTTACAGACAGGAGGCACGTACGGTGGTCAACTGGTGGCGTCAGAGCCACCTGGAGCTTAAGCAGCTCAAGACTGTGCAGATGATGGTGGACTTCCATTGGACACCCCCCACACTGCCTCACCTCTCCACTGTGGATCACTTACGGTTCCTAGAATCAACCCTTCTTAGTACCTTAGCTAGTCCTCACACAAGCTATGTTTACATGAATATAAGTAATCCGAATAAAGGGCTGATCAGAACAAAAACTGTGTCATGTAATAAATATTATAATGGCAATCAGACTATTGCGATCAATTTGGCTCAATCAGAATAAATTTGTATTTAAATTGGTTAATGCTGATCCCTAAGCCTAACAGTGTCCATCAAAACACTCATTCTAAATTTGTCATTTGGACTGGGGCTGCCCTGACTGCACATCTGTGACCTATATCTGGCCTGTAATGCAGGAAAACCAACAGCCTATGTTGCTGAGTCTGTGGCTTTATTAGGGAGTGCAGCAACATCTCAGCTATTCTTAGAACTTGGCGCAGGTCCATTCTGAGTGCTTAGAAGGCAAAGGATGAACACAATTCACATTTGTTGTTAATTTTCTGTGTTTGTTTGTTTGTATATTATCATTCAATAAAATTAAATTAAATAAAAACCTACCCCCATTCCTTCAGTGGTTTTTAAGATAATTTGATGACTCTGCTCATGTCAGAGTTCAGCCTGGTGCATTTAATCATACATTGTGATGGGATTCATTGATTTTGTGCCCATATAAATTATGTATTTGGATTTTCTTTTCTTTTGTAATCGAAACGCAATTCAATCTGATCTCATAATTTTGTACATGTAAATATGGCTATAGACAACGTTCAGAAGACGTCTTGGCGGAGACTATACTTTGTGATGCAGCTCAAGAAGTTCCTCAGGACAAATTACGGTCTTTTACCGGTAAGAAAACGCTGTGCTATATTTGGAAAGACCTCTTGAAAAACATCATGGACAAAGAGGATCATGTATAGGGCTTAAAACTCAGAACAGAGAAAGCTGTCTGTCCAAAGGTCGTTCTGCACTTTGGCATTTTGACATTAGGATTTATGGAGCTTCTAGTGACTCTATTGCTCTTCTGTCTCTCCACAAATGTACGCAGATGCATTTATGGAATAATTCAGGAGTACAGAAATTGATAAAGCCACTAAAGCTCATTAAATTGTATTTCTTAGAAATGGTACAATGATGATGGCATATTGGCTTTTTATCCATAATTTTTATAGCTTGATTGTATAAAGAGCCGATGTGTTTGGTTACAGTAGAAGCACCCTGTGAGAAATATGAGAAATAAATAAATTATTTTATAGCAGGGCTACCTGGATTGTTATGTAGTTTCTGATTAGTTTGAAACAAGTTATTCTGCTATGTATTGTTTTTGATATTGTCTTTATATGAGGTCACCTTCGAGACAAATACAGATGCCCTCTTTAAGAAGACCAACCAGAAGCTGTTTTTCTAAGAAATTTCATGATTTTCATGTGGATCAGTATCAATTATTTCTTTCTTTTATTGAATCTTTTGTAACTTTTGGAATGGAGTGCTGGTTCAGCAACCTCAGCATGACAAATAACAAAAGGTTATTGGGTGTTGTTAAAGTCTGTAATAAGATTGTTGGTGTTTATTTGAAAGACCTTAAACTGGTCTTCAGAACAAGAATGAGTAAGAAAAATTTAGCAATTCTTAATGATCCTTTATATTGACTTTATGCTCATGTCAACAAGAAGGACATTGACTTATGCCCATAAGGCAAAATCTAACTGATACCTGAGGTCTTTTATTGCCTTAGCTGTAAGGTTTTTAAATCCTTCCTGATAAACTGTGCTCCCCGGATTTCTGATATTATCTTTTAATGTCTTGATTTTTATGGGTGAGTGCTCGTTGTGGATTAATTTGTGGATTCTGTCGCAAATGAATTGACCCTAGGGGACAATAAAGTATTTAAATTCAATTCAGTTTACATTACCTCTACATTTGAGGAGGGAAAAACTAGAAGGACACCGAGCAGATTAAAAAACGCATAGAACTGAGCATTTCCTTTTAAAAGGAACATCAAATAAAACAGCCGGATGATCTTAAAGTCCGGAGTTACAGATTTCCATGTTGGACACAGCCAGGCCATATGAAAGAAGAAGATCCAGTGTGTATGGAGCCAGTTACTGACTGTACCAAGTTAAAAGAGTCAATGAGGCTTAAAACGTCCTGCACCAGGGGTTTTATCAGGGTAATACATGTGAATATTAAGATGAGAATTAATTCATGAACTTCTGATTGTATTGCACAACCCTGATTCGTACAAAATCACCTCAGAACAGGTTAGTTCAAAGCTGGAACACGATGGCTGTAGAAAACAGCTTACATTTGTAGTCCTACAAATCCTAGTACTATGAAATTTTTGCCACATTAAAGTAGCGGTGAGCTACATTAATTGGGTAAAGTTCAGACGGAACACTGTCCTCATTGGCACTCAACCATGTTTCAGTGACACACAGAAAATCCAGTTTATGAGTCCAGTTTAGGAGCTAAAGTCATCTTTACGAAAAAAGTCTTATTTACCAGAGATCTGATGTTAACCATACCAACCCTGGCTGGAGCTGGAGCTTTGATGCATGGGCTTCTTCCGTTGTAGGGACCTCTGGAACCCGAGGCCCAAATCCATTCAATGGCTGGCAACCATGTGTCAGGGTGAGCTTCAGCTTTACCAGCCATCCATTTTGGTTTACCATAGCGGAGCTGGTGCTTTTGTTGTGAGGGTGCCGTAGGAAACCGATACAAGTGAGTCGGAATTCCTGACAGAACTGAAGAAACACATTGATGTCCATAATTTTTAGGTAATTTAATTTTTCCATACAGCTTGATAATCACAATGAGGTTGGAGATTGAGCAATGTTTGGTGATCATACACCAGCAAAAACAAAAATGTTGTTTTTTTGGAAAATAACAAAATAAAATTCTATTAATTTAGTAGTAGATCTTTTAGACTGGGTGACAATGTGGAAATTTTTTTCTATATGTTGTGCAACTGTTGCCTTGCCTATTTTTCTCTCTTAAGCCGGTTGTCATGTCTAAAAAGAACTACAAATAAAATTGATACGTGGCTCAGGAATACAAAGGAGGACTCCATGGACCGACCAAGTGGAAGTCGTCTGAATTGTTGTGATAGGGATCTGAAATTAGCAGTGCATGCGATGAACCCTCCTTAACTCCTTGTTACTGAATTTTGCAGCAGCGACAGATAAAAATTCTGCTCGTTGCACCAAGCTGATTCATTAGGCATCAAGAGATAACACAGTAACAATAAAAACCACAGAAACAATGTTATGGAACAGTAACACCGGCGAAAGTATGTCACTGCCAAAGGTGTTAAACGCTGTCAAACAGCACGGTCACTGCTGAGAAGAAAACATATCTGATCTTCAGATATGATAATTAAAATATTATCTTCCACATAGAAAACCTGTTAGAGAGCCACTACTTTGATGAATCATATCTTGTGTTGAAATACGAACAGCAACATTTTCATAGCTATAGTGTTTTTCCTTTAAAATTCTTTTTATAGTGTAATAGACCAATTTAAGAAAGAAAAATAATCTCCGACCTCACAATATTGAGTGCACCAGCACCACATAACAGCGGAGCGCTTTATTTAGTCCTGCTTTGTTAACTGATACTGAGTGTGTCTTGAGGAGTCCCTGTGTCAAGATCTTCATTAATTCAGTCCGCTTAGCCAGCTCGTTAATTAGTCTAGTGTTGATGTGGGGGTCTAGGCAGTGAGCTTGTCACTCCATGGAGACGCCGAGCTCAGCACGGCAGGGAGTGGGGAGTGATGATTAAGACAGGGTTGGCTTTAATGAACTAGTTACATGACACTCATTTGTGAGGGTGAGAAATTATGGGTTTTGCGGTGTGAAAAATTACAAGAGATTGCTCACAGATTTGCTACCAACAGACAGCAGCAGCAAAGCTTCACATTGGAAATCACAATGGTAAAGCGCTGAAAAAAAAAAAAAACACCATAATGCATGAATGTGTAGTTTGTGACACCAACTTCAATTTTTTTCCACATCTTTTTTCGCTCACTACCTCCAATGGCTCCAATGGCTGAAAGGATATGTCGGAGCAACCACACCCATCATGTGTTTCAATACGTTTTTTTTTTGTTTTGTTTTTTTTGCAGTAGGTCTCAGGTGTTCTTTGTTGTCTAAATACAGGTGTTCCACAATCGCTACAAACACATCTGCTTCTAATATTCTGGCACAATAGTCTATAATGCATGATAAGTTTTTTTTTTTGTTTTCTGTGTTGATAAGGGTAATCTTCAATGATGCATGGAAGATGATAAGAGAAATGAAGGAGAAGCTGGAGGACCACCTGCTTTAAAGGCACCAAACTGACTCAGGTAACCATGTGAGGTTGTGCAGGGTGCCTGGAAACACAGGCTGGGTAGTAGAAACTTAAGCTTGGCACAGCTTCGAGCTGATTGATTTTGCCTTCTGATATGCATCCTATAACTGGAGGAATTACTTGCAGCTGCAAGAAAACAAGCAGAAGTGAAGGAATTATTGGAAACACCCAAAATCCAGATAAAAGTTGGCTACAATGGAAGTTAAATGCAGGTAGGTGAATAGAAATTGTCATTAAAGCTAGGGTTGGCGATTTTTCTGGAAGTCTTTTTTGAATAACTTCCCAAGCCCAAGACCGTCTTACCTTGCTCTTCCGCTCCTCGGGGGGGATCATGTGAAAGAAAATCTCCCAAATTCACTCTGGTCTTATTTCTGTCTACGGAGGTCTTCCTCTTCTTCTTCCTGTTCTTGCAGCACTCAGCGATGTTCAAAGTATACGGTGAGAGCAGCAGATCCACAATGAATTGCTAACACCGAAGCTAACCGCTAAGCTAACCGGATAGATAAACACTAGAGGAGTGAGGGAAAAATGCTAGGGATAGACATGTTAGAAAATGGATGGGTGGATGCTTTGGCTCAGCTAATGGTATTGCATGGAGGTAAATACAAGCCTGCTCTGGCCTTCCCCCAATCAGATGTGAAGGGGTAAAGTAAGAGACAGAACTGCTTCAGGTTTGTGCCTCCAAGTAACTATTTGGGTTTTCCCCTTTCCTCTCCGTATTTTGTGCTTCAAAGCTCATTTTGCATTAGTCCTGGACCAATCGGTCCAGGACTAATGCAGTTTAAGTCACAAGCATTCAAACTGATAAAGTGAAGACTTATTACAAGTTTCACGCTTAGCTATGTATATGATGCTAGTGCAATTCAATGGTCAGTTCCTTTTTTTATTAGTCAGTGTTTCTGTCCTGGTTTAAACCTATTTATCTCATGAACTCCCCTTGATCTGGTTTCATCCGGTGTTTGTCTTCTTTGAAGAAGGAACCCGATAGTTCTTTTTGCTTAAAGCTTTAACCTCACGATTAACTCTTGGTCTTTGTTTTCTAAAGCTAGAGTTGTCTAACTACCAAGGGAATGTAATTCAGGCTGAGAGATGACTACACTTCTGCAGGCAAACCTTGGTTAGTGGGAATTTTTAAAGGGGCCACATCATCCTTTCACATTTTTTCTTTTCACATTTAAATCATTCTGTTGTGGTCTATATAAAGTGGGTCTTTATTGCTTTGGTTTGAATTGCTTTTTAGTTTAGCCCAAAATCTTTTTCTTTTTTTATTGTTTCCCCTGAGGTGCATCTGAGAACACTTGCGATCTCTTTAAATACAAGAGACCCAAACAGAATATAAATATATAAATATACCGTCTGTAGAGATGCAATTCAACATTTCTACGTTCCTAGAAATTTCAATCGCACAACAAAATGTATATAAAGGGCTAAACAAGTCAATTTTGTATATGTTCCCTGTACTTGCAACGTTTTTTCCTAGAAGGCAGGAATTGGATGTTGCTAGAACAAGTCTGTATTCCAACCATTCATGCAGGGAAAGGAGTTGTTAGGTTTTTCACAGTCAGACATGTTTCCAAACATATGACTTGTCTGTCTTGTATGCAAAAGAAAACTGTAGAAGCCTATTTCCTGCTCCATACGGTCGGGAAAAACTCCCGTCATTTCTCCGACAGGCCAAGACTTTAAACCGAGGAAATGGTAGAAACAAACACTTCAGCTTCAAAACTTTGCAATATTTTGATATCGATAACATGGCAATGCCATCCATCCATCCATCCATCCATCCATCCATCCATCCATCCATCCATTTTCTGAACCGCTTAATATTTCGTGGGGTCGCAGGGAACATGGCAATGCCTACACTGTAAATGTTGCCATGCAGATGTGTTGACATGAAAGTCCTGTAATTGAACAAAAATCTGAGTGCCTAAAGTACCATTATTTTATTTTTTTTAGGTTTTTACAGCACCAGTGGCTTGTTTTTCATACAGTGGATTGACAGCAAAGGGGGGTACGAGAGGGGGAGAGACATGCAGCAAAGGACCACAGGTCAGCGTCAAACCTAGGTCAGCCACATTGAGGACTAAGGCCTGCCTACATGGGTCGTGCATGCTAACCACCAAAGCACGCCCCAAAGTACCATACTTTTTAATCAATTACTTAAACTCAAACTGGATTATGAGATAGTTTCTTTAGAGTTCTACCTTTCTGCTGTCTTAATCATTTATTCTCAGCTTGACTTTTTATCCTTTCAAAGAAGAGTCATGTTTATTGAGTTCTCCTCATTTCTCTTTAGTTCAGATGCGGTGTTCATAAAGAAGCAGTTGAGTAGGGGAAGCGGTTTTGTTTCTGCTCTGGCACACAGGTGGGATGCTGCAGGCCACGGGTTATAGTCTCCCCAGATATTGCTGGTTGCTCTCCACAAGGACTCGCTTGAGAACAAAGATGCCAGCAGGCATCACTGACTCATCCATCCTCCCTCTGTCTTGATTTTCTCCATTTCACTTGTCCGCGGAGACGGGGGAGAAAGGGTCCCTCTTCTCTTCTTGTCTGCAGCTCCCTCAGGGCACCGGGTCCATTTTTACACACCGCTATAAAGTGTCAGATAGCCACACAGCGAGACACACCTTTTCCTACACATATGACCCCACAGACATGTTTAGGCTCTTCTGTTTATGGATGCAGACCTGTGGAAAAAGGATTTGTCCCCTTACATATTTATTCTTTCTTTGCTGTTCTGTCCCAGTTAAATGCTTCAGATAGTTAAAACTACAGCTGGTAATCCTGTTCAGAAACACTTTTTATTATACTGAGTAAAATCATCCTTCCATCCTGAAAGTAGTCCATACATTATGTATTCAGGGGGAAAAAAAGGTTAAAATGTCTGTGAGAGCTGCAGGGCTGTAAAAACTCTAACCAATCCCTGCTCTTTGCACCCAAGAGCAGGGATTTGTCATTTTTGTCTCTCACCCCCACTGTCCCTTGAGTTCTGGGGGTATCACCTTATTTATTGGTTGTCCCACACACAGACATGAATACGTAGACGCCGCGTCCTCGGGTGAGAGGCGTGCCGACAGAGCGGCCATCTTAGGTCAGACCTAGCTGTGCTCAGAGAGAATACAAGTCAATGCGGTACCGCGCACGTGACGTCACCGTCTCAAGAGCAACGCCCCTTTTGCCGCTTAGGTAGGGCATACAGGAGAGAACGCACGGATAACAGATATGACCGACTTTACAGCCGTTAAACTTTCCCAAGACGATGTCCCAGGCACACGGTTTACTGGTCGCACTGTCGAAGAACACACCAACCTTCAGCTCAAACGATGGCTTGAGGTTCGATGGCTTAAAAAGACTGGAAAACGGGCCGAGTTGATGAACGGTAAGCTTTGTTTTTTTTTTCCTGCGCGGCGATCATGGCAGCGTCGGCCGTTTTTTTTTTTTTTTTGTTGTTGTTTGCAATCACCGTCCAGGAATGGGTATATGTTTAATGTTTGTCTCATTTGAAATGTTTTTGAGTAAGCTATCCTGGTAGCAGGCTATCATGTTAGCGCCTGCTACCATGATAGCCTATATGCTGTCATGGTAGCAGGCGCTACTTTATTAACATGTCGGCCACCAAAATACTCTTACCTTGACTTGATGTCGCTGGAATTGGGTCAGGATGTTCTTCGGTTGGGCCCTTTCCTCCAACAAAATGCTTGCTACATATGTACTTGAATTTGGTAACTTTTTCCGGGTTGAACTGTTGTGTAGGCCGACCGCACTGGTCCCAGCGCACACATTTCTCCTTGGCAGTCTTGAAGAAAACATCCTTCATATGCGGCCGATCAGCGTAACTCGAGTCGCTGTTGCACGTTCCATAGCAACAATGTTTAAAAACCATGGTCTTAGATTTGGAAAAAGCAGTCGTTTACCGAGTAAAACCTAGGCTAACGCACGTCTACAGCAAAACAACGGCGGCTTTCCGGAGTTTGCCCCACTGCGTACCACGTGATGTGACGTCATTGTGACGTTGTGTTTCTAAAAATAGCTCGCGCGCGGTACCCCATTCAGAAAAATATACTTTATATACTTTAAAAAGGTAGGTGATCCCTGTATTACGTCATCATTTAAAAACTGCTTTTTTGTGTTTACTAGTGTTATCTTTCCCTGATTATAAAATTAGTTTGATAATCATAAAACAAACAAACAAAAAAGAATACATCTGTAAGGGGCCAAATTCTTTTACACAGCTCTGTCTCTAGACAAACATCTTGGTGCATTCCTGCCACTCTGATTCTTTTAGCCACAGTTGACAAAAGTGAAGGGAGTCAAGTAAATATTAAAGCGCATTCTGTTTCTTCTCAGTGTCTGCCCATCTGGATCCTCAGTAGCCTCTGGAGGACGATCAAGATGGAAGGATGCTCTCATCTCCTCCTTCGCTTCAAGTCTTTCTCGCTGCCTCTATTTTCTTTGTCTACAGTCACCCCCTCTGTCCTTGTTCCTTGTTAGGTTTTTACCAGCCCCCTTTTCGTCTTGACATTTACTCTCAAACCTCCAAGAGACTCAGATTTCATATATGCATTCTAAGTCGCTGCAGATTAATTATAAATAAACAGAGACAAAGCAGAGTACCAACCATCTCCTGCTGCTGTTTCACACAAAGAGACTTACCCCTGAGGAGTGGAGTCATTATGGTGCGGTCATTTAACAAATGCTTTTATCTAAAGTGAGCAGTAATGGATGTCGTATTTTTAGCCTAGACCTTAAGGGGCTCTTTGCAGATTGTCGGGATTTAAGAAGCAACATGGAGTTCACGCTGCAGCGAGCCGAATTGCTGGCTGCTTGGTGGATTGTCTGCGCAACAGCCTTGGTCCATATGTAGGGCACATAGACATAGCCAGTGGGAAAGATGTTCTATTCCATGTTGTAATCTGTTGGAAAATAAATATCTAAGCATGGCCAAGACCTCTGAAGACTCTTGTGTGTTTGCAAAAGCCAGTCCTTGAGAGGAAACAGCAAGCAACACTCCTTTTGTTACAGCTCTCTCCCTCCATTTTTTTTTTCGGATGCAAGTTTCTCTCTGGAGCTTTTTGAAGCTCTTTATAAACAAAAGTCAGTTTTTGTTGTCAGAGTCTACCCTCGCTCTCTCACTTTTTCATAACCCTCCTTTCTCTTAATGAGTTCTCTTATGTACACAGGGGGCAGCAGCTAGGGGCCAATTTGTGATATCACATCAGATCAGATCAGAAATAAAAGGGGTGGGGGCAACTTCCTCGTCTTTTCAGCCGTACTCTCTAGAGAGAATCTTGCATCTCCTTTCCACTGTCGGGGGAATAGCTGTGCCCCCTGAGCCACCATTTTGGGAGCATCTAGTGGAACAGCAAATCACAAGAGAGGCTCCTTGGAGACATTAAGGGATGAACTGCTGATATTTTGCATACCTGCATAAGGTTTGTTAACTTGAAACTTCTGCTTAGGCCTAATGAAGCTATTTCTCACGGCGTTATTGTAGCTGCAAGAGTTCATATTGATAACACATAAGGCTTAGAACTGCATCCACTGTGCAGGGAGTGGCATAGGGTTTTATATACTGTTTACTCCTTTATACCCAACACTGATTCATTGTACTATTTTCCTGCTAAGCCTAAATAAATAATTGACTCTTGTGTAGTTGTGCCGTGATATTTAAAGCATTTAATACAGTAGGAGCCTTCCCCTGGAGTCAAGGACTCAAGGTTCAGCTAGCTTGACAGCTGGTTGCCCCATGGATTACGGTTCCCCCTAGAAAGACACAAGAACGTTGCAGAACAAGGAAGCATAGAGGAGGCTGCTGCTCTAGCGTCTGGGGCAGGCTAGCTAAAAATCTGCATAAACCACCACTGGAGAGCCTCTTTGTCTCCAATCTAAGATCCCTTTCCAATCACTTGGATCACTGTTGCCTGGACCTGGAACATACAACTGTTACTTGTTTCCTCTTCAATATGGTTGAGATTACTGCCAATCTACATGGCACCAATTGCTAACACAAGCCCAGCTCTGGACTACTTTCTTACCTTCGTTAACAAATAAAGGCTTTTGGTAGCAGGAGACTTCAACAGAGCCAAGTTAAATTTCATCAATATGTCCAGTGTCCCACTGGACGGGGAAACATAGTTGAACATGTGTACAGTAGTATTAAAAATGTATTAAAACCTGTAGCTTTAGCTCACCTGGACTATTCAGAACCACAAGTCCCTGTTTTTAACCCTTTAAATCCGAATGTATTGCCGTCCAGACATGTTTCTTCTTAGACTTTGTAGCACCGTAACGTTGCAATAGTTTGTGCTGGTCGAAAAATTTAAATTGTTTTTGAAAGCTGAAAGTTTGTGCTTTACTGTCAACATTGTGTTATTGCAATAGTGTCCCTTCCGCCTTTGCAACTTGGCCTCTTCTGTTCTCCCATTCCATACACAACAATGGTGCTGGAAGAGGAGGAGAAATACAGAGACAGAGTGGAGAAATGGAGCAGAGAACAGTAAAAATAATCAAATATTTCCGAAAGATGATCTACCCAAGTAATGAAAGTCCCACAGAGGTTTCTTGATTGTTTTGACAGTGAAGAAGCAGCTGATGGAGCAACTTCTGGTAAAGAAAGGTAAAGATTTACTTGTTGAATTTCTGTGTTGAATTTCTGGATGGGTGTAGCTCTGTTAGTATTTAGATCATATTTAGATTTGCTTTTTATTGTATTGTATAAATGTTGATCTTTTTTTATTGTGTGATGACTTTTTTAGAACAGTTTACTTTTTTAAGTTTTCACAACATGCTTGCATGTTATCTTATGTATTTTTTATGTGTACCTTTTTAGTGCAGTGTGTCACATGTTTGAACGTACTTTTTTATGTCTGTACAGTGTACCAGACCTTTTTGTACTATTTAGTAGGTGTGTAACAATACAACGATCTACATCAATATATCAATTACACGACAATCCAGTTGCATCGATTCAAAATTAATATATGAATCCATATTTTCATTTTTAAAGGACCTATAAGTAATATTGACACCTTGGGGCTCAAACTGGTACAACAGCTTGTCAATCTCAACAATCTAATATGCCATTTTTAAACAGTGTGTTGCTGTTTTGAATTTCTACGTACACAGGACAGGTATATAATGTTATGTTCTCTCCTATTTCTGATCCACTTCTCTTACTGGCTTCCATATTAGCAGGCATCTGATCTTTTGCCAAGATAAAAAACCAAATGCTCTGCTCTGTTTTGGGAACCCTGGGAACTCTGATAAGATTGGTTGAGGAACCAAGAAGTAAACACGGGCTACACTCTGAACCAAAGTAGTTCCAGACCGTACCTCTACAGTAGGTTTGAAAGGAGAAAAACATGAATAAGACATTGTTGATGGAGAGGACCAATTGTTTATAGGGAAGATTACTTCCATCCCAGGTGACAAATGAGAATGATGTAGGTTTATCTTACAGTAAATGTCTTACTTATTGCTCTTTTAAGATACAACTTTATTACAGCAGCTGCACTGGTTGTAATTACCTGCACTGTTTCCACCTGTTATTCTACCTACAAATCCCTGCCTCTCACAGCCAGTCTCTGTCAGATTCTTGAAAGCCTTTTGTGTGAGTAGACAATTTAGCATTCTTTGTTTGCCTTGCCTGCCTGTGGCCAGTTCTCATCTTTGGATTTCCCTGCTTTTGCTTCGCCCCTGTTGGACTCTCCATTGGCTTCTGATTTCTAGACACTGACCTATGGATCTGTTCATTAACCAAGTACCCTGTCTAGCCCCCTGGAAACCTCTCCCTGCCTCAGCACACTGTGAATGACCTCTGCCCAGATTCTTCATTTCCTGTCTGCTTCAGCCCTGTTCACTATGCTTGTGACAATTTCCTCAAGGCCCAATTCTGGTGACTTCACTGTTGTCATCTCCCGGTCTCACATGGGGTCTCAGGTTGTACTTGTCAGATTCAGTGCAACCTCCAGGACTCTGAGCAGGTTAGTGGCTTCATTTCGGTGCTCAGGTCACCTCACTGATTGCTACACAGCCACTAACCTGGCTCTCTCCTTTACAGTGGGTCCCAAGTGTACTGTTTCCAGTCTCACACCAGAACATCTTCTTTTTTCCCCCATAAAAGCTTTGAATCCAATCGTGCTGTTCAATTGAATTAATGGGTCTTTTCTACTTATTGTTACATAGTTAAAGCTGGTGATTTACACCTCTACTATTTTGTGTGTGTTTGAGACCAGTTGAATATTTTTCTTCACTACTTTCAGTGCCTGTTGTGGGAAAACTAGAAGTGAGAGGACTGGAAGAGGAAAAAGTAGGACCCACAATCTGGCGCATGGTGGAACAGCCCATAGGGATGCTGGAGATGCTGATGATATTGCCAGGGACTGAAGCCTTATCATATCCTTATCAGCTAGAATGGATGACTGAAGCGGAGCAGGACCATGGATTCCGTCAACCAGCCAGGTTCATACCAAAATGCAGCCCTGGTTTCCAACCCCATCTCAATATGGGAAACCCATCACCAAGAACAATGTTTGGTCACTTGTTTGATGGGTGCAGTTAAAAACTTGGCAAAAAGTTAGAAGGTTTCTCTGGACTGACTCCTCTCAAGATAAAATGAAAAAGTTCAGACATGTTGCTTTACATGTTGGTCAATTGCCACGCAAAGATCAGTGACTTTTGGCATTGGGGATTCGCTTTTTAAGTTGCATTCACTGTCACTATTATGCCCTGGCCTTTCTCACCAACGTCAGTATGGGTGTCATGTTTGTTTTCTTTCATATTGACTCTGAATGGGACAACAAACACGGAGGCAGGTATATGAATAAAAAGGTTTTATTGAAGGTGTGTGGTGGAAACTGGGAGGGCTTTGGCCGCTGACTGTAAATTGCCAATAAACAGAGCTATACACCGACAGCAGACAGGCTGGTCAATTGAGCTGAGCAGTGGCTGGCCTACGGGGTTGATTAGTGAGAGGCTCCAGGGAGATGCACAGAGCTCTGTGGTCGTTTCTTTTTTATATTGTTCAAAATAAAATTTTAAGAAACAAAATCTCTTCATTATATTCATTTGCATCGCTGTATTTTCACTGAGGCTCAAAAATGTTACTTTTTCAGTTCTTCAATTCAGATTGTTCACGTACTGTTTTAACACACACACACATACACACACACACACACACACACATTCTTGCATGGGAATTTGAGAATGCAACATTTCACTTCGGCATGCTCTCTGTATACAGTGACAATAAGGGAATCTTATCTTACTTCCACCAAAAATGTAGACAATTTTCAAGAGGTATGAATACACTGTTTTGTACAGAAAAGGGGACAAAAATAACCTTAGACTTCTGAGAATAACCTCCTCCCTAAAGCCAACTACTGATGTGACAAATGACAAGCTGACATCCATTACTGCCGCAGAGAAATAAGAGTCCGTATGTCGTTCTATCTTCCATCTTTGTCAGCACGCATGCCCGTCAAAGTAAAAAAACCCACACACTGCTTGACCTCAGATCTCTGAAGTTTGCCCTCATTATTTTCGTACCTGCGTTAGAGCCGCTGGATTGATCAAGCAAGCTTTGTTTTCTTATGCCAGCTACGTGTGAGCAGAATCCAACCACACATCAACCCCACCCTCAACAAATTACGAGACCTTTATGTGTTCCAAGCACATTTCATCAAACTACACAGTTAAACACTGGGTTTGGCACTTTGGAGGAATGGTCCTATTTGGACCTTTTATAAACACATAAAGATCAGCGATGGTAAAACAGACATTCATAATCTAATTTGTTGGCATGGCTAGAATGGTGCAAGAGGGCATAAGTAGTTGCATTAGAAGTAGATTGGTACTGATATAGGCAATTGCAAGAGGAACTGATACTGGGTCTAAACAGTAAATGAAGGGCACCAGACTCACAGGTTTCCTCATAGACACATTAGATAGCAGCCTGACTAATCCAGATTTAAATTTGGGTTTTGGCTCTATTCAGAGTGTAGTCTGACATGACACAATGTGTGTGGATGCTTTCATGGACCCTTCGGTTTGCAAACTGAACCATAAGTATGTCAAAATTTGACTACTTCCTCTTAAATTGATGTCCAACTGTTTGGTCTGTGAGAGCATTGTACCTGCTTTGGCCACTTGAAAGATGGACCTGCAAACAAGCTGTCAAGTGTTAAAACTTTCATTTCTACTTTTTGTTGCCAACAAGTTGGGGTGGAGCGATGATGCCAGCTCATGAGAAGAGACATTATATGATAAAGAGAACAAACCAACTTCAGCACCACAGAAAACACTACTTTCATGAACGGCTGACTTCACAGCAATTAAGAACCTTCTTCAGTTCTCCATCCATACAGCTATCCTCTTTGGGTTCATGAACCAGGAACTAAAGTGGGGTGAGTTAGGTTGTAATACAAAGTAGAGATTAAACATCAGAGTCTAAGCCATTGCCCCAGACCCACAGAAAGACAGCAGACTTCACTGCTGAACCAGGAAGCTGCCACTGGTAAGAGAAACTTTCCGTGATTATTGGACATAACTGTGTTATTTATGAACCCGGAAAGCAAAGATATTGCAGATAGTGAGAATTTTAAATGATTTTGGTTAAAAATAATCACTTTCAAAGTTGGCTTCTGTATACTTTAAGTTTAAATAAGGACATACCCGCTCTAAACATTTAATAATTATTCATAGTGTAGCTTTGACTTAAAAAGCCTCGGTTTTCCAAATCAAATTATCCTGCAAATTATTAGTGACGGTAATAATGGAACAAACTTGACATTTAGTATGTAAAATTGTAAATGACAGTATATACATTTATTCTTTATTGTTACTCATCCTAATTCATCTTGAAAACCTCATCCATGCATTTATTGTTAGTAGAATTGATTACTGCAACGGTGTTTTCACAGGTCTGCCTAAAAAGTAGATCAGACAGCTGCAGCTTATCCAGAACGCTGCTGCCCGCGTCCTCACTAAGACTAAGAAAGTAGAGCACATAACCCCAGTTCTAAAGTCCTTACACTGGCTCCCTGTATCTCAGAGAATAGACTTTAAACACTTCTGTTAGTTTATAAATCACTAAATGGCTCAGCTACCAAATACATTACAGATTTACTGTTGGTGTATCAACCTCCCAGGCCACTCTGGTCTTCTGGCTCAAATCTTCTCTGCATACCCAGAACCGGAACCAGACATGGAGAGGCAGCATTTAGTTCCTATGCTCCACTTATCTGGAACAAACTTCTATAAGACTGTAAAGGTGCTAAACCCCAGAGTTCTTTTAAATCAAGATTAAAAACACATTTGTTTAGGATTACCTGTGACTGTTCTAGTTAAACTGTTAACTGAAAAATTAGTTTAAGTTTATAGTCCAACTGTTTTTAAAATCATTATTCAATTTTAGCTTCCTGTTTTATTTGTTTCAGTTTTACTACATTTAATCTATTTCTTCTTTTTTTTAACTTGTTTCTATTTTCCTGTTTTAATCATGTAAAGCACTTTGCATTGTCCTTGCACTGAAATGTGCAATACGAGCGTTGCCTTCAACAAAGCAAATGAAAACAGAAGAGTTGCCACCTGATCAACACAAGTCAAACCAACAAATACTTTTTTTTCTTATTTTAAAATAAGAGCCTCAAATATAGATATGTGGTATAAACTTTAAATGACTGACTTTCTTAGCCATGGCTCATAATAAAAGCTTATAATTACTTCAACAGACAAAATTGACTACCGACAGACACTGGAAATTAGAAATGTTGTGGTGATTTAATTTCCCAAGGACTCACAGCACAAGATTTCATTAAACTCCTAAAAATAGTCATAGGTTTAATCACAACCTTCTACAGCCTTCAACTGAGCGCATACAGAAGCACAGAAATACCCAAAATATATATTTTATGAAATGTTTGTTCCTGGAACAGAAGTTCAACATTCCGTAACAGAGAGTATCCAACCTTCAGCTCCAAATTGGATGATTAATTTTCTTTTACTGCAGCAGTTACAGCCACAAAAGCAAATCCACACCTTTGCAGACACAAGCTAAATGCGATTAAATTAATGCAGTGAGCAAAGCTGCAAACCGTTGTGGACAATCAATACGGTAGAGAGAACAACAGCTAAAATTATTTGATTTTCAGAGCCAAGGTTTTTAATGAGATGCGTTGTCACTGGTTTACTCAGAGGTGACTAATTTCTGTGATTGTACTTGCTGTGGACAGTTCATACTGGACACTAATTGACATGACACCACCCCGTAGCTAACACACATTCGCTATTCTGCCGGTATTCTCAGTATTCTCCTGAGCGGGGTGAATGTTTGTTGTTGCATGGGCTTGAACTCCTGCTGTATGATTAAAGAACAGCCTACACACCGCTCCACTTGGCCGCCGCTTCAATAGCGAGAGGCTTGAGCTTTGTTCCAGGAGTGCAGCACTTTTTGCATACAGCATGCAGAAATGCTGTGCACTAAAAAGCACAGCAAAGCATAATGTATCGCTATACCATAAGAGGCAAAGTTTTTTTGGCAGGAGAGCAAAGAGAAAGAAAGAACATTTGTGCTGCGTGCATATCTGCTTATTTTTTGTTTCTGAAGCAAAGCAGATTAAAATATGTCCGCAAGGAGAGTTACGCAGTTTAAAAAAATAAATAAATCTTGAGCCAGATTATAATATATGTCTTACTTTATTATTCTTTTCAAGGGTTTTAAATCCTTAATAGGTTTGTGTCATGCCTTAGGCGATGTATACTATTTTTGCATTTGGCTAAAGGTAGATAGGGAAATGTTCAAAACTTCCACTGATGTCAGACTCCATACACTAAATATTTCATTTATTTTTGGGGGAGAAAATAATGATAATATAATTCTTTGTTGATCCCTGGGGAAATTTCTGTATCCTCCTACCTCTTGGAGATTAGAGGTCAGGGTCTGCTTTACAGGAGCATCCCTGGAGCACATAAAACCTCTTTGAATAGCTCAAGGACAAGTGCAGACTGGTGGGGTTTTTAGCAAATTCTCCAGCTTGAAGCGATCATCTGGTCTTGTTGATCAAGACACTTGACTATGCTTTTGGAAAGAAACTGGATGATGTCTCCCCCACTTTGCTGTCACTGCAGTTATTGCTTGACATGAAAAAAGAGCTGTGTAGGACAAAGAGTGAATGCATAATCACATTATCAAAATGTCGCTGCGGGTCTTTTTAATATAAAGGTGTAGTGTCAGGTGAGGTTACAAAAGTCCCAGCCCAACAAAAACAGTTCTAACAGCAAAGCAGATTATTATTTCTCACTAAAGAATTTGGAATATTTGGGTATCTGAAAGACGTAGCAGCATGTCACACTATTATCCATATTTTAGCTCTGTTAATGCATTAGATTAGCCAAAATGCATGAAACACGAACAATGATTCACGCACAGAGTCTTACCTATGCACCTTTTCAAATCTCTAGTTGAGCCGACATACATATTTTAGGACTGTGGTAGATAACCAAATGTTTTTTTTTGTATTGGCTATAAATCATATTCATAAAAACAAAGATAAAAGATGATGTATAATTGTCATTGTAATTTATTCACCTAATTTACAAGTTTCACTTTTTCAAGTAAACTTTTTCATATAAATAAACATTTTGATTTTCTAAGCTATTAAGCTGCACTTGTAGATGGCAGGGTCTTTAGAGAGTACTTACCTTGGCAAGCTATGTCACAGGAATGTACTACAGGGATGATACTAATAATGTAATGTGATGTCTTTTTAGATGTATACACAATTTTATTTTTTTGTTGCTGGCAAACCCTCCAATGAAAAAACATTCCCAATGTACACTCTTTTAGTTTTTTAAACTCAGCCACATAGCCAACGTGGGTCCAGACTGACATTAGGAATACAATCAGTTTAAGGTGTTCCCCTGCCCTCTGAATTCTTCAACAGATTTTGGCAAAATGACTAGCTGTGTCATATTTAAAAACTAGTTCCACTACAGCTGTTCAAAAATCAAACGGAAGCCAGCAACATTGTTCTGCGGGGAATGCCAGAGAGTGTAGATCTGAATGTCAAGTGCCCAGAGAGTTACTGTTGTGGACTTACCTGACTGTTAGCTGACTGTAGATGGTCTATTGTTTGCCTTTATCCATTTATTTCATTATCTCCAGAACTATTAAATATTGATAGTTTTGAAAAAAATCTATTTTGTATATGTTTTAATATTTGATACATATTTATCAACTTACAATAATAATTCCTACAGTAGCCTTTGTTTGCAATAATGGGGTATTTGTTTTTTATCGTGCTATAGCCTTAACTGTATTTAAAATGTGGTAATAAAAAATACAAATGTAACAATTCCCTTATATTTTTATTTTATTGACTGCCTTCTGTATGTTGATGTACTTCAGTGCCTCAGGACATATGAATTTTGATTCCATACTGTACATATCCTACTCATGTTTATCAAATAGTACATATCCGTTTGAGAAAATCTTTAGGCAAAAGAACTATAATACATGTAATAAGAAAAGTTTTATTCATTTGTTTATTCGTTCATTTATTGCTTTATGTAGGGCTTTAAAACAAGCTGACCAAAGCACTTAACATCTATGATTTTTATTTGTCTGCTGTCTGCTTTTATGGTTCTATGTTTTTTTTTTGTATCTTTTGTGATCTTACTGTTAAGTGCTTTGGCCAGCTTGTTTTTATTAAAAGCAACCTTTTCAAAAACAAACAAACTAAAGAATAATACAAGAAGTCTTTAAACTTAGACTGAAAGATACCTGGGTCTGTGGTGGAGTGGATGTCTATAAGAAGTCAGGGTGCTGTCACTGAAAATGTCCGGTCACCTCCATCCTTTTTAAATAGATGTAAATCAAAACCTATACAGAATACAATAAAATAATCTAAGCAGGACAATTATCCTAAAGGATAATTCCTTGTTATGTCCCATGTTGCACTTAACAGGAAAACGTTTTACAGTTATCATATTTTTACAGTTCCTTTTAAAAAAATGATTTTCAGCCTCTAGTATGTCAAACTCCATCCACAAGTTGACATATTCATTCTAAGGTTGACAGTGCTTCAGGTTTAGATCATCATTGTCGTTAGGACTGGGATATGTTCTTGAGCTTAAATATAGAAAAGGGAACAGTTAACATATGCACCAAAGAAAGCCAGAAGTATCAAAATAAAGTATTTGCTGTTACACATAACATATCTGCGCTGTGAATGGTCTGGTTTCACACAACTGATTAGTAATGTGACAAATCGTCAGCTGTGCAGAGGATTGTGGTCCAGAATAGCCAGAAAAAAACAAACAAACAAACAAAAAACATGCAGGCATGAATACTGCAAAATGTGACCAGAAGGTAGGACATTCTGCTATTTCATACATAATACGTATTGGGATTTCCATCCAATTTTATACACCCTTATCTGTGCAGGGCCACAATCTCCAGAGGTCAATGGGCGAGAGGCAGGGGACACCTTGGACAGGTCACCAGTCTATCACAGAGCTCTATTAAAACATTACAAATTTTAATAACTTAATAAAATGTATGGTGGTAGGAACACTGGGCCACAGTTTAGGAGATAAGAGAACAGATAACAGAAGTAAGAGTGAAAACAAAAGCCACGGTATACAACTTTTACTAAAACATTATGGTTATATAATTTCAAACCATCTCCAGATCTGGAGGTTTGTTCATAATTTAATAACTTTTTTGGGGGGCTAGGGGGGTGGGGGTGGATTTCACAACATCAACAAGTTAGCTATAAGACAAAACATATTTGTACCAGGACATTTTTCCATGCTGGATTCTTGTTGGTATTCTGGAGTGTCACAGGGGACATGTTGATCTGGTGGCTTGTTTACCCGGTCATTTATCCCCTTGTTCTTGTGCCACCTAAAATAAAAGTAAATAATGGTGTAAAAAGATACCTTGCGGATAAAAAATTTGGACTGCATCAGCAACGTGCGGTAGGGTTCATAGCTGGTGAGGCACTGACGTCATCAGAGTCAGATTTACTAATATATACACTCTACAGAGTAGACTCATTGCAAAGTGCTGAAGGAGACTGATTGAGCCAAATCAATTCACCATGGAAAAGATATTGATTCTTTGATGAAAAAAAATAAAACTAAATTATTTGTCATTTGATTGGTAACAGTTTATGATTGATGATGGATTTCTGCATTTGTAACACATTCAAAAACTATAACACACATTCCGCACATTTCATTACAAAAATAAAAAAATGAATAATTAGCGCTGTCTTACCTCTACTTATTTTTTTATTTTTATTTTTTTTTTTAAATAACTTTATTACAAAGCAAACTTCCCACAAACTGACTGAATGTTCTGCTTCAGGAAAACATTTTCTAAAGTCCATAAAGATTTAGCTTCATCAGCTTCAGCCGTGGTTGAACTTGTATTCTTCTGTGAGGCAGAAGCAGCTCCCAGCCTGGTTCTCTGCTCCTCAAACTCTCCCTCTTTATGGCTCCACTTTCCTGCGTCCTGCAGGTAAAATGGTTCTGGTGCTGCAGCAGTGGAGGAGACCAGAGATCCTGGTTCTCAGAGCAGAAGAGGAGGAGGAGGAGGAGGAGGAGGACTCTGGGTGAGGCTCTGACGTCCTTTGCTGGATGTGGGTGGTGCAGAGGAGGAGCAGGAGGCCTGCTGGATGCAGTCAGTGACCAACCAGACTGACTGTAAAGGTTCTCCATCCCAAGAAGCTCCCAGCTAGATGCCCTTTATCAGTTCACAGCCAGTCTGTCTCCTGATCTGCATCCCGGGCCTTCAGCAGGAACCGCAGAGTGCTGTCCGGCTGTGGGTTCTGGTTCTGAAACGTTCTGTGTGTCTTTGTTCCTGCCCAGGAAAGTGTGTAGTGCTCTAGGTCAGCGTCCCCTTTGGACGCCCTCAGCCTGCAGATCAGAGTTTTTGGATTACGTTTGATGACATTTCTAGCGAGAGGCATACATCATGTGTTCATAATCTTCATTTAGGTAATGAAGATTATCTCTAATTTTATTTTATTTATTTATTTATTTTTTACCTCTACTTATAAATTAAGTCCATGCGGCGCTCTTTCTGAACATAAATATCCGTCATTTTCCATGACCAAAACACAATTCATAATCCACATACATTAAATTGTGGAAAATCAGTTCATAACTGTTTGAACAATTGAATTTATGATCTAGAGACAGGAAGATGTATTAACGGAATGGAAGCCAGCGCAGTTAACATAGGATTGCGCAATCCCAGGGGAGGCCAAGCTCGTTGCGGCCTCACCGGCTTCGCTATCAAGCACCACCAAGGATTTACATGGAAAATAGCGAAAAGTCTGCGATTTTAGAGAGAATGTGATCAGAAATGAGGAAATTAGATTAAAAAAATAACTTTTATTACAAATGACTGAGTGAATTACAATTTATATTATGTTATCATCATTATATATTTTCTTTTTTTCTTCCCCTGACTGCACGTCACTGGACTGCATCTACATTTTCTACAGAGGAGTATTTCAAAGCCACTACCTAGGCATATTAAATATTATGGGAACCGAAGAGATGATAACAAATGGAAAAAAAAAAACAGTAAAGAGAGTCCAAGGTTAATCGTCCATACCTTTCTGTCTTAGCCTCAGGTCTCTGGCTTTGTTTAGTGCACACAAACACAAACACAGACAGTATGAAATCATTACTGTACCCGTCCAAAGATGTTTCCTCTGCAAATAAAGCACATTTATTGTTTTAGCTACTGGCTAATACTGCATATCCAAACTTAACTAACACAAATTGTGGGTCTATGTTTTATGAACACTCGTTCCTGAAAACCAGGGTTCCAAGTGAAATCAAAAGTGTAGACCCATACCTTATTTTTGACAGCGTCCTCGGCCCAATCGACCCGCCTAATAGCCTGAGGGCACGGCTGCCTTTGGTGGCTCTGACACGGTCGATAGCCCCTTGCTAAGCAGCAGAGCTTGTGTTCATCCTGAGAATATCGTTTCCAACAGCCATAAATGCAACAACCTGATATTTCTATGCCGTTGATCATTATTATTTAATGTTAGATTTGGTCCTGCTTTCTCATATGTTTTAAAAATGACAGGCGTACAACATCCGAGGCGGTACTGCTGTTGTTGCACTGTGCACACAGCATCTTGATAGGGTAGATTGCTGATGGGTCTGTTTATGGAAATTAAACCATTGGAGGTGGTAAATTGGTGTGAGGGCTCTCTTTGGGCTCTCTTTGGGGCCACCCACTAAAAGTTTTGTAGATGCCACTGCCTTCCTGAGTATTGTCGCTGGCCATGAACGAACCTTTATGGCTGTAGTATGCCAATCTTCTGATGATGATTCAGCAAATGAATGCTCTGTGTCCCAAAGACCAAATCATCTTAAGATGGTTTCTTTGACATGCCAATTAGTTCAATGCGTCCACAGTCACCCTTCAACAGAGCATCACTGGAGAGTGAGGAAACTTCATGAATGTGCAGTCAACAAATCAGTAGCAAGCTCTACTCACATGGGATGAGCATTATCTGTGGACCCTGTGTAATACATAAATTACCCCCTTATGTCTTTTTATGCAGCATATTTGCACGGAATAACTGAAGCCTAAGATTTTACTGAAATTTATGGACATCTCTGATGAGTATTTTCTATGTGAGCTGCTGTGTAGAAGAAATGCTGCCAACTCCGCTTATAAGCAACTGGGCTTGCTTTTTTTCTAAAAGTTGATTGTTAAGTTTGTGAGTCGCTGTTTTTGGGCTTGTTTTTGAATGTGAAATCACTGGATTGGGCTTGTCTTTTGTCCCCCTACATAACCCCCTTTTTCTCCTTTTTGTACCATCAAAGACATTTCAAGACAACGACCACGGTGATTTTCAGCAATAAAAAAAACAAAGCAGCACACCGCTGCCCCTTCCCTACCTGTTGCTGCACACTGCCAGTCTGCTGGATCAAAGAAGGCTACACTTTAACCTCACTTACATGAAACAAAAAGTGTGGCTTTTGAAAGTACTTGTGGTGACAAAAAAAGGGAATTCATGGAATAGCAACTAAAGGAGCACCACCAGTTACTCTAAGTATGGTAATGCTGTTTTGAAAGTACAGTCAACGAGCTATGAGTAGCATGTCTGTAAAGCAGCAGACTGCAAGCATGTTACCCAAACAAATTCACCGGATAATTCACCTTGTTATACTCCCACTGTCACTATTATTTTCTGCACAAGAAGCATGCTTACTTTAAAACTAATATCAAAATGTAGAAGCTGTTTACTTCAACACTTCTGCTTAGGTCGATGAATCAAACTCAAATGAACAAGTAGGTCATGGTATATATACTTTTATTGTTTCTAATTTCTGTTCATATACCATGATACCATGAATTATTGTATTTTTACTTAAGGTCATTATACCACAGGCATCTCATACTGACACCTGCTTATTTAATTGTATTCTGAATCCTTTCCATTCTCCATTTTATGCCTATGCACAGGACGCTTCTGAACTAAACCCGGGGAGAAAAAAAAAAAAAAAAAGAAACTGCCTGGGCTGCAGCCCAACTCAGGCAGTGGGGGCCAGTTGGGTAGACTTCTCTGCCAGACCCTCATGCGTGATCCCTCCACCATAGCATTCACTCTTCTTTTTTAACTTTCAGTATTGGGGTCACGTTCCTTTGCTTTGACAGAAAAGACTTCTTTAGTGGGCGGATTAAAAGGCACGCAAACCGACCCTGATAGGAGGTGTCTGGCAGCTGATGTTACTGGGTGATGGTTCACAGAGCTCAGAGTGGAGGAAGAAGGTGTGTGTGTGTGGGGGGGGGGGGGGGGGGGGGGGGCTCATGGCTGGTGGGAGTTTACCAGCACAGGAAGCTTCTGATTGGCTTTGACTTTTCGTGCAGGTGTATGCGCTTCATGGGTATTTTGCCCAGACCAAAGATGAAAGGATAACTGTTGTTCGTCTCCTCTTCAGATGGCTAATGAAAATGATGCAATCTACGGAAAGAGTCATCACAAAAACATATCTGTCCTCTGTTGATGCATAAAGATGTTAGAACACATGGACCATCAAACACATCCTTTCACGTCAGCCAAACTTTGTACAAGACATTTCTACCTCCCTGCCACATGCCTGGTTGCTAGGTGGCTCTTTTTAACACCAAGCTAGTATTCCTTGTTAATACTGAACAAGTAATGACCGTGGATGTGTGTGGATGTGTGATTTGTGATGTTAGGGCGGCACTTTTTTTTTTTTTTTTTTTTTTTAGGGGGGCACTCTAAAGGTAGATGAGTGACCCACTCGGAAAAGGTCACCCACACTACAGGGCTGATGTGGCGAGGCATCCTCCACTCAGCAGCTAATTAAATGTCAGCCAGTCAGTCTGAACAAAGAAGGAGAAGCAGAGGGGAGGAGAGAGTCGGAGGTAAAACGTGGGTGAAAGACAGACGGGTAGACAGGGAATGGACCTCGCTGTAAATGTCATGTGTTACATAAGGTTTGACTTGTTGGCAGCTTAGAATTCAGGAGGTAAAAGCGAAGAAAGTCTTAGAGACGTATGGCATTTCCAGGTTCTTTTAGTTTCTGTTTGACTGTTGCTTTTTTTTTCTTGTTGCGTTTGAGTAAAACACATCGTTCGCTGTCATTCAGACCAAAATACAAACGAATGGCATTGTGTGCAGTTACATCTAAGTCTTTCTGGGTACATCGTTTTTTACAACTAAAGGCTGACATATTTGCCCATTCCTTTTTGATCAGGCTTAGTTGGATTGAATGGAGACAGGGATTGACAGAGATTTGGTTTAGGTGTGGACTTTGACTAAAATACTTTTACATTTTTTGTTGTGTTGTGTAAGATTGGTATCAATACTGTTGCATCTCAGACTAAATAAGGATCAAGGAAATGATTTCTTTGGAGAAGTGAGTGTCAGTTTGAAGAACTTGTACATTTGTTACCCCATGGCTCATTTTATTCAAAACTTGATTAACTAACCTGGAAACAGTCTCCATGGGTTTGAGTCAGCTGTGCAGAGTCTTTTTTTAGATGGGGGAACTGGTGGTACTGGTTGGCAGCCACTGATTAGATGGCATAGTTGCTCAGCTCACATTCATGTTTGAGGGTTTTATGAGAGCAGGGTACTCATTTTTCCAAAGGGAAGATACTGGAAGCATCTCCTTTCCCCTGAAAAAAAAAGCTACTGAATAATTCACTGTGCCCCAGTTTCTGCCCATTAGGTTGACACACTGCTGGAACTCTTTTGCCTAGAGAAGTTGACAGCTTCCTTACACACAGAGACAAAGTCACACACGCATACTCACACACTTTTAACAATTTTAGTGCTTTGAAAGAATTCTCTCCAGTTGTAACAGCTAATTCTGTGATATAATTATCCACCTTGGCCTCTTTTCTTCTCTGGTCTTTTAACCCTTCCCACTTCGTATGGCTTTGAAATGTTCTAATTATGCAATGTACGCATGGGCTGCCATACAATGCTTTGCAGAAGTATTCACCCCCTTGGCCTTTTACTTATTTCGTTACATTCTACCCTGAAATTAAATAAGGGATGCTGCCCGACGAGGTACCCATTATCAGAAATGAATGGACGACGCGGAGGTGTGAACCGTCTTCCACGTCACGTCGGACGGTTGCTTCCGTGAAGTCCTTTAATTTCTGATAATGGACACCTTCGAAGGGCATTATCCCACTCATACCATGAGTATGGAAGTATTAAATTAATTATTAATACTTGAATTTTTCTTCACCGTTAAAATCACGTTTTTCACAAGAAGGAGCTGAGAGAACTATTCAATATCTCTCGCTATGATGTCAACTGTCTTGCCGTTACCAGCTAACGTTTGAGCAAACACAATAATTTAGAACAATCGGGCAATTTGACACAAAACTTTTTAATAGGTGTCCTATGCCACTTTTTAAAGGACACCCTGCTGCGAGTCAAAATTCAAAGTATTCATCTATGGTATAAATGTTTTTTTAAAATCCTATTTAATGTGATGTATATGCACAAAATAGTTTAGGTTGGTGAAGTGAAATGACGGAAATATATATAAAAGAAAGGATTAAAAGAAAAATGTAACCTCAAAATTGGCCTGTCCATATTGCTATGACTCCCCTAAACAGTTCTGTTGCAACCAATTTCCTTCAAAAATCACATAATTAGTGAAATGAAGTTCACCTGGGTGTAATCTAAGTGTCACATGACCTGTCAGTATAAATACAGCTTTACTGAAAGGCCCCAGAGGCTGCAGGACCACTAAGCAAGATGAAGACCAAGAAGCTCTCCAGAGAAGTCTGGAACAAATGTGTTGAGAAGTACATGTCAGGGTAGGATTCTAAAAAAAAGTATCCTGAAATTTAAAATGATTTTCAGTAAAAAGAAACAACCTTTTAAAACGTGAGAGAGAAAATGGCAGCAACTAGCTAGATTCTTTTTGTAAGACCAAATCCAGTGATTTTGATACCAAAATTAAAATGTACTGTAGCAACAGCATAGCAATTCACCTTTTTTTACATTGTTTGTTTTATTAAAGAAATGCTGTGACAATGGTTTTGGAAAAAGGTGGCACTTAATAAAATTTATGATGTTGATGGGATGTGGACTAGTGTAGCACAAATAACTACACAAACACACATGAACGCACCCGTGAGCATTACTGACATGAAATGCTAAATTGGTATCTGGAGTACCTGGGAAAAGAAAACTGCAAATACTCCAGCGTAACTGAAGAAAACATAAATTCTGTGGGAAACTCCTTAGAGAAAGAGCAAAGAAGATGAGGTTAACTGCAGGCTGTTTTTAGCCATTTTTATTTTTTATGTGCCATTTTTATACCTTGGAGACCAGCTGATGCCTCAATATGCTCAATGTTCTCCAGAGCTAAAGTGAAACACAATCGACAGAAGTCAATAAAACTTCCATCCGGCTTCCAGGAATTCACTATTCAAATATTGAGCACTGCTTAAAATTTCAACTCCATTTTCTAGTTCTTTTCTGGTGATGCAGCCTGTGATATATTCAGCCCCAATAATTCATGCGCAGATATGAATGTTTCATTGTGGTAGAGGAAATTAAATTGAATTAATGATAATCACACTCAGAGCACTGTTGCTATTTAAGGCCAGCATGATAAAATAAAACTCTTAAGGACAGTGATGAACGTGTACCAAAATGAACTTTTTTCCTCATCCATAATTGACAGAGAAATGGAGAACATGTTGGGTTTAATGAATTTACGGATACAGATTTAAGACTTTGTAAATCTTTTTTTTCTTCTTTGCTTTCATGATTTAATATTTTGTGGTCCTTTGTCTGATTCTGTTAAGCTCATATTGGTTTTGTTTTATTCCTTTGGATTCACAGCCTCTATTTTGATGCTCCATTCTGTTCCCTGGTTTGTTTCAGTCAATCTTGCTTCCTAAGTTTGGTTCATTTTATTCTTTGTGAGGCCCCTGTTGTTTTTCTTGTCTGGTAAACTTTGATTTTGTTTGGCAAATATGGTATTATTTTCAGCTTGGATGTTTGAAAAAAAAGTTTAGTCATCTTCATCAAACTGAACAACTTTGAATTATACTGTGAATCACATACTGAAGAACATAAAGATTATACAAGCTATAAAGGCTTTTATCTCCAAACATTTCAAATCTACACAAATAGTTTATTTTAACTGTGTTGTATTCTTTAAAGCTTTTCTAATAATAAACTGACTTTGTGAATCTAGAGGCTGTAAGGTGGAGCAGATGTGTGTTTGTTCCTTTGCACTAGAAAGGTCCGTCCCTGCGTGATCTCTGGTGGCCACCCATGAGAGACCGGCACCAGACCAACAGTACCACGTTAGGATAAAACGAGTACAGAAAATGGATGGATGTAGGCCATATACTTAGTAAGCACAGGTTTAAAATTTCGATGTTATGCGCTATGAGCCACTTCATTGTCCCCTTTGCCACCTAACATAATGCTCTATCATGCTTGAAAGTACAGAGTTCACATACAAAGTTGCTTGGATTATTTGCAGCAGTGTTCGTAGCTGGAAAAGTGAGTAAACCCACTCCATTGGGTATAGCCAACTCATCCCATGAACGGTATCATGATGCATCCCTGCTGATACAGGACTGTTGCATTTTACTCCTAAGTTATGACTGTTGTTTCTACTTATGCACCAAACAGCAGTTTAGATTACCCACCCTTCGTGGAGCCTCTGGATAGAAGAGTTGGTGTCCTAGAGGAGATGCCATCTGGGGATTCAAGTGGTGCTTCTAAGGGACTTTAATTCTATAATTACATTGTGAAGTGCGAAAAAAAATTTCACCCATACTTTTTAATTATGACTCTCTGAAAAGAGCACAGGCTTCTTCAACTCTTTGTCTGATAACTGTATTTTTTTTTTTACGAATGCCTTTTATCCACAATTATCAGATTTATATGGTCAATCTCATTTTGCTTGAGCTCTCGTCTCTTCTGCTGCTGATACAATTGAATATACCCCCTCCTGAATCCATGCATCTCTCTCCCTTTGACTCGACCTTTTCCTTTCCATCCATTTCTACTCCATCTCCTCCCAATCTGTCTGTTCCTGTTTTCCAAATGATGGTACTGTCCATGCGGCTGATCCTAATCTGTCTGTGTGCTTCCAGAGTATGCTGAGTTTGACTACAAACTGTCCACCTATGATGAAGCCAGACGAGATGTTGTTGTAAAACCCAGAAATTCACAAATATTACAGAATGCAAATATGCAGAGAACCAGTGCTATTATTTCACAGCAAGAGGGATTAATTGTGCTCTGTACAAGCAAGCACAGGAACAAGCTGGGTATTTTTTAGCAGTCTTTTGAAATCAGAAAGCCAATCCTTAAAAATGCAATCGTAATAGAGGAAGGTTTTTTTGTAATCCAAAAACTACAACATCCACCCCTTCAGATGTGTCCGGAACGCACCGATCAAAGAAACTCCAAAATTATGTGAAGATACACAGGCATTAATTCCACATGCAAATCACAAAACACCATATTTATTTAAAAAAAATAAAAACTTTTATTTCCTTTAATTTGTCTGGTTTGCTAGATTAGTACTCTTGTGGGCACAGCAATGTCAGCTCATGGTAAAACAGAGATATCATGCTCTGGTCCGACTGAATGAGAAGTTCCTCTCACACTCCTCCTGAAATTAAGATGATCTGCTGCTTCTGTGATCCTCCTCCCACAGCAGCAATCAGCGTCATCCCATTCACCCATTCTACTGCCTTTATATACTTCAGTTCTCCAGTCAGTCTGGGCCAGATTATTGAAAGCCACCAATGAGTAGACGTCCAGCATACCATACCTGCATTGGCAAGTTTTTTTTTTAATCAAGATTTATGTTATATGGATTTCCCTGTCTTGTTCATCGGCTTATCACCCATTTGGCTTTTCTGGACACTGACTTGGACTGTTTTCTAAACCCCAAACCTTGCCCAGCCCACAGATCTGTCTTTCTACATCTGGTTTTTGCAAGCTCTTGCAAATTTAATTATAAATAAATCTTAAGTAAAAATAAAATAAATCTGGCTCAAATATTTGGTTTGCAGATTGGCAGCCATTAAAAGAGACTGATACAGAATGTAAAGTTTTAAAGGTGCATAGCCACATTATGACATTTATCATCTATCAGGAAACCATGAAGAAAGGTCCAAGATCCAGTGTAAAAAAAAAATGCAAAAAAATATATGATGCCAAGAGGGAAAAGACTGGAATAGCACTGGGAATACAGTACGAACGTTGGTGTTCACTGAAGTTGAAGCTAAAACTGCCAATTGCTCAGAAGTGACTGCAGAGTTGATTGATTTGAATAAATGTCCTTAATTAATACTGTAATAATAGTAATAGCAATGCTCTTCGTAGTCTTAAGTACAAACAACATTATGAAGAGAGAGATTGATTGTGTCATGGTTTTCAGGTGACGAGCCCACATGCAGATACGATCGGGAGGCAAAGCACAGTTTTAAGATGTTTATTTTGGAAACAGGCAGATCTACGGACGGAACTACAGGCGATTCGGCTGGAAAGTCTGCAAGAGAGAGTGAGTAAGTGACTCTGAAAGGAGAACCAGGAGAACTGCTAGAAGTTGCGCTGCTTACCATTGGGCTGGGCGGACCTAACCGGGAAGAAGTAGCGTCGAGGGAACTCTGTGATTCTACTCTGCTGATGATAGGCGGCTAGTGGCTGAGGGCGGCAGATGTAACTGGCGAGGGATCCAGAGCGAGCCTCATCGGCGACGGTTGACAGATGGATTGACCAGAGTGAACACAGAACCAACAGAACCCGGGAGAGGGGATCTCAGGCCTCGCTGGGTAACTTCCAGGAAGTATGAGGGGAGCGCCAGAGCAAAATCTGAGCAGACGGATTCTGCCGGTCTGTTTCTACGGACTAGACGTCAAGACAGGTGAGTGCTTCCAAGCACCAAAAATCTGAGACAAAAACAGGGAGAACCAAAATTAGTCAAAGTCAAAAGAGCAAAAACTCACAAGCTGGTTTCCGAGAGTTGGGACAGAGGCCACGTCGTACCACGACTGGTTAAGGCTCTGGCGTCTTCCATCTGTCAGCGCTCTGCTTAAGAAGCCAGAGGAAGCCACCTGCAACAAGCTGCAGGTGTGGACCACGCCTCCTCAGCCAACTAGACACACCTGAGGAGTAGAGTTAGAGCAGAGCAGCACAGAGAACCCTGACAGATTGGTTCTTACTTTGATGCTGTGTCCCTGTTTCCGTTAATGAATGCTCTTAGAGTTGCTGTAGATCATTCGAATTAATTAACACTAGTTGGTCTTCGATCATGCCACTTTACTGCAAGGTATTGCAGAGGGGTCTGGCTTGCTTATTTAGTAGTCATGCACTAATTTAGTAGTCGCCATCTGGCTTTCTGATAGTTCTGCGTTACCGCCTGTAGATGCCGCCACATCAGTTAATATCTGCTCATCACGCCTGTTGAGGGGGTTATATTTAGGCTCAAAATGACTATGAGGATGCATGCTTGGTATATATAACCTTATTTTATCATGATTAAATGTTTTTTTGTTGTTTTTTTACAAGCCTTTAATGTGGCTATGTACCTTTAAACAGCGGATGGACTTCTAAGCCTGGGCTTCACAACATATAGTCGTGGGAAAACATTAAGACACCCAATGGCTGGTTTGTGTTTCTAAGATATTTGGACATCTCAATATTTATATCAATGTTTAAAACTATTAGACGTAATATGTGACGTGTCACTGCAAAAGTAGAAACAAGTCGGCACAGCACAAACTGAGAAAACTCAGAGGGATTAATGCACGAGGAGCGCATAATGACCAGTTTTCATTTATCAGGAGGTAAAGCGGATCATTAGCCATGCTTTTTTTTTATTTAGTGTGCTGGTCTAACATAGCTTGTGCTCTTTGTAGGTTGGCCTGTTACTTGGAGTTCCTCGTAACAAGTGAAATTTGGTTAAGTTCCTAATATTCCTGGAAATATGACATCCCTCGATACTCTCCCTCAATACTCTTGTTTCTGCAAAGACAGACAAACAGGAAAGGGATGTATGGATTTTCACATCATACGTATAAATGGAAAGAAATCAAAGTTGACTCTTGTGATATTGAATGTTTAGCTTTAAAGGTTATTTTTTCACCAATAATTAATTTTAATATTTTAATTTTACATAATCAACCCTGTTATAATATGTAATTTTTATGATAATTCAGATAAATTATTTAAACAGTTAAAATATGATAGTGAGGTAATTTTGTTAGGCAACATGAATGTAAACTGGTTAGACAAGCATGGAAAACAAAGACTCAAAGCAATAACATCAAAGTATAAACTACAAGGTGTTTAATGACATCCATATAAATACAGACTGTGGAAACCACTGTGCTGGTACTATTGGATCTTAGTGCAGCATTTGATACTGTCGATCACTCCATCCTGTTAGAGCGCCTGGAGAACTGGGTCGGCCTCTCTGCTATAGCTCTCAACTGGTTAAAATCCTACTTAAAAGACAGGGAATTTTTTTGTGTCAGTAGGTAGCTTTACATCAGAGATGACAAAAATCGCATGTGGGGTTCCACAAGGGTCCATCCTGGGTCCCCTCCTATTCAATATCTACTTGCTCCCTCAGATAATAAAAAATAACATCAGCTACCATAACTATAGAGACGACACACAGCTCTACATCACCATGTCACCAGGTGACTATGGACCAGTGCAGGCACTGAGTAAATGCCTAGAAGAAATCAATGCCAGGATGTGCCAAAATTTTCTTCAATTGAACAAAAACAAAACAGAAGTAATAATTTTTGGACCAATAGAGGAGAGATCAAACGTTAGCACACAGCTTCAGCTGCTTCAGCTAGGAACCACTGATCAGGTTCGAAATCTGGTATAGTGATGGACTCAGACCTGAACCTCCAAAAGCATCTAAAGACAACTACAAGGTCGGCTTTCTATCACCTGAAGAACATTTCTAGGATTAAAGGACTAATGTCTCAGCAGGATCTGGAAAAGCTAATCCATGCGTTTATTTTTAGTCGAATTGATTACTGCAACAGTGTTTTCACAGGTCTGCCTAAAAAGTGGATCAGACAGCTGCAGCTGATCCAGAACGCTGCTGCCCGCGTCCTCACTAATACTAAGAAAGTAGAGCACATCACCCCAGTTCTAAAGTCCTTACACTGGCTCCCTGTATCTCAGAGGATAGACTTTAAAATCCTTCTGTTAGTCTATAAATCCCTGAATGGCTTAGCACCTAAATACATCACAGACTTGTTATCAGTGTATCAACCATACAGACCATTAAGGTCTTCTGGCTCCAGTCTACTCTGCATACCTAGAACCAGAACTAAACACGGAGAAGCAGCATTTAGTTCCTATGCTCCACTTATCTGGAACAAACTTCCAGAAAACTGTAAAAATTTTCCTTTAAATCAAGACTAAAAACACATTTGTTTAGGACTGCATTCGACTGCACTAGTTAAATAGTCAAATGCAAATTATTATTATTATTATTTTTTTTCTCCCAACTGCTTTTTTCCTACTTGCCTTTTTCTGCTTTATTTCCTGTATTTTAATCATGTAAAGCATTTAATCATGTTTGCATTGTCTGTGTACTGAATTGTGCTATATAAAAAAAATTTGCCTTGCCTTGCCTTGCCTTGCCTTGCCTTACAACAACTAATAGAAGGTCCAACAAACATGACAAAAACATACAATCTTATGACAGGACTATTAGATCACAACTTAATATTGATAGCGAGAAAATTAACCAAAAAATGTCTGTAGTATCTTTCTCAAAGTGTAACTTCTAAACTTTTTTACACAATCCCCCTAAGGAGTGGAAGAGCAGGTAAGATGGTATTGTGCACGCACAGTTATTCAAAAAGGGACTTGGGCATTTCTTACTTACATTTCTGGAATCTCAGGGAGAGCTTAAAAGTCCTACCTTAAACAATGACCTTTTATCCGTGAAAGTAAAGCCCCAGGAAACAAATGACCCATCTACATTTATAATCAAATGCTCACTGGGGTTTCCACAGGTAATGTAAAATGCCCATTGCTGCTCCAAGGTGTTATAGCTACAATGAACACAATTGTACTAAGCAACCAGGGAAATTAAAGAACTTGCACATTTTTAATTATTTTGATAATTTTGCATCCTTTCAGCCACTCCCTTAGTCATGGGCTAACATAGTAAGTCAGTACAACTTGCACACAGGAATAGCTGAGATTCTATGTGAGAGGGCTTTTCTAATGCAACCACGATTCATACCCGGGTCCCCGAGAAATAGCCCGCTACACTGCAGTAAGTAAACCAGGCCAACGACAAGCCAGACTGGTTTACTTACTGTGGAGTAGTGGGCTAAGTCTGTGTGAAAGATAATTGTTTTTCTGAAATATTGCTGTTCACTCTATGCTTGTATAAATAACCAATTATCAGTAAGGCATGTTATTTTTTATTTTTAGTTGCTATGGCTACTCTAACCAGTAGATTAAAATTTTGAATTTACAAAGTAAATTTTTTGAATTATTGAAGATAAGACAATGATCATGCTCTCAGCAACATTTATAGTTACTCGTCGCTCTTTGGGAAAAGTAACATCATGAGACAAGAAACACCAAGTAAAAATGAGTTGTTAGTAGCAAAGCTACTAAGAGAGCTTGGTTTACCCAACCGAGTTGGCATCACTGAGATGGCCCTGTTCTGCTGTGACACGATGATGAGGTTGTTACAAGTAGGTAAGTGCACAGGATAACTGGATTTCAACCTGGAGAGACTCACACAGAAAAAAAGAGGCAATCAGAGAGATACATAAAGAGACATAAATTAGAAAAGTGCTTTGGCGCTCGGACCCCGGCAGAAGTTCGTGAAAGCTGCGGATGTCTATGATTTTGGATGTTCATTTTAGGATTAGGATTAGTGAGCTCTTCCGCCTGGGTGATGACACTGGTGATGGAGGCCGTGAAAGAAAAGTAGTCAGGTGAAGCTTGAGATCATAAAGTAAAAGATGAGGTAGAGGAGGATCAAAGCTCAGTCAAAGCTCAGCTGAAGAGCAGGAGGATCCATGAGTAGGGTGCCTTATAGCGAAGTCTTGTGGGATGGAAGGATGAAGTCCTGACACGATTGGCTGGTGCACGGACACTTGACGAGGCAATCAGTGGAAGCAGGTGTGCCATGGGGGATGAGTCTTCCAGCTTGTACTTTTGTTTAAACTTCAGTAGTCCTACCTTCTGTGAGAGTCAGCAGAAGAGAAAGAGAGGAGGGCAGAGAGGAAAAAGACTGCAGTAAACCACATTCACTGTCAGAAGTCCACATGACATTTGATTGTTGTCATGTGCTTCCTTTAGCTATCAGGCTCCTCTCCTGTGGAACCAACTCCCAGTTTTGGTCCGTGAGGCAGACACCCTGTCTACTTTTAAGACTAGGCTTAAAACTTTTCTTTTTGACAAAAATTATAACTAGTGACTCATGTTACTCTCAGCTACCTTTATAGTTTTACTGCTATAGGCTTAGGTTACTGGAGTATATCAGGATCTAATTTTCTCACTATATTGAGTTCTACTGTTCTTCAATTATGCATTATGTGTTGTCATTTCTGCTTTAACTTTCTGTTCTCTCTCTTTTCTCTTCATAGTAGGTACACCTGGTCTGGCGTTCTGTTAACTTTGACATCATCCAGAGAAGACGACTCACCTGCTACTACCATCTAATGTAGAACAGATTACTAGATCAATGTGTGCTTCTGTGCTTTTTTGTTTCTCTTGTTGTGTCTCTGTTCTGTCTTCTGTAACCCCAGTCGGTCGAGGCAGATGACCGTTCATACTGAGCCCGGTTCTGCCGGAGGTTTTTTTTTCCCGTTAATGGGTGGTTTTTCTTCCCACTGTCGCTTCATGCTTGCTCAGTATGAGGGATTGCAGCAAAGCCATGTACAATGCAGATGACTCTTCCTGTGGCTCTACGGTTCCCCAGGAGTGAATGCTGCTTGTCGGGACTTTGATGCAATCAACTGGTTTCCTTATATAGGAAATTTTTGACCAATCTGTATAATCTGACCCAATCTGTATAATATGATTGAACTTGACTTTGTAAAGTGCCTTGAGATGACATGTTTCATGATTTGGCGCTATATAAATAAAATTGAATTGAATTGAATTGAATTGACATTTATAACTTGTATTTATTAAAATAATTAATCTTTAGTGGAAATATTGAGGCACACGTCATAAGACGTCAGTGACTATCTTGCATCCTTTAGTCTTTTTCCTCATATTCAGCACACTCATAAAAACAACTTTCTTTAAGAAGAAAACCCCTCAGTGCACAAAAAGATGAAAAAGCTATGGATTAAAGGTTCAAAGGTTTACACATTATAAGCTTCAATGGTGTTTGCTCTGGGTAATGAGCAGGTTGTGCGGAAAATCCAACATTATCCCTCTGTTGATGACTTCAAGTGTCTATGAGGAGCACCAGAACAAAATTGCTTAAATAGGCAAACCTCTGAATCATAACTGTAGTTTATAGTTTTCACAAACAGCAGTCTGTCAAACAACTGACTGAATACCATTCATAAAAATAACATTGGCCATTGTTTTTCCATGAGTTGAATAAGAAATCATATTTATATGACAGAGTGGATGGGATAGAGCATAGTGTGATTATTAATTCATACCAACACCTTGTTCTCCTATGGTTTAACAACGTTTGCTCCCTTTTAAAGCCTAATTACATCCATATACTTCCAGACCTAGAACTTTACTGTTTTCTCTCAGAAATTTGTATTTTTCCATATAAAACATCTGTCATAAGGTAGTTGCCAACATCTACGTGAGTCATAAAAGACTGTGAAAACTCTGGTGGTGCCTAATGAGATAATGGAATTAAGATAAATGTCTATATAATGCAAATAAGAGCCACGTTGCTTGAACTATTCATCTCTAACTTTGAATATTCCTTTATTAGTTACCTTGCCCTGAAAATGCTGTTTATGTTGCCACAGTGGGTGTCATTTTCTTGTTATTTAAAGGTTACTTGGGTCCTAAAAAATTTTTTTTCTGACTGGAAGTATTACTAGTGGTTTGGTGTGGATACGCTGGAATCTAGACATGAATCTGACAAAAGAAAAGGTAAAAATGAGAGTGATCTGAGGTTGGGAAACCTTCTGACTTCAAAGACTTGGAGCTCATTGAGATTTAAATGTTGAAACACCTATAAAGATATTTTTATTGTTTATTGAAAAGGCCATAGTACATTTTGACATACCCTTTTAAAAGATGGAATGTATAAAAACTTTTTTTTTTTAAATTGATCCCTTTGTACTGGTGAAGATTCTCAGTCATCCAGGTCATGGTAATGGGGAGTCATTAGGGTTGTTGTTGTACATTGTACAATATTGTATATTGTACAATAACGACTCCTCGTTACAGAGGAGTGGACCAGTTTCGGTTCAATCTGCTGGCTTAATGGCTTTAACGACCGCCCATTACTAAGGGGGTGAACCTGTTTCTGTTGAATTTGCATGCTATCTAAGCCATTACAAGGCCTTTGTTTGGCAGTAGTATAAAGCTTGATACTCCACATTACTCCAGACTTTTTGAATTGAGAAAGCTTCCTGGAGAGGAAGCGAAACGTCTTCAAACTACGGAAAACAAGTCCAGTTGCTTTGTTTTTTACTTTTTTTGGAATGATCCCTTTATAATTTCTTTTTGAAACCAGACGTCTTGAATGATTGAAGATAATTTCAAACTTACATCTTCATGGTGTAAAACTAATTTTGTGCTAAATTACAAGTCCCATTTTCTAATAAATACTAATAAGCAAAAATATTACAACTTGCCAATGACAGCGACACGCTGCATCTTTTGAGCTGTTCTACTTTTAAGTAGAGTGTCTAATAGAGTCTCTAAAAAGGCACATAGTAAACTCATTAAACCACTGTGATTAATCAAATCCAACCTAACTTTATTTATAACACACTTAACACAAACACAGAGGCCAACGTGATGTACGGATAAAAGCAAAATATAGATAAGACTAATAGAACCAATAAAATCACTGACACATCTTTAAGAATCACAAACAAACAATATAAAAGATCTTCATTGGCTTTTTCTGTGCTTTCTCTTTTTTTTCTCCCTTGACTGTTGTCAGGCAGTCAACAAAAAATCTTTAAGTCAACTCCATCTACCCAACAGATCGGCTCATTCCAACACTTGGCCGCGCCTCTCATTGTCTCTTGGAACCACCTACTTTGGTGGAATTTTTCAAAAGTTGTCTGGGGACAGGGTTACACTCTTACATTGGGTTCAGTTCCTCTAAAAAAAAATATTGTTGTGTGCCTATCTAATGGCACTAAACTCAGCATTTCTTCTTAGAAAAGTTTGCTTTCAAAGAAATGGACCTACATCCCTGGCAGAGCTGTGACAATTCTGTTGACTCATTAATAGCTAAAGACATTTTAAAAACATCTATGGCGAGAGGTTAGACTCTTAGAAATGTTTGACAAGCAGATTCTACATTTGACTTTCTCATCAATTATCTCTTCGTCCACATCGGCCAGCATGCAGTCTTTCAGAGTTTCTGAGTTTGTAAATGGCCACTTCCATGGCGCTTCAATTGGCCAGTATCCATGTTACACAGAGGGAAGCTGCCGTGGCTCTCTCTTGCATTGTGCATGAGTGTGCATACAATGATCACACAGCTCTGTGTGTAAGATGTAGACACACTTAACACTTTAGCCGACCCTCTCCAGGGATCCTTCAGGACTCTAAATTCAAAAAGCAGGTTGTTTTTCAATGTAATGTCTACGGCAATTGTATTCTTTATGCATGCTAATGCACTCGTTAGAATTCGGAAATAAGATGGGGTGTGGCAGTGGTGCAGAGCTAGGAAATGCCACTCATTTTTAGATGGCTCAGTCTTTAACAGGGCCTTTCTGGCCTGTGGACCTTTTGCGCATGTCATCCCCCTCTTTGTCAATCCCATTTCCTGTCAGCCTACTATCAAATAAAGGCAACTAGTGCCAAAAAATAAAAATTAAACAAGGAGTTAGGTGATAAAATAGATACTTATCTGTCTAAGCAAGATCAAACCGCCGGTTTTAATTATCAACTTTTTGTTTCAGAGTATGCTTTTTCTTCTTGCAGTTTAGGATTGCTACTTTCAACAGATTTCACAAAACTACTGAGCAAAAGAAGCTGAAAAAAATCCTTGTGCACTATGATGTTGCTAGGTTACACAGAGTGTTGCATTTAGGGTCTGGTACAGTGTATGGAGTTCTATACAAACATCTATGTGCAACTGAGTGTGTTTTGCTCATTTTCTCATGTGATTTTGTCCAGTGTCTGAGATTTGGGTTCAGACACTTGGGATTAACTACTACTATTAAGCTACTACAAAGTTAATTTTGGGCCATATGTGGCCCGTGGGCCACCATTTGAATACGTCTAGTCTTGAGGAAAACACTGACGGAAAAATAATCTGAAAACCTGTGACTGAAGCACAGAAGACAAATCTGTGTTGATGGAAATTTCTGTGCTCTCTCTATGGAACATCTTGATAATAAAAAAACAAAAGAAGCTTGAGCTCAGCAAATACCTAGTAGTCTGCTCAAACCCATGAGTTCTGACCTCCAGGAGAGTCATATATTTGTCACCACAATGCAAGACAAGACAAGACATACAGAAACACTCTGATATTCAGGTGGTGACATTTGTACATTTATTATTAAGTCTACACACTCTCTCACACACACACACACACACACACGCACGCACACACACACACACACACACACACACACACACACACACACACTTCTTGAAAGTTTGCGAAACTGTTCATACCCCTGAACTTTTTATAGTTCGATGTACTTTATTGGGATTTTAACTGATAGACCGACAAAAAGAAGTGCATAATTGAGATGCCGAATAAGAATGGAACATAGTTTTCAGAGTTTATTGCAATTCAATCTGTCTTTAATAAAAGTTGGGAAATCCAAAGCCATTGCTGCAAAAAAACCGTAAGAAGACCAGACCATAGGTGTGAAGTGAGAAAGCACAAATACGTTACCTTTCTCAAGTAGAAATTATTGTCATCTATATTTGTACTTCTTACATTTTCATGCAATTATCTGATGTGAACAGACTGCTGTTCACTGATTGGTCTAAGGTAGGGGGGAAAACAAGATGGTTTTCGCAGAGCGAGTCCAGGAAAAAGATAAACTGAAGAATGAGACATTAATATTAAGGACCACCAAAAACGGAGTGGGTCAAACCAAAATATAATATTACATACCATAAACTATGCCTGAAAGATGTAAAAGAAAAGAAAAAGGACACGTCAGCTTTCTATTCACCGATGAGCGCGTTGTAATTAATGACTTAAATCAGATCTGCGGATCCTGTAAAGCTTTCTCTAATTTTAAATACACTGAAAGCTATTAAGTTTTGTATCTAAAAAGTTGATCATGACCCCTGATGGAACCACCATGTGCAGGAGGAGGGAGAAGTAAGAAGGCAGAGAACAGATGAGCTACTCTCTGGATCTAACCCAAGGAACACTCCACCAAATCAGTGCAGTGCAAATATCCAATGTACAACCTAAAAAATAATTTCACTGTGGTCACAAGTCTGCGGTTTTACGCTTTAAAGTCCTTATCCTCTTTCTCACCCCTCTCACTTCCCCTCAAAGCCCTCAATTTGAACTCTACTAGACAAACTTTGGTGCAGATCAGACAGCGTTGTCTCCCCCTCCAGCTCAGTCACATCCCCCATTTTGTCCTTAATGACATGTTTTTTTTTTTCTAAATTACTTACTTATGCTTTAGTTTTGAGAGTGATACTTTTATACTTTTATTTGAGTAAAAAGCTTGAGCTGATGCTTGATCTTCCACAGAGGTGTTGTTAAACCCTAGTAGCTATACTTCTACCTGAGTAATAGATGTGACACCTTTTTTGACACTTCTGCACAGGACTCAGCAAACACACATTTGAAGGTGCTTTTATCAAATGACACTAAAATGTAGCATTTGACCGACATGCAAAATGCTCTGTGTAGAAATTTTGACACCGTGCATCACACTGAAAACGCCATCCCAACTGTCAAACATAGTGGTATCATCAGGCTGTGGGGCTCCATCTTTTCTGCAGGGACACTGAAGCTATTCAGAGTTGATGAAAGGATGGATCAAGCTTGATACAGGGAAAACTTTGACCAACGCCTGGTGGAGGCTTCGAAATGCTTGAGGCTGTGGCGATGGTTTAACTTTCAACAAGGCGACACTTTAAATTCAACCACAGCTACAAAGGAGTTGTTTAGCTGTAAGTATAGTGTAATAATGCTCAAGTCAAAGCCCAGACCCAAATTTAAAATCCATCCATCCATCCATCCATCCATCCATCCATCCATCCATCCATCCATCCATCCATCCATCCATCCATCCATCCATCCATCCATCCATCCATCCATCCATCCATCCATCCATCCATCCATCCATCCATCCATCCATCCATCCATCCATCATCTACCCTCTTATCGGTGCATTGGCTGGGCAGGTTACACCTTGGACAGTCCATCACAGCAGATTTAGAATCCGTGGCACAAATAGAAAATTGTGATTCTTAGTTGCTCTGATGTTCATCCATACTTAGCTTAAACAACTTTGCAAAGAAGAATGGGTTCCACAAAATATTGTACAGGAGCTGAATATTAATGCGCTCCACACTGTTGTGACTCATGTTTATATCAAAAACTATGTATTGTTTTTTTTTTATTACTTTTCAAATACATGCCATTTTGTGCACATGGTGCATCTCACCCAATGGTACAACTACTGTAACTGAGGAATGTATTTTATTGTTTGACTCCTTGTGTTTGACACCCAGCTAAGCAGTTTGTGTTTGAGCTGCAGAAGGCTGCACTGTCTGACACTTGTAACGAGTATTGAATGGATCCCCACCCAGTCCGGTTTAGAAATACTGCACATTTAAAATTAAATGGTTGACTAAAGTGCTATTTATTAAGAGAAAGAAAATTATAAATATGTAAAAACAGACAAAAATCAGTGGTAGACACACACCTCACATTAAAGAACAAACACCTGATCTGATTGCGAGGCAAAAAAAACAAAAAAGATGAGTCTTCAAAAAGGGTTTAAAAGAAGGAAGTGAAGGGGCCTGCCTTAAATGTAGAGGCAATCCATACCATAACTTAGGGGCAGCAAACGCTTCTGTCTCGTCTTTGGAACAGCCGAGAGCAGCTGGTCAGTTTACCCTACAGATCACAAAGGAACCTACAGGTGAAGCAAAACCGAGTAATACGGTGGAGTAAGGCCATTAAGACATTCAAAGGCAAATAAAAGAATTTCTGCTCAATTCTATAGCACACAGTGGAACACGGGTGATGTGCTCTCGGCTCTGTGATTGATTTAAAAGATGAGCAGCTGCATTTTGAACAAGCTCAAGGTGAGTTAGGGGAACCTGTCTGACCCTGTAATACAGTGTGTCACAATAATCAAAGCGCGTGCTAATAAAAGCGTGAATAATCTTTTCAAAATCCTACCTTGTCAAAATTGTCTTGATTTTGTCAATTTATCACAGCTGGAAAATTTTTTTTTTGCCACAGATCAGTGTCTCGAATACGAGGTCACCATCTGATTTCACCGTCAGATTGGGCTGGATTTCAAATATGGAGTCAAACAGCCAACATTCGCCTGGCGGGTATCGCAAGGGTCCCTTGAGCAAATACAGATAAAGAGCAAGCAGTACTACAATAGACCGCTGAAGCAACCCACAGCCTAAAGTCACCGTACAAACAAATTTTTGCTGACACTAAAAGTTCTGTCAGTCAGGTAAGACCAAAACCACTTTGAGGCTGCACCTTTACTACCAACACAGTGTTCAAGATGAGAAACTAAAACGGCATGATCCCGCGTCAAAAGCAACACGAAGCACAAGGAGATCAAGACTACCAGTATCAGTAGCTAAAATACATACTTAAAACCCCCTAAAAGACCATATTTTGTTCTTTTTAATACCAGAATTAAACCCCTCGGGAATTCAATTTCTACCTAAAACTGAACTGAATTATAAAGAAATAACTTTCTTCAGTATTTTTGAAAACTTCCTTAAAAAGATGAGGGGGGAAAAAAGGATCACAGGAGGAACTGGAGGGTTTTGTGTGATCAAGAAGCTTCTTCAGAACTGTCAGACACAGACTGGTTAAAAGCAGCAGAGCAAGATATTGAATTGGTTCGTGTGAAGGATGTGAAATGCGTGATCTGGTTCAGGAAACCTTTTTTAACAACGGAATGGAGAGAATCCACAGACATTTCAGATGAGTCTTCCAAGCTGACAGACATTAAGGATGGAGCCTGCACTGCTGAAGAGAGCATGTGGCTTGTGACAATAAAGAAGTCCTGGATCTGCTCTAAAAGAGCTCCAAGCAACAGCAAGAAATATCCAAAATGTTCCATCTCTGTGACCTATATGTATAATTTAACTGACCTTTACATGCTTGTAGGCTTTGGGCCAACTTTTTTATATACTGCAGGGTTTCTTATTCTGGGAAAGCACAATATACATTATATAAAAGCTCAGCTTCCATTCATTTTGTTGGAGCCAGCAGGGATCTTACGGGAAGTTACTTTTCTTTTCCAGTTATTCAGCATTCAGTGTTTTTTTTTTTCTTTCTCTCAGCTTGGCCTACTGTGCTGTGTGTATTTATTTGCATTCATATTTCTTGGAATAAAAGCCCAGTCTTGCTCTTCTTATCAGCTGCTACATTAGTTTTCAGTAGGGGTAGGTGCAGATTGTGGCAGTGCCAACCTACTAGGGTATGTCTGGTTGCAAGCTGAAGTACATCTGGGAAATATGGGTTTGATCGGTTTTTGGAGCCACTTTCCATTGATTTCGAAGGAGATACATAATTTTCTAAGCACTTTCTAACAAGAAAAAATAGTCTTTGTTGCCATACTACTCCTAAAAGCAAGAAGTGAGTACCAAACACGGCTCATAATGTGTCATCTGGTTCCATGGTATTTACTAGGCTATCATTTTACATCAAAGACAGACTGTTTCTAGTTAAAAAAGAAAACCTTTTAACAAGAATAATGCCTAATTGATGTGTAGCCACATATTGCAGCAACACATCAAAGGATGGAGTGAGTGAGCATCCATATTTTACAGACATACCCACTTGTGAGTGGGTGAGAATTATCAGATAAGAACAACATGAGGCTGCGAGCCATAACTGGGAGATAAACAGCCGGACCATCCAGACAACCGCTCTTGCCGGTGGTGAGACATGAAGATTTTTGGGCAAACAACTGTGCTCTTTAAAGTGGTTATGAGAAGAAAAAAAAACAGCACATATATTTCTGCAAATAGACTTAGGGTGTCTCTCAGCTGTAGGAGTTTCAGGATGCAGTAATGAGCTGGAAAAAACATTATAGCAGCCTTGAGACAAGTTATAAAACGTTGTGGTTCTTATAGCTATTCCTTCTCATTATCACATATGTAAGTATCCCCAAATAACACAAATGTTGTCAGTAATTTACAAGTAGCTGTAATTTTACTCAGCTAAAATTAGGATTTTATTCAAATCTGACAACACCATAGTCGTGCAATAGGAGCTGTCGCGGTTTAAAGATACATGGGAATTGGCTGCTTTTCTGTTAGAATTTAGCACTAAACAGAACAACTTGATATGGCTGAAATGGATGTCTCTTTTGGACAAATAGGGCCCTGAACAGAGACGGTCAGAAAATAGTTTTAAGGCAAGCCTGGTCCAAGCATTGCTAAAACAATAAACAGACTAAACACACGTTTTACTTGTTTTTTTCCTTCCTTAAATGCCAATATCTGGAAGATACAACTGCTGGGATTTTCTTGAAGCCATTTTCTAATCGGACATTCCTCAAATGACATCAAGTTGCTAAATTTAGAACAGGCAGTGCACCTGCATCCCGGCCAACTTGTGGTCGGACAAGCTGTGTAAAGTGGTAAAGGAGACAGCTCTGTCCCGAATATTGCATCAGCAAACGTAATGGTAACAACGAAACCCTGCTGCTTTGGTGTCTGCAGGAGTGACTCTCGGTATGGCCATCGTGAGCATATGAAAGGAGATTTTTATCATTACCTTTCCTAAACCCAAAAGAATGCCGAGAAATGTCATTGTGGATAAGAACGTTTAAGCGGGAGGGTTTTACAGTTCAGCTGTAAGTTTGTTCAGTGTTTATTTGATCACAAGGGATCTGCTTTATATGATCCATTTATGCGGGTCTATGTAGCAACAAAAAAATATACGAGCAAGCAGACTGCTGTGACAGACTCAGGAAGGGGGATTTTTGGTTTCAGCAGACAGATACGCAACAATTAGAACACAAAACAAATTATTTTCTTGAGATATCTGCAAATGACCACAGAGCCATTTACTTTCTGAGAACGGGTTATTGAGGGATCAATCGAGCTTAAACAGACATTATTATTCATTAGCCAAATGTCCTCGATCTGTTCAAACAGCCCAGTGCCGATGTGTTAAATCTTCTGTTTTATTCACTAACTGAACGATAACATAACGACCCTCTTCTTTTTCTCCTCTAACAAAAATAAAACATCTCTATTTTCATGGGTAGATGGTCGGAAATGAGATGGAGCGGACTGGGTTCGCTCCCCCTGCTGCAAGCGCGCTCCCGACACGGGGGACACGGATTCTGGCGGGGATCACTTGGAGAACTAGCACGATGAATCCATGGAGCTGATTAACGTTAGGTGGAATGTTTAGGTTTATATTTTTGTTCGGGAGAATGCTGCTCATGGCTTGGCTAGGCCTAGCTCACATAATGTGTTAGCTACCACACAGCCCAACTGTACTTCTAGCAAAAGAAAACCTTACCTTTTCACTAATACAGCTTTAATTCCACCAAGTTTCAGTCCTCTACATTTCAACCAACGTCTTGGTTGTTTGACGCTGTGCTTCTCGACGGAAGCATGTTGAAATCAAGCTCCTGGGACATCCTCATCTTCCAAAATTATTGGTGCTGCAAACGTTGCCATTTCTCAGTTTGTAATTTGCTTGTCCAACCATCTGAGGAACTGGAGGTGATTTCCGGGGGAGGGGGGGTGGAACTAATTGGACTTAGTTGAGAAATGCCATATTTTAATCCAGCAAAGAGCTATATTAATAAACTTTCCTTGCCTAATGAAACAATTGTGGTGTTCTCTCACTAATGCCTCAAAGGCTGCAAAGACTCCCAACAAGGTAACAGTTGAACAACTGTTCGAACAGTGTGAAGGAGAGCGCGCAGCACGTCATACCAACACGCATGCCTAAAGGATTCGGCCCAAATCACTTTCTCAGAAACTGACTAGTGGAGCCTATGGAGGAAACTGCAGTTAATAGAGGATACCTCCTTTTACACATTGGACAATTGTAAGGGAATGTATAGGAAATAAAATAAGTAATATTTAACTTCAAAACTTGCGCAATGGGCCTTTAACATTTGTATGGTGTAGGAAGACGAGCTGCCGTCCCTGTCCTACAAATCTAAAATGGTAGAATACACAATAGGACTACCAGCTATTTAATGCTGCCATATATCATGCAGTAGCATAAAAAATCTGAGTTACCTAATCTCATGCTACTCTATGCAAACAAGCTGTCTGCGCTGATGAAGATTCTCTCATCTCTGTATCCTGGAGGCTTTGTGTGTACATGCATGTGAGCAGCCGCCACACAGGGCTTAGCCCCTCCCTGCACATAAAATACCACGGTCAGAGCAGTGTAGTGTTGCAGCAGAATCGTGGAGAGCATGCGCAGTAGATCAAAACGTTCTCATGCTAACAGCATTATAAAGTTATGAGTTATTCACTTCTTCACTAGACATGTGAAGGGGATGCTGTTGTGCTGTGAAATTATCATTTGCAAATATGTGCATAAGATGCAACAGGTGAGAATGGGAGGGGAAAGAGGGGGCCAGGTTTCAGCTGGAGTGGAGGTAGAGCGGTGTAGCTTTTCCCACATCTTGTTTTGGACTTCAGACAGTGCTCAAAGGTCCACCTAGTGCTGAAAGTTTGCTTATTGCTCCTTTAAATATGAAAAAAAATAAGTAAATGGTTGTGTCTCAGTAAAACTAGCACGTCCTTTCCTGGTACACCAGTAAACTATAGATTTTACAGTCCAAATACCGACTCTTTACAAAACAGCAACATCAATAACAATACAAATTTCAAAGATGTGACAGGACTTCCAAAACTATGCACTTCATTCCCTCATTGGAATCATGTAACACCATAGTTTGGACATGCCTACATACATGGACAGGAAAATTCCTCTCTAAGAAATATCTGCTTTTACCAAAATCAATGTTGCCTCAATTGGTGGTCCAACAAATCCTTTAAGATAAGGACAACTGAGACATTTCTAATTTATGGAAATGGCCATACATAATATGCAAGAAGATAGAATTTTGTTCATTTACAAAAGATTGCTCTGGTCAGGATATTTAATGCTTCACAAACAACAAAATTGCAGAACTCCTGCAATTGTAATAACCACGCCCTCTTTTAATATCAGTCAAACATTATCTTTCATTTGTTGTGTTGAGCACAAGCTGTAAGAACTCTTAAGGTCTTAAATCTCAAGTGTCAGTCAAGATATGGCATCAAAAATAGCAACACGCCTACTGCTATTGTGTGCTATCCGAAGTATAAATTTAAACTGGGATAACCCAGATTTTTCTGGACACCAGGCACAGTAAGTCGGGTGGTAAAGGAAGTAAAAATGATCTTCGAAGATCTTTGTTGTAAAAAATAAGAAAGAGTGGCCCCTTAAAGGTCACCAACTCTGGACAACGGACATTTGTTTAAAGATTTTTGTATACATCTTGAGCTATGCTGGGTGCATTATTCATGTTTATACACTGAATAAGATGTTTATCTTGCACAGCAGAATCTGCCTCTGCAGCCACTTTTAAAATGTTCCCGATTTGATCTGCAGTACATCTGTACTAAGTATATTTGGTCTGTTTTTCCCCCACTTCATAAATTTATACATGGATTCTGCACAGTGATCTGCGATGCTTTTAAAGCACAACATTCACATCATGTTTTTACCGCAGCTAAAACAAACGCTTGAATATGACTGGTATGGTTCAGCACCAATACTCCAGAAACAAATCTGATGTGACTGAGTTTTTCTTCAGGTTTGAAGTTTCGCTCTGCAAAGCTGTATGTACACAGGATCCAACTGATCGAGAACACATATTGAGGAAAATGCAGCTAAATCTAAATGCTAATGGGGGAAGAGGAAGGAGAAGTGGGGGATACGTTTGTGGTGTAGCACCCACCGGACGGTGCAGTGGTTGAAAAGATAAGAATTGATACGACCCCAAATTCTTTTCATTACGAAATGATTGGTCCTATGACTGTATACTGGATACAGCGTCAAAGGGGGGACAGCATCCTGTGTCCTGTTTTTGTAATGATCAGAGGCAGGGGACCCAGAATTCAGCCAGACCAGCAGAGGTTTCTTTAAAACGAAGGATTTTAATAACAGAAATCAAAAAACAAAGACAAAATCCAAAAAAACCTGTTGTAACAAAAATGGCAGAAAAACAAACAGTCCAGTTGTGCAGGCAGGGCAGGGCAGGAACAGACAGAACAGGATGGCTCAGGTAACTGGAGACAAAGGGGGTCAAAAATCCAAAAGCAACTCAAAAACAGAATCTTGCAGAAGGAGACTCACCCATAACTCAACAAGACGACCTGGCACTGATGTCTGGTCTCAGCAGTTTATATGGAGGTGGAATCAGGTGAAACCGGTGAGAGGTGATTGCAGCAGGGGTGGAGTTAGGCAGGTGTGCAGTAAGTAATTAGACCAGACATCAGTGCTGAGGCTCAAAACAGGAACAGATCACAAATTCAAAACCAAAACTAAGAAGCATCTGAAGACATAACTAAAACAGTAAGCACGGACCAAAACAAGAATCCAGACTAGACAGAACTCAAAACAGCCAGATAATAAAAGACAGGAAAGAGAAGGAAAACTAAAACTAACAAACCATAACAGAACTCAGAATATAACAGTTTTAGCTGGTCCCAAGCACGGATAAAAGCAGAAAGTTGCATCAGGAAGGCCATTCAGAGTAAAACTTTAGCCAAATTTTCAATACAAAAAAAAATAAAACCTGAAAGAAGATAGAGCATGTGCTCAGGATGTCAACCAACGTGAGGTTCTCTAAGGATAACAAGTAGGTTGTATTTGTGACACATAATCTTTGTTTTTTAGATCTCTTGTGCATCAGAGCTGCCAGCATTGAACAAACAATTTTTTTTTTTTTGTCTGTACGAAAAGGGTTCTCTTCTTTGCATCTGAATAAAGCCCTGAGGGACATTGCTGCCTCTCAAAGAACAACAGGCAAAGATTTTTTTTCCCCTTTCGGAATATTGTTTGTTTTCCAGGATGATTTTTCAGATAAGATGGCTACAATTTATTTAGCAAGGTTGTACAAATAAGAATGTTGTCCTCTTCAAGGATCAGATTTAGACTTTTTTAAACTAAAGTGTAGGCAAAAGAGCCCGGCACATTTAAGACAAACCTTACCAGTTAATTTCACAGATGAGTGGTGTCCATGCTCATTGTTACTTTGAGTTTGTGATTCACTAAATTGACATAATTGAATTTATCTAATTCCAGGTGCTTTTACCTCAAACAATATCCTATAGGGTTTTGAAACCTTGTTTCTCTGTTGTGATGTTAATGTGTGTGGATGCAAAATAAATATAAAAACTGCAACTAATTCCAAGTTTCTATAAGAGTTTCAGAATTATTTTTGTCATGTCCCAAGACTAAAAATCTTAAAACCAGGATTTGTGTGAATAATCCTTAATTTGTTTTGGATTTGTGTTTTGTTTGACCTTATAAATATATTATGTCATGATCTCAGCACTGATGCCTTGTCTGATCACTCATTTCTCACACCTGCTTAGCTCCGCCCATTTCCTCATTACCACTCATCTGATCCACCTGCAGTAGTCTCTAAAAAACCAGCCTTCAGACCAGTCATCAGTGCCAGATCATTTACCAGCCAATCGGTGAGTTGTATCCAGCGTATTCTGACTGCCTGTTGATCCTGACCCGATTTGCCTCTAGGCATCTGAGCCAGCCTGATCCCTGAATATCTGTTTTTACTGTCTGAGTCTGACTTCTTACCTGTGTTGCTGACCTGAGTTTTGTCCATGGACTTTCTGAGCTTGCCTGATCCCTTACTGTTACCTTGTCTGTCTGTGTATCATTCTGGACTGTTTATCCGACCACCGAACCTGCCTGTCCTTGTCCAGCCTGTCAGCCTGCCCGTGTACCAAGCCTTATTCTGTTCCCTGACTCTGTGCTCGGATTCTGTGCTGGACTTTTCCTGCTCCTCTGATTGCTGTTCTGGTTTTGACTAAGGACTGTTTTTTCGACCTCGAACTCTGTCTCACCCTGATCATTGTTCTTATCTCTACCTGCCTGTCTTCCCAGTCCCGACTCAGTCTATAATCAATAAACCGTCTGTTAAACATACTTCCTACTTGTTGGCCTCAATACTGGGTCATCTGTCTTGGTTCATAACATATTAGCCATGTGTGGATTAGAAGAAAACCCCCAAGATACTTCAATTTCAATTTGCTAACTGCCAGTATAATCATGGATCAATTTTTGTATTATTTTCACATTCAGAATTTAACAAACACTAAGATTAATATGTCTTTAAACACTTAAGTTTAGATAATTTTGGCTTGGCTTTGTAAGTTAATTCAAATCTGACTTAAACAGAGGCATTTATGTGGACTTATTTTAAAGCAACACCAGCAACTCACTGCTTAATTTTGTAACATCATGCAAAAGCCCACAAAAATATGTACGATGACAAATGAAAACTGTGGACCTCCTCAAATCTGATTCATCCTTAGGAACAGTTTTGTTATTGTTTCACCGTGTCCCGTCTACGGTGAAGCACCCTCGGTGGACCCAGTTCGTTTTACCCAGTCAGGCGACCCCCACTAACTTATTACCTTGAATGTAGGACGCATAAAACAGACAAGTATGCTTTTAGTTATATTTTATCTACGTAAAGGCAGAGAAATAGTTACAGTCACACCAGCGCTGATGGGCCCCTGATCGGCAGGAAGGCCTCGATTGCTCATCACACAAACATTATATAGGGATCTCGGGACACACCCATACAGGGGCGGTACACATCCAAACTGTGACATCAGCAGGGAAACTGTGTCACCTCCGGGGTGGTATCTGATAGATATGTGCCAATCTTTTGGGTCAGTGCCATCTAAGTGTGCCATGCAGTTCTGTTCTGTGCCTAACATCTGTTCAAGCAATTTTACACCAACATAAGCATCACGGGAATGTTCAGCTATTGTTGATGGAGGACATGGGTTCTTTGTCTCAGAGAGGGATTTGAACTGACGTGTGTATCAAACTCAGAGACAAAGACAAATAACCTTGTGAAGATGCTGGATGAAGCTGGTGAGAGAAGCAAAAACTCGTTGTCGTTTACAAATACACTGAAGAAGATAAATTATGGAAGTAATGGTGAATGTAATTGTTTTTAGAAGTGTTCAATAATGTTTCGTTAAAAAAAAAAAAAAACACCTCGACAAAATTAGAAAAAACTTGGATACCGGCCAACATCTCTTCTCATTATTAGAAAGCTATTGAGCAATAGGAGCCGGCAGTATTAAGACGAAAGCAGCACAGCTATTAAAATTGTATTTTATGGGGCGCTAACTGCTACTACTGTGTGAGAGTGATGTGAAAGAGATAAACGGTTCAGACTGCGGACGCTTTGAAAAATGTCCGATACATATCCGAATTAGTACCACATATGGAAGGAGGACAAATTGGAATTTGTGCGGGGTGAAAAGATCAGATTTGGGTCGCATTCCCCTGCAGTGTGAACGTAGCATGAGTTGTATGGCCATTTTGCTTCACTAAGGGGCTGGTTCCCTTCACAAAATAGATGGCTTCATGACGAAAGAACAACATTTAGAAATATTGAAGCGACCTCTCAAGACAGCATCCAGAATGTTAAAATTGGGTCAAAATGGGTCTTCCAACTAATGATTCTAAGCATACCCCCAAATTAATTACCAAGGAGCTTAACAACAAGTTAAATGTTTTGCAGTGCTAAAGCACTAACCTCAGTCTCAGGTGTGGAACTTGCAGAAATCAAACCAGAATTCAAGCGAAATATAATCAAACCTCTGAATTTCAGGAAAGGTTGGAAAAAAAAAACTCTGTAAAAGAAATCCTCTCTCTCATTATGTTGCAAATGGAAATACTTTTAGTAACCCTAACTGACACAACACAGGAAAACCTTTGTCTGATTCAATGTCACTGTGAGAAATTACATGTTTAGTTCTTTTTTATACAGTACGTGTAAATATCTGGTTTCCATTGAATTTCCATCAGACAATACAATACAGCCAAATCTTCATATGATGGGATACTTAAAAAGATCCTCAGTTCTGCTTTTACCATTTTTTTTTATTTTAGCATTCTGAGAATCATATATAAGCCATAATATATATATTACCTATGCCTTAAGCGCATGTGATCAGAAAACAGATATGATCCAAGAAGAAATGATGTGCATAAACTGACAATATTTATGTTCCACATTGATTCCTGTAACCATGCATTTGACTCTATAGACTTTCTGTCTCTGCATTTCTTTAAACTGGATCAACAGTTTGATCGATACAGGTAAAAGCAAGAAAAGAGCTGACACAAAACAAGAGATTTTGATAAATGCTATTTAACAACTTTTACTGTATCACGCATACACAATTTTAAATAGTAAGACAACAAACAAGCTTGCGATAAACAAAGTGTGTAGAACCTCGAAATCCTTTTAAAATTAATGGCAACATTTTTAGTGCTATTATAATTTTGAACCCGATTTGTATCGATTGTATTTGTTTGGAAATTAAGAAACTAGTCTGTTTTAATCTCTATCTAATTGTCTACAAAGGAAACAGCAAATACTTTATTTCCTCCTAGAAAGGAAATATAGAATATAGTGCAGGTAGATATTTGTTGCTTCTAACCAAAGATGCTGCATATTTCACCTGCTGATATTTGACAAATTAGATTAGAAGTCGCAAAGCATAAATGAATGCATTGCTGAAAGATAATGAGATTTACATAGTATTAGCAGTTGTAGAGGCTATCGTTCAGTCTATTGTTTCATAATTAGGTTATTACTCATGATACTTTGATTTTTTTCCCCAGTAAATCACAAATTCCATTACCTCTTTTCATTTGCTTCTAATGGTGAGCAGGATTAAGTTCAGAGGACACACTATTTTGTCAATGAGTGCAAGAAGTGGCTCACTGTGTAGGTATGACAGGTAGCGCTCAGGCTTATCGGTCCGGGCTCCACGTTCAGAGCGCCTTTTACAAGGAGTGGGAAACAATGTGGCTTGATTGAAAACAACATTGTCAACCGACTGCAATCTAGAAGCCCCAATGCATATTTGTAGCTATTAAAACCTGTATTACATTTTTGCACTCAGCAAAAAAAGTTCAAGAATATTCAAAACACACATTTTCATGTTTTTTAGCTGTGCATAGCCCTCATGTTTGTTGATATGTCCATGTTTTCTTTGTCATATATTGTTGTTAAAAAGTCATAGACTATATTCAGTCTATGACTGTGTATATAAGCAATTGAAAGAAGAGACTCCTTGATGTGAACTAACAACCGTGGAAATACCTTGTGCATAAACACACCCGCTTACTATAACACAACATCATATGTTCAAAAGTATAGATTGGCGAAAGATGCTGGCACTGTGACGAAAAGGAGAAATTGTTTTTAAAATTGTGGAGCACTTTAAAAAAACAACAAAAAAAAGATGCATAGCTTTATATTCTGCATGGAAATGTGTTAATGGGACTACTAAAATTCATCCAGTCCAAACCTGGCCTTTTCAGAAGATTATAAAGAAGGAAGCAAATGTAAGAAGAAAGTTCTGTTTAAGATTTGCCAAAATCCATCAGGAGGACACATGGTGGCTTGATTTTGAGACCGTTACTCAAGTCGCACTTAAGTGGCAAAAAAAACAACAAAAAACTTCAGACTCAACTTAGGCTTGTGCTCTGAAGACTTGAGACTTGACTTGGAAATATGGCTTATAAACATCTCTGAGAGGACACAACAAACATGTGGAAGAAGTTGAGTCTGGTCAGAAGAGACGACACTGAAGTTTCACCATCCCCAGCTGTCAAATATGATGGTGGCAGCATCATGCTGTGGGGATGGGGTTAGGATTTTTTTATTTATCAGGGTCAGAGTTTGCCTCATTTTCCTGGTCAGAGTGCGCAGGAACATGAAGGGAGCCAAATACAGGACAGTTATGGAAGAGAACCAAACCAAACCGTACTGAAATATTTAGGTCAAAGCCCTAAATCTTAAATTTTCTGTTTCTAGATGTACAACGCCACTATAGACATTCATAAAATATCCTGCAGCTGTAGTTGCATTAAAATGTGGTCCTACATTGACTTGTAACCCTTTCCATCCATTTCCCAACTATGTTTGAAAAGTCTCCTCAGAAAAAGATTGAAATTTGGGGTAATTCAAAAAATGGGGTATAAGGGGTATAAATCCTTCAGTAATACATTATCAACAAGTTCCCAACGATATCAATGTTTTCTAAATTCTTTGGTAGTGTTTTTTTTTTTACACTGGTCATCATGTTCATGTTTTTACTAGTCGTCATCATGTTTTTACACTAGTCATCACAAAATTACATCCTATATGAAAAACCTCCTCGTTTGAGATTACTTTATCACGCGCGTGCGGATAGTAACTTGGCAACCTTCATCTATCACCAAAAATACAATCTATCAGAAGCTTTGTCAGTTTATAATACCATTCAGTGCTTGACGTGATTAGTAACAAAAATTATTTCTTTCTTTCACAGGAAGATCAGTTGAGATAAACATCGTAAATAATGTAGCTAAACGTCTGTTCAATGCAATGATCTGGCATCAAGGCAAAAGAAAACTAAAACATCTGATAGGCCCGCTTTTAAGCCACAGAACACATTATAAACATTTATGCAGTTTTGACCTAAATCAGGACATTTAAAGATACAGACTGTTGAATCTTTTCAAAGGACGACAAGCTTGCTTCTTAGTTGATTTTGGATTACCCTCATGATGTGGTTTGATCAAAGCTGGCCCATTATTCTGTCCATTCCTTGTAGCACACTATGGTACAAAGGCAATCTGGTTTTGACCAGACTAATTATTTTCTCTTTACAGTTAATGATATTAATCAGTATACTATTGTCTTTTGACTTTGAAAAACAAATGCAAAAACCGCAGCATGCTTCAGCCAAGGAAATCTTGATCTTTTTTAAAAATATTCATGTCAGATTCTGTTTCAATTAACGTTCCAGAGTCAGACTTCATCATGTAGGTTCAAAAGCATCCCAATGCTAGTGGCTTTAGACTGTGCCTGATGATAAGTTTCTAGCTAGTGTAAAATTCCTTTCAAATGCAGCAAGAATGAAAAATACAAATGTTTCATTTTTCGGTGGGATGATTGCGGATGTATTTTGCAAGCCAGATGCCTCTTGCTGTCCCCTGATAAATGAGATCTTGCCTGATAAATGCTGCGCCGTGTTTTTTTTTGGAACATTGACCTAAACGGAGACTCAACTTTCTTAAGCCTCTAAAGTTTTATGTAACAAGATATAAAGTGGGTGGAATAAAACGCGGCAAATGCTTCCTTACATGGGCAACAACAGCTGAAGCATCGTACATTTCCTCACTCATTTAACAAACTGTTATCTGAACTTTAGAATAAAAAATAAAAACCATTTCCATGTTTCACTGATCTGTGGAAACAACATTAGCATCTGTGCCTTGAAGGAATCTTCCTCTCTTTGACCTAATGTAGCTTTCACATAAATGTGGAGCAATTTTAGTTCTCAATCACAACTCTACTGTGGTTAATTAAGGATTTGTCACCGTTTTAGTTAAGGTAAAATTTTGGCTTCAATTTGCCATTACAGTTCACAGATTTTTTTTTTCCTTCTGTTAGCCCAGTCCAGATCAGTCCAGCAACACAATCCTGTTTCAGCCCAGTTTCAGATGTTGGATATATTAAACTCACATTTATAGAAACCTTGGATTAAAGAGGAGTTAATTTGTAAAAGAACATTTTCATCATGGTTTTTGACTCTTGGTTGATTTTCGTCAACAAATGAAACGAGATGAAATTATAAAAGGCAGATGAAATGCAATAGAATCTATCTCTAGTCCTCTGGAAAGATAAGAAGTTGGAAAAATACCCAAAGACACGTTTGTATGATAAGACATATGATTTGTGAGTTTACGTTTTTTTATCAAAGCAATTTAAAATAAAGTTGCTTTGAATAATAACATTTTGTGTCTGTAGCATTCATTTCCATCGTAGGATAAATATTTGACCTTTAAAGTAAATTTAAAACTAACACTGCTGAAAAGTGATCACTTTGGTTACAAACCACGCCAATTTACAGTGGTTCTCCCACTGAGCCTGGAATTCACATAAAGTATTTGTACTTATTTGCTGTGCTAAGTTTTCACTAGATATACCACTGCAGATTGTGACCAAACATCTCCATTTTGTCTTATCAAAGGACACTGTGCTAGAAAACCTTTTCAGAAACAAGTTTGAAAACAAGCCATGTTAGCACACTAGTCTGGAAACGACCAGTAACAATTTTATGATCTTACATGAGACACTTCAGTACTGGGCATGAGACGTCTTCGTCTCGCCTGAATGGGATTTATGTAAGAACAAAGTGAGCACAACAGGCTGAAGTCAGCTTACAGCTGCTGTTCTTTTGAGCCACCATAGGAGGCGCTATTAGTAGACACAAGTCGGCTAGTAGGTGTGAAGTGGGGCCAAGATGAGTGGAGCTTTATTATAGCCAATGGTGCTGCAGCCTTGATTGGACTGGGGCTGATTGTAAACCACTTAAGGTGTGCACAAGCAGTTTTGCCTTTGGAGCCAAATTGCAGAACAATTAATGAATAAACCTGGAGATCACTGATTATGTCTTCATGCTTGGTACTGCATTACTTCTAATCTAAAATTAACTTTTACATAGAGGAATGCTGAATAAGTTCTGTTAGCTTGCTATTCTTGAAAACCCTTGACCCCCTTGAGGTTGACGGGAAGCATATATCTCTTTCCTAAATCTTCTTTCATAGGACATTTTGCAACAGGACCTGAGATGCCTCCTTTCTGACTTGAAGGGATTTTTGTAATGTCTGCATGATGGGCAGAAGTTAACTAGCAGCCATTACCCCTCTGAGCCACCAAAGGAGGCAGTTGCAGAGCCGAGCTGGTGAGTAGGTCAGTGATATAGAGTTCGCAGTGTCCATATGAAGTGATAAGTTTTGTATTTTTAGGAGGGAGGGATTATTTGGAGTAAGGCAGTCTTATGATGTGTGGAATAAAGCTGTTGTGGAATCTGGTCATTCTGCATGTGAAACTGCTAAACCTCTTACCAGAGGGCAGCAGGCTGTCTGAGCCCTGCTCATACAGTGTCTGCGAGCAGTGTCATGATTCGAGGGAACCGCTTCACCGATGATTCTCTCCGCTGTCCTCAGCACTCTCTATACATGTTTGCAGTCTGAGGCATTGTGGGCCCCAAACCAGACAGCGATGCAGCTGGTCAGTACGCTCTCGGTTATACCCCCGTAGAAAGTGGTGAGGGTGACTTTCTTTCAACAATGGTTTTCTTTTTGCCACTCTTCTAACAGAACTAATCGTTGTCCAGTTCTCAGATTCTCCCACAAGAGTTGTTGATCTATGCAGCTTCATCAGAATAACCACATGCTTCTGATTAATACTTTGTTTTATGGACCTCTGAAGGAAATTGGAGTATCAGAGTAAAGGGGGCTGAATGCAAGTGCAGGCATTTCCTTCATTTTCACAATTATGTGGAAACCTATGTACTTTCTGTGACTAAAGTCATGGAGGGCAAAATATGAAAAAAAGTTTCAGTGCTTCTTCTTTTAATCCAGTTCTTTTGACCTAATTTTAGGAACTGGTAAGCACCAGATAATTTCTGCATTGTCTGGCTTTCTCTTTGGCTGTATGTGTCGAACCCTTTTATAGTAACATTAAGGACGGCTCTCTTCTGCATTTATCAGGAGAAAAGAAACAAAGCGAAATGGCGTGACACCAATTTGTGTCTGAGCTGTGTGCCCTGATTCTCCATTATTCCGTAACACTTTGAGCAGGGCTCAGTCACAGCGAGTCTCGCCTCACAAGGAGCCAGCAAATCATCCAGCCACAGCTAGCGTCTTTTAGCATTCATATATTCACTCAGAACTCTGTCAAAGCAGCAAAAGCTGTGAGCACAGCCAAGTGGGGATCTTCAGGAAACAGGTCCCATCCCATTTCATCCTTTATAAATCAAAGGACACTCCAGGCCTTGGAATGAGAACAATGTCCCTGGAATGGGCCGCCATCCATCACACCGCTCAATGCAAATGGCGCACTCGTGTTTGCATGGGCTTAAATGCATGACTTCAGTGCGTACGCGTGCTGCTGTGGCGGTGTTAAATGTGTTTGCGGGGTGACGGCCTCGCCTCTCGTTACGGCGGAGACGTTGCCGGGGAAGTCAGCAACAGCGAGAAGCACAGAGAGAACACCAGAGGATGGAGCTTTGTCCTTCCTCCCACACTCAGCATCCCTCTTCTGGATTCCCCGCTATTGTTCTCTAATAAGCCCGGCTCCTCACTGTTGCTCACATGCCTGTTTGTATGTGTAACATCCATCCATAACAACATCATTATCAGGTTTTGTTTGAAGCTCCTCTTCTCCTCTCCACAGCCTCTCTTCTACACCCCCCCGCCCTTCCTCTGCCTCATCTGCTCATGTTGGCAGGCTCTGGTATGTCAGGGCTGAGGAGAGGAAGCAGAGGGAAGGTGAGAGGACGAGGAGATGTGGAGAAAAAGAAAATGAAAAAAGGGAAAAAAAAAAAAAAACCCTCTATTGGCCGCATTAGCATATCAGACACATGGTGAGGGCTGGAGATTGGGTGCTGGAGCAGATGTCGATTTACATATTCAACGTCGGACCAGAGGTGCATGTGTACATAGGTGTGTGTGTGTGTGTGTGTGTGTGTGTGTGTGTGTGTGTGTGTGCGGGGGGGGTTGGTAATAGATATCATGAGGGTGAAAAAGCCATGGGTGGAGGAGAAAGTGGATAGAACAGAATGAAATGAGGGCAGATTCATAATCAGGGGAAAGCTCTCCCAACTGGACGGCAGAAACGGTGCATTCCGTTCTGAGAAGTCAAATGAATCTCTGCCGCTCTTTATTTGTTTGTTTGTTTTTTACGGGTTCAGATTAGCGTAAACCCACAGCGGCTGACTGACGGGTGTATTCATGCAGGTTTTTTTCCGGCCGGCTGGAAGAACCGAGCGCATGATCAAAGCCAGAAGAGCTGCTTGACAGTATTGATGGAGTTAATTAGAATAAACACAGACCTCTCGCATGCTGCGTGCACTCGCATTCAAACTGCTGCTGTCTTGTTTAGCGGTGTTATGAGATCTTGTGATATTAAAACTGCATGATATTTCTCTTTTTGGCAGAGCACCATCTAGTTTCTGTAATTATATGCCTTTATTTGGAGGAAAAGGTAACCCTTGTCTATGTTCGAGAATTATTTTGAAGTATAAAAGGAAAAGGTTTTTTGGTTGTTGCCCTGTTGTGTGGAAAGAGTCAACTAATAAAGCAATCATGGGGCTGGCCAACAAATTCCTCAAGCTCAGAAAAGCATTGACAAAGCCTCAATCAGGGTTTAACAGTGGGGGAAGTATATTTTCTCATAGGGCCAGGTTGGTTTCCATAGATTTTCCCCCCTTGAGAAATTAACTCATCACTGAAAACTGATTTTTTTGTATTTACTCAGGTTATCTTTGTCTAATAATAGCATTTGTTTGATGATTGGAAATAGTTCTGTGTGACAAAAGACTGTGAACAGAAAAACCTCAAAGGGGGGGAATTTGTACCATTTGTACCGATGAACTACCACGTTTGAAATCCATCCATCCATCCATCCATTTTCCAAACCGCTTATCCCTCATGGGGTCGCGGGGTTGCTGGTGCCTATCTCCAGCGTTCACTGGGCGAGAGGCGGGGTCCACGTTTGAAATATTTAACCTTATATGTTTTCTATTGATTTTTTTAATTACACACTGCAAAGTGTTAGTAGATGAATGTTTATCTTAAATTACAGTTCTGTTGGGAAATGGCTTAAACATTTAACGTAGCTTTGCTGCATGATTATCTGTCATTTAATTACTGAATTCAAAGCTTTGCATTAGATGCTAACTTTTTTGCCGTTTTGGCAGTAAATGGTATTTCTCTGTCAATAAGAGAAGGGTAACACCTTCCTATCGGAAAAAGCAAACTTATTTCAAGAGGCACATGGTTGTGTGTTTACCAGAAATTATTGTATGCGTGTTGTGGCATCTAGACATTTTTCATTGTAGTCCATACATATGGGCAACATTATTGAAACAACAAAGCTTTGAAAAATATGACCCCGTAGGCTTTTTTCCACATTAAAGAAAAAAAGTCTAATCAACGATAGTGACTGACTAACCGTTAGCTGCTAAAAATACAGTTGTCATATTGAGGCTCATCAACAGTACTGCACTAAAGCGCTAGCTCAGTTGTTTCTGCTATTATTACTGCATTTAATTACCTGCAACTCAAAATGCTAAATATTTTAGTTGGATCCAATCTTAAGTGAATGATTCTACACTTCTTAAACATTCTTTAAAACACAGTATGAGCTTTGAGACCTGTGTTTATGAACACAAATGGTGCTAATACTTTTTTGGCAGCTGGACCACCTTAGAATTAGACAGTATATAGACTGCTCAAGAGAGGATTTAAATGTTTTTTTTAATCCTCATTATGTAAAAAGAATCTTGTGGGCTAGATGTGCTGCTGCCCATCTAATTGTGATTTCTTTTATTGAGTAGCCTACATATCAAATATGTCTGCTTTTTCTTCCTATTGGGTTTTTATTCTTCCAAGTGTCTTCATTCCTTCTTTTATCTAATTCCTGCTTTATCTGTCAAATCCTTAAAAACTTCAAGACTGCCAAATGTCACCGCTGACCCCGGTCTAATTTCCTTTCTGTAGCCTCCTTGCTTTGTGCTGTATTCAGATTCTCTTACTGTCGGCTCCTCTTTATCGTTTCTCGAAGGGAGAACAGGCAGTTGCAAAGAAAAGCCGCAGCTGTTTTCTAACCTCAGAACGACGAGGAAGCTAAACAGGAATACATCGTACTGAAGCGTACGTCTTTATGTTAGATCGGGATGGTTCAAAGTATAAAGAAACTGAATTTAAGCTGAGAGGAGCGCTCGTGTAGAAGTGATAGCGGGAGTTAGCAAGCACATTCTAAACACCCAGCTTTCGATTGGATTTTGAGAAAAAATTAGGACAGAGGAGACAAACACATGGGCGGACACGCTTCACTTGCTTAAACACAAGGAAGTACAGCAGACCATGATCTGGACTCTGATTCATGCACGTACCAATGGTATGGTACATATGGTACTCAGCCATGTGACAACAGGTTCCATCCACCCAGAAAATGGAGGCCATTGTGAAAATGCCAAAAGGCTGCATTTCCCATGTTTGGCTGTTTTTTGTTTTTTTGCACCTAGTTGAATAAGTTGTAGGAAAACTGCAGCGAATATTCTTGTTTATAGAAAAGCCTAACTGCAAACTATGCTGCATTTCATTTTTTTCTTTAAAGCCACAGCGTGTAAGATTTACACCCATCTAGTGGTGCACTAAATTAATTATAAACAACCTCACCGTTAAGTGTGTGATAACTCCTCCACCGACAACACGTCGACACATACAAGTAAACTGCGCAAGACTAAGAAGTTTATTCCCTTTCAGCAACAGTAATCAAAAATGGCGACACAACATGGTGCCTTCCATTGGGTGCACCTCCAGCCATGTATTTATAAAAGACTCATTCTAAGCTATGAGAACACTTTGTTATGCAATTGTTATTAGACTTTGGCACAATATGTATTTGTGACAACAAATCAGTTACAGGCTGCCCCTTTAAAGGAGCAATAAGCGATATTTCACCACTGGGTGTTGCTTGAGCACTATCTGCACACTAAAACAAGATGTATGACACATCTCGCTGGGTGTGCTCTCCGCCATGTTGCTCCAACACTGTGCTTCTTTGACGGTGGTATTTTAGGACAGGGAAGGGCTGAGCCCTGAGTGGCAGCTGTTCACGTCCACGTACATGCATGCACGCACATGTACACATACAGTCCGGCCTGGCAATGTAAACAAGAGACTGGATAAAAACATAGAGAGCTGAAGAGTGAAGTCATACCGTAGTCCATCTGAAATATTACCTTTAGTTCTTCACATCATTATTTTTTAGTTCTTTCTATCTAAAATATTTAAATATTTAAGTTTTTTGTTTGTTTTTTTATAACAAAATCAAGCTCAAAATCCAACATGGCTGCCTAGTATGTATAAAATGGAGATGGCTGCAGAAATAAACTGTTTATTTGCTCTTTATATCCTTTTCTTTAAAACACTGGATGTTCATGGAAATCTTTTATATGCTGTAGTGGTTTCTTACAAGGGCCTTATATGCATTGGCCATGGAGGTGTTAGAGGTTGTGCACTGGCACCAGGGGCTCGTGTAAGAAGCATGCATACACACAAAAAACGTGCGGCACAATGTTTAACCCACAATGTACAAAAGTTATGTGAAACTGTGCCTCAATCCACGTAAACCTGTGACATGCCATGAGAATGTGCGGCAGCAATGCTCATTTCTTCGATTGACAATAACAAACGTCAAAGTACCAAAACTCAACCAAATACACAAATATAACTCCATTCAGTTTTATTTAACTCCGATTATTTTTTTCATGCTATGACTTTGAGCTTCTATGGCTTAAATCTGTACAAAGAAATAGAATCACATTTAGCCTCATACAATCACGTTACACACCTAAACAATGATGGAAACAACCTCAGTCTGAAGCAAACTGCAAAATATTTTTTTGTCATGTGTAGATTGTGCTTCGGTCTGCGGTCCAATGAGCTTAAAATGCCTGTAAATAATCTAAGGGACACATTCAATATCACTGAAAAAGAAAATGGGGTTGAGGACAAGATCATCTGATTGATTCCAAATCAGCTTTAGGTGTGATTATTCTACGTCTGAATAACGTCCCGCATATCCGAATTTATCAAGGCAATGTGTGCGGTGAGACGTCTATGCATGATTTCACACATCTGATTTTTTTTTTCTGAGCCATAAGTTTAAGGATTTCTCGCTCTGCCAAGTGTCAGTATGAAAGCTGCTCACTCTTTTGTATATGAGGCCCCTGATATAAAATTTTTATTTATAGGTCAGCTATGCACTAAATAGGTTTTTATATATTATATTTATGTGGAATCAATGATGAGTTGATACTCCTGGGTGTTGACATGGCATTGTCACAACCCGGTCATTGGCAGTGACAAACCATTGACACATAGATTTAAAGAAAATAGCATCATTTGTTAGTAAAATTCACATAATGAAGTGTGTCTTTTGTTTTCTCAGCCAGCAGGAACCAGGGCTAACAAGCTTCCCTCTGTCTCTGTGTTGGGTAGAGAGAGATATGTGGCACCCTTCAGTCAGTGAAGAGAAGAGCTCTTTTACCCTTTGCATGCTTTGAAATTTAGCTGAATTAAAATAAAATAAAATCCGTCCTTGTCTCTCTTTTTTTCACCAAATGCAACATTTTAGCCACATTTAGACAATAATAGCATTTTTTTGGGGGACAGCCTTTCGATCACATTTAAAATGTATTTTTGGTAGGCCAAATTCAGGTGTTCTCTTCAACAAATATTTGCTTGAGGGTTGCCATTTGCAAAAATGTTGCACAGATAAGATGTATAAAAGGTTGTAAAATTCATTTTCATCAGCTTTTATTCCTAAATGCAGCTTGATTTGTCACTGAACAGCAAGTCCTACTGGTTTACATAGTAAGTTAAACACAATGGTGGACATGTGGGACTTTATTTAATTTTCCTAGTGATAGCTTTTGAGGTAAATGGAACACGACATTAGCTAAAGTAAATTATCTTAAACAGGTTTAAAGTAAAAAAGAAGATACAAACACCATGGGTGCGACAAAGTACTGCACATATAAAAGAGAAAACATTTAAATCATAAAATCCATATTCACCACTTTCTACAGAGGGACAATACAGAGCATACTGATCAGCTACATCGCTGCCTGGTTTGGGGCCTGCAATGCCTGAGTGGAAATGTGTAGAGAGAGTGGCGAGGACAGTGGAGAATCATTGGGAAAGCCCCCCCCCCCCCCTCCATCCATGGCCCTGCTAGCAGAAGCTTTATGAGCAGGGCTCAGACAACCATAAGGAGACCCCTTGCTCCCCCATCATGGATTCTTCACCCTGCTGCCCTCTGGTAAGAGGTACAGCCGCTTCAAATGAAGAACAACCGATTTCCACAACAGCACAACATTTCACACGTCATAAGACTGTTTAACTCCCAATAATTTCCCCTCTCATACAAACAAAACTAGTCACTTTACATGTACACTGTGAACTCTATGAGGCTCCAATGGAGGCTCTGTGACTGCCTCCATTGGTGGCTCAGGGGGGTAGACCTTACAAAAATCCCTTCAATTTAGAAAGAAGGCATCTTAGGTCCTGTTGCAAACTGTTCTGTGAAAGAGGAAGAAATATATGCTTCCTGTCAACCTCAAGAGGGTTAAGAGTTTTTAAAGGATAACCAGCTCACATGACTTACTTAGTTTCAAGATAGTAGTAACACCATGTAAACATTTTAAAACAAGTAACATCATCTTAAAATTGATTCTAAAATCACAGGCAGCAAGTGTAGAGAAGCCAGAGTGGGGGCGATGTTCTCCCTCTTACCAACTCTAGTTAAAAGCATGGTGGAAGCATTCAGGACCAACTGATGTTTCAGGTGGCCAGAAGCGGTTCCCTTTTACTCTGATGGCTACTGATGTGGCTGGTGCCTACCTCGCTGCTTGGTTGCCCGTTTCGGTGTGCCTTCGTACATTACTTCTAACAGAGGTCCTCAGTTTGTTTCAGGACTTTGGTCCAAGATGGCAAGTTCTCTGGGGACGAAGGTACATCGCACTACTGCTTATCACCCTCAGGCTAACGGGATGTGTGAGCGTTTTCACCACTTAAGGCGGCGTTACGTGCTGCACTCACAGACGATCGCTGAAAGGATAGTTTGCCGTGGATTTGTGGGCTGCTTGATTTGTGTCTGGGAGACGTGAGCGTTCTCACATTCTCGTGTTCTCGTGACACATCATCGGCCTCAGCCCCAGCACTCTTCCAATTGCCAAGAACACCAGACCGTGAACGGACCAAATCCCCGGATGTTGTTCTCGCCCGCCCGCTTTACCAAGCATGCATCAGAGCAGACTTGTGCGTTCTTCAGACTGGTCACTTTCCCAGAATGCACCACGGCTGCAGATTTTTTAGATATTAAAAATATTATTTTTTAAAAACATTTTTCTATAAAATATGGTGTAGTGTATAAATAGTTTTGTATTTTAAAAAAGGCTAAATAACTTATTACAATTGAACACAAAATATTAGCTCTCACATTAAACAAAGAATACATTATTCATACAACTATTTAATTTTATGATCACAATAAGTAATAATTTATTATCATCTAAAGACTACTAATAATAGAAGGTGAAATGCAGGTCCAAACGAGCTGTGCGTGTGGTGATGTCACAAGTACACAAGTATGCTTCTGTTCCAATACACAGAGATACGTTGTGTCTGCTCCTGTTCTCCCCAAGTCCGTACTTCCTGTGTTCTTGCCAAGAATGCATTTGACGAGAAGACGAGTCCGTACTCGCGTTCTTGTGAATTGAGAAACGGCCTTTGTCTCCTCTGGGTGGTGCAGTCTAGCATTCCTCCACTAGATGGTGTCAGCAAGCATGGCGGCTGGGTGAACCGGCAGGTGTTACCCATCAAGCCTCATCAGGAGAGGAGTATTTTAGGAGCCTCCTGCCAGCACTTGCCTGAGTGTTGACCAATGTGGTATGACTCTAGCCCTCCCGTCGGTCCTGACTCTTAGACTTCAGTCTTACCTTGTGTGTTCTTAATTCCTAGGTTACTCCTGCAGACTGGATTCTGCTCCATTTCGGTTCCCAGTTCCAAAGTTATCTCACACCAATTCAAGTTATTTGCTTGGGCTGAACCTCCTGGCTGGTAGCATGTGGCCTCCTGTTTCTTTGGACTCACCTGTGATTGAGCCCTGCTCACCCTCCATCGTGCTCACCCACCATCGTGTTCAGCATACAAGTCTCACTCGGATCGGATTCACCTCTCTCTGGTTGAACCAGATTCCCAGGCCCCACTCATTCTAAAAACTCTAACTACAACACCGAAGAGCAGTGATTTGTCAGAGTTTTGTCTCTGCTCTCACTCCCTCTGTCCCTCCAGTTCCGGGTATATCACCTTATGTATTGGTTGTCCCACACGCCAATCGTTCTGACACGCTCACGTAACACCAGTGTGCGTGCACATTCCTTGTTAGTTGTTGCTTGCTGGCTACGCATGCGCATTTCTACTGTTTATGTATCTGGTTATCTTAGCAGTTAGCTTAGCACTTAGCTTCGGTGTTAGCTGTTCACTGTAGCCCCACTGCTCTTACTGTATAATTTGAACATGGCTGTGAGTCAGAAGAAGTGAGCCACGTTCATGTTTATGAGACGAAAAGGAAGGCCTCAGCTGAAAGAAATAAGATCAGAGTGGATTTCTTTCACGCAATCCCCCTGAAGAGTGGAAGAGCAAGGTAAGAAGGTCTTGCGCCTGTTCATAAGGGGACTTAGAGAAATACCAAGAGAAATCGCAGACCCTACCTTTAAGCTTTGAATATTGGTCATGAAGCTTGTTCCAGTGAAAATAAAGAAGTCTAGTCAAGCACTTACTTAGCTTTTTCCTATGTTGATGTAATGTTTTTCTTTTTCCTATGTAATATTTTCCTCTGTAATGTTTTTCTGTTCATGTACAGCACTTTGAATCATCTTGTTACTGAAAAATGCTATTTAAATAAACTTGCCTTGCCTTGCCTAAAGGGTATTGCTCCATTATCAGCACGAATCAGTTTGAAGGCTTTCATCAATCAGACAGTGCAGTAAACCATAACTCTTACATATGGTTTGCATGCCGTGTTATCAGACACCTCCCTGGGGCAGCATGTGTTTGTGCCCATGGCTGTAGAATAATCTTCCCAGACTGACCACATCTTAAACGCTCCAGTCATCCACTGGCGTCGGTTTGTATGTTTGTGCCTGTGGCTTTGCTGTAGACTGATATTGCTGCCACCCGCAAGATTGAAGCCACCTTCAGGGCCTCCCTCCATCTCTTCTATTTTCACCTTTTTTTTTCTGCTTCTTCATCCATGGCTCACAGTCTCTGACGTGTTTACCCCCTTTTGCTTTCTTGGTCGTCCATTTTTCCCGACACACTCCTTTGTATCTCAGCTGCCTATTTTCCTTTCGCTCTTCCTGTCCTCCCCCTGCATCAGACATGGGCTGTTCTCACACTCAATGGGGTATTGATTGGTTTCCCTGTGCGTTTCCTGACCTTGCTGTAATCGCGGCTGAGAGGTCACGGCTGATAGATTTCTCCGAAAAAGACACTGTCATGTTCGCTAATCTATGGTTGCAGCGTGACAATTAATAACAAATAGACCACAGGCATCACCTGTTCAGCTGTCCTGCAGTCTAAATGGCACCAGAAAAAAAGTGTTTATTGTGGCAGCAAACTCTGTCATGCAAAAGTATTCATATGCACTGATTTATTTTTTCTCTAAGGCAAACGTCATACCCGTTATTTAGTAGGATTTTGGGGGATAAACCAATACAAACTAATATTCAATTGTAATGTGATGGAAAATTATGCCTGGTTTTCAAACTTTTGACAAAATAAATCTGAAGGTGCATTGTGCATTTGCACAGCCCATCTGAATACATACCTTTTAGAATTAACTTTTATTTAAAGGTAGGGTGTACGATTTTTCTGGAAATGTAGTTAACCTGTAAGTCCCTTTCTAATTAAGCACGTGCATGACCATCTTACCTGCTCTTCCACTCCTCAGGGCGATCTTGTGAAAAGAAATCGCCCAAATACACTCTGGTCTTATTTCATTCATGTGAGGCCTTCCTCTTCTTCTCATAAACGTGTAAGAGAGTTTGCTTCTTGCGACTCTCAGCCATTTTCAAAGTATACGGGGAGAGCAGCGGAGCTACAATGAACAGCTAACATTGAAGCTAACTGCATACATAAACACTAGAAGTGCTGATGCGCAGCCAGCAAGCAGAAACTAACAAGGAACGTGCACAGACATTGTGTTACGTGAGTGTGTCACAATGATTGGCATGTGGGACAACCAATAGATAAGGTGATCCCCCAGGAACTCAAAACCAAATAGATCGTCCACTATATTAAGTTAAAGCTGCAGGTACTTTGGACTATATGCCAGTTTTGCACATCTAGAGACAAAAGTTGCCTATTGTTCTCTGTAAACCATAGTTCAAACTCAATCAGTTTAAATGGAGAGCATCTTTAAGCATACATTTTTAGGTGTTGCCACGGATTCACAAATAGGTTTTGGCCTAGACTTTGACTGGGCCTATCTAATATACAGTGCTGCTTGTAAGTTTGTGAACCACCCGAACATGGTCATTGTTTTCTAAAGAAAAATTATAATAATCATGTGAATTAAACATCCAAATCTCAAATTGTAAAGCAGACCTTCCAAATAAGGGAAACAAAGAAAACAAGTTAAATGTTTTTGTTATTTAGTCAACAAAAGTATTTTATCTGTCAAAAAACAGAAAATCTGCCAAGTGCAAAAGTATGTGAACTCTTTCAGTAAATACCTTGTGGCACCTCCTTTTGCAGCCATTACTTCAACTAAACGTCTTCTGTAACCACAAACGAGTGTCTCACATCTGCTTTTGGGGATTTTTGTCCACTCCTCCTTGCAGAACTCTGCCAGTTGAGTGAGGTTGGAGGGACATCTGGCATGTACTGCCCGTTTCAGATCTTGCCACAGCATTTCTATGGGATTGAGATCCGGACTTTGACTGGGCCAATCCACAGTGCGAATCTCCTTTCTCTTAAGCCATTCTTTGGTACTTTTGCTGGTATACTTTGGGTCGTTGTCTTGTTGCATAATCCATTTTCGTCCCAGCTTCAACTCCCTGACTGATGGCAGGAGATTCTGGTCAACAATCTGTTGATATTCCTGGGAATTGATGGTTCCCTGTATTATATGGAGTCGTCCAGGTCCGGAGGCAGAAAAGCAGGCCCAGACTTTCACATTTCCACCACCATGCTTCACTGTTGGGAGGAGGTTCTTCTCTTTAATTGCAGTGTTGACTTTTCTCCAAACATGGCATCTGTGATTGTGGCCAAATAATTACATTTTGGACTCATCCGTCCAGAGGATGGACTTCCAGAAAAACTCTTGTTTGTCTAAGTGCTCTCTGGCAAATTTTAAAAGGGGCGGCTTTGTTCTTTCTTGAGAGCAGAGGCTTCCTCCTAGCAACTCTCCCATGACTGCCATGTCTATTGATATTTCTCCTGATTGTGGACGCATGTACATTTATCCCAGACGCTGACAGAGAGGTCTGCAACTCTTTGGAGGAGGTGCGTGAGTTGGTCTTTACCGGCATTATTATTTTTCTGGTGCTTCTTTGTGTAAGTTTTGACGGCCGTCCACTTCTGGGCAGAGTTGCGGTGATGCCTAGTGCCCTTCATTTGTAAATGAGTTGTCTCACAGTGGATGGATGAAGCTGGAACCTTTTGGAGATGGTCTTATAGCTGTCACCACCTTCTTCCTGATGTCCTCAGGTGTCTCCTTTCCTCTCGGCTTTCTTAATCTGGTCTCTATGCCTTGACACAACAGTGGTTTGGTTGGTTTCCTCTCCCTTTTTAACCAGTGCACCTCAAAACCTTTCCCAAGGATGTCTCATTTAATTGGTCTGCTTAATTGATTACTCGAGTACTCACATGTGTTTCACCTGAGTCTTTTACCTGATCGTCTTTACCAGTGCAGCTGTGGTTCATTTACTTTTGCAGATACTCTGATTCCATGTTTCACTTAGTCTGCTTGAAATTCACACATTTCCCTCAAAACAAGCAAATGGAATCAATGAACATAAACCTGAAATGTCATATACAAAAACTGGTAATGAGAAAATAAGAAAATCATGGTTAAAAACCTTATGCATATGCTAAACCATTACATTGTATTTTAAATTGTATGTTTAATCTTTTTAACAGATTATCTCAGATGAGGTATGAATCTCTATGACTCTTCCAGACTCCCCACTGACCTCATGGCTGCTTGTCTGATTAATACTCTCATTTTTCAGACTGTCAGTTCAGGTCAGTTTGGATGTGTCTGCTGTGCTCTGCTCCTTTAGTGTCATGATGGTATTTGGTCTCCCTAACACGCGTGAAGTATTCAGAGAACAGTTATATTCATAGATTAGATCAAGCTAAACATAGAGTTTATTGGCTGAATTTCCCAAACCAATTGGGCTTAAGCACTGGGTTTAGTCAGGTTTTAAGACGACTGCATACAAATGCTTGCCACACTTTTCAGTTTTTATAAAAAAACAAAAAACAAAAAAAAAACATTATTCATTTTCTTTCCATTTCACAACCACGTACTCTGAAATACATAAAAGTTTGTGGTTGTAAAGTGTCATACAAAATATTCAGGGTGTGTGAATATTTTTGTATAGGACTCCAAATAATGATGGACAGCAAATAGATCCAAGGACTGCCATGGAAATTGGTTAATAATAACATGCAATCAGAAAAGAGGTATTAGAAAGTGAAATGTACTGCAGCGGCTTGAGGACATGAATTATGCTGTAAGAGCGGGAATACATGGATATTTCTGTCCTGTTCTTTCTGCTTCTCTGTCTCCTCTTCCCTGCTGAATTCACTGTTGATATGTGAATTACCGAGAAAACGCTACCCGTCCAGACAGACGTCCTGTCCTCCAGTCCCCCGAACACACAAACCCCCACTGCGCATCAACGCACACAAACTTTGCATCAGTCGCCCCTGAGGAATCCCTCTTTCACAGATGGCGGCGGGGAAATTTGGTGCCTCCATTGTGACGCCAGTATGAAACTTCTCCCCCTCTTCCCTCTCTTCTTCTTTCCTCTTTTACTTACCGCTAGCTTGTTCTCGTCTCTTCTACAGTGTCCATGTTCCCCCCATACCACCTCCATTACCAGCTTCCAACTCCCAAACTCGTCTTCTTTAATTTAACCACCCTTCTTTCCCCCAGGCTGCTTTTCCCTTTCCGCAGTTTTTTTCCCCCTTACATTAAGGTCAGACAACTCTCTCTCTCTTTCTCTCTGTTCCATCCTTCCCCCCCCCATCTCCAATTCCTTTCTTCCAATTCTTTTTTGAGCACAGTACTTTTACCAAGCCCGGATTCTCTAGGGGAAAGAAAATGTTTGCAGCCATGCCACTGCAACTTATTCATTCTAATGGGACCAGCAGAGGCTTTCCTTTTGTGCATAAACCCTGGCTTTGCATTATAGAAAGCACCATTTATGCAACAATGAATCACAAGAGCAACTGATTTCTTCTGCAATTTATGTCCAATATGCGACATCTCTGATGGAGATAAAGGCCTCATCTTTTGGGATTGTTGGCTGAATGGCAGTACATTAGTCAACTTTTAATTAATGGTGCCAGGAAGAAGCAGCCGACCCTGTCCTGACTTTGCAGTTGTGATTGAGAATAAGCAGCTCCTGATTTGGTTTATATAAAATAGGTCAAACTTTCATGAAGGTCGGTGCCACAGTTATAGACTTCCACACTCAATAAAGTTAACCTATGACAAAATACATAAATAGAAAATACAGTCAAACATGCAAACATGCAATCTATTTCTGTTAATTCTTAGTGTTTTGTCATGTTTAATGTGTTTTTCTTCTGTATTTAGTACACAACTTTTAAAAAGCAATGACAGGCCTTGTTTGTATAATAGGTGAATACTAATGAATCATAAATCACTCGTCACACTATTGCATATCTGTCTGGGGTTTCAACGATGTGGGAAGACACCCAACTTTAAGTGATATGGTTTTTATATAATATGATTATTTAATATCTAAAAGAAAACCTAGAATGTTGGTTGATCCCATCAAATATTTTACATACAATGCCTCTTGGATGAAGGATGGAGGGGTTAGGGGCAGAAACTACAGCACAGGTGAGGTCCATGGGAAAATGACTGCACCTGCAGTCAGTAGAATGAGTAGCAATGGATTCTGGGTAATCCTCCAAGCAAAGGCTCTAAAAAAAAGCCAAGTTCTAACTTAAATAAAAACTAATAACCTTGTCCAGCCAGTAGCTCTTCTTTCTGGTTCACAGGACAGACGTTTCTCATGAAAATGTGCTTCAACAACACTTCTTTTTTATTAGTAGCTCTACATTGCCTCTGTACTGGTGGTATTTACTCTGCAAATAAGAGATACCAAACTTCTTCTAAGTTCTCCTAAAGCTAGATCAGTTACCACAAGTGGAAACATGTACAACAGTTTGAGAAACTCTGCATTAAATTGTCCAGTGCCTGAGGCTTCTGACCTCCCTCAGTATTGAGCAAATCTCTCTTAACATTCCTCCCATTTCACACCTATAATATCAATATTTACTTTGGAGTAGTTTATGCATGATCCTATAGCAAAAGTAAGTTTACAGCTGCTTTATCGTCTACTGTCTACAAGCTACAATCGTTTCCTGCTCTAAAGCTGATCAATGGTAAGCGCATAAACCACCACTCTAAATCAGTGCACATATTAATTATGTCATTACCATGGAAACGACCCTGCTTTTACCATTCGACTCATAAAAAAGATTAAAATTAACAGACCGGGGTGTGACAAACCACACGTGTGAAAACTGCATTATTTTCATATTTAAGGACACATTGTCATCTTTATCACTTACTCCCTCTGCAATCTGGCAGGCACTGGGATTTTTTACAGCAAAAAAAAAAAAAATAATAAAAGCCTTACATGTTGATCTGTTTTTGACAAATTTTAACAACCCCATTTTCCCCTGTCGCTCAAAATACAAAACAGTGCACAAAGAGCAAATCACCAGGTCGCAGTGTGCTCACCCCAAAGGGCCAAAGAAAGCAAAAGGGGCAGAGGTGAGGAGAGAAAACATTTGAGATGTTGCTCTCCTTTATACATACAAGCCCTCTGTTGAAACGCAGCCTTCTAAAAGGGGCTGCATAAGAGCAGCTGGCGATGGAGGCAGCGCAGCTCGATGAATGAACTGCCACATTAACCTGGCAGGGAGAGCCTCTATGTCTTCACAAATGCATCCACCAACTGGCAAGGTTAGGAATGGGCGCATTAGAGCAAGCCTTAGACAAATCTTTCAGACCCAGATCCACAAGTGATGACATTACACGAAAGGAAGATGGATGGCAGCATTGTACGTGGTCAGCAGGGATTACAACATTAGTGCTAAAGGGGTTTGCAGCCATGGCGCTGGAAACCTCTTAAAGCCACTTACTTTCTGTGCTTCAAACTGCATTCGGGGCATCTGCAAAAAATTGTTTTCCTCTGAATGTGCCAGTATTAATAAGTCACACAGGTGTATAAATAAATGCATTAGGTATGAGGCAAATGTCTGGGGGTTGGCTGAACCTGTCTGACAGAACAGGAGGCACATTTTCTGCGGAAAAAGATAGGACGGCGCAACTATCTTAATTTAAGCTCCTAATAGAAGTTTTCTTTAGTGTGGTGCATTCACAGCGCCGCAGACCATGTATGTGTATGTGTAGCTTGATCTATTTAGTTTTTGTCCCATCTTAATCTTAGTGGAAGGTTGTTAATTAACCCTGCTGTCAAGCTGGCAGACGTCTAAACCAGGAGCCGTCACTTCTCCTGGGTCTTGTTACCGCTGTAATTAGTGGCTGATGAGAAATTACAAATGTCCCCTTCTCCCTCCCGGTAAGACGACAACACCTTGTTGTTATTCATTCTGATGCATGAGCGCATCAGCCGCGCGTGTTTGTGTGCGATAGCTAGACGGAGGATGCGTGTCGATTAGAAGGGAGACCTAATTGCACTGCAGCTTTTACTTTTCATACAGTAATTTCTTAATATGTGTCTGAATTTTTCCAACCTTATGCTAACAATATGCAGGTCTTACGACTAAGAGTCACAAAATACAGCGGAAGGAAAGTGTAGCTGTTTTTCCCCTTTACTAAAACTATGTTCTAAATAATATTTATAGGACTTCAATTTTGTGGAACAAACTATCTTCTACAGTAACTGAGTAACTAACTTAGACATCTACCACCATATACAGTACATCTTGGTAGAGGTAGCCAATGTTTCCCCATACACACAGCTGAAGGACACATCATTTTCATTCCCATCTATTTCCATACAGATTTGTAGAGAGTAGGACTGTGTCACATTTTGGCCCATATGGTTGCAGCCGTTTTGGTGTTTATTTGAAAAGCAGTTCAGAGACATCGTTTTTGAGAGAATATCCACACCGCTTGAAACTTAAGCATATCATCTGAAACATCTAGCATATTTGTTAGATCACAACCACTTACTGTGATGTATTTTATTATGATTTTATGTGGTGGAGCCACATAATGTAGTGGATCGATGTAAAATGGAAGGGCAACTACATACTTCTTTTCACAAATAAAAATGCAAAAAATGGTTAATTGCCTCCACAAGTCGGTAGTAAATGAATTCCATTTGGTGGTCTGTGAAGGCCTCAGCAGTTTGTTAGAACAATAGCGAACAAACAGCATCATGAGGAGTCCAAACACAAGAAAATTAGTAATCAAAATGAGTTCCTTCCTGTAGCTCAGTTCTGGTCAGGATAAAGAGGTCTCATATTTGGAGAAAGTTCAGTCGCCTCTTGTCTGTACTGAACGCCAGTAGCGGTGGTTTTTCCAAGTTGTAACAGTTTTGGACTTATTACACTAAGGCTGAGTGATGCTCACTCGTTGGGGTGATTCCATTTGCTGAGTGGCTTGGCAACACATCTCTATCCTCCTGGAAGAGGTAGCTGGGGAAAGAGAGGTTCAAAAATATTTTGCTATGGCAGTCCCTTTGACTGCTTATCTTTAACCCAGTAAAAACCTTGTTTCCTTCAGTTTGAGCACTAATGGTTTACATTTGTCCCTTTTGAATGGCTCTAAGTACAAACCCGTCACTAATTCTTTTGGTTCATAATGATATACAAAACTTTACTTGGCCTGTTGCCACCCTATCTGTGGCCTAGTCCACAGATAGCAGTTTTTTTTAAACAAATATCTCCCCTACACAGTTTTTAAAATTATACAATACACACAGGATTTATTTATTTTTTTTTAGAAAAGTTTTCATTCACACCGACCTGCAAAAATAAGCCACTGAGCATTTTTTACAAAATACGCCAGAATCCTTCAAAACAATCACAACTTGCTGTTAGGAATGAATCATGGCGCCAGGAGATTCAATCTTGAGGACAGATAAAGAAGTTGAGCTTCTTTTAAACACCATATTATAATATAAAGTTAAGAAAACTTGAGACGATGTCGAGTTTAACTCCACCCTATGGCCAAGTGTATAAACAAAGGTTGCACATGTGTGACGCAATGTAACAACATTTGTAGCAGTTCGTGGTGCGTTGGACATTAATATCCATCTTTTCATGTACACATGAAGTCTTAGAACCGTAGCATTTATAAATCTCCACTTTGGCCAGAGTTTTTAGGATCATTAGTTTCAAGGGATGTATAACACCGTTTATGTGTGGCTGAAAGGCATTACCGCTTAAAAATGTCTTGTTTTTCCCAGATATCCTGCTACGTGAGTCAACCTTATCCTCTGCAAACAACACTCACACTCCAAAAACATACTCTGCAATGGGCTTGTTATCATTTCAGTCTGCTGCACCCATAGACTAGAAGAAATTACAAAAACCTAATGGACTTTTTAATATCCAAGGTGGAATTTGAAGCTCACTTTTAATGGACGAATCTTGTTCTTCAGACTGTAAGCCCATCGTCTTTCTTGGCTTATAACATTTTGGTAATTTTGGTTGACTGTTTTTAGTTTTATTAGTAATTTCTTCTAGTTGTACTGGGTAACATGATAACACAAGTGTGTCTATACTATTTCATTTGTTGTTAATTAAGTTTATCAGCTCTAACCACCCCCTCTCCACCTTTCCCTCAAAAAAGGTCCCGCATTTTGCCAGATGGCAGTTGAACATAAAAGATAGCCCGAAATATGCCATGCCTGGTGAAAGAAATGAAGCAATAAAAACATACAGTAACTCCTGCTTTGCAAAATTGTTCTCTATTTCTTTTTTTTTCCGTCCGTCCGTCCGTCCGTCCGTCTTCTTCCGCTTATCCGGGGTCGGGTCGCGGGGGTAGCAGCTTCAGTAGGGAGGCCCAGACGTCCCTCTCCCCGGCCACTTAGGCCAGCTCCTCAGGAGGAATCCCAAGGCGTTCCCAGGCCAGCCGGGAGACATAGTCCCTCCAGCGTGTCCTGGGTCTTCCCCTGGGCCTCCTCCCGGTGGGACGTGCCCGGAACACCTCACCAGGGAGGTGTCCAGGAGGCATCCTGACCAGATGCCCGAGCCACCTCAACTGGCTCCTCTCGACGTGGAGGAACAGCGGCTCTACTCTGAGTCCCCCCCGGATGACTGAGCTCCTCACCCTATCTCTAAGGGAGAGCCCAGACACACTACGGAGAAAACTCATTTCAGCCGCTTGTATCCGGGATCTCGTTCTTTCGGTCACGACCCAAAGCTCGTGACCATAGATGAGGGTAGGAACGTAGATCGACCGGTAAATCGAGAGCTTCGCCTTTTGGCTCAGCTCTCTCTTCACCACAACGGATCGGTACAGCGCCCGCTTCACAGCAGACGCTGCACCAATCCGCCTGTCGATCTCCCGCTCCATCTTCCCCTCATTCGTGAACAAGACCCCAAGATACTTGAACTCCTCCACTAGGGGCAGCACATTCTCCCCAACCCGGAGAAGGCACTCTACCCTTTTCCGGTTCAAGACCATGGTCTCGGATTTGGAGGCACTGATTTTCATCCCGGCCGCTTCGCACTCGGCTGCAAACCGCTCCAGTGAGAGCTGTAGATCACGCCCTGATGAAGCCAATAGGACCACGTCATCCGCGAATAGCAGAGACGCAATCCTAAGGTCACCAAAACAGATCCCCTCAACACCTTGGCTGCGCCTAGAAATTCTGTCCATAAAAGTTATGAACAGAATCGGTGACAAAGGGCAACCTTGGTGGAGTCCAACTCTCACCGGAAACGAGTCCGACTTACTGCCGGCAATGCGGACCAGACTCTGACACCGGCCGTACAGAGACCTGACAGCCCTTATTAAAGGGTCCGGTACTCCATACTCCCGGAGTACCCTCCACAGGATCCCCCGGGGGACACGGTCGAATGCCTTCTCCAGATCCACAAAGCACATGTAGACTGGTTGGGCAAACTCCCATGCCCCCTCAAGAATCCTGCTGAGGGTATAGAGCTGGTCCAGTGTTCCACGGCCAGGACGAAAACCACACTGCTCTTCCTGAATCCGAGATTCGACTATCTGACGGACCCTCCTTTCCAGAACCCCTGAATAGACCTTACCAGGGAGGCTTAAGAGTGTGATTCCCCTGTAGTTGGAACACACTCTCCGGTCCCCCTTTTTAAATAGGGGGACCACCACCCCAGTCTGCCAATCCAGAGGAACTGCCCCCGATGTCCACGCAATGTTGCAGAGCCGCGTTAACCAACACAGCCCCGCAACATCCAGAGCCTTAAGGTACTCAGGGCGAATCTCATCCACCCCCGGGGCCTTGCCACCGAGGAGCTTTTTAACAACCTCGGCAACCTCAGCACCAGAGATGGGAGAACCCGACCCAGAGTCCTCAGGCTCTGCTTCCTCAATGGAAGACGTGTTGGTGGGATTAAGGAGGTCTTCGAAGTATTCCGCCCACCGACGCACGACGTCCCGAGTCGAGGTCAGCAGCACACCACCCCCACTGTAAACAGTGTTGGTACTGCACTGCTTCCCCCTCCTGAGACGCCGGATAGTGGACCAGAATCGCTTCAAAGCCGTACGGAAGTCTTTCTCCATGGCCTCTCCGAACTCTTCCCACGCCCGAGTTTTTGCCTCGGCGACCAGCCGAGCCGCCTGCCGCTTCGACTGCCGGTACACATCAGCTGCTTCCGGAGTCCCACAGGCCAAAAAAGCCCGGTCGGACTCCTTCTTCAGCTTGACGGCTTCCCTCACCGCTGGTGTCCACCAGCGGGTTCGAGGGTTGCCGCCGCGACATACACCGACAACCTTGCGACCGCAGCTCCGACTAGCCGCCTCAACAATAGAGGCGTGGAACATGGTCCATTCAGACTCAATGTCCCCCGCCTCCCTCGGGACGTGTTTAAAGTTCTCCCGGAGGTGGGAGTTAAAGCTCCGCCTCACAGGGGACTCTGCCAGACGTTCCCAGCAAACCCTCACAGTGCGTTTGGGCCTGCCCGGTCGGACCGGCTTCCTCCCCCGCCATCGGAGCCAACTCACCACCAGGTAGTGGTCGGTGGAGAGCTCCGCCCCTCTCTTCACCCGAGTGTCCAAGACATACGGCCGCAGATCAGATGAAACGACAACAAAGTCGATCATTGAACTGCGACCTAGGGTGTCCTGGTGCCAAGAGCACATATGGACAACCTTATGCTTGAACATGGTGTTTGTGATGGACAATCCATGACGAGCACAGAAGTCCAACAACAAAACACCACTCGAGTTCAGATCAGGTGGGCCATTCCTCCCAACCACGCCCCTCCAGGTCCCACTGTCATTGCCCACGTGAGCGTTTTCTTTTTTTTTTCTTTTTTGTTTTTGTTTTCAAGGCATTACTCATGTGAGTTTTCTGACACACTGAGGTTTGATTATCTGTACTGATAATACCAAGCTGACTGGGAACAACAAATGTTTTGGCACTCTATATGTTGATTGACCTTCTTTAAGGAGTTTTATAATTATCTTTATTGTTTCAATTGGCAGCTCTCTTGTTCAGATCATTGCTGTAGCTCATTAAGATAAGACATTATCTTAATTTTTTGATGCTGCTGTCCTCTAGGCCATGGAAAATGACACATAGGTAAAATCAACACGTCTGCGTTTATTTCAGGATGCATCCAATCCAATCCACTTTATTTATATGGTTGCATGACAATGAATATGTACCGTTGTCTAGATATAGAGGGTGAGTCAACTTACCTACTGACTCATCTTACCCCACCCTTCCTGTTAGAAAAACATGCAATGCCGATACTGTCAAGTATTGCAATGTCAGTTGTGATAATCGGGTGGGGTTTGTAGTAAGTACAATGTTTGGCTTTCTGCATCTATTTATAATAAATACTTGATTATTAACAATGTTTTTAATAAAGTATTAAATACTTTTTAGCTAACTAAAAAAGCTTGGGGAACCACCTAATTATCAGGGAATTATAACGTTCAGTCAGGTATTGTTCTATGAATATTATAGAAAAATATGTTAAGGAGTGAATTTGTGCACTAGCACTCTTGAACAGCAAGCACTGGACACATACACAGAATTACCACAAACAACACCTCTCCAACACAATAAAATGTATTACCACAATAGTTAAACTTTACAGTCATAGTAAATGAGTCAATAAACTATATGACGAGGCCAAGCAAAACAAAAGGATAACAAGGAGCATCTGAAAAATAACTAATAACAGGAAAATTATGAAAAAATAACAATGCAGCAATGTCATTTATCCACATGGATATGTATGTGTCGGAACAAAAATATTAATGGTGGAGTGAATGTGATAATCTTAGCCTATAGGCTAACCAAGAAGCAACGGTGTATGCCAAGCAAACAGAGGACATACTATACGACGGCAGATTTTAAACAGAGACAGCGGCTGCCAGCAGCAGCACAGACCAATTCAAGCAAGCAGAAATCCTATGACGCCCACTTGTGTGAGTCTGTGAAGACAAATAGGTGTGCCTGCGTGTGAGCAACACGTGAAGCTAAGCTAATTAGCTTGTTGGCAAGGCGTCTGGTAGTGCACTGGATGGTAGGTGGCATCACGTGGTTATGCCCCGGGGAAAACAGCTCCAAATTGGAACAAAGGAACAATACAACAATGACTGCGGCTTGCATTCAACACCAGACAAAAGGCACACATAAGCTTGTTAGTCCCAACATGTGAGAAAATACAGGTACAGGTGTCCGTGAGCAAGTTGGTAAGGAAGAATGGAATGCGCACCTGTATAAACAAATGCAATGGCAAGAGTCTTCAGGGATGCTTATCTAACCAAATGTGCCAGACACAGCATCCTGCTCCAAACCAACCAGCTAAACCCAAAGAAAAAATGACTACACCATGAAATGAGCAAAATTCAAAAATAAATGGTGGAGAGTGCATGCCACACTGTAGATTACACCCATTCACAGAAATGAAAGAGACTCTTAAACATTTTATTTTAAACTACAGTAATTCATGTCTGCCCAGACACAGAAACCCTTCTTACTGTTTGCTAACTTTTGGTAGGGTTCTTTAATTTCTGAGGACAGTGGGTCCAACAGCTGATGAAGCTGTGGTTCTGGTACCATCTCTTCCTTGGCAATGAAGGACCACTTTGTCAATTTAATCAGAACAGGTTCATCTTCTGTTGGAGAATCAATGCTTACCGTCTACTGGACGGGGACGCCAAGTACCGATTCTGAGTGTTGGCCATAAATGTCACTGGATATATGAACACAGAACTTTAGGATTTTCTAAGCTTCTTCTTCGAACATTAACAAATCTCTAACCCAATTAGCAAGTCAACAGATGTTTACGTGTGACATAGCCCTCCCCAACATAATAAACCACCGGGATGAAAATAAAATAGGTGCAGTTTCCTGTGTTCACTGACTTTTTATAGATTCTATTATGTTATCAAAGTCTTATCTTGACTCTGTGTAGGCCAAACAAGTTTTTACACACCAAACTCATCTATGTCTTTTTGAACCTTGCATTTGGTATTTAGGAAGGTCAGAACAGGAAGATTTCATCCTTAAACCGTTCCAACATACAGTAGTTGGGAGAATAATGTCGTCCATCATAGCCAGTTTTGTTCAGATAGGATCATAAGAAAATCTCTGCTCAAGAGCTTAAATCTAATGTATGTGGACATTCAGTGTGACTTCCAACCCAAGATGACCTTCGACAAACATCAAGCAATGTCAGATATTTTCTGGGAAATCCAGTCTGACTGCTGCCATGACCGACTTCTGGTTCTTTTTCTGGCTATGTGCCTTTACCACTGTCTCCATTCCCATTTCTTACTCTGTTTTCATTGTCTGTGCAAGTCCATAACATGCTGTTCATTCTTTTTAATCTAATATCTTTCATCATACAGTGCGACTTAAGATCAAAAGGACAAGCATGCACTGTGTCAGATGTTCAGGTCCTGTACAATATTTGGAGTTTCAGTGTGTGCCAGGCATAAGTACCCAAACCCAACTCCTGATATAGAGCCCAACATCATTATCCCCTCTGCACCAAACTTTACCTTTGACAGTGCAGTCAGGCAAGTGCTGTCCTCCTGTCAAGTTCTAAACCCACACTCATCCATTGGATTGCCTGACAGACGAGCATGATTCTTCACTACAGAATACACATCTCCACTGCTCTGGAGTCCAGTTTATGGTGTGCTGAATAACACTAAATCCAGTGGTATGAATTGCCCTTGGGTGTGTAAGGTTTTAATGCCACTGTTGAGCAAACCTGAAGCTCACATGACGTTTGGAGAGCTGTAACTATTTACTCTGCAGAAGGTTTGTGACCTTTGTATGGTTCAGCATCTGCTGACCTTTCTCTATTATTTCAATAAATGTGTCGCTGAGTTGCTGTGATTTGAAATCTTTTCTTTCTATTCCAATAGCACCAACACTTGACTGTGGAATAATTAGTTGTAAACAATTTTCCCAACAGGCGGCCTAACATCAGGGTGCCATGCTGGAATCCACTGAGCTGCTGGAAGCGACCCATTCTTTCACAATAGGTGTGTAGAATCAACGTGCATGCCGAGATGCTGGCTTTTATACCCCTGTACCAAGGAAGTAATTGGAAATCCTCTGTGTTTTGAATGGGTGAGCTATGGGGAGTACAGCCTATCTGTATCTCTTTTTTTAAAGGTGCATTGTGCAAGTTGCACAAGTTTTGAAGTTAAATATAATTTATTTTCTTTCCCATATATGCCCTTAAAATTGCCTGACGTGTAAAATTTGTGATTTCTATTTTCCACAGTTGCCTCTATAGGCCCCATTAGTCAGTTTACGAGAGAAATTCAGGCTGAATTATCTGGGCAAGCACGTGTGTGTGACGGGAGCTGTGATTCCCTTTGCACTTAAGTCACACACCCAGCTATGAAGCTTCATACCTGCCTGCAGTCATAGCGAGGTTTGGAACCAGGATGAGCGTGGCCTTGTCCTTGTCACGTCGGAGCAAAAGGACCCAGAATTCAACCAGACAGAGGGTGCGTTCTTTTGTTTATTCAAACAAAAACAAAAAAAGGACAGCTGCGCGCTGTGGGACCGTCCTCAGCGTCCTTGGCCGGGAGGTCTGGAGAGAGGAACAGTAGGTGAGTTATTTTGCCAACACTTCGGGGCTGATGTGTAAAAGGGAAAATAACCACTGACCTCTTAGAATGCGGGAGACGGGAGAGAACTAAGGAGGGCCGGCGACCGTGGGTAGGCGGACCCGCCGGAGAGGGTTGTTCAGCTCGGGGGAGAAGCCTCTTACAGTCACTGGTTGCTCGAGGGGCGAGCCGATGTTCGGATCCGTTCGGGATCGTGGGCAGAGGTTTCAAAGGGGATGTCCAGTAGTCGTGTTCCGATGTCCAGTCCAGGGTCAGATCCAGGTCAGAGGTCCGGGGAAGGTCCGAGGGGAAATCCGAGGCGAAGTCGAGGTCCAGTTCCAGGTCGGTACACAGATTGGCTAGGCAAAACAGGCAGGGGTCAGGCAGGCTCAGAAAAACGAGAAAACAGATCGGGTCAGGAAACAGGCAGTCAGGCACTCAAGAGAAAACGCTGGATTTGTCTAACCAAATGGCTCGAAAAAATCTGGCACTCGTCTCCGGTTAGGAGGGAGATTAAATAGTGACAGGAACAGGTGAGTAAGGTGAATCGTGATGAGAGAAAGGCGGAGCTATCCAGGTGTGTAGAGTGATGAATCAAACCAATATGAGTGCCACAATCATGACAGAGCCCCCCCCTCAAGGGCGGATTCCAGACGCCCTCTTGGGCTGGTTGGGATGGGCCTTATGGAAGTCACTGATAAGCCTCTTGTCAATAACGAATCTGGATGGGATCCATGACCGTTCTTCTGGCCCGTAACCCTCCCAATCGACGAGATACTGGACGCCTCTGCCCCTCCTTCTAGATTTGATGATGCGCCTTACCGTGTAGACGGGATCACCGTCGATCAGTCGGGGGGGGTGGAGGGGGTCTGGAGGAGGGCACGAATCTTGACGTCTTAACAGGTTTGACCCGGGACACGTGAAAAGTGGGATGAATCTTCATAGTGCGTGGTAGTTGAAGACGGACAGCTACTGGATTAACCACCTTAGAGACCGGGAATGGACCAATGAACCGTGGTGCCAGCTTCTTGCACTCCACCCTTAAGGGAAGGTCTCTGGTGGACAACCAAACCCTCTGCCCCACCTTATACTGGGGTGCTGGGATCCGATGACGGTTGGCGGCCTGTGTCTGAACCTGTGACATGTGACCCATGGTCCTTCTCGCCCTCCTCCAAGCACGTTGGCACCTCAGGGCAGACAAACGGGCAGATGGCACTTTAGACTCCCTCTCCTGAATGGTAAACACCGGTGGCTGAAAACCATAAACAACATAAAAAGGAGAGAGACCAGTGGTGCTAGATGGTGTGGAATTGATTGCATGTTCGACCCAGGGTAGATTTTGTGCCCACTTGGTGGGGTCAGAATCACACAAGATGCGAAGCTTCGCCTCGACCTCTTGATTGACCCTCTCGGTCTGGCCATCTGTCTGAGGGTGAAAGCCAGAAGAAAGGCTGACAGAGATGCCCAACATTGAACAGAACTCCCGCCAATACTGGGCTACGAACTGGGGACCCCTGTCAGAAACTATATCAGTCGGTAACCCATGCAGTCGAAACACTTCTCTGGTAAGAATGTTGCCCATCTCCTTGGCGGAGGGGAGCTTAGGCAATGGAACCAGGTGGACCATTTTAGAAAACCTGTCCACTACTGTGAGAATAACAGAGTTACCTTCTGAGACAGGCAACCCAGTAATAAAGTCCATAGAGATGTTTGACCAGGGCCGAGACGGCAGAGGGAGAGGCCGGAGTAAACCGGAGGGAGGACGGCGGGAAGCCTTGGCCTGGTTGCACTGTGTGCAGGCCGCAATAAACTCCTTGACATCCGCTGACAAGGAGGGCCACCAGAACTGAGACTGAATAGCCTTGAGGGTCTTAGTCACTCCCGGATGGCAGAACAGACGGGAACAGTGACAAAAGTTAAGAACCCTCTCAACCAGGGCGTCCGGAACATACAGACGGTCCCTAGGGCAGGTCTCAGGGATAGATTCATTGACGAGGGCGTCCCTAACCTCCCTCTCCAGGCCTAGCATGGTGACGGAGCATCTCACTGACTCCGGGAGGATAAACTTCTCTGTACCACCGGAACTCTCCTCACCCACCTCGTACATCCTGGAAAGGGCGTCAGGCTTGACGTTCTTGGTCCCAGGCCTGAAAGATAGTGAGAAATTGAATCGCCCAAAGAATAAGGCCCACCGGGCCTGTCGGGAATTTAACCTTTTAGCTGTTCTCAGGTACTCGAGGTTCTTATGGTCTGTCCACACTAAGAAAGGGAGCTTTGACCCCTCCAACCAGTGTCTCCACTCCTCCAAGGCGAGTTTCACAGCTAGAAGTTCTCGGTTCCCCACATCGTAATTTCGTTCTGCCTCGGATAGTTTCTTGGAAAAATAGGCACAAGGATGAATCCGACCATCACTAGCCTCCTGACTCAAAATGGCCCCCACACCATTACTTGACGCATCAACCTCCACAATAAATTGTCTTTCAGGATCAGGGGCTGTTAATACTGGCGCCGATGTGAAAAGGTTCTTGAGTCTCTCAAAAGCCTTGTCCGCTTGGTCGTTCCACAAAAACTTCACCTTAGATGAGGTTAGTGTATGGAGGGGAGCAGCAATTTGACTATAACTCCGAATGAACCTTCTGTAAAAGTTAGCGAAGCCTAAGAACCTCTGAAGCTGTTTTCTATCGGTAGGGGGTGGCCACTCAGTTACTGCCCGAATCTTGGCTGGGTCCATAGAAATCTGGTCTGGGGAAACAATAAACCCCAGAAAGGACAGGGTGGAGACATGAAACTCGCACTTCTCAGCTTTTACAAACAACTGATTTTGGAGCAGTCGGAGGAGAACTGAACGGACGTGTTGTTTATGGGTAGTTAGATCCTTTGAGTAGATAAAAATGTCGTCCAGATAGACAAAAACAAACTGACCAATCATGTCCCTGAGAACATCATTTACTAGGTTCTGGAAGACAGCAGGAGCGTTAGTTAACCCAAAGGGCATCACTAAGTACTCGTAGTGGCCAGTAGGGGTATTGAACGCCGTCTTCCATTCATCCCCCTCCTTTATACGGACCAAGTGGTACGCATTTCGCAGATCCAGCTTGGTAAACACTCTAGCCCCCTGTATCTGCTCAAAGGCTGTATTGATGAGTGGGATAGGATAACGATTCTTGACTGAAATCCCATTAAGTCCCCTATAATCTATGCAAGGTCTGAGGGAACCGTCCTTCTTATTTACAAAGAAAAAACCTGCGCCTGCTGGAGATGATGAAGGGCGAATAATTCCTGCCTTAAGTGATTCGCTTATGTACTTCTGCATTGCCTGTGACTCTGGCAAGGACAACGAGTAAAGTCGACCTCTGGGAGGAGTAGCCCCTGGTAATAAGTCAATACTACAATCGAAAGGACGGTGAGGAGGTAGGGCCGTGGCTTTGGACTTATTAAAGACCTCCTTTAGATCATGATAACAGGACGGAACCTTAGCTAGGTCAGGATACACCTCCTCAACGTCATTCTCAGGGGGCTGAAGGGATTGGGCGGAGAGTAAACAAGACCCAGAACAGGAAGATGCCCACCCTAGCACTTCGACCCTCTGCCAATCGATTTGGGGATTATGTTTCTTAAGCCACGTAACACCTAAAATGATGGGAACCTGTGGAGAATCGATAATCAGAAAAGTGAGTGTTTCTCTGTGATTACCTCCAATGAGAAGTTCGACGGGTTCCGTGACGAGATTAGAACGATTCAGTTGATGTCCATCCAGTGCAAGCACCGTATGAGGGGAAGAGCCTGAGAGAAGCTTAATGTTCAACCTCCTGGCGAGTCCTTCATCCATAAATTCAGTATCAGCTCCGGAGTCGACAAAAACAGAGAGGTTATGAGACTTGGCTGAAGTTGTAAGAATTGCTGGAAGCATGAGTTTTGAGGAGGCAAATAATCTTGTATGGCTCAGTAGGTACCTCCCCCGTTCTACCGAGCCTGATCTTTTACCCGACAGTCTCTCACTCGGTGACCCTGTCCCCCACAATACAGACAGAGATTTAGCTGATGCCTGCGTTGACGCTCCTCCTTTGAGATGCTGGTTCTCCCCAGCTGCATAGGTTCAGGTTCAGACCTGCTGGCAGGAGGAGGATTAGTCACGGGCACAGATGAAAATCTGGATACTGATGGACCTTCAACACGCCGCTCTCTACGTCGTTCCATTAAGCGGAGATCGATCCTAGTAGCCAGTTCTTCTAGCTCCTTCAGGGAATGGGGATAATCACGAGTGGAGAGCTCGTCCTTGATCCTCCCATTAAGCCCAGACATAAACACATCCATCATAGCATCTTCATTCCACCGACTCTCCGCAGCTAAAAGATGGAAATCGATAATATATTGAGCTACGGATTTATCCCCCTGCTTCAGGGCTAAAAGCCCCCTGGACGACTCCCTACAGGGCAACAATGGGCTGAAAACACGGGTAAGTTCTCTGGAGAATGCTGGATAAGAATAGCAAATGCAGGAATTACTCTGCCATTATGAAGCTCCCCACAACTTTGCCTTGCCGGCTAATAGGGAAATAACATAAGCTATTCTGGAGCGATCAGTGGGAAAAGCAGTGGGTTGCAGTTCAAAGTGTATCTCACACTGAGTGAGGAAGGCTCAGCAATGTTCGGGATTCCCACTAAACAATTCGGGAGGGGAGAGACGAGGTTCGGGTAATGATGACGTCACCGGACATGACGTGGGAGCAGAGACTGGCGGTTGCGGAAGTGGCGGAGCGGGTGAAGCCTGGTTGCGCAAGTGATCTAAAATCTCACTAACGCCGGTCTCTAACTGGGAGATGGATTTTTCCACGCCTTCGCGCCACTCTCTGTCTGGTGAGGGATCCATATCTTTGGCCAGATTTTTCTGTCACGTCGGAGCAAAAGGACCCAGAATTCAACCAGACAGAGGGTGCGTTCTTTTGTTTATTCAAACAAAAACAAAAAAAGGACAGCTGTGCGCTGTGGGACCGTCCTCAGCGTCCTTGGCCGGGAGGTCTGGAGAGAGGAACAGTAGGTGAGTTATTTTGCCAACACTTCGGGGCTGATGTGTAAAAGGGAAAATAACCACTGACCTCTTAGAATGCGGGAGACGGGAGAGAACTAAGGAGGGCCGGCGACCGTGGGTAGGCGGACCCGCCGGAGAGGGTTGTTCAGCTCGGGGGAGAAGCCTCTTACAGTCACTGGTTGCTCGAGGGGCGAGCCGATGTTCGGATCCGTTCGGGATCGTGGGCAGAGGTTTCAAAGGGGATGTCCAGTAGTCGTGTTCCGATGTCCAGTCCAGGGTCAGATCCAGGTCAGAGGTCCGGGGAAGGTCCGAGGGGAAATCCGAGGCGAAGTCGAGGTCCAGTTCCAGGTCGGTACACAGATTGGCTAGGCAAAACAGGCAGGGGTCAGGCAGGCTCAGAAAAACGAGAAAACAGATCGGGTCAGGAAACAGGCAGTCAGGCACTCAAGAGAAAACGCTGGATTTGTCTAACCAAATGGCTCGAAAAAATCTGGCACTCGTCTCCGGTTAGGAGGGAGATTAAATAGTGACAGGAACAGGTGAGTAAGGTGAATCGTGATGAGAGAAAGGCGGAGCTATCCAGGTGTGTAGAGTGATGAATCAAACCAATATGAGTGCCACAATCATGACAGTCCTGGCTGCAAAAATAGTGGACAGCGGTCTCACAGACAGCGGTGTCTATGAGGCTGACTGCAGAAGTGGAAAGGCAATCACGGCTCCCTCACATAACTGGAGAACAAATGGTGCTTTCACGGTGAAGCCGCCAATAAAACAGAAAAAGGACGAGAAGTTGCTTTTTTTAAAAAATGAATAAATCGGTGGAGCAGAGGTCTGAAAAGTCGTTTGCAACAGCGCTGCTGTAACAGAGAGCATCAGCCTCCTCAGAAAATGAGGGGGGTGAATCTGTGTTTTCCCTCTCCCAACTCCGATTTATCTGGCAGAGACCCAAGCAGGTCAGCACATGAAGGCATGGATTGTTTGTTATCAAGAGCGACCTGAACCTTTAAGATTGCTAAGCGGACTGGACCGGGCCAACGGGCCAGTCCACCTTCGGGAGCAAGGTGCTCTCGATGGCCAGTCCACCTCTTTCATTGTTGACCAACTAAAACGGTAGCTATGTTTTTTCCCCTAAACAAAATGACTATGGACTCAATATGAAACATTTTCAGTCAAAACTAAATATTATTTCAATATAATATTGTATAACAAATTTATATTTCTAAATTTCTTACCTCAGAAGACATTACGCCTAAAAAAAACTGCAAAATTCCTGGAACTTGAACAATGCTCCTTTAAGCTTAAAAGTCCAAACATCAGACATGAAGTCCTTCAAGAATAGTGATCCCATATTTTTCCAGTTATTGTAGCCATGTAACAAATCTTGTTTTGGATGCAAATTACAGGAAAGAACAAAAGAGAAAATTATGTATAGTACAAAAATGGGAAATACGTTTTTGTTTTTCTGTCTCTTGGTTACTGGGAATAAAGCTGCCTTGAGCAAAACTACTTAAAAGCATCAGTGAATTCTATGTTCTGTTCAGAGAAACACAACTGTGCCAATGGAATCAATTCAGTAACACAGATCAAAATTTAGAAACTTTTAGTACCCCTTATGCATAGCTGAGATAGTGAACCACAGAGCATGTGAACATTGTTAATTGTCCTGATTGGAATTATGAGCAAACACTGGCTCTGTCACCATAGTTGCCCCAGACCTGCTGAAATATAAATCAGCAAATCACGCATTTTGACGCTGATCAATAATTAAAGCGAGGACAACACATCAATAAGTCAGCATTTCTAAAACCGTCTCGGCAAGTTTCCAGTCAGACAACAATATTCTGTGTGTTCTTGAAGTACAAGAGAACCTTCCTAATCACAGAGAATGGAACGAAGCGCGGTGCAGAAGAAGAAAAGGCCGTTTCGCATGCTAGGCTCCGTTTTAATTACTCTCTTCACAGTTTTTTTTTTTAGCCTTAATATTTAATTAGAATAAAAAATGTTGAGAAGAAATGCTTTAATTCGCTTCAAACAGAATGGCATTGGGAAGTAAGCTCAAGTCCTCAGTTGGCATCTGCCTCCATTCCGCTTCCTTCCACATGGGGGGATAAAACAAACAAAAAGCCATGCTGTTCTATCATCCAGCTTGATGGCTCAGCGAGGAAATAGCAAAAGTTAAAATGTGTCAAGCCTCGCAATTAAAAGGGTTCGCTTATAAGTGGGGAACAAGGAGAGCATCTGTATTTGATGCAAGACATCTCTTCTTGGGACCTCTCCTGAAGGAGAGCAAAGATTCTGATACAAAGCACACAGGTATATAAATAAAAGATAGACCACCAGAATTTACTTGTACTGACAGACAAAATTGTACATTTCTTTGTTACTGCAGATTGTATTTCATTTCATTTTGTTTATTATTCTTGCTAGAAACCCCTCTGTCAGGGTCACAATGTAAGCTCTTTCTCCAGATTTGCTTCTTGTATAATGAGTCGCTCTCCAAGACAGCATGTCATCTCTTTGGTTTTAACCGAAGGACAAGATGAGAAGTAAGTCGAATGTCAGAGTTGTTTGGCTCACCTTGATCATTCTCAGGCAAGAAAAATATCTGACAATTTCATGTAATGAAAGAGATAGATCCAGATGAAGTGGGAAAATGTTGATCAGAGAAAGTCTGCAGTGCCACACAGGAGAAGAACCTTGTAGTGTATGAAAGGAGTTTATAACAATAACAGTGGTAGCAGCCACTTAATGCTACCTGCAACACCCCATTACCAGTCATTTGTCTTACTGATGTCTCAGAATATGCTCACCTCCACCTCTCCTCCACTGTGAAATGGCTTACACTCTGACTGTGGGTCACTTAGCTTTGGATAATTACCAGTAAACTTAAAACCAGTTAAAGTTTTGGGACTTATACAGTAGGCCTTCATAAAAGCTTTTTTCTATATACCCATGTTCATGTTATCGCTTTCAAGGAAAATACTTTTGTTTTTTCCTTCAGGAATGTAAGACACAAAAAAAGTGTTATCAGTATAAGAATTTGTCTTGGCAATAAACCTGATTTGAGTTTTTTTATTATTCTAATTCTGATTCTTGACAAGTAAGAAGCAGTGGGGAGTTGTCTAAGGATTAGCATAACTATTACGTCAACCATGTTTGTCCGGCTGTTATAATAAACTGTTGAATTGATTGATGGTTTGAGCAATACATTGTCCTTATTGCCCTCAGAAATTGGTTCTTAACCATTTTGTAACAACCACTAAATCCCTCTCTGTTAACAGATACTTTTAGAAGTAAATGCATTTTACTGCTTTTACTCTATATTCAAAAGCAGTAAACAGTTTTGTACTTCTGTTGGTTATTATCTGCATGAAGTTAGTCTGTTGTACACCTCTCGTAATACTGAGTATGCTGCCCCATTGTTTGAATGAACAAAAAGCTGAGACTGGATTGCTGTTAGTCTGATCACTGAACTCAGCAATTAGCAAAGGCCACTGGGTTTAGACTTAGAAACTTAGAGAACTTTATTTGTCATTTTGTATGCACAGAGTGCGTACAGAACGAAATTTCGTTGCATACAGTTTGTAAATTGCAGTAAATTGCACTTTCTAAGTTGTGGCTGGAACATGGTTAATTTTGGGTGGACACCATTCCAGGGTCCATGTTAATTCGGCATCAGAGGCAAATAGAAAGCAGCTTAAAAAAATTTCATTTTCAACAAATAGTATGCTTCTGGTTACATGGATACATTTACCTCAGATTTACTTTCTAAATAATTGACACCCAAATGACCTAAAGCCTGCTTAAGTACCACCAGTGGTACTCACACCAAAGTGCAGTCTCTGGCAGTTGTTGGTTCTTATGCAGCACCCTGGGCGCGTCCCGCATTCTGACACTCCTGACCAATTAAAAGCAAGCAATTCTCTTTGATCCTGGGGCAATAAAATGCGGCATAGCCCCGTAGGAAACATGTAACCTAGCCACCCTATTTTCAGCAGCAAGCTATGGAAGCTTACTGCAGGTGCATAAAAACAATAGCAGACCTTTAATGGCACAACTGACACATCATTTATATTCTAGTATCTGGTGTTCATGCCACCCACCCCCCTTCTAATGCTGACCAGGGGAACTGCCCATATGGCCTATGTCAAAAACCACAACAGACAGCAGTTGTGACCTAATGATAAGAAAATCCTTATTATTAGGTATTTTTTTTACAAAACAAAACAGGGTGTTGGACAAATTGCCTGCTTTCCTCAATTTCTACTGCATTATAATTGTTACACCAGGCTTCTATGATTATAACCAAAAATATATTTATATATGTCTAAAGTGCTGGATTGAGGATGTGTGAAGTAATTTCATAGCATGTTTACATGATGAAACAGTTTTTAAAGTGGTAGAACTCGTAGAGATAATTGGACAAAAATATACCTTTGATGTTATGGAGTTAAGTTTTCCCTTTGAAACTTTACAAAGAACAAGCGATGCGGGTCTTTTAGAGGAACTGGAAAAAAACATATGATGTTTTTGAGAATTTATTGTGGCAGGAGGTTCCTGAAAACAATCATCTCTACGCAGCCATTCCAAGCAAATATAAAGGACAAAATCTGCTTCTCAAAGTACATATTTCTAACAGTTGAATTTTCTGTGGAGGGGAAAAAAAACGAAAAGGCCTCAGCTGACAGTGTGAGTAACGTTCTGGTCGACATAAGAAACAACAGTTACTTAAAAAGGCAACCAATGTTTTTGAGCCAAGAGTGAGGATGATGATGATAATGGTGATGATGCTGCGGAGATAAAGGTTCGGTCTGGCGCATTGATTTCTCCTTGGATGCTTGAGCAGTTAGCCGCAGCAAATTAACGTGACACTGTGCAATCTGGCCCTGCCTGTCTCCCGTTACAGAAGTCAGGCGACCTGACAAACCGCAAGCCAACAGATAATGCATGAGTGGAGGAGGAGTGAGATCAAGAAGTGGGTAAAAAAAAAAAAGAAGGACCGGGTTGGGGGGGGTGGGTTCGTGCATGATTTAGTTGAACTAAACCAGGAGTGTCATAAAAGTGGGAAGAAAGGTAGAAACAAAGCTGGAGAGGAAAAAGCAATAAAGCTGTAGTAAAGAGATACAGGCTCACTGCGGAAGAGAAGGAGGCCTGAGGGCAGTCAGAGAGGTCGATCAACATTTACCACAGACATGAAATGCTCTGATAAGAGATTCACCATTCAGAAGATACTGTACCTTCAGTCAAATTTCAACATTAATGACACAACATTAAACCTCACATGTACGTTTACACTTCAAGCTAAATTTTACACACACACACACACAATGTGCCAATGCACACACATCCCATCAATGTGATTAATGGCTCTTTACTCCATACACTGACCTATGGGGCGCTACAGGCCAGTGGCTGAACACAATTTATTAGGTAACACTTCATGTTTGTGTGTGGGTTTGTGTGCATGTCATGGTTGGCAAGGGAAGAGTCTGTTTGTAGATCTGCCAGGCTAAGAACTCTCCACGCTGCTCGGGAAGTCCAAGGGTTTGCAAGAGGACACGCCGTAATGTGTGTGTGTTCTTGTGCTTGCAGCTGAGCGAGAATTTATTTTACTAGGAAAGTGAGGTCCTCACTTTTATCTGGCCTAGGGGTTAGGTTTAGCACTAAGATGACAATTAGGTTTAGCTTAGGTATATATTGATTTGGGTAAGGGTCATAGGAAATGCTTGAAAATGAAAAACCACACAAGGGTGTGTGTGTGTGAGAGCGACAGAGAGAGAGAGAGAGAGAGAGAGAGAGAGAGAGAGAGAGAGTAGTTTGGTGTTTGTGGTAACAGTGCTGTGAATACAGTTGTGTTTCCATAGGGATATGTGTCATCATTCTATTTGGAAACTATGTCCCACATGGATGGATCTGCAGAAAAACAAAAAAGGAGCAGAAGCCACCTGCCTCACCTGGAGATGATGGCCACAGGGATACATGTAGAACAGAGAGAGAGAGAGAGAGAGAGAGAGAGAGAGAGAGAGAGGAGAAGTCACCTCACGCTTGTAACACGTATCACTGCGGACGCAGAAGCTCTGCAGCTGTCCTGCTGCCAGGCTGCAAACACAGCTGACCCTTGTCCCCTGAGAAAAAGGCAGAAGACTAAAGGTTGGACATGACAACGAGGAGCTAATCTCAGATGCGTGTCCCGATGAGAAAATGCTGCTGTGTTTTCTTTCAAACATGACTATATAAACAGGTGTAAATTAGGTTATTAACACGTTTTATATGCTTTAATCTTTCTTGCACACATTTTCACATGTCTCTTTCCATCCTTTCGTGGCACTCTCAGTAGTCTCCGACAGATGCACGCTTGAGCAAGGAGATCTGATTCTGTCTTATAAAGTGCACTGCAAAAATTCATACACCTTGAACTTTTTAATTTTGTCGTATTACACCCACATTTTTTTATCTTATTGTGATATATACACAATGTAGGTCATAGTCGTCAAGTGGAAAGAAAAGGATACATGATTTTCAAACATTTTTACAATTAAAAAGTGCAAATGCACACAAGTGTGGTGTGCATTTGCATCTGTCTCCCTTTTTGTTGTATTTATGCTTTCTAAATTTAGTCCAGCTCATCCAAATGCCTACAGAGGTCTATTCACTATCTGAAAATCTAATGACTTTGGCACAAATGCAAATCTTCCAAGATACAAAGAAGCTTCTGGTAACTGTAGATGAACTGTAAAGATTCAGTTTTTTCCGACAATATAGCCATTAATTGCCAGGCATTATCGTGTTCAAGGAGGAACCGAGAACCCGCTGTACCAGCAAAGAGTCTAATAATAGCTCCAAGGATTTCACTTCAATGCCTAATGACAGTCAGGGTCCCATTGGTTATCCTGTACAGGTCTGTGTGTCCCTCCATTGATGTGCCTTTCCAGACCAACACTGTTGCAGGCTGCATAATGTTCACTGCAGCTACTCATTACCCTTTATTGTCTGTAATATTAGCTCAGAGGGAACCTGCTCTCATTTGTTAAAAGAACAGGGTACCCGTACTGAACGTCCATATTCCAGCGTTTTCTGCCAAATGCTCCACTGTGCTGGGCAGTGAGCACAGGGCCTACCAGATTACGTCAGGTCCTCAGGCCATCCAACAGAAGGCTGTTCTTTTGTTGGGTGAATATTAACACCAATGGCCCCTGAAGATAAGTTTATAGGGCTCTGCCAGTATTCAAGCCTGGTTTGTGTCTGATGCATCTGCAAGATCCGGGCATTCATATTATGTCATTTTGCTTCCAGACCCCTCCGTATGGCCAAACATTTCCACACAGCACCTGCGAAAATGTCTAACTAGGCAGACAGTCCTATGCGGAAAAACGTGGCGGACAAGAAAGCGCTCCTCCTGGCGAAGGTTTTCATAAATATAGACGTCTTTATGATTTGTCCCAAAAAAGATTAACGTGATCAACAAACTGTTAACAATTCCTAGACAGAAATCGCCATCACTCTTGGAAGAAAGTAAGAGGCTTATGTGGGAAACAACTGTGTTTTCTATTTCTACATGTAGTGGGTGAGTATGCTAACTGTAGGAGCGCAACGCTGCCCTCTAGAGTCTAGGAGGATATTGCTACTTCAGAGGAAGAGCTGCACAGAGCATAAATGTTACAGACATGGTGTTCGCACGTCTCATTAAGCAACCTTAATCCTGTTTCTTTTTGCACAAAGCAGATACCAGTCCTACTATTAGGTTAAAGCAAGGCAAGTTTATTTGTATAGCCTACCTGTGCAAATTCTCACAGCATTGATTCAAGCCTGTTGGCTATTTGTAGAGCACATTTCACGAACGAGACAATTTGAAATGAATGAAATAGAACAAAAGAAAACTTTACAGAAGAAAGTACATTGCAGTGGAATAATAGCGGCAGGTCAAATTCCTTGTAAGTGCAAACCTACTTGGCAATAAACTTGATTCTGATTCTGAGGTGACGATTTTGACTTGAACTGTATTTAAATTTATGTTGGCATTTGTTCTCAGCCCACAGGAACCTCAATCCTATCCAGACATAGACCTCTGAAAAAATTTTTACTTTTTAATTCTCATCTTGACCACAAGAACACTGTTGCCAACTCCTCAGCAAGGAAAGTCGCTATTAACTGTATTAAGTCACTAGAAGTTGCTAGATAACGTCACCACGTAATTTGCATATTTGTTAATGTACTTCTGATCCGGGCTGTAGGAAAGAGAAGCTTTTGGCAAGACAAAATGTGATTAAAAACACTCTAAATATGTTTGGAACTACAAATAAACTTTATGAAATAATTCATGATTCTTTATAAATGAATCCACACTACATAAAACAACTTTTACCAAAAAGACAGTTATCAGAGGCACACAGTGAACGAGGTGAATAAGGGATTCAAGCTGTATATTTATATCCTGCTTTGTAATCAAGGCAGCTTTGTACACATGTTATGTCGGAAAAACCGAGCAGAGTGATAATCTGTCCTCTCTTTGCTCTGGCTGCAAGGCTTTAAGGACGAGGCAGCTGCAGTGTGCCTGTGTGAGACAAACAGCGCTCACTCACAGCAGTGCTCACTTCTACCTCAAGACAGTAACTGCAGATTGATTGGTGCTTCACGTGAAGCCGCTAGTTGCCAATGAGTGCCAAAGTCGGTAGATTTGTCACTATTCACTTTTTTGAGAAAAGAAAGTTGTTAAATATTGCGACAAAGCTGCTAAGTTGGCAACACTGCACAAGAACTCAATGAATGAAGGAGAATATAGTAATGGGTTGCCTGGAAAACAAAATTAGTCTAGCATGCAACAGTTTATTGTTTATTTCATTGTGTTTTTACTTTGTGTATGGTATTTAACTACATGACTGCTAATGGGCCAATGGGCATTGATGCTACAACATTTGTTTTGAGTTGTGTTTCTTAAGCTTGAACAAACTTTATTCAGTGTTTTATATTCATATATTTGGATATTCATAAAACAATAATTGACAGAGACTAATAACTTTTTGGCTATTATTTCCTAATAATCAGGTGTTGCCCCAACTTGGTAATTTTGGTTAAAATTGCTTGGTTTGTTAATAACTGCCTTTATCATTTATTAATAGTTAATTATAGCCAAACCAAGTATATAATTGCAAAACACCATGTAACATTTTCCTTCGACTTTACAATAATGTGCTACTATTTGTTGGACTATCACATGTAATCTAGTTGAAATACACTCAGGTTTTCTGGTTGTAAATTGTGAATTTGTGTTGACAGCTCCCACAGACCTCAAACTCTAATCCTATTGGGCACCTAAGAAAGGAGAGCAGAATAGTGTAGAATAACAGAGACCCAGAACAGGTTTTGAAATGTATAATCTGAAAGTGCTTAAGATAACTTTAAATCATGTCATCACCTTTAAAAGTAAAAAAAAAAAAAGATGTGATGCCGAGTCTTGAAGCAGCAGAATATCAGAGAGGATACAGAGCAGAAGATGAAATCTGTAATGGTGTGGTCTGTCACACTGAAAGTGTAAAGGAAGACATGTGAAACCTTCAGGAAGAAAATGGTGCAAAAAACAGGTTTTATTCCAACATTTGACTCTCAAAAAGTGACCGTTCAAAGCAAATGCAAGTTTATTAAGAGCCTTTTCAATTGTCATATTTAAGTATTTTAATTTATTTGTTTTTGGACACTGAACTTTTTTATTTACAGTTTTTACTATTTGAAACATTAAGAGAAAGAGGTATTGGAAACCATGAGGAAGAAGAAATGGAAAGCATAAAACAAAAATTAAAACCACTAGAAAGAATTGATAGAATAATGTTTAAAAAAGTTTCATCTATTTATTTTCTGCAAACTATCTCGTGACTGACAGTGAAATGGACAGTGGATGTTATAAGCAAGAGAAAATTTAAATGAGCCCTATTTTCTTCAAGAATAATCAACTGTGAACGTTGCAGCCTCCAATCTGTGCTCTGAACCTGAATTGCAAATGCTTTCAAACAATAATCCCAACATTTGAAGTCGTCGACGAGGTTTTGTCCTGTAAATTAGATTCCTTCCATCTGTTTAAATTTGGATTAAACCTGATTGTGATAGCCCAGCGATGACTCGTGTCCTCAAGAACTCAGTTAACAGAGACAATCTCTTCTCACTTGATCCCTCTGAGTAGGAGGATAACAAATGATTGTTATTAGAGGCACGGGAGCAGGAAATCTGGCTTTAGAGGACAGATTAGTTGTAATGCCAGGTCATTTCAGCAAGTGGCTGCAAGACTCAGTAGGAAAGTGAAAGTGCAGCATAATTACCTGAATCACTAAGAACTTCAAGCCATGCAGGCTACAATTAGTTTGGAGCACAGTGGAGAGCTTAGTGTTCTATCTCGCTAATGACCGTAATCAATCATTTATCATATACGGAACCAAAGAGCGGGGATGGTTTGATTCTGTAATTTACTCTAAGAAGCTTTAGCTACCAGGAACAATTGGCGAGAAGCTGATGCATTGAAAATTCTGAGCCGAGAGAGAGTCTGGTAGTTGCCTTTCAGCAAAGAAAATATTCGTATTCACATTACTTTAAATTGCCATACACAGTAAATGGATTTGCTCTCGATAGGTGCTGCTTTCCAGTCCTACTTGACTTGTTTTTATTCTTCTCCCCTTCTGTTTTGATGTACAAGTACAACACAGAAATCTATTATATTGTAGTGCCTCCCGAGCTTAAACATGCAATAAAATTTAAATACAGCTGGACTCCATTTATGCATTAGGTGATGCCAATTAGTTGACTTTAGAGGTGTGAGCGTAAACAGAGGCTGACTACTAATACTGATAACTTGATAAATAGGAAAGGTATGAATACTTTGGCGAGGCACTATAAATAAAAGAATAAATGAAACGTTTTCAAGCTTCAGATCATGAAAGGTTTTGGATGTGATACCCAATTTTGATGTAAACCACCCTTTGCTTTATCCCAACCTTGATTTACTATTAAAAATATAGCCAATTTTGGCAGAAGGGTACAATATCCACAATTTAAAGAAAACTGTGCTGAAAAATCAAATTTCACGACTTTGCTTTCCAAGCCTCTTGCAAGTTTGCAGTTTACGTTTTGGCACCCTTACTTGTACCAACAACTAGATAACGAGACACTTTCAACATGTGTTGTTTACTTTGACAATTGTGACAAAGGTTTTGAAAAAAAGCTGTGTGATCAGTCAAGGGGAGCTGTTTGCTGTAGATTATGTGGAAGGAGCTGAGTCATAATCTTTTGTATTCATGCTCAATTTCTAACTATTCAGAGGCAAATACTGCACTTTATATGCTCTTTTACTTCAGATGTGTGTATATCATCAGACAGTGGTAGTCAAAAAACAATGTATTATCTTATTTGGGATACATTTAAAGGTAGTATTAAGAAGGAGGAATAGACCAGTTTTATCTAAGCACACAGATTGGAAAATCTTGTATGTAGAAAAATGTACATGTCCTTATGTGTTTTTGTATGTTCTGTAGATATTCGATAACCATTCCCCCCACTGCATCTGTATATTTCAAATAATTCCTGTAGTTCCAACCATAGTGAAATGCTATGTTGAAATGGAAGCTGTCAAGTTATGTTTCATCGCTCTGAACAGCACTCTTTAATGTGCCCATGAATTAGGAGCAACAAACACTGAGAGCTGTCTACTCTTAATGAATGCATTAGGAAAGCAGGTGACAGTGCATTGCATTTAAAAAGAAAGCCAACAGGCCACAGCTTAAATCTTACAGAATCTGATCAGTGTGACATCAGACATTACTGTGTTTAGGCTGTAGCCTAGAGCCAGGATTATGTTCCGATTATGTACGGCGCTGTAATTATTCATTCTAAACGCTCCTCAAAACCACGACGGGCATTTGGTTTTTCTTATACACTTAAGTTACTGAGGGCTCTAGAGAAAGAGATCAATGTTGTATCATGGTTATGACTGAGCCAATATGACAGTCCAATGACATTCATTAGTCTGGAAAGGGTTTCAAAGCCATTTCTAAGGCTTTAAAATTCCAGTGAACCACAGTGAGTGTTGTAGGAAATAACTGATAACTGATTCCTCAGTTACGTATTGAATAAAAGGAAACAGTGATTCCATCAAGTTCCAGCATTTATTGAGAATCAGAGTGGAGACCCTGGCTAGGCCACAGCCCTCCCCCCTGTCTGCTCCCCGCTCTGGTCTCCACCGAATCTGCTCACCTCCTTCTCATGCTGCTTTATCGGCTGACAAGAGCAGATGTAATTACAAACATTTACAGTCTCACACAGAAAACATGCAAGCGTTGACCTTGATTAATCAGGGGAGAGTGAAGCCGTCTTCTCCCTGAGTACAACTGCTTACATCTTTCGAAGAAGATAGGTCAGGGGTGATTTTAGGACCTCAAGATTTAATAATTCTATTTACTGTCATGAATCAGAGACAGAGGACCCAGTATTTAGACAGACAAGCGGTGGTTGGAATAAAAGGTGATTTATTAACAGAACAAAACAGGCAGAAAAAGGGCACCAAGCCAAAGAGTGAGGAGGCAGTGTCCAAAAAAACTCTAACACAGTCCACAGCCGATAACCTAAAATAAACTGGTCAGGGGTCAGGCTGGTTGAATACACTGCAAAAACTGAACTAAAAATAGGTAACAATTTCTTGAAATTAGTGCATTTGTCCTTGATTTGAGCAGGTAAATAAGATGATCTGCCAATGGAATAAGATTTATGCACTTAAAATAGGAACAATTCATCTCCATCATCTTATTTCAAGTGCAGTATATCTAATTATACTGCCAATAGAATACTCATTCTATTGGCAGATCATCTTTTTTACCAGCTCAAATCAAGGACAAGTGCACTAATTTCAAGAAATTTTTACTTATTTTTAGTTCTGTTTTTGCAGTGTAACAAAAAGAGAAGAACAGGTCAGATAATCCAGGCAAAACAGGCAATCAGAAACAGGTTGGGTTACAGGCAGGCAGGCAGGTAAACAGAAAACATGCAGTATCTGACTTACCCCTGGCACGGACAAATGATCTGGCACTGATGACTGGTCTGAACACAGTTTATATGGAGGTGGAAATAGGTGAAACCGGTGAGAGAGGATTGCAGGTGGGGTGGAGCTGAGCAGAGTGAGTAATCAGACCAGGCATCAGTGCCGAGATCCTAGCAGAACTCAAAAACAAGCCAGAGAAAGAACACAAACAATAACAGAAATTAAACAGGAAAGAATACAAAACAGAAAACTAAACAGTGGGAGAGACTCAAACTATTACATTTACAACACAAATTGTGTAATGCCATTTTGTGTTCTCTGTCTTACTGTTCAACCTCACACAACATGCAGTCAAGCTCACTACACTACACAATACCAATCACTACACGTACAGCGTCTAACTTTACAGAAAACAATGTCTATATGAAGAGGTGGTCTGTCTTTTTCTCCCCTTCCTCACTGTCTCGCTGTGACATGTTTCGTTTAAGAGTTGCAACGCCAGTTTTTTCAGTGCAACCTTTCTAATTAAAGCTCATTGTTACCGCCAGCTGGTTTGCATGCTGGTCGTTAGCTGCACTTGTGCTGAGCAAAAAACTGAGTAAAAGTCCGGCTGCCTCCGACTTAAGCCTGTTTGCTGTTGTGACAGATTGGTGTGACTACAGCAGCTGAGAGCGCGCGTCTTCCTCTCTGTGTCCATCTTTGACCGTTTCATTCAGGCTAGTTGGAGCATAAGAGATGGGATAGTAAAACATGGTCACTTTTTAAAGTAGAAAAAAATAAGTGTTTAATATTTAAATCAAACAGAAGATGGTCTCAGGAAGGTCGTTTACATTAATGACTGGGTGTAAAAAAAAACCATCAAGATTCAGATAGTTCACATTTTGAATTCTTTTGGTTAAGTTGCTGTTTGCAAATGTTCTCCGGATGTGAATTTGCACTACAAAGGGTTGTGCTGCTACCTGAAATGCACAAACATTTATTATTATTATTAATAATAATAATAATAATAATAATAATAATAATAATAATAATAATAATAATAATAATAATAATAATAATAATATTTATTGTCATTGCAACATAAATTCCAATGAAATTTGTTATCTGCATTTAACCCATCCCCTTGGGGAGCTGTGGGTGGCACCCAGGGAGCAATCTGGGGTTAAGGGTCTTGCTCAGGGACCCAGAGTGGAAGTCTGTGGGAGTGGAACCCTGAACCTCTTGGACACACACACAATGCTCTCATCATTAAGGCCACCACTCCCCCATAAGTGTTAGTTTATGTTTTATTGTTATATACTTAAATGTTCCACATTGTTTGCTATCCATTGTTTATATAGTATGGCTTTTTTAAAGCCATATTTCGCAAGTTAGGTCTTTCTTTCTTTATCATACTTGACATGTAAAATAAGTTTTCCTCTATTTAATGCAGTTTCGTCAACGGTCTGTTCATGAGAGAGCGATCAGAGTCGTGTTCTCTGGCCGTGGGTGTGACACAGTGCGCTCTTGCTCACCAGGCTACTCTGCTTAGTCTCTGTCGTCATTGAAGCATTAGCATGTGACCTTGGGCTAACTTCAATATTTATAGCTTTCTTATCTCAAAAGACATAATGCCTCTAAAGACCTGTGTAGTCTGAGCAGCAGATTCTTTTCCTCTTCTCCCATACACAACACTGGTGTCATTTCAACTTCTGGTCTGGGGGGGGGAAACTTTGCTAAAACTCCCACAACTTGTGCTATGCTCCTTTAATGAATGTTTCTTTTCTGTTTAAATTGACACCTGTGTAACATTTGTTATCATTGTGCCACTTTTATCTTGTAAATGGAAGATGAAAAAACAATATCAAGAACCGGCTCAAAAAAATCAGCCCCACAGTATCGTTTTGCCTGATGTCAAAATAATCGGTAATTGATATTGGCCTTAAAAAAAACTGCATCAGTCAATCTCTACTTTAATGGTAATGTCTACTCATGTTCAAATTTTAGATTAACCAATCTAAAATCTTTGATTTATGACAATGTTGTCTTGAAGGTCTCACACTTTACTCCCCCTAGCTACTTACCTGTAATTGTGTCCCTCACTGTCAATGAAACTTACATAGATAAGCTTGTGCCTTCTTTAATTATGTCTAATTAATTCAATACAGCACATGTGGACTCCAATCAAGTTGCAGAAGCTGTTCAAGGACTACTGATTGATAAAGGATTCATCAGAGCTCAACTTTGCATGTCATGACAAAAGTGTTAAAGACCTATTCAAATAGGCAAAAGCTCTTTTTAATTTCAATTAAATTATGAAAATCCTCCCAAACTTTGTGTTTAATTTCTCATTATGGAGGACTGATAAGAGTAAAATAGTTTCTAGTCTATCAAACGCAAATGTGGAGTGTTTTTTAGATGGGCTAAACCTTTTAAATGGGTCCACTCTTTGCATTTCCTGCTTTATTTCAGATCATTGTTCTGCTGCATAACTCAAGAGGGCTTGAGCTTTAGCTCATGAACTGGTTGCTGGGCATTCTGGATTTAAAATAGATAATAGAAGACACCGTTCCATCAGTTATGGTAAGTTGTCTCTTACCATAACTAATGGTAGAGGACAACTGTCTGCATATCGATGCAGACAAAGCTGGAAAGTTTGTCTGCATCAATATATTACCACAGACATGTTAGTCTGCCAGTATGAGTCTCTTTCTGTCATGTTGTGTTTGTTTTACACCAGAACTGTCATGATTTGGTTTTGTTTATTGCCGTGATTGATCAGTCTCCATTTGACACTCATCTCATTCACCTCCCAGCCACCACTCAGTTTCATATAAAGCTCCACCTGCTACGTCCACTTATTACGAATAATTCATGCCACCTGATACTGCCTAATACTGAAATATACCTGCCTAACTCAACCACTGGCTGCTAGAATGTCTCATCTTGTCTCACACGAGTTCTCCCCAGTGGTTTTGTCGCTCAGCCGGCTGATCCTGTGGACCTGTTTTCGCCCTGCCTTCACTGGTTGGCTTTATTAGTGCTTGTGTGCACCGCCTGGTTCAGGTTGTTCCTGGGCAATCTGTTTCTCGCTCAGCCCATGCGGGGCACTCATCGGCTGCTTCCGGCCATTTCTGTCTGCCGGTCTCCTCTGCCAACATCTACCTCTTAGCAACAAACCTTTTAAATACAAAACAATGTGTCCGGTTCGAATATTGGGTCCTCAGAGCACCACGCACTACAAGAACACCAGATAAACACTTATCAAAACTTTCCACATTTGTCTAATATAATGCTATGAGCAGATTTACCATAAAGTTATTGTTTTTAATGCAATGTACTATTGGCAAAACATTGCTTTGCCAAAATTGATAATTTATCGCTGACAGAGGTGGTTAGTTGCTAGTTAGATTTACTTGAGTAACCTTTTTTAGGAGTAGTTTTACTGTGGCATACTTTCTACTTTTATTTGAGTAATTTTACAATAAACTCTTGAGTAAATGTTCTGGCTGCTCTATCCACCATGAGTACCTTCACTGAATGAAGAACTGACTTGTTTTTACCAAAAATGCACCAAAGAGACAAACCTGTATTTATAATGAAGTCATACTTCCTGTTTGTACACAAGCTTTGATGTTTTAATGCCATTTTCTATCCACTAAGCCATTCAGAATATATTCTGAATGTTTTTCTTTTTCTTTTTGCCTAATACTGCTTTACTCTTACCTGAACATTTTCTTGGATGGCTAATTCTTACTTTTACTTGAGTTAGAAAAATCTTTTAGATATTAGATTATTTTGTAAGAATAAAAGATTATTGAATCTATGTGTTAACTGATCCCTGCTCTTTCTTCTTCTTTGTCATCCTGTCTCTGCATCTCTCTCACATTCTCTTACTGTTGTTCATACTTTCAGATGCCACTTGTTATTTAAAATGGATGCTAAATCTCTTATAAATATGAGCAGTTTACTTCATTAAACATGGAAAAGACCCCTCCAGTAGTGCTTGTTTGACTGCCACTAAAAGATGGGAACTGTGGCCATCTCTCCCAATAATCAAAGTTATTTAGTGAAAGTGTGTCAATTTTTTCACATAGTTACTCTTTTCCATGTAGGCTACCCCACAATCTTTTCATATTTGAAACAACACGACATATTTCTGCTATGTCGTGTGTTTCCACACATCATATAGCTAATAGACCCCTTGCAACCACGTGACTCCGTTACCCAGAACCCCTTGCGTGGCGGCCATATTGGTTGGCACGCCATTTGACGAAATGACGAGTTCTCCAGGTATTTTTCTTCTTTAGATAACGTATCACAAGATCGTTTTAAGAGTAAGTTGATGGTTGATGGTATCAGATTACCAGATCCACACAGCAAAAGCCTGAAGGGACGGAGCGAGTCTGAAATGCTGGCTAAGGGTTTAGTACCGCGACATATACAGCTGCTTTATAAACGCGCAGGCCAGTACACATGAGAGAGCACGAAAGCCCCTGAAACCACTGGACGGTTGCAATTATTTTATATCAGGAAAAAGGCTCCAGCAACGCCCTCAATGCCATGAGGGATTAAGCGGGTCAGAAAATGGATGGATGGATGTTCAGACATGTTTGTGTAACAGCACAAAGCAGAGAGGAAGACCCGCCCGGTAGGTTAAAAAAACATCAAGACCCGCCCGGTAGGTTAAAAAAACATCAAGACCCGCCCGGTAGGTTAAAAAAACGGCCGGAGAAGCCGCCCGTGTAGCTTCAGACAGCGGCGGAGGGGAGGTAGCTATCGCTATCGCAAGCGGCCCGTGTAGCGATCGCTACCTCCCCTCCGCCGCTATTTAAGTAGAACAATGACTAGAGCAGAATTAAGTTGTAATTTACCGGAGATGAAGTGTAGACTGCAAATTCTGTCGTAATATGATGGCTCCCCCAGTCCATTGGGAGGGTCTGCCTGCGCTCTTTTCATTGAAAATATCCAATTCTTTCTTCTTTCCTCATCCTTCGGTAAACGACAGAAACGTACATCCAACGATTTGGAATGCCTCTGTGTGCAACCGGGAGCACAACAAGTCGTAGGCATTGTTTAGATTCCAAAAATAAACTAACTAAAAGTACGCTCTAAATCACCCGTTTTCTCATGTAGTAGACGGGCTGTCAGGTAAGCCTGCCCACCAAGATGGAGGCGCGCACCCCCGATCACGTGACTGTGACGTCAGATGCAAGGGGTCTATTATTGTGGGTCACCATGACCACAAATTTCAAGGACATTTATTTGGTCCCTCTCTGGCCCAGGCCAGGACACCTGCATGTACACCGAACCACCAGAAAGTATCCTTCTCACTCCATTTTACAGATAAAGAAAATATAGTTCCTCCAAATATAAAACATGCAACTTAAATTAAATATTTTTTTGTCTAGAAATGAGATTTGTTTTACAACTCTTATCTTACAATATGATCACATTCTCCCAAACGTAATGTTGCTCATTTGTGTGTCCAAAAATGGACAATGGTATGTAAAATCCAAAGTTGTAACCAGATCATTAGAAGCTCTAATGAAAATAGAAAAGATAGAATAGTGCTAGAACTAATTGCCTCTCGTGTTAATTTGATGGAGCTCAATGATGTCCAGCTCCATATTTTCTGTTGTTACTCCACTGTTTAACAGCTGCAAGACTCCCTCTTTACATGCAGTATGCAGAAACATCTATGCACAGCCCTGTAATATGTCTAAAATTGTAAATAATTCAAAACAGTCATTTTCCTGTCTCTGTGAGAATTCCCCTGAATTCCAGGCCTCCATGGATTAATCATGCATTTTCTAAAAGGTGTGATACCTTATTTTAGGTCTACATGAATCATTTATTCACATATCCATATATCCCATTCACCACCTCCAAAGACTGCTTGTTCTTATTGACAGAATGGATTTGTCTTTGACTGGGTTTGACTTTGTGCCTGCTGCTGGAGCTAAATCCCTAAGCTCGCTTTAGCCGCCTCATGAGGCAGCCTCTAATGAAACATTTAAATATTTATGTGTTGAAAAGTTGTTTACCTCCTATTCTGTGGTGTACGGGATGGGTGGGGTGAAGGGAGGGGGTTACACTTACTCTGTTCACTTTGAGCAATGTCCTTTCTCTCTTGTTTCACTCCTTCCTTCACTTATCAGTGTTGGTGAATTAATGAAGGTGAAGACAAAAGACGGGGACTTTTTCAAAGCCCCCTGTAACGGAGATGCAACTATATTTTTCTCCCAATATTACTTTATCCCTGCCTGCCTCACCCTCAACCTTTTGCCTTTGGATTTCAGAAGCGCTGTCCAGGCCATGTTTGAAACGAGACAAACGCATGAATAAAAGCGAAGGACTTTACTATCCCGAGGTAGGTTTATCACAGTAGACAAGGACGTCTCCAACAATGTGTGTCGGGCCGAAAAACTCTAAAATCTTCTAAATAAGAACATCAGTTTTGATGCATATCTTTAAAGACTGTTTTCCTGTGTTTTAAGGTTATTTTGGCCTGCAAAAGTTTCTTTCTCACATCTTGCCATGTCAAGATAATTGTCCACTTGAACTCACAGTTATGCGCTATTTTGTATGCATGGTTATCACATAAAAATATCAATAAAATGTGATGGAGTTTATGATTGATTTGACAGAATGAGAAAAACTTGTATAGAAGATTATTGCAAGCCACAGGTCTGTTTAAGTTGCCGTTTGAAACCCGATGATTGCATCATTCGCTTTTTTTTTTAGCCCCGACATTGTTTTTCTGTGTTGACTTATAATCTTGCGCATTAACAAAAGTTATCTTGTGAGCTGGGCACTGCAGCGACAGTACCATGTGGCTCAAAAACTGGTACAGGAAAAATTCACTGCGCTTCCACTCCGGCAGTCAATATTCCTGGCTGTCTGAAGTGGGATTCATGCACCACTTTTTCTTACTTTTTAATTAGGTTTGTGCCTCTACGCAGCGTGATATGAAGCACGCGCCTCACATCAAAATCCACCTAGAAATTCAAGCTCCTGTGAAGCTATAAATACGTCCCCAATTTGTGATGAAGGCTCAGTATAAGAGCTGCAAAGAGAATAAAAGTGTCAATCAAGCTGAAAAATGAACAGAACAGAAAAAATGTCCTTTATTAATGCTAACTTCATTGAGGCAGAAAAGCACAGCACAGACCTTTTTGTCATAAAGCACAATTTACCAGTGAGAACACACGCTGCTGCGGCTCAGTGCAGCTCTGAATGTGCACTTGATTGGATTTCTGCCTCTAATGAGAGCAACTTCTCCGGGAAGGCGTGTGCAAAGCAAGAATTCCTGTAAGCTCCCAGGAACACGTGGGCGGGCGACAACTGTGATGAACTCCGGGGCCTCTGTATGTTCATGACTTATAAAGGAAATGTACAGACTCTGTCAGTCAGTTCACTTTCCCCCACTGAGTCATCGCAAGGTGCTTTCTGTAGAGCGAATTGTGCAACAAATCTTTTGTGAGCAATCAGCTGGAGATATGTGGCCGTAAATTGAGAAAATGTCAAGGCCTTGTTTTAATTTAATGTTAAGTGTCTTTTCGGTTAATTGTTACTAAATCGATCGTGAATAGATGTCCGTGTTTCAGTGTCTCTTTGCACACATGTGCAAATGCAATGCTGTGAAAAACTGTTTGCCCCACTACCACTGGCAGCTCGTCAATAGGGGGCGCTAGAGAACCGCCCCATCAAAAATAAACAAAAAAAAAGTGTAGACACAGTTAACAAATTACAAAATGGAAAGTAATTATCACATCTGTTCTCTGACAAAATGTGTCTGAGTTTTGATTTTCCAGCATTTCTATTCCATTTTGAGTTTGTTTGAGGTGATTAATTTGCATAAGTCGTTAACAGCCTGATATGCCGACCAAATGAGTGTGTACATATCGTTGTAATTTTTTGATTTACTTGTGACTTCATGCCGGTTTCTGATTGGTACTTAAAGATTCTCCTCAGTCCACACCTCTGTGCCTGTGACCAATCAGCAGTTTTTGTGTCATTCTTCATCCAATCAAATTAATTCATGATATGTGTAGAGCAAAGTGACACAGTTGGAAGCTTAGACGCAGAAACACGAATGTCACTAAAACATCCAGATGCAAACGGAAGAGTAAGACCACAACAGCAGGACTAGAAAGGAACAATGGCCGCAGCAAATGTAAATTTGGTCATTTATTGAAAAATAATAATTTCATGAGGTTTTGCTTGAGGGAAAAAAAAAAGTGATGATGGAATTTAGACCAAACCGATCAAAACCTAAATATCCAGAAGCATGCAGGTGACTGTGGCGCTCTGTTTTATTTTCACACCACTGGCTCTCCATTTTAGGATAAACTTTAAACTTTTATTTGTTTATAAAGCTCTTAACGACTTCTATTAGCACCAACTCCTTGATGTCAGATAGTCAGGCAACATTTACACAAAGTTTGGGGTGACCAGGCTTTTTCTGTGGCCGCATTCCAAATCTGGAATTGTCTTACAGTAGATCTTCGATCAATAGCTTCCATCAAGGCTAAAGACATTATTATAGCTTTTAGAAACTAGAACTGTGGTGGCTCTTCTGGTTGTATCTACCTTCTTTGATCTATTTTGTTTCATCTACTCTGTTTTTAACTTGTTTTTTATGGTTTCATTTATCTCCCTGTATGTTTTGTTGTCATTGAATTTGTTAAATATTTTGGTCACCACTGTTGGTGATATGGAAAGGGCTGTACAGATCCATCCATCCATCCATCCATCCATCCATCCATCCATCCATCCATCCATTTTCTGACCCGCTTAATCCCTCATGGGGTCGCGGGGGTTGCTGGTGCCTATCTCCAGCGTTCACCAGGCGAGAGGCGAGGTACACCCTGGACAGGTCACCACTGTCCATTACAGTTTTTGCTTTTTTGTTGCATTTAAACATTTCAGATCACTAAACAAACTTGATCTACATCAAAGATAATGTGAGTTAAAGGTATACTATGCAACGGGGTTGATTTTCCAGCGAGGCTCCCCCCAGAGGGCGAAAGTAAAAGTGCAATGTTGTAAAGATGCTCAGCTGTTCTGGTTTCTCCGACAAGCCAGGCGCGGTTGTTTTGAGCTTAGCAGACAGACGAACGCAACGAAAAGTTAAAAAAAACGGCAGTACAAACAATGACTAACACAGTGAAAGTATGAACATCAGGGTTTCCCGCTGCGCTATCTTGGCGAGGCGGCAGTGGCCAACATAAAATAATAATAATAATAATAATAAAACTCGATATGCTTGCATGTTTATTTGACGTTAACGCGCGGTTCTTTGTTGTTGCTTTCGCGCGTGCATATAGTGAATGGCAGGGCAAAAACACATGGCGTTCTCGCCGTAAAGCGAGACTTCTGTGTGTGCGGGCCGTGAGCTCTTGCAATTGCAAGTGCGGTATTTCCCCCACAGACCCCAGGGCGGCCGAGAAAACCTTTGTTCGACCTGAAATGACTCATTTAATCATCCAAAACGGTATGGAACACATTAATTAACTGAAAAATGTTGCATAGTATGCCTTTAATACAAAAAGCAGTTTTCACTTATTAAAGGAAAAACAGTATCCAAGCCAGACATGGAGAAAGTGGAGTTTTCTAAATAACTCTTAAAATAACTGGTCAATAAACTGGACTAGTGCCACAACTTGGATGCTCTTTATGGGAAGGGTCAGAGCAGACTCGACCTTGTGAGGACACCAAGCTCTTTTGGAGGGTTTGGGGCTACCCTAAGGACCTTGGCTTCTAGAACATTGCAAAATTTTCTAGGATCAACCCAACATTGCATCTTTGGTTTTTTTTTTTTGTTTCCAGAAAGAAACGATGCAAAACACTGCATTTGTCATTTAACAGCATTGATCCAAATATACATTCACTATTTAATACAGCAGCCCATCAAAGGCGAGCCACAGTTTAAAGACATACTCTGCGAGGACTTCCCGAAAATTCACTCTGTTTTGTCATATTTAGACTGTAATGTGTTTTTCAATACACCATACATGACAAGATAGGAAACAGTTTGACAGTAGTTTAAAGAAAAATATGATTGGACAGTGTGGACTGGAAGGCTACAAATGAACTGACTACTGAGTGAATCCACATTTTTGTACCATTAGGTAGCTGTAAATGATTTCATCAGTAATTCTGTGCATGTATAAGAATCGTGACAAATGGAGGAAGAAGAATGAGACATGAGATGTCTATTTTGATGTCTATTTTAAGAGAATTCAAATGCTGGCTTCCACAGAACTGAAGAACACAGGTAAGTAGATATGTGGGTGTAATGATGACATCTAACTTTGTAACAGAACAAGGCACTTTGTTTGAAGACACACACAGTGAACCCGAAGCATGTGTTTGTATGTGTGGCCATGCGGGCTCACACATGGAGAAGCTAATGTGTCCAGACACCTCGTGGGTCCCAAAGTGACTCTTGCAGTAACAGATCAATCAGGACCGGCTGAGCAGACAAGCTCCACACGCCTCCATTGTGATACCATTATCTTCCATTTAGCAAGGAAAAGTCATATTGATTCTTGCCATTATGTCACATTAAATTTGACTCATTTTTGTTCTGTCCAAGTTTTCCTGTTGGCCTGGGAGGATTCGGCTTAAAAACATTTAACTTATACACTGCACCAGAGAGAAAAAAAAAAAAAAGTATCAACAAATCAAGGCATAATTATATCGATTACAATTGAGTTCTCAGACTTGTTTATTGAAGGCGGTGCTCTGTGTTTGCTTTACACAACCGTCCAGAGCGCTCACACTGCGGAGCCTTTTGACAGAATATTTCCATTGATTAGCAATTTCCAGGCAGCTGGAGCTTTTATCAGAATGTACAGTGGCCTCTGCACAGTGGGGCTGGGATTAGTGAATAATGGAGAGAACAAGACGCTGAGTGGACTTGGCCCGGAAAAGCGATGGAGGGCAGCTGCGCTCCAGGCGGGGGGTGGAGGAGAATAAAGAGAATAGCGACACGTGGGGGGTCCACATAGGTTACACTGTTCTGGTGGCGCCGTCAGAAACGAGAAAGCTACTCATGAGCTGAATAGATCCCGGCTCGAAAACAAGAACGATTCATCTGCTACAGCGACATGAAAAAGGTGTTTTCCTCCTCGCAGATTTCCTCTGTTATGGCTTTCACTTACATGTTTCAGATCATCAAAATAGGGTTTTTATTAGAAGTCGATTACCTGAGAAAAAAAAAGGCAGTCTTCTTAGTCTTCTACAAGATTTCGCGAGTTTTTGAGCATGAACAGAAAATGTTATCTCCTCTTCAGCTCACCCCTCCTGTTTCTAAAGGATTGAGGCCTGGGGACTGAGATGTCTGTCAAAAAGGTCAATTTCGTGTCCAGGGGGAAAAAAAAAAATCTATTGATTGGGCTGCATGTTCTGGATCTTTATCCTGTATCTGGCAAAGCATACAAGCATTTTCTTTATATCCTGGTATTTAAAAGATTGCGTAGTGCCAACAACATTTTCAACAGCCAAGACCTCTGGAAAGAAAATCACCCAAAGCCTCACCTATCCTCCACCTCACTTAACAGTGATCATCAGTTGCCTTTCTACAAATTCATCCTTTTTGTAATGCCAAACCCAGCTGAGGTGTTGCAGAAAAAGCACACTCAATCCCTGTCCTATCTGACCAATACATACAATTTTGGTTAAAGTGCCAGTGGAGCTTAACAAACCCCACATCTTCACTATTGGGATGGTAGAAGAAAAACTTTTTTTTTTTTTCATTTTGTATCGTGAGAAGTTTCTACCTCCCTCACCATTCTGCTCGCTGAGTGTTTTGGCAAGATAAACACGGGTCCTCTTCCAGCCTGGTTTCCAGCAACTAAAGGAAACAGATCTCCGTGTTCTTATGTAATATCTATACTCCAGGGAAACAGAACATTTCTGTATTAGCAGTTAAAAAGTACTAGAAACCCTGACCAAATAAAAAAATGCATTCAATGAACTGGAATAAGATTTTATTAGAATTGTTAGGCGTGCCAACTGCTGTGACGCCAATATTAAAATAGTTATTTCTTGAAAGGGGATTTTTTTTTCAGCACCGAATTTATTTATTTATTTCACTTAAATTCAAGGTTGGAGAAACAAGATACAGCTACTGAGATTTCGAATGATTTATTTTAGGACTTTTTACGCATTTGACTTATTATTTTTAATGTTAAATATCAGCCTGTCACCTAAAAGCAAACGGGAAAGGATGATCAATGTGTCATTCACAGTGTTGTTTTAACTCTGAATGAAAAAGTAAAAACAGAAGTTTCCATCTCCACTTTCAGTAACGTTGCCCAGCTTGCACCGCAGATTCTGTGCCTCTGATTGGTTTAACGGGCTTCGAAGCATAGCTCATCCCACAACTGTGTGAAAATACAAGAAATACTATGACACCGCCTTCTATAGCTGGAAAGTTAGCACAGTGGGAGCACATTTAGATCCAGTTGACATTAGTAGCTTGACACAGAGCAGCAGGGCTGGGGAAAAAAACAAATCCTCTCAGTTAGTTGACTTATTTTTGTGTTTCTTTGTTGATATTACTTTCATGTTTGAGCATTTTTTTTTTTATTTAGTTTTGGACATTTTCCTCCTTTATTAACAGTTTCCAGTTGTCCCAGTTGGTCTCACTCTCTTCTCCTCATGCGCCGTATTTCTGTACGCCAAAGCTCCACCTGCCTTCTGTCTCTAATTGCTGACATTTATGAAAGCAGCTGTTCTTCGCCCAGCTTTTCTCTCCGCACAATCATACGGAGTTAAACATTTAAATGTACGTATGCCTCAGCACCTAAAGGATATATCATGAAGCCCAGAGAAGAGCAGATGATCTGTGGTGAGAATACAGCTGGCTTCACGGGCAGGGGGTCTCGTCACACATCAGGGACCCCAGCATGCACGCAGCACAAACAGAGCTGCTGATCACTTCACTCACATTTGGGTGCTAGCATCAGTCTTACACTGCCTTGAAAGAAATTCAGGTTTTTTTCACAGTTTGCATTGTTACAACCACAAACTATGTATTTATTAACATTTTCTGAGATTAATCAACATAAAGTAGTGTGAAATGGTAAATAGCTGTTTGGCTTTTTTTGTTGTTGATAAGTGTAATGGATTTAGGATTTAGGTCTGACAATTGAATATTGTTTGACCTAATATTGAGTCTTTTGCACCATACAACAGGTTTTATCCATTATTGCCCTGCATCATTTCTCTTCAAATCTGACCAGCTTTGTGTTCCTGCAGAGCATCCCTAAATGTATGATGCTACAATCATGTCATCGGGGTGACATTGAGTGCACAACTTGGCGGTCCTCCCTACGTTTTTAATTGAGAATTTAAGCGTTACTTCGAGACAGGCTCGGTATAGTTGTTTTAGAACTTACTATCACATATAATACCAAATAAAATTCGCTGATGCTCTTGCCTCTTATGAGGCAAAATGCGAATGAGTCGCAGTTTATGAATGCATTTGCAACACACAGTAAAATCGAGTTTTGATTGATAAACAAGATGACTTTCCATGGAAAAGCATAAAATGACACGATCCAGATAGTTTTTCAATGCACATCTCTAAACAGGAAGTACATTCGTTGTAGTTTTATATTGATAGATGCATGCTGTAAGAGCTGGTGTTGTCAAGTCTCGGGAAAGAACCGGGGCCCATCCCATAATTGGGTCCAGCTGTGTACCTGAACGAAAAGGTCATGCAAGCAGCTCCATGCATCACCTCGGTGAGGTTGACCCGCCTGCAGATTCCCATCATTTATCCCCAGCAGGAGCGAGCAACCATAAGAGGAGGTCAGACATATCCTGGATGCAGCCGGGTACCGGAGAACCGTACACTCTGCTGATCCCAGCCGCCTGTACGGCCATCACACATGAACACGGGTGGAGCCGTGTGCGTTTGAGCATGTCTCCCTAACTAATGATGTACAAGCCCACGCTTTTCCTTTTTTTTTTTTTCATATCCAAGGTCATTAGCAGCAGGTATCCTTTTTGCTTTCCTGTAACCCAGACAAACTGCCAACAGAGCCCTGATAAGCAACGCTATCCATCTTTCCGGGCGTTTGCTGCTGCTCGTTGATTTAAATGGGTGCTAAGCAGTTGTAGAGGACACGCTAGGGGTGAGGTAACTATTATACCATAACTGCGCAGTGTAGCTGTAAATATTGTCGCGTTGCATTTTAGAAGCGTTCAACTGTGTTAGGAGCAAAACAACACAAGGGGTGGAATAAGATGCCATAAGATCTTGAGATATTGAAACAGTTGAGATATTTCTGGTTAAAGTGGGGTATGTGTCGCACTGAGTTGTCACCATGTAAATTCGTCTGGTGAAATCCCTCTTAGCTACTATTATGAGTATGAAAGGTAAGTTTTTATAAGCTATATTGTTGAGAGTCTTATTCTAAAGAAAGAAAGAAAAGAGTTCTCGAGTTAGAGAATAACGTTAGCAATGAGGAATCTCCAACTCTCTTAAGCTGCTTGTGTAGCAGCCATTGTTGTACATGAAGGCATTCAGTGGTGGAGCTCATCTTTATAGAACTTGAACGGAACAATCCATCCATCCGTCTGTCCGTCTGCTGGAGATGGGGACCCACACCCCCGTGACCATGCACGGCTAGGTGGGTGTAGCTAATGGATGAACTTGAGATGAGCGCACCTCCTCCTGCTGTAATTTAAGAAGCTGTATCTGGGAGTAAAAAAAAGACATACTCTCCGTTAAGTGTTTACAAACATGCTAATGGTTGCACAGGTTCTTGATCTGATCACGAATCATTCACACTGCCTCTCAGATGCTAATGTCCATTCGCACACCCTTTAGCTACTCCGAGGTATTTCATTGAACAATCATGCATATTGCATTGATTTTTTCACATCATTCTGTAAATCGACTGCTGCCTTTCCTCTATTTAACTTGAATGTTGCGTTATTTATGGATGCTGTATTATCAATACTTTTGCAGTATTAGATTTTTTTTTGCCCAGATAAATTCATTTTCTTTTACATTAGAACTTAACTTTAAATTATCTTGTTAATGATATTACAAATTTAGTGTGTAACTCTGTCAATGTGTTTTTTGCAACTGTCAAGCCCGAATCTCCCCATTCTGGGACAATAAATCTATTTCTATTCTGATCTATTCTGGTGGGCTGCAACATTTGCTTCAAGGTGAGCTTGGTGGTTGCTTTGTGTCTGTGAGAGCATAGTTTGTTTCGGCTATTACACACACGGTTTTTGCCACATTGATAAGATATGCCTCTCCCATCACTTTTAAATGGACTATAGGCCTTCAGTGTAATGCGGCACAAAAGCAAGGAACCTGCTATTCAAGCCAGACATGGTGTTTCTTTTACAATTTTCTAAGACTAGACTTCTAAGACATTTTAAAAAATTAGGATGACAATCAGAGATCCTCTGCAGGAGCAAGGAGGAGACCATACAGAGTTGAGAGCTGGTCACAAAGGAGAGGAGTCAGGCATGATGGGTGAGGGTTGGTTTGAGTCCGGGAGGCAGGCTTGGGTCATGCATGGGATTTCTAGACTAATAAAGGCAGACAGATCCAAGGTGCAAGGCAACACTCGTAGTTGAGGGAACAATCTAGGTCATTGTCCAGGAAAAAGAAGCTTAGGCAGATGTCTGACAAAGGCTTCACAAGGCAGGAAAATCCATAAACATGATCATTGTCAGAACATGGCAAGCAGGAATAAAGAGCGTTGGACATCTACTTGCTGAAAGCTTTCAATAATCTGGTGCTTTCTGCAGCAGGCTTATGTAGCGTGTAGAACAGATGTGTATGATGAGCCATGGGGAGGCAGGCTTAAGACTTAAGAATTAACACAGAGATCTGGAGGGGTGGCAGAATGAAGACAGTAGACAGGCTAGATCCTAACATTTAGGTTGATAACAGCATAATACAGTAAACTGCTGGCTAATCCACAAACCATCACCTCAAAGTTCTTTTTTTTTTTTTTTTTTTTGCATTGAGCAAGATACCAGCACAGAAGCTGCAGCTGGGTGCATTCTGTTTCTTCTAACTTTTCTATGATATATTCCAAACCTTTGTTTCTTGTGATTTTGATGATTATAGCTTGCAGATAATGAAAACCCAAAATTCAGTGTCAGAAAATCAGATTACAGGAAAAAAGTTCATTATTGGAAACTCATGGTATCACAACCTAATAAGCTAATTAACTCAACACATCTGCAAATGTTTCCTGAGTTTTTAAATAGTCTCTCGCTCTGGGTCAGTAGGCTCCACAATCATGGGGAAGACTGCTGACTGGACATAGTGTAAATAGAAAATGTTGACTGCGAATAATATAATGTTTTAACGTTCACAATAAAATTAACTGTTTTATCTAAATATTGGATGAAAGCCACTCTTTTTGCACCAGAAAAGGACACAGATTTGTCATTTCGGCCTTTAATTGGAAATGCAGTAATCTTCTCCAAATAGATTTTCATTCTTGTTCTAATGACAGTGATTGCACATTGACAGACCTAAGATCCTTTTAGACTTCCAGATACAAAATGGTAATGGCCAACTAACCAGACATTGTGATCATTGATAAGCAGCAGAGGACAGCCGTTGTGATCGATGTGGCCATCCCGAGTGATGGAAACATCATGAAAAAAGAACACGAGAAACTGTAGAAATACCAAGGGCTCAGGGAAGAACTAGAAAGAGCCTTAAAAGTTAAGACAACAGTACTGCCCGTGGTCATTGGAGCACTCGGAGCAGTAACCCCCATTCTGGAGAAGTGGCTCCAATAGATACCTGGAGAAACATCAGACATCTCAGTCCAGAACAGTGCAATCTTAGGAACAACTAAGAACCTAAGGAGAACCCTCAAGCTCCCAGACCTCTGGTAGAGGACCTGAGCTTAAAAGATGGAGAGGCAGAAACCAGGAGTACGAGGGATCTGTGTGTGTGTGTGTGTGTGTTCGTTTGTGTGTGCGTGTTTGTGTGTCTGCATTTTATAAATTTAAAGGCTTTTGCAAACGGTTCGCTGGAAAAACTAATAGTTTTACAATAAAGTGCCTTAAACTGACAGGCTATTTTATAATGCATAGGAATCAGTGTTCTGCAGGTTAATTCTTAACAGGAACCACTGCTATTCCTGCAGGTTAAAACTGAATTGATTAATCTTTATGGTTCACCACCTAAGCACGAGTGACTAAGTAGACACCATGAACTAGTTAACGTTTGTTCATTGATCCTTTCATGGAAAAAGTTTAAATCAATGATTTGCCGATTAGCATACTGGATAAATAATGTGAATATGTAGCATTTGTAATGTGGTCTTTACCAGCTTTTTTACATCAGTTTATTTTATTTCCTGTTTTCTTTGATGAAACTAACTGGCATCACAGTTTGTTTTCTTTCTTTTCAATTAATTTCATTTCATTTCAAGTTTATTTATTATGCTGTTACTTAGGATTATTTGACAATTTTTTGCACCGTCGAAAGAACTGTCGAAAGAACTGTGCATGTGTACACTGTTCACTTGTTCAATTACAATACAGACACTTGTCCTTTTTTATCTTTTTTTTATCTTATCTTCTAATGTTGATTCACAACAAAAGCTATCTTAAGGAAATTTAAAATACGCATTTATATACATAAATATGTAATCATATGAATCCAGTTGAATAAAATAACACAGTCATAGTCAGTTTTTTTTATGCCAGGTGGTAAAAAGTTCAACAGAATTTGTTCCCATCATTATAAAAGTATTGGGATGCTTTTTACTTGTTGACTGTTTTTAAATTATCTGCAACTTGCTTTGTGAAATGATAAAAAAAACAACCTTGATCCTTTTGTTCCCTTTTTGAACAACAGGTAAAGACAAGAAAGTATGACATACCTCAAAAATCAAATGCATGTAAAAGACTATTACATGATTTATTCTGAATGTTTTAATCCAAGTTGCAATACTCATGACTGTAACAACACCCCTGTAACTTAAAGCTCAATCGTGGTGGTATTGAGTTTAAGAAATGAATCAAACTAACTTACCTTCTAACCGTCACCTTTTACACGGCACTACATTCACAAGGCAATCAACAGAAACATGTCAGAACGCATTAATATCAAGATATTTCTTGTTTGTTCAACTGTTCTATCTGATGCAAATAATTATGCTCGTGCACTCTTGCATGCTTAAGCCAGCAATGCATTTACATAATTTACCACGACACCAGTTTGATTTTGTTCTCATTAACAGGACAAATAAAAATCGAATAAAGCACAACGAGAGCTCATTTACACGCTGGCGGTAAAACAAAGACAAGCCCCCTGCAGACATCGAGGACAAGCACGCAGTCAGGAATAAATCAGAGCTCCAGCCAGGCACATGAGGTGTATTTCACACTCAAGGAGTGGCCTACTCCATGCAGCTACGGGGATCATTAATCTCTCAGAGACAAGCACTTCGGCCTGTGGCTGGCACAGGTACTCCTGCGCTGGCTGCGCCCCGGGCCGCCGGCCTGCAGCGCTAATGGTCTCGTTGCGTTATCAGTTGTCAGATTGTACAGAGTGGGTGCTGCTGACCTAGATGGAAGCGCACATCGGCCAAAAAAAATAAAATAAATAAATATCACAGGAGCCTCACAGAGGGAGAGCAGCCATATTTGAGCTGGCCCTGAGTGCAGATCTGCACGTTGAGATAAGGCTGTAAAAGTGAGCCAAAGTGAGTCTGGTTAGGTTGAATATTCAACAGCAGCCACACAGATGAGTGTTTCATCATTATTCATGAGAAACAGTCATTTCTGGATTTCAATCATTAATGACACGAGAGCAGGAAGTGCTCTGATTCCTCTCCAAAGCTCTCCAAGACTCGTCACATCAGGGTAACTCAGAAGCCCTTAATTTTCATCCGATGATCAGCAGAGACCAGTATCATTGATTTGGGACGCTAATTTAATCTGTAACATCAGACTTCCAATCCGCAGAGAATAAACTTTACTGCCTTTTGGAAGTCTTTCCTCATAGTCAGTGGGATCTCTTTGTATGGTTGTTTATAGCTGAAAGATAATTACACTGACTCTGAATCACACATGCAGAGCGTAAACCATGTAACATCTGGTAAAATACATGAAAAGATATAGAATGTTTTTTGTCGTTGTTCTTACAGTACCGGCAAGATTACAATAGCTGAAAGCTAAATTGAATGGTTGTTTGGTACATTTTTTTATTTTGTTATTTACAGTTTCAATTAGATTTCCCTCCTAAAAAAAAACAGCAACAGTTATTACTCCTAAGGAGAGGTTGGAGGTGAGCTGGGACAGTGGGCATGTCATAAACATGTTCCACAATCATAATTGGTGCTATTCAACCACTTTAAAAGTTTAATAAGCCCACTTTAAAACAGTGGTGTACAAGTATTGTAAAAAAAAAAAACACAAAAATGTATGAATTAAAAAGAAAGAAAATGGATGAAGGAATATTAGAAAATATGACCTGAAAGTAAACAAATAAGTACTCAAAATAATAAATGAAAAATAAATAATAAATAAAGTACTGCAAAAACTAAACACAGTACACTGAATTTTTTGTCACCTTACATATTTCTTCTGTTTTGTTGTCACACTTAAAATGTTTCAGATCATCAAATACGTTTTTATACTGGATATAGATAACCCAATCCATTCAGAAAGGAGAAAATAACTGTCCAAAGCATCCAGGCCCTGCGATAAAAAGTAATTCACCCCATGGGGGCAACAGTATGAATGACCTGTTTAAGGCACAGCATACCAATCCAGTTTGAGTCCGGACTTCCACAAGTCTACTACAGATATTCTTGGTTATTGTTATTATGTGCCACTCAGAGGTGGACCTGTTGGTGTTTTTTTTTTTTTTTTTGCTGCATACACATTTGTACTTGACCTTAAGGTTTCAAACAGATGACCAGATTTTTTCCTACTGAATTTTCTTGTATAAAGCACAATGTCTGGTTTCATTACTTACTGCAAGGTTCTGAAGCAGCAACACAGCCCCAGACCATCACACGGCCAACACCGTGTTTTACTATTAGTTTCAACTACTTTTTATGGAATGTTATAATAGTTTTATATCAGATAAAACAGCATGCACACTTACCACAAAGGTAAACTTTTGTCTCATTTCTCTTAAGAATATTTTTCTCAGAGTCATGGGGATCAGATGTTTTTAGTCAAAATATGATTAGTCTTTCCTGTGCACTGGTTTTAGCCTTAGACCTTGCCAATTCATTGCCATTTTTGCCCACTCTTTTCTTATTGTTAAATATTGAAATCTGACCTTGGTTGAGAGAAGAGAGGCCTGTGGAGCTTCACATGTTCTGGGTTACTTTGTGACATCCTAGATGACTCATCAATGTGCGCTAGAAGTAATTCTGGAAGACTCCTAGGAAGGTTCATTTTGGTTCCATGTTTTTCCCTAATGGAAAATCACTGTTGATTACTGGAGTACCCTAGCCTTAGACATGGCTCAGTAACACTTTCCATTTCACTTTGCATGTTTTATTTGATGTATTTAGTTTGGGACACGAAGAGTTGCTTAGTTAGATCTTTAGTCCTACTTTGTGTTGTTGTACAGTTTAATAAAGCCAGGTCCCAAGAAGGACACCACAACAGCTGTAAAGTAATAGACTTGTTCCGTTGTCATAATGTAGGTTCTCTCAGCTAAATAATAATAAGAAATCTTTATTTGTCATTGCAATTGTACATTCCAATGAAATTTGTCTTCTGCATTTAACCCATCCCTAAGGGAGCAGTGAGCAGCTATCACAGCGCCCGGGGAGCAATCTGGGGCTTAGGGTCTTGGTCAGGGAGCCACGCTGAGCCAACCCCCTCCCCAAATAAGACAGGCGATTATAAATTCAAATGCAGCGCTACAGAGGATTTAAAAAAATATGGGGATAAACCACATCAAAGTCTTGAATCCAACAATATAAAAACAACAAATATACTATTATCCAAAAACAGTTGCTGGTCTCAAAAGACTTGTGAACCTGAGAAATGACTACTTATATTTATAATGTTTCTCTTTTGTCTTCTGTTTTTGCAACAACGTTTTGCTCAAATTTACATTGCGAATGTGCAGTTGAATGACAATAACATTTATCCATGTGTAGCAAGATGAAGCCTGCGCCAGGATAAGGACACCTGGCAACTAATTACCTCAATGGGTGTGAGCATGAAGGGAGATTCCTGCTTTCTTCATGATGAATTGGTAACTAGATTACAAAACGGTAAATTAAAGTTAAACATTAAATACCTTTTAGACATGGATACCAAATCAGAGGGTTATTCTTTATTATTGCGATTTCTTATAAAGACTAATTTGATAGAGGATTTAGTTTTTGTTTTTATAGTAATAGGATATTAGATTAGGTCAACCCTGATCCACACTCCATTTCAGTTGGTGACGGTAATGCACCAAAGGTTGTTTGCCAACCGCCATAAAACACATGAAGAAGAAGAATGCGTTCTTCATTCCTGCATTTGGTCGCACTTCAGTGGTAAGGTCGCTTGGTTAACATGCAGTGGTTGAAACTCTGAAAGCAGTAAGAAAAGAAGTTCTCCTTCTGTATAAGACTGGCAATTTTAGTTGGTTAATTCAAGTTGTTTAAATTTAGAAGCTGCCTGAAGTCTCCTGTTTGATACTGGGGTGTGGTTGTAATTTACCCTCCCCAGGTCAGCTAATCAACATAAGACGGGTATGTATTGTTTTTTTATTGTACTGCACCCATGCAGTTCAATAGCACAAAATGACAATTATTTATACACAAAACGTACTGGCAAGCGGTTCCTCCTGCTGTTGGGCCGGAAAGGGCTCTCTGGTCGGGGTGGAGTCAGCCAGCTCTGGTAGGTAACAATGGCTTCCCCTGCCTTCTGCCATTGTTCCAAAAATCACCTATTAATCTCACTTCATTTCAGATATAAAGCTGCTGCAGCTCGCTGGAGACCCTGCTGCTTTGTTTTTGTTTTGTTTATTTAAATTTGGTTGTTTTTTGAGTTATTCTATTCTGTGTGGCCTCCTGCTTTGCTGTATGTAACGGCTGTGGGTTTTTTAAGATTACCTAATTAAAACATGGATTTTTAACCACTGGATACATTGGAGGTTAGGGGTAACCTCATTTTAGCACCCCATGTCTAAATTGTAGTGTGTTTCTTCTTTTTTGTATTCGCTTTGTTTAACCCCATCCTTTTGTCTCCAGGTTGAGAGCTGAAGGTGGTGGGGGGCATCCAGGGGAACTGGACCTGTGTGCTGTGCGAGTGACCGGTGTGGGGATTTCTTGGGGTGATTTATTTAAGAGCGAGTGTCTGTTCACAAGTGCTTAGGGTGATTTATTTTGATTTTATTTGTTTAGGAAGCAGTTCCCCACATTTGGACTGCCCTCCCCCTGCTGGTAGGCCCTAGCGTGGTGCACTTCTCTCCCCATTGTGGTTCTTTGAATTTTAATTGTTTTTAAAACATGGAACAATAAAACTTAACTATTTTGTGGTGGAATGAAGTCTTGTTCTCATTGGTTGCGAACTTTAGGTGCCTCACTATCTATTTCCTTGGGTGCAGTTCCCAAGGTGGCGTGATTGACACCCTTTGGTTACCCTCTTGTAAAGGGCAGGGTAGCCGATCCAAACACTAGTGTTGCCACATATGTCTATCCAATCCAACTGTATTTATAAAGCACTTTAAACACACAGAGACCAAAGTGCTGTACACAAAACACAAATATAAACGGCATAAAATTCAGTAATACAGATAAAAACCATATAGAAAAATAAACATAGAAACTGGCATAAAATTAACAAACACCGACATCCTCTTGAGCATTACAAGGGAAGATAAAAAGATGAGTCTTTAACAGAGATTTAATAATAGTCAAAGAGGAAGCCTTTCTGATATGCAGCAGCAAATCATTGCAGAGTTTGGGACGGGCTACAGAGAAAGCACGGTCCCCTCTGAGCTTACGCCTGGTTCATGGCACAGACAAGAGTAAAAGGTCAGCTGACCTGAGAGAACGGTGCGGTACATAATGACGTAGGAGCTCAGAGATGTAGGGTGGGGGCAAGACCATTCAAAAGACTTAAAAACAAAAGGAATTTCAAAACTAAACTGACAACCAGTGAAGTGAGCTCCACTGGGAGATGTGCTCAAATTTACGTATCTTAAAAGTTGTGCACCATCTGCAGACGTGCAATTAAAGATCCACTTACACCAAAAAAAGTGCATTGCAGTAATCCAGCCGAGTGGTCACAAAGGCATGGATTACTATTTGAAAGTGTGTTTTGCTCAGCATGGATTTTATTTTGGCCAATTGCTGAAAGATGCTGGATTTGACAACAGCTTTGATCTGTGGCCGTCAGCTTCATAAACTGACCAAGATAATCCGGGTCTAAAGGGAGACTGTGGGATGTGGCACCAAAAACCATCACCTCTGCCTTTTTTTCTTTAACACTTAGTTTAAAGCTATCCACGCCTTCACAACATCCAAACATCCCAGAAGTGATCTGACAGAGTATGTGTCTCGCCTCAATGGCACATAGATCTGGATATCATCTGCATAAAAAAGAAAGGAGACGGCGCGCTTCCAAAGGATCTGAATGGGAGCAGAGTGAAAAGAAGGGGGCCTAAAATTTAACCCTGAGGATCTCCATATAAAGGAGGACACAGAATTTCCCGGACTGACCAAACACTTTCGATCACTCAACCACTCCAGTGCTATTCATCGGATGCCCACCTAGTGCTTCAAACAAGATAAAAGAATTTTGTGATCCATATCTATGTTTAAACAGATCTGATGGTGTGCGGAAGCAGGCCCTAAAGTCCGTCATTTTCACAATTTTATTTAAGAAATAACAGTTTTGTGTAAATATTTTCGAAAGGTTTTAAAAATAAATGCAGCTCTATTTTTTATTTCTTGTGTTACAATATGTTTAAAAAAAAAAAAAAAAAATCACCAACAATTAATTGTTCAGTCTCTCAGCTCTGGGTCAGTGTGACACTCAGAATGGGGTTAGAATTATACACAAAGTCGGGCAAACTGCCTAAGAAGTTTAATAACAGGAGAGAGTTGTAAATCGTAGCAGGGGTTCAGTGTGAGGGGCATGTATGTAACAATCAGAAGCATCTGTCCAAAGGTAAGAATCTAAATAGTATGAATAACAATCACCTTTAGCGTTGGGTATTTTGAAACATAATGCAGTAAAATGTGGCCTCAAAACCGTTTTTTTTTTCGTGATCCTCGGGTGGCGTTATCTCCCTCTTCTCTCTACTCTTCCCTTCCAGTCCTGCTGATCTTTTCCAAGGGACGAGCTGCTCATTTACCAGGAGTTTATCAACTCAGGCCAAGCAGGACTATCCCACATTGCCAGAAGAAGTCTTATTGTTATGGAGCGTAGACATCTGTTGCCCAATTGAAAGAGTAGTCGTCTTGCAATTGGGAAGCGGAGTGCTCGATGCCATATGTGTATGTGACCCTGTGCAAGGTACATTGAGTGTGTCGGCGTGAATAGGAAAGTGTTACATAAATTAAGCCCATTTAACAGATTTTCCACTCGCATACTTTCTCCTCGTGCCCTAGATTCTCAAACCTGGAACGTATCTTGAGTTTCCACACAAGCATCCCTCACATGTTGAAGAAACTTTCTTATTCAAACCACACTGACAAATACCTGGAAAACCTCCCCCAGTCTACAAGAGCTCTCTGCTATCAAATCTACCCACCTTCACTCACATTGCTATCCTCTCTCTCACACACAAATATCTTGCAAACCTGTAAGAGAAAAAAAAAAACACAGAACTCATTTCTGATTACCTGTCCTGCCTGATTCGGCCATTGTCCATTATCCTTGCCGAACTTCTCTTCCTGCATTATCTGGCTGCTGCATAGATCACCAGTCATTCATATCGTTCCATTGGCTCCAATATCACAACAAAGTTTCTTTTTTTTTTAATGTACTTGGTGGCATTCCAGTAATTTTGTGTTTAAATAAATGTTGCCAGCATGGTACCTTTCTTTCACCGTTGGACCATTTGGTCCATCTTGTCCAAGCCCTCCTTCTTGGTCTTCTTCTTCCACCCCACCTGCTCGCTCACCCACCTCTCCATTCTCCGTCTTACGAAACAGATGGAGATGTCACTATAATTTCCACCCAAACACGTAAAGGCAAAGCCAGCGGGCTTATTTGCATGTTTGTTGGTGACGAGCCGTCTGTCGGGGGTCGCAGAAGTTCTTCAGCTGACCCAGCTGTGTGGTCTGTCTCCACAATAAGGGTCAAGGGGAGGCGATCAGTGATGGGGACATAAGTGAGGCCATTTTTCTCAAACCGCAACCTCTGGATGGACCGTCTGTCCTTGATCTTGTCTTGAACAGCTGGTAAAAAAACAGCATATTTCAAGTCTACAGGAACACTTTGCTATCTAAAATAAACTCTTGTCTCTATTTCTCTATTTTCCTCAGAAATACTAAACCTGCTTCTATTTGGGTTATATGTGTGAACAAGGTTATACTGATTAATAATATTCTACTAATACCAGATAATCATATGCACTGTGTAACAAGACATAACCATTTTTTTTCTCATGGTCTAAAATTAAACCATACTATTTTTTTTCAGGTCAGTTGAGATTGGCAAAATTCTATATACTTATTTAAATGATTTCTATTTGCTAAATGTGTCATACTCTTAGGTCTAGGTGCAGGTCTGGTTTCAAAATGTAAGACTAAAGACAGGAAATTGTATTTAACTATTCTGTAGGTGTTTATATATGTTCTCATATTACTTGGTAGATCTACTTTTTAAACTATGACTTTGGTTAAACCTTTTTAAGCATTCCATAATAGCTAGAATTTTGGCCTCTTTCTCTGACACAACAAGTGAAACTCAGTCAGCGTTGTCGGCCACCTTATGTTTACCCTGTTAAACTCTACCCCCACATTTTCTATGGGGTCAAAATCAGTGCTTTGTCGTGGCCTATTTAATGCATTGACTGTGTTGTTCTTAAGCCACTTTGTAGCTGATTCATCGGGATGCTCATAATCATTGTCTAGTCGGAAGACCTATTTGTGTCAAAGCTTGACCTCCTGGCTGACGTCCTAAGTTCTTGCTTCTATAATGTTTCTTCCTTGCGATGTCACACAAGTTTCTGAAGTGCACCAGTCCCCACTACAGCAAAACAACCCAGAACATTATGCTGCCACCCTCAAATTACAGTAGGGATGGTGTTCTTAGGCTCACAGAATATCATGAAGGCCAAACAATGCTTTTTCAGTTTCATCAGACTAAAATAAATGTCTCCAAATACCAAGTTATTTGTCCTTGTAAGCATTAACAAATGTAATAATCCGTGTTTGTATATTAGTTTAGGAGTAATGGCCTCTTCCTCTCTGAGTGGCTTCTCAGCCCATGTTGGCACAGAACGTGTTTCACTGTAGCTTCAACCTGCACCTTCACAAGGTGCCGTGTTTTTGGTCTAGAGCTGATACACACGCTGTATTTTGCATCCAAACACTCTCCACAACACAGGACCTTTTATAACTGTATAATTGTGCCTGCTCCATACGATTGCAAGATTATAACAAAGTTTTTTTTTTCTTTGAACAGTTCTTTGGTATTCTAGAGAAACATATAAAAACTAGACTACAAGAAAAGAAAAAAGGAAAAGAAAAGTACAGAGTGGGGAACAACCAAACTCTCTCTTTATACGACAGCCAACTATATGTCCTTTGAAACTGATACTAAGTTGGGATGGAAAAGCAGATAAAAATAGTTAACAGAACATCACTGACCTTGATGGCACATGAGGGTGAAACATCCAGTGGATGTGGGAGAAAGAAAGAAAAATTCACAAGTTTCAGAAAAATAGAGCATGTAAATGAATTAGACCCGGTTGTTGCAGACATCAGGGATGTGACCATTAATGGACATGGGTTCCATGCAAATCTCAAACTTGTAGAGGTACGAATTTGGGTTGTAGTTGTACTTAAGTACCAAAGCAGATATATGATCTAGATATACATTCAGTTGAATTGTAATTGTATTTTATCTACCATTAATTCTCATGCTGGCATATCTCTGTTAAGTACTACTTTGTTAAATATTAATAAAGCCTTCATACTCTTATTTTTGGCGTTTCTGATCAACCTCTGTGGCTTTAGAACTAACTTTACTTTCAATTAGTTCAGGTTTCCTTTTTTCACCTGCAGAATATTGCCAGAATTAGAATTAAATTTTGTTGCTGAAAAACTAGTCCATGCATTTGTTACTTCAAAGCTGGATTATTGTAATTCTTTACTATCAGGAAGTCCACAAAATGCAGTTTGAAGCCTTTAGCTGATCCAAAATGCTGCAACAAAAGTTCTGATGAAAATCAATAAGGGGGATCATATTTCTCCTATATTATCTTCCCTTTCCTTAGCTCCTGGTTAAATCAAGAATAGAATTTAAAATTATTCTTCTAATGCATAAAGCCCTTAATAATCAAGCTCCATCATATATCAGAGCTCTGATTACCCCGTATGTTCCTAACAGAGCACTTCGCTCTCAGACTGCAGGTCTGCTGGTGGTTCCTAGAGTCTCTAAAAGTAGAATGGGAGGCAGATCCTTTAGCTATCAGGCTCCTCTCCTGTGGAACCAACTCCCAGTTTTGGTCCTTGAGGCAGACACCCTGTCTACTTTTAAGACTAATGTTAAAACTTTCCTTTTTGACAAAGCTTATAGTTAGAGTGGCTTAGGGTAACCTAAGCCACTCTAACTACAAGCTTTGTCATATCTAGCTATCTCTATAGTTATGCTGCTATAGATTTAGGCTGCTGGAGGACATCAGGGTCTATTTTTTTCACTCTGCTGAGTTCTCTTACGATTCCCCAATTTTGCATTATTTGTTGTCATTTCAACTTTTAACTTTTTGTTCTGTCTTTTCTCCCTTCATAGTAGGCACACCTGGTCTGTTGTTTTGTTAGCTGTGACGCCACCCGAGGGGGTGGGATGGGGAGTGGGGGTTAGATCATCTGCTTTTACCCTCTAACATAGAAAGGATTCCTGGATCAATGTGTGCTTCTGTGCTTTTTTGTCTCTCTTGTTGTGTCTCTGCTCTGTCTTCTCTAACCCCAGTCGGTAGAGGCAGATGACCGTTCATACTGAGCCTGGTTCTGCTGGAGGTTTTCTTCCCTGTTAAAGGGATGCTTAGTTTGAGGGATTGCTGCAAAGCCGTGGACAATGCAGATGACTGTCCACTGTGGCTCTACGCTCTTTCACGCTCTACGCTCTCTCATGAGGAGTGAATGCTGCTCGTCAAGGCTGGATGCAATCTGTTGGGTTTCCTTAGATTCAAAACTTTTTGACCAATATGTTTGATTAAATTTAACTTTGTAACGTGCCTTGATATGACGTGTTGTGAATTGGTGCTATATAAATAAAATATAATTGAATTTGCTTGCTTTTTTTCATTACTATAAATTGTGTGCAATTGTCTGTCTTTGCCACTGTCATGATCGAATGTCCCCATTGTGGGACGATAAAAGAATTTCTTATCTTATATTCCAGCAACTATGGCTGAACTAGCCAGTTATATCTGGACTTAAATCTGACTGAGATGCTGTGGTATGAACTTAAACTGATCATTCAGGCTCTAATAACCCCCTGTGTGGCTGAAATAAAATGATCCTGCCAAGAACCGTGGGCTAAAATGTCTTCACTGTGATGAAAAAGACTATATCCAGTTTTGGCAAATGTTTGATGTCAGTACGCCAAGGGAATAACAACCAGTTGCTAGGTTTAGGAATTATTTTCACAGAGGGCCAGGTTGGTTTGGATAGCTTGTTTTTCCTTAAATACATTAATGCATAATTAGGTAAAGGAGAACTACATTTTGCAGTTTCTAAGCTTTTTCTTTGATAATCAAATTTGTTTGATTATCCGAAACATTTAAGTGTAACAATTAACAACAGAAGTGCTGATTTTTAACAGCTCCATGACAGGTGTATGCACATTTTGGACCGTAACTGTATATCCAGTAGATTTGGCCAAACCAAAGTTCTGTCAATGTCAGAAGTGGCCATCTTCATAGCTTCACAGCTTGATAGTCTCAGAGGACACCAGGTTGGAAGATCCCTTGTGAGGCTCTTCACTATTTCTCAGCTGCACCTAACTGAGAGAAAAACACTTGGTGTATGAAATAAACCAGATGTTCTTTTTTTTGTGGTTTTCCCTACTGTATCTTTCTCTTTTTGTTAAAACGGTCAAGGGAGCTGAGATGCCCCTCTATATCCAGGAGTCATGTGGGATTAGACCGCACATTGTGTATAACTTTTACAGATATTTCATCCAGCCCTGTAGAAACAATTCTCTATCCCAAAATGTACATTAATTTGGATCCTGTTATTCCCGTCCTTATTATCTAATGTGTTCCCCGTGAAATAAACTTTAAATCACACATATGCTCAACACTTCCTGTTGCTCTTAATGACACAAGGAAAGAAAAAAAAAAAAGCCTGTGTGTTAACATATGGAGATATTCAGCTCTGTCAGTGTCAGGCCTCTTCATAAAATAAATAAATAAAAGTGTGATGTTGAGCTGGTGAGACAGATGGTTCATTAAAGAATCACAAGTATCCTGCTAAGTCTTCCATGTGCTCCGGGAACAGGCTAAGGCTAAGGCTGCTGTGAATTTTGTTTGGCATGTTGAAAGAACCTCATTTGAGATGGCAAAAGGAATTTTAGAGAAGCAAAAGGGAGATTTTTTTTGAAAAGGGAAGGTCATCTGGGTGTTGCTTCTCACAAAGTATCAGCCCCTGATCTGGACTTAAATGACCAAGCCTGACCTGATTAAATACTCTGCTTAGTCATACGCTTTGCTCTGTTCTCCTCTCTGTTTTCCTACTATCTTGTTTCTCTGACTTTATCTGCATCTTTATTCTTGCTCTGCTCTCTGGACGAGTGCTAGGTCTTAGTTTCCATGGCAACACACTTTTTTTCTGCAATTAAACTGCTGAAAACTGAGAGCGTTTAGGATTGGAGCTACTTTGCAAGCCGTTTCATCTGGTTAGGGTGCATGTTCCTGCTTTTCACCCCGCTGAAGATGAATTCATCTCATAGTTGTTGCTGGCAGTCCATCTAGTAGAGGACGTAAAATAATCTATATGTGTGCTGTATGAAGATTAGCAACACTGTAAGATTTACTGGCTGAATCTTACTATATATGTGATTACAGAGATTCATAAGTTTAGGGGCATGTTTGACTAAAAGGAGACAATGACACTATCTTCTAGAGTATGGAATATTTTTAACGATTTGCAATCGTGGCAGAGCGACCACAGGTGTCAATGGTCAAAATAGCACCAGGGAGGCCTGGAATACAGCAACCAAAATTAACAACCAGTCCCACCGGGCCACTTAAAAAAGTGGCTTGTGCAGATGATTGAAAACATGTCAATGAGCAACACAGCAGGAGCTCTGATTACATCATTTATCAGAACTCATTCCATAATGCCTAAGGAGACAGGAAATGAAATAACCACAGAATGGGTAATTGCAGCTGCCGCCAGACTTGGCCAGAGGTTTCATCTCATCCAATGTGATTACCTTTGATAAGGTGGGGGGGTTATTTGCTGTTTGTATAAATGTTGTTTGTTTCTGTATGTCAGCTGAGCACTGAGGCCCACAGTGACAGTCGGTGCACTGATTTGTTGATGGAATAGCATGTCAAAATATAGGTTGTCATTACAGAGATTTTTGTTTTAAGCCGCTGATTTTAGGCCTAAGCTGCACTTTTAGATTCCTTAGTGGCTTTGATGGATTGAATAGCCAATTCCCCCTAATTAAAGAAATATGATGCTTGTCTTTCTGAGTTTTCTTTTTGCTGAGTTTCTGCACGCATCAGAATGGTTGCGTTGGATCTCATTATAATTAGGGTGTTCTTGTATCTTTTGATATGGAACAAAAGCCTCCTGAAAAACAATCTAATTGCTTACAACAGCAATGTTCAAGTACATCAATCACAGTCCATAAAAAAATGTATTTGCCCTCACAGTGAAACCCAGAGACAGACAGGACAACCAACTGTGCATGACCACAGTCGTGTGTAAGACAAATTTAGGGAGACCAGTTGAAGCTATAGTTGGTAATCCTGTACAGAAGCACTTTTTGTTATACTGGGTAAAATCATCCTTCCATCCTGAAAGTAGTTAATACATTATGTATTCACAAACAGGAAGTTAAAAAATAATTCTCTGTGGGATATGCAGGCCTGTAAAAGCTATGACCAATCTCTGCCATTGTATACTCACCCCCTCTGTCCCTCAAGGTCGGGGGCAATCGCCTTATTGTCCCGCATGCCAATCATTGTGGCTCGCTCACATAACACCAGTGTACATGCTGGTTCCTTCATGGTTTCCACTTCCTTGCTGTGCATGTGCTCGTCTAGCATTTAGGTAGCCAGTTAGCTTAGCAGCTACGTTAGCGGTTAGTCATTCATTGTAGCTCCGCTGCTCTCACTGTATACTTAACATGGCTGAGAGTCGCAAGAAGCGAACCGCATTCATGTTTATGAGAAGAAGAAGAAGGCCTCAGTCAATATAAATAAGACCAGAGTGGATTTGGGAGATTATTTTATTAGTTATTCAAAAAGTAAGGTGACCAGATTTCTGAAATCAAATCTGGGGACATTTCTTGCTTGTGGGTAAAAATCAATACATCTCATCAAGACGAAATTAGGAAACAGGGACAGTAATGGTTTCATTTATTTTTACATATTTATTAATATTTAAACAACAAAAATCAAGTGTAAAAGCCAGGAATGTGCCTCTCCACACTTTTAGTATATCCTAAGATTAATAAAATTAATAAATAGTGTTAATAGAAAACTAGAACTGTGTCTTTGGGTTGGGGCAAAGTGATGGGGGTGGGAGTGGAGGGGTCTAAGGTGGTTAGCAGGGTTTTTCAATTTTGTGTAGCCCAAAGAGCTCTGCCACCTCCTAAGGGGAGAGTGATATGAGGAAAAGAAAAAACAGTAAATACAAACATTTAGACTGTGGCTCTCTGTGAAGACAGAGTTCCTCAACCTTTTAAAAAAGTGCAAAATACTTATTCTGCTCATGTCTACATACCTATGAGCAATAGGTTTTCTGCATTAACATCAAAAAGAAGTAGAGGTCAAGCCCACAGGTAAAGGGTGATACATGTTTCTTACTGTAAACTGGCCACATCAGGGGCCTGTGCATGTCAAATAAGCAGATTAATTTCTTTCCATAATGGGCTATAAGCACAGCTCCACTACTTTCTGAACCTCAGCAGCTCCTTTGTTTCCTTTCTTTCTTTACTGGACAAGCTGATTAATCCAGGTGTGTCTGGCTGGTTACTGAAGTCAGACACACCTGGATTAATCAGGAGCTGCTGAGCTTCAGGAAGAAGTGGAGCTGTGCATGGAGCCTGTTTGGGACAAGAAAATGGGTTGTGGTGATGTGAGGTGAAACAAAGGCACAGACTTGGAGACCCCTTGGATCAGTGTGCAGCATGAGCATGTATAAACTTACACAACGTGTGTATAACTACATTATGTTTATGGTAGTGGTTGATGTGCCAGTATATTGTTTTTGCTCCTATAAGGTAAGTTAACTCCGGTCAGTGAGTCAGCTAACATGAGATCATCTCCGGTTTCTTCAAGGCGTTCTGTGTCTGAAGAGCCATCAGCCCCGGTATCCAGAGGTCTGGATAAAATAAGAGGAGAAAAGGATATATTATGGGCAGAACAGACATTTTTAAGACACAAGAAAAAGATACAACTAATCTGCCTCTTCTTTCTGCCACAGCTAGGAAAGTGCAGTGAAACTCATGTTCAGTGCAGAGACTCAGAAAGAGGTTATATCCTCAGACAATTAGGCTTCTCAACTCAAACCTGAGTCACTCTGTTTTACATAGTATACTTCACACACTACATTACTCAATACGTTACTTTATCACTTAAATCATGTCAACGCTTTATCACTTGAACTTTAATAATACTCTAAGTAAAATTTTATCTCTTCTCATCAAGTGTTCTTTCCATCAGTGTTCCTATTTTCCTCCACCCATTTAATCTCCTTTCTGACTTCCTATCCTCTTCCTCTCTCCTCTTGTATCAATCTTACATTATTCTAAAACAGACATTATATAATTAAAATCAGTTCCAAAAACATTAGAATGTACAACATGAAAACTTCCAGTTATTATTTTTATTATTATATCATCTAATTAAATACTACAAATCTAATTACCACAATATTAGGAGCTACAAGCAAAAAAGACATAAATGGACATTAAACAGGTGGTTATCTCTTCCTCCATCGTTCTCAGATCATGTAGATCTTTTCTCATTCAGTTCTCCTGGTACTGACTCCTATTTTTTCATGAGGAGCTTTCATATATCCAAAGTGAGCAGTAGAAAAGCTAAACCTAAGCCTGGAAGTCTATGCTCATAAATCAGCAAAACATCTAGTAATAACTCTACTTCCAACTATCTGAAATATAAACTAAAGATTTCCAATCAGTTCTAAAACATCTTTAGAGGAACCCTTGTTGATCCCTGGAGAACCAGCGTACCAGTTTAGCGCCTTACAAGGAGTTTTCAATTATTCTGTTACATTTTATCCAAGTGTCTTTTACTGATGTGAGCAGCAACTCGTGGTCTTGTCTTACTTTTTATTGATAATTTTTAACTTGGACAAAAAACAAACATTTATCACAGGATCAGCCCGATCCAAATACTTACCATGACACAGGGCAGCTCCCCTTGTAACAACGAAGTTCCACTTCTTCTTCTTCTTCTGTTTTAAAAGTGGTGCGTTCTTCTTCTTCTTCCTCTTTGTGTTTTAATGGCATCTGACATCCAAAAGGATCATTACCGCCATCTAGTGGTGCGCGCAGCGCACGCAGCTACCGCAACACTTATTCCCCCTCGGTAAAATCGGGGACATTTCCGGGGACAGCTTTAGCCGGGGACAGGTGGTCCAAAACGGGGACAGTCCCCGGAAATCGGGGACGTCTGGTCACCCTATCAAAAAGGGACTTGGGAAAACCTCCGGAAAACCCCGCCGACTCTAGCTTTGCTCTAATAATTCGTCTTTTGACTGTGAGTAGAGGACAGGGTACTTGGAGAGAGTGTGCATGGAAAAAAAACTCCAAGAAGTAAGGGAGTACATTGGGATATTAAACCAGAACTTTCTTGTTGCTAAGTAACAACTTTGTCTGTAAGATCCTGAGAGCTGTGTGCAGATTAGTGTGTGGATATGTGTGCTTTACTCACCACTTCCTTAATTAAAGGGTGTGAGTAGCATGTGTGGCTATTTAGCTGCAGCTCGTCTAGGACTAATCAGGAGGAGCATAAAGAGGAACAAACACCTTAAGACAGATGCCAGATCACCCAACATGGTAATCAGGCCTACCTTCTCTAGGTTCCTGTTTTTCTCAAGTTCTGATTTTGATCAGAGGTTTGTGTCCTTCTTTTTCAGGAAACCTTTACATGCCTTTTCAAATTCTCACAATCCAGTGCTCTCCTTCCTCATTCCTTCGACTACAGGATAAATCCTATCAAGAACCCCTCCATTAATCGTCCTGCTGTTCCTCAGGCTGCCCTCCTGAAAAAGTTACCCTCCAGCATTTTGTGTTCAGTAAATTTTGTTAGACAATCTCAGTTTGTCTATAATTGTTGCCTGCCCCATAGTCAAAACCTTAAACAACATGACAATGACACAATGCAGCCAAAGATAACATGGGTAAATACTAAAGCCATTTTTAAATTATGATTTTAATCATTTAGGGAAGAAGCTACCCAAACCAACCAAACCCTAAATGAATAGAAACTCGGACAAAATTCAAATCATGAATGAACCACCATTTTTTTATTTACTTTCTCAAGCTACATCCAGGTTTGATTACTGCCTTACTTGTAGAATCTAGTAATCAATTAAATAGATATGCCTGGCTGGTTGAATTAGACAAAAATATGCTGAAAAGCAATATATCATAGCCCGATCCTCTATCAGTCTGGATCATTACAAAACCAGTTCTAAGGCTTTGAAACTTTAGCTTACTATAAAAGTTACTACCTAGATATGGAGAAAACATAGAACAGCAATCAAAATTCCCAGGAGTCACTGACCTACTGAAACCATTCAAAGAGTGCACCGACAACAGATGCTGGAAGTCACAAAGAACTTGGAATCACATTTGAAGCCTGGCAGACCTCACCTGCCTCGGGATTAGTGTAAAAAGAATATAGTTTCAGGGCACTGCATGGGAGGCAAGACAGAAGAAATATAATTACATGCAGCTTTTCTTTATTGGAAATATAGTGCCTTAAAAAGCAACCCCACCACCACCATATCATTTACAGAACATGCCTACAACTTTAAAAATGTATCGCTTTGTTTATTGAGAAGCAAACGACTAATAGGACAAAATAATAAAACAAAAGCTACGCTCGCTTAACTGTTCAGCCTTCCTGAAGTACACTCGATAAAGAGAAAAGGAAAGGAATTGCTCCAATTACTAACACGTATTGAATTAAGTTTATCTAACTCATTTTATTTAGTTTATAAGTTATTTAGTAATGAATTAAGTGGGGTAAACTTAATTCAATTACTCGTTACCAATTGAATTAATTCATTGAAGTTGTCCCTTTTTACAGTGTATAACAAATGAGTTGGATACCTTTGTAATTTTTTTTATTCTTTATAAATACATTCTCATTCACCAACTTAGACTATTTTTCGTATATTTTTTAATAATAATAAAAAGAACATTTCAATTACAGGTTGAAATGTAAAACAGTATAAATAGGCAGGAGCAATGTGTGTGTATGGTTGTATAGTGAAGGATTGGGGGAGGGGGGGGGTGTATAATGTTCCAGTGTTCCAGGCTGGAACATTATACTTATACATAAATGTAGATAAATCCCAGCAAGGACCACAAGGATGATAGGACAACATGCTTGCATGTGTTAAACATGCACGTTTCTGATGACAATTGCATTTTTTTTTACCCTCGGGGCCCTTTATGTAAGTTTAAATGTAAGTGCCATTTAGATTGTTGTTTTTTGCAATTAACTTGGTGCTCATACCAATATATCTGAGCGTGCGATGCAGTGTAGGTATGTGTGCTGGTTCGTGTCTGTGTGTGTGTGTGTGTGTGTGTGTGTGTGTGTGTGTGTGTGTGTGTGTGTGTGTGGCCTGGAAATTATCTGGTCATTCATCAATGCCTGAACAGCCGAGGCTAGAGATCATCCATCTTCCCCCGCCTTTCACAGCCAAGGCTGACACTCAAGGTGTTTGTATGACTTAATGTTCGTCTCTGCAGGATTTTTGGGGCAACGTGCGCACCTCCGAGTGCGTTTTTCCTCCCCCGTGTGTGTATGAGCTGACGTGACCGTTTCCCCCTTTTGTTTACCTGCCTGTGTGACTGGATGTTTAACCCGCCGCAACAATGGCTCAGTGCCAGAGGGCCCCCCCGTTAAATCATGCTTCCATGTCACTCAGAGGCTCCGGAAAGATAACACTGCATTATATTTTCATTTTAACATCAGAACTGACAGTGTGCCTTTGTGTCCCGCTCTTCCATCAATTTGCCAGAGAGGCTCCTCCTCGTGTTTGTCTCTAGCAACCGGGAAGTGTTTGCCGAGGAGTATTGGCAAACACAAAAGCTCACCGCTCTTATTGACTGCCTCGGGCTATGACCTTAGAGGAGAGTGTGTATGCGTGTGCTACACACCGCTCGCGTGTGAGCGGGGGCTTACAGTTACAGGCCTTTCTCATTCTCCTGCTAAAGGTCAGCCATCAGCCAGTATTGAGCAGCGCTAAAGGTGAAAGAAATGTGAGATATGTTAAACGAAAAAAAAAACCTCCTGTTCTTCTGTCATCCACCTCAGTCTGAGTGAGATGAACTTTTCTGCTGATGTCTGGGAGCCGGCGGAAATAAGACTCAGGGCGAGATCTCATTAATGCTCTCTGGTTAACAAGCAATGACATGTATACTGTTCAGTGTTCGGGCCATTATTGTCACACACAGGCTGGCCTGACAGAAATATGTGAAACGAGCACCAAATGACACCACATTACACAGTGGAGGTGGATAATGGGTTGAAATTGTGTGTCAGAGTCTCGGAGAGTGACAAGTTTCGCCTTCCCCAGACTACAGGGTGTGAGAAAAGTCTTGCTCATTTTTAGATTTCTGTCAGCCCAGGCTGTCTGGGTAAAGGTGATGACACCACATCTTTATTGAAAAGTTTTGGAGAGTCATTCAGTCAGAAGAGAGAGGGAATAGTTGTATTGTTGTTGCATAACAGCTGGTAAATGGAAAGGTTTCAGAACTTTTAATAATAATATAATATAACATACAGAGATGGGGAAAAGATTTCCATGTCTATCGAGACAGTCATGTGGAAAACTTAGGCCAGCTCATGATTCAGGGCCTTATAGAACCACCTTCAACATCAAGAACTTGAAGTAGTTGGTTTCTCTGTGACTTTATCAGTTTCTCAAATAGGTATGAGGGAATTGAGGTATACTGTTAAAGGTATACTATGCAACCGGGGTTGATTTTCCAGCGAGGCTCCCCCCAGAGGGCGAAAGTAAAAGTGCACTGTAGTAAAGATGCTCAGCTGTTCTGGTTCCTCCGTCAAGCAAGGCGCGGTTGTTTTGAGCTTAGCAGACAGGCGAACGCAACGAAAAGTGGAAAAAACGGCAGTACAAACAATGACTAACACAGTGAAGGTATGAACATCAAGCTTCCCGCAGCGCTATCTTGGCGAGGCTCTATCTCGCCAAGCCGCCGCCGCCGCCGCCTCGCCAGTTTTATTATTATTATTATTATTTTAATTTTTTTTTATGTTGGCGAGACGCCACCGCCACCGCCTCGCCAAGCCGCAGCTGCCGCCAACATAAAAAAATAATAATAATAATAATATAATAATAATAATAAAACTCGATATGCTTGCATGTTTATTTGACGTTAACACGCGGTTCTTTGTTGTTGCTTTCGCGCGTGCATATAGTGAATGGCAGGGCAAAAACACATGGAGTTCTCGCCGTAAAGCGAGACTTCTGTGTGTGCAGGCCGTGAGCTCTTGCAATTGCAAGTGCGGTATTTAGCCCACAGACCCCTAGGGCGGCCGAGAAAACCTTTGTTCGACCTGAAATGACTCATTTAATCATCCAAAACGGTATGGAACACATTAATTAACTGAAAAATAATGCATAGTATGCCTTTAAGGATCAGCTGACTATTTGGGTATTAATGTTCCCATGGAGAGCATTCGAAAATTTCCCATCTGACATCTGGATGATGTTAAGTGAAATCTGTTCGCCTGTGGTGTGTTGAGCTTGCTGTCTGACACCACACACTTTATGAACAAAAATGTTTTATCTAAGATTTTTGTATCGTTTTTGAAAATCGGCCGACTATGTTAAAATCCTGCTATGTGAACCAGCCTTCAGCTGAAATAACCAGACAGTACTTCGAAGCCATTTCAGGCTTTTAGCATGCTCAGAATAAATCTTCATCATCGCAGAGAGAGCGCCTGCATGGGAGTAGATACGATTATCATCAGATCACTGCTACAACGTTTGAGTAGCATTCACAGAAAACAGTAGCACCTGCTTGTGTTATATGCTGTCTCTCTAAAATACATGACCCATGTCACAGAATTTATCTTGATGCATCCAAAAAAAAGTGAAAAAGAGAAATCCACTGAAGGATCAGACACTACCTAGAGTGTAATGTGACAGGCATCGCTGGAATGTGGCTTACGTAAAGCAGCACATCTATGTACTCAGTGGAAATCTACGATATGCAACAGAGTGACTGGGCATTAGGTATTTGTAGAGGTTCCTGAAAGAAAGGGAACTATTTTAACAAAACAAAGACCAAAGTCTGATTGGTAATCTGTGGTATCACTAGTACATCAGAATGCTCCGTCCAACGGAGACTGTCTTGCAGCCTGGCTCTGTTCTGTTGTTTTTGGGGCTGGCAGGCTGTTTTCCTCCTCCAGCTCTGCTCCACTCAGCTAACTGGGTGAGCAGCTTCACCTGCCGCTGTCCTAATTATCCTGCAAGTGTTTCCACCTGGGGCACCGCCTGCCTGACCTGTGTTCCTGTGTGGATCCTCTGCACGCCCTGCCCTCACTGGTTACCTCATTGGCTTTTGTTTCTTGTGTTATATACTGTCTCTTTAAGTTGCCTGACTCATGCCAAAGATTTTATCTTGATGCATCCAAAAAAAACCAAAAAACATCCAGGTCATGTCCACCCAGAGATCAGTGTAATGTAATACAGGAACCCAACATAGACTTTTATATTTGGATTTTGTCCTTTGTTTAGACATCTAGATAATTAAACAACTTTTAATCATCCTTTAATCCTGGATACTTTTCAACAGTGCAATAGCAAAAAAAAAAAACAAAGGATATTGATTGTAAGGACAAATTTGATCTTTTAAAATGTACGTATTTTAAGCTGACATATAAAGCCACATTATGTAATAATGTAAGGAATTTGATCTAGAAAAATGAAATAAATCACTAAAACTGTATTTTGTAAAAATTGCTGCACAATGTGATAAAATACACAAACGCACATTGTAACAGTTTCTGCCACATTTTATTGGGTTGGGGGGAATGCCAACTCAATGGAAAGAAGAAGCATTGTACTGGCAGAAGTAAGGAACCTAGGGGAAGAGCAGAGAAAGGCACGGAGCTAGGACCTCAGGGGGCATGGACAAGATGGGAACGTCCCACGGGGAGGCTTGCATGGCTTGAATAATGAAGACTTGACTGGATCTCCTTCCTGCTGAGGACTGTCTATGATACCTCTCCAACGCCTGTGAATCTGCATAGATGGGGCATTAGAGATGATCTAACTTGTATGCTCTGTTGGTAAAATGGAACCGGCAGATGACCGTTCATACTGAGTCCGGTTCTGCTGGAGGTTTTACCTTCCGGTTAATGGGGAGTTTTTCTTTCCACTGTCACTTCATGCTTGCTCAGTATGAGGGATTGCTGCAAAGCCATGTACAATGCAGACGACTCTCCCTGTGGCTCTACGGTTCCCCAGGAGTGAATGCTGCTTGTTGGGACTTTGAAGCAATCAACTGGTTCCCTTTATATAGGAAATTTTTGACCAATCTGTATAATATGATTGATTTTGACTTTTGTAAAGTGCCTCGAGATGACATGTTTCATGAATTGCCGCAATATAAATAAAATGTTATTGAATTGAATTGAATTGAAGAAAGAAACGCCCTTACAACATCAAGCCTCCACAAATAGCATTCATTAAGGACAAAGCAAAGCTACCAGCACCCAAAAAACAATATAAGCCTCCTGCAGATGGCCCAAGATTGTCATGTGTATTTAGGGTTGACCTAAATAGAAGGCGTCAATTCCCAGATATCATTGAGACCACTTTAAGACTCGATCCAGTATTGTTCTCTGCTGAGGCAATGAAGATCGTTCTGTTCGTGTTAATGGCGCCATGGGAAGAGGGGTGTGAGGAGGCCTTTCTGAGGAAGTCAGATTATTACAAAGAGCTGGTGCAGGGGTGCAGGGATAAGGGTTGGCAGACAGGGTTGTACCCAGTGGAGATCAGATGTAGAGGTTTTCCAGCTCCGTCAGTTTGGAAGGTGTTGACAGCAGTGGGGTTGATAGGAAGGGAGAGGAAATGAGCAGTGCGAAGATTGGGCGAGGCAGCAGAGAGCTTCATACTGGCTATGAGACAGGAGTTAGGAGTTGAGCTGGAAGCCAGGAGGGAGGGAGTGGAGGCTGACCACCACTGCTGACCCAGAGTGTTATGGCTAAGTTTAAAAACACTCGGTTGGTAACCTTCTGATAACACACCTCCTGGCCGATGGCTCCGGTCAGGGCAGAGGACCGAAGGAGAGGCACCTTTAGATGTAAATAATTACAATAACATTATTACAATTTGCAGTGGTTGTTACAAAATGTAGCATCTCCTCTTTCAAAAATGATAATTTAACATAGTGGCTCATTATGCTATAAATGATCACAAACCAGTCTTTGTGTTCATCCTAAGCAATATACATGTAATAACTGTCATGCTATGGATCTTACAAACCAGGTGCGAACAGGATCGCTTCAGCAAAATGAGCAGAATAGTGGCGCGATCCGTTTAGCGTGTTTCATTCATGAAGATACAGAACATATACTGATCATCAGAAGGTGCAAAATACTGCACATTTTGCAGCGATTACTACAAGATTTGCTTTTAATGATGTTTAGAAGTCCGAATGTACTACCTAATGCAGTGTTTCCTGGTTGTTTTATTGAAATAGAAAATTTTCTGTGCCTTTATTTGTGCTTAAAAATAGTTTATGACCCTTTCCATGAAGATCTCTGTCAATACCTTGCGAAAATTGTCCTTGTTTGACTTATTGTTTCAAAGTTTTAATGGACATAATCACCAAGAAGGAGATGTCCAAGTCAGTCCAATCCCAACTGTACGTTTTCAGTCTTTTCAACATATTTCATTTTTTCAATAATATGTAATATGAAATTAAAAGTCACGGAAAGCAGAAAAAGGTGATGTCCCATAGCACAGCCAGGCTTTATGGGTGTAGCACTCCGGTTAAAAAAAAAAGCAGGTTACCTTTCTCTCCCTTGTTTGAGCTCCGGAGCTGGCTCTCTTCTCTTCAATACTTTCTACTTCCACTAAAAATCCAGTTTAGAAAAAACCCTTCAGTTTAGAGATGTAATCTTTCATTTTGTCAGAACAAATTTAAGGGAGTGCACCGTTACAGTTGTTGGTGTGCAGAAGACGAGAGCACACAGCAACGCGCACCTGTTACCCTTTGTTCCTATGGAGCTCAGCACAGCCCCATTGGTGCAGCATCGTACTTTTTTTGCCCCACTCAGCAAATTTAAACTAAACATTTATGGGCAATTACAAAGACTAAATATTTCACACACATTCATTATATAGATCTTAGATTTTGGACTGACTGTGAGACACCCGCAAATGAAATCTAACCTGCGTATTAACGATATAAAGAGACATAAGATGCTTTATTTGTCGTTATACATACAAGGTATACACAACATAATTTTGCAGATCAGATGGAGGGTTAGCCTGAGCCACTAATTGCCAACCTGACCAGCATGTCTTTAGTTGTAGGGGAAACCGGAGCACCCGTAGGAAACCTACAGGGAAAGGCATCTGCCGAGTCCAGGATTCGGACCCGAGACCTTCTTGCTGTGAGGCAAGAGTACTAACCACTGTTCCACCGTGCTCCACTGTGCCTCCCTTTGCCGTTCTCCCATGTATTTCCACAGGCAATGAATAAATTCAGCGCATTTTCCCCCATACAATGTTGACATTATACTGAAAATAAAGAAATAAAATTATAGAACAGTTAGTGGACAAGCGGATTTTATTTGACCAGTGTTACCATTTTACTCGTCATAATGACGGGTGAGGCACTGAGTCACCTGCCTCCCCTGACAGCACGTCGCTGCACAGGTCGAAAGGGGCCTCAGATCGCCTCCATAGCAGAACACGCACTGCTGGTTCGGTGCAAACTAAGGCGCTACGGCGTTATTTTCCCTGCAGCACAGCTATACCCCAATGAGCTTATAAATGAAATATGCCACCATGCCAAGCCACCGGGCCTCACGACCTTTCCCAAAACTCTCCAGCTCCCAGCTCCCTGATGCTTGCTTACCCCCAGCCTTATGCTCTCGCACACAGGCAAAGTAAATGCCTGGATGCAGGCATTCATATAGCGCACACACACACGCACACACACACACACACACACACTCACACACACACACAAAGCTGAGCAGGGGGACTTTCAAACCGGCAAGCAGGCAAACAGCCAGACAAACACTCACATGTACAAAAGGAAACGTTTCCCCTCCTCCCTTTTCTCCGCAGGCTCAACAAGCAAACACAGCTAAGTCTCTCTTTGTATTCATGCACCGCTGTTTGTGTCAGCGTATGTTTTAATTTGAATGGATTTAAGGCGCCTTTATTGCCAAAATGAGCCTGGCCTTTCTCTGCTTCCGAGGAGGAGGAGGAGACAGTGAAGCAGCCTCCCTCTCCTCTCCTCGTTGTCTTTGTTTTGTTTTTTTCTCTCCTACCTTTTCTCACTTTCCCTCAGCCCCTATGAGACATCACACTGTGCCATCTATCTCCCTAACCTCTTCCTTCTGTTTCTCCTTTGGCTCCATCTCCGCTTGCTAACCGTCCTCAGCTTGTGACACAAACAGAAATGGGAAATCTCTAGGTTCTCTGGATCTCGTAGTGCATGCTGGGGCTAATGTGCTGTGAGCGCTGACCTCCCAAGGTTCAGTAAGCCACTCTGGCAGTAAGTGTCTGGAGAATTGCGATCTGCACACACCTGGGGCACCTGGGGTAAAGCCCTTTATTAGAGGAGTTGAGATGTACAGAGTAGCAGTCATTCTCTTGTACAGCCTCGTTCTACTCTTTTTCTTCACCATTACCTGATTTTTTAGATAAAAGACATTTAGTTTTAGCACATTTAATAGTAATAAATGAAGAGGATCCAAAACCTGTGAAAAATGCACCAGTGACTTTTCCAAGTCAGTTGGACCTGTCTTCTGCTGAGGCTCCTTTCAGCAGTTAGTAATTATTTATGAGAATGTGATAGACCAACACAAAGACATGCATCTGAAAAATCTGAAGTGTGCCGTACATTTGTATTCAGCCCCTTTTCCTCACATACCTCCATATCTGGTTGTTACAATGTTCAAATTTCAAACTCCACACTGCCGCTGAAAAATACTCAATAACCATTTATAAGATGACAAAAACATGATGTTCTTATTTAATGTAAAACCAGAAAGCAATGCCAATTCTGCAGTTATTTAGTAAAAAAAGATTGCTCTTCCCTGTGTTAGAAAACAGTGTAAAAGATAACACCAAGTAGAAATGATAATATCCCTGATGGACATATTTACCTTGAATTCAGTTGCACAAGTAATTGAACAACAGGTCTCTTAGCAGTATAAACAAGGATCTGGCTGTTCAGCAGCAGCTCTGTTCACTTTCTGTGTTTCTGGTCATCTTCATTTGTCTTTTCATTGGCGAACAACCAGTTTGCTGGGTAGGCTGATATGAGTTTTGGCTAGATTCTGACAGATTCCTTACCTTAACCTATTAATTGAATTCAAATCGATTACAAAACTATTACTCAAAGCATTGCTCATATGGTGTCCTTTTGCTGCTTGAAGCTTGGCTAGAGTAGTTTTATAACAACATAACCTTAATAAAAGCAATAAATGGTGTTCCTTTAGTATTGACAACAGACATTCAGTGATAGTCATTACAGGAAACATATTCAAACCGCAGAATATGCCCGTCGTTGCCCCTTCTTTCAGCCTGCTAAGCAGCAGTGTGTAGCATCAGGTGGTGTACGGTGGAGCTTTGTGCAAACTCTGGCCACTCCAGCACTTTCTTTGGTATATCACTGAAAAGGCTTAAAAACCACAGGAACAGTGTGACATTTGTTGTGCCTTTTACACCAGTAACTGTCCCATGTGCCGTTACGTAACTAGAAATGCAGCCGTTCTGTGAAGGTAACCGAGATTTGTCACAGAATATAGAGAAGAAAATACCACCATAAAAACCAACAAACACACCTCAGAGGCCAGGGATACAGCAGAGTGGTTTAAAGCAGGGTCAGGTACTACTCCACGAATCTGACCTTTGTTAGAAGAGTGGGGAAAAGAAGTCAAATAGGTGGAAAGAAGGTGCTCTGTTCAAATAAGACTAAAACTGAACTATTTGGCCCACGTACAAAACTTTGCGTGGCAGTACAATAAATCATCCTGAACACACCATCTGCACAATGAAATTTGGAGATGGCAGCATCTTGCTATAGGGATGCTTTTCTTCAGGGTTAGCAAAGGAAAAACTGGACAGGACTGAAAACTTTACCTTCCATAAGGACGATGACTACATATTTATATACGACGATGTATATACATATACAGTCAGAGCTACATTGGGATAGGTTAAATCACAGCATCATCTGCTAAAATAGCCCAAAGTACAAGCTTAAATCAAATCTATGTCAAAGATCTCAGGCAAGATTTGAAAACTCTTTTTTGCAAACGTTTTTCGTCCAATCTAACTGAACTTGAGCAATTGTCTAAAGAAGAATGGACAAAATTAGTAAATCTGGTAAAGGCAGTCTAGGTCAGAATCGACACTGTAATTGCTGCAAAATCAAGTCTTTGTTGTCACCATGTGTTACCATGGGGATTTTTTTATTTTTTTTAGACAGACAGACACCGGCTCAGAATGTACACAAATAACTTATAAAACGCAGACACAAATGTGGTTCTGTTAAGTATTTACTGAGCAAGGCTGAATAAAAACGTGTGGCAATTTTCAGATTTTCATTTGCAAAGAATTTTAAGCCATGCATATTTTTGATTGATGTAATGTGTGTAAATATAATGCATGAATAATTCATGTATATATGCATAATACATGATTAAAAAAGCCAAAATAGATGGGAAAAACCTCAAGGGGTTTGAAAACTTTGCACTGGACTATTCAAATCTATCTCTGCAACTTCAGTTGCCATGGCTGGTGGTGTCAGCTATGCAAATTTCACATTTAAACAGGCTAAAAAATTATGATTATAATAAATCTTATGTCTTTTTCCCAGCTGATGAAGTTCTGCTTTGTCATTTTTCAGAAGAACTGAGGCCAAAGGTTTTAACATGCTGTCCTGACTTTTCTCTTCAATCTTATTTTGCACTAAGGCCATAAAGGTTTTAAAGGAATAAATCCAGATGTTGAGAGCTGTGTAAAAAGCACAAAATATAAAACTTATGTAAATAAGATTGAATACATAATTGTTTTAAATGTACTAGTTGTCTTGTGTTGGTAAAACCAAAATGTTGATTCATGTTTCACGAACATGACTTTAATAATGCATTTAAAAAGGAAGATATTTCTAAATATTAAGGCCCAAAGAAATCATGAATATATATATATATATATATATATATATATATATATATATATATATATATATATATATATATATATAGATAAAATAGTAAGAAATTGATAACTCAGATTATAGCTTGTATAAAACCTACCACCATAAAAACTTTTAACGATCTGATGAGTCTGATTCAACAGTAACTCATAGAAAAGATGCATCACTACCAAAGTAACAGATTGGGAGATATGTTGGATTTAACAGAATCTAATACTGCAAGTAAACTTCTTTAGTGCAATTTAAATTTAAAAGCTCTGCTAAACTTCAAGAGTTTTTTTTTTTGTTTTTTTTTTTTGTTTTTTTTACATTTTAGCATTTAATGACATAATTGAAATCCAAGTCAAGCGTTTTCTCTAACTTACTACAGGTTAAAACATTCAGGACTGGAGTATATCGAAATAATTTGTATGAATTGAAGGAGTGAATGCTGGACGTCCAAACACAGTCCCTGAGAAATTGATGAGTGAGAATACACATTTGTGTGTGAGAGACAGTGTAAATATTTCTCATCGGATCAAGAACCTGTGGAACCACCATTTTGTTTATAACATGTAACAGACTATGAACTGGGCTGGACTATGAACTCAGTGACTGTCAATGGTGGCAAATCCTTCACAGTAAACGTCTCACTGACCTTTGTAATTAGCTATGCCTATTTATGTGTTGGGGGGAACTGTGCTTGACGCTTCTCTGGCTGACAGTGACCAGCTGTTTTACATCGGAGGGAAATGTGTAAATGGGATTTCTACGTTTGTCTGGTTTCCAAATACAACAGTTCAGCTTTATACAGTTTTTATTTGGGTTTGTCCAAGTTAGTTTCTTTTAAGTGCACAAGGTGCAAGCTTTGCTCAGCTATATCCTTATGACTCTATTATGTGTTTGCAATAACCTGTCCAGGTGCCACACTTGCAGGTTTACGAGTTCCACCATTTATGTTCCTTAAAATTAGGTTGACAATAAACATCAGGATGACTGAGTTTTTACCTTGGCAAACTCAGAATGGGCCGTGTCTGCATTTCAATGCGTATAAAAATAGGTTTTATCCCCAACCCCTACCAGGCATAAGTACGCGTCCTGAGCGATCCTTTCATCTGGAGCGCCTTAAATGCAGGAGCTGTACACACTACATATTGAAACCTCTTTGATTTGATGTTTTCTGACAGTGCTTTCACGTTTATAGTTTTACAAAGCTTGTTTTTACCTTTTAAATTATTTAAACACTGTCAGATATACCATACCTATACATCAGCTGACTGAGGAGCGGCGCAAAAATAAACATATCCCCTCAAAGTCTTTATAAGGTCTTTATTTCTGCAGTGTACCATCTTTTTTCTTATTAATGAGTGTGATTCCTCAAGCAGTCTTGGATCAGGAAAGAATAGCTGTCATAGTTTAAAGACTACTTTTTGTTTTTAATCTGTTAAACGGTTTAGTTGTCTTTGTATCTCTGAAACCCGCAGCGCAGCGTTGTCTGTCATCTTCATTTTTAAACTGTCTCCTCCCTGCAGCAGAACTATCAGCTGCTTGATTGAGCTAAAATTTTACCGCCGACTTGAGAGAATATTTCCAGCATTTGATTTCCTTTAGAAATTTCTCTTCTGTTTGGATAAACAGCTACATCTTGCACTGCGCTATGATTAGTTTTCTTTATTGAATCCTTGGCAAGGAATGACCCCAAAACCCTATGCAATGTGATCAGATCCACTTCAACTTGGCCTGTTGTACATTTTAATCAGTGAAAATACGTTATTATAGGGGAAAGGATTTTTCAATAATTGACAATAATTGTCCAAGCCTGAGAATCAACTTAAAAGGGTTAGGAGTAACTTATAGTATCATATTAATAAACCGAAGATAGCTTTTTCATTGAAAATTCTGTTATATAAAGCAGATTCAAGTGTGACCAAAGCAAGAGCCACCGCAGTTTGATTTGCAATATTTTAGTAATAAAAATGCAAAAGTGAGAATGCCTGCTTATCAGCAGGAGTCATTATTTCATGCTGACCTAAATACAGAATGTACCGATGGATCCTCGGTCAGTTTATCCATCACCGAGACTTCATGATGAATAGTTTGGCCTGAACTGTAATGTGTAAGCGATCACTCATGTTGGGAGTTTGCTGTGAAGGACACAGGGCGTATTAAGGGGCAGTTTTTCACCTAAACAGCTGTGCACAGTCGGCCCTACACAACCTTTCATTCTCTCTCTCTGCGTGTTTGACAGGGACACAAGTATTTATCAGCTGGATTTTACATTAAAAACATGCCTGGCTGTTGGCCTTACACTAGGTTAATCTTTTTAAATAAACACTGATAAACTGAGATTGAGTCTCCATGTTGACAGCAAAGTAAACATTAAGCTATGTGCACATGTAATAAGAATAAAACATGATAAAATACGATCGGGTAAAAGATAACATGATGGAGAGAGTGATCATCTAAAATCTCGGGAAGCAGAACAGAGTAGACTCAGTCATAGCAAGTTTAGTATTGGGACAGGTGGATACAAATGAGCCTTTCTACTGTCATGGTGGAGAGTATCTAGTTCCAATGCTAAACCAGGGATGGTGATGTCTTTCATCAGGGGTGGGCAATTATTTTCCCCAAAGGACCACATGAAAAACTGTGACTGTTGTCAAGGCCCAGACTACCGTTCAACTTTTACAAGTACAAATATTAAACTCAATGTCTTTTGGCAACAACGTTGCGACTGGACACTAAAATTCTACCGGCCTTAACGAAAACTGAAACTGTATATTGTAAGCTAACGATTGTGGTTCCCTTCGGTTTTTGTGCCACCTGTTGTAATGATTAATGCCGGTGAACCTGGCATTTAGCCAAACACAGAGTTGTGTTTTTAAAAGGTTTATTGAAGGGGATGAGTAGTGGCAGCTGAAGCAGGCAAACAGAACCAGATTGACCAGGGGTCGCAGGCCGGCCAGCTGACAGCTTGGCTAGGGCCCGAGACAACACAGTCTTTTTGGGCCCTCCCTCTACACACACACACACACACACACACACACACACACACACACACACACACACACACACACACACACACACACACACACACACACACACACCAAAAAAAGTCAACTTAAAGGTATACTATGCAACCGGGGTTGATTTTTCAGCGAGGCTCCCCCCAGAGGGCGAAAGTAAAAGTGCACTGTTGTAAAGATGCTCAGCTGTTCTGGTTTCTCCATCAAGCCAGGCGCGGTTGTTTTGAGCTTAGCAGACAGGCGAACGCAACGAAAAGTGGAAAAAACGGCAGTACAAACAATGACTAACACAGTGAAGGTATGAACATCAAGCTTCCCGCAGTGCTAACTTAGCGAGGCGGCCGGCCGCCGCCTCGCCAAGTCGCGACCGCCGCCGCCGCCGCCTTGCCAGTTTTAATATTATTATTATTATTTTTTTTTTTTTTTATGTTGGCGAGTCGCTACCGCCACCGCCTCGCCGCCGCCGCCGCGGCTTGGCGAGGCGGTGGCGGTAGCGTCTCGCCAACATAAAAAAAAATAAAAAAAAAATAAAAAATAATAATAATAATAATAATAAAACTCGATATGCTTGCATGTTTATTTGACGTTAACACGCGGTTCTTTGTTTTCTTTGTTGTTGCTTTCGTGCATGCATAGTGAATGGCAGGGCAAAAACACATGGAGTTCTCGCCGTAAAGCAAGACTTCTGTGTGTGCGGGCCGTAAGCTCCTGCAATTGCAAGTACGGTATTTCCCCCACAGACCCCCAGGGCGGCCGAGAAAACCTTTGTTCGACCTGAAATGACTCATTTAATCATCCAAAATGGTATGGAACACATTAATTAACTGAAAAATGTTGCATAGTATGCCTTTAACTGTATACTTCATTCTCATATGCCTTTTATTTTATTCTATAAAATAAAAGGCATGTTTACAGAAATATTTTTTTTGTCCTCCTAAGAAGTCTTAGATGACTCCACTTCATAAGTAGGGTTAGACCCTCTGAATCTGCTGGCATTTCATTTGCCATCTCTCAGAAAGGCTTTCTTTTTGCCGTTAAACGCACAACATTCTTTCGATCAGAATAAGTAATTTTTGTTGGCCATAACGCGGGATCATTGAAATTAATGGGGTGGTCCGCATCTGAGCGACTCTCCGATCGGGCAGTTAAAAAATGGTCAATTAAAAAACTGACAGTTTTTCAGTTTAAAGATGTTGTTCTTCTTTTTTTATGGCGGTTGGCAAGCAACTTCCTGATGTGCATTACCGCCATCTACTGGAATGGAGTGTGGATCGTGATGCAACATATATATATTCTTGGCAGGATGAGTTGGCTGAGGCAGGTATACATGGACAAGGGAACAAGTGAGCAGAGTTGGCAGTAATTACAGGCAGCAGGTGGAGCTGATCTGGGCTAATTGACTGGTGACTGAGGAGACTGAGCTGATTGGATAGTAGCTGGTGACTGAAAGGTGACAGGCTGAAACTAGAAAAAGTCCAAAACAAAAAAACAAAAACCTACATCATGACACCTGTGTCCCTTGTGTGTAAATTAATTAGCGTTTAAATATTGCCAATGGAATATTATGCAACTATAATGTTTTTTTCCATTTCTGTATAAACAACATTATGAACTTCCTTCTTCAGCAAATTTATGAAATATACTCACATTTTCTGACAATTCAAATCTAATATAACGCATTCATTTTTTTTCTCTCCAGAATAGGTTTCCTACTGGGGATTTGGGGGGGGGGGGAGCAGGCCAATTACTCCTTCGCCTGAAGATCAGCCTACATTGGTAGAGTCAAGCCTCTGTACTCTTGTTGCTGTATTTCTAGTCTCTCGGTTATATTATCAGGGAACCTTTGAGGTTTACTTTCTGTTCCTCAACTTACCTTCTGTGCTCCCAGGTTTCCTTTACTACTCCAATCCTTGATGGCGATTCAAGTCCTCTCTGTGACAGTCTCCTCTGGAACTGAGCTCACCTCATGACTGTACTCCGCACACAGCCTCAACCTTACCAGTCTTCTTCTGCTTCACATTTTTTCCAGCATCAATGCTCTCAGCCAGTGGAACTTAAACTAAGCAAACTCAAGGCTGTCAAAGCTCGTGCAGGAACCCATAGAGAACTATAGTCCTGAATGTAATTTCCATTCTAGACACTACCAAAACCCTGGATCCAAATCAACTTTGTGCTCATTTGTCGTTGTCAAAGTCTTGTAATACGCCTTCTTACCTTGTATCTACTGAGGTTTTTTTGAATAGTTCTGCTTGTGAAGTGGAAAGCTACCGCAAAACATGAAAAGTGTAGTTTTATTTAAAAAAGTACTTATGCATTATTGTTGTTAAATATTGCCGTTGTCACAATGTCCCAGTCACTTTCCTTGAGCTTTAAGATCTTTTTCACTAAGACCACGTTCACACTGCTGGTCTTGATGAGATCAGAATTGGGCCGTCCACACTGCCATGAAAAAGACATATATGGGTTGCATATGGGCAAAAAGATCAGATTTGGGTCACACTTACCTGCATTGTGAACGTAGCCTAAGAAATATAAGATGTGGAGATAAAGGACAATGAAGGTCCATTCATCTGGCCAGACATATTTACAGACAGAGTTTTAATGCATGCTCCTGACATATTCTTTCCTACCATGTACTACAACCAATCAGTCTGTTGTGATTGCTATATTACGTACATTGGTATTGTATAGAGGACTAACTCTTACAAAATTAAGAATAAATACAAAGTAAATGCTCAGTAAATTAATAAGCATACAACTAAATGCACAAAAATACAACAAACAAATAAATATAGGCAGTAATTTAATAAAAAAAAATATTCTTAACTTTGGCAGATCTAGATTTAAAGAATTTTTCATTCAATCAAGAAGTAGGTAGGAAACAAGGCAGGGTGTAACTTTGTTTAGTGTTTATTTGACCATATTAGGAATCTGTTTAATACAATCTATTTATGTGATCTATCCAGAAACAAAGATGTGTTTTACAATAGAGCAGACAGCTGTTTTCAGTGATGAACTCAGGAAGACGGATGTTTGGTTGCAGCGGACAGAACCTCTGGAGTCGAGTGACGTTCAGAGCAAATATTATTTTCATCATACATCTGGAAAACGACCACAGAGCCGTTTATTTTTTGAGAATGTGCTACATTGAGCGTTAATGTTTATATGAACTGAATTTAAACAAACATGAATATCCTCCTATTAGGCAAACCGTATTTTGAAATAATTGTGTACTACCAGAGAACAATAAGTGTCGTTTTTTTTTTCTTGTAATACACTAACTAAGCAATGTGATAACAACCCTACTCTTTACCATTTTAACAAAGTTTAAACACCTCTACTTTCACGACTAGATGGCGGGAAATGAGATGGAGTAGCACGGATCCGCTCAACCTGCCAAATGGGTACTCGCTACGCAGGGGATTTCCGTCAGGCATAACTAGCTTGGCATGACACCTGTGGATAGTTGACGTATGTGTGCATTTGTGCCGCTAAGTGAAACACGTTCTATCAACAGCGAGTGACACCTCTAAGAAAAAGAACGATGCGTTCAGTTGGAAACAAATGCAACTTGTCTACTATGTGGCAGTTTTTAGTGATGGCTGCAACAAACTGGATAATTTTTATTTTATTTTATGTAAACAATTATAATCAAAGTTATCTTATTAGCACATTGAAAGGTGTCCCAAAATGAAAGAAGTAGTACTGATCAAAATGTGGTAACCTGGATAGTGGTGCCTTGAAACAACATTCATACTTCTTGAAGTTTTTCTGTCAGGTATGCAGTTCTGTGCAGACTGCTTGATGGTTGTGTGGTGCATTCTCACCTATCTACAGTAGGGTGCGACAGGTGGAAGCCAGCTGCAGGTGTTTTCCATCCAAGCCAATCAAGAGGAGTATAACAAAAAACATTCCAAGCTCTTGTCCAGTGACTAACTATTCTGATAATATCCATCAGAACCCATGCAACCATTAGCATGTTTGTAAACAGTTATCGAGTCTCTTGTGAGAAGTAAAGATTTTAAAGTCTGACAGCAGCTGGGATGCAACACTAAAAGAGCTCTTCAGCGCTGCAGTAACCATGCGTGAGGTGGGAGACATTGTCTATCGGTGATGTTATTTTTCTTTGTCTTTTGTCTCCCATCGCCTGCACTGGATCCATGTGGCATCCCAGGACAGAGCTGGCCCTCCTAAAGAGCTTATCCAGCTGTTTCCTCTTAGCCACAGATAAGCTACTGTTCCAACAGACCAGACCAAAGCTTAGAAGATGGCTGTAGCCACCACAGAGTTAAACAAGATCTTCAGGAGCGTGCCTTGCAATCCAAAAGACTATAGCCTTCAGGTAGTCTGCTCTGACCCTTCTTGTAACGAGCATCCGTGTTGTGACTCTAGTTTATTATTAAGGTGAAAGCCTAGGCACTTACAAGATTCCACTGTCTCAACATCAGTTCATTGGATGTTCACCTGTGTCAGAGAGGTGGCTCTGTACCTGCGAACGTCCACTACAAGCTCCTATGTTTTCCCTGCCTTCGACATGTGGTTGTCCCACATGCAGCAGTCTACAAAGCTCTGTATCCACTGTCTGTATTGTAACTCATCCTCATCTGTGACGAGACCGACTATATGGCAGAGTCATCAGAGAACGTTTGAAGGTGGCAACCCGTTGAGCCGGATGGTGAAGTCTGTGGTGTAGAGGATGGACAGAAACCGTGCCAGCATGGTTCCCTTTGGTGCTCCTGTGTTGCAGATCAGCCTATCAGAAACGCAGTCCTGTGTCCTCGCATACTGCGGTCGACCAGTGAGGTAATCCAGTATCCACTGGGACAGATGGTGGTCCACTCCTGACCGCTCCAGCTTCTCCTTTAGGAGTCCTGGTTGGATGGTGTTAAAAGAAGTGGAGAAATCAAAGATGGTCCTCACGGTGCGCCCAGGATTCTCCATGTGGGCCAGAACTCGGTGTAGAAGGTAGATGATGGTACTATCCATGAAAATCCCAGGCTGGAAGGCAAACTGCAGTGGATCCAGTGAAGACCTCACCAAGGGGTGAAGATGGCTGAGGATCGGCCTCTCGAGGGTCTTCATCAGGTGTGATGTTAGTGCTACTGACCTGTAGCTATTGAGATCATTGGTGTTTGTGGTCTTAGGTACTGGTAACACACAGGAGGTTTTCCACAGCTGTGGTACTCTCCTCTGCTTCAGACTGATGTTGAAGATGTGCCTCATGATGCCACACAGCTCATCTCAGAAGCCTGGAGATGATGACCTGCAGCCCATAGTAGTGATCTTATTATTAATATTTTTGGAGAAATTGTTCAACCTTGTATTGATAAGCTAACCCGGAAAAATGTAAAATAAATATACATGTGCTTCTCAATAAATTAGTATTAGTGTTACTAACCCCATATGAACCTCTGAATTTAATTACAATTCAATAAAAAAATATTTTTGTTGTCAAAGATTCTACATCAAATAGATTCTTAATTTTAAATAGAGCATTTACAATAGGTATAAATCAAGATATTTAGCATGTACATTATCTATCACAAATCAATCAACTAGATGGCTATAAAGTGTGTGGTCCATTGTATTTTATGCATCAACAGGCTTTAGTGGAGTGCATGCTGTACAGCTCCTTGGCTGTGTGGTAGTTTGAGTTTGGGACAACTTCCCTAAACCCCCTTTCAAAGAAATGCAATAATTCATAATGATTTCATAACTTTAAAAAGTTGTTCCAGGAACTGATTTCACACCACACATGTTACCGGCATTCAGCTCTCCTTTCTATCGCTACAAATAGGCCTTTTTACATGCCAGTTTTTCTACTGAGTGCTATTGATGTTGGCTCAAAAGCTGTTCTATACCCAGATAAATTGTTGATGATAAGCTGACGTTTATCCCACTGCATCCACTGCCGGCTTTTATAGTACACGTGGCTTTCATTACACTATAACCAGGTTCTACTAAGTGTTTCCTGGAGTGAGAAAGTGTCTCACAAAAATCTCATTGTATAATGTCAATGTTTGAAGAATCGGCTCCCGACTTTCAGCGTTTCCCATTTCAAACATTTGAAGTCTTCCTGTGTTTAATGTATGCTCAGCTACCCATTGCTCCAGATATATTGGTAAAAAAAGAAAATGCCTTACTATTTCAACCCTGATCTTATAGATTTAGAGAAACTGAGAGAACAGAAAGTGAGAGAAGGACACCGGAATCTATTTTGACACTGAAGTAAACAAGTAACACAGTAATCCGGTGTGTGAAAACACATACCTCTGCCTGTGCCCTTTGGGGACATTTTTAGCAGTGTATCCAAGTACAGAATTCTGCAGAATATGCCCAGCACCCCCCCTACACGCCGCTTTCTGCTAACTTCCGCCGTGCAGAAGATGGAACAGTGCATTGATGTTACCTCACATTCAACACTGAGTCTGCAGAAAGTCAGAGACACAGGCTGGCTGTGTATTGAATAAAAAGTTGAAAAAAAGTCTGCTTGCTGTGCTGCTTGGCAGGAATAATATATTTATCCACAGAATGTGCAGCTGGAGAAAAGGTATTAGGACAGCAGTGCTATCTTGAGACTGAGTTCATTCAATCCATATGCATGTATTGGGGAAAATGGGATTTTATTTCGATAACTTAACCAAGTATTTTTAGCTGCAAGTAAATAAATATAAAATAGCAGAGCAAAAGAACTGTTAAAGTGTCTAGTTTCCTAATCCTAACCCCCGATGCTAAGTTTTTATGTTCCTTTTACATGTGGTTTATTCACTTTGTTTTTGACCAGCTTAAAGTTTCATTTTGTGAAACCACTGTAAATTTGTTACAAATTGGTCAAATGCTGCTGTGGTTAACAAGCACAACCTGTTTTTAGATTTACAAGTTTAAAAAAATATATAAAATGTCATATATATTTTTCTGATTAAAGTCTTACTCCTCCTGACATTGATAATGGCATTGTTGAAGGGACTGCTTTGGCAGCCAATCAAAGTGCTGCTGAAACACTAGGCTTTTACAATTTTATAGCATTGCAAGTAAAACTTCAAGTTAACAAATCAGGACATCAACCTTTTTAACAAATTTTGTCAGCACTGAGTTAACTGGAAGCACGCTTAAATAGGGTAAGGATGTAAATTATCAACAAGTCAAACCAAAACAGAGAGGAAACACGCTAGTTGTAAAGTTTGTATGACATTCAAAATACAGACAAAAATCTATAAAGTGGGACAGCAATGTTTTATTCAACTGTGGGGTTCACACAATTAACTGGAGCAACAATGAAATGTTAGGAGCCAAATGAATACATCATATCAAAACATTAGGGAAGGCTGCTATTCTCAACAGTTTACGTCATTCAAAGCAAAGTTTAAATGAAAAGATATCTTGCATATCATGGTTGTCTTGCAAAGGTTCCAGTCGGGTCAAAGTATCTTTTACTGTCAAGAATTTCTTTTAGATAGACAGTAGCTACCTTAAGTGACTTAACTGAGTCCATCCTCAGACAGGCAGACAGGATTTTATCCGACTCCTCTCATGTGCTCCACTCTGAATTTGTGCTACTGAACTTCGGAAGAAGGTACAGAACCCCCTTATGCAAATATAACAGATATAAACATTTATTCTTCCCACTGTCCCTAAAACTTATTATTGCACAGAGGTTTTGGGATAAGCAGATTAACAGGGGAAGGGCAAGGACACGTAGGTAGCCACATCTATGGTCTCTTATGATCTACATACAATGTGGGTGAAATATAATAGGCACATGTCACTGAACTTTAAATCTATAACATTTTCAAGCACATATATGTTCTTGAAAATGAACACGGGTCCGTACGGTTAAATCCCTGTTCCTGAACGACTTGAGATAGAGAACAAAAAATTATGATCCAGACATCCAATGCTTTAGTGAAATTAAGGAGTGTCTTTGTTGTTATATTGTTGATCGTTAGTAAACATATTAGTGATATGTAATTTTTCATAACAATTTTTATATTATTAGATTATATGAATTATCACAAGCCTTTGTGTTTTTGTGGGTGCCATGCAAACTTCCTCACGTTTTAAAATGCACCAGGCTAGAATATACAGTAGAAATGTATATTGCAGCATAGATTTTAAAGCTTTATACAGTTTTCACAAATTTTAATTGTCTCACTTTATCACGCTGTTTATAAAATGTCAGTAGTGAAAGCTAAGAAAAATGCAAACATTAAAGTTGTTGTTTTTTTTCCCAACAGACTTCTTGGCAGTGTGGGGTGAGAATTTGTCACATGAAAAAAAAAAAAAAATCTACAATTTAAAGGTGAAATATTTCTTTCACCCAGCTCCATGGCTTGGAACTGGAAAGAGAACAGATTGAGTGGAACCTAGACAACAAGCCCACTGTGAGTTTGAGAGGTTCAGTTATTGCTTTATATTTGATCAGAATACAGACCGGGAGAGTGAAACGTAGACTGAAAGAAAATGAAATGGAGCAAGATAGAATAGAATGACACCTGAAAGAGATAGAGGGATGGAAAGTTATTGCCAAACTTTTAGTGAACTAATCACAACTGTATGATATAAATCTGGTTCATATGGAGAAAACTTTCTCCCAGCATGTGGGTTTTTTTTTTTATTTCCCAGGGATGTAAAAAAATAAATAAATCCTGATGCAGTTTTGTTTCAAGATTGTTTTGAAAGTTGCAGGAAAACTTCTGCGGCAGATACTTACCAGAAGCGGTGACAACCCCAACGATTGAGAGAGAGACACAGAATACAGCACCGCCTACAGAAACCCAAACTTTAATATCAGAAGCAGAAGCAAGCTGTGTGATTGACGGGTGATCTCTAGAAAGTGTGTGGTGCAGAAACGTCTCCGTAATGAGCACTTAGCATCTCGGATAGAGACAGAAAGGGGATCACAGATTATCACTTTAAAGATGCTCTCACTCTTGCTCCGGCAAGAAAATGTAAATGAGATGGATTGAAGTGGGAGGAGTGCTAAGACGGCGGTGTGTGGTTGGGCCCGTCACGTTCTTGTTTGGCCTCTCTCTAGTCCCCTCCTCCACTTTGTTTCCTCCTCTGCATGGTGGAGAGCGATGGAAAGAGGAGACCAAGAAGGATATGTGTGTGTGGGTTTGGGAGTAAATATGGATCTCTCAACCCAATATTTACAGTGGGTAAAATAAGTATTAAACACGTCAACATTTTTCTCAGTGATTGCGTTTGTAATATTTTTGTCCTGACGAGGAATTCAAACCAGATGTTATAAATAATAATCTCCACATACAAAGAAATCAAAGTGAAATAGATCACAAATGAGTTTGCAGGTAGACATTTGAAATGACTGATTTTAATCCATCATTCCACCCAAACAGTCTCAAATCTTAAAGGATCTGAGGATCTTTCTTATGCACCCTGATCATGATTTCTTTTTTTTTATAGATTGTCAGCTGTATATAAGCACAAGTGACTGAATACTGAATAAATTAACAAATTATTTGGCTGTATATATTTATATATATAAGGCCTATGTTTTAAATTATAATAGAGTTTCTCGCAAAAAAAAAAAAGACTTAAAAACAGTTTATATTCTAAAGCTGTCAAGTCAATCACCCTGCTGTAATCAAACACTCACATCCCATCTCAACCTCATGTGATAACCAGAAGAAGGGGCTCTGTTGGAAAAAAGCCAAGCCCAAATAAGCGACTCCACATTCAAAAAATAAACCCAAAAAACTGCAACCTGCAGCTCACGGAAGTTGCAAGCGACTTTAGAGAAAAACAAGTCAGAAATCTATTTTAATAAGCGGACTGTGCAACACTGAAGCTCATATACACACATAGACAACCCTGCTGACAATCAAAAAGACCACCAGCCCTTTTAAGACTGTTTTAGCACAATTGTGTGCTGTCTTTATGGTCATGATGATGAGGATGACATGGATTCTATGATGACATCTTCATTCCACTTAGAAAAAGCCAAATAGAAGTAGCCTACCAGCACAGAAGATATTGCAGTCTTTGCTGCTGAGTGCATATTCAGTTGCTGGCTCCTTACCACTGACGAAATGTAGATTTTCCACAGTAAAGCCCTCCTGCTTACAAGTGTGTATCCAACATTTACATTTCTCAGCATTCCTTTTGGGTTTCGGGAAATTAATAAAAAAAAAAGAACTTCATATGGTCATAAACATCACATAGTGAGTCACTCCAACAGACACCAACACAGCAGAGTTTTGTTGGGGTACACCCTGGACAGGTCGCCAGTCTGTCGCAGGGCAACACAGAGACAAACAGGACACATTACCATTCACGCACACACCTAAGGACAACTTAGAGAAGCCAATTAACCAAGCAGTCATGTTTTTGGACTGTGGGAGGAAGCCAGAGTACCAAGAGAGAACCCACGCATGTACAGGCAGAAAAACCCAGGGTTGGATTTGAACCTTGAACCTTCTTGCTGCAAGGCAACAGTGCTACCCACTGCGCCACTCTGCAGCCTGTTTATTTCCATTTGCCACCCATATCTGTCTTTTTCATGTGTGAACGGCCCTACTCCGATCCCCCTACAAAATAAAAAAAGTTGATATGCGCCACTTCCATATGTGGTCCTAATTCAGATACAGGTTGGATATTTTTCAAAGTCTCCGCACTCTGAACAGTCATGTCGCATTTCATCTTTCGTTTACGTCACTGCCCTGGCGTTCACAACACATCTACACACAAAAGTAGCAGTTAGCGCTCCACAAAAGACCATCGTTAATAGCTGTGTTGCTTTCTTTTTACCTTACTTCGTATTGCTACGATGTAGTCCTAATATTGCCGGCTACCATGGCTCAACTGCTTTCTAATAACGAGGAGAGACGCTGGCCGTACCCGCGTTTTTTACCCCACATTTTTTTCTTTAATGAACACTTCTAGAAACAGTTATATTCACCATTACTTTCGTAAAAAGCATACTGCTGTGTCTCCTGTTACAGTACCTGTCCTTGTGGGTCTCTTTACGGTCTTGAACTGTTCAGACAGCAGTATAATGGCAGTCGCATTTAATAGTAGTATGAAAGGCCACCAAAAAAAAAATGTAATGTCAGCAAAAAAAATCAGAATCTAGCAACAAGACCGGCAGTGTGAACATAACCTAAGACTCATACAAGCTAACTATACAAGCTTTATCTCTTTAACGTTCGTCCAAATATAATAAGTCCACGGCACATGCACATCGTGCTGTTCTAAATTTAGCGATTTGCCATAACTTAAAAACAGCCCTATTGTAAGGGAAAATTAGTTGAGTGGAACATTACTGACAAAAAAAGAAATCGTATGTGAAAACGCTATCTCCACTGTGAAACATGGTGGTCACAGCACCATGGTGTGGGATTTCTTTGTTTTTTGGCGAAAAAAGCAGAACACCCTTCTGCTGTGATTGCAGCAAATGTGGTAGTGATAATTCGACTACTGGGATTGGCTTTTTAAGGGGGATCTACCACCTATTCTCTGCTCAGATGTCATTCCTTCATGTCACAAGCTCCAATCCCTCCTGATTATCTGTCTGCTCATCTCCTCAGGCACCATCAGTGCTGCCTGTTTTCCTTCTCTCTGCCATACAGGTTGAGTCTTCAGCCCTCTTGTAACACTAGCCTCCTTTATGAATCGATGTTTAGTGTTACTAGATCAAGGTGCACGCCTCCAACTGCCAGTTCTCCGCCAAGTCTGGGTCTAGTCAGCACGCTACACATGCGCATCAAATCCGTTCTCCGTGCATTCCGTCTTCAGGCTGACAAAATCACAATGAAAAACATTTAGGTTTGTTGTGGTTATAAAATTATAAAATGTGAAAAAGTCCCAGGAGTGCAAATTCTTTAGCAAGCTACCGTAAATAAGAAGATCCATTCCATCCTTGCTTGTGCCTATGAGGTGGTTTATCACTGCTCTCCAGCCTACACACACACACAAACACACACACACACACACGTTTTAAATATTTACTGTGGACCTTTGAACCGTTTCTATGGTGTAACCCTGACCCTAAACCTAACCATTACCAAGGCAAGGCAAATTTATTTCTAAACGAGACTATTCAAAGAGCTGTACATGAACAAAAAACAGAGGAAAGAATAGGATTACAGAGACAGAGGGAAAACATTACAGCACATTGCATTGGAAAAGTAGCAGCAGGTCAGATACAGCATAAGACAAGTTGGACTACAAACTTCAACATTGACATTTAAAGACAACTCTGAACAAATAGGGTTTTAACCTTAATTAATAGGAACTCAGGGTTTCAGCACGTTTGCAGTCCTCTGGGAGTTTTTTCCACATAAGTGGAGCATACAAACTAAATGCTGCTTCTCCATGTTTGGTTCTGATTCTGGGTAGGCTTGACCTAGAAGCCATTAGCGGTCAGAAGGGTTGATACATTGATATATAATTTGTTTTATGATCTGAGCTAGGTATATACCAATATTTACCTTACCGTAACCTCAACCTAATCAACACCTTAATCCTAAACCTAACCCCTAGCCTCCAAAAAAAGGTCCTCACTTTCCTAGTACAATATGACAAATGGGTTGTCATTTAGCTGAAAGTATACAAATACACACTTATACATAGATGCCCAGCAAGCAGAATGCAAAACAGCCCTGCTTGCAGCCATCGGTTTAATTCCCCATTTCTTGTGCTGTGAGCGTGAATATGTGCAGAAAAGATGCGTGCATGATGTCATGCTAATTAGCAGCCATGTACCATTTGTCAGTCACTACTAATACAATAACTGTACATATTTAATAGCTTTCAGAAACATCCAAGCGGTAGTGTTTCACCATTCAGCAGTGAGTCTTGTTGCTGCATATAGATTTACAACTTTCAGCTTACTTATGGAGATATTTCTCTCACATGTTTGTCTCACAAAGACACGGGAAGCTTTGCTCAGCCTAGTCAGTATAATGACACTTTAGAGGGCTATTAGCTGTCAAGCAAGGTAAACAGTAGTGACTGTAGGCCCCATTATTCCCGGTCATGCCTGAAGGAGCACATTCCAGGTTCTCCATCATTAGAAATCATATTAAGCTCCAATATGAGTCAGTGAAAAAGAAGCAACATGCCTGTTTTCACACTGTTCCCACTTCTTGTTCTAGTCGGCTAGATATTTTCTCCTGTTCTATAATTTTTGGCTATTTTTTGTTATGATTTATTACAGTATGCTCTCCCCCTAAACCCTCCCATTTACATGTTATGGTTAAGTGCTCATTACTTCCTTTGGTTATGCCTTTACGATGTTGCTCAGAATTATGAATACAATTCAAAATAACAAAGATAATCAAGTTTTCCTCTAATCTTTAAAACTTTCAATTTCATCAGGGCAAAGCAGTCTGAACCTGACAAACATATTCCCAAGAAGTTCTTCTTGTGCGTTATCTGGGTAACTCCTGCAGTGAACATCAACGCATATTGCAATATGCCTACCTGGATAACGTGTAGTCATCTCCAGGCAGCTTTTCCTCCAGGAAATTCCAAAGATACACTAACCTGTCACCTTCCAGCACTCAGTGGAGCAAGCACAGGTCAACTCTCAAAAGCTTTAGCCTTACTGTCACCACACTGATCAACAAAAACGTTAGATCTTCATTAGTCTCCTGGATACTCATTTTTGCCTTCCAATTCCTCTCTGAGCCAATTGCTCTCTCCCTAGCATATGTTTTCAGAACCTGTGAATATTGGAACCATCAAGATCAGAAGCATAACTCATGAATTTTTAAATATACTTGCAAACCCAACTTTATTTTTTATGAAAATATCATCACTGTGTTTCTGTGAGCTTTCCTGCATGTGGGGTCTAACAGTTACCTAAAACCATGACAACACCCCTGTATCTACTGGGATTTTCATATTCAAACATCTTTCATGTTTACAAGGAATTTATAAAAAGAGAGAAAATATCTTGTCAAAAGTGAGTTGTGTGGACAAAGACACCTTGCTGATTTCAGAGCTAACAGGGGAATGGCCAAACTGGTTTTAACTGGATCTACAGTAGATCAATGACCACTTCAACACATGGCAAACGTTGAAGCAGATGGGCTACAGCAGCAGAAGGGCAGACCATGTGCCACAGAAAAAAAGTGGCGACAATTCACACATACTCAGCGAAACTAAACATTAACAGATTGGAGACAGGTATAATAGGTCTAAATTTCAGCTACAACATCCTCATGGTAATATCACAATTTTGTTTTTTATATAGTTGAAATGGTTGTAAATGAATGGAAGTCAATGCAAGGTCCACAATAAGTATTTATTTTTAATAAGATCACAATTTAGTGTTAAGAACATGAAAGTCTGGATCCATCCTGCCTTGGATCATTGGGTCAGGTGGTAATATATGGTTTATTTTATGGTTTATTGGAGGCCTTAGAACTAACTGCCTGCTTGTGTATTGTTGCTGACCGTTCGCATCTATTGACAACCTCTGTGTGCATATCTACTGATGGAAACTTCCAGTACACAAAGATTAAAAGGGACATATCATGCAAAGTCCACTTTGTTAGCACTTAAATGCATTTTGTATATACTTGGACTCCCTATGAGTGCAAAAAAATTAAGTGTAGCCTGCCCAGGTGTTGCGTAGATACCTTTGTATACTGCTTGAGTCATGTTTCTCAAGCCGTCCAGTTTTGATTTGTCTCCATTATTTTTTTTAAACAATTATGTCACAGTATTTGCTGTGGAGCAGCTAAAGAAGGTCAGTTTACCAATTTAGCTAATCTGCCATTTTATTTTTGCACCACAATTGTGTATATTACAAAAAAAATGGCCGAATGGTGTGGAGTAGAATGCTCTGCAAACTGCAAGGGAGGCAGGGTGTCAAGTGCCTCCTTTAGATTTAAAGAGACTGCACAAAAACAAGTTGCTCTGACACTCTGATCAAAACGGGGGTAAAAGAGGGGCTGTGGAGCAACAATATGGAGGAATTCAGACCAAAACATTGCAATTCCACTTCACATGGACCACAACAGCATGATTTAAATGTAAAAAAGGAGGGCATTAAAAAGCACGATATGTCCCCTTTAAATCATTTGAAAGGGTTTCTTGGACATGACAATCAGTTACATGTACTATAATGACCTCACTAGATCTTGGTCCAACCACCTTTGAGATCTGGTGGCACGGAAAATTCCCGTTGTGAATATCCAGGTAGTAAATTTATAGCAACTGTGCGATGCTATTGTGAGTCAGGATGTCTGACGAATGCTTCTAACACTTTTTTATCAATGCCACAAGGAATTAAGGCATTTCTAAAAGCAAAATATGGCCCAAACTGGTTCAAACAAGATCCACCTTCTAAAAATGGTCATTTAGTGTAATGTATACCCAAATTCTAGTGAAATCATCCTCTGTCATAACTTGGGTTTTGGTTTGTGGACCAAGATGCAGGCAAGAACTCGGGAGTCACATGAAGAGTGATTTATTAAGTACAAGCCTTACAGGTTGGCAGGGAAAAACAGGAACAATGAGCACGGCAAAGTCAAGGCCAGAACTAGGGTAGCATAGCGGAGGACCTGACAATGGGTGTGACTGAATGGGCTGACTAAATGGGGAAGGAGATGGAAGGAACAGTAGGTGGAGCAGATTAACATAGGTAACAAGAGTAAAGTTAATTAGGCTGAAGGAGAGAGAGAGGCGATGAACTGGCAGGGGCAGGAGAATGGCATCTAACAGGGATACATGATGAATGAACAGGCATTAAAGAATAACCTAAATAGCTAAACTGAGGATAGGCTAGCAGGAAAACGGGAATAAAACAGAACCACAAATAAACTACTGACATCATAAAGCTAACTAGTGACAGACACAATAGTCTATAGGTTATGTAGGTTAAATAATAGTAAAAGGTGCAAACCTAAACAGAACTGCAGGATCCCCAGGAACCTAACACTTAATAATTGAAGTCCTTGGGATCCTCACATTACACTCTCACATTACTAAGAGATACACTAAAAATCTGGCTTGCCACCTCCAGCTTTTTGTTTTAAAAAATTGGAGGATTAAAACGGTAGTCCTCAACATTATCAAAGAAGCTATTCTATAAGTCTATAAATGCAGACTATTTGCTAAAATGCAGAATACTTTTTAAAGCCTGAGTTGTTCTCACATTTCCATTTCATTTGAAGTCTCTTTGCCTGGGTGACTATTCATAGAGCCTTTTCTTCTTAAAAATTAAAAGAACACAAAACCACAGATGTTTTTGCAACAATCAAAAGCTGTGAATATCTCTTCCCACAGTGTCTTTGAAATCACAGCCTCACACAGTTTCTGACTATCTATTAAAAGCAGCAGCTTACAGCAAAGATGTACCGTTACTTTGACAAAAGTAGTACAACATAATGAGCACAAGCAGACTCATTTAAGAGATGAAGGTAAAAAAAAAAAAAAAAACATTGTATAACTGTCAAAACCTTCAGTCACGTCTCTGCATTGTATACAAAATGTTTTAATTAAGTTGTTAGTATGTTAGTATGTTCAAGTTAGAACTGTCTAAATCAGTTGAGGTGTCCTAAAGTATGCTAAAATCTATATCATAAAATAACATAAGAGTTCATTTATCCCTAGAAAGGAGACATTGAATTGTCATGGCAGCAGACACATTAAAAGGTTCGCATTTAGGAAGATAATTTAAAAGGGGGTGGCACCCTTAACTTTTAACTCAACTACTTTAGACAAAAACATCAGGCAACACCTATTGCTGCCAATACATGACAAAAGTGGTTTAGGTTTGAGAGTAACTGATGGATGCTCTCGGGCATTTCACAGCAGAAGCAGCAAGTTAGGGGCGAGAAGCTCAGTCAGCAATGAGATGTGTTTTACCACTGCTTATCTGAAGCCGTTTGTGTTACAGCTGAGATTGACTACACTGACTACATGCTTTATATGTTCAATGTTGTTTTATTGTGTCGTATTTTATCTGGTAAAGTCACAATAAGGTGGCCGTGATGGCATCAGCCAATTTTTGGTTAGCCTTGAAGCTGAGTCGCATGTTTAGTAGAAGGGTGGTGTGACTTCCCTATTAATGTTGCGCCACTCTGTCTTGTATCTTTGATTGCTACATTACAATTGTAGTATTTGGTGTTTTAAATGTTATAAGCAGCATTTGCTTTATATACAAGTGTTGTGCCAAGAGATACCTGTGAACAATAGATGGATGACACAATTTCAGCTCCGTGTTTCAGACAGTAGGGCTAACCCTGTCTTAGAAACACCCTGGGGAGGAGGCACCTCTTGGGTCCAACAAAGCCTTCTTCCTAATGCAAATTGTCCTCTTTCCGGCTGTCCGCCATTCATGGACCAGCATTGGGGAGTTGCAGTGTCTATTTTCCTGGCATAGTGGAAATTTTTTTAAACTTGAACCAAAGTTGACCCACTTAAAAGACTGCATCTTTGAAGAAACCTTAGATTCAAAATAGGTACAGCCTGTTTTTTTGTGTGTAGGAAAAACAGTCTTACTCTGAACCTTCAACCTGGAATTATTTTCAGTAGGAACTGAAGCCAAATATGTCAAATCCGATTTCTCTGGATGATATTACTCATTAAAAAAAAAATCTTGCAACAATGTTGGAAAGTTCTTGCTGTTGTAGTTAAATCTTAATCTATTTTAAAGATAATGACAATATTTTATTAGGTCTTGTATTGTTGTTCTGTACAAGTTTTTAACTCAGCCAGAGTGGTACAAAATGGATTCTTGTGTGTTTGTAAACGCACAAATACCGTGAGAATTTAGCTTGCAGGCAAGATTAGCAGTGGCGTATGTTAAGTGGGGCACAAAAATCAACACCTGTTAGCAGTGACAAATCTTTTTGTGATGCATTCAACCTTACTTTGATCAAATTTAAATTTAACAGATAAATTGGCATAAACAAACACACTAGAAAATCTATTTTATATAAGCTAAATGTAATTAAATTTTTATACATAAAATTACAAATAAGGGCTCACTGATATTGTTGATTTATTGAACAGAAAAGATTCACATCAATCCTTCAATGAGCTAGCTAGGGCAACTAACACTAGATTAATATTTGCTTTTAGTTTACATTTTCCTATTTTGTTTACATTTTCCTACATTTCATTCCAACAGTTATTTCTACTTGCTTTTATTATCTTTTTATTTTCCAATGTTTTAATCATGTAAAGCACTTTGCATTGACTTGTATTGAAATGTGCTATACAAATAAATTTGCCTTGCTTGCACAAATGGTCACGCACTATCCTGCAGAATGTGAACGTTCCAGCATTTTGATTGGACGATCCGAGCTTGGTGCCACAGGGTTTGTGCCCCATGGCCATCTACTGAGAGCGTGTTGGGCATGCACACTGCGATTTCAGATGTTCATTATTTAAACAAACGTTAGTGGGCCAGCCCCAATATCAAGGCACCATAAGAGGATTTTGCTTACTGAGCTTGTCAGTATTCTGGCAGACTTAGACATATAGACACAAATGTTTATAATATAATATATTGGTAATCTGTTTGTTTGTTTTTTTACACAGTATTGCTCTATAAAGAACGATCATGTCCCACTGATTATTGCGAACATAGAGCTCCACAGCGGCATCTGGTGGGACCTGGCCCCAAATACAGAGATGCCACAGAAGGTTAGTTCACATGGACAACAGACTGGACTGGAGACGCAACTGTGAAACTGTCTACAACAGTGGACTTAAACTCAAATCCTCGAAGGCCATTGTCCTGCAACATTCAACATTCATGTCTACTTTGCCCTACATAACTGAATCAAATGGCTAAACAGCCTCACTAGCATGCTGCTAAGCTCTGCAGAGCTCTGCTACTGAGCTCATAATGGAGTCATGTGTGTTGAAGCAGAGACACATCTAAAAGTACCGTATTTTTCAGACCATAAGGCACACCGGATTATAAGGCGCACTGTGAATTAACTTGTCTATGTGTGTCTATGTCCACACATAAGGCACAACGGATTATAAGGTGCGTTAAATATTCTTCCTGAGTGTGTAAAATCACTCCGCCCTTCCTGAGAGGGAGCGCTGTTGTCTCTGTCGGGAGGACAGAGTAGTTGGACTACACTGCCCTGTTTCTAACATAAGGCTAAAATAAATTAACTTTTATATTGAATTAACTTACTTGGTTTATTGGTGCTAGCGCAGGCTGCCTTACATGAATGTGCTTTTAATTTAGACATTACAGTCAAATTAGCCTTATAGACAGCTCAGGGGTCCGATCAGGTACACAGTGTACCGTAATACTCCGAATATCCAATGAGCGAAGCGACTTCGTTGCTTACCAAAGTCATACTTACACATTTGAACAGATTTTTGAGTATATTTTACTACATAAAATCAGTCAGTACGAACAAGTACAGTCATCATGTATAAGGTGCCCGGGATTACAAGGCCCACCATCAATTTTTGAGAAATGTAAGAATTTTAAAAGTGCCTTATTGTCTGAAAATATACAGTACTGGAGTTTGAGACCACTGAACTTGAAGGGACAGAGCAGACTGTACTTCCTGAGGAATGCTTAGGTCCTTCAGGGTTTGCAGCAAGATTCTGGAGATCTTCTATAAGACAGACCGGTACAGGAGATCATTGAAGAATCCCCTATGAGTTTCACGAGCAATTAATTAACCAGAATTTAAAATGTCAAAAGTATTTTTTTTAATTTTTGACTATTATTAATTGCCAACTGTCCCTGGCCCAATATAATACTAGCCGCCCAAAACTGGCTGTCTGATCTCTTGCTGAATAGAATCTGAAAGAATTACAGATTCCCAATAAAAGACAGTGGTAATTGGAATAACTTTATTAACTACTGCCTTTAGCACTTAGTAGTTATTTGTGGCCAATCCAAACCGTTTTTTGCACAGTAATGAGATTCTTTTTCTCAAGTTTACATCCACATAACATATATATTTTTAGTATGCTAACATCCTGTATTTTTCATGCTTAGAAACAATGTGAGAGCAGTTTGAAGAAATGTGTTGGGACCTTATAAAAGCCTGGATGAATGGAGGTCAAATAATTATGCACAAAAACACACCGGGTATATAGTATTTTAACTTGCACCATAAAGCTGCTTGATGAACTGATGAATGTGCAGCTGATTTAAAATTTAATTTGACTCCTGACTCACCTCCGTCTGACCTGTAATTTAAAAAGACATTTTGCTGCCATTTTTCTCACCATCCAGCTCCCGTTTCCACCTTTTGGTTTTCTCTTTCCTCTCTCTAAATGGCTGTCATAAGTCATAAAGTACATTTAAATGTTAAACACCAAGGTGGAGGTCATGAGCCATTTCCCAACACATTACCTGCTAATGGTTCATATCTTAATAACCTCACTGGTCAGGCCATATTCTCCTGGGTAGATATTAAAACCACAGGGGTGAAATGAGAGGTGCTGGAGTTGTGCTAAGCGAGGCCTCTGTGATGGATTGTCAACGTGCGACAGGTTTGTTTGACGGCACGGATTAGTTCTGCTGACACAACAGGCACATTTTTTTTACGTCGCATAATGAAGGAGATCAACTGTCGAAGGACGCTTTACCAAAGTTGATGCCGCAAAACCATGCTACCTGGGAAGATGGCAAATTACTTACTCTAATAGACTTACTCTAATAACTCTAACATGAGAATAAAAAAAATGTTTTGAATATGTTACATGGGTATAAAGCAGGATGTCGGACAATCTTAAACAGTCAGTGTCAAATAATTGTCACACAAATGGTAAATATGTTAGGTCTTCAATAAAAAAATAAAAATGTAAAAAACGTTCCTGTTTTTTCTGCAGTGCATAAATCTCCCGATGGATGTCCCATTCTTTCTACAATGATATTAGTGTGTTTATATGTGTGCGTCTTCCAGCTAAGAAAGCAGCTGCAGCACTGCCTGCCCGTGTCAGCCTCACCCACACTGCCTTCAGCATGCCATCAGTCTCCTTGGCTTGTACCATGCAAGTGAGAGTGTGACAGGCAGACCGCTCCAGAGCTTACTTAGGCTCTTATGGATTAATCAATACGCACATAAAACCCCACACAAACCCCATTCATTAAAGGCATAATTCACATTTATTTGCTTTTTGGGCATTATCCTGATGTAACAAATGCTAACAATTCTTCAGGCTGAGGTATTGACTCGATTATTTCAGGTTAGGGCCAATAACATTAATGATGTGTGTGTTCTGGTGTCAGCTGTTATGCTGCTCATGCTGATTTACCCCCTGCCACCAGAATCCTGGTACACCTGAAGCTGCTGCTAATGTTTTAAATAGTTATTGGTTAGAGCTGTGCTTGAAGGATAAACCAGCTGTGGCCTTAATGGTTTAATTGATACATTGATTTTGGTTTACTTTTGAAAGCATTGCCAGTTCTTGTTAAAAGGAACACGTTTGTGATACTTTTTAATGATTTTGATATTGGTATTTTCAGTTTAGGAGCTATTTCAAGCATTTAGGTGAAGGACTCTTTCTCAGTGCGGACAGGGCATCTGTATTGTGTAGTAAGAGATTACATATTGGTATTATTGGGTCATTGCTGAAGCCTTAAATAATTTTGTGTTCATGGTGCAGTAGCATAAACATCTCTAGCTGCCTGACTTGGATCAGTATTCAAAATCGTATTGTCTATGCTGCAACAACAAATACATATGACGATGATGGTGGCACGTTATTTAATTAAAGATGGATGGCTATTATTCTTTGGCACTTAAATGGATGGTAGATACATACTAGTGTGATGGGGGTATTTGCCGTTATGATATAAAGGAAATATGTCCAACAAACCTTCACAAGTATGGCAAAACTTGCTAAACTTTACATGCCATTTTTACTTCTTTGAAATCTGTCAACTGTCACCACCGACACACACAGAAATCGCCTCACCCTCACTGGGTGGGTTATACATATTCAGAAGTAGAGGCCACTCTCCAGAGGAACAGCAGTATGGATGCTTTATCTTTCCTTGTTTTGCCTTTTCAGCTACTTTTGTGCTGAGTGATTTCACAATACATTAAGTACCACTATCACTTAACACAGTAGTGTCCCACTCTGGTCCTTAGGAATCGGTGGCCTGCATTTTTTAGATTTGTCTCTGATTCGGTAATCCTGCAATTTAGCAATGACTCAAATCTGACCCACCATCTCTGACAATGAATGCAGACAATCGCTTAAAAGATTTTAAGAGATGATGAAATTTAAAAATCTCCTTGAAATGGGAAGTTATGTAATGTACAAAGTATTTGTACATTACATAACTGTCTGATAGAGGAAAACCCGTCTAGAAATGTATTGTATTCCTTTCTTGATTTATAAGTTAATAATCTTTTTTTTCCTTGGAGAAAAAAAAATACACATTTAATTTAATTACAATTTGTCTGGTAAGTTTGTTGGTGAGCAAGAAAAAATACAGAAATCAATTAATTAAAAAATATCCCTTTTGGGATATCACCAGAAAACGTGAGAGTGTTTTCAAGTTTGTAAGTTGGCATTAAAAAAGTAAATAAGTAGTAGGGCTGTCTTTTTTACAAAAAAAAAAAAGAAGAATCTGTGGTATCATTGTGGTTTAGCATTACATCATGGATGGAATATAGTTAAATTTCAATTCAATTTTATTTATAGCACCAATTCACAACACATGTCCTCTCAAAGCACTTAAAAAGTAAAATTCAATCAAATCATACAGATTGGTCAAAAAGTTTTCTATCTAAGGAAACCCAGCAGATTGCATCAAGCCTTGACAAGCAGCATTCACTCCTCATGAAAGAGCGTAGAGCCACAGTGGACAGTCATCTGCATCGTTGATGGCTTTCCAGCAATTCCTCATACTGAGCATGCATGAAGCGACAGTAGAGAGGAAAACTCCCCTTTAACAGGGAGGAAAACCTCCAGCAGAACCAGGCTCAGTGAGAACTGTCATCTGCGTCGACTGACTGGGGTTAGAGAAGACAGAGCAGAGACACAAAAAGCACCGAAGCACACATTGATCCAGGAATCCTTTCTATGTTAGAGGGTAATGGTGGATTATCTGCCTCCTCTGGATGGTGTCACAGCTAACAGAACGCTAGACCTGGTGTTCCTACTATGAAAAGAAAAATGAACGAGAACAGAAAGTTAAAAATTTAAATAACAACAAATAATGCAGATTGGAGAACAGTAGGAGAACTCAGCAGAGTGAGAGAAATAGACCTTGATGTCTTCCAGTAGCCTAAGCCTATAGCAGCATAACTATAGAGATAGCTCAGGGTAACATTAGCCACTCTAACTATAAGCTTTGTTTAAAAGGAAAGTTTTAAGATTAGTGTTAAAAGTAGACAGGGTGTCTGCCTCACAGACCAAAACTGGGAGGTGGTTCCACAGGAGAGGAGCCTGATAGCTAAAGGATCTGCCTCCCATTCTACTTTTAGAGACTCTAGGAACCACCAGCAGACCTGCAGTCTGAGAGCGAAGTGCTCTGTTAGGAACATACGGGGTAATCAGAGCTCTGATATATGATGGAGCTTGATTATTAAGGGCTTTATATGTGAGAAGGAGAATTTTAAATTCTATTCTTGATTTAACAGGAAGCCAATGAAGGGAGGCTAAAATTGGAGAAATATGATCCCTCTTGATAATTTTCATCAGAACTCTTGCTGAAGCATTTTGGATCAGCTGAATAGCTTTTCCTAAAACACTAACCAATTGTGGGATATATTTCAACTTTAAACGTTCGATTATTTTCATATTCTCTGTTAAAGGTTCTTATTTCATAAAAACTTTATGCATCAGAGATTTTAGCTTTTTTCTTATCTATATTCTGTAGTTATTTGTTTACAGAGAGTATTGTTCATTTATTATTCATGTCCTGACTTATCCAACATTTCATTTCCAAAATCCTGCAGAAAATGTATGTTTTCTTTCTGTTCTGCGGTCATCCTTTGATTGATTCTCTCTCTTTGTCTCATATATATATATATATATATATATATATATATATATATATATATATATATATATACACATTTGAACAGATCCCCCCCCCCACCCCCCAAGGAAGTAGTCTTACTCTTATATGTTAATAATAATTGAATCTTGTCCAAAAAATGCTTCTACTTGCTGCTTCTATTTGTAACTCATATTTGGGAGCTCTAATAAAACAGAATGAAACATGGAAACGTGCTTATCTGAATGAATGAATTGTGCTTCGCATATTTGTCTAAGTTGAGTTAACTTGCTTAATCTTCAGCAATCTGAGGCTGGCTATCCTTTTCACAGATTTCTCTTCATTGACTCCTTATGTATGGGTTTCACCATTTGACAGGCTCATTTTGCCTGAGCCATTAATCCACTGGTGTGTGGCATACAAATATGGAATAAATGAAAGAGAAAGGATTCTGAGTCGAGATGCACTGAGCAAAATCGGCAATGGATCACTAATGGACTGTTTTCATCTTGTGACAGGCTGGTTAAAAACGAAAAAAAATCTGATGTGGGGAACACAAATGGGATTTCACCCAGTCAAGACAAATTAGGTGTAAAATCCACATTGCTGTTACATCAGTCTCCGTGTAAAGAGGTAGCTTTTATTGTTGAGGGTGTCGCAGTTTTGACTTTTTTTATATGGCAAAAAGGTAAGAGTCACTTGTAGTGGATGATTCATGTGCCATTGAACCCACAATATTAAGTGCTACCTGTTTTAAGAGCAATACCCTTAAGTGTGACTGCTGTTAGAACACTGTGAAAGAACACTGTGAAAGCTGGGTAACTTCAGTACTAGTAAGATGTTTAACACACATCTAACGTCCGAAGAAAACGCAGAGATGGCATTTTAAAAGAAAACTTTATTGACAATATGTTTAAACCCATTTAAGAGTAAATAAGAATGTAAGAGTTAAAGATATACATGATCCAGGGAATGGACAATGAAACTGCCAAATCAGAATACTTTTACAATTAGCGCTCCGTTTAGCTGCAATGACTTTCCTGCCGAATGTCTTATTTGTTAAGATAAGATGCTAATTTAAAATATCAACTTTTGGTGTCAACAGTATCAGTATCTTGGCTCCTAGTATAAATGATTCCCGGATGTTCATGATAGGAAGGCAAAGAAAGTACATTGTAAATGGTGTTTGTGCATTTTCTTAAACAGAATTCAAATTCATCTACTATTGGCATCAGGGGATCAAAGCATTACGTAAACCACATTTTGAAAATTCACTTTGGTTCACCTCTACTTCTGAGATGCTAGTTTAAAACTGAAAGTGGGAAAGCCATTTCCCAGAAAATAGTCTGAACCTGATCTTCCTTGCTTAGTGTGAATTGAGGTATTTGTTGTTCCCCTACTGTGTAAATGAAGCCAGAATAGTGCTCTCTATAAACGGGTAGGAAACATTATGAGGAAAAGGCTTGTGTGCCTTAGCAATATACCTGCACTTGTAGCTTAACTCTACAGCAAAACAGAGCATCTGAAATGGGGAAAAAGTACCAGTGTGAATCTGTTTAAATTAAAATTGTGTTTTATTTTTCACCTCATTGAGTGGTTTAGATCTGTAGAACACTAGTACACCTAAACCTTTTATAGCAAGCACAGAGCTTTGCAGCTGTTGACTCAGTCCTACGTATTTTCAAAAAATCCCTAGCTGAGGGGCATAATTTAAATAATTAGTGCATCCAACGTCCCTTTACACCTGCTAGTCGCCTCCAGCTGCAGCCTTCTGCATCCCTGTCTCCCGTTCCACATCGACTCATCGCCCCCCCCGCCTTACATACAGGAGTTAAAACAAATACACCCTCACTCTGACATCAGCAGGCAGCTTAACACTGCAGGAGCTGCTTTTTCAGTGAAAAGGGATGGCTCAGATTCTGGGTAGGAATGGAAAGAAGAAAAAAAGATCTAATAGGGTCTGTATAATGAATAAGAAAAGGAGAGGACTAATTGGATAGCTATCTACAACTGGTGTTGCTTATCATTTTAATTTTGCTGAAATGTAATCACTCAAAACTTTTGTTATAATTTAATGACAGCTTTATGAACAAATGGCTTTATGGAGCCTAATTCAGGGATCGTCTGGCTCGGTATCGGTTTGTCTGTGTCTCTTTGCTGTCATTGCAGTCTGCAGTTGGTTGAAAAAGATAGCTGCTCATCCTGAACCTGGTTATGCTACAGGCTAATTTCTCTTATCACGCAGTTGTCCCTCTCTACTGTCACCAGATGTCAGGCGTTTGCCCGGGATGTAAATATTTGGTGCAAAGCAGACAACTAATTCCAAACTGCCTTTACTGTCAGGTATGTGGTTCTGTGCTGCAGAGGCGTGTTGTTGCTGTTCCTACATTCCTTGTGCAGGGTGCAACAGGCGGACGTCAGTCACAGGATGTTTATTAGGGGGAGCATTTTAGGCGGCTAAAGGGCATCCAAGCATTAGCTCACCTGAGTGGTACCTGACCAGAACCCTGTTCTGAGTCTGTTCCTTTTTGCAAGAAATACCTTGACTAATTTCTCGTCCCTCTCCTCCTTGGATCAACCCGGTTCCAGTCCGGCCAAGTCTCTCTCCGGTCATCATCACCTAGTCCTCTGGAAGTTCTGAATTCATCGAGCCTTTTGTGGCACTCCAGTCGGCCGTGCTCCTCCATACCCGCTGCCGTCCTCCAGTCACCATCTGTCCCTGTCCCTCCACTATAGATCAAACCACCAGATCTGGAATTGTACCTCTGCTCATCACCAATAACCACCCTCCGGTCCCTTAACCATCACTCTTCCTGTAAGTCAGCCTCTGCCGTACCATCTAACCAGCCTGTTGGTTGCTGGTGCTCACCTCTGCTCTCTCACTCCCACAGTCCATGACCAGAGCCTTCCCAGCCGGCCAGATCCACTTCCATCTCCATTGGTTTGCATATATAGGTAATTTAGCGATGTTTGTTTACATTTATTCTATTGTGATGTAAGTTACCTTAATATTAACAAATATACAGTAATTTGAATGACTTGACTGTACAGATTAGTAGAGCAGTGATGTTTCGTGAAATGAGGATAAGTTTTCCACCACACGTAGAGTTTTGCACGTTGGCTTCTGACCAGATCCCCTTCTTCTAAGTGTTCTTTTGTTCCCTGGATGGACTGTGACAAAATGCAAAAAAAAAAAAAAAATGGACCTCTTGAGGCTTTCTTTCAATAATTACTTTTTTCTTGCCATTTACTCAAAAAGACCCGATTTGTAGAGTGCGTGACCTATAGTTGTTTTTAAATATTCTTCCGCCTATGTTGAGGATTTCTCCAGTCCTTCCATGGGCCTTTTGGGTGCTTCCTCGCCAAGCCTGCCTGTTTAGGTTTGTTAGGTTTGCAGTTGGGCCATTATCTGTCCGGGCCTTTCCATTCATAAAATGCGTTGATTTTTCTGGATGTAACCTGACAAAATGTGAAATTGGCACAAATACTTTTTACAAGGCAGGCCAGCTGAGTTAACTGCATCCATCAGTTGCTTTTTCTGGCATCTGAAGTGGCTCAATTGTTTCTTGATATCCTGTCAAAGCATTTTAACTGTCAACGATAGACTGTCAAATAGGCTGTAACATCCCATTGGCTGATATAAAATGCAAGCTACTTCACAGATAAGTCATCTCGACCAAAGAAACATTAAAAACTGATAAAGGAAAAAAAAAATCATGATCATGATTTGAAAAATGAAGTGCATGGCAAAAGCCCTAGATGTGTGTAAACATGTTTAGCAAAGGATCCTGATCAGTTGAATATAGATGCTTATTTAAATAGTCTTTTTCACTCAGGTGTTTGTCGAAACCTCTATGTGACACTTTGCAGCTATGTTGTAGATATTAAGTCCTGGGTAGTATAGGATTTCCTTCAGCTTAATCAGGACAAACCTGCCGTTTTAGTCATTGGCACAGACACTCAGAGAGAAAAACTCTAATACAACCTCAAACACTGGCCATAATCCCCTCACATCAGGTTAGAAACCTTGTCGTCTGAAGAATATAGCCAGAGTGCAAATGTTTCTCTCCCAGTCCATGCACATGGCATTGATTGTAAGGTCTGCCTTGATTACCTGTCCATAGCAGAAATTATTTTAATGGTTCTTCCAGTGGTCTTTAAAACTCCTAATGGTCTTTGTTCACCCAAAAAAGTTGCTTCATGTCCTCTGGAACGTGTCTTCTGCTGGTACCCAGACATACAGTGAGGCATCTTTTTCTAATAGTGGTCCTCAGCTGTGGAACAGCCTTCCTGAAGACCTGAGAGCACCTGAGAGTTTGGATGTTTTTACAAGCAAACTAAAGATGCATCCATTTAGTCTGCCTTTTAGTTAAAGTCCATAGTTATTTGCTATTTCTTATGGTTTATTATCTTATTCAAAACTTTGCAGCTTTAATTGTTGTGGGAAATAATGATAACTGGTCCCTAAGTTACTTGTTTAAACACAAAGGAAATTCCATCAATTCCATCATGCTGGAATTGATGGAATCACCGCAGCCTGCTCCCCCACTTCTGCTCCCAGTCCTGGTGTCCTCTGAATCTGAGGCCGCTCACTCTCGCAAATTGCCATACTGGGCTGCATAAGACAACACAATCACGTCATAATCTGAACATTTACCATCCCAGAAAGAAAAAAAACGCAGCATTGATCTTGAAGAACCAGGGGAGGATGAAGCCGATAGCAGGCCGATCTCGTCTCCTCCCTGAGAGCAGGTGCTCAAATGTTTTAGCTAGGTTGGAGGTGATCTTAAAACCCAAGCTGTAAAGTTTCCATTCACAATGATCAATTTAAATTTCATTATACAGGTGCTGATTAAGTTACATATTAATAATCGTGCCACTTACTGTTACTAGTGGTAAACGGTTACTGTAACAATGTATTTTTTTTTCTTGTTAAACTTTGCACAGGCATGTTAAACTTCAGGTTCTTTTTGTTTCCGAAACTGGAATCGTTGTATTGTGTGGATCCTTTTATTTGATCTGCGTCGGCCCCTCTGCTTTTAACCACCGGAAAGCACTTTGTGTGGAGAATTGCTCTGTGAATAGTTTGTTTGATTGATTGACTGACTGTCTCATTGATTTAAGTATGCTATTTTTTATGCAGCACAATTTGCAACACTGAATCAGTCTACCTCCTGTATAATGACGAAGAAATGTGGCAGCCAACTGTAATTGTTAAAATCTTTTTCATGTATTTAACTCCTGTCAGAAGGCAGGAAGAATTTCAAGCCCGCCACCACCAGGGCGTGTGTGTGCGTATGGATGGAGATGGAGAGAGAGAGAGAGAGAGAGAGAGAGAGAGAGAGAGAGAGAGAGAGAGAGAGCGCATCTTTGAATAAGTGTGCGAGCTACCCAGCATGCCTTGACAGCCTTGCTCTAATGGATAGTGCCTTCAGATGTGAAAAGGTGAACAGAAGTCACGCTGGAGTTTCACTCAGCAGTTTGTCACAACAAATTGCTGCATCTGCGTGTCCTTGTGTGTCAGCGTGAGCATGTGTGCGGGCGTATAAATATACAGTGAGAGGGCTCCTAGGTCCGTATCAACATATAACAGCTCTGCTCGAGCTCCAAGACTGCTGTGTGTGCCATGTTGTGTGCGAATGTGATCATTACGATGGCCTGTTTGATTTTAGGCCATTCGGTCTGTGCCTTAGATCAAGTCAAGAGTTTGCTTTTAACCCTCTGTCCAGCTCCTACAATCTTGACAGTGAGCCAAATATCCGAAATGATCCAAATATGCTCAATGGTGTTAAAATGGTGGTCTAAGATGTCAAGGCTGAAACGTTTCAGATTTATAAAACAATGTCTTTCCATGCTCTTTGAGTGTTTTAAGGAAATAATTATGAACAAAGCTGTCAGAAACTAATCACATTAACACACGCACTAACAACTATTGGAAGCACTGGTAAAGAGCTAAAAAAAAGAAACCTAAAATAACTTATTTCAGTCTCACTGAAAATATTTGCTGCAGTTTTCTAACAGAGATCTTTGGAATTAATTTGTTTTTGTCTCCCTTTTCATTATCCATACAGGATTGTCACCAGTGCATTATGTCGATGTCAGAATTATGCTGAAATAAGACCTAATGGTCTGTATGACGCAGAACAGTACGACACGGATGTGTGAGAGCAACATTGAAAGGTCAGTAAAGCTCTTGAACGTGTATCAGCAAAGTTATAAACATCCCGCACAAAATAAGCTAACTCTGGCTGCTATTAGCTTGAGGAACAGCCATCTTTGGGGGGTGGGGGTGGGGGCAGCCCACTGCTCCCCTAGGGGATGGGTTAAATGCAGAGAACACATTTCATTGTAATGTATGTTTCAATGTATGTTTCAATGACAACAAAGATGATATTACTATTACTACTATTACTCTTCGAGCTGCAGTATGCAACGCTCTGGTGTGTGAATACATCAGGAGAAGAAGCGGAACGACAGCCTCCAGCTTAAAACCTTTGCTCAGCCACCTCACCAGAAGGTAAGTTTCATGCAAGCGCCACACATCACCTTGCGGTTGTAACTGTACAAGTATTTGTACCAAAAATGTTAGTTACTGTCAGTTTGGCATGTGCACATACCAAACAAATACAGCAGGTTTTTTTATATACCTGAAATATATGTGTGGAACTAAGGGTGCAATGCAATGTTCTGCAGCTTGACTTCAGAATGTGATACGAAAACAAAACAGAACTCTCAGCTATAGTGTAGAAAACTATATGCATTTTTGCTATACGATATATAGTTTGCTTTCTAATTAATTAATCACTTGAAACAAGGTCAAGTTGAGTGTAAACATCACCTACTTAGTTACACAATAACTTTCTTTTTTCTTTAACTTTCTAATTTTTTCTTAATTTCTTGAGTGTGCAGGTTATAATAGCTGTACAGTACTTTTTTTTTTCTCATCTTGTTTTGCTTGCTGCTGGCACACTTAAATTTCCCCAAAGTGGGACAGTAAAGGATCCTTTTCTTTTGCAGCTCCGCTGAAGTCCAAATCCAGCTGCCTGCAACATTCATGTGTTATGCTTCTACTCTCCAGCCATGTGCTCTGTTTACTTTGGTCCACTGGCAGTGATCTGCTCCGCTGGTGTTGGCACCACCTGCGCTGGTCTTGTTAGCCTGCAGGAGCTTCACCTGCCTATTTAAACCTACCTCTCACAGCCAGATTGTTGAAAGACCTGGTGTGAGTAAACCATCCACGGTTCCCTGATTGCCTTGCCAAGGTGTGACCTTGGTTCATTTGTGGATTTCCCTGCCTTGACTCACCCTTGTCGGATTCTCCAATTGGCCTTTGTTTCTGGACATCAAACCTTTGCTCTGCCTCTCATCCAAGCCCTTTGCCTAGCCATTGGGAAACCTCAACCTACCTCTTCTTCATGGTTTTGACCCTTGCCCGAATTTTAAGTCTGCTCTGGTTGAGCTCTCCTGTGCTGCCCGCTTTATTCATCCTAGGACTGTGTTGGATCATCATCTACAGATCAGTCCCGTGCAAACTTCGTGACACCGTGAAGGTTAGTGGCTTTTGTTCAGTGCACTTACACCTCCACCGAGTTATTCACGGCCACTAACCTTTTTTCTTTCCTCTGCAGTGGTTCCAGTGTGTGCTCCCGGTAGTTACCTGACTGAGCTTGCTTTGATTATTTTTAATTATTGTTTTACCACTCCTGTTGTCTGGCTGAATTATCGGGTCCTCTGTCTGAGCATAGCCATGTGAGATGCAACACACTGCGCCTCTCCTTGCAGTATCTTTAATTAGGGGGGGATTCTGCAACAGCTGACCTTTTATGGTACATTAAAGTAGATCAGACACTGGATTGTCTTAATACTAAAACAACTACAAAGTGACAGCAACCTTTTTTTTATTCTCATCATCAAGTCAGTTCTACAGTGGCCACTTTTTGCTTGCTTCTTTTGATTGGAGCAAACTTGCAGCGAGCTGTGATTTTTCTGTTGTTACATCCCTATTAGCTGCAGCATAATACTCTGTGTTTTAGGAGCGTGTCTTTACTACCGGCTGATTCCTTCAATTATTTAACAATGCTTTTGTAGACTCCTGTAGGTTTTTTACTGTGACCATCCAACACCAGTTCTCTGTAAAAAGCAATTCAACCAGTCTTGGTACAGCTGTTCCTTCTCCTGTGGATTTGTATCGTTTTAATAGGCTGACAAAACCAGTTTTATGACCACATATCACTGGTTCACAGCATTTCCTTTAAAATAGAAATGCTACATTTGGAATAAACTCTAAAACTTTACCTACTCCATCCGACAGAAATAAAATGGCAACTAAACCTTTTCTCCATACTAGAAATACAGATAATCAAATGGAAGTTAAGTGGACTTAACAGTCAAATAATTTAATTGAAAGAGAGTTTATAGATTGGGATTCATATAACAGCACTTCCACAGGGATTATTGTCTGACTGCAGGTTACACTGACATTAAGTGGAAGTGCTTTAGTGTCACCTGACTTTCCTCTGGTTGTAGAAATTAGTTAAATTTGCTCTACCTCAATTTTTTTGCAAAAAAAAAAAAAAAAAAAAAAAGGCTGCACATTTGATGTACTCGTGTTAGGAGGGTGTTTGTTTGGGCCACCTGTATAGCAAAAGCCTCTGGAAGGAGTTTTTTTTTTTTTTTTGCAGGAAAAGAAATGCCAATTGTCAGTTGAAATTGTTTTTCCAAGTAAATCGGTTTTTGCCTTCCATTCGCATATTGGAAGAGCAAAACCTCTAGTTACATCAAATTCTGCTCTTTCTTTTTTTAGGTTTTGTTTTATTTTTATTTTTGTACATGTCCTGTTTAGCTGTGAAGCACTAAGAATTGCTTTCTTAATGCCAAAGGGAGCCCAACAGATTTACTTTCACAAGTGGAGCATTAGTGCTTTCACTATAGTGCTACGCTTGATATATATGCAAAAAAAAACTTTATTGGAAAATATCAGGGGATTGTTTCAAATTCAATGGACACAGAAACAGGGGGGAGGGGGCGGTCGCAAAAACCACACCCAGGAGGCCAGTCGAAACAAAAACCATGCAAAGTTATACAGAAAGAGAAGCCGACCTTGCCCAACCAAACCGAGTAGGGTCGGTGGAACTGTAGCTTTACAAGAGTGGATGTAGGACCCCATGGGTGGATTACATCTTGTATAAACAATGTAATCTGAAGGAACTTGGTGACTGCAAGGAAGGTGTTGATGAGAGTGCAGGATGATGATGTGTAGAATTACTCTGATGGTGAGGAAGATGAATAAAGCAGAGAAGAGGACAAAGTAGTGGAAGCTGGAAAAGAAAGTTGTCTGTCAGAAAGGAGTTGAGGCAGGCTCTGGGTAGTCAGGAGGTGCTTCCAGTGGACTGAAGAACTACAGGTAATGCTAACAGGAAGATAAGTAGGAGAGTCACTGCTATTTCATATGGAAGGAAAGTCGGCAAGGAGACTTGGTGGTAGTATTAGCAAGTACATGAGTATGTAGGGATAAATGGATCAGCTATGAGGAGATGGGTCTGTGAGGACTAAGTGTCCCTGCAGTCTGTATAGGAAGATGTAGGGTAAAGTGAAGGTAGAGGTAGCTGAGGCCAAACAAAGTAGCTTTTATCATGGGCTGGAGAGTAAGAAGAGAGAGAAGGATTTATCCAAGTTGGCGAGGTGAACAGACAGATGGGAAGGATGTTCAGCAGGTGAGATTAAGGGTCGAGATGGAAATGTACTGACGGGGGCGACAAGTGTTATAGGAAGATGGAAGGAGAGTACTTTGTTCCCTCTTAGGCTACGTTCACACTGCAGAGAAATGTGACTCAAATCCAATCTGTTTGCCCATATGTGACTCATATCCGTCTTTTTCATGGTAGTCTGAACGGCAAAATTCTGATCTTTCGTCCCCCAAAAGTGTCACAAATCTGCTTTATGCCACTTCTATATGTGTAACTAATTTGGAACATATTTTTCATAGTGTCCGCAGTCTAAGCGGTGAAGTCGCAGTTGTGTCTTAATATTGTCAGCTCCCATTAGTCAGCAGCTTTATAATAACAAGGAGAGATGCCGGCCAGTATCCACAGGATTTTATTTTAAACAAAACTTTATTGAACACTTCTAGAAACAATTACCATTACTTCCATAAACAGTGTGCTGTTCTTTGACGTCTCCTTCTGTGAGCTGGTGCATGCGGGTCGCTTTGTGGTCTTGAATCATTCAGACAGAAGTATGATGCTGGTCACATTTAATAGTAGCATGAATGGCCACCCCTAAAAATAAAAATAAAATCTGATTTCAGCAAAAAAAAAAATCGGAATTGAGCATCAAGACCCGCAATGTGTACGTAGCCTTATTCCCCTCATTCATCAACTCTTCAAAGAGCAAAAGAAGTGACCATTTTGGATCAGGAATAAGCAAATATTAAAAGGATGAAGAATGGAAAGGCAGTTGGTCCTGATGATGTACCTGTGGAGGTATGGAAGTATCTAGAAGAGACAGCAGTAGAGTTTTTGTTTAGGCTGTTCATGAGAGGGAGAAGCTGCCTGAAGAATGGGGTAATGTGCTGGTACCAATTTTCAAAGATGCTTGGGTGAGAAAGTCAGAGGCCAGAATGAGATGGTATAGACATGTAGCGAGGAGGGATACGTCAGTAGAAGGATGTTGAGGCTGGAACTGCCAGGCAGGAAGCTTAGAGGAAGACTAAGGAGGAGATTTATGGATTGGGTTACAGAGAAAAGATGATGCAGAGGATAGGGTCAGGGTTCTCCCTCAAAAGGGTGAAGCCAAAAGACATTGAAAAATAAATATATTTATAAATAAAATGTCTTTATTGAGAACAGAGTAAAACCAAAGTCAAATTCCTAGTTTGTGTGCACAAACCTGGCCAGTGCAGCTGTTTTAGACTTTCTAAATATGCCAACACACACAGCAAAACAAGAAACAGTAAAAAGTAACAGACATTTTCCTCAATTGTTCAACTCCAGTTCCAACTTCCAACAGGGCTCGGTGTTCTTTTGTTGCTGCTGTTATTCTCACTGTGAAATCATTTTGTAGGTGAAATATGCTAATTTAAACAGGCGATACGCAACCTTAATCTGATTTGAAAAACGCTGACCCTCGCATTTTACTCATTCATTTCACAGATGAGCATTGATGGTACCTCTCCGAGAATGCAAAACAGTCGAGAAGCTCATTTTGTTTTAGGGTTTAAAAGGAAAATCTCTATAAAAGTATTTTAGAGCTTCTGAAAATAAAATTACCATAATTAGTAAAGCGGCTTTGCTGGTAAGCCTGTAGTTCTATTTTTTTTTCTGTGTGTGTGTGTGTTTGTGTGAATTGTTTGTGCATTGATTCTGCATTATTTTACATCTGCTGTTCTGTATAGCAAATTGTACCCAATGGAATAATAAAGATCATCTTGACCTTGACTGGGCTCCGCTATTAAATTTGTTCACATTACCACACTGCACTGCGCTCATTTTGCTGTATAAACATCAAATGAAATACTAAATAGATATTTTTCAGCCTTTAACTTTGTGGATTGATTGGAGCAGACGAGTTCTGTGGGCGACAAAACACTCAAATCTGCAGGTAAACACAAACTTTCAAACGTGTGTGGCTGCTCTTCCTGCGACAGGCAGGCGGACGCTGGCTGCAGGTGTTTCCTATCTTCACCAATCAAGAAGAGCATTCAACGCAGCATTTATTCCCTCTGGCCATTTCCTTTCCAATAAACATCTTTTAACCATCTACAGAGTCCGTGATTTTGCCTCCGGGTCACCATGGAAAACAAAGCCATGACACCCACATTTATTCCTATTATAATTGCTAAAATTACGCACGGGTCTAATACACGAGGTGCACATGACTAGAATATTGTTGCTATGCTGAAGTAAAAAGTACATGCCATGGTGAGATGCAGGACTTTAAACAAAAGACTAACCCTAAAATGTCAAAATATGAAAATGCACGCCTGTACAATTATAACAAGACATTACATGCTTAATGCACTTGGGACGTGTGCAAGGACAAGACCTTTGCACTTAAAAAAAAAAATAAAAACACGAGGGCCAGACTGGAGTTTGTCAGAGTGAACAAAGACAAATCATAGATCACTTTCAGCATTCCAGGAAGAGAACCAAATTGCAACTATAAGCCATAGAGCTTATAGAGTCATGATTTAGGGAACGATATGCTGACGCAGGGACTCTTCTGCTCACTAAATGGTGGATTCACTATATGAGGAATTCTATTATAGAATCCACCGTGAATTTTACCTTAAATCCGAAGGTGCTTGAGAATGGAAGAAAATGTGAGACCAGTGAAAGCCCTGAGCTTGATTTTATTGAAACAGTGCAGTGACGTGTAACGGGGTTTGCACATGCAAAAAAAAAAACTCAAACCTCAAAGAGTCTTCCACAGACTGTCGAAGACTGGGAGATGGCTAAAAAAGCAGCTCACTGAGGGAATTTTAACTAAAGGGGGTTGGACAAGCGTTATGAGGAAAAGTGTCCTTTTTGTTCAGTTAGAGCACAATTTCTTTTAAATATGTTTAATCAATCTTCTATATAAAGAAGTCAAATGTAATATTTTAGCACTTTATCACTATCTTAGCCAAAAAATACTAAAATAGATTAGACATCAACTGAATCTTTAATGCTTCACAACTAATCTTGTTGGTTTCTAAAATACCGGAACAATGTGAGCCAGTCCTTAATGTGCAGAACTTAGTTTACTCTGAAAGCTAAACACACACAGCTAAGAAACAGCTTCATCATTAAGGTGCAAACGTCACTTGGGAAGAATCCGAGCTGGTGCTGGTGACGGTTATTTTCCTCTCCCAGCAGTGACATTTGGGGCAACATGGGGTGCTGCTGAAACCAAATGTATGTCCGTTTCACAAACTTTAAACCTTTCTTCAACTTACTTGGGTTAAAAAAAAGAGCAAGGACCAATGCACATCCTCTTCACCGCATTACAACTCTAAAATATTTAAACTTGTTGCTTACGGGAATTTACATGTAAAATTTTAATATATATTTTTTTTTCTGTGTGTTTTTTTTTTTTTTTTTGCAGTCGCTGATTCAGAGCAGCAAACAGCTTACTGTTGGAAGAGTGAAACATTTGGAGCATGAAAGCCTGATAGGCGCACTGCGGAAAGATCTTGGGCCTGGTGTTTGGGATTCAGTGTGAGTACTTTAATATCCCCTTGTCATTCAGGTTTAGAAATATCTGCCAAGGATTAACACCCCCTAACAACAGCAAACATTGTGTCTCCGCATCCTTAGCAGATCGCACGGGGAATACTAATGGGTTTTGCTTTGATATCTACGGGTGTTTTGTGTGCTAAAAGACGCGGAACCCCAGTGGCTTCAAACCTAAGCAGGACTGAATCAGTGACCCAAAGGGTTTGTGAGTGCCGACAGAGGAATGCAAAAGGATTTTTACTTCTGCACAAGGTTGCACAACTATATGAAAGGGATATCATGAAAGTAATCTGGTTTACATTTGGACTAATGTCCTGAGTTAGGGACACTGCCATGTATTACACAGTCTAGACTGTTGAAAGTAGTTTCTCCTGCTTTTTAACATCAGTGTGTGTACCTTTTTGTGCAGCCTTCTTGTCTCTGACTGTCTTGCCCGGTGCTAAACACTGCCATTTGTCATGGAGAGTTAGAGTAGCTCAGAGTACAGGGCCACATCTGACAGAGACTGTGCCCCTGCCTTTTTCCTCTCTTCTTCCTTGCTAAAAGAGCCTGTGCAAAATGTGTCTGTGCAAAGCTGTCTGTTCCTTTTGGGTCAAAAAGCTAGAGCTCAGCTAAACTAAATATAATAGGTCACACAAGAGCAACTCAGGTTCTGCGGTAATTTGACTGCTTTTGCGTTTTGGACTTTGTGGATGCAGCTTTGTTGTCTGGAGAGACTGAATCTGCTGACATATTAGAAATAAAGGTCTGCTTCTGAAATAAAATTAACTTATCTTCCTCTTTCGTGATTTTGAAAAACAGTCGCTCATTTCTTTCCAGGCTGTCAAACTATTAAATGTTTTGCTAACAATCTGGTTGCTAGCCCTAGGCCGTCACAGCTGCCGTTCTTTTTTTATTGCAAGGAACTATTTAATATTTCCTGCTTTCATCCAGGCTCAGCATACGGTTTTCAAAACATGTGAAACTGTTAATTGTTGCAACAGTGAGAAATATTTATAGTTTACTATCACAGTTTTGCTAAGCTTTGTGTAAAGTATATGCAAAAACAATTATTAGAGGCTAATGTTGGAGTCAGAGTGAAGCATACAGCAAAAGGTTTATTACGTTTGAGCACATAAGAAATTTCCCTTTGGTACCACTTTGCCCTCATGGAACACCTTTCAAGCATTAACATATGAAAAAGGGGAAAAAAATTTAAATAAATATATATATATATATATATATATATATATATATATATATATTTTTTTTTTTTTTTTTTTTTTTTTTTTAAGAGCTTAATATTTATGCTTTAGGGATCTATTGTAAATGTTGACAGAACTTCTGTCAACATTCACAATGTGCTGATGTTTTATATGCTCATCCCACTACTTCCAGTTAGCAAATCATTATTTTGGTGGTCCTGCCAAGTATATATTGACCCTCATCTACAATGTTGATAGTTCAAAAAGTTAGTAATACGTTGAACCGACAAAAAAAGCACATTTATCTGCCCTGATAAACTTAAGAGATATCCCTGCTGTGTGTGGTGTGTTAAGAGCGACCGGGTCCGCTAGGTGGAACATCGGGACCTCTCCGACCTTTAATCTAGGATATTCAACATGTCGGATTGTCTTGCCCTGATATCCTTAAGTATTTGGAGTTCCCCGAGGACAAACAAGCATGCAGCCTGTTGAATGTGACGTGTAACTAGTCGGAAAGCGAGGTGAGGGAAACCCTGAGAGAGAAAAAAAACAACTCGCCTCTTTATATTATATTAGTGGAGCAAATGTTGTCGTGTTGTCTCCACTCCTTTGAAGTCAGTCCACAAACTATCACCAATATTCGTCCCCATCGTCCACGTTTATTTACTCTGAAGTCACGTTTGATCCTGAGAGGATTTGCTAGATTTCCCGTCTGACATCTGAATGATCCTGAGTGAAATCTGGTCGTGTGTGTAGTGTGTTGTGCTCGCCGTCTGACCGGACACCACACACTGTACGAGCAAACCTGTTTTATGTGAGATTTTTGTCATCATTATCTACGGTGTCTCTTAAGTTTTGAAAGTTGGCCAGCTAATTTAAAACCCTGCCGCGTGTACCAGCCTTTAGCTTTACCAAGCTCCTTAGACGACATGTTGGACGGGCAATGAAAAACTGTCAGAGTTTTTATTTTCATGGTTTTCACCTTCAGTTTTAATGGTATTTAAAGTTTGAAAACACAATGCTAACCATCAAAAACTTTGTAACGTAATCATTAAAACTGGTCATTCTTTTTTCCCTATTGTCTTAGACATGTTGAGAGACTTCATTAAGACAGGAACAATTGTTGTCCTGCCCGTCGGAAACTCAAGCATCCAATTTTATTTTCCTGTCAGTGAATGCAACATAATGAAGCAACATGTCGAAGCACAACAGTTTGAACTAACAACCACTTTTATTTTAAAGACAGGAGACTGAAACATGGTCATCAGTATCATTGTCAATGAGATTTTCAAAAATGAAGTAATTGTAGCTCAAAAGGTATAGGAAGGCAGTGTTTCCCATTGGTTGAGAATTTACTTGTGGTGGTAGAACTGGTAAATAAAGAGATTATACTTTAAGATCAGGTCTTTCTTCACTGAGACTGTCTGACTCGAGGTGGTCTTTCTTATAAACTGGGGATACCACCACCACTTGCAAATCAACAGATGTTGAAAAGGTGTCATCCACAAGAGCCCTTCAATGTCAAAATCTGGTCTATGAAGGTAACACATTTAGTTTTCACCAAATATGGTGCGTATACTTTCACATAAGATAACTGTTTTACCTATCATGGAGGAAAATTAACAAAGACGACAGATTTTATGTTGATTTAACATGAGGAAATGAAAAAAGTACAATGAATGAAATGTAACAATGGGGGATGTAATACAAAATAGGAACTCATCAAATAAAGTGCTTTTAGAATACAAATTTTATTTTTTGTGCTGTTTTCACATGTTGTATTTGTTGGAAGCAAACTCCTAAAACACCAAAAAGGTTTGACTTTACAGAGGAAACAGACTCATATGATCATGACTGGTTTTGTTTTCCTGAGGAAAATTTATTAGGGGGAGCTTATCAAAACCAAAAATCCAATAAAGTCATATTATATTAGATTAACAGACTTTAACACTGCTGTTCAGAGTAAATCATTTTTGAATTAGGACTGATGTTACAGGCTGAACATGGGATCATTTCTCATGTCTTTGTCGCTTTTGCCATTATCTTCTGTTATGTTTTTCATTTGTTCAAAGTAGTTTAGTTTTATTTCTGTAGTGAATAACTGCATGTACATTGATGCTTTGTAACATTTTATTTTGTCTACAGCAGTAAAACCTTCAAAGGTTCTTTTTGTTTCTCTCCCTCTCCGAGGGGTGCTGAGGAGAGGTGGACAGGAAGCAGGACAGAGTGGAGCTGTCTACCAGACTTTTTAAGAAACAAAAAAAAAAAAAAGTTGAAACAGTACAAATAATATCCAAGCTACCACGCATATGAGCTCCAAAGAGGACAGCCCTGCTTGCAAGGCCTTTTCAAGCCATGTATCCATTAATTGACTCGTGAATTTGTTAAAGTATCACTTGTAGCACAACGTTTTTTTTCACTACTCAATCACATACTAGCTTCATGGCGGGGGAGGGGTATAGTATTGCCATTTTCTAATAACAGCTTTATACACAATTGTGATTTTTCACGAGCCCAATTTGTTGGTGTCCTATGCATTTAACGTGATGAGCATGGGCGCAGCGTCGACACTGGGTAAGATAATGTTGCTAAAGTGGCATGAGTTTGTTGAGGTCAGGCCCAATACTGAGAAGAAATATATTTCACAGAAGGAGACTGCAACAGTAATAAGTTTAATGAAATCCTCAGTCAGACTTATCATATCATTGATGTTTTTTTTAAGATCTTTTAATGTATATCTTTATTTTTATCAATGTTATGTGTCATGTCAATGTTAACACCATTAGGCTTGAAGTTAAAGTGGCTTCATGACACTTTGAATTTGGCTCGTATGGACTAGATTTAGAACTGGCTTTGTTCTTTTGAATTTCTGTACAATAAAACTATTGATTGAAAAGATGGATCTATATAAAAAAAAATATCAACCATGCATGTTACTGTTCCACATTTGTATGACAGTAAGGGGAGTACCAGCACTTGGTTTTCCCACTTAAAGCACTGATGGTGACTATATGAAGAGGCACTCAAAAAGTGAGCGCCGCTATATCCTCAGTTTGGTTCTGCTGTACTATCTAAAACCAACAACATTTGCATTTTGTTATCCTTTAGTCAGAAGCACTGAACAGGCCTTTGGACTGTACAAAAGGTTTGAGCTTACAAGGCAAAACCCTGTCCTTCACATAGCACATCTGTGACAGCTCCGCTGCACAGTTTCTGAACCCAGCTGGCATCCGGCTAAAAATAGTGACTAAAACTGTAACGAGAACAGCTCTGTGCCGCGCAATCTTGGAAATCATGCAGGTTTTTAAAAATGAAATTGTGCTAGTTAATTTGTGCTTTCATTCAATTGAAACGACATCGCTCCACCAGGAATAAGAAATTGCTCAATGTTTCATAAGCCAAGAAATGGCACCCAAATAAATACAAGAGTTTTTCTTTTCTTGTTTTATTGCACCAAGCAAACATTTTCCTGGATTTAACAGCTCGACAGGTCACTGTTTGATTGAGTGATTGGTTGATGTGGAGAGGCAGTAACTGGCTTTAAGTGAATGATTTTCACAGTGTTTTATCAAGAGCACGAAAGGTGTGAACTTCGCAGTGCATAACAAAGGCAGGACTGGCGCAGCTTTTCTGATAAATCCTCGGCTCTTTGTCCTTGCAGACTAGATGTGTACCTTTGTCCTTATCTGGCTGTTTGAGTCAGCGTACGATTCTGAGTCGCTGGGCGAAACTTTGCTGCAAAAGGTCAGGACCAGTTTGAAATTGTGAGCCATGGCTACGAAACTGCATCCAGTATGCAATCTGACACATAACAAACAACTCCAGTGGTGCCCTTGATGGTGCACCAAGCCAAGGAATCAATGAACAGACCTTGGCTCAATTCATCCCTCCATAGCTGCTGGCACAAAGCCTGCTGCTTCTGGTAACTCTCCAACTCCCAAGTGCCGAACCGCTTCTGCATTAGCACGACTCTATGAGAGTTCCGCGCCCCCGAGGTCATATTTTGTTTTTCATTATTTTCATTTGTGCTGTAATTTAAGCACTGGGATGTATTAAACGCTACATATTTATACTCGGCTCGGCTTTGCTCTTGAATCTCAACACGGGAAAATTAAAGCGGAAGACGGATCACTTGACATCTCTTCGCCATCTGCCTGATGTTTGTCTTTTTTCAAAAAGGCAAAAACAAGATTTTCAAGTTTCTTTCTATTTCAACCTTCGAGCGTGGGTGAAGGTTGAAAGGAAGATGAATATGTTTATGTTAGAGAGTTAAGGGTTGTGTTGTTTTTTTTTTCCCGCGTCAAAGAAAAACAAGCGATTGGTCAGTGGCTTCAAAAGAGGCGAGAGCTTTCCGACATGACCTCAGAGAGATCGCATCATATTATCTCCCCTTAGAGTGATAATAGACTGCTGCAACATGCAGCAGGACACTTAATAAGACACACACACACACACACACACACACGTATGCAGTGCTTATAGAGTTGCATTTTTTGCGTGCGAGTCTACAACAAAACACGGCTCTGTAGGAAAGCATCAAAGAAGACGATCCCTGTTGCATGTTGGTGTGACGTGACGAACATTTTGATCAACCACATCAGTACAAGGAGTGCTCAAACGTGCACGCACACTTTCAGCTCCTAATGAGGAGCTGAAGGGGGCTCTCGATCAGCACCCAATTATCCTGTCCCTTTGGAGGAAACTGCCAACACGTGTGTGTGTGTGTGTGTGTGTGTGTGTGTGTGTGTGTGTGTGTGTGTGTGTGTGTGTGTGTGTGTGTGTGTGTGTGTGTGTGTGTGTGTGTGTCTGTGCGCTCGGATGTTGTAAGGCTCAGTTGGACTTTTTTTCTTCTTTATGCTAATGTGACAACGGTTCTATTTACATAATCTCTCAGCCATACTTACATCCATACACGCTGCCTATGCAAGGTTTGCCCTACCCAGATGTGGGAGATGTTCACCGTCAAACCTCACTTATTTGAGTCTATCAGCACCGCGGTGCAAGTAAATAAAATCAGTCTATGAAAGTGCAGTGACACCTAAACGAAGACACATCATACAGTTCATTAAAACACTTGGGATGTTTTAGGTTTGTGAGCATCAGGAAAGACATGTCCCTGTTCCTTTCCTTATTTAGACTTCCTCACTACTCCATCTTCTTCTTCTGACTCTTTTTGTGTGTGTCAGAGTATCAAGTGTTGTGGCAAAAATACATCTGTGCCCCTCACAGATTTATTTTGTTTTCCTCTTTTTTTGCCACACTGAAATATATCACAACAAATGAATGTGATTATCCGACAAAGATAACTAGACTGAACACACAATTCAAGTTTTAAAATTATGATTTTATGTTTTTTTTAGGGAAAACGCCTATCATACCCAGCCTGGTCCTATGCGAAAAAGTAATTGACCCCCTTGTTAAATCATTAAAAACTGTGATTAACTACATTTGTGCATCCCCGCACCAACGCCTGATTACTTCGAGGTTCTACAATCAGGAATCATCTAAATTCAACCTGTCCGACAATGCCAAGTAGCCTAAAAGATCTCAAAAATGCAACAGAAGCCCAAATCTAAATATGAAAAAGAAATCTCTGACATCTATCAGTCTAGAAATGGGTTGTAGAGGTGTTTGTAAGGGCTTGGGACTCCAGCAAACCACAATGGGACTCATTATCAATAAACAGAGAAAACAGAACAGTGTGGAACCTTCTCAAGATTGGCCAGCCTACAAAAATTACTCCCATAGTGCATCGACAACTCATCCAAGAGGTCATAAAAGACCACAGAACAACATACAATGCCCTATAGACCTCACTTGTTTCAGTTAAGGATCAATGTTCATGATTCAGCAATAATAATGAGAGTGGGTAAAAATGGCACCCATGGTAGACGCAGTAAACATAAAGTATGACATTAAAAGTATTTATTATGTCTGACCTCGAATAAAATTCGAGGTCAGACATTTGACTTTTTACCATTTGACTTTTTACCATTCTTGTTCAATTTAGTTTTTATTTGGAGATAATTTGGTGTATTTACGAGTCAACATTTTGGCTTTCATGTGACTTTTTGCTGGTCTCTGATTGGTTCCTGAAAGATTCTCCCTGGAGCACAGCTCCCTGCGATGTATCCAATCAACGCTTTTTTGTGTCATTCTTCATCCAAGAAGATTCATTTATCATATCTATCAGTCAAAGTCACATCCTTGGCAGCTTAGATGTAGATTTAGACACTTAACTCAAACATACAGATACAAATGTAAGAGTCAGACTACAACAGCAACAAGACAAGAAAGAATTCTGGCAGCGAAAGAAAGTTGAGGGTTTTGCTCGAGGGAAAAAAAAGGGGATAACAGAGTTTGGACCAGACAAACCAGATTAAAAAAAAAATCCAGCAGCAGGCAAGTGATCGTGGACAAATTCATGCTCAAGTACAGTTTCTCATTGTGCCGTAATCAGCAACCTCTTGTGCATCCCCCCCAAAAAAGTGTATCATCAGCAGCCACTGGAACTGACCAGACAAAAGTGGAACATTTTGGCTGTGCTTCCTGCCGTGTTTTATACTAACAGGATGTTAACAAAATAGCAGATGGATAGTCAGTCTTGGTGGTGGTTATGTCATGGTCATGGGTAACTTTGTTGCTTCAACGCCTGGAAAACTTATTGTAATTGATGGAACCATAGATTCTGTTCTCTGGCAGAAGACCCTATAGAGGACAGTCCAGACATCAGTTTGTGATGTCTGGATGTTCATTCTTACTTTAAATGAACAAATTCATCATTTGAAAAATGCATTTTAGATTTGAGCAGGGTATCCATATTTCTAAATAAATTTAGTTTGATATTCTGAACATTTAACAATGATAGAAAAATGAATAAACTTCCAGGGAAGAAATACTTTTAAGTTTACGGGATATTTTTCAGTGCTGAACTGCTGCATTGGAGTAATATATGATGAGTATGAATGTCTGCGTACTTGTCAGCACTGACAAGCTGGCTAATTTTACCCATCTTCTATTTGCAGACATCCACAAAGGCCATTTGTGCATTGCTTTTAGTCTTCCCTCTGATAACTAAGCCTCTAGAGAATTATCTGTCTAATTTTGGTAAATCACCAGATGTAAATATCCCCAGTCAAAGGAGTGCTTCTGACCCGCAGCTACATGTCAAAATGAGCGATTGTTAGCCTTGTGCACATTATACACACAATGGGTTATTTTTAACAGCAATCCAGATTTTTTTTTTTTTTTTTTTTTTTGTTAACCAGGGTTTTAATTTCTAAATCTAACCGAGTGGGTATGGTACATATAAGAGAAGCCTGAATTTGCCAAACAGTACTGATTTATGGACAAGCAAAGGTACAACACGAGGGCATCAGTAGAACATTGTCCAACCCTGACCAGATTCTGAAACTAGTGCAGAAAACTGCCCATTAAAATACACAATATATGAGCTCTCAGCAGTCAGATCAATTTAGAATTAAATTATATTTTACTACCTTAATGCAACACCATCATAGCAGAAAGATCACCCTGGTTCCATGGTTCCTTTGTTTGTGTTGGGCTTTTTTCACGTAATTTTCAGGTAACAGCAAATAGTAACAGCAATATTTACTAATATACAATATCCACATGAACAAAGGAGTTGGTAGGAATATAAACATATTTACTCCTCTGCTTCGCCTAAGACATTATTCCCATCCCGTCATGTTCATCAAAAACAAAACAAACAAAAAAAACACATCATTGCATACAAAATTCAAAAGCAAAAACTATCAACAAAATAAAGAAATAAAGAGCATTCCATAAAGTAGAACCAAAATGCCCATTATTAAAGACAATACTAGGGCAATTTTGCAAGGCAAATTTATTTATATAGCACAATTCAGTACAGAGACAATGCAAAGTGCTTTACATGATTAAAAAATAACAAAATAAAACAGAATAAAAGCAAGTAAGAATAAAATGTAGATAGAAAATAGAACATAAAAAAAAACCTACAGTACACTGTATTATCAAAGGTAATGAATAATAATGACCGCTGATATTTATCCATAATCATCTTTTTATATCTTGTTTTAAATGGTTTCATTATTGGATAAGCTCCACATTCAGGCAGTTCCTAAGCTTCACCCCACAGAAATACAGAAATTTCCCGTCATTGTTCTAATAATCCATGTCTGATATTGACAGATAGCGCCTAACTCGTAAATACCTTCCCTTCTCTTGAATAATGTTTGAAGATTTGGTTTGCTTTAGCTTTATGCATTATTAGGTCACTTTGTAGTTTAGGTTGTCACAGGTTGACACTAGTATTAAGAAAAATAAGGTTGTTCCTATTTTTAATACCAAGTCAACCTTATTGATGGCCCTGTGTTCTTTCTAATAAACAGTAGAAAAAATAGGACCAATTAGAGTGTGACAAGATTATTATTTTAATCAGGACAACACAAATTAATGGTAGCCATTTAGGCAACCAACTAGAAAAAAACAAAACAATTTAACACTCTCACTTCACTGACAAAACAAGACCTTAGTCAGAATAATAATAATAACTTTGCAGGAGTGCCTGTATCATTTATGGAATTATGTACCACAGCCCCAATTTTGCAATTACTCAGAAAATCGACTTTTTCTTCGTGTAAACATGGATCAATGCAAAAATGTTTCACGGTATAGACAAGGATATGGTCTATGCAAATATAGTCTGCAGCAGATGTTCACTTCCTGTGTTTCTGGTAATTTTGCATTATGTTGTCTATGGTGATCAACAAGGGTGAGAAGGGACTGGCTCTGACTAGTTTCTGATGTAATCGTCAGCTTCAGGTTGGGTCCCCCATTGCTTAACATTTGCTCATTTTATTATTGGCCACGTTAGTCGCTGATTCTTTCAGTAATGAACAGAGGAGTAATAGAGGGCGGTGAGCTGGTCATGTTGGCACATCATCTTTTTGGATCTGATGGAGCTGCCTGCTGCTGGACAGTTTACTCTATTAATCCGTCACGGCAGCAGAACAAAGTTGTCATGCAGCGCTGTCTCCACACCTGAGAAACTCATCCCAACAGGGTATCTTGACATACCTTCGACACGGGGTGTCTAACTACCATAACACCACAATCGGGCCATAGGTACGTTAATATTTAAATGGATAATGTAAGCGTAGGTCACCTGGCATGTATACTCCTTCACTGTTCTAGAAACTAGGTTGTCACTGGTGTTTTTCAATTGCTCTCCATGTTTAGAGTGTTGTTTTCTCAGATGCATCACCAGGGTTGTAATCCAAGACATCTAGCATCACGGCTTACCATCATAACCTGGCTTTTCTTGTTTGTGTCCCTCATTGGGAAACATTCATCCAAACAATGCGTTTGCTTTTGCCTTTGTCTTGTCAGACTAAGAAGGTCACAAAAGGCTGTCCTTCAGACAGATCTGCCTTCTTACCAGCAGCGGCTCTTTGTTTTGACTCTCAGAAATGACTGTTGAGGTGAGTTCCTGCAGGGAGGGAGGGGCTGAGTGTCTGTGTGTCTGCTGGAAAGCTGTTTCCCAGCTTTGGGAGAAGATATGTAGGCTTTGAAGTGAGTGTTTTTACTCATGTTTACTCATTAATATGTTTTTAATATCAAGTCTATCAAAATATTGATGATTTTGGCAATATTATATTCCAGCATACATGATCAGATCCTCATCTCTATTTCTCTCAACGACTACGCGGGAACTGAATCCAGTGGATGTGTGGTGTAACGGCTCTTACTAATACTCCACTTCTGCTTTGAATTGGATGTATTGTGCCTGACTCTTTTCATCAAAATCAACAATCATCCTTATTTCTGTACAGGTACTGATGCACCTCAGAGCTTTTTTAGGCTTTGTCTGTAGTTTTATTTGTCAGCTGCTATTCCTGCTGTATGGTAGTACAAATAGTTGCTGTGTTCGACAAGAATTGCTACCAGTGACCCAAAATAAACACTGAAAGAGTTTCTGGGACCTCATCAGTGCACTGCAGTTTGAGTCTCCCTGATTATGTGGATCAACTCATATTCATGTATTTTATGTAATGGGATTTAATTGTGGTGCTGAGTCAGGTGAAATTTTATAAGTACCATTCTGATTTGGCACGTGTTCTTCCGATATCTGGCATAGCTTGTCTCTATTTATCTCTCACAACAGCTGAGCTGTTTTATAGTTATAAATGTCATTTTAACAACTGAACAAGGAACTGCATACAGTAAATGTCACTGAGATTATATTTTCCAATATGTGAGCTTCTAAAACCCCACTCCCTTGGACGAGGAACTTATTTTTTTATTTTTCATTATCTAGAAAATACACTTTTCTTCCTTCTGCTAAGTTATTAAAAGGCTGAAAAGCACATTGGTGGCATGGCAGATTATTCATGTGGCACCGAGGATCATTGCACTGGAATTAAAATAGAATAGAGAAATGAAATCTCACTTCTTTTTCAGCCTTCTAGCAAACATCTGAAGGTTTGGGGTCAAAACTGACTGGAATTTGGTTCAAGAGTTCCACATTCAGACCATAATATTCTCTTCAACAAGCTTTTCGGAAGATTTTATCCAAGGGCAGATGTTTTCCTCTGAAAATTGTGTTTCTGCCACCAGCCTTGCTTCTTATGCAAGACATACAAAAACTTCAGTAGATTGTCGACACATAGAATAAAACCAGACAATGTTCGACATTCATGCCATTGTTCAGAGTGAAAGAGTTTGTCTTTGATTTGAAACAAAAAAGTTGCTCCAAAGGAATAGTAAGACAATGGACCAAGGTGTCTGTGTCTTTTTCTTTTTTTTTGGGGGGGGGGGGATTCTCATGTTTCATTTACATTTTAACAAAAACTGGCATGTTGAAAATGATCTGTACCCCCTTCACTGTCACTGCATCAGTCAAACCCTTTTGATAATTTAGCAAACATTGTCTTTTTATGTTTTCGCTGCCATTTTGATTGGCCACAAGCAAACATAATTACCTCTGATTCTTTTCCTGCTTGCTTTTTTTCTGCTTTATTTCCTGTATTTTAATCATGTAAAGCACTTTGCATTGTCTGTGTACTGAATTGTGCTATATAAATAAATTTGCCTTGCCTTGCCTAATCCTTTCTAATGAGTCAATACTCTTTTTTGACTGCTGGATGCTCTGGAAACTGCCTTTAAATGCTAAAGCTCCCATTTAGTCCCTTTGATTTTCATACTAGAATGAAGTGTGTTTTCTTTTGCCTTACAGCAAAGATAACTGTTTATGTATAATGTAAAACAACCAGGTAAAGGTGTTGTTTATATTCATGAAATTATATATTTTACGTTTTTTTGTTTTCTATCATCGGCACCTGTATTGTCCATTTATCTCTCATAGCAAATTTGTCTCTGGAAGATTTGACACCATATTATTTTAAAGGAGTCAAACTTTATAAAATATTCACATAGTTCATAGAATAAAGGTGAAAATAGCGTCAGAGTGGATGTTTTCCATGAGCATTTTGTCACAATTTTACATAAAAAATTACAGAGAATACCCTTCATGCAGACCGATTTGCTTCTGTCCTGTCCATGCCCATGTATGTACATATGTCTTTAGTTTGCTGTCCCCTGGTGAATTCTCCAAACCTCATACAGTGTAATTGCGCCACAAAACGATCCTCCTTTCTTCCCTCTTTGCAATTCTCTTTCACTTAAGCTCATTTAGTGTTAAAGTGTTGCATGGTGGGAGTCGTCACTTTGACAGGTCTGAATGGGCGCCTGTGTTAATGGTTAATGTGGCTGTCAGTGGCGCAGAATGTGCGAGAGCAGTGGTGTAAAGGCAGTGCGATAAGTGTAATTGTGTCACTCAGAGTATAGCTGTCTGCCTCGTATTAATGCTCTCCTCATATCAAAAAGGGCTTAAGCTGAATTATTAGCATTTACAAAGACCACTTTAGATGAAATAACTCCATTCCAACAGAGGGTAAAATATTATTTTCAGAGGGTGCACACGTTTAAACATGTGTTTGTGATGTAAATGTGTGAACGCCTCTGTTGTTTGTTTGTGTGTTTGCTGGTGCATTTGTTAGCGTGAGCCTTCTGGGTTTTAAGAACTTGTCAATAAGAGTTAAAGGACTGCAGAACGGATAATTCTCCAGGGTCTACAATGACCCTTTTAGCTAAAATGCAAAGTGTGTTTGAGGGAGCCTTCACATGCTATTAATCAATATGGGAGCCTCTGTGTTTGTGTGTGCATTACAAATGTGCACTCTGGCCAGAAATGGCAACCTCGTCGTGTGTGTGAGCGTTGGTGCCATCTTGAATGGAAGATGCCCCTCAGGTGTGCGATAGTGTGTGTTAACCCATTGGTATTCCATCACCTTGAGCGATCCATGGCCAAACAGATCCCATCATATTTATGTTAGGAGGACATGCTGTATTCCCTCCAGGAACCCCCCCCTCCCCACCCCCATTCCCTGCATGCTGATACTGCTTTCAGCCAGCATAGGCTGGGCTGCAGCATCCGGTACTCAGGCAGAACCTGCGCTGAGAGCCCACTTTCTTGGAGAGGTTTGTGCGAACAGTGCGCCCAACAATGGCCTCCGTGACTGGTAGATTCATGCTTCAGTGCTTTCAGAGGCAACTGAATGCATTGACCTGAGTGCAAGTTGAGTCTCAGGATGACAGTGAGGTTGACACCCAGGTCTACAGTTTTTCAGAATTATTGCAAGACATTAACATCATAACTGTACTGATATGATATAACAGTTAATCTTCAATAACTCAGGAAATAGAAAAATATTTTACAGCAAATATCAATAGAAACTTTTGGATTATTTGACTCATGCATGACATATATGATTAACTTTTATAAACAGACAAAGAATACAGTGCATGCTCACTGTATTCATCTCTCTTTAACTGTTCCATGTTTTGGTATGTCACAAAAATTTACAAACTTTTTTTGTAAATTAATTAGATTTTGTCTGAGAAACCAACATAAAGTAGTTCATTTTTTAAAAACCTTTATTTTACCAGGAACTGAGCTTAATGCCTCTTTTTCAATAGAATCATGGTCAAGACTGGCAGCAGTGGTACAATTAAGTTACACAGTTACACTGTCATGATGTGGAGTTTGTGGCAGGACTTAATAGCAGGCAGGGACTCGGCAGTAGAGTGATGTAAGGTGTAGTGAAGACAAGAGGTACACTTACAAATAAACTCAGGACGACGAACATCAGACATGGAGATAATGACACGGAGCGAGAAACCGAAAGGACTGGCTGGAGGCATAGCTACATGGAAAGTTAAACCAGCAGGAAACTAAGAGAACCAGGGAGAATATCCAGAGGCAGGGTGGAGAATTGAGGCAGAAGGCAGGTGAAAGTAATCAAGAGAAGCAGTTGAGACCAATAAGGGTGGAGAGTTGAGGAAGAGGAAGAATGATAAACGAGGGCAGAGAGGAAGGAACACAGGAAGGAATCTAATAGAAATCAACAGGAATACAATAATTAATGAACTAGAACAAAGTAAACAAAGGAACTAACAAAACTGGCCACACTGTTCTAAAGATGTGTTCACATCGAACGCGGATGTGGCAGGCTGAGGGACAGATTTACATGATATACTTATGCACAGGTGCAACACAGGAGCGAAGTTACGCAAAGTGAGGCCACAGAGGCAATTCTAGTGACCCAAAACGTGCAATTATGGCCATTAAAGTGAAGGCAGAGCGACACAAAACCTGTGAGGGATGCAGAGTGACAGTTGTTGGAGTTGAAAAATCTGAACTTTAGTGTGTTGTCGCATTACAACAACCAATCAGGAACTGGATGTGGTTGTGACGTGGGGTGGAGGACTGCAGCGGAGACGAAGCAGTCTTCATTCGACATGGAATAAAAGCTGAAAGTGGCCTGAGTTGTTTGAACAATTATTACTAGCAAGAAAAGTCCAGAAAGGAACAAGCCTGCAAAAGACTGAGTGAGGAGGCTGGAGTGGCTGGTAAGTGAAAGTTTCCCTAGATAGTCCCATTGTATTACTGTATTTTTGGCTTCTCGCCTGCAGTGCCATTGCTATCGCCCACCATGCAAACGGCCAGTGATAATGTCGGGTGAGCCACAGCAATCAAAAGTGGTGACATTGTGGCACCATTCCCGTTTGATGTGAACGCACCTTAACAATAATGAACCCAGATGAAAACCACAATAAAACACCAGTGGATCGTGTCACGCACAGAGAAAAAAAAAACACCACAACAATCATTCAAATCATACGAAAAAAGAATACCTTTAAAAGGCAAAACTCAGAAAAACATGTACATATGACAGAATTAAGCTCAGTATATTAATTTGCAGTCATTTTAAATCGTATTCTATGCAAAAGGTGCATAGGAAACAATAGCCTTTTTACTTATTTCAACACGGACAGACGGAACTGAAAGCAGCAAAAAGTCTCATGAACGCAAAGAGTAAGGAACAATGTTTTCTTTGCATTTAGGTTACATATGAACAGTATATAGGCAGTAATCCAAGCATTATATATAAAAACAAACCAATTACAGTTCCTTCCTGTGGCTGAAGCTCACCATCCTAGACAAGATGATAACTCACAATGCTGTTTCAGTGCTTTATAGTAAGTGATGAACCTGGCAGCAGTATAATAAGGAGTGGCAACCATATGAAAACAGTGAGCAGAAGCATTCCTATATCAAACTTCTCTGTAATCCAAGAATGTTGCAGAGTGGTCACTAAGGGGGCTGTTTGCAATTGTTTGCAAACCGCACAAAATTTAATCTTACCTGCAATAAGAATGAGCTTTGATTGTAACAATGAAGTTTGGGTCACTTAAAAGCCTTTCTGCAGTAAATCGAGAGAATTGCGAATTGAACAAGAGTTAATTCGCAGCAGTAAATACCTTTGTCATCAACATAAATATGCAAAGATGTGTAAAAGAAGAGCAATAGGAACAGGTTTCATGAATAATGCCTGGCATTCAAGGATAACTTTACCCTTTGAAAGTAATTTCTAATCCAAGAAATGTCAAGTTAACATTCTAACACAACTCTAAAACAGCACTGGGTAAATAGTTTCATTTATTTAACCCATATAATTATAGTGAAGAGAAAGTTTTACACATCAGGACAAAAAAAAGGACCACACTCTAAAGTGATATAAATCATAACAAGTATGAAAAACAAAAGAAACAGGTTCCATTTGATCAATATCTTTCAAACATAAATAAAGCAAAAATAGAAAAGCCAGTGAAATGAACGAAATGCCCATCATGAAAGAATTTTGGGCCACTCTTCTTGATAACATTGTTTGAGCTTTTCACTGCACTCTTGAGATCACATCACAGTACTTTAAATCCCAATGAGGTCTGGATGTTTGTTGGGCCATTACTGTAGCTTTTGCTGTTGTGTTTACGAGCAGTCCTCTTCCTGACAAAGTTTGGTCAAGTTTCAGTTTTAGAAAAGAGGGTCTTTGTTTTTACATGAGTTTATGGTCAATCAGATAACTTCAAGATACCAAAAATCAGGTGACTACAAAATAAAACCCAATCTGTTGCTCTTCCAACACCATGCTGGACAGTCGTTATGGTGTGTTTTTGCTGATTTGCTGTGTTTGTGAACTCCTCTGGGTTCTGGGTGAAATTCAGGAAAAAGACTGGGGAAAAGAAGTAGAGGCTATTGTCTTGACTTAGAGGTGTTGCTGTAAAGTGACAGGAGTGGGACAAGTTCTTACTGATGTGACGGTATAAGGCAAGGCAAGGCAAGTTTATGAAATGTGCTATACAAATTTATTTGTATAGCACATTTCAGTACAATGCAAAGTGCTTTACATGATTAAAATGTAGGAAAATAAAACAGAATAAAAGCAAGTTGGAATAAATTGTAGAAACAAAATAAAGCACGGGAGAATAGAAACTAAAAGCAAAGATTAAAAACAGTTGGACTACAAAGTTGAACTAATGATGTTAGTTTAACTACAACAGTCAAAGGCAATCCTAAACAAATGTGTGTTCAATCTTGATTTAAAGGACCTCAGGCTTTCATCACTTTTACCATTTTCTGGACGTTTGTTTCAGGTAAAAATGTACAGGGGAAGCTGAGCAGATCCACAGAGACATAGTTTAGCAGGTGGCGGAGAAAAACGGTTTGGTGGGAACATCTCTGTTACTTCCTTCAAGCAATAAGCATGCAGTGGACTGGATGGCATTGGAGGGTGGACATTCAGACGACCTTGAGGTAAGTTAGTGGTGGTGTGAATGGATGACACCAGGAGGACAGCCGGAGGAACAGCAAACACATCAATGTTCTTCAGCGGATCTTGAGAGGAATTCTGTAGTAGTCAATGGTGTAAGGAAAGAGAGCACCGGAGCATGGAAAGGGAATTGATAGGTTTCTTGAAAAAGGAGGACAAAAAACTGATTAAAATCAGAACTTGAGAACAGGAGTGTAACACAGAGAAGGCAGGCCTGATTACCACCCTGGTTGAGCAAACAATCTGTCTTGTGGTGTCTTTTCCTCTTTATGCTCCTCCAGATTGGTCCTAAAGAAGCTACAGTTGCAGAACCACACCTGTCAGTCACACCCTGAAAGGAAGGGGTGAGTAGAGTAGACCAGCCCATATCCACACGTTAATATTTATACAGCACTGTGGATCTGACGAGATATAATGCCAAACAAAGTTCCCACAATGCCTTCCTAAACATTTCGCACTGTATCATTCACATTTTGATCACTGCTTAAGGCAGCATGCCACAGATGTTTTTGGACATTTTAAAATTTTTGTTACATTAAAACACCATGTGTGTAACATTAAAACACCATGTGTGCCACACGTGTGCCCCTCTCAGATATAACAGCAATGACCCCACAATAACATCTTGTTTTGATTAATATTTAAGGTAAACAGCTTGGCCAGCACTGATTTTATTATATTATAGATGCACAGTTCCTTTTGCTGGGTTTTCTGGCAAGCAATTGCCCTTTTTAAATATTTATTTATTGGTTCAAGAAAATATTTTTATAAATGTGATAAAATAGCATATTTGATCAAAAGACTTGTTTATGGCTTGAAATTTAGAACTTAGGACTTGGACTTGACTTGGTACTTGCATGTCTTGAGTTTAGACATGCTTTGTTCTTACATGTCTTTAATTAGGGACTTGACATTAGCAGAAAGACTTGAGACCTGCAAAACGACTTGGCCGCACATCTGTGAAAGAATCATTGCATTCACTATATAAACAAAGGTCAGCGTCAATCTAAAAGCAGTGAACTGAGACTTTCAGATTTCATTTGCATGTCGCTTGAGAGCCACAATCGTAGCTCTTGGCCACCATAGCAGTTCATAAAGCTGACCTTTATCTTCTGTTACTGCATGATACTTAGAGAAATGCCACTTTGAAGTCATTATTACCTAGTCACTACCTGGTCATTAACTGAGGTGCCCCAAACAAAACCCTACCCGGTTAATGAGATTTTTTTTCTGGGTGTATATATATATGTATATATATATATATATATATATATATATATATATATATATATATATATATATATATATATATATATATACACTCTCACACTGATGGTCATTAAATTTGGCATTTTAAAAGTTAAGCCTTATGCAATAGACTTTTTCTAAAGCCATGTGTACACCTTGGTTGAATTAATTCGGAAGTGGTTTGGCCGCAAGAAAATATTTTCCCCTGTGTATTTTTAGCTGGTCTGTCGTATTTCTGCAATCTGTCCTATTGATGAGACAGCTCACAGGTTTCTGCAGACATTGGCAAAACCTGGAAGCGGATTATGGTTTTTCTCCTGTGCTTTTGGGGTACAGGTTACACAATAAGGTGGTCAATATTTTGATGGTGTCACAGACCTGTATGGTATTTATTCCTTTAAAGTACCGTAGGGTTTTTTTTTAGGGGTCTTTTTTGTAGCACATAACCATTTTTATCCTATTTGTTCTTCTGATTTTTTTATTCCTATTTTGAGGAGTACTGGATGCTGAGATTTAACTGGACACCAACATTCTGCACTGTTTGTGTGTCTCTGGGTGAGTACACTTTGCTCTTCTCCTGAAATAGATGAGAGGTCGAGCATCCCCCAAATGCATGATTGACCTTGTGAAGCCTTTTTCCCGTTCCTTCCTGCATCTCTTTGACTCTCTTTCTCTCATTTTGTCTCTCTGGGTTTCTCCAAACTGACACAAAATGAGTATGACATTTTCCGCTGGGTGTTTTTCTCTCTTGGAAGCTATGTTCTAGCTTCACAAACATTCACAACATTAGCAACCTTTTTCTGTGCAATTCAAATTTTGTTTTTGTCCCTGACTTTAATCTGAGACATTCACCTGTTTCATCAAGGCCCCAGATACTTCATTAGTTTCAAACTGCTGTTGTTAGCTCCTTAGCTTGCTTTGCTGAACATGTCTTAGGTAGTTGGGATTTCTGTTTAACAACTATTTATTTTTGCCCAGCTGGGAAATCTGAAGGGCAGAGAGAAAGCCCACTGGATGGAAGTTAAACTGACAGGAAAAAGGGATTTCATACCATTGATCGAGCATGTCCATACATTTTCAAAACTTTCTGCTCATGGAAAAAATGTATTCATTATGACAGATGGTGAAGAAATAAAATAACCCTACAGACTATATGTGACATACCACAGGGAAACTAGGAGCAAGTTTGCTAAGCTCAAATGGAGATAACAGAGAAAAACTTTAAATTTCTGAGAAGATTTCAGAGGTATTCAAATGATAAACGTTATTAATCTCGGCCTGTTTTCATCTTAAAATCCATCCGGCGGGCATCTGCATGTCAGGAAGGGGAAAATCACTGTTAGTTTATACACTGTCTTTGTTCGGCACCGCACAGGCCTTTGTTATGTGAGTCAGCCAATGAGCTGCGTACTTGAAGAAAACACATAGCCACGGAGAAACTTAACAATGTTTGAAGAAGAAACCCTGTTTTTTTGTGAATGGTGAAGATGTACCAAGCTGAACCCATTGCTCAAGAACTGAACCACTGCTGTCAAAGCGCTTTGCTGTAGTTCGTGTTCACCAGGACCAATGCTGGAGTCTCCTCATATTCTGAACCTGAAGGAGGCGAAGCAGAAAGAAATAGCCTAACTTTACAGAACATTCCTAGTTTCCAGCTGATGTTAACCAAAGATAAGGACGATGAAGAAAGCTTTGGACTCGTGGCAGGAGCGAGAACATAAGATGGTGTATGCAAAGATGTGAACACACTTCTATTCATACCTGCATTCTGAGCAGACACACGCATTGATCACCAATCCCTAAACTCCTGTCTTTGAGCTAAAAATGCATAATCCCTCCTATTAAGTGATTGATTTCTGCCACCTGGAAGACTCCTTCATAGGCTTTCTTTGTATTGTAAAATGACAATGAGAAACGTTATCTTTAAAACACTTTTTTGAAAAGTTCCTTTAAAAAACAAAACAAGCAATTAAATAGCCGCAACAACAATGTACCAACATGTTTATTTCAGACTAAGTTGCAGTCATGACACAACTTGCAGATACAAAACAAACATGCAGTTTTTGTGTGTTGCCGTTAAAACTGGCGGTGCAATTTTTTTGCACAGTTGAAAAAAGTTTGTTTAATGCACAGATGTAACACAAAAATTGTAACGCAGTGCTATAAATTATCTTTATATAGAAAAATAGTGCTGTGAGTTCATATCACAGTGCAGTGAGTTGATATGGACCTTCTATTGACAGTCATTGCTTGGGTGGGAGGTGTGGCTGAGAGTCGCAAGAAGCAAACCGTGTACAAGTGTATGAGAAGAAGAGGAAGGCCTTATTAGAAAGAAAGACAAAGACCAGAGTGGATTTGGAGGATTTTTTTCACGCGATCCCCCTGAGGAGCTGAAGAGCAGGTAAGATGGTCTTGCCCATGCGCTGTTATTCTAAAATGGACTTGGGGAAACATCTGGAAAAATCTCCTACGCTACCTTTAACACCCAGCTGGCTTCCCAGGTCATTCTAAAGAAACTTTGCAAAGAAGGTTAGTGAGAAAACCAACATTATAATAGCTATATCTTGTTCAATTCTCTTTTGATTTCCAGAGGTTTGACATCATAGGAAAGTTTAGATTCCACTCTTTTGGGATCTGTAGATAACACAAATTGTAGTTAGTTTGCCACAACAAGGTTGGATATGTTTTACCAAGCATACTGGATTAGGTTTGTTTTAATCCAAATATAGGCTAGAATATCAAATGTTTAACCTTAGGGCAGCCTTGAGTGGGGTTGGAAAAAACATAAGTCATTACCTCGATGACAAAAATATAAAACTGCCATATTCAATAAATTGGAATAATATTAAAAGGTTCATTATTTCAGTGTGGTGCGAGGTGGGAGAAGGAGTTAGCAGCAGCAATTAGCCTTTGTAACCTGAATCAGCAGAATGCATGGACAAAGTATTTGACATTTTTGCTTTATTTCTAATCGACCATACAAAGCCAGGTCTCCATGGCATTGAACTTACAATTGGACCCCTCAGCACTTAAGCATCACATTATCTCCTCTCCTCTCAAAAAACATGGTGAGCTCTTACTCGTACGGATTACAACAAAAAGAAAAGGGAATTGCCGCCCCCTTGTGGTGCTACCTACTCAACTCTAGGAACTATGGAGTAAAATGACTTTTACAGTACCAAATTCACTAAGTGAAGCACATTGCATAGAAAGAGAGATTTTCTTAGGTCAGGCACTGATGATGGACAAGATGGGCTCGGTCATAGTTTCCTCTCTTTAGTATTTGATCCTATAGATTTCCGCTCTGTGGATTTCTGCTCTGCCTTCAACACAATAATCCCAGATCTGCTCCAGGAGAAGCTCTCCCAGCCTTAGTGTGCGGGCTGGTGGCTTCAAAGCGACTCGTTCTAACAGCGGGCTATTAGCAATCCAGTGTATAATAGAGATCAGTGGCCTGACTCCACCTGCAGGTGGATCACAGACTTCCTGTCTGACAGGAAGCAGCACGTGAAGCTGGGAAAAAATGACTCTGACTCACAGTTCATCAGCACTGGTTCCCCCCAGGACTGTGTTCTTTCTCCTCTGCTTTTCTCCCTGTACACCAACAGCTGCACCTCCAGTCATCAGTCTGTTAAGCTTCTGAAGTTTGCAGACGACACCACTCTCATCGGACTTATCTCTGATGGTGACGAGTCCGCCTACAGGTGGGAGGCTGACCATCTGGTGACCTGGTGCAGGGAGAACAACCTGGAGCTCAACGCTGTAAAAACAGTGGAGATGGTTGTGGACTTCAGGAAGAACTCAGCCCCAGATACCCCCATCACCCTCTGTGACTCCACCATTGACACTGTGGAGTCTTTCCGTTTTCTGGGAACTATCATCTTCCAGGACCTAAAGTGGAAGCTGAACATCAACTTCCTCACCAAGAAAGCCCAGCATAGGATGTACTTCCTGCAGCAGCTGAAGAAATTCAACCTGCCAAGGACAATGATGGTGCACTTCTTCTCCTCCATCAATGAGTCCATCCTCTCCTTCTCCATCTCCATCTGGTATGCTGGTGCCACAGCCAAGGACAAGGGCAGACTGCAGCGTGTCATCCGGTCTGCAGAGAAGGTGATTGGCTGCAATCTTCCATCTCTCCAGTACCTGTACGCCTCCAGGACTCTGAGGGGTGCAGGGAAGATTGTGGCTGATCCCTCGCACCCCAGTCACTAACTATTTCAGACACTTCCCTCTGACAGGAGGCTGCGGTCCATCAGGACCAAAACCTCACGCCACAAGTACAGTTTCTTCCCATCTGCTACCAGCCTTATCAACAAGGCCCAGAGCCGCCCGTGACACTTGACACTGCCTCTCTCCCTCCCCCGTTCAGGACCTACAAGCTACACCAACGTAGCATCTCCAAACCTTCTGCTTTACATTAACACACAGTCTACTGTGTATATAGCTCTAGATTCTGTATATATATCTATTTTGTCTGCACCATCGACACCAAGTCAAATTCCTTGTAAGTGCAAAACCTACTTGGTTTGGTATATGATTCTATAGTATTCTGTTAGGTTAAAGGACAGAACCCTTGTGCCAGCCAGTCAAGTTCTTCTACACAATCATCCCCCTCTTTTTGTAGCTTTATGCACTGATGCATGTTTGAACAGGAAGGGTCATCTTAAAACTGGTCCCACAAAGTTACGAGCATGAATAGACTTTCTCTGGAAATAGGGTTCTGAACCCAGGTCCTGGAGAAAACTCACACTATCCTATGCACCAAACTTTACAATTGCCACAAAGATGTCAGGAGAGTGCTGATTTTCCCAAACAAGACTCCATTGGATAAATCAAAAATTTACTGAACTGACAGAGAGGCACAGGTGCTGGTAATTAGCAGAATGAGGGGGAAGAAGGATGCATTCACTGCAAGCTGGTTTTAGCTCGTCTTGGATCAGCCATTACCTTCAGTCAATCATTAAAGCTGCAGTAGGAAGTTTTTCAGACAAAGGTGGACATAGCCTGAAAATGGGGAAAAGCACGCCTTCCGGGTCCCCCACATGCTCTCTGCTGTGCTGCAGCCATCCCTCCATAGCTCCTCTTCCACAGCCTACGATGCTGCTCCGATGATTACCTGTCTTTGGCTACGTTCACACTGCGGGTCTTGATGCTCAATTCCGATTTTCTGTTTAAATCAGACATTTTTTGAGGTGGCCGTTCATAATACTATTAAATGCGGCAACCATCAGACTTCTGTCTGAACTGTTCAACACCTCAAAGCAACCCACAGATAACAGTGAACAGATCGGAATTGGGCCATTCACACTGCCATGAAAAGACAGATATGGGTCACAGAGAATGAATTTGGGTCGTATTTCCCTGCAGTGTGAATGTAGCCTTTATTTTTATTTTCTGAGCAGGTGCCACTCAAGAAATTGGCAGTTTTCCTGCAAAGAAGGTTGCTTCTCCACACAGCTGCAGCCCACCTGCAATCTTGAGCTTGAATGACGTTAGTGCCGTGCGGGCGAGGGGAGTCATAAGCACATACACAAGAGTGATTGACACTGCTAACAACCAATCACAGCCTCCTGGTCCAGATCCTGATCTGCAACCTTTTGCACCTCATGACATCTAATGAATTTATTTGCTTTGCAAACGAGAAGCTAACACAGACCTTATAACAAATACAAATTATTTACATATTATTGGATTGGACAAGACTGTATTGTTGGTTCCTGAAAACTGGAAAGAACATTTAAGGGCACCCCTACAAATATGTACTCGCCTACTGAAAGCAGACACAATGATAATGAAAAGCCTTCCAAATAATGTGAACATGTTTTAAGGATCTGTTTAGGAATAGAACATTAGGCATGAAAATTGGACATTATTTTTTGCAAACTGAAAATCTCTCCATACCAGGAACAATCCACCTCTGAAGTTTACATAGCCACCTCCAGTTATCGAATAAGGGGAAAACCTTGTGAAATTTAAGTCTTTTTTAAAAATTGGAAAAGAATAAAGACTCTTGACATTTTAACATCCCCAATGGCAGCTGGCTTACAGTGATAAATGTGTGACTAACAGGTGGTGGGAAATAAAACTGTTATCTGGTGTCTAACCCAACAACTGACTGGAACAGCTAACAGTGGATGACTAATCTCTACGCCAGGAATAAAAACCTCTCTGGCTTGGCTGGCTACCAACTCACACACTTTCTGTCCTCGCTACAGTCTCAATTAGAATATGGGTATTGGCTGTGTGTCCTATTCTAAATCAGATGCACATTGTCAGATTATTGCTACCAGCTGTGGACAGTTTACCTTTATAACAATTAAGTCGCTTGTGTCCAGTGAAAGACTGTCTGAAGACACAAATGAGACAGCATTTGTTTTGTGAATAGCCATATTATTGACCAGAAATTAAAAGTGGGATTTTTTTTTTTTTTCAAAAACAGATTAGAGCTGGTTTTTGGTGGCTGAAGATGGCTATGCTCCACGGTGTCTGTACTTACGGCATGCACACAAGGTCATCTAATTCAATTCCTATTCAAATGTAATGCACTCAGAAGCAATGAGGGTTTTTTTTGGCAGTTTGTTGGGACCAGCTGAAGAAAATCATCTCCACAACATGATGCTGCCAACAAGCAAGATGCTGTTGACAGTGCACAACATGTTGCTTGGAAAATGCAGGACGACCTAAATGGGGACCTATTCGTCATAAGATCAAGACCAGAAAAAAATAATATAGTCAAGTCATGCAGTTAAAAAATAGGCTTTTAAATGGGTAGAGTTTACAAAAGAAAGAAAAGTTAGAATAGGTTATTAAGGAAAACAATTTGAAGTGTGGCAAAACGGATCAAAGTATTTAAAAGTAGTAGAAACGATGGCGCTGAGAGGAGAACACAGAGACGGCCGCTGCAGTGATAACTTTAACGTTGCATAAAAGAAGACGGAGGACAGAGCCTGGAGAATACAGGTTCAATAACTCTGGTGTGAGACAGTAAATGGATTAACCAGCAGTCATTTATCGGGGATATATCTCATTCTGTTCACGGCTGGTTTTAAAACCTCGTTGCAGTTTGGCGCACAGTCCTGCCTCTTCTTAGTCTCAGTCTCCTGTTTTCATGCTGTATAGGGTAAACTTGAGAGTGTCATTGACAACACTTATAAATCATAAGAATCTGAGAAATTAGGTGGTTGTTTGACGCAGAGGAACTTGCATGAGTAGCTCCTTTTTAGCATTGTTTAGCACATAAGTCTCCTCTAGCCCCACTAACACCTTACTGTAAATAGCTAGAAATTGATGTAAATCATTAATCATACTTTTCAGAGTCTGCTAAAATCTTCATATTTGTTCCCTATTTTTTCTCTAACAAACTATAAGGCCTATACAGAACAGCTGGATTCAAAAACTAAGTAACACATAGACCCATGTACAAATTGGGTGACTTTTGAAGGCAATTTGTTGTAGTTGATTTTATTTATTACAGTATTAGACTAAAGGGGGTTGAATTTAAAAAAAATGCAAGCATCACTGTTAAGATTTTTGTTTAAAATATATTTTTTTAAACAATTGATCCCTTTTTTTCTATGTATGCAATACTTTGTGTTGAACTATCTCATACAATTTGGAAAACATCGAAGTTTGTGGTTGTAGTATCAGTAAAAAAAAAAAAAAAAGGTTTGAGGGAAGTGAATAGTTTGTATAGCGCTGTAGATTTGTCAGGGTTTTGTGGATTGAACCCGAATTCAGCCACACACAGAGCCACAATTAAGGAGTCTTTATTGCAGGGTTTGAGCAGTGGATGAAAAAAACAGGAAACTATACCATGCTGGAGCTGAAGTGTGAAGATGGCTGGAGCTGGACGGCTGAGCTGGTGAGGGAGCAGATGCTAGGCAGACGGCGGACGAGGAACACACATCGACTGAGGGCATCTGAAGGTTGAAGACGGACCAGCAGTGGGGAACAGACTGAGGGAGTTTATATAGGGGAGCTGGCAGGTGTATTGAGTCCAGGATAACTAGAGCAGCAGGTGAAACAGATCAGGCTTGGAGTGGGACTGAGCAGAGTGGAATGATCCGGAACTGTCCATGGTGAAGCCGGAGGAACTGATCCCTGACATCACCCCCCCCTCAAGGTCGGATCCCAGACGACCAAAGAAAAATAGTCCAAACATCAAAATAACCCACTGAGGGTGGGCGGAGGGAGGCACAGGACGGAGGGAGAGGGTCCAACAAAAAACTACCCAACCAGGGCGAACGGCGAGAGGCTTTGATTGGCAGGCCAAAGGCGAAACAAGAGGAAGTTCAGGTGGTCGACCAGGGGGTTGACGGCCACGAAAAAGCTCTGGAAGCCACTGCGGAGAGCTGGAGACCACAAGCTGCGGCTTAGGAGAACTGAGAGCGCTGGGGTACTTGAGAGCGCTGGGGTACTTGAGAGCGCTGGGGTACTTGAGAGCGCTGGGGTACTTGAGCGGTGGCTTGCTTCGGTGCGCCGGGAGGATGCTTGGCTGATGACTGGTGGCCAGGTGGGTCGGCGGAGGACGGCCCGGACGTGGCAGGCGGCGAAGCAGCAAGGTCTCTGGAGGCGGTCGTCGCGGAGGACGACCCCGGTGAGGCGCAGCCATCTGGCAGCAGAACGGCAGGATCTCCGGCTCTGAGCGTCGCGGTGGGCGACCCCGGCGAGGCAGGGCCAGGTGCGGGCGTCGCGGTGGGCGACCCCGGCGAGGCAGGGCCAGGTGCGGGTGTCGCGGAGGACGACCCCGGCGAGGCGCAGCCATCTGGCAGCAGAACGGCAGGATCTCCGGCTCTGAGCGTCGCGGTGGGCGACCCCGGCGAGGCAGGGCCAGGTGCGGGCGTCGCGGTGGGCGACCCCGGCGAGGCAGGGCCAGGTGCGGGCGTCGCGGTGGGCGACCCCGGCGAGGCAGGGCCAGGTGCGGGCGTCGCAGTGGGCGACCCCGGCGAGGCAGGGCCAGGTGCGGGCGTCGCAGTGGGCGACCCCGGCGAGGCAGGGCCAGGTGCGGGCGTTGTGGCTGCCGTTCTCGGCAAAGCAGAGTGAGCGGCGGAGGAGCGGGCGTTGTGGCCGGCGGATCAGGTCTTTCGTCGGCCGGCGGAACAGGTCTTTCGTCGGCCGGCGGAACAGGTCTTTCGTCGGCCGGCGGATCAGGTCGACCCCCTGGGGGCTTTGGAGCTTTGACCAGAGGCGGGTCCCCCTGGACCCCCTCGCTGGACTCGGAAGCGTGGGCTGGAGGCGGGTCCCCCTGGACCCCCTCGCTGGACTCGGAAGCGTGGGCTGGAGGCGGGTCCCCCTGGACCCCCTCGCTGGACTCGGAAGCGTGGGCTGGAGGCGGGTCCCCCTGGACCCCCTCGCTGGACTCGGAAGCGTGGGCTGGAGGCGGGTCCCCCTGGACCCCCTCGCTGGACTCGGAAGCGTGGGCTGGAGGCGGGTCCCCCTGGACCCCCTCGCTGGACTGCGGGGCTTCGGCTGGAGGCGGCTCAGCAGGACTTTCAGAGGCTGGCGGCGGCTCAGCAGGACCTTCAGAGGCTGGCGGCGGCTCAGCAGGACCTTCAGAGGCTGGCGGCGGCTCAGCAGGACCTTCAGAGGCTGGCGGCGGCTCAGCAGGACCTTCAGAGGCTGGCGGCTGCTCAGCAGGACCTTTAGTCGCTGGCGGCGGTATAGGAACGTGCACCACGCAGGCTTGGGCCGTGGCGTGTGCCACAGGGACCCTTGAGACAGCCAGCTGCATAGGTTGAGGGCTTCTTTCGGCCGGCGGGGCTTTTCTCTCGTCGGCCGGCGGGGCTTTTCTCTCGTCGGCCGGCGGGGCTTTTCTCTCGTCGGCCGGCGGGGCTTTTCTCTCGTCGGCCGGCGGGGCTTTTCTCTCGTCGGCCGGCGGGGCTTTTCTCTCGTCGGCCGGCGGGGCTTTTTTCTCGTCGGCCGGCGGGGCTTTTCTCTGGTCGGCCGGCGGGGCTTTTCTCTGGTCGGCCGGCGGGGCTTTTCTCTGGTCGGCCGGCGTCGGCAAGATGTGCGCACCCACGCGGGCTTTGGCCGTGGCGTGCGCAGCAGGAACCTTAACTATAGCCAGCAGAGCGGAGCTTTCGGCGGCTGGCAGAGCGGAGCTTTCGGCGGCTGGCAGAGCGAAGCTTTCGGCGGCTGGCAGAGCGAAGCTTTCGGCGGCTGGCAGAGCGAAGCTTTCGGCGGCTGGCAGAGCGAAGCTTTCGGCGGCTGGCAGAGCGAAGCTTTCGGCGGCTGGCAGAGCGAAGCTTTCGGCGGCTGGCAGAGCGAAGCTTTCGGCGGATGCGCGCACACCCACGCAGGCTTGGGCCGTGGCGTGTGCGGTGGGAACCTCTGCGGTGGTTGGAGAGGCGGTGTGCACCCCGGCCTCGTAGGCTGTGGGAGTTTCATCAGGGGCGGACCAACATGGGAGAAGGTCGTCCCTGTCCCCGTAGAAAAAGTCCCACAGCTGATCTTCATGAAGGCGGGGTGCTCTAGCCAGACTATCCTGAGCGGCAGCATCTGCGCTCGGCCGACTCACCGGAGAAAGGGAGGTGACGTCGGCTGCAGTTGGTGCGGCTTCAGCGGGGATGTCAGGCTTGGCCTCAGGAGATTTTCTGTGCCGCCCAGTCCGGCGTCTGCGCCGGGAGGAGCCGGGCGGCGATGTAGAAACTGCTGCTGACGGTGAGGCATCAGGAGCTGCAGCAAAGACAGCAGCGGCAGAAGTTACAGCAGCGGCGGAGACAGCAGAGACTGGAGCTGCAGCAGCGGCGGAGACAGCAGAGACGGGAGGAGCAACGGTGGACAGGCAGGTGAGCTGTGGTCTGGGTGGAGGTGGCTCGTTGAGGAGCTGGGAATGCGCAGCCTGATAGTTCCACTCCAACTCCTCAAACAGCCCAGAGATTCCGAGGGTTGAGAGGAGCTGGATCTGGTCCTTGAAAATGTCCCGTGCGTGGTTGACGGCATTCAGCCGTTTCCAAGGCGGGCTGGCTGCGGCGATGGCATCCAGGCTTTCTCGGAGCTGGATACAGAAGAGCTCCGCTGTGGAGCTCAGGAAAGAGGTGAGCTCCGGGCTCTGTGTGGGTGACAGGTTCATTTGGCTGGTCCGTACTGTCAGGGTTTTGTGGATTGAACCCGAATTCAGCCACACACAGAGCCACAATTAAGGAGTCTTTATTGCAGGGTTTGAGCAGTGGATGAAAAAAACAGGAAACTATACCATGCTGGAGCTGAAGTGTGAAGATGGCTGGAGCTGGACGGCTGAGCTGGTGAGGGAGCAGATGCTAGGCAGACGGCGGACGAGGAACACACATCGACTGAGGGCATCTGAAGGTTGAAGACGGACCAGCAGTGGGGAACAGACTGAGGGAGTTTATATAGGGGAGCTGGCAGGTGTATTGAGTCCAGGATAACTAGAGCAGCAGGTGAAACAGATCAGGCTTGGAGTGGGACTGAGCAGAGTGGAATGATCCGGAACTGTCCATGGTGAAGCCGGAGGAACTGATCCCTGACAAGATTAAGCTACAGTTATAAATACAGGGACAAACTTCCCTTCTAATGCACGCAGATATTTAGCCGAAACAGACGAAAGGACGGCATTCATTCGCTCACTGCATCATTATGAGTATCTTGCCGTTTCTTGTTGGGAAGATAACGAGCAGAGTCTGGCCCAGATCCATCGTGTTTTGTCATGCGGAAGCCAGTGGGAGCATCACCGCAGTTCAGTGAGTAGTAAGCCAAAATAAACCCCCTGGATGCAGCAGAGATGTTATAGAATTCCTCATATGACATGTCACTGTTTGCTGGGCCATTATAGGTCCTCATCAGAGAAAAGGCAACAGGAGGCAATCCTTTCTAACCGGTAATATCAGTATTCTGCTTTCACCAACAGTGCCAGCGGAAAGTGAATCAGTGAACGGAGTTTCACAGTGAATTGCTTTTGTTGAACTGTGCTACTGAGGTCGATTCAACAGGAAAAGTTCAGCCCTCTCTGAAAGACTCGGGGAACAAACCCTCCTGTATGTGCATGCTGTACATTATCCAATGATAAGTCATTTACCTGTGGGCGGACAGTGCTTAGCCAGGTGAACACAGCCAGCCATTTGAATAATTATGCTCCCATTACCACAGTAAACAAACATTAAAAGGAGGCTCTCGTAGAGGTAGAATTCCTGTTTGGATGTGATGGAACTGAGGTCTTATATACTCTACAAAATACACGTCGTCTTGTTGATGATAGGGAGGACGAAGTTTCCAGCAGAAAATCATTTCAGCCCCAAAGAATTCAGAAACCCAGCTTGGTGTGTGGATATAAACATCACAAAAAAGCAGCTACATTATTTAATGTGCTGAGAAGGTCTGGAAAGCTCGATGCCACATGGTGCGTACCAAGCACAGAAAAACAGCGTGAGGAAAGAAATGTTGAAGCTCTCCAGCAGGAACAGAAAAGCCATAACAAACAGGATGGCTGATAAACCCTAAAGCTGAAGGGAAAAATAAAAAACTGTTGAATACGCTCCTTAACTGTCTCCAGCTGAACAGCACTGCCATGAGTACGGATCGCCAGCCAGTTCTGTATGTGCTCAGTAAGGAACAAATGTCAGAAAATAGCCGTTTTTCAAGTATCATAGTGTTAAGAATGCAGGTCATGTTTAAGGTCGTGCCACTGCATCTCCGTGAACTTTGACTTGGCCAATTCAAATCAGTTGTTTTACCAGTGAGGGTTGGACTTCAGACTGCTCTGCCCTTGACCACGGTCTTGCTGCATAACCCAGGTGGGTATAAACCTGATGTTACAATCTGATGCCCAGACGTTCTCCTTCCAGATCTGTAAGAGAGCAGAAGCCATGGTTCAATCAGTCCGGGAAGGGAGGTTTGAGTTCTAAAACACCGTGTGTATGATTGATGTTCTTTTTCCAAAATGCTGTAATGGGGTTAAAATAGACAAAACAGGGTGTAGAGATTCCAAAAAAGCTGTCATTATTTGTCAGACAATATATTTCTCCAAATGTCATGAATGGGAGGTGAAGTGTCTTCATGAAATAGGAGTCCAGTCGCCTTATAATCAAGCACTTCAGATTAACATGTCCTGGGTGCCTTGAGAACCTACACCAGCGTAAGTAGCTGATTGCACCATGGTCAGATGCATTGTTCCCACCTGACTAAAAAAATTTTGGAGTTTTAGAAGCAGCGGTTAAAATGTAAAATGCATTTCCGAGGTTCTCAAAGAGAAGCCCTGGAATTGTAATGAGTGAGCCACTGTGAGCAGTGGCTCAAGGTTAAGACTAAAATATTACTATAGCCAGGGTGTGACAAATAAAAAAAAGCTATTTTTGACTTTAGACACACACACACACACAAACACACATTTATATATATATATATATATATATATATATATATATATATATATATATATATATATATATATATATATATATATATATATATATATATATATATACAGGGAATTCTGAAGAATAAGATTCTCCAAATTTTCATGGATCCAGCCAAGTCATAGAGATAATATGCCAATGTAATGAGAAGGGGATAAGAATGCAAATTATTAATATTTGTTATTAGCTATTTAAAAAAATATATATATCATTGCAGGAGGACATGTTTTTAAAAACTGTATTTCTTTCTGCATGTTCAGATTCCTTTTTTTTCCAACTAAGTAATCTATAATGGATTGTGACAATGTTTATGTCTCTTGGAGAGTCTAAAACTGTGACCAAACCATGACGTGATCAGATCAATTTGCAATTATTATAATTGCAGTCAGGGATGTTCAGAGTTGATGAAATAGCCCATAATATCCCTGACTGATTTGTTGCAGTAATGTAAACAAATAATTCCCTTAAGAAATATTGGTTTTGCTGACAAATTGGTCTGCATGTGTTAACTGCACACTCAGTTGTTCATGAGATAACATTCTTACATGTAATTCATGACTGACATGACTCTAAAGGTGAAAAATGTCAGCATCAGTGTCATTTCTTATTTAATCAATGCAACGACCCTAAAATGGTGTTATTATCCTTGATTCAATTTACAGTGCCATTAAAAGATGGTATGTCCCTGTCTTGTTCTCGGTTTGTGCTCCTTTTTGCTCCTTGGTCCTGTTCTAAGTTGTTTTTGAGTTAAATACAGAAATCTTTTGTTCGCAAATTATTCTGAACATGTGTCCTTCACAAACCTACACATCGTAACACACTGTCCCTTGCAAAGTAGCTAATGTTTAGTTAGACTGGCTGGAGAGTGTCTGCAAAATCAATTTTCATGACAGATTCTCATTTGGGTTTATGTCTAGTCCTTGGCTGGGCCATTCTAGCACAAGTATATGCTTTGATCTAAACTATTCCATTTTGGCTTTAACTGTATGTTTTGGGCCATCGTCTTATTGAAAGGTGAACCAAGTCTCTGAAACGTTCCCGACATCTTCTCGCCAGCTCTGACCAACTTCCCTGTCCTTGCAGTAGAGCAGCATGCATAGAGCACAGTATTACCAAGACCACAATTTACAGCTGTTAGTTTAGGATCATGTATATTGTTAGTTTTCTGCCTCATATTGTATTTTGTATATAGCAAAAAGATTACATGTTGCACCCCTACGACCACAGCAGCTTCTCCCATATGTCCCTTGCATCCCTGACATAATTTGTGGACAACATTGTTACTGTGTTTTATTCAACAAGAACATTTATCTTCAATAAAGGCCAGATTTCATGGAGTGCACGACTAACAGTTTTTCTTTTCACACAGTCTCTCATGTGGGCTTTTGATCCCTGCAGCTCCTCCAGAGTTATCATCGCGCTCTTTCCTGCAGCTCCAATTAACAATCTCCTTCCGTGGCCTGTCAGTTTAAGAAGATGGCCGTTAAAGTTGGGCCTCACCTTCTTTTATTTTCCTTACACTTCACAGCCATGCAGTACTTTTTGTTAATCTGTTAAAATCTAAAAAAAAAAAAAAAAATACTTCTATGGTAGTGAATTCTAGGAATTACGAGTAAATTAAAATAGCATTTTCATTATTTTTGTAATGTACATTTCAATTTGGGTAATTACTGAAGTTTATCACATTGTATAATACCAGGCCCCTTAATCAAATAACTTTTGGTTTAGAGACTCAATTTCCTACATTTTTACTCCCATCAATCATTTTTTCACTGCTTTTCACAACCTCTCAGATACTATACCTAATCTTTGCTATAACCATAATTTTACACCATATCTGTGTTTATCTGAGGGCCCTTGTTGATGTTTCCATGTAAATGCCAAGAATAAAGAAAACAAGGACATTACATGCATGCGAAATAGCTGGCCATGTCATTGGCATGTATTTGATGGACAATCCTATTTTTTTCCTAAATGTATTTGTGCACATTTAATGAATATTATTTAACAATGTTATTGACAGTGCTTGCATCATGGATAAAACATTTTGCGTGCATGCATTATGTGGACTTAGCCATTCATCTGAAAACATGAATACAAATATAATATTTAATATTCCCGTCTCTGCCCATGACATTTGCAGACAGGTTGTTATAATTACAGTATTTTCTCATTAAGCTGTTTGAAAGACTGAAGTTAAATAAAGCTGCGGGACATAACGAGGACCGCCAGTGGCTCGCGTAGTGGTGATGACGATGGTAGAGGAGTTGGAAGTAATGATGTGCAGGAAATAAATAAAATCTATAAGACAAGCCCAGCATAGTGCTGGAGGTGATAGCTTGAATTTTCAGCCGGTTGTGGCACTTCAATCTCTCTCTTCCCTAACATTGCTTCCTCATCGTCCAATCTGCGGATGAGTGGAATTGTCCCATCACTTCTGCTGAGTGGGCAGCCATTTCAACGTATCAATTGGACACGTGTCAAAGGAAAGTTTTTGCTGCCAAAGCAGCACCTTTCAGAACATATGAGCCATCCCGAATGAATGAATTGTCCGCTCTGTCTTCCCTGTCCCTTTTTGCCCGTCTCGTTCCTTTCATTCCCCTGCGCTGCAGAGGAAGGAGGAGTGCTACGGCAAACAGTTTGAGTGATGAGAGAGATAAGTGGCAGAGATGCTTTGGAAGTGGGGACTCGGCACTATGGCAGAACAGTGTGTGTGTGTTTGTGTGTATGTGTGTGCGTTTTGTGTGGTAAGACAGAGCCAGTGTGAATTCAGAGGCCAGAAAGAAATAGAGGCGGTGAGAAGGAAGAAGGGAGACTGAAGGTGACAGATGTCAGTAGCCTGACGATTAGGAACATGATAAGCAGCCTTCCTGTCATTCAGATGTACAGACCGCGACATCCATCAAGTGGGCAGTTCACCCCACACAGTTGTTTGTAGAAGCAGAGTCCAACATAGCGGGCAAAATGCAACATGAAACCACTTTTCGAGAACCTTTCGTTTAAATATTCCAGAGTGTGCCTTTTCTTTATTATTGTTTTTATTTTTAATTGGTTCATTTTGTTCTGCTAATCAAAATGAGTGAAAAGACAGTAAAGATAAATGAACTCCTTACTGTTTTTCTGTTTAAAGTTTTATACTGATAGGTAGAATAGGAGGTCAGGTCTTGTTCATTTAAGCGCTTCTTTCCCAGTCACATTATATGAAAATACATATATATATATATATATATATATATTGATAGATAGATAGATAGATAGATAGATAGATAGATAGATAGATAGATAGATAGATAGATAGATAGATAGATAGATAGATAGATAGATAGATAGATAGATAGATAGATAGATAGATAGATAGATAGATAGATAGATAGATAGATAGATAGATATCATTAATTCAACGTTATTGGGTCACTTATTTCCCCCCATTCTTATTTATTACCTCTTCCTCTGTCATTTCCCTTCCATCATTTTTGAGCCATCAGTCTAAAAATAGAAAACAATGGGCTACTGTATTAATTATCAATTAAAGAGGGCTGTTTTGTTACTAGATTTAAAAATTGCCAATCTATCTCTGCCTTTTTCTATTTAAGTTCTGTCAGGCCCTACATGGTGCAGCCTGTAAAAAAGAGCCCACTGCCGTTGAACTAAACCCTAAATCTTTATGAACAATTTATTTATCTAGTCTATTGCTAGGGCTGCACAGTGGCGCAATGGGTAGCACTGTTGCCTTGCAGCAAGAAGGTTCAGGGTTCAAATCCAACCCTGGGTCTTTCTGCATGGAGTTTGCATGTTCTCCCTGTGCATGCGTAGGTTCTCTCCGGGTACTCCGGCTTCCTCCCACAGTCCAAAAGCATGACTGTTAATTGGCTTCTCTAAATTGTCCTTAGGTGTGTGTGTGTGTGTGAATGTTTGTTTGTCCTGTCTGTCTTTGTGTTACCCTGTGACAGTCTATTGCTATACTATGCAGACACTGGGTCTGCACTGGAAAAATTTACTCACTTTTTATTTTAGCTGGTGCTCCTAAACTGTGTATACCACTTAAGTATGGATAGAAAAAAAAATTCACAACTTAAACAACTTAGATAGTGGCTAAGTTGCTGCCAATTCATGAAACGTGTCATCTCAAGGCACTTTCCAAAGTCAAATTCAATCAGAATACACAGATTGAATCAGATTAGACAGATTGGTCAAATAAATTTCCTTTCTAAGGAAACCCTGCAGATTGCATCAAGTTTTGACAAGCAGCATTCACTCTTCATTAAAGAGCATAGAGCCACAGTGGACAGTCATCTGCATTGTACATGGCTTTGCAGCATACTGAGCAAGCATGAAGCGACAGTGGAGAGGAAAACTCCCCATTAACAGGAAGGAATACCTCCAGCAGAACCAGGCTCAGTGTGAACGATCATCTGCCTCGACCGACTGGAGGTTAGAGAAGACAGAGCAGAGGCACAGAAAGCACAGAAGCACACATTGATCCAGGAATCCTTTCTACATTATATGGTATTAGCGATCGATCTGTCTTCCCTGGATGATGTCACAGCTAACAGAACACCAGACCAGGTGTACCTACTATGAAGAGAAAATTACAGAGAACAAAAAGTTAAAAGCTGAAATGACAATAAGCAATGCAAATTGAAGAACAGTAGGAAAACTTCAGCATCTATAAGGGCAGACTAAGTTAGTCTGAGATTGTTACCTATGATACAGTACGAAAGCAATCTAAAGGAGATGCTGGAGCATATAAAATAAAAGGTAGAAATATAATAGGCTCGGGGTAGTCATCCCTAAAGTTTTTCAATTCCCTTAAACATACAAAAGTAGCTTTACTTTTTATTGCTTGTATTTAGTCAAGTATGTATTGCTCTTTTAAGCTCACTGTGGCTTTACGACTGTTTTTTGATATGTGCTGGTCTTCTGACAAATAATCTTGTGACTGTAGGAAGAACATTTCAAAATCTAAAATGTGTTTGGCAATACCTGCCAAAACTGTGGAAAAGTGTCCTATATTGCACCCATAATATCTACTAAAGTGTATTATTCTTACAAAAAGAGAAAATATCCCGAGCACTGAAATAGACGTTTTTACAGCCCTTTATCCGTTATCGATTCAAGCCAGAACTCATCCCGGAGGCGTGTGTAGCATATTCAGTGTGCTATAGATTGGATGTCATGGCACATGATTAGCACTTGGAACAACTGTTCCTTACCCAAGGTTCTCATTTGCGAAACAGCCCCACATGCATGATTTCTTCCCCTGCCCTATTATTTGTAATTCTCAAAAAATAGGCCTTAAATCTAATTTCCTCCTACAATAAATATATACATACACCTTGTAATATCTCCCAGGCAGTAATTTTCTCGCACCATAAAATGAGTCATTTGTCTTCTCTGTATTTTTTTCCTCTTAGTCAGCCCATGGGGAAGGAGGAGCATGGTGCAAGAGCGTTGCTTCTGAGATTAAAACCTGATGGAGGGTGTCTGAACACTGCGAGTGTGATGGCGAGTGTATGTTCTGTATTTGTTTGTGCGAGCGGCAGCCCGGGCAAAGGGAGGGAGGAAGCGGATTAAACCTCCACCTTGGGGGTCTCTCTTCGATGTCAGGGAGGTGCTGGAGTGGAGAAGTGAGAGTGCTGACAGGGCAGTCTCACTCTTGCATGATATGGACACACAAACGCTGCACACACATACACACAGGAAGCAGATTTGTCTTTTGCATTATTTATGAAATGGTGCCATTATCTCTTGTTTTACACCTTGAATCGACTGAGTGCCAGGAAAAGAGCGCACCCAGCACAGGCATGTGTCTGTTCATTGGCAAGACTAAAGAAAGAAAAGCATCAGTATTGGCATAAGCAAAAGGGTCTTGGAAACTTCAGTTGGGGGAAAAAAGCAAAGATGCCAGAAAGCAAATAGATTTTTACATCTGACAGTGAAAATGGTAGAACTAAGTGAACATGCATGAAAATACACAACTCCCAAAAAATACACAATTCCCAAAAAATATAGCTAATATATAGAGTAACTATGTTAGTAGTCCCAGTATAGCAAGACCGCATTTTTTTTTAACCATGTATTTTGGTGTATCTAACATGCCTGGGCTGCCCCTTGTCATCAGTCCTGTTTGTGGTGTTCATTGGCAGTATCTGAAGGCGTAGTCATGGAGAGGAGGGTGTCTGCTTTGGTAACCTCAGGATCGCATCTCTGCAAGAGGCCAGGATGAGAGTGAGCTCCTCTAAGTCTCAGGCCATGCTCCTCGACTCAGAAAAAGGTGGATTGCCCCTATGGGTTGGGGAACAGTCTGTGCCTCAGGAGTTTAAGTATCTTGGTGTCCTTTCTTATGACTGATGGTAGGATGGAACGAGAGATAGACAGACGGATTGGGGCTGCATCTACAGTAAAGCAGACGATGCTTCTGTTGTGGAGAAGAAGGAACTGAGCCAAAGCTCTTGATTTAGTGGTCCAGCTACATTCCAGCCCTCACCTAGGGTCATGAAGTATGGATCCTGACCGAAAGAACAAGATACCAGATACAAGCCGAAATGAGCTTCCTCTGGAGGGTGGCAGGGCTCAGTCTTAGAGATACAGTGAGGAGCGTCTTTAGCTGGGGGATACTCAAAGTAGAGCCGGTGCTTCTCTGTATCGAAAGGACTCGGTTGAGGTGATTTGGGCATCTGATCAGGATGCCCCCTGGGCCCCTCCTGTAGGAGGTTTTTTAGGTCCGTCCCACTGGGAGAAATACCCCGAGCAGACCAAAAACTCACTGGAGGGACTGTATATCCCATCTGGCCTGGGAACACCTTGAGGTCTCTCAGAATGAGCTTGAGGATGTCACTAGGAAGAAGGATGTTTGGGGCTCCCCCTTGACCTGTTGCCCTGCGACCTTGTCTCGGATAAGCGGAAGACAGTGGATGGATGGATGGATGGATGGATAAACATGTCACCTACTTTGCACATATAACATGTTGGTCTCAAAAGTTAAAGGATTTTACAAAATGCATCTTAAAGTCATACTAAGCTAATAAACTAATCTACTGAGCTAATACACAGAATAATATAGCTCTAATGCCGTATGATTTTAAAATATAAAAGAACTTAACTTTTTTCCAACATGCCTGACAGATGAAGAAAACGGCATAACTTTACAACTAAAAATAAGTAAACTTTTTTAGAACACATTTACATAAAATGTGAAGTCAAAGATAAGGGCACTCCCTTTTTTTGTAATTGAAATGGTTAACATTACACAAAGGTTCATCACATCAGGCGCACCTGATTAGAACATCCTTGCTCAGCATTTTGAAGGGGAAAGTCACTCTGAAAGGTGACTGAAAGGTGCTACAAAAGTGTCCAAAAGCTCTAAACAGTCATCCAAGTTCCTTCAACAGGCTCTTGCTTTTGTTTTACATGAATGGGTGCGCCTTCATGATGACAAAAACAATACACACAACTAACGTTAATAGATGGTGTGCAACGAGGAAACCTTTATTTTACAAAAAAAAAAAAAAAAGACAGTGAAAACCACACAGCAGTTTATCAGAGAGAATGTAGATCAAGGCCAGGAATTTTGGATCATGATAGAACTCCACCATGTATCAGAGGGGGCTTGGAGGAAAGATCAGACCAGTGGCGGCTGGCCAGTAGGGGGCGCTCGGGCGCCGCCCCCTTTAAATCGTTTAGATAATAAATGATTTCTGAACTGCAAAGTACTTAGAAATGTATTTATTCATACTGTGTGTCCAATAGACATGTTAGAATTTATTAAAATAGTAAATACATAATTCTATTTAATTGCTCACATTGTGCACACTTCCTTTCCTATGTGCAGGGCGCCGGTCTAATGAGAGTGAATGTAGGCGCAGCAACTTGGGCAAGCACGTGATCTGAGGCTGACTTTTAATTGGTTATTTAGGGTTTTCAATAGGGGCGCACTGCTCTGCGTCCCGGACACACCCATTCTGTTGCGTCATTACTGGTAGAGTGTCAGTACTGGCTAATTTTTTAAAAAACATTGTGTGATTGGACAATCCCCGATTCGACTCAGCTCAGCTGCAGTTCGTTAGGTTGATTCACGGTTATGCTTGCAAAGTTGAGTAGTTTCAAAATGAGAGAAAATTCTGTTTTGTCTTTACAAAAAAATGCTTTTACAAAGCGTTCACTTGAAGAAAAAAAACAGGATAAAGGAGCTTGGACCGGATCGTCTTAATTTACAAATTCAGCAGCAGGCAAGTGATCTCTCCACTCCATGGTTGGAAAAGCAGTGTAGCTAGTAGTCAGCCAGTGAAGAAGTGTTGGATACTCAGTGTAGAAGACCATGAAAGGATTGCTGCAGAGGTGAGTTGTTGTGGAAAATCACTGTTACACTGGTTTATTGTAATGTTATTTAATATATTAGGAAGATGTGCGTTGTAGTTAGAAATACCTTTAGTTGTGTCTATGCTGTGTAGGTATGTTGATGTAATGTTTGTCAGCAAGATATTTTATTATTTAAGTTGTACTGAAGTTTATGGGTAATGGGGAATAAAACATTTGGTTACTGAATTTTGTATAATCTTGTCCCACAAAAATGCTGTAACACATTTCATAACACAGCCTTAAAAAATGGCAGCAAATGTTATTAAAATCAGGAAAACAATCTAGAAGAAGTCTTTTCAGAAACTGTCACGCTCTTGAAGATCCTCATCACCACACCCACGACCACACAGCAGAAGCTAAAAGGTGCTTTTCAACTCTGAAAAGAATCAAGACTTTTCTGAGAAACTCAATGACTCAGGACAGGCTGAATGCATTGGCCATGTTGTCAATGGAGAAAAGACTAGTCACAGAGATGACTGACTTTAACAAGAATATAATTGAGAAATTTGCTGGGCAGAAGGAAAGGAGGGCAAAATTCATGTTCAAATAGTGCTATTTTTTAAGATTTGCTTTGTTTGTTTTTCATTTGTTTGTTTGTGTGCGCCCCCCTCAGTTTTTTTAGCACCAGCCGCCACTGGATCAGACCATGTGTAAAAAAACAACAACAACAAAAAACATAAAAAAGCTGAAGCTGAATTGGACTTTGCAACATGACAATGACCCAAAATAAACCAGTAAATCCACCAGGGACTGGTTGAGATTGATCTCACTTTGTAAACTGACTGTGTTGTGACACCCTCAGTAAATGTCAGACAAACCACTAGATTAAAAATGGGTTACCTCAAACATGTTCTTTAATAACAACTTCAAAGAATAAAAAGAATCTGGATATGCGCAGGTAGCGAGTAAATATAGTATATTAGAGGCATTTGCTTTGAAAAATTGGACAGGATAATGATGGATGTATGTCACAGGAGCTCTGCATGTTTTATACCACTCACAGCTCTGAGGAAAAGCTGTCAGCTCTTCATGCTGCAGTTGGGCGACGATCAAAACTAAACTTCAAACTGAAATTTGACTCATCTTTATTAGACAGAGACCATTACAAATAAATGAGTTCCCCTCAAAGAAACCACAGTTGAACAAATTACAGCTACATTGAAGTAAAATACTAGCCCCGGTAACTGTTAGAGAAAATACAACTGATGGCAAGGCTATAGCAAAAGGCTAAAATAAAATGCGGAGATGAATACAACGTTAAGAGCTTCATAATTCTTCCAGAAGGCAGGAAGCAGCTCTTTATAACTGATTTTAATGAACTATTTTAATGTACCGATGTTTCATGTTAAGTTTTCTCCTGTACAGGACTTTGTGATCTATCTCTTGAAAGACGACATACAAATTGAGTTTTACTTGTTTTACTTGTTTTAAAATCAATTCAGAATTTCCTTACTCTAGTTCAACAGCTTTTTTGTTATTGGTCACAATTTTTTAATCTTTTGATTTTTTTCGAAAGAACCTATTTTTACCTAAAAATCTAGTCATCAAATTAAAAGTTGGAGAGATGTTTTTATTTAAGCTTAATCATGCATAATTAATGATACAAAACAACAAGTTTATCTTTGAAAAGCCTTTAGAGAAAGTAGGCAAGAGAAAAAAAAAACAAGATCTGGAGTCTAAAGCCATGCAAGCAAACATCTCGGGCCATAATTGGCATGTTGGTGCTTTGAACTAACCACTAATGATGATGATGATCTATGTTCTTGTTAAGTAGCTTTTACATCTTAAACAGCCTGTCTTATGAAATCCTACAGGGTATAAACAAACAATGCACCTGAGACTTTGTTTTATTTTGTCTACTCTGTCAGCTTAAACAACTCAATCCATGTTCCAGCATGAAATAAGCAAAATCGAACCAAACACCAGAATGAGATTCCGATATGAACTATGAGCTATTCCTATGAATTTCCTGTATGCCGAATTTAAAACAGTGCAACTTATCCACTTTGTCCCTCTGATGGTCCTGTTTTAGGTAATTACATGAATTGCTTATTTTCAAACTTTCAATCAAACTCTGTTAAATCAACCCTAGATATGGTTAGTCCATATTTACCAGGACTGGGTAAGCAAAATATCCCTTGTTGGGTTGTTTTTTAAGCCAACCAGGTCTTTTAACCTAAGTGTAGATTTAGGTTAATTTTGCTTAGCAGTCAGGATTCTAAACTGATAAACTGCACTGACCGTAGTTTTCTGCAGAGGAGGAGTCACCAACATCTCAGTCAGGAAGACATCAGTAAGAGAACAAAACCCAAAGACTCCTCCATGCTACAGGCACATTTTAAAGTAAAGGAATAAGTTCTTGCAATATAATTAAGCCAATCAGGCAAAAGATTTATGACTGAATTTGGTAAAAGGTTGCTCTAAATAAGTGTGAAGTATGAATTAAGGTAAATATTGCAGTACCATCATATCTAAACTGAATAAAATACTCTTTACTGTACATTACAAAAGCATGATGCTGGTGTGTACCATGCTTACAGTGACATATGGCTTTAATTAAATTGTCTTGCATTACATGCCTTTATACCCCCTGGTGGTTGGATGGGCACCATCAATCCGTGGCCCCCAATGTTTAGCTGAAGCTTTTTTCCAACATCCTATTTTCAAATATTGTAGCTTGTTAAAAAAAAAAAAAAAAAAAACATATTTGATCCAAATAATTTCCTGCTTAGATCTTCAAGCCACTGTATTGGCACAGAAAAGTGTTTGCAAAATGATGGAGAGTAATTGTTTAACTAAAAAAGTTCCACACACAAAACCAAGTAGCGTGAGTCCACAAAGCAATTCCGAATCTCACTAAAACCTTTTATGTGCCATTTCCTTTTCCCCCTTACTCACACATTTCTAAATGAAGCAACAATTCTAGGAAGTCAGAGAGTGGCCAATTAATTAAAATGACAGACATGAGATTCAATTGCAGAATAAAATATAGCACAGACTATCATCATGCATGCAATGTTTTATTTTAATTTTTTTGTCTGGTGAATGTGCAAAAAGTTGATTACCATGGAGATACTCCTCAGGCTGGTGGACTGATACAGCTGTTTACCAATGAGTAACAATGACTTCTCAGGCCTCCCTGTATGCTGCGTTCGCATCATGAGATGCTGCTGATGCTGCTCTCAGTTCTTCACCAGTATCCTTCAGAGAAAGGAAACGCAACCTTGTGTCGTTGCATATCTTTGATTTTGATGCAAACGCATCATCGCATCAGACAGATCCAACAAACACCAGTCTGTCAGCGAATTGACCTCAAGTTATGGGCGTTAATGTGCTTCGGAATACTGTAGAGTCAGGTGCTGACAAAATGGAGAAGAGGAGGAAAGAAAGGCGGGAACTTTAGATGCACTCGCGGTTGGGCAAAAAGTGGACAAGAGTCAGAAATATTCTCTCACGACAATATATTTTGGCTAAGACTGCCCAGTGTCAACCCAGCTTTAGTGTATGCTTTTAAATAAAGACACATTAAAAATAATACGGAAGTTGTCTGACTGAAATATCTTTGATGTAAATGGCCAGAATCTGAAGTTTGTTTGTTTTTTTTGTGAAGATGGGCAAAATTCACTTTTGAATTTGCCTGGCTGTGGCAAACCATTGCCTCTATTATTTTCTAAAGCTCACTCTTCTTCTAGACTCGATGTAACCATTTTAACAACACCAATTATGAAACTAATTGTTTTTAGGCCAAAGCTTTGGGTCACACTGGAGGTGAGATGTTATTACCGTGTTGGTGTTTTAAAGTTCTGAATGAAATCCATATGGGTGTACCCAGTGACTTGTACCATACAAGGACAATATCGGCTTGATTGTATCTTCTTTTAAGCTAGGGCCTGTGATGTGTGAAATATTTGAACTTTAGCATGTATTATCAATAATCTCTTTGTATAAAATAAACACTACCAAGGCCTGGACTGTAGCCTGGACTGAGAGGCAAATGTGTTGGCTTCCATTTTCTACACATACAGACTCAAACACAGGCGAAGACAGCGGAGACAATGAGAAGATTACGATGGCTCATTTTCCTTCTTAACTCAAGGGGAAGATTACTAGAGTCCCAAAGCAAATTAGCCAAAATGAATGGTTCATTATCAGTATGAAACATGGCAGTGGAGAGATGTGAGCATTCTGCCGCTCTTGATTGTAATCACAGAGATGAGTTTCTATAAGCCTTAATACCACTATGGCATTGAGCGCACTCACCGATTTGAAAAAATGCCTCCATCCACAACACTGGGGTTTTAATAATTTGTTTTTCTTCACAATTTTTTTTCTCTACACAGCAGAAAACGAAACACCAACAGATGGCTTTCTACCCCCGTATAGTCGTCAACTCTGCGCTTCCTGCCTCTGTCTTCTGTTCTTTGAGATCTGTCTCTCCCAGGTGTTTATTTACAACACAAAGACACCCCTTTAATGACGCCTCTGGCTTGTCAATATAATCAGATAGTGATCCCCTTTATCTACTGGAGCTGTCGGAAAAAACAAAAGGCCTACAAGTTACACCTAACAGCGGCTGCAACATGAACCGGCACCCACGCCGTAGCTCCTCTTCGAAAGCTTCATGGGGACACAGACAGAACAAACAGCTCTGTCAACACACTCTGACATTGTCTCCAGATAAATCCCTCAGCGTGTGGTATGTTTACATCCGCTAACATAGAAAAGTCTCTGAAGCAGCCCTTAATGATTGCCGATGATGACAGATTTCCGCGCGGCGTCTGAAATGGCTCTGAGAGAGCAACCCTCTTTTGAGTAAAAATAAACACCTGATCCTTGAAGCTATTTTGGTTATTTTCTTCTGAATAATTAACGCGGTGAGTTTGACGGTGTGCACGCGTGCAGACATGTGTGTGCAAATGTAATTACCGGCATTTTGCCAAAAGAAGAATCTCTCATTACAGAGAAGAAGCTTGCAGAGAGGACAAGGTCAAAGCACTGTGTGATAGTAGGAGTGTGGATTCTCGGAAGATGAAAACCTGTAAAAAAAAACATATGAATATGCGTCTAACAACAGCGAGTAAAACATCTTTCTAGATTTATTTATTCATTTTAAGCTAAATTAAACATGAGATTTTTTCAATTCTTTTAAAATGTAAATAAACAAAACAGGTTATTTTGTGTAGTAAATATCTACATGTTTACATACATACAGTGGTGTGAAAAAGTGTTCTCCCTCTCCCTGATTTCTTAGCTTTGGATTGTTTGTCAATTTTAAGTGTTTCAGAACATCAAACAAATTCAAATATTAGTCAAAGGCAACGCAAGTAAACCCGAGATACAGTTTTTAAGGGAAAAATAAGATCCAAACCAGCGTGGCCCTGTGTGAAAAGGTGATTGCACCCTAAACCTAATAACTGGTTGGGCCGCCCCTAGCAGAAACAACTGCAATCAAGCATTTACGATAAATTGCAATGACTCTTCCAGCGCTGAGGAGGAATTTTCGCCCACTCATCTTAGCAGGATTGTTGCAATTCAGCCGTATTGGAGCATTTTCCAGGAGGAACTGCCTTTTCAAGATCATGCCACAGCATCTCATGATTCAGGTGAAGACATTAACTAGGCCACCTTCATTTTTTTTTTATTCATCCATTCAGAGGTGGATTTGCTGGTGTGTTTTAGATAATTGTCCTGCTGCAGAACCCAAGTTCATTTCAGCTTCAGGTCAGGTACAGACGGTAAGAACTTCTCATTCAGGACTTTTTGGGAGACAGCAGAATTTATGGCTCCATTGATCACAGCAAGTCTTCCAGGTCTGGCAGAAGCAAAACAGCTCAAACCATCACATTACCTTCACCATGTATATATATATATATATATATATATATATATATATATATATATATATACAGTGCCCTCCACAATATTTGCACCCCTGTTTCAGATGTGGATGAGGACTTCCAGAAATTGTCCTTTTTTTTAAACAACATAGAACCCAAATGCAAAAAGAGAGAAAAATCCAACTTTTTTATTTAAGTACATCCCTTTGGTGGTAAAAATTAAATCACACATTTAAAAAATAAAAAAAAGGGAAATTATGTGTCATTATTTGTAAATGAACCCAAGCACAACCACACACGGAGCTTAGTTTTGAGAGTTGATTGAAGGTTGTGTATAGTGGAGGAAGAAACCAACAGTCTGTATCGGGCTGGAACAGGATGATGGAGATGGCAGGAGCAGGTGGACCGGAGAGAACTGGAGGACTGCGGGTGCTGCGCTGTGGAGCCAGGAAGCCTTCAGAGCAGGTAGGTTAGCGCTGGGGTTGAGGTGGAGCTGGCAGCACAGGAGAGAGATTGTTTGGAGCGGTGGAGTAGCAGCAGAACCAGCAGCACAGCAGAGAAATTACTTTCAGGCGGGCAGGCAGGTGTAGACGAAGGGAACCAAGACTGGTAGATGTGGAAAGCTCTGACTGGTAGATGTGGGAAAGCTCTGACTGGCAGACGTGGGAAAGCTCTGACTGGCAGACGTGGGAATGCTCTGACTGGCAGACGTGGGAAAGCTCTGACTGGCAGTCTATGTTTGGGTGAAGACCATGAGCAGTTGTGAGCAGTGGAGAGCAGACGATCCAACGGGGAAGAGCTGACTTAGGTAAGTTTATAAAGGAGGTTGAGCAGGTGTGCTAAGTGCGGGCTTGATTTAGGCTGACAGGTGTAACTAATCAGAAGGTGGAGTGGAGAAATGGGGTGTATGGGAGGTGGAAAGTGCCAAAGGATGTCCATGGTGCAGCAGGCAATGCTGCACCATGACAGTGTCCCACAATTATTGGCACCCCTGATGTTAATACTTTGTACAACCCCCTTTTGCCAACAAGACAGCACTTAATCTCCTCCTATAACATTTCACAAGATTGGAGAACACAGAGAGAGGGATTTTTTACCATTCTTCTATGCACAATCTTTCTAGATCATTCAGTGTCCTGGGTCCTCTCTTATGCACTCTCCTCTTTAGCTCGCTCCATAGGTTTTCAATTGGGTCAAAATCTGGGGACTGAGATGGCCATGGGAGGACCTTTAGTTTGTGACTGCTGAACCATTTTTGAGTAGATTTTGCCACGTTTTGGATCATCATCCTGCTAGAAGACCCAATTACGACCCATCTTCAGTTTTCTGGCAGAGGCCATCAGGTTTTCATTTAAAATGTCCTGGTATTTCAAAGCGTTCATAATGCCATGCACCCTAACAAGATTCCCAGGGCCTTTGGAAGAGAAACAGGCCCACAGCATCACAGATCCTCCACCATACTTCACTGTGGGCATGAGGTTCTTTTCACCATACTCATCTTTTGTTTTACGCCAGACCCATTTGGAGTGTTTGTTGCCAAAAAGCTCAGTCTTAGTCTCATCTGACCAAAGCACATGATCCCAGTTGAAGTCCTGGTGCCGCTTAGAAAACTCCAGACGTTTACGTTTGTGAGTGTTAGTGAGAAAAGGTGTTTTTCTTGCATGCTTCCCAAATAGCTCATTGGCATGTAGAAAGCGTCTGATGGTTGTTTTGGAGACTTTGTGACCACTCTTTGATGCAATTCTGTGACAGTGAGCTTAGGACTTTTTTCTACTTCTCTTACCATCCTCCTCACTGTGCGTTGTGGCAAGATAAACTTGGGACCTCTTCCATCCTTGTTTGTCACTGTTCCAGTTGTTTTAAACTTCTTAATGATTCCTCTGACTGTAGATACGGGCAAGTTAAGGCGAGTCGCTATTTTCTTGAAGGTCGACACCCATCTGCCTTACTTGAATGGTGTGTTCTCTTGTCTTTGCCACATTGACAAATGGGTAAGAGAATTAGGCCTCTCTGTCACGTCATATGGAGGGCACTATATATATATATATATATATATATATATATATATATATATATATATATATATATATATATATATTAGGGGGGGGCAAGTTATCGCGTTAATTTCGCGTTAATTCATTAGACTATTAACGGCGATATTTCCTTTAACGCGGGTTAACGCGTGTTGCTCACATGCTTTTATTTTGTGAAGGTCTGTTGCTGCGGTGTAGGGGTTTGAATCAGAACAGTAGGTGGCGATAATGCGCCAATAACCTTGCTGTCAGCCCAGCCTCGGATTCAACGAGGAAGAAAGGTGCTGGCCGGAAAAAAACAAAGCTGACATGCGTAAGGCGGTGTTTCCCGCAGGAATTTGCTTAGGCGAGGCGGTGAGTTGGCGGCCGGAACAAGTTTTGTGCAGAGCGGAGCGGGGGTCTGCATTTTTCCCTGCCATTCACTATATGCACGTGAGAAAGCAACAACAAAAAAATGCGTGTTAACGTCAAATAACCATGCAAGCATATCCAGTTAGCAAGCATTTCAGTTTAAAGTTCTTCCAGCATCGAATATGACAGAAACAAGTTAGTTGTAACCACTGCCAAGTTAAACTTTGGTATTGAACATAAAATGGTAATGCTGCTCCCTGCTGTTACCTCAGAAATTGCCTGTTTTTGGTAGATTTTTTCCCCATAAAGAAAATTCCCTGTCAGTGGCAATAAGCTTTAATTTATTATTATTGCTATTTTTAGTTTTACATGTTTAAGTTGAGCTTTACACTAAATATGTGTTACTGATAAGTGCTACAAATGTTACAACACTTTTGTTCATATGGCAGCAGAACATTAAAATAAAAGTGCTCTTTACACTACTTTTGAATTCATTCTTGGAGTTTGTAAATACAATGCGATTAATCATGATTAATCAGGCAAATTATGCGATTAATCGCGATTAAATATTTTAATCGTTGCCCAGCCCTAATATATATATATATATATATATATATATATATATATATATATATATTTATATATATATATATATATATATATATATATATATATATATATATATATATATATATATATTTATATATATATTTATATATATGTGTGTGTGTGTGTGTGTGTGTGTGTGTGTGTTTCTGTATATATTAACAGAGGTGAGACAGAATTTTCTGTATTGCATGATCATTTTAGTAGCCTAAATGGTTGTCCAAGTTTTCTTGTGTGATCCAATCTCCTGGCTGCTTTGATCGCTGTACGAAGCACTCACTTTTCAGGCTGGTGCATAAAAGCACCAAGACGTGCTGAGCAAAAAGTGCATTGATCTGCAACAGTATGCTTTAAACTCTGTATTTGTGCCGTTATCTGGGGACCAATTTAACTTTCAACTCTCCTCCCCCTCCGAGAAAATAGGTGCGCTGCTGTTTGGTTTTTCCTATTTTTTTCTCAGTTTCCTCGTTCGTTTCGCCAAATCTGACCGCTTTATACAAGCAGGCAATTCCAGTAAAATACTGACAGTTGAGTGCGCATTAATATCTAATATATAAAGTAGAAAAATGAGTAGAAATAAGCAAATCAAAATAATGAGGTTCTAAACAAGATGCTTTAAAACATTTTAATGCTGTGCGACAGCGTTTTGCTAGTTTTCATCATCACGACACACGTTTCTTTATCCAGTCTAATTTCCCTACTTGCATTACTAGGAGCACATTTGTGTTGCTGTTTTTTTTATTCTTCTTTAAAATTTGAACTCTGAAAGATTTGCATTTTTCTCAGTTCTTCCGAAGCAGGACCCCTACTCTGCAGAGCACTTAAAAGCAAAGATTTTTGTCTGTCATGTAATTGGGGTAAATCAGTTGTATCAAAACTAAGTAATCAAAGAGGAATTATTGCTGTAATTTGATTATTTTAATAAGTAAAGTAACTTGTTATAATCTCAGGCGTTATGTAGCCTCAGTGTGCACATGAGGTAGTCACAGAGGTCAAGTGAATGCTCAGGGAGTTTTTATGTCTGCTCAGATACATTAAAAATTAGGGGTAACATTGCCCTGCTCCCTGCCACAATTTTCTTCTTTGCTCCCTACTTGCTTGCATTTTTACTTTACTAAGCTTCTTGTCTCCTAACCAAAACTACAGAAACGTTGGACAAAAGAAACCTTTAAGAATGATTCTTCATTTGACTCCTTTTTAGGGATTTCTCCGTGCTATTTTAACCGGATCTGAGTGAAGGACTAACCAACCTCAGCTAGTCAGCACAACATGCCTCCCTTCACCACAGAGGATTTTGACAAGCTTCTCCAAAAAAAAAAAGTCAATCAAATGAAACGAAATCGACTTGAAGTCATTGCACAGGTAAATGCTGGTTTTGGAAATGAAATGACCCTGCCAGTGATTCCAAACAATGAGATAACTCCACTGATGGTTTTAAACAGTGACAAGTCATAGCCACAACTAACCAGCACAAACAAGAAACAAGGTGCTGATTCTGATGACAATAAACCATCCAGCAGTTCCCCCCGGAACACTCTTAGCCCAAAGCTGAAGAACTAACACCTAAATCCAGAGCTGGGAAGACACCTTACAGGGAGATCTCTGCATCTAGATGAAAACAAGACTACAGAGAAACATCACCTCTACTCCAGAAAAACAGAAGCAAGAAACCGTCTGTTCCCAAAACAAAGGTTAAGGGAAAACAGACCGCAACAATGGGAATCCCTCTAAAAAACAGGTTTGCTCCCCATTTACAGGACACTGGCTCTCAGGAACACAGCCTGCTTCCGGACAGCAAAGTCAGGTAGGAGAACATTCCTAAACTACGTCAAAATGTGCCAGTCACTAAGCCACGGACAGTAATAATAACTAATTCAATGAACGTGAGCACAGAACACAGAAATAATGAACGTGAGCGGCTGTTTCAGTGATTCAACTGGCCTTGAAAGGTTTGGAAGAGGGACACACCTCCTGGGCGTTGCTTTAGTCCCCATCCCTCGGTCCCCTCCATGCCCCCATCCCCCGTCCCCCACCCCCTGGTGACGCTTTAAAGAAATCTGCGAGAAATGATCATACATCATTATAAATGAAACATAAATAAGAAAAAAAAAAAAAAACTAATGTTTCTTTATCTGTACATGCAAGATTGTCTTGGATATTTTTTAAGCAGTAATCAACCGGGATAATCTAGATCACACATCTAATAGTAAACTAAGTAGATCCTGTCTGAACTCCGTCTGCTTTGAAACTGTGTGCTGGAGAGTGTTGCTGCAGGTTCCCGGGGCAAACCACTGTTCAGGCTGTTTTCAGTAACAGAGTTAATATTTACGTCTTTACATGAGATATTTTGTCTGTCATTGCGGAGGTGGGGAGAACATGTTAGAAAGAAAGATGTTAACCGCAGTGAAATAATTTGTATCACCTTGATTTCACTGGAGTCCCAGGCAGCAGGCGAGGGTGAGTGCGGCAAGTGCTGACCGAGCTGGAGGTCCCAACAGCGGCTGTAGGTGCCAGGGACAGACCGGTCCTTCTTATGGCTGTTTTCAGAGAAAATATTACTATTTACTCCTTTATATGAGATCTTTTCTTTCAGTCATGGTGAGACGAGGACATGTTAATAAAAAAGATTTTAACTGCAGTAAAATTATTTCCATTCTCAGGCTTAAGGCACTGTTCCTCTCTGTCTGCTTATCTGTGTGTTGGAGGAGAGACAGAAGCGGAGAGGCGGAGACGTTTAGCGTGCAAATGTCAGGCCTCTCAGTCATACCGGTGCTCTCTCCGGCTATTTTCATGCACTGAGTTAAAATTTGACATCTTTTACCTCTGCCATTGTGAGGTGAGGAGAATATATTGATTGAAAAAAAATTTAAGCTGCAATGAAATCATTTTTATTGGTTTGAACGTTTGTCTGGACTGAGCCTGTGTCAGAGCGGCCAGAGCTCATGAAGAACACCACTGTTTTGCCCAGGGGATTTTAGAGTAGTTAATAGTCAAAGCTTTATATTAGCCATTGCGGGAGCGAAGAGAACACGTTAATTGTTTAAAAAAGATGTAACCGCAGTGATATTCTTTATCAGTTTGATAGAGCATCTAACTTGACCGAGCTCAAGCTACTTTCAGCGGGGCAATTCTGCAAAGCTCCCCTAGGTGCTCTGAGTCCTTATACAGAAAGACAGACCAGGCAGCAGGGAAAGGCAGACAGCCACTGTCTTATATCATAAGAGATGGATGGAAACTTCAGAAACAGCTTTCAGTGTGAAATGAGAGAAAGCCTCGGTATCTATATATCTTACACAGCACATCTTGGAAAGCTAAAGTGTTTGTTTTCTTTTTTTCACCTTTAAGGTGTGGTTCGTGGTTTGAATATTATAAAATTATATTTTGGTTTAATTCACTCTTTTCATAGTGGTCCTTAATATTAATGTGTCGCTCTTCAGTTTTTTTGAACTTCCTCGGAGAAAACCTTCTCATATCTTCTCACCTCGCGGCCAATCAGTGAAAAGAGGGGTGTTCACTCAGGTGTCTGCAGTAAAAATATTTTGCCCACTCTTCTTTACTAATATGGCTTAATATAGCAACACTGGAGACTTTTTAGGGACAAACGTAAAGTCACTTGATACCGTAGGTCTGGACTTTGAATCAGTCAATCAATCAACCTGCTATCGGATTCCAAAACACGGAGGAATTTAATTTAATTTTGCAATCTCTATTAATGAAAAATATGCTGCCCTTACTTTGCAAAGTCTTTTTATACAACAGTTTTTCAAGGTTTGTTCAATAAGCTTTTTTTTTTAGTTCAATTTGAGTCGTATATCTTTTTTATGAGATTTTCTTGATTTGCTCCTTATGGTTTTTAACCTATTTGATTTTAGCTGTGGCCAAGGCACTCTCTCAATGGGGTAATGGAGTTTCCTAGTCTGGACCATCGATTTTTAGCACTTTGGGGAAGAAAATAAATCTGGCCAGATTTCCAGAAAGAAGAGTTGCTCTCTCCAGATCAGACCAGGTTTTCCTCAGAAAGTTTACCAGTTATCATTGTAGCCCACATTGTTTTCAGGACACCACCAGGACAACCAGCGGTTGAATAACAATACGTAGCTAAACATGTCATCACTGGACCAGAGAAAATTATGGAGTCCGACATTGTTTTAGCAAATGTCCACACCAAAGCAGCACAAACTTTAGTTATCTCCGATTGATGTAACCGGGTGTCATTACCGCCAATGTGAAAATCAATCTTAATGTGTTTACGCTTATGATTAGCCTGCAGTTTCAGGTAGGATTTCATGTCGCCCATTCTGGCCCCTGACAAAGATTTGATTATGATCCCTGGTGTCTCTAATGCCACGTTTCTGACTGTGGAGCTGCTAATTACTAGTCAGCTTCCCAGCAGGTGTGTCGCTGAATGAGGAAAATTTGTGAGAAACACAGCTGAGTGGTTGGCCGTGGGCTGGGATCTAGGACTATGCTTCCTACGTACCTTCACCCAGCTGGCCTAAGGTCCCAGCTGCCACTGCATGAAGCTAATATTTGTGGCTAGCTAGGAGGATGAGATGGAGACAGAGAAGTAACAGGAGAGAAAGACAAGGAGCCATAGTTGGGCTAAAGCTAGGCTAGGCTAGGCTAGGCTAGCAACCTGGTAAAAATATATGAGCATACCTCTCAACTTTTGACTACTGTTGAGAGTGAGATTGTTGACGGGGGGGGGGTGCTGTCGGTCGATTGTTGACGGGGGGGGGGGGGGGGGTGCTATTGGTCGATTGTTGACGGGGGGGGGGGGGGGGGGGGCGGTTGGTGGGGTGTAGACGGTCCAACGGGGGGGGGGGGGTATTTTTCGATGCAACAATGTAAAACGGGGGGGGGCGGGGGGCCGTTGTTCCATTCAAGACGGTCACTATTTTAGACGCACTTTGCTTTCATGTTACAGTTTGTAATAACACATTACGACTTACCATTTAATTCGCACACGACACGGACCGTACAACTGTTTCACTTTGGATGAGGGAAACTTGTTTGCGCGGCGGCGGTCCTTGCAGCTGTGTTACCTCTACTACTGGACGTGCGGAAACCATTGTACCGCAATTTGGTTCCGCCGTGACGCTAAGCGTCCGTACGCGTGCGTTTCAAGAGTGAGATTTTCATTGTAAGATTGAGATTTTCAAAGTAATGCGTGTGAGCGTGTGCAATTGATGAAATGCGTGTGTCACACGGTCAATGCGTGAGAGTTGAGAGCTATGTATATGAGATACGAAGAGTTCAACTGGAGAGCAAGAGAGCAACTGGAAATGTGTTTTAAATGTGTTTATGTATTAGAAACAGATGATGTCACAGTAAAAAGATCTGGGATAAAATTGAGAGAGTCTGGAACACCAAACTACAATCCACAGCACACAATACAGCAGCAGAAAACAGAAAGTGACAATATGCCTTACCCGATTGGTCGAGCAGTCAGACAAGAGACTTGCATTCCCCTTTACTAGTTTTACTAGGTTGACCTTGGTAGAATTTAGCTGGACCCCAAGATCATTACACACAGACTGATGTTTTCAACCCTTTATTTCAGTTAGTTATGAGTTCCTGCTTACACATGATTAAGAATTAGAATATTACATCCGAGACAAAACTTTGAGATAAGGAGTAACCCAGCCTCCATATTCCAAACTCATAACGACACAGTGGGAAGAACTTTTTTTCTTCTCACCAGACACTACACACAAGGACCAAATACAAAGGGCTTTACCCTACAAATTTTCCCAAATTTCTGTTATTTGTACTGTATTGTTGTGGCATTGGAAAATTGTAATAAATCTTACAACTGTTCAAAATTCCACATTTCCATTTATTTATACAACTCCTCTAGAACCTAGGCAATATGTTAGACTTTGCTTTTGTAAGCCAGTGCTACATTGAGATGACGGTGGACTTCCGGGGAACACCCTCCACACCACCTCCCCTGTCTTTGGTTCTCTTCTGGTTTCTAGAAACCACCCTTACTTGGGATCTAAGCTGGTCCTCACCAGCCGCCACATGTTCTCTATGATAAACACTTAACAGAGTATTTAGATTGACGATCATGGAGCACGTTGGTGCCTATCTCCTGCAGTTATTTGGTGCAAGGTGGGCTACAGCCTCATCAGATCACCAGCCCATCACATGGCAACATAGAAATAACATAGATTATTCAAAACAAGTCCATGAAAGAAATAGTTATCAAATTAAGTGGGTTTAATGCAAATAAGCTTGTAGTCATTGTAACAAATGGTGCTGATTAAAAGTCTCAACATATTAACTTAATTGCTGCTAAGTCGGTACTACTTAAAACGTTTGTGAATCGTTACCAAAAAGTTTTTAGACAGTTTTTATAATTTTCTTAATATTTAACAGTGTGGTAAACAATTTTTAAAGTCCTGCAAGGGTATTGTAATAACTGTGTCTGCTACAGTTTACACTGAGAAAAAACAATCACTTTCTGATGTTTAATTACTATGCGTTATGATTTTATGTAATTGCTTCTGCAAGGGAAATTAAGAATTCATTTACTTACATCACTCATTAACAATTTAAGTAGTGATTTATGTGGCACTATTGGTAATTTAACTCTCAGAAACGAAGTTGCAAAACAAATGCAGAACCATGGACATGCTTACATAGCATTTCTGCAGCATTATTCTAGGCTGAACAGTCAGTCTGTAGGAGAAAGTTTCATGATGTTTCGCTTAAAAGTGAACACTTTGTGCATTGAATGTGAAAGTGTTTGGGAAGTCAAAGCTTGGTATAGCTCAAAATAAAGCAAAAATCTGAATTTGTTGGTTCGCAAATCTGAAGAGACTGAAATGTAACAGTCCAGGTGCCTCCTAGAAGTATCAAATGGTGTTTTCTTGTGTATAAAAGATGCCTGTGTCCCTTTTAAGGCTCAAGGTCTCTGATGTTGTATGTTGGCACACAAATGCTGCCCTTGCCCAGTTTTTACACTGCCGTGCCTTTTGAATTTTGCCACCTGCTGATTTGACTTTCCTTGCTTTGAAATCCATGTTTTGTCCTACAATCTTTCTGAAGATTGTATCAAGCGTAGGATAATCCTTAGAAAATGCTGTTTAATTTCTTAACCTATTTAAAGGTGACAAAAAAACAACAATGATGCTTGATTATTTTAAGTTTTGTCTTTGCTCGCAATGTTTTTTTTTTTTTGTGAGCTCCAATAGGGAAAGCGTCTGTCATACAATCTTGTTGATCATATGTCGTTATAAAAATAATATTAAAAATATTGGGCTTTTTTGTCTGCAAGTCTCTAATATACTACAGCTCCCGTAAAAAGTTACAAACTAGTAAATAACTATTTTCTATTGGCTATAAACAATTGCCTGTACCTCCAATCAATCCATCGATTTTGTATATCTGTATAATAATCATTGTGTCACGGGTTCAAATTGTCAGTGGGTGAAAGGCAAGTGGTGGAAGGACCCAGACTAATGTAAAAAATGTAAACTTCACATTCAGACGTTGTTGCTGGAACTTTGCTAAGACTGTGACTGCATGCAGCCCCGCCCAATCCAGTCAGTTGCAAAGGTCTAAAATAAATGAATACATAAATATTGAATTGGACAATTTCTTTAAAGACCACCACTGATGCTTGGTTTGTTTTCTTACAAAACATCATATCCAACAAACAACATCTTCCTCAACAAAAACAGATGGATGGCTTTTTTTTATTAAAATAAAAAAAAAAAACAATTCATCCATCCATCCATTTTCCGAACCGCTTTATCCCTCATGGGGTCGCGGGGGGTGCTGGTGCCTATCTCCAGCGTTCAATGGGCGAGAAAAAAAAACAATTATAAATATTTATTTCAAACATCAGTCTGATACCACATCTATGAAATTACTCTTCCCGCCATTGCTTCCATCTTCAATATCAACCACATGCCGGTGGATAAATCAAGTTGTGCTATCTGGTCCACCAGAACTTTAACAGCTTCCTCCGAATCAAAACATGTAGGTTAAGACAAATACATGACAGTATGTGATAATTGGAACTAATTGGACAAGCATTATACAGTCATGATAGCTGTTTACTTTCCTCGTCTCATCGCATCAACAGCTTGTCATCTGATCACCCGACGCTGTATAATATTGGTGCAAATGAGTTCGTTCCAGCTGCGTACAAGGATCAGAAAAGGGAACTTAAGGAGTAGAAATGGTGTTTTGCCGTGCAACTCTTCCAGAAAGTCCCCCTAATTGGGTTCATCTAGGTGATTAATAAATCAAAGGAGAGAAAAAAAAAGCTAAGGGGGCCCCTGTGTTGGAATTCTAAGATGTGAAATGAATAAATGATGAAATATGAGACAAACAGAACAATTATTAGCTTTTCTTAAACATCGTTTACAAACCAAACATGCTCTACATAATGCATGGGGCTGATTTTAATGATGGAGATCAAAGCAAGTCAAAGCCCCACCAGTGCCACCCTTAAACTGACTGCATTTAAATAAATCATAAAAACAAAAATCAAGTGGGAGACAAGAGACCTTTAAATGAGCATAAGGCTAAAATGTTTGCGAATACAATTAAAATACAGATAAAACACAACACCTTGCAAAAGTTTTCATACCCCTGGAATTTTCTCTAAATTGCCACACACCGCAATGTATATTCATGGGATTTTATGCGATGGACAAATAGAATCAAGTGGAAAACTGTGAAATGGAAAGAAAAGAATATATGTATCCACTGTCAATATTCGTTTATCCTTGCAGCATCAAAGCAGAGCTAGAGCCAACGCAAAGAAACACAGGACTAACATCCAATGCAGTAAATGATTCACGAGTGTCTAAATTGAAAACAATATTTATTTATTTTTTCCAGCCTTCTTGAGTAAATACAATTAGCTTTTGGTTTTGAGTTTAGTTGGGCTATTTTAACACATGATCATGCTTTGATCTAAACCGCTGAACTGTAGTTCTTGCTGTAGACAGGAACCTCTGCTCAGATCTAAAAAATGTTGCAGCCTCTGACTGGTTTACTTCCAAGACAGTCCTGTACTGAGCTCCATCCATCACCACCTTTTGTCACCTTCACCGGATTCGCTGTGGAAGAGAAGCACCCCGATGCACAATGGTGCTACCACCATATTTTTCAATGTGGATGGTTGGATATCCGGTGTTTCCATCCATCCATCCATTTTCTTACTCGTTTTATCCCTCATGGGGTCGCGAGGGGTGCTGGTGCCTGTCTCCAGCATTTCAATGGGCGAGAGGCGGGGTACACCCTGGACAGGTCATCCGGGGTTTCCCTTCACTTTTTTTTTTCTTTTTTTGTGTATAGGCTAGAAAGTTACATTTTGGTCTCTTCTGACCAGAGCACCTATGTATGTATGCATGTCTTATGTAAAACAGTACAGAAGGACCACGTGGTTGTTTTAAAAGATTCTGATTGGCTGTTTTGAGGTCTTGAGGTACACTGCCCCCTATGCATTTGGCACGTTTAAAACAACATTCAGTGGTGTGTTTGTGTGGGTTTCTTGGGATGAAGACTTTTCTGAAAACAATCCTGTGTGCATGATTTTGTTTTTTTTACTTTGTGGGGGAGATATTTGTTTTTATAAAGACAAATATCTAGGTGTGTACAAGGCCTCTGGTGGCATAACTGCTACACAATGACTATACATGATAAAACGTATGTCTGACCTCTAGTGGTCTCTCATGTCACTATGTCTCCCTTTTTTTAAAAGATGAGCTACACACAGACCACACCATTCATTTAACAATTCTAGCTGCAAATATAGCTGTAATGAATTCTAAATACTAAGTACTTTGTTATCCATGACCGCATAAAATGTATACTTCTAAAAAAATATATTTTTGCCTCCCCTTTCACATTTTTTTTCTCTTCTTTTTTTTAACATTTTTAACTATGTAACACTTAGGTGCAACACTGTATAACAGTTCAGTTCAAGTTAGAGGTATTTCCAAGCTGATCCTTTCAGAACAGATGAAGAATTTAATCCCAGCCGGTTGCCTATTTCTCATCATTTAAATTGTTTGCACAGCAATCAGCTGGCCTGCCTGCCCGTCAGCCTTGATGCTGTAACTGGTAGTCTCCTGGCTCATTTTTCTCTGGTACCTCGCCGTTTCATTGTCACCTCGCAAATGCCAAACATCAGACGTATCGAAGATCAAGCACATGCAAGTGCGCGTCTCACACATCTTCGTAATGAACCAGAGCTTTCTGAATTCAACTGTCATCTCACTGTTGAGGTGATGCCGATAAGGGAACCCAACACCATCACTAAGCTGACTCCGTCTGCCCTCTGGTTGTGTGAGTGTGCGCGAGATGACAGTTCAGGGATTTAGGGAGCAGTGGGTGAGAGAAATGAGCTGATTTGTGAACTTTAAACTGTGGATGCATGTGTCAGTACATGCGTGCGGTCGTTGGAGTTCGACACGAGGACATGAAGCGAGAAGCGATTGGGGTTTGATATTACCGTATAATGAAGCTTGCAGTTTTTTTTTTTTATTCTTCAAAGGAGCACGCACCATTCCTGCACATCTAACGTCCCATCACTACCACGCTGTGCCAATTATTTTCTACTCTAACAATGTTACAGTGGAGCTCATACAGATTGTACAGTAGAAGCAGATATGTCTGCAGTGTCTTGCAAAATTGTTCAGCCCGCCCTTGGCTATTTACCTCTTTTATTACATTCTAACCTGTAATTTGCATGTTTTTAATCTTATTTTATGTGCTGGATCTGCACAAATTAGTTGCATTGTAGGTGCAGTTAAATGAGAAAAATATACATAATTTCTTGGGTTTTTTTTAACTTGGAAATTGCCATGTATCCACCTGCTTTGTAATGAAGTGGTGCAACCAGTCACCTTCAAAAGTCACATAATTAGTGAAATTAAGTCAACCTGTGTGCAATCTAAGTGTAACTTATGTGTCAGTATAAACAAATCTTTTCTGAAAGGCCCCAGAGGATGCAGCACCACTAAGCAAGAGACTTCACACCACCAAGACCAAATAAGTCAGGGACAAAGTTGTCGAGAAGAACAAGTCGGGGTATGATTCTAAAAATGTCCAACTCTTTGATGTTCCCCTTGAGCATAATGAAATCTGTCATCTTCAATTGGGAAGCACATGGTACCACAACAAACCTGGAGAGAGGACCAACAATCAAAGCACCAATCAAAACTCCATTAATCAGTCAGGTGGCACGGGGGCCAAAGGTAACCCCGAAGTAGCTGCAGAGCTCCGCAACGACTGGATGAGCTGTCCGTAGCACCACAATAAGCCGTATGCTTTATAGAGCTGGGGTTTATAGAGTGGTTTTAAGAGTGGCCAAAAAAAAAGTAGTTACTTAGTGTTAAAGGTAAGAAGTCATATTTTCCCCAAATGTGTGGAGGAAGGTGATCTGGTCAGATGAGAATTAACCTTTTTTGCCTCCAAGGAAAATGCCATGTCTGCTGTAAATCCAACACATACAGTTGTGTTCGAAATAATAGCAGTGCCTTTAGAAAAATGAGTAAATGTCAAAATTCTTCAAAGAAATTGTACTTTAATGAACACAGATACATTGGGGACACAGTACATTCTATTCCAAAGCAAAACAATTGCGCAAAGTCATCAAAACTTAAATAATAATAATAATATTTCAAATAAAGTAAGAAATGGCATGTTCAAAAGAATAGCAGTGTTGCCATCTTTCCTTGGAAACTCAAAAATGTACTGTACAAACAAAGAAATTCTTGATAAGTGAACCTAGCTGAGTATCCTAAACTAATATTTTGTTGCAAAACCACGGTTTCTGATGACTGCTTCACATCTGTGGTGCATGGAGTCAACCAACTTCTGGCATCGTTCCACAGGTATTGCAGCCCAGGATAATTGCACTGTATTCCACAATTCCTCAGCGTTTCTTGGTTTTGCCTCATGCACTGCACTTTTTATGTCAGCCCACAAGTTTTCAATGGGATTAAGGTCCGGGGATTGTGCTGGCCACTCCATCAGTTGAATCTTGTTCATCTGGAACCATGCTTTTGCTCGCTTGCTGGTGTGTTTGGGGTCATTATCCTGTTGAAAGGTCCACCTCAAAGGCATTTCCTCCTCAGCATATGGCAGCATGACCTCTTCCAGGATCCTGATGTACTGGAACTGATCCATGATCCCTTGTATGCGGTGAATCGGACCAACACCATAGTATGAAAAACATCCCCATATCATGATGCTTGCACCACCATGCTTAATGGTCTTCAGTGAGTACTGTGGCTTGAATTCTGTGTTTGCAGGGCGTCTGACATACTGCCTGTGACCCTTAGACCCAAAAAGAACAATCTTGCTTTCATCTGTCCACAAGATATTATGCCATTTCTTTTCAGGCCAGTCAATGTGCTCTTTGGCAAATTGTAAACGCTTCTGCACATGTCTTTTTCTCAGCAGTGGGACTTTGCGGGGGCTTCTTGCTGGAAGGTTAACCTCAGTAAGACGTCTTCTGATTGTCACAGTACTCACTGTCAACTGAAGGTCTTGCTTGATCCTCTTGGATCCCATCATTGGCTGAGTCTTCGCCAGTTTGGCTATTCTTCTGTCCATTCGAGGGGTTGTCTTTCTTTTTCTTCCTCGTTTTTCAGTTTTTTGCTCCCATTTCAGGGCATTTGAGATCATTTTAGCTGAACAGCCAATGATTTTCTGCACCTCTTTGTATGTTTTCCCTTCTTTAATCAATTTTTTTATTAGGAAACGCTCATCTTCAGAACAGTGTTTTGAACGACCCATTTTCCTTGTTTTTTCAGGACAAATGCACAGCCAGCATGCCAGTTGTCTTGATCCTTAAATACGGATCACCTGTTAACACCCTTTTTTCCCAGAATACCCTCCCTAATTGATGCCCTCTCTAATTGAACTCACCACTGCTATTTTTTTGAACACACCCTTTTCAGTTAATCATTCAATTTCACAGAATCCACAGTATGCATGGCTGTCCTGTTGGGTTTGTTGGTTTTCTATACCTTTATTTTACCCCCCAGAAACTTATCTGGGGTATAGAGTTTGAAATGTTAATAACACCAGTGATTTTCTTGCTGCTGTTGAGGCACTGCTATTATTTCGAACACAACTGTACCATCAACCCAAACAACACCATCCCCACAGTGAAACATGGTAGTGGCAGCAGGGACTTGGATCTAAGTGGAGGGATAGATAGATAGATAGATAGATAGATAGATAGATAGATAGATAGATAGATAGATAGATAGATAGATAGATAGATAGATAGATAGATAGATAGATAGATAGATAGATAGATAGATAGATAGATAGATAGATAGATAGATAGGGTTAAATACAGGGATATTCTTGATTAGAACCTGTGTCAGTCTGCTTGTGAATGGAGACTGGGTTTGAGGTTCACCTTCCCATACGACAATGACCCAAAGCATACTGCTAAAGCAACACGGAAGTGGTTCCAAGGGGAAACATTTAAAGTTGTTGGATGTGCCTAGTCAAAGTTTACACCCTTAATCTAATTGAGAATCTGTGGTTAGACTTGAAGATATCTGTTCACTAGCAAAAACCGTGAGGAAGGAGGAATGGGGAAAATGCCCCCTAGCAAGATGCTCCAAGCTCATTGAGACATTAAAAGCCTCATGATGCTGTAACTGCAGTAAAAGGTGGCTCTACTGTTCATCCTTCAGGTGGATGAACAGTAATTTTATTCCTATTTATTGTTTGCTGCACAACAAAAATAACTTCATGCATGTTCTGTAAAACAAATGGTGCAAACTCTCAATCACTTTTAATTCCAGGTTATAAGGCAGATAAAACATTAAAAAAATCCCTGGTTGTTTAACATTTGTACAAGATGCTGTAACTCCCCGCACTCAACCAGTGTTACATGACATTTTGTGTGCAGCAGCAAAATGTTCTCAAAAGGCTGGGTTCCTGTTTTCTCATTCATAGATGTGATTTTCAAAACTGCCATAATGTTTTACAGCAGACAATGTCAATCGTTGTGTGACAGTGACAAACAAATCATGCTGAGCTTCAAAGGGGAAAAAAAACACAAAAACACGTTGAACAAATGTGCCATCCCATATGCCTGCAGGATTCTGCGAAAGCACAGACGGGAAGTGCGCTGTGACCGCACGCTAACGACTAATAGCTTCTGCTTTCTAGCCTAATTACTCAGACAAGCTGTAGTTTTAAAAGCTGATGCTGAGAGTCTGTACTGAAAACACTAAGTATGTTCAGGCATCTCACTTGGGGCTCTTTGCATTTTTCTCCTGCATGGTTAAGCTGTGGTGTAGAAAGAAACGCTTGATCTTATTTAAATATAATATTCAAACACATGTCTTCCTAGGAAAACTCTGGACAACCTCTACCTTCTAAAGTTGATTAGACATTAGATTATATTTTTATAGTTCACCCACTTGACAGTGATCAGATGTCAGGTTGTTTTATATTAAACGTGTCATTCTTTGGCGCATTCACAATACTGTGAACATCTAACACCATCAGACTCACTTCTTTAATGTTCCTCAAGGACAAAAATAATTCTGCATAAAAAAAGATCATATATGCATAAGCGAGTATTAGGCATACTTTTCATTAAGCCCACATTTCTGTATTAAAACTGCTCGGTTTATTATTAATATTCCAATCTCAACATTCTGATATAACTCAACAATCCAGGTAAAAGAAAAGAAAAGAAAGATAGTTGAGTACAATCTCTGGACGGGTTCTTCTTTGTTGAAATGTTTCATCTCTTCTTCAAGAGACCTCTTCACTCAGGGGAGTTTCAGGTAAGATGAGTCTTCTAGTTGCTCAACAAGTTTAACGGTGACAATCAAAACTGGCTGTTCACCTGCAAAAGGCCATCAGGCTACCAACCGATGGTTAGTACTCTGACGGCCACTCATAGAGGCCTGAGTCATACTTGCAATAACAGCATTGAAAGAGGAGGACATTTTGACATTCTCTTCTTTAATGTCCCCTTTCAAACCAGCCTTCCTCTTTATCCTGGGTGAAAACATATTCAACCCTGAAAGAGTGACAGATGAGTGTAAACTGCAGAATCTTGGCCTGATGATGTTGAACTTCTGTGCTGGGCCGACCTTTTGGCCAGCGGCTGCTTTGTTTCCCCGATGTATAACTGGTCACGGTCCTTCTGGCACTTGTGCCGGGGGACTGTGGGATCTTTTGGGTGAATCAATCTTTGCCCTAATGTGTTTTGGGGTTTGAAAGGATGTCATGTTTAGAAAATAAACGTCTCAGTTTCTCTGAAACTCCCACAACATATGGTAGCCAACCTACCATGATGCCCCTGAAGAAGAGTTTTTTTAACCTTATTGAGATCTTCCTGATAAAATAAATGCTTAAATGAATAAATGCCACACCTTATCAGATATTGGAATCAACAACGAGCCCAAAGTTGTAACAACGTATGATTGTTGTGTTCACATATATGAACATGGTGGAGATTGACAGGTATACTCTCAACCACATGTATGCTTTTGAGGATTTTCTTGGTCTAACTTTCACTAGACAACCCAACATTACAGTAGTACTTTAACTGTGTCGCACTTTTCTTAAAAAAGTTAAGCGTTTTTACCAAAGTGTAAGGTAGCCATGATCACATGCAATGAATAGGTGTGTTTGGGAACACTATTGTAAAGCTACCCTCAGTTTTTACAATAGCAGGGTCTAACAAACTCTTTGTGGGCATTAATGAGAACTAGCATTTAAGGGAAAAATGTCAGCAAACAATATGCTATACCTATACATGCAACACTATACTTTTAGACTTTCTTTCCACTGACAGCTTCCAGTGACCTTCTGTTTTCAACAAGAAAAAAAGAAAGAACCCTGAGATGAACCTACTTTGTGCTGCCTGACCTGAAGCAAATGTCACATTGACAAAGTTTGCTACTTTTAGTGGTGGAGCAGCATTTATCTTCTTAAGAGCGTGACATTTCCCTCAGGAATCAATGGAAACTAAAAAAAGAACTCCAAGAGAGTGAATAATGGACTTAAAAAACTGTTGTAGCCAATGACACAGCCCCAAGTGTAGCCTTTCAGTATGTCTTCAAAGCATTTGTTAGTTTAAACAGGAGCATGCTAAGGCACTGTTAGCAAAAAGCTGAGGTGATAAAAATGTGGAAAACAGTTTTAATTTTGTTTGGTTGAGCTCAAATAACTGTGCAAACACTTACAGCAACCTTAATTTGGACTGTTGGGGGAAAAAACACCCAGTAACAAAGTTAAAAGGGCTTAGTATAACAAATTTAAAGGTTGATTGTAGCATGGCATGATTCATGTGGCTTCTGGTGGACAAATAATTGGATATATAAATCTTCACTACAGTACTTCCTAAGCAGTCTCAAAGAGTCCGGAAAAGTGTAGAATTTGATTTAATTATGTGTCAGGTCTAGATAAGGATAGACAAAAAACACAGAATGGAAAAATACTTATATTTAAAAACTGTATTCTGTGTAATTTCCATCCATGTATCTACCAATCTGTCGATCCATCCATCTCTCCATTTGTCTATCTATCCGTCCATTGCCTCACCCATTAGGCCATTTGTCCATCAATCTGTCTGTCCATCCATCAAAGGGCTTTTACGTCCCTTCATCCATCCATCCATCTGAAATCCTGGCTTGAAAACTCAGTTTGGAAAATAATAGGATTTTGCAATGAAAAAAAAGCAAGAACCATACTATTTAAACTTTTTTTTCTTCTTAAAGAATCAATGATAGAAAATTATGCATCATACAGATGAAACTCACAGTCTTTAACTGACATGATGCTGATCCTTAATCCATTGTTGGCTCCATCTAAAATAAATATTGGATTTAATACCACTTCCAGTTCTGTGGGGACACAAGAAATGCTAGCAGTGAAAAAATAGAAGAACAGTGGAACGCACATATATACACAGCACCTACGGAAGCCCGCAGAGCAATCAGTGGTGATACATTGGCAAATGTCAAACAAGGATTAATGGATTAATAACATTGTTAAGTATCCTCAGAGTATTGTCTGTGCTGAAGTTTCCTATTTTTACCAGGCCTGTCTCTGTCCTCTCGCTTCTTCACTGCACTAATAGGGAGTGTGAAGGGTGCTGGGGACGTTAAGAACCAATCTCACAGACAAAAAACTCCTGGCAGAATTTAATCTCTCTGTCCTCTTTCTGTCTCTGTCTGACATCAGTGCTCCCAAGCTTCTCACTCTGTGTGTGTGCATGTGTGAGATTGTGGGGTGTTCTGCAGCCTTGGTTATTGGGGCTTCCATTAAACCACGGTCCGCGTAATCAGCAGAGAATCATGGGTGCTTGGGGCAAAAATTCTCTGTAAGCCTTTTCTAGGTTTGTGTAAGTATATATATATAAATGTGGGTGGGTGTGTGCAGGTCTGCCCATTCATTTCAGTTTGTTGTCTATGTGTATGTGTGTGTGCGCGCAGTGAAAGCCCCCTTTTCTCCAAAATTAGAATTAGATTATTTCAGCGAGTGGATCTGAACCAGGTCCTCTTTAAATAACACTTTGTTTAGGCCACTTAAAATATTCCAGCACTAATTTGGCTACTCCAGGTTTTCAAACCATTATCTGAAAAACACCTCACGGAGACAAAAAGGACAAGGTGCATGGGCGGCTAGTGCTGAAGAGGCAGTTGTTTGCTAAAGTGTCTCTCCAAACAAGATTGGTCATTTTTTTATATAATTTCTTTATTATTTCTTTGTGCACAGTGTATCAGACCTACTTTTATAGAGACGTCTCACACCTCTAGATGCAGTTTTCTCACTTACAGCTGAGAAATGTTAGTTTCTGAAGAAAAATCTTTGTGCATACCTCCTAATTCCTGTATTCCATGAACAAGATGTAGTACTGCTTGTAAGATGTACTCAATAAATACATGTGAGTGACTTGTTCTGCCTTTCCTGATTTCTTTTTGTTATTATTGAAAGGTCAACTTCCAGAGGTAGTAGCGCCTTTAAACATGAAAGATTTCAGCACCTCCAATATCAGTTTCAGCTTTATTCTGGAGTAGGAATCACCATTAATATTTTCACCACCTGATCAGCAGAATAGGAGAATACTGGTATATTTTGGTGCAGTTAGAAGGAATCATCCATGGAAAACCTAACATTAGCCACGTTTCTATCAATGTGAAGTGTCACATTAGAAAAGCTTGATGGAAATGGCAAAATTCAAAATAAGCTCCTCACTTTCGGTAAAAAAGGTTTTTGCACTCACTTGAAGTGGTTTTTGTCTTTTTCAAAAAAAGAGTTAATGGGAAAAAACAAGAGATGGAAACGCATTTACTGAACAAGTTCTGACACAGCGAGCATTTACTTCACATGACTGTTCGGCTGTTCCCATAGAATTACGTTTCTTTCTCAATGTCTCCAAACTGCTAGTAGCATCACCAATTCTAGTTGGCATGACAGAACAATTACAAGTTGCCAACAAGTACCTGGAAACATCTCTCTGTTTTTCTCAGATTTGTGACCCATGCTAGTTTGCAACCTCTTGTTGTGCCAGTTCAGACGTGACAGAAAACTGCATCAATTCGGGACGTAACGGACTGCGTTACCCATGATGCAATGTGGTCAAAATGGCCACCAACTCATGTGGTCAAAATGGCCACCAACTCCCATCACGCAACACGGCAAAATGGCCGCCGATCAAGATAAGGTTGCTATGGTGATGGCTATAAAAGCCGATCATACACGACAATCTTCCTTCTTCCCTGGCTTTTAGCCAACCCGAGAAGACACAGCTGTTTCCGTTGGGTTAATCCCACGCCACGTGTTCGAGTTCCTCGCTGGACCGAGAGTTTTCGACGCAACGGTTATTCCCTGCTTTGTATAACAGGAGGTCGACTAAAATAAGTACTTTTAAATTCCCTCTGATCAAAAGACTGAGAGACGCCGTATCTCCCAGTGATCGAAGAGGACCCCGCTTTGTCTGGCCAACAAAGCGACTGTGAACCCGGAGGAAGAAACGAAGGAGCTTCTTCCCCGTCCCGCTGCAGCCTGCGGACAACTGCGCTCGTCAAGACGCGTCCAGAAAGCCGCACACTCGGAGCGCTCCGGACCAGCCCCGAGGCATCTCAAAGTAACGGGGTCTCCCCTTTTATTTCTGTCTCACCAACAGGGTGTTTAGAAGTGCCTGGGCAGGCGTAGAACTTTGTAGGTGTTGGTTAATGCTTTTATTCCACGACGAAGTTGGAATTATTTTGCTGAACATTTTCTTTGTATGTGCATGCATTTTACAATTGATTTTGCTGTGTTGATTTGTGATCCATCAAGAACCCCGCCGTGGGTTACTGCTTCATTTCTTTCCATCTCCTTCCCTGCTTTCCCCCCTCTCTCTTTTCGCTTCTTCTTATCAATTTAATCTTTTTGTCCGAGCTCAAGTCGCGGGCTTTGCTTTAAACTCCCAGTTAGCTGCGCCCTCTCGAAGCGAGGCATTATCCCATCAGCGTAAGCGTGGTTACGTCATTAGGACCTCCCCTCATACGTCATCGTAGCAGCCATCTTGGGAGGGTGACGTGTATCTGGACTGTAGGTAGCTTAGCTGAACTAGCTTTGTGTAAAACATCAAAGCGTCCAGTGAGATTCCCGAAGCTGTTCTGTCTATCAATGCTGATATGTGAAATGCCGGTGTTTCGAGGGCGGTGTTAAACAACTGTGAGTTAAGTTAAGATCTGCTAACCGCTCATTTTAATCCATTGTTTATTTTTGTTTTGTTCTTTATTTCCACATATATATTTTGCATGTTTTAGTTTAGTAATGAGTAAGAATTCCAAAGTTGTTGAATCAGAGAATTACTGTAACAGGGAATTGCTTTTGGTTCAATAAAACCAACGACTGCGGAATAGACATTGTTTTGTGTTCAGTCCAATTCACAGTTACATGGGTATTCAGAATTCAGAGCTAACCTCCTTTGGAGTTAACATCTGATATTAATACAGAGACAATATCATTGGATGGTGATAAGGAATAAGGATTTAAACTCTAATTGCAGTTACATTGGGGTTCTCACAGCCTGCTGGATAAACCTCGTCGGTTAACAGTCCGACCTGATCATTTATTCCAGCATAAATGAGTTCATAACAGCAAATTAACTAATGCATTAGTGGTATAAATACTTACAAGCTTATAGCTAACATCACCACCATTTGAACTATATTTGTTATAGCGGAAATTTGAGTTGAATGATTTATTATTTAAATTATAATACCAAATTATAATTAATAATAATAATAAGCATATTCAACCAGCTTATGGCATAACACCCTACTTCCTGCTTATAAAAGCGATGCATAACGTCAACTTCTGGCGAAATTAGGCTTAGCGTAGCCTGGTTAATTCGCTCCAAACCTGTGGATGAAAACACGCCTAATTCGCTTTTTCTTTTTTTCTTTTTTTTGCAACATTTTAAAAGTTCACTGAAATTTTGCACGACAATTGGATAGAAACATTACGATTGTGTTTTTTTCCTAATCAGTCTGAGCTGGTCTTAGAGGCTTTGTTCATATTCCTAATGACTAAAATCCAGTCTCAGGGCTTCTCTGTGACAACATTTTATAGCTAAAACATAGTTTTTTAGTTAAACTGCAGTCTACCTGTAGTGCAACAGTATATTTGGTTTGACCATGAATAACAAATAAGTGCCAATGATAATTATTTTGAAGATTAGTAATTTTAATAAACATTTCAGGAAATGACAGCCAAACGTTATTAGCCTCTGTCAGTTACTTTTTTATGAATTTCTGCCTGGTGAGGTGTGGTTTTATAGAATGATAGATGAATTTGCGCACTGGCATTCTCAAACAAAAGCACTGCACATACAGAGCTCCACAAACAACTTAGCTTCAAATGTATTCACATAATATGTCAATTTAAAGCTGAATTATGTTAGTAAACAAACTATTTTACTAAGCAAGCAGCTTTCAAATTCTGGAAAAAAAGAAACAGATAACAAAACTGAAGCCGATAACACATAAATGGATGCAGAGATGTCACAGTAAGTTTGATTGTATGTTTGAAGGAATTTGGAATGAGGACAAATTAGTTTTAAAACTAATTAGGAGCAACAATTCATTTGTGTTTAAGCAACCAGTTTACAATGCTTGGTCTCACATCTGGGGCAAGCATCTGGGGACTGGGCACCATGCGCGTGGAGTTGGGGTTTGAATGCTGTCTTCTCAGGGCAGTGGAAGGAAACATCATTAGAGACATCTTCTCTTCTGGGGAGTCTGTAATTCCTTACAGATTATTTTCACAAGGAGCTCAGACATACAGTTTCAGGAAGCTAATATTATATTCGGCTGGGGAGAGTCGGCAGTTACAGGAACAAGTCTTTTACTTGGCTTGTCCTCTTTTCTCACAGACCCGTGGATTGTGAGAAAAGAGGAAGAGCTGCTGCTGTACTGATGCTGTTATACATCTATGACATCAAAGGGATGAAAATTGTGAAACTCCTTCACGCTGGAAGCTCTCTTTGAAGCAGGTTTATACTGTGCATTCTGGGATATAGAGTTTTTGTCCATCCCTTTTGTACTCTATGTAGCTCAAATGTTGTCCCTCCATGGCTAAATCCTGGCATGCCAAAAAAGTAAACTGTTCCTTGTTATCCTCGGAACATACATATCTGTACAGGTTCAAGGTGTGGATGTATAATAAAGCTGACAAGCTGGCAAACAAGGGAGAGCATGAGTTCCTTTTAAAATATTTACCTCCACCAGTTCGGTCTAGGACAACAAGGAGAAGCTTCTCGTTTGGATTTCACCGCCGTCTCTCAGCATTTTGCATAACTTTGGTGTACAGAACCGCTCGGCATACCGCACTTTGTGTCTCACACCCGTCACAGCAGTAGTCCCCTTCATATTGGCTACCCCGTGGAGAACAGAGATTGGCCAGGATCTTTGTCTACAGAGCCAGCTTCGCTTATCTCTTGTGTAAGCCACCTGGAAAATGCTTAGCTCTGAATTCCGCAGTTGAAAGTGGTACTCATGGATATAGGGAGAGGCTTAATCCCTGCCCCGTTGTTGTAGAAACGTGTCACTTTCCACTGTATGCGCTGCTAGTATGGGATTCTGCGTCCTCCTTTGGAATCTCTCTGCATTTGGCCTCCAGCCCAATTTAACCCAGGTTAAGGTTGCTGAGAGGCTGCCCCAGGACAAACTCAAAACTTGCTCAAACAGGCAGCAAGTGTACAATGGAGCAATAAACATTTATATAAGCATAATAAAACAAATTAAAACCATGCAAGTAGAGCTAGTAGTCTGTGTTTTTTCTGGAAGTTTCACCAAGTCCCTTTTTGAATAACTGTGCATGCCCAAGATCGCCTTACCTTGCTTTTCAACTATTCAGGGGAATTGCATGATGAAATCTCCCAAATCCACTCTGGTCTTATTTCTTTCTACTGATGCCTTCCTCTTCTTCTCATAAACATCAATGCGGTTTGCTTCTTGTGACCCGTGGCCATGTTCAAAGTATACAGTGAGAGCCGCGGAGCTACAACGAACGGCTAACACCGAAGCTAACCACTAAGCTAACCAGATATACAAACACTAGAAGTGAGCATGTGCAGCCAGTAAGTGGAAGTTAACTAGGAACGAGCACGCACACTGCCTTTACATGAGGACGTCAGAATGATTGGCATGTGGAACAACCAATACATATGTGATACCCCCAGAACTTGAGGGACAGAGGGGGGTGAGGGCAGGACCAAAACTCTGACAAATCCCTGCTCTTCGTTGCGAGGAGCAGGGATTGGTTAGAGTTTTCACTGGCCTGCAGCTGGAGAGCCAGGCTTTCAATAATGTGGCAGTTTGGAGCATTGTTAACGTTGTACCGTTGACAATTTGGTAACTCCTCTTTCCATTTCTCCAATGAGTATGCACAGGTTTGTGCAGACCAAAAGCTAATAGACAAGCTACCAGAATTGCTCACATGCTTTATCCACACATCTCCTAGAACCCAGTCATAAAAAAAAAGAAAAAAGTACCAGCACAATCTCACTGCTTAAGTGCATCCCCAAAACATTCTTGACACGCTCCTACTTTGTCACACTAGGGAGTGCAGAAGCCTGGCCAAGACCCTGCAAAGACCCCAATGGTCTGGCTGACCTAATGCTGTGGTGTCATATTAGTTTGAGATGAAGAGGAACAAACCAGGTTTTGGACTTTACAAAAATAAATAAATAACTAGGTTCCACTGTAACAGAGGTACAACTGTCTTTGTCTCACCCTCAGTCACCTTGATTACTATCTAAAGCGGACGACAATACATTTCTATCATTGTTGTTTTCTTCTTTAACGTAAGACAGAACCATCAATGATGAAGTCAGTCTGCATGATGAATCCCAGATGATTAGAAATCCTATTTGTATTCAGGAACTTGTTACTCAATGGAAATAAGGATCCACACCTCAGTCACAGAAGCCGTATGCCCATAATAATTACTCGAGAAGGCCATTAAGACAAAAAAACCAGAGTCATGTCTTTTGCATACTAAACGTATTGAGGAGATGGATAACTGTGGAAGAATGATATGCTGTATTTCAGAGAGCTGGCACTGGTCTATTACTCAACTCCCTCCGCTCATCCACAGGGAAATTAACTGTGGCGAAGCAGCATTACATGAATTACTAAAGTAATCCTGTACTGACACTGCCCTAATCTTCACAGGAATATACGGGATCAAATCTCTGCCTGCTTATTTCACTGGGTATGTAAAAATACACGCAGGTGGTTTGAGAAATTGCCAATGGAATAAAACTCAGTGACAAGGGAGGGCGAAGCATTAAGATTCTGGTGGCACAAATCTACGGTAATACAGCCTGTCTGCACCTTTGTGAGAATGTAGTGGGGCACTAAGCCACGACCATATCCCCACAAAGTAGTCTTAGTAGTGCTAAATATGAATACAACAAGCACCCACACACACACACACACACACACACACACACACACACACACACATGGAAACTGCGGTAATAAATGCTAAGTTTAGGCTGCTGGGACACAAGTTGGGTATAGTAACTATTGGGTAAGTATTGGGTCAAAAATTGTTATCCAGGTCATTGGAAGCAGAAGGAGCCTCATCATTCTCAGTCCTGATTTTCTACTGTGCCAGAACCTCACCCAATGCCTTCCACAGGATGAATAAGACTTGAGATGATACATTTGCTGAATGATAACGTTAATATCAGTGAGCAGAATCAATTGATCTTAGGAAGGTCCAGGGAATTGCTTTGCTCACATAGTAGTACTAAGTAGTAAGCACAAGTTCAAAATTTACACTAAACATTTTAAAATAGCTTTACTCATTGAATTACCTTTAATACAAAAGCATTAAAGTTGTGTGGAAATAGATCAAGATTTTTTTTTGAGACTTTTGTTCAGCTTTCTCTTTTTTTTCCTTGTTTTATTTTCTTAAAAGAGTCAGGAGAAAGCCTTGGAAAAAGAGGTATGAGGATTAATGTGCTGACATTACGGGGATGGTTGTGTGAAGGCGTGAGATGAGTTCTTACTGATGTGGAGGTGGAAGATTTCCAGGAGAAAGTAAGCAGATCCACAGAGACTGTGTTTGGCAGGAGGAGAAGATCAACGGTTTGATGGTATTGTCTCTTTGTTACTTCCCTCCAGGAATGAGCGTGCAGTGAACTAGGTGTTAATGGAAGGCGTACAGGCAGGAAAGCTCAAGGTAAGTTGCAGCGTGGTGTGAAACCGCTGGAACCAGGAGGACAGCCAGACAAATAGTGAGCTGATCAACTGAGGCGAGAGAGAGAACTTGAAATCAGAACTTGAGTTGAAGGATAACGTAAAGAAGGTAGGCCTTGGTGAGCAAACAATCTGCCGTCTGTCTCCTGGTGTCTGTTCCTCTTAACGCTCCTCCTGATTGGTCCTAAAGGAGCTGCAGCTGTGGAGACACACCTGCCAGTCACAGCTTTTCTTTTTAAATGATGATTAACACAGAAGATTCTTCTAGAATCATGGTAAGTTCGGAGGGGACACTGAGAGAGAAGGTAAGTGGTTAAGTTGGAAGTGGCAAGGACGATGATGATGAAGATGAGTAAATGAGTCTAAAAACAGAGTGCTCATGTGTGACGGAAATTAAGAAGGTCCATAGAGAGTCTAAGTCTGGCAGGTGGCTTTGTTAGATGGATATGTAATGCAGCATTTCCTTTGTTCTCTACATGGAGGAGGAATCGGCATGATGAGGGTAGACAGGCAGGTGAGTGAAAGGTTTGGATCAAGTCAGCAACAGTGAGTGCTTTCTTGGAGGAGGACTGGGAATCAGCAGGGAGAGACTCAAAGCGGAACTCACAGGAAGGTTTATCCAGGAGTTCAGAAGGTACCGAACCCAAACATCAGAACAATCGGCCCTGGAACGGTTCATAGACTGGTTCCACGCTACTAGAACTAATGATCTGGTGCTCCTCTAAGAAGCTGCAGCTGCAGGATCATGCCGGCCAATCGCAACCTGCGTGGAGAGGGGAGAGAGAGACCCAACCAACTTGCACACAGCTCTGACAATATAACAACTGTTTGATATATTAAGATGTAGCTCTAATTTTCCAACATACAGTAGTGTTGTTTCCTCCTAATGTCATTATTATAGGAAGAGCACCAGTCCCTTCTACAGCAAAAAACCCACACAGCATAATGCTTCCACCATCATACTTTGGAAACTTTATTTTAGGATCTGCAAGCAGCCATCTTTTTCCTCTAAATGTAATTATCGTCATTATGGCCGAATAAGTACCTACGCTCTTTGTCCTTGAGTGTAGTTATAAACTGTAATCCGTTTTTTTTTTCTTGGCTTTTGTCATAGTAGCTGCTTCCTGTCTGATTTAATATCAGACATCTGTATAAATATTTGGATTCAGTTGTCCATTGTCATACAAGTGTGGCACCTGTCTGACTTCACTCAAATATGCGTCACAGTGGGTAGGGAAGTCATCTTGCGATCAGAAGGTTGCGGGCTCAATTCCACCATCCCCCCCGCCTCATGTCGGTGTGCCCCCAGGCAAGGCTCTGAGCCTTCCATCTGCAAAGTGAGTATGATTGGGTGAATGTGGCTATAGTGTAAAGCACTTAGAGTGGTCAGTAATACTAGATGGGCTGTATAAATTGAGTCCATTGTCCATTTGCGTCCTTATATGTGGCTGGTGCTGCTGCTGGTTTTGGTGCAGGACGTTTATCTCTCCTCTAAACTGGATTCTCATTCTCCATCAATAAACCTACAGTTAACCCCACTCAAATGTCCAATTTTCATCTCGGATAATATTTATTAGCTTTGGCACATCAGCTTTAAAGATGTACTTATACAAAAGAAACTAAGTCCTTAGAGTAGATGTACTCAAAGTGCGTTTTCCAAAAAGGCGATTTTATTTTTTTAAATTCTTGCAACACAGATATTTTCTTCAACTCCTTCTTTGCAGCTTTGCAGACACCCTGTCCACCGGTGTATTTAATGAGGGTTTTTTTCTCCCAGCGTCAGGGAAAGTTTTCATCTCACTTATTTAGAACATACCGTGTTCAGCGACTCCAACCCTCTTGAGGAAAGTGTGCACATGAGAATGCCTTAAAGTTTCTACGTCAAATAATGTTTAGGATTCGGTCTTTACTTTGGTCAGTTTAACATCACTAGGTAAAGGTTCAGTTCATACTGTTGAAATTAAAGAATCAATGTTTATAGTTTAGCACCTTAACAATCTGAACTAAGTTTACAGACTCAGCTTGGAGGTGTCAGTTAGCATTACGTTAGTACGTAACATGGCCTTCATCATCTTTTTCTACTTGTGTTTAATTAACTCCTGCTCTCTTTGCTGTTACGACCTGCATTCATTTCTGTGAACTAACTTTCAGAAGTACTAGCTCTCAGTGATGTATTTTTGTTTTAGTTTTCAAAAAGCAAAATGATTCTTGATTTTGAAAAAAATTGCAAATGAAAACTACATTTTTCATTAAAGCACTACATGGTTTGTTTTCCACTGATTGATTGATTGATTGATTGATTGATTGATTGATTGATTGATTGATCAAAATTGTGACTTCACAAATTCATCCATTGGGTTATTTTAGCTCTACTCAACTCAAAGAACAAAATTAAATGTGAATAAGTGAAATAGGATTCGGACTAAACCTCTCTTTAGAACGACATCAATATGTGTTTGTGCTTCTGAAACGGACACCGCTATAATGCAAAGAGAGGTTATTAGCTGTATGTTGTGAAATTAGGTTTCTCGGTGCAACAATATTAGCATTTCTTTGTGCCTTTGGCAAAGATTTATGTGTTAATGATTGGCCGAGCTCAGCATCTCGATCAATAGCAGGAAACTCCCCTGTCTTCTCTAAAAATGAGGCAGTTCTTGGCCCCCTTGCTTTCCAACTGATGGACATCAATTCTGGGCTAATACCATCAATGGCCTGAGGCCCGAGGCGATGACGGCTAACAGTGCAAGTGTCAGTGGTTGCAATCAAACAAATACAAAAGTTTTGTCTGCCTGCTGCAACAAGGATCTAAAGAGTATTTTTTGAACTAAAGACACTGAGAGAATGGAATGAGTAGAGAGACATGCAAGGAGATTATCTCATCTTACCACTGTAAGACTGATGCTGATTCAGGCCCAGACAAGGGGATGGGAGGGATTACTGGAAGCTTTTAGAGTATCTCTCGAGAAAGCTCTTGAAAGAGGGTTTTATACAAAACACTGAACAATATCTAAGTGCTCTTTGTAAAAGTCTTACCAGTGCCCTCCTCTTTGTAACACTTTGTGCTTCTTCTCTCTGCATGTCTCCTTTTTCTGTCGGATCACCGGGGAGGTTCCAAGCAAGGTTCTGTCAAGGACAGTTGCTAATTAACATTCTCCAACACGAACATAAAGCAGAGGTGAGGGAGCCAAAGAGCTCGTGTGTAACAGGTGCAGCAGGGCGCCGACTAAGCCTTGTCGCGGGTCCAGACTTGTTTGTCTCCTCTATGGCTGCGTAGTTAATGATGAATGATCTCCCCTCTACTTAAACGCTCGTTGTCACATCCCTGTCAATGAGGCTGCGACTTACAGTCTTTCAGGAGTAATGGGGTTGGCACAGCTCCAGCCCTTCGACAAACAGCTGAAAGCCCGGGGGGAGACAGAGGAGATGGAAATGGGTTTAAAATGACAAACGAGTCAACAACAGAAAACCTTCTTCCGTGCACCGTTTTTTCCTCTGCTTCTTCTTTGTTTTAATGGGTAATGGACAGATTGGATGAGATTTGCTCACCTAAAGTAATCCTTTTCAGAACTCTGTGCAGATGCTAATTTACCTTTAACAAAATTGTTGTTTTTCTGCAGAGAGAGGCAGCTGCACACAAAGCACTGAGTAACATATGGCCATCATCTTTTTTACCCTGCCTTTTTCTACTTCTGCTGAATCCTGCAGCACCTCAGCTAAAACTCTGATGTTTACCATAGATTTCTGATAATTAGAGTCATTTCCTACTTTGGTGTATTTAATATTTATCTAATGAACTACTGTCTCTTCAATGGTTTTATAAGGAAACGGTGTGTTTAAAGCTTGTTTGTTGCATTGCTGATCATCAAACTAATTTTAATAAACAAAGATAAAAATGACCAAATAAAAAAATAAATGTATTTATTTTGTTTGTTAAGGGACAACAGTTCTCCAAAACACCATCACCATTTGTGAAAAACTGAATTTCCTCACTGGTAAATCATAGATAAACTAAGATTAAATACGCTTTTTAGGTTTTCATTTGATTAATTTCATTTTCATTTAATTTCATTTTTATCTAATTTCAGTATAAAGGAAATTGAAATCTATTCCCATTCCCCTGTGTATATTTGAAGAAACACCTGTATAATCAAGATATTACTTAAATAGAACCTGTCTGACAACATGAATTACGCTGAATGATCCCAAGAGGCAACACATTATGCCCTGATACAAAGAAATTCATGTGACACCGCCTGTCAGTCAATCCTGCTGGCTCGTCAGTAATTGATTAATTAGCAATCACAATTTGTCCCAAAGTAAGACGTCCCTTAGCTGCAGGGGCTTCAAAACCCTTAACCCCTAACAAAATCCAGGGAATTTACATTAAGAACGCATTTTGGTGATTTTTACCGATCAATAAAAATGGTTGGTAAATGGTAAATGGTTTGTACTTGTATAGCGCTTTCAACTAGTCTTGATGGTTAATTCAATTCAATTCAATTTTATTTTTATACTAGTAATTCCCGTCACATGTCATCTCAAGGCACTTTACAAAGTCAAATTCAGTCAAATCATGCAGACAGATTGGTCAAAGAGTTTCCTCTCTAAGGAAACCCAGCAGATTTCAAGTCTTGACAAGCAGCATTCACTCCTCCTGAAAGAGCGTAGAGCCACAGTGGACAGTCGTCTGCAATGTTGATGGCTTTGCAGCAATCCCTCACACTGAGCATGCATGACGCGACAGTGGAGATGAAAACTCCCCTTTTTCAGGGAGGAAAACCTAAAGCAGAACCAGGCTCAGTGAGAACGGTCATCTGCTTCGACCAACTGGAGGTTAGAGAAGACAGAGCAGAGACACAAAAAGCACAGAAGCACACATTGATGCAGGAATGTTTTCTGTTAGAAAGGGTAATGGTGGATGATCTGCCTCCCTGGATGGTGTCTCAACTAAACAGAACACCAGATCAGGTGTACCTACTATGAAGACAGGGAGAACATAAAGTTAAAAGTTGAAATAACAACAAATAATGCAAAATTAAATAACAGTAGGAGAACTCAGCAGAGTGAGAAAAATAGACCCTGATGTCCTTCAGCAGCCTCAGCCTATAGAGGTAGGTCAGGATAACATAAGTCACTCTAACTATCAGCTTTGTATAAAAGGAAAGGTTTAAGCCTAGTCTTAAAAGTAGACAGGGTCTCTGGACTAAAACTGAGAGTTTGTTCCACAGGAGAGGAGCCTAATAGCTAAAGGATCTGCCTCCCATTCTACTTTTAGAGACTCTAGGAACCACCAGCAGACCTGCAGTCTGAGAGCGAAGTGCTCTGTTAGGAACATACGGGGTAATCAGAGCTCTGATATATGGTAAATGGACTGAACTTATATAGCACTTTTCCAGTCATGCTGACCACCCAAAGCGCTGTACACTATAGCCACATTCACCCAGTTGCTCTCACTAACACGCACACATTTATACACCGATACGCAGCTCGGTAGGCAACTTGGGGTTAAGTGCCTTGCCCAAGGGCACAACGACATGTAGCAAGGGGAAGCTGGAATCGAACCCACAACCTTCTGGTTGCCAGACGACTACTCAACCCATCAAGCCCCATATATGATGGAGCTTGATTATTAAGGGCTTTATATGTGGGAAGCTGAATTTTAAATTCTATTCTTGATTTAACAGGAAGCCAATGAAGGGAAGCTAAAATTGTAGAACACAGTTTATTCCTTTCCCAAAACCAAGAAGGACCCTAGAAAAATAAAATATACAGCAGACCTGAGCAGCCAAACACAACAGTGATGAACGGAAACGACCACATTTGTCTGTACGAAGGTAACTACATTTTTGTTCTTAAACACAAACAATAAATTATAGGGTACTGTTTGATGCTAGTTCTGCTTTGTTTTATGTGCTTTGGATATATCGATATTGCAACTTCTGGTTGCATCAGCAGAATCTTTGTCAGCTGTGATTAGCTAAAAGGACTCCAATTTTGCTCAAAGCATTTAATAGGTGGTGTAATGTAAACGTTGTACTCCTAATACAGATTTAACTGTAGCTCGATGGCAGCATGAAAACATATTCTGCTGTCTTTAGTAACTATTTTAAGTTACTAATATATATTTTAAGATTATATAAGTTGAATACAAATGGGTATTTAAACTTGGGCTTTAATGTTGATTTGTTTGTCGTCTTTGTTGCTGGGATCAGAGCAGCCCAGGTTACACCTTTTACAGTTGGCATTGTGTCAATTCAAAAGCAGAGGAAATACAAAGTGAGAAAAACCCCACAAAGTAACCTAGTCAACGTACTTCTTGCTATTCTTCTTTCAAAGATGAAATTGTGGATCCTTACAAAACTGATGTGGTACAATCTAAGAAGGGATTTTGGTGGATGGTAAATACAATACATGCAAATAATTCAAAAATCACCTTTACAAATTAAGTAGCAAATTATAGATAATAATGTGTAAATCCTATCTACCATAGCTTTGTGTTAACAGTAGCAAATGAAACATAAAAATATCTAATAAAATGTACCCAAAAACTTTGAGCAGTACATTATGGTTCACGCTCCAGTAGGTGGCACTAAAATACACTTAAAGTTGTTTGCCAACCATAAGTAAAGTTGACGAAGAAGAAGAGCTGTACATTGCATGTGAGCATGTACCAAGAAGTAACAGTCCTGTCAAAGTGTTGACGTAACATTTATGGAAAGGAAAAAGGAAAATAAATGCAATATAGACTCAAATATAGTACAAGAATATACAAACAATCATTATCAGTTTGCTAAGATATATACAGCCGCATCAAAAACATGAAAAAATAGGAATAGCGTTAATAGTTCCAGAATTTCAAATAAAAATAGGTAAACAAATTACAAATGGATTTTCTATATAGGAATATATATATATATATTGGAGAGTTATTAACAATTTTATTAGCAAAAAAGTTGGTGAATTAAGTAAAACCGTTGAAGACAGTCACTTGTTCAGACTCAAGCTCAGCATTATTAAGTTTAAAATATAATCATTCAGACAGAAGACCAGATATTCTGCTGTAAAAATTGCATACTTAGTAAAATACATGGTGGTGTTTTTATGGGTGCCAGCACATATTGGGTTAAGAGGGACTGAATGGCAAAAAGGGTAACACAGTGTCAGGTTAGCTTTACAATTAAGATTAGTAAATCAGAGGCAAGAAATAATATTAAGCAAAAAAAAATCATAAAAGAGTGGCAGAAAAGTTGGGATGAAGAAAAGAAAGGAAGATAGTTTTATAAAATAAAAACGACAGTGGGGGAAATAAGGAATGGAAGAAGGAGCAGAAAAGAGGAAAGATTAATTACAAGATCAAGATTTGGACACACATGACTTCATTCTACCGTATTCAGGATACAAAAATGGTCGAGGCAGATGACCGTCCACACTGAGCCTGGTTCTACTAGAGGTATTAACTTCCTATTAAAGGGGAGTTTTCCTTTCCACTGTCGCTTCATGCTTGCTCAGTATGAGGGATTGCTGCAAAGCCATAGACAATAATGATATATATATATATATATATATATATATATATATATATATATATATATATATATATATATATATATATATATTATTTTTTTTTCCAGCCTTTCTCTGTTTCTCCTAGCAATCCATTGAGGCTCCAAGCAAGTGCAAAAAAATCCTTCAGTCCACAGATTTACTAACATTTTCTAAGTACAGACATCAAATACAACATTTCCAAGTTCCACTATAGACATTTTAAAAAGTGTTTCTATACATTGCACTTTATGGAAGAATTCAATTCAAATCTCTTCTATTCCTAAGAAGCTGAAATGTCTATATACCTTCCCCAGAAGCCGGAAATTTGAGAAAGAGAGTTCAAGGTTTCTCACCAACACTGAAACAGGAAAATGGCTAAATTGGGGTTGATGTAAGTCCTACATCCATGTTGACTTCAGGGTTAGAGGAAACACAGTGTACAGTATTTTTCCAGCATCCTCTCTTAGTTATTGGTTTAGTGTTTTCCTCTTCAGCTTGTACCAAGAGCTCTTGAAATTCCCTCTGCACTTTTCTGATGTAGTCAAATGTAATGCTCTTCAAGAACTGATCTTATTCTTTACATAACAGTTTGCTTATATTTCTTCTGCTACTTGTTGTATCAAAATGTCTTTTTAGTGCCACCTACGCTATTCACTTGAACCACAGTTTGAGAACCTTTTCCACATTTGGTACTGTTTCACACCAATTATCTCATAAATATTTACAGTAACTGTTAAATACTCTGAATACGCAAATGCCACCATTTTAACAATATTATGCCATGTAATTTCCCAAAGAACTCAACACTACTACATTTTTGCAGCTTACCATATAGCTCAGTAAATTTCCACATCAATCTTGTATTTCAGCTCAACTGCAGTTGAAGACACCTTTCCGTTTAAAGAAGACCCCCCTGCTATTTAAAACACAGCCAGAAGATAGAGGGTCATTGAAAGACCTTGGTGAGGCCTTGGTGAGGTTGCTTGGAGTGCAGGAGGTCCACCATTACATAAAAAGCAATAATGTACCACTGAGGATGTGCATGTTCTCAAAACAGAAGTTATTTTTTATTCATGAATTTGGGCTCATAACATGTGCCTTGCCTGCACGAGTGATGGTGGATCGTCTAGAACAGGAAACACGGGGTACAGATATGATATCATGACTTTGAGCGAATTCTCCCACACGAGAGCACCGTGTCACAATGAAGGGTTGGGATACTTGGAGAAAGCCTTTGTTCTTCTTAAACTGTGAAGGAATGAAAATGCCAAGGATTTTTTTTGGCTCTGTACCACCCAACCAGCCTGAGTTATTAGAAACAAACAGGCTCTAAGAAGTCAATGGTGCCAATAAATGTGATTGAGTTTTTTTTTTTTTTTTTTGTTGAGTTTTTTAGGTGAATGAAAATCTGTCTATCTCAGGCTGTATCAAGGACAGTCAATGCGATTTTGTGACCGTTGTTCGTTTAAACCAAATGTGCCAACCTTTAACCAAATTCTGACCATAAGAAACAAAGTCCTCAAAACACAATAGTTCCAAGCTCCAGCTTCCTAATAAAGTTACATGGTTAGTAAGGAATTGCCAGATAATTTTAGTGAACAAACAGCATCATCCCCAACATGAAAGATTCTGGTGGCAGCATTATGCTGTGAGATTTTCTTTTTTCTTTTTTTGGAAGTGCAAAGAGGTTGGCCATAGCTGATTGGCAGATGAATGGACCAAAATGTGAGGCAACGTTTGAAGGCAAGTTGTTAAAACCTGTAGAAGACGTGTATAGGATGGAGGTTCACCTTCCGGCGGGACAATGAATATAAACATACATGAAAGGTACAGTTAAATAGTTTAGGTCAAACCCTATTCATGTTTTGTAATAGTCTGACCATGGTAAGACTTTAAAATGGATGTTCCCAGAACTTCTCCACCTAATCTTACAGGTAGAGTTGTAACTATAGCAAAGGTTTGTTCTTCAAAGTTATAATGTGAAGGAGTCTTAATACACGTGCATGGCACACTATTCTGATTTGTATTTGCAACAAACTTTGGTTATAAAGTGATACTGATCTATAAAATCCCAGTAAATTTCATTTAATTGTGTGATTTGTAATGTGACAAAACGTGGAAAGATTAAAAACTTCCCAGAGCAGCCTGTTTGAGAAAATCTTGCTTGTACTAGCTAGTAGGAAAATGTCCAATATGATTTGAAGTGGCTGCGACTGGCACTTTTGGTATTCAGAGTGGACGGAATAACTATTAATAATAATATTAATAATAATAATTTAATAATTATTTAAATCGGTTTGTTCTTGGGCTGCATGGAGGCACAGCTGTCTGCACTGTTTCCTTTAAAGCTGATGGTGGTCCAGACCAGGGTTCAGAACCCAATTGGGGGTCTTTCTGTATGCAGTTTGCATGTTCCCCTTGTGCCTATTTGGTTTCTCTCTGGGTACTCAGACCTCTCAAAGTCCAAGATTGTGCATGTTAGGTCTCTCTAAAGGACCCCTTGAAATGGCAAAATCCCCCGTAGCCCTGAAAAAAATGTAGGTCTAAACAATGGATGATTGTTCAAAGCTATATTGGAGACAGCAGTAGCAGAATCCATACAAATATGGCTTCCAGAACCTGCAGTGATTTGACACGTTTCTTTGTTTTGCATCCTGTCTTCATAAAAAAAAAAAAAGCAAGAAATGCAAGTCCTGTTTAATTATCTGACTCGTGAAGCGGGGCTGAACTTTACATTTCAAATACAGTAGTCCGTGACTGGCTGCTGTGATTGTCAGCCTTTGTCGGCAGATCCAAATTGGCATAGAATCCATGCAAGTTTTCATCTCTGAAGAACACCCTTGAATGAGAAGCACTCTGTGATAATGAATAATGCCCAGAAGAGGAGTCAAAATAAATTGAGCGAGCGCCCTCGAGCGCGCTGCCTTCCTGCACCCAATAACAGTAATCGCCACAGTACATACTTCAGCAAGAAAAGGTAAACAAAAACACATTCAGGAGGTTATATTTCAGTGTCCTTCACAGGGGGATTCCAGACTGAAGAATATTTTGAGAGGCAGTAATGAATAGAGGGGGTCACACAGAATAACAAGCTTGTATTTAAAACTCTCTCTCGTTCTTTCAGAAAATAGATTTAAAAAAAATGGTATTTTGCTTGAGCGTTTGCGGAAAAGGAGTAAATGACGTTATCTTGAGCACCGTGTGTGTTTGATCAGAGGATCAGGTGGGATCTTAAAAGGACGCGAGATTAACACCTTTATCTGGGTCAAAGAAAGAGAAGAAGAAGAAGAAAAAAAAACACAACATTGAAATTCCTGTCAGCCCCATGAGCGCCGGGAGTCTTTACAAGGAACCATAAAAGGTAACGAGCTGTCTTAACCTTGAGGCCAGCACAAGAGGCAGACTCGGTACGCTGCCCTGATGAAGGTGTTCCCGCCTGTCTGGGACCCCTCCTCTCCCCACCCTCTGCTGGAACTGGAAGACGTCTCTGCCTTCAAACACAGAGACACTTGTGAAAAGAAAAAAAAAAGGGTCAGCCGCTTCTCACTGAGTGTCGCTCCCTCGGCGATGAAATGATTCTTCAGCCCATCTCTTGTGGGTGTGGGAGTTGATGGCATGTATGCATATGAGCCACTTCATTGGACTCCAGGGTGTCACATTATATACTACCACCTACAGGCCAACCGGTATACCTCCACAAACATTTCTCTCAACACACACGTGGAGCAGCCAGAAAGTCAGAACACCTTGAAATTATATTGCCGGTGCTTCTACCGCGTATGGCCCTTACAGGCAAAATAAATATTAATAACATCAGCTAAGAAACGCGGTCTAATATAACTGATAAAACGTATATTGAAAGGCACTGATTTTATGATGGGAGGAAATTGCAATTAATGATCTGTCCATTCAAGTGGACACCATGCATCACTGGCTGGGTTTTTGCTGACCTTTGTTTTACCAGCACATATACATATTCTGTTCCTCAAACTACTGTAGCTGCAGTAATTGTTCCCGAGGTTGGCTTCTGTCAAGAACGTATGTCTGTTATTAGACAATATTTTTGCAGAACAGTTTAGCTGAGGGCTGTATGCTGTCACAGTTTTTAGCACTGCTGCTACAGAATGCAGACGGGAGTCTTTCTGCATGAAGGTTGCTTGTTTTTTCTGTGCAGGTGTCGGTTCTCTTTGGATACTCCGGTATCTTCCCTTAGTCCAAAAATAAACTATACTCTGTGATAGACTGGTAGCCTGTCCAGGGTATAAGCAGCCTCTCACCCAATGACTGCTGGAGATGGGCACCTTCCCCCTAACCATGCAGGGATAAACAGGTATGGACGATGGTTAGATGGATAATTCAGTTTTGTGAGCTACAGCTAGTGTTACCTTGTTACGGCCGAAATACTTGCAGTTAGCGTAATGAGGCAACTATATGATCATAATGCTAGTGATAGTCCCTATGAGTGTCTCTGTCTAGATCTTTGAACTGAGGTTGCTGAAGTCGCTAAATATGTAGAGTAAGCTGAGGCTTTGACACCTAAACAAATAATATCTCGAAGCTTAGTTGAACGGGCAGATTGTTCTAATTAGGTTTATGAACTGTATAATTAAGTTACCGAAGATTTTCTTGTCCTTTTGTCAGGTGCTATAAACAATCGTTTTCTCACTGTCTGACATTAAATCAGACTCTTTTCAATCCAATTGAATAAATGCTTTATTAATCCCCTTATTATGCAGGTTTCTTCAAAGAGTTGTTGTAGCTGCTGATGACTCCTGTGGCGGTCAGTGTTACAGCGGGTCTTGAAAGGCCGCTTACTAAAAACACAGTTGCTGTAAAACGGTCTGTTGATGTCGATGCTCAGGGTTGTTTGCAGTGTCCTTCATTTTATAAAGAACCCTTCTTTAGACCGTCATCTCCAGAGGTTCCTAGAGAAGACCCCAGAACAGAGCATGTCTTCTTTATTAGCTTGCTGGGCTTTTTTTGTCACTGGTGTTTAGCAAATATTAATAACTCTGTTACTTTGATCCAACCAGGAGATTTTAGTCACCTCTAACGTCAAACAGTAGAGAAAATAAAGGCCATGTTTTCATTTAATACAGTGTCAGTACAAATCAGCTTTCAGCTGGATAGCATTTATTGGTCACCGATGTATTTTTTAAAGTGTGAAGACAAATTGTCCACCTGGGGACAGGTAAAAAAATATATGAAAAATGTATGTAAAGGGAAAAAATTCATGCCTATTGATGAGTGAAAACACTGAAAGAAAAGGTCAGGGTTAATCCTAACTCACACATGAGAGTTCAATTTGCTGCTTGTAAAGTCAAGAACCAGCCCCATGTCGATAGTGATGTGGTGACATGATTATAGGCCTGAAGGTCTGTGTTTGGGTCAATCTCCCCGCCGGTTTTTAATATCTCATTTCTCCTCTCCAGGTCTGTCTGCATACTTATTTTTAATCTTTACAAGGTATCGATCAGAATCCTGCAGAGCACACACAGTATGCCTGAATGCCTTTCATGCCTCCGCAACACAGACAGGCACTCCCCGAATTCTTTCAAGACAAATGATGAGCAGAATAAACAGAAAAATATGGTTCAATTTCCTTGATTCTGTTAGAAATCTACATTTGACTTCTGCACTTGATACGGAATATTTTAGCGTACGTCGGATTAATTATTTATAACAAAGAATTGATTATGGCTGCTGGCTCCCTGGAGTTAATTCCAGCGCTGATTTGATTGGAAATAAAAGCGGTTCCCGGGAGCTGACAAACTGACGGACTGACAGCAAGCAGCGAAATTAAGTTTTAAGTGATGGGGGTGAATAAATCCAGCCGGGAACCTTCAAATCTTTATAAGACAACTTCAAAGCGAAGACAGAGGCTGAGCACGTACGCACGTACGCACGCACGCCGACTGCTCTTCTGTACATCAGCATTCTGAGCCGATTCTTAATAATTGATGTTTGTCGAGTTGAGCACACATCTACATCCCTTCCAGCCGCTCTCCCTCAAGACATACGCGAAGCAAAAGCCCCCAAATGAAAGCCAAACCAGCTACCCCCACCACCGCCGCCACTTTGAGTTGGCGAACAGATGCATAGTCGTTCAGCTGATTACATACACATACCCAGAGCAATCTTCTTTCACACGCGCGCACACACACACACACACACACACACACGCACACACACACACACACACACGCACACACACACATTAAAAGTGGATCCAGTCATGAGGAAAAGAAAAACAAGCACGACCCAGCAACAGGCAACCGTGCAGGCATGCAACTGTATGCAGCCTGTCAAATCCACAAATAAACCTGCTCTGTTACACACGCACACACGCGCACACACACACACACACACACACACACACACGCACGCACGCACGCACGCGCACGCACGCACGCACAGTTGTTTGGATGTAGGACCAACTAGTCATATTGGCATATTTATCAGCTTGGATTGTGTTTTGGGGGATTTCAGTTTCTGGGACAAATAACAACACAAGCCTGAGGAGATGACTGCGCGGATCATTCCCCGAGAAGCGCTTTGATTCAATATGTTATAAGGATTTCCTTTGAGTCTGAGAAGGTGCCAGCTGCTTTAAAAATAGACACAACCAAAACGACTCCCTCCAAAACGGTAAAACGAGCACAGAACCTTGACGTGCTAAATCGTTTTTTTTTTTTTTTTTTTAAAGAGGGAGAGAAACCAAAGCGGGTTTGTTTTCTGACTTAGCTGTATTAGCATATGTTAGTTATAAGTATGCCTCAATCAAATGCTTGTGTGGTCCATTTAATGTACAATTGGTAATTATAGGCACGTAAAAGCAAAACGTTGTCCACAAAGGAAGTAGTCAACAAGAAAGTTGCTAAAGAAGTGAGAAAGTTTAGACCCTTTTCACCAATTGTTTCTAAACAGGTCATGATATAATTCACAGATGAAAACTATCTGTTGGTGACTGGACTAAGTATACTACTTGTGAATACATTTTAATATTCTTGACTCTTGATTTTTTAACTCCTTCATCCTAATTCCTCACCTGTGTGTGACACCTTGAGTTCTGGCACTGGAAAGTATGAGATTCTTGTGAAAAACCTGAAGTGGATCGCTTTTGCATCTATAGGCCCGTTTACACTACACTTTTTTAACCGAGCCGAGCCGAGACCAGTCTGAGCTTGGATCAGTTAACCAAGCCAAGACGACCGTTTACACACCACACTATCCCGGTTCCTTGGTTGCTCCTCGCCTCCTAGTGGCGATCTGCGGTACTACTGCTCTCTGGAATTGAAGGCGGAAGCAGCAAAACAAAACAGCGGCGCCCGTCACATTCAGGATGTTATGGTTAGACAGAGTCGGCTTTTGGGACGTGGATAAGACAAACAAACGTCTAATAAGGATTTACAGACGCAGGAAACAACAACAGACACTGAGGTTCATCACACTGCTAAGCAGAATCATCTCTGGAAACCGTGTGGCACGGTAAGGAAGCTAGTATTTTTATGAATGTCTGAAATTTGTCTGAATGGAGTGTGAATCGGGACGTGCAGCCAGACACGCCGGGAAACCCGCGGACAGTCAGCTGACTGTAAGGAGATGACGCGGTCTGCTCATGCGCTCTTTATCAGAAAACAGGGCCAGAAAAAAAAAACAGTCCGAGACCTGCTCAGGAACTGGTCTGCAGTTAGCGCGGTCCGGTTATGTTTAGCGTGGTCCGGTTCAGTCTGCTGACCATTTACACACAAGAATTATTTCGGTTAACGAGCTAGGACTGGTCTCGGCTCGGTTAAAAAAGTGTAGTGTAAACCGGCCTTAGGTTGTATTGAGATGTATAAATTTTTTTGTACAAGTTGTTTTTTTTTTCTTTATACTCACTAATCACAAACCATCTTGAACTTTTCATGTTTTGGGAGGAAGGGTATTACAAGTCTGCTACTGTTTCAGGGCAGCATGGGAAGAAAGTTTAGTACCCTGACATAGCCCAGAATTTCTGTAAACGTGTCCAAAGACAATAAGCTAAAATAATGAAAAAAAGAAGTCCAACTCCCCTGTCGTTTCAGCCGCTCCGAGTATTCAACATGCTTGGAGTGTGACTCTCCATCAGCACAGACAGAGTGTAGCATTAGTTTAAGTAACACCAATGTTTGGTAACTGCTACATTTGTATAGTACTTTATAAAGTGTGTAGCAGTGGCAAGTATGTGCAGGATATCTGCCATGTCTGTGAAACCCAAGCAACAGTATGTTTTAAATATCTCCCAAAAAAAGATCCCCAGCAGCCTGACTTAGCTGAAGGTCAAAATATGCATGAAAGCATTAGAGCTGTACAGTTTATCATTATAATATACCTAAGTGCAACAGTTGTTAGCTAATACGGGGGCTGGTCATGTAACTAGAATTTTATGAAAAAAGTGGCCTTTTTTCAGCAATGCCATTCAAAAAGTGAAACTTGGATATCATATTTGTTCATTAAATACAGACTGATATATTTCAAGTGTTTATTTCTTTTAATTTTGATGATTATAACTGATAACTAATGAAAACCCAAAATTCTGAATCTCAGAAAATTTGAATATTGTGAAAAGGTCCAATATTGAAGATACCTGGTGCCACACTAATCAGCTAATTAACTCAAAACAACAGCAAAGGTATTTAAATGGTCTCTCTGTCTAGTCCTGTAGGCGACACAGTCACTGGGATGACTGCTGACTTCACAGTTGTCCAAAAGACGACCACTGACACTGTGCACAAGGAGGGCGAGACACAGAAGGTCAATGCGAAAGAGGCTGGCTGTTCACAGAGCTCTGTTAATGTCCAAGCACATTAACAGAGAGAAGAAGGGAAGGAAAATATGTGGTAGAAAAAAAGTGTACAAGCAATAGGGATGACCGCACCCTGGAGAGGATTCACAAAGAGTGGACTTCAGCTGGAATCAGTGCCTCTAGAACCGCCATGCACAGACGTCTGCAAAACATGGGTTTCAGCTGTACATTTCACACGCTGATGTTTTTAGCCAGCTGGACAGCATCTCACAGCAGCAGATGCTCACACCAGACACAAATGATGGAAGCAGAGATGAGAGAGGAGAAAATAGGCATATCTCGCAACTTATAACGTCATTGCAATATTTACCAGTACTATAGCCATCACAGGATTTTTTTTAAATATCATACAGCAGTCTCAGATGTGTGAAAAGGCAATGCTGAATGTTGATTTACTTGAAGCTGTATTTGATGTTACTGCCAGCTACCTTTAACAAGTAGAATAAACAACTCAAATTGGGCTGTATTGGTCAAATACAAATTTTGTTTTGCCACCACAACCATTGTAAATTGTGGTTTGCTGTATGCTGATGTGGTTTGTTTTATATAATCATCCTTTTCTAATCAGCAAGTACAGACGATTTGGGGAAAAGTTTAATTTCTTTGGTCATAAAACGCCTTCACCAACAACAAAAATAAACCACTATGTTTTGAGATTTTGGTAACACTGATGTTTGCTATCTTGACAAGCATCACACACTTGTTTTGCATGCAACCCTCCTGCTTGACACTAGCTTGCTAACTCTTTGTATGGCATTTTCGTACAAGTGGTGCCTGTTTATGTACAAACGGCAAGTAAAGAACAACACCATTTCACAGGGGAATATTTAAATCACTGCAGTAGCAGGAAGTGAGTGTAGGCATACATCTAGAAAATGAGATTTTGGCCTTAGTAGATCAACTAAAGGGGTGAAACCAAACTAATTTAGCTAAATATGTCTAACTTTTCTTTTGTGGCTTAAGTCGGGTGTTCTCACTATGTGCCAAAATGAGAAATAACTAGATTTACTCCAGGGAGGGGGGGAGTTTAAAAAAAATAAAGGAAGAGAAGCCGAGTGAACATTCACATTAAAATTTCATATTTTGAAATAAACAGATAAAACTATCCAGGACAGAAAAATATATATTTTGTTTCAGTGCAGTGTCAAGTACTGGGTCTACTGGGAACAGGGGGATATTGCACAAACAGATTATTGTGCTCGGGGCAGAGGATAAATTATAAATGATTGCACTCGAGAGGTGGGAATAATAAATAAAGGGGCCACACACGGTGTCAGATATGTAATTATTGCACTTGAGGTGAACCAGGCCACGAAATAAAATCAGTCATAATGGTTAAAATATAAGGCAGACACCCACCAGTGAAAAGCACAAAAGTCAGCATGTATTAAGCGTGTATTTACCGTGCTGCTTCCCAGATCGAGCGGAGGGTAGAGATTTCTGTGCTCTCAAAGCTGGTTCTCACCGTAGTTGTGCAGAGACACCACACGGTGCTGTGACACATTTCCCAGGCAGCAGAAGGATGAAGACACCAAGACTGAGGTGGGACGCATCTCTGCAGATGTTCATGACTTTGCAGCTGTGGCTGAGAGCTGCGAGCCAATCATCCTCTGAGTCGTTTTAATGATGCGCTGGAGAGCCTTCCTGCTCTCAGAGGTGAAGCCAGAGTGATGCAGTTAGTGGCGACATGCTCCATGGCACAGCTGTAAAAGTGGATCGGCAGCTGTTGCAGGGGTTGTGCTTTCTTGGGGCTCCTCAGGAAATGAAGCCTCTCAGGACGTCTCTTGGCCATCTCTGTCGTGTTGACAGACCGGGCCTTGGCTCATGTGGAGCTCGAAGAAGATGACTCTGTTCACTGCCACCGTTCTCTACAGTTACGCTGACGGGATGACAAAAGTTTGTTTTTTGTGTTTGAAATCTTTTTTTTTGTCTTTTTTGATTATGCTGAAAACATGTTTTCTGCCCTAGTTACAAGCTCTGACTAAACTTTGTTTAAACTTGATATATTTTGTCCCAAAAACTGATGTCCCACTGTGTGCTGTCTTACCATGTATTTTAGTTTATCAAGCAATGGTTATTACATAGGTATAAACATGAGGAAATAAAGTGCATCTTGCATTTACATCAAATTCTGTAACATACATCATGTAACAGCAAACATATTGTATGTGTGCCCCACTGTTGTGTACAGTTCATGTATATTTTGATCAAGGGTGTGGGACTCACTGTGTTCGACTGCATTAAGACGTAGTTAATTTCGCTATTACATCACCATCTCTGATCATCTGGAAATGAAAGTTAAAGTTTTACCCCACTAAGAGGTCAAACAGTTAACATCTGAATTGATCAGAAAGTAGGACTAGCTGCCATCAGTTGGAGTCACATCAGGCATTGAGCATGCTAAGTGATAGGATGTAGTCACACCTGCCAAATTTGGTCCGCTTTAAACGGAGCAGAGTTCGTATCCCCCTTTGGTCGTTTTGTGGCGGTATGAATATGCTGAAGCAAACACTGGTCCGGACCAACACACACTTTTTGAATAGAAAACAACCTCGACCTGAACCAAATACAGAAAACATAATTCTCTTTGGACTTAACAGCCACTACAGCAGACTAAACTATTACTGAAATCATACCTAGGTGCCCCCATTAGTGCTCCATGTGTTCTGGCCAGAATGGACTCTGTCCCAAAGTAGTGTCATGAGGTACAAGGGATCAAAATCAGGAGTATCATGTTTAGAGTGACAACATAAAAAAGGATACGTCCTGAGGCAAGAAATTGCAACTTGGACATATTTTGTTATTATGGTTGTAAAATGGTCAGGAAATGCCCTGAGTGTGAAAGCTTTCGTCCCATTTCCCCAGATAGTAGAAAGTCAAGCTTAAGCTTGGCTTTCCACCTTTCGGTTGATAATTATTACAGATCATTAGCGATGTCAGTACAAGAAAAAGAAGAAAAATACAAAAAGGTGGGGCAAAGATGGAAAAATGCATTCTCAACATAAGCCGCATATTTTCAATTGCTCAAGAACTTTTGATTTAACAATTGAAATATGAAACTACACGTGTGCAAAATACAGTGCAAAAAATAACCATGTGCAAACTCATAAAATGTAACAATTATAACAACATAACAACAATACTATGATCATAACTTCATACTATTACAATATCTATGCATTAGCTGATAGCTCAACATGAAACCGACTAGGGGGAGTGGGAGCCACCTCATCTGGGTCATCCTGTGTTTTCCAACGCTGATGTAGTGGTGAGAGGTGAGCAGAGCTTCGAGGGCCTCATCCTCTGCATCTCACTTATGCTGAGATGAACCACTGCAGGATGGCTACTCATCATCAGAGTGATCACTTAAAGCGATGAAAAAAAATGGCAAAAATTCTCTCAAGTCCTACACTTAACTTGAATTTCCTCTAACCAACACATAAAGGTTTCTCAATTTTTTAAAACACAAGTGCTTTCAATTTGTCAACAGAAAAATCCTCATCATGCAAAATAAATAATTTTACAGAGGGAACAATGTAGATACCTGTCACTGGCGGACTCTCCATCAAAGGAGTAAGCATTGAAAGTAAAATGGGTGACAACAAATGAAAGTCTCTCCCTTTTATCATTGCAGCGCACACAAGGATTTTCACCATTGTAATGTGTACAAATAAAATGTGAGACACGCACACTCTGACAAAGAATTATGATAATAAAGTTGAGCTAAAACCAGGAAAAGTGTTGTAAATTATGCTAAAAACATGCTTAAAGCAACACATGCAATTCACATACTTCAGTTTAGAAGAGGCATCCCCCACAGTGTTTGAATCTTCTCTATGTTACAAAGGTGTATAATTAAACGCGGACACACACAAAGACAACTATCTGTTGCTATTTCTTTATAAAAAAAATCTCAACTCTCAATATCGCTCATCTTTTCCTCCCCTTCACTCTCCTTTTCTTCTTTGTCTTTCGTCACAGTTTTTGCGGTGCCGTTCCACTTTACTGTAATATATACCATACATCATATATGGTATATATTACCAGATTCTCAGAACTCTGTCAGCATTGGAATTTTCTAGACTGACCAAACTTTGATAGAGTTAGAGCAATACTACTCCAGAAATAGAAAGCATAGTGGCAGCCCTTTGGCATTAGGTAGAGGGTTAAAATCTGAAGTTCTCCTCAGCTGAAATATTAAAGACATTCTGCAAATATAAACCTGCCGTTGCTTTCTTTTGGCCAATATAACTACTGGGTTAGCTTTGGACGAGGTAATAGACTAAAATGGACACCAAAGAGTTCTATTAATACTCTTGGGTTTTTCTGTGTGGCATTAGCCAGTTGTTCTTTTGCATGTATGTTGTTTTTTTGTTTGTTTGCTTTTTTGCTTTTTTTTTCAAAGGCTGTATCATTTAGTCTAAAAACTTGCAAATTCAGTTCACTGGAAACTCTGTAAATGATTGCTTTTGTTGAATGTCTTGCACCACTGACCTGCCGTTGATGTACGCCACTTTTTCACCATCTTCCTGCCTATAGAACCTTTTGCACGCACATCCAGTTCAATTCAATTCAATTCAATTTTATTTATATAGCGCCAATTCATGAAAAAATGTCATCTCAAGGCACTTTACAAAGTCAAAGTCAAGAGACACCCAGCCTACATCCACCTACTTCATCAGAACTTCGAGTTATTGGGCTGACAACGTTCCCACAGCCACAGAGGAGAAACAAAAAGAACACAAGCACGTCAGGAAATCCCTGCAAGCTTGTGGTTACCCAAAATGGGCCTTTTCAAATCAGCCATTAAAGCTGGCAGAAAAACAACACTCGAACACAGACGAGAAAACAGAGAGACGCAAATACATAGTAATTCCATATGTGTCTGGAGTTTATTAAAAACTCTGAAGAATTTTCTTCAAACACAACATACCAGTAACTTTCAAACCTAATAACACTCTTAGACAACAACTAGTTCATCCCAAAGACAGAAAACCCACACCACAGCTAAGCGGATACAGTAAGATATTTATTCACGCTAGCAGTACTGACACCCAGTTACACCAGTCGGAGGTCACCGACGCTAGCTTTGCTTTGGTGTGTAAGTTTGCTAAAACAATGTTGGACTCTGTAATTTTCTCTGGTCCCCTGCCTGATTTGACCAGGGATGACATGTCTAGCCGCATGTTATCAATCAACCGCTGGTTGTCTAGGTGGTGTCCTGAAAACAACGTGGGCTCTGCAGCTCATCTTTGATAAATAATGGCATGGGAAATTATGAGCAACACTAAGACAGACCCAAAAGCAGTGATGCAGTTCACCTCTGAAACTGTTAAAACAGCCTTTCTGAGCATTCACGTGGCACTAAGTTTATTTTATTGCATACGGGTAAATATCAGAAGGCATCTGTCTCGTGTCTTGTACAAGAAATAAAAATATAATTTCCCATTAAAGTTGTTTAGACTCCATCTAACCCGGGGGTGTCCAATGTGTGGCCCGGGGGCCATCTGTGGCCCTTGTGCTGATTTTGTGTGGCCCTCCAACTGAATTTAAAGAAAAATTTCTCCGACCAGCACTGGTGGCTATTTGTAGATGGAAACTTTTTATTTTTAATTAGGGTAAATCTATTATAGATACATTTAAAACTTTCAATTGAATGTTTAATTGAATGTTCGGTACAACACAAAACATTTGTTTTTTCATAAGCACACTTTTTACTTTACTTTACACTTTAATTTAATAGTAAATAGGCCATTGTTTACTCAAATGCAGACTTTGGTGCATTACAATCTGATTGGAATTAATTAATAAAATAGTCTAAATACAGTTTAATATCTTTTCTTAAAATTATCATATTTTGTTGGGCAGAGTTAGTATGTTTGGTTATGTTATTTGTTTTTATTAATTTTTTGGACCTCGCATGCTTTCGATTTAACAATTTTGGCCCTATAGCCGCAAAGTTTGGACACCGCTGCTTTAACCATACACCTCCCATCACCTCTATAGCTGTTGTAGTGTCAAGCAAATTTTCTCACAAGAGTATTAGTTTCCACAGGAGGGGATGTTGGAACTTTTTCAAGCTATTTAGAGTCATCTCCACAGAGGCTTTCTATTGTTCACCAGGCAAGAAATGGGTTATGGTCTGTGGATTTAGCATCTCTCATTTTCCAGAGCAGAGGACCTATTGAAGTTTGCTCAGCCAAATTCTTCCCCGCTATGACTGAGGGATAAGCTGCTGGTGAAGGAGTAGTAATAGGCTTTTCAAGGACAATGTTAACAGTACTGGGTATGTGAGGGTGTAATGGGGGGGTGGTTGTTCGCCTCCACCTCTAACACTTTCCACAGATATGCGTTCTCGTGGTGCGCACAGACGCTTTTAAATGGATAATCTCTGGGTAATTAACAAGCTTGGGCTTTACATTTTCTTTCTCCTAGATCAAGGACGCCTGACGTTTTCTTGGGAACAAAGGAATGCCTTATTTGAATTTAAATCCACCTGTGATTTAGGATGAATGATGGAAGCATATTGCCGCCTCAGCTTTCACTGGAAGTCTTGCATTCCCTAGCGTCCCTGAATCCCTCTCTGCTTGTATAATCATTTTTTTCCACCTTCACCCAGCTGTTATTAGTTGCCCTTGTCCTCTACCATTTCCAGAGTGGCCCCATCAACCAGAACCCAATTCAAGTAGGATTTTTTTTTTCACTTCCTGAGCGTTCCCATAATCAGAAATCGGAATTTTTCATTGGTCACATCCTTACCATTCTTTAATTCCTTGACCACAACCAAACAGGAAGTTTCCACCAATGAGAATCACTTGCTTTTTAAACACCTGACCACTTCCTCGACTTTCACTAAAAGCCTTCCATTCCTTCAGTCAGTTACTTCTCCTTAACCATCTATCTCCTCCTTATAGTTCCCTAATTCCTAGACCCTATCTAAAAAGGTATTTTTGTCCTCAAGAATCAGGAGTCATTTATTGTCACCGTGTGTTACCATGGTGAAATCTTTTTCCAGGACATACACCGTTTAAGGAACACACAATACACAACAAGAAATAAATAATGGCTACAGGTAATAACACAGCAAACAATGTGTACAGGGTTTATATATATATATATATATATATATATATATATATATATATATGTATAGATAGATATATTATATATAGATAGATAGATAGATAGATAGATAGATAGATAGATAGATAGATAGATAGATAGATAGATAGATAGATAGATAGATAGATAGATAGATAGATAGATAGATAGATAGATTAAAGCATGCAAAACAAAACAGTCTTTAGGGTCTGCTAGGACTCGCATCAAATTCCAAAAGTCAGTTCTATTTGAATATGTGCTCTATTCTTAAACCTTAATATACAGAATTGTGCATGTGACTGTGCAATGAAGCAGTCCTGATGGTTAAAGTGTGTTAAATATGCACTGACAGTAGTAATACTGTAACATGTACAGACTCAACAGGGGGCAATAACCCTAACAGCTTTAGCAAAGAAGCTTTTTTTCAGTCTGTTCATTTTGGATTTGACATTCCTGAACCATATGCCTGATGGAAGAGGGAAAAACATTGCATTTCCCAGGTGGGTGGGATCTGGGGCAATGTGCCTGGCTCTTCTCTGGACTCGAGTCCAGATCTTGCAGACGGCATCCCACAAGTCTTTTTCCAGTTATCACCATCCAACCTAAGTCCTTCTTCACCTTCATTGTGCAGCTCCTATACTACACAGTTATGCTAAGATATAAAAACACTTTCTGTGGTAGCTCTGTAAAACCTTTCTAGCAGCTTAGTGGAAAGTCCCATCCATTTCAGTTTTCTGAGGAATTAGAGCCGTTGTTGGGCCCTCTTCACCAGGTTGGAGGTGTTTACAGACCAGGAGAGGTCAGAGGAGATGTGGATGCAAAGGAACTTAATGTTGTCCACACATTCAACCACCTCCCCATGTATGCATGTATGCTCTTCCCGAGCCTCCTGTAGTCCACTATGATCTCCTTGGTTTTGCTGGTGTTCAGGATTAGATTGTCCCTGGAGCACCACTGTGTCACATTGCGAACCTCATCTCTGTAGTGGGCCTCATCATTGTTGGAGATGAGACCCACCACAGTGGTGTCGTCCCCATACCTCACCACGGTGTTTGTGGGGTGGAACAGCCATGGGTGAAGAGGGTGAAGAAAGCAGGGCTGAGGACACAGCCCTGTGGCATGCCGGTGATAAGGATCAGTGGGGCAGATGTGCGTTTCCCTATCCTCACCACCTGGGGCCTGTTATTAAGGAAGTTACCAACTCGCCTAAACAAATGTCTTAATGAAACATTTAAATTGAAACACCTGACCACTTCATCATCCTTTACTTGAAGTATGTTATGTCAATAAACCCCCTGCTAACTTTGTGCTTGTTCAATTCAATCAAATCTCTCAGTACTCCACCCAGCATCTCCCAGTACCCACCACCATTCCAAGAGTGTCTCTCATCCACCGCCTTCCTCTTCATTCAGGATCTCTTTCACTATTACCTCAGCCTTTCCCGCATCAGAAATCAGCAGTTTTCTTCACCTCAGAAATCCATCTGCTCCTTATTTTTTTCTCATTTCCTAGACCACAGCCTAACAGGTATTCTTGTCTAACCTAACCTAACCATCGACATTCAAACGCCTGACCTCTTCAGATATCTCCCTTCCCTACCACTACGGTGACCCCCCTGCCAACAACCCTTTAGTTTGAGAAAAACTGCTCTCTTATCCCAGGGCACCAGAATGAAAATGCTCCTCCAGAGTCATTCCACTTTAACTCCCCCCACTTGCGGACAATCTCATACCTCTTTTACCTTCATTTTTCTATCAAGTCATTCCCCACACATCTCTGTACCAGGATCCCTCCCTCCAAACATGCATTTATTTCTCTCCTTTCATCGACACCCTTCTTGTTGCCTTCTTCCACCACACCTTTACCCATGTGTTCCCCGACTGCCCCCCCCCTCAACCCTATAGGAAGCAGCCCATCATTTTAACTATTTCTCCATCCCAATTACGAAGTTGCCTCCTGCTGTGAACGGACCCTTACATGTCTGCCTTTTTCCTCTCGCTGACCTGAAAATGCCTGAGCTACCCCTACCCCCAGCTTCTCCAGCCATCCTTTTTATTAAGCGCAGCCTCACAGCAGCTGAGGGTGCCTGATGCTTGATAGCTTGTTAACTCACATCCAGAGCAGACTCTAATTAATTCTGGCATTTCAGAGGGAGTTATTTTGTATTTGCCTCCATGTCCGGCCCCCACCACCACTGTTAGCATATTTTCCCTTAGGTAAATTGCAAGAGGGAAAAGCCCTTGATGTTAATATGAGAAAGAAGAAGCTAGTGATGTTAGTATACGAACCTGGGCGATTGGAGCTGACAGCCAGAACCTTGGCCTTGCACTTAAGACGGCGATCAGACAGACTCGAGGATGTCTCTTCTCCTTAGAGGCATTGGTATTTAAATATTCACGATAACAGGTTTGGACAAAAGCAGGAAAATGACTTCATAGATTGGAGGTAGATAAAGGAAGGTTCTGGTTTCTCAGAAGCCTATTTCAGTTTTCATCTAAGAGAAAAAAATAATAATTTCCTGCCACCCGAAGAAATAATAATCCAGTTTGTGCAGATCATCACACATACAGCAAAAATACAAATTATAAATGGCCCTAATGAAAACAAACAGAAAAGTCCCTGCACCCGTTTCTCTTAAGCATTGTGATTTACTTAGATGTGGCGGTATTTATCTTTTCATTTGTTTCCGCTGCCAACATATATAAAGGTTCACTCACTTTTGTTTCATCTTTTGTCAATTTAGGGTGGGTGGGAGGCAGGGGTTTTGCAAACCTCGTGAGTAATATATGTGCAAAACTAATTAGCGCCAGCCATGCTGTGAAGGAGGCACAGGGTTGTTTTTTTTTATTCCGTCACCGATTAGAAAAAAAAGATAAAACATGTCACACAACTCTTTGGCAAAGCTACCCTTTTTAAACGAGGCGAAGCAGAGCCTTTAAAATTTTCGGGAGATGCACTTGAACTGCAGAGAAGCTTCTCCATGTTTATTGCACTCTCGTCTTCCAGACCTCCAGCCGTCATTCTTTAAACGAGAAAAAGAGGAAGAAAAAAAAAACAACAACAAAAAAATAATCCCACGTATTCCCTGCTAGAGTTGTCAAATTCTGGTAATGCTCCAAACTTTTAATGGAGACTGTATTTTAGCTTAGTATGCAGGTATTGTCTCTAACTAATGTTTCAAATTTTATATATGTATATGTATATATATATATATATATATATATATATATATATATATATATATATATATATATATATATATATATATATATATACATATATATATATATATACATATATAAAATTTTAGCTTAGTATGCAGGTATTGTCTCTAACTAATGTTTCAAATTTTATATATGTATATATATATATATATATATATATATATATATATATATATACATATATATATACATATATATATATACATATATATATAGAGAGAGAGATAGATAGATAGATAGATAGATAGATAGATAGATAGATAGATAGATAGATAGATAGATAGATAGATAGATAGATAGATAGATAGATAGATAGATAGATAGATAGATAGATAGATAGAATGTATAATTCCATCAACATAGCATGGGATTGAAATTTTCTTTCTGAAAAGGCAGGGCAAGGCAAGTTTATTTGTATAGCACTTTTCACTAACAGGATGATTCAAAGTGCAATGACATCCAACTATGCTGTAAAAACTAAAATATCTTATATTTCAGTTCATTATTGTTGTTACTCATTTCAGAAAGTGAAACTCATAGTTTTATTACAGAAAAAGTGAAATATTTTCAAGCCTTTATTTCTTGTGATTTTGAAGATTATACAGATTATGAAAACCCCTTTGAAAATGTCAACATAACATGAGACCAATTAAAAAAATTGATATTTTAAACAGAAATCTCAGGCTTCTGAACAGTATATAAACGTTTATGCCTTTGTTACTTGGTTGGGTCTCTGTTTGCATGGAATACTGCATCGCTGTGGCGTGACGCGGAGGCGATCAGCCTGTGGTTCTGCTGAGGTGTAATGGAAGCCCAGGTTGCTTTAATAACAGCCTACAGGTTACCTGCATTGTTGGGTCTGATGCCTCTTATCTTTCTCTTGACAATCCCTCTAGATTCTCTCGGGGTTCCAGGTGCTGTGATGTCTGAATTAAGAAAACTTTCATTCCCAAATAAAATCAAAGTATACATCTTAAAATTCCAAGAGACTCTATTTAGATCTGATCTGCTGTCTGAAAGGGAAAACCGAGTGTAAACAGGACAGCAGAAGTCAAACAAACCACCCAAGCTTAAGGTCTGAGACATTGCACAGGCCCCCCCTCTGTCTCCTAAAGTGGACTTTGTTGGTTCATAAGCAGAACTTTTTAGGACTAAACAGTGCTGGCAACAACAAACACACATTAACGGATGTAAGAATGCAGTGTAAGAATTTCATTTGTGCCATACACATCTACATTTATCATTCTAAATGTGTTTGGGTTTGACAAGAAAAGTAATCAAAATTATTTGGGGTTGGCTGAATTGCTACTTTTTTGCCATTACTTTAACGCATTAAGACTGAAGCACAGCCACACCACATTCAAATCTTCTGTAAGATACTCAGGCCTCCCTGTTTTGCATTTCTGGGTGTACTCTTGCATGAGCAGGGATAGACCATTTACCTCTATTATACAGCAGCAGCTACATTATGTAGATCCCTCTTAAGCCCATCGCGTTGCCCTCATTAGTGGCATTAATAAGTAATTCAGCTCTCTAACTTCTCTTTCCTTTTCGCCTTGTTCTATCACTGTACTATGCCTGTGGATCTCCAACCTTTAGTGGTCCATTAATTGCTTTCCGTTCTGAATAATTCCCCGCAGCTCCCAGTATTGCCGGACACATTGTCACTAGTGGATATGTATGACACATGGCTGGTGAGAAGTTAAATGGGTAGGCTAAATGATGCTCCATGGCCGGGGTGATGATTCCAGCGATAATGACCGCAGTGATAAAGGACGCTCCTCCAGTCTAATAGTATCTGATTTCCCCATTGGCCAAAGAGGGGAGAGATAGGAGGTATCAGGGTTGTTCATCCAGTGAGAATGACCTTTAATTTCACAACAAGGCTCCACAGATAGGAGACTCATCTCTCTCTCCACAAACCCTCATTAGATCGCCGAGGCTGGGTGTGGAAAGTGAAACTTTACTTGCCTGCAAGATGGAGAAGTTTACAAGGTCAGCCGGCATCATTGGGCATATGAATTTCAGATGATCTCTGTCTCTTTTGAAAGCCTCATCTGTGGAATAGCTGGGCAGAAACATTTAAATTTAAATGCGTGGTGTGTAATCGATATTTGACCTTTGAGTTCATTTGAGGGGAACTAAATCTGAGCTACAATAGCCTTTCAAATTCCGAACCAAAAACACATAAACTGCTTCTCTTGATTTATGAGTGCCTTGCAATATGATCCAACTGCGAGTCACATTTCCTCTGCAATTAGCGCAAAGTTGATTTTCACAGATGCTGTCCATGACTGCTATTTTCCAACATCAGTACTTTTGAGTGTGACATTAAATGGTGTTGGCAGGTTAAGCCAGTAAGTGCCAAGAAAACATTTTTTCGACAGTTTAAATCACAGAATAGTTTGGATAAAAAATAAAAATAAATTTTATCCAATTTTTTTCCCAGAGACTTGCTGTCCGTGAGCTGCCAGCAGAAGCTCACAGACAGGTTCTAGCATAATTATTAGTAAAGTTTTAACTTTTTTCACATGCCAACAAGTATGTTTTTACACTGTTAAGGCCATAAACGTCAATGGATTTGATTGAGATTTCATACGATAGTATGTAGAAATCAATTTTGAAGTGATCAGAAAAGAACAAAGTTTTTTTCTAACGAATGAAAATGTGGGAAATGGGGATATTTGTTTATATTCAGCACCCCAGAGTCAGTACTTTGTAGAACTTTGTTTCACTACAGTTACAGCCGCAAGGCTTTTGGTGTATGCCTCTGCCAGCTTTGCGTATCCGGAAAATAAAATTCTTGTTAATTTTGCTTTCCAAAATAGCTCAAGCTCAGTTAGAATGGATGAAAAGCATCCATTTTAGCTCCATCCATCATCCCATCAATTTCGACCATCTTCCCTGCCCCAACAAAAGAAAACCCTTCACGAAGCACCATTGTACCATCGTGTTTGACAATAGATATAATCTGTTTATGACATAAGTATTGCGTTAGTTTTTTACCCACCATTGTAATTGGATGTACTCTAAAGGCAAAATATTCAAATTTGGTCGCATCTGACCAGAGCACCATCTTCCATATGTTTGTTGTGTCCTCGACATGTCTTGTAGCAAACTGCAAACCGTTTTTTTTTTATTTCTTTTTTTTCTGCCGTGCAGTTTATACTCATCCTGTCAACAGCTTCTCTAATCTGAGATATGGATCTCTGCAGCTCCTTCAAGGTTACCATGGGTGTCTAACAATTCCCTGAGGCCTTCAGAGAACAGCTCTACTTAAGATTAAATAATTTAGAGGTGGTTCTGTTTATTTATTAGCTGGCTTCTGAAGGTAGTTAGTTCCACTGGATTTTATTAAGGGTGCCAGAGTAAAGGGGTTAATAAATAAGAACATTTAAACTAGTCAGATGTTTATTTGTGGGGGAAAAACAACTTTAAACTAAGTGTTGTTGTTCCCTGCACTTCACAATTATGTGCCGCTTTGCGTTCGTCTATCACATACAATCTTTTATGACATAAAAAGACTTTCGAATTTGTGGTTGTAACGTCACCGAATGGGTATTCAAACGGGTATGGCTATTCTTGCAAGGCACTGCATGCTGGTTTGCTGGTCTCCACAACACCAGAGCAGAGAATGGGGGCATGAAGCTTGTCTCAATCTTCCGTTTATCCCTCGCCTATTTTGACAATCCCAAAACCCACCCAGTGTTCCAACAATAAGCCTCAGATAGGAGGGGAAAGAAGAGAGAATAATACTCAAGTGCAACGAAAGGAATCTGTTTTTATCAATGCAGCGCTCCAGAGGACAGCCGCAGCAACATTCCCAATGGCACGAGACTGTCAAGTCAATGGGAACAAAAAATACAATTTTTTATCTCCCTGTTACAGCTGCCCCTATTGACCCCCTCTTTGGCGAGGAACACGAAAAATACTCACAGATAAGAGAGGGCCCACAAGGGGAGGATGAATCCTAATCACTTCCGAACACGTGTTGTCATGTTCCCTGGGAAGCAGTAGTTAGTATTACAGCGCAATCCTGGTTGGACTCCACGGGAATTCCTATATAAATATGACAGCGTTGTTTATGCATGAGCTCCAGCGTTTTGCGGGCTAGGTGAATATGCAACACTAGGGCTTTGACAACACCTGGACTTTTTCCAGATATATTCGGACACGGGCTATTTGTCTGCATAAAGCTGTCAGTTTCAAATTGTGTTTGTTTCCTGCTTGTAGCTGCTGCTTTTCTCTCAGTCCTTGTCTGTGTTTCTGGGACAGTTGATCTGTCTCGTGTAATGTCACACCATGTATGAGTGGAGAGAGAACCAAAGCTTTTTTTCCCTTTTTTTTTTCCAAAACTCCACAGAAACACAGCATCACTCCACTCCGCCACTGTCATCTTTTGTTCCTAATTTCTCTCATTCAGTTGCTTGCTGCTTGTATATGAAATACAATTTAATCCAGATGTATACCAAGACAGGCATCCTTTTTGTTCTCACTGTCTGACGATGACTCCGTAATAAAACTCTTTTCATTATGTAATTTAGAATCTTTTCATTAGGTTATTTAGGATTACCAAAAATATTTGTATTTGTTAAATGCCAGAAGAAAGAGTAGATGTGAGATACTTTTCTACTGCTTTTTACATGCTTTCCTTTAGTATTGATAGAACTTCCTTTGAAATTATTTGACTTTCTGGAGATAGTTTGTTAAGTTTTTACAGTAGTTTGCTTGAATTTTTCCCATTCTTCTTTTGGACAGAAGTGGTCCAACTGAGTCAGGTCTGAAGGTAACCTTGCTTACTCTCGGTTTTTCCAGTTTTGCACACACATTTCTCCTGTAACAGAGATCAGTGCTTTGTGTTTGCCACTCTAAAACACCAATTTTACTATCCTTTAGCTAGTTTGTAACTCATTTGGTGGTAAGCTTTGGATCACTGTGCCATGATTCTTGTGTATTAGTATTTGGACTGATTTAAAGGAGCATAGTAGGTGCAAGTTCCAGAGTTTTGCAGATGTCTGCCCCCCTCTGGTGACACGTTGAAACGACACCAGTGTTGTGCATGTGCATGGGAGAAGAAGAAAAAGCATCTGCCACAGTGACTGCACAGGTCTTTTGTTTAGAAGTGTAACGCCTTCTGAGGTGAAAATTTATTAAATATTGAAGGTAGCTCGCGTTCTCTCAATAATGCATCAATATATACGTTTACATGGACAAAAGAATAAACGGCCGATCGGAATAAAAAAAAACACCATTTAAACAAGCCAATTGGAATATAATAATCTGATTAAGCTCAATCGGAATTAAATTGTAATCTGATTGAGAGGGATGGTTTATGCCGAAAGATAATCCAATCAACGTGCATGTAAATGGTTGTCAGGCTTAAGTTATTCCAGATGTGGCAAACTGACCCAAGTGCGAATGCGCGCCCGACGTAAATGTGACGTATTTCCACATTGGTGAGTGGCGGAAATACGTCAGGAAGCAAAACTGTTGGGGGACCCGATACAACCTTTTTGTTCGAAACATTAAAAGAGCTCATAATTGTTGCTTACTCAGTAACGCTTCAACCGCAATTAGAACATTGTGCAAGTCCAGCCTGGGCGCTTGGAAAACAAACGAACTCGTATAAAACTGCTTTGTTTACTATTGTTTGTTGTTTAGCAAAGACGAAAGTACTCTACAAACTAGCTAGGTGAACAAGAGCACGCAGGGCATCACACCAACGCGCACACCCAGAAAATACGACCCGAATTACTGTCTCATGAGCTGACTAATGGAGCCTATAGAGGCAACTGCGGTAGGGGAAAACTCATTTTACGCTTCAGGCAATTGTAAGGGTATGCATTGAAAAGATGAAATAAAAATGTTTAACCTTTAAACTTATGCTGTGCTCCTTTAAGTTTCCTGTTGGTAGGGGACTCCTATCACTGTGGATAATAATACTCTTTTACAAGCTTCAGGCAGCATTTTCATTACATCTTTTATATTTTGTTCCTTTTGTTGCGCACATTTCACTCCAAAGCATGCATAGGAGACACAACCTATCTCTATCCCGAATAGCATAATGGCTGAACATACCAACGGTGGTCATACCTCCATATAATTGTTCGAAAAGATGGCACCTTCAGGAATCTGCAAATTGCACCCAAGGATGAACTTAAATTTTGGAAGTCCACTATTCTCTTCCATCTATTTGGGCTGGGTTCTTTTTTTATTTTTTATGATGTCATAAAAGCAACATGTCTGAGAGATGCCAAAGCCATGACATCATCTGGCCTTTCCCCAAGCGGTATGTAAACTTCTGAATTTTAAGAAAATAAAAAAATAATTCTCTTTATTCTGTCATTTACTAGCTACAGAAAATATAAATATTTGTTAACCCTAACTGACCTGAAAGGAGAAATGTTTAGTTTGACTTAATGTTTATTCTTGTACCGTGTATGTAAACTTATGGTCTCATTGTGCTTAAAACTTTTAGGAGCACAGGAAGGTCTCGGTGAAATTACTGCCAGTCATTCAAGGCAGTTGAGTCGGGGCTGGACTGCTGACAGAAGAATCAGACAACTCTGACATGATGTTGAGCTCCTCCAAAGGCTCAATCAGTCAGCGTGGCGACAGAAAGCAGATAGAAACAGGAAGCATAGAAGGCAGCGGAGGCAAATGACAGACATGGCTGTTGGGTAATCTGACACTGTCTGATTGGGATGCCCTCCTTCTCCTCCTGCTCCTCTGCTGTTAGTTACAGCTGTATGCGCTCCCCTCTCCTTCTTGCTACCTGCATCTGATTGTTGCGCTTACTACTTAAAAACGCTGTAATTATGATCTCATATGAATCTATTTGTCCCTCTATTAGGAGGAGGGGGGGGGGGATCTCTCAAAAGGCACGCCAAGAAAAACAAGAGTGCATAATGAGAGCAGAGACCATTAAAACGCTTGAGGCTCTGAACATGATAAATTATACACGGCTTGGAAGACATACTTAAGTTCTGCTTGCTGCCCGTTCGTCGTGGCCAACACACTTAGGCCCGTAATGCATGGTTAATGGGACGACTGGGAATATTGCAAGAAAAAGCGAAGGCCTCTGAAAGTAAGCACTTGCGGTTGAAAATGCGTGCTTTTCACTCACAGAGGTCAGCTGCCTAGGGTTCATTTATCATATTGAAAAATGGCAATTTATGCCACTTTTGTCACTCCTGGAGGTTTGGTGGGTCTTCTCATGAAATTGTTCAAAGAGGAACAAATGAAGAAAAATGAGGCCCTTGTGTCAAATGTTATCAGTTACATTACTGCGAGACAAGTTTTTTTTATTATTATTATTATTTTTTTATTCTAAGGAAAACGTGCCTATTCTGGATGGTACAGTGTTGGCTGCACCTTAGTGTGGGTGAGTCCAATTCAATATCTCATTACTTTTGGTGTGAATAGGTTGAATGGAGACGATGGTCGGTGCGTCTTGACGATACGCCAGAGTACATACAATAAAAGGCTAGCGCTTCTGTCTTATATTAACTATTGATTCGGTAAGATTGATCTAAACAGGGGCCATATTAAAAGAACACTGAAAGAGAACCAGTGAAGCACATGGTCTTAAAAAGAAAAAAAGAAGTCAGCTGAAAATGAGGTGGGAAAAGAGGGGGGATTTTTTTTTTTAAGTCAGAATCAACAGCAGATACCTGTGAATGTGCCTGAGGCTAAAAAGATGGGAATTAAAGAGGAAACCCACAGAAGTGGAAGGGGAGCACGAGGCGTGGGGAGGGATGTTTCATGCTCAGGGTGACACTAATTGGAAGGGCTGGCGGTGGAAGCTCAACATGGATTCCCATTCATCTGTGGAGCTGGATTGTGGAAGCTTTCATAGTTTTGTGGCAGGAAGATGTCAGGAATGTTTGTTTTGGTGTCGAGTCTTCACCCTTCCTTCGTGGCTCTCAGTGTTAACAAGAAGAACGGGATGGGAGAAAAGGTGGGGTAAGGAGACAAACAGAGATCTACAGTACATGGATATCTTCTTAAGCTCCCTGACTATTCTATAGGGTCTTGGAAAAGTGTTGACACTCCTTTGAACCTTTTCATTTTGGGTCCTGTTACAAACTTTAACTTGAATGTCATTCAATTCAATTTCATTTATATAGTGCCAATTCACAATACATGTCATCTCAAGGCACTTTACAAAGTCAAATTTAATCAAATGATCCAGACAGATTGGTCAAAAACCCAACCCATCGAGTTTCCTATTTAAGGAAACTCGATGGGTTGAGTAGTCGTCTTACAATCAGAAGGTTGTGAGTTTGATTCCAGCTTCCCCTTGTCACATGTCGATGTGCCCCTGGGCAAGGCACTTAACCCCAAGTTGCCTACCGAGCTGCGTATCGGTGTATACATGTATACGTGTTACTGAGTATGATTAGGTGAATGTGTCTCTAGTGTACAGTGCTTTGAGTGGTCAGTATAACTGGAAAAGCGCTATATAAGTTCAGTCCATTTACTATTTAAGTCTTAAGAGCATGCATGAAACTGCCCTTTAAAAGGGAGGAAAACCTCCAGCAGAACCAGGCCCAGTGTGAACGGTCATCTGCCTCGACCAACTAAGGGTTAGACAAGACAGAACAGAGACACAAAAAGCACAGAAGCACACACACTGATGGATGTCACACATTGGATGATGTCACAGCTAACAGAAAGACAGACCAGGTGTACCTACTATGAAGAGAACATAGACTTTAGAGCAAAAGGTTAAAAGTTAACCTAAGGTAGCCTAAGCTAGTCTAATTATAAATATATAGTTTTAAGCCTGGTCTTAAAAGTAGACAGGGTGTCTGCCTCACAGACCAAAACTGGGAGTTGGTTCCACAGGAGAGGAGCCTGATAGCTAAAGGATCTGCCTCCTGCAGTCTCAGAGTAAAGGGCTCTATTAGGAACATACGGGGAAATCAGAGCTCTGATATATGATGGAGCTTGATTATTAAGGGCTTTATATGTTAGAAGAGGAATTTTAAATTGTATTATTGATTTAACAGGAAGCCAATGAAGCTAAAATAGGAGAAACTTGATCTCTCTTGTTGACTTTCATCAGAACTCTTGCTGCAGCATTTTGGATCAGCTGAAGACTTTGAACTGCATTTTGTGGACTTCCTGATGGTAAAGAATTACAGTTGTCCAGCCTTGAAGTAACAAATGCATGGACTAGTTTTTCAGCGTCACTCCTGGAAAAAATATTTATAATTTTGGCGATATTCCAGAGGAGAAAAAAGAAAACCCTGGAAACCTGTTTAATATGGGATTTAAATTACCTGGTTAAAAATAACATCAAGGTTTTTTTGTTCTTTTTTACTTTAATACCACAGGCCAATTTAATGCCGCCCAAGATTAAGTGATTAAGCTGGCAGCAAGATTAAGTTTATTTTTTGAGGACTTCTGGTCCAAAGATTACAATTTCTGTCTTGTAAAAATTTAAAAGCAGGTAAGTCATCCAGGTTTTGATGTTATCAAGACATGCCTTCAGTTAAAGTAACTGATTGATTTCATAAGATTTATGGATAAATACAGCTGAGTGTCATCAGTGGGTTCTCTCCGGGCACTCCGGCTTCCTCCCACAGTCCAAAAGCATGACTGTTAGGTTAATTTGGTCTCTCTAAAATTGTCCCTAGAGTTTGAAGAAGATTTATTATTAACATGAACAAACTGGAATCTGTCAGACAGATAAGATTTAAACCAGCCTAATGCTTTCCCCTTAATCCCTACAGTATGATCAAGTCTTTGTAGGAGAATATTATGATCAACTATATCAAATGCAGCACTGAGATCTAACAGGACAAGTACAGACACGAGTCCATTATCTGAGGCCATGAGAATATCATTAGTGACCTTCACCAGAGCTGTTTCAGTGCTATGATGGGCTCTGAAGCCTGACTGAAACTCCTCAAGTAGGTCATTACTTTGTAAATGTTCACAAAGTTGATTAGCAACTACTTTCTCAAGAATTTTAGATAAGAAAAGAAGATTAGATATAGGTCTGTAATTTACTAACTCATTTTGATCAAGAGAAGGTTTCTTAAGTAAAGGTTTAATAACAGCTACTTTAAAAGCCTGTGGTACATATCCATTTACTAAGGATAGATTAATCATGTCTAAAATAGTGCCACTGATCAAAAGGAATATCTCCTTAAACAACATGGTTGGGATTGGGTCTAACATACAGGTAGAAGGTTTAGATGTAGCTAAAATTTTAGATAGCTCAGTTTCCAGGCAGGCAGACAGAGTCAGAACATGATCAGGCAGGCTCAGAAACAGAAGGCAAAAACAGGTCGAGAAACAGATAGGCAGGTTGATAGAGGACGCTGGATTGGTCTTACCGGGATGGCACGAGACAATCTGGCACTGGTGGCAGGTCAGATGGCAGGTTTTATACTGTTGAGAACAGGTGGAACCGGTGAGGGATGATTGCAGGCAGGGTGGAGCAGGGCAGGTGTGCTGAGTTATGGATCAGACCAGCACCAGTGCCGAGATCACAAATTTCCTTACGTCCAAAATATGAGGTTTTGGGTCTACTTTGATCTACAGGTGCATTTAAAAAATATTAGAATATTATGAAAAAGTTAAATCTTTTGCCACTAATTTTAGAAGGAAAAATTCAAATATGTAGTTATCACACATAGGGTGAAATGTTTCAAGCCTTTATTTCTTGTAATCTTAAAGACTATGTCTTACAGATAATGAAAACCCAAGAGTCAGTTTCTCAGAAAATTTGAATATTACGTAAGATCAAAGAAAAAATTATATTTTAAGCAGAAATGTTAGGCTCCTGAAAACCGTGTTAATTTCTATGCACCTAGTACTTGGCTGGGCCTCCTTCTGCATGGCATGGATGTGATCAGCCTGTGAAACTGCTGAGGTGTTAAGGAAGACCAGGTTGGTTTCATAGCAGTCATGTGCATGGCTGGGTTATGTGTCTCTAATCTTCCTCTTGTCAATGCCCCACAGATACTCTATGGGGTTCAGGTCAGGACAGGTTTGCTGACCAATCAAGCACAATCACATCATGGTCTTTGTACCAGCTTTTGGTACCATTTGTAGTGTGGGCAGGCACCAAGTCCAGCTGAAAAAAGATTTTTCTCCTATTGGAAGATAAACCTCTGCTGCAGCATCCAGCACAATGCTGCCACTTGCAATGTTTCACGGTTGACATGGTGTGTATGGGGTGATGGCTGCTTCTGTGATGAGTTTTCGCCTTGCCTAAAGGGGCCTGTTCTGGTGAGTTTGTATTTAACCTATGCTCTTTTTATTATTGCATTAAAGATTTAACAGCACTCTATAAGATGTACAAAGCGTAGCCTGTTATTTTTTTTTAACTAAATATCTACTTAAAACGTCTCCACAACCTATTTACCTGACTTGTCCGGCGTGTTCAGTGGTTTTCATGAAGCTGTTTGGTCTCTGCTAGTGATGTTACGTTATGTGCCGAGGCTTCGAGGCGCGTGTCGAGTAATTGAGGGGGCGTTTCCGTGAAGCGCGTATCGAGGCTTGCTTCATTTAGGGGAGGAGCTGAAAACGATGACGTCCGAAGCCTCGCTGGCCGGCTGTACCACGTGACTGCTTCGGGAAGTGGTTCAGATGTTGGCACGGCTTCGACAGCTTTAGAAACCCCACAGGCTCCATTCAAAATGTGGGTTGTTGTAGGCGAGTTGCGGTCAGTTGAGAGAGTGGATGGAGTTTTGATAGTTTGGATAGCAGAGTTTGGATAGTGGTTATTTAGTTTGAGACAGTTAGTTTGGTGTTTGGAGAGTTTAGGAGAGAGATAGATAGATAGGAGATCAGTGCTCTCAACTATCACGCATTGACCGTCACTGACTTCACACGGTCACACGCAAACATGGCATTTTTCACGCATAAAAATCCCAACGCCCATCTGGGCAGCGGACGATAAAAACTCCGCCTTCTGCTGAGATGTTTCAGCTTCTTTCACAGCTTGTGGCCATCAGTAATTCCTGCTGCAGTTCATGTTAACAGTGCAGCAGGAAGAGCGATCAGAGTTATGAGTAATTTTAGTCTTAACCAGCGGTTGAAAGTGTGCCGGTAAGGTCCTGTACTACGTACGCAGGAGGGGAGGGGGCGGGGGAAGAGAGCTGCTGCCAGATATTGCCTTCATTCAGAACCAGTGATGGCTGCACTCTGGATCATAAAACAGTTCTGTTCACCTGATGCAGTATAAAACGCTACGTCTGGTTATAAGTTGTTTTTTTTAATTCTGCATTTTTTAACTACATGCACCGTATTTCTGTGCCTCAGCGCTTCGATGCGCTTCTGCCGTGCGCTTTTTTCAGGTGCGCAAAATTCCGTTACTTGTAATTTGGGTGCGCGCTTTCATTTTAAAGAACTTGTAACATCAGGAGGCTGATCTCAGACCGGTCAGCTCCTATAATCACTGTATAGGAGCCCTTTACAGTTTTTATTTATGCATTTCCACCCTGTTTATCCCTCGCACGCAGCGCACCATCGGGTAAAATCCTCCCACCTCACCGCCCAGAGCGCACTGAGGAGAGCAATAGAGATTTGTCTGGTTGACTGAGATGAGAAACCTGTTGCTGTGAAAGGTGATATAGGTTATAAACTGTTACTGTCTAGAATTGCATTGAGCTGAAAAGAGAGGAGACATCAGCAGCTGGATCGTGCGTAAAGACGCAGCGGGAACCTCTGTGTGCTTCAGTGTTGCTGCTGAGGGGAAACTGTGGGACCGTATAGTACTGGGCTAATCATTGGTCACAGTACCCCAATCTGTACATACTTGCACTTATTTATTTATGCACCCCGGCATCATCTGTGCCATGTGAGCGTGTCTTTTCAAAGGTTGGAGAAGTAGTATCAAAAAAGAGAAATCATTTGAAACCAAAAACTGTGGAGAAATTGTTGTTTCTTAATAAAAATGCATGAAATCATCCAAGTTACACAAGCATTAGCCTATTCACTACCCCCTGCCTAGTTCCACAAGCACTTTCATTGTCCTCTGCCTGATTAAGCCCATGCCATTTTTCTAGAGTCACAGAAAAACATTATTACACAACATGCCATATCATGTCACTACTATTTTGGGAATAATTACACACAGAGAATACATTCAAACAATAATTTAATGTACACGTGTTTACAAAATTTATGTAGACAAATGATTTCGTCCTACACCTTCTGTGAAGTCATTCCCAAGAACCATAATAGACAAAAATGATATGCATCACACGTGTTAAGATACAGCTGGCTGTGATTATACAACTTGCCAGTAGGTGGTGCTGTGTGCACATGAACCGTCAAGAAATGAACCTTTTCTCGAACCAGTTGGCTGAGTGGTTCAATGCCTCATGAGGCTTCATCTCGCCATCACTAGTCTCTGCTGTTGTGTAACACACCTCTGACACTTAAATGCAGTTAGATGCTGATTTCCTGTCATGCTGCCTCTGTGAGGGGCTGTCTGAAGCAGGTGTGGATACCATCTCACCTGAGTTCCACTAGCTTGTTAGCCTGCTGCTTATGCGTTCTGTTTTTTGCCAATCAGGTTGTTGTCATTGGCAGGTTAATGACACCGTTCTACACTGTGGCCTCCTCCTAGAGAGAAACTACTTTTTTGCTGCGATACTCTGTCCTGTCTGACTAACCCTGTTCTCCTTATTTTCAGGAAATTTGTCTTTAGTTATCTGTCTGCCCTGCCTGTCTGTCACCAATCAGTCAACTCAGTGAGCCTGTCTTATCTACCTGCCAGTCAGCCCTTCTTTTCAACTGGTAACTCAGATGGCTGCAAAGTTTATTTAAAACCTCAGCAGTTCACTGATTGCAACAGTTTACCAACCTGCTTTAATTATTTCATTGCTGTTATGAAGGCTGGGCGCTCTAGAATTGCACCGCTCAAGGTGACAGCATACAGGAGTAGCTCTGTTACTATCATTCAGATTTATTCATTTTAAAAACTTTAGTTCCTCCTTTGCTGATGGAACCATTACTTTATTTGAACAAACATTATCTCTGGTTTTGGATGCTGTGCAGCTGGAGGGACTTTTGCTGATATCTCTTACTTTTGCACATCTGTTATTTGCGGTGGTGGGCACAGTCGCAATAATCCAAAAACAAATAATTGTGGAGCTAACTTTTTGCACATCACGTTATCTTTCATGTTAAATTTAGAAACTGTATGCGGACTGGTTAGCATCTGTTTTATTGGGTATCGATACATGTAAGAATGATAACAATGTTCAAGATATTCATCCGCCATTTACATCACTGTACTGGGTCACAGCTATGCTGTTTTCTTCTTACCCTTATTCTATTTTTCTTTCTTTCTTTTGATGTGGTCAGCGCCCATTGTTGGCTCCTATTGCTAAAAAAGAGGGACACATTTTTTTTTCTGTAAACAGTGCATTGCTGTGTAACTCTAATCCTTTAATTAGTAGTGTAATCGAGCTTTCTGGGTTTGTTACCGGCACTGCATGAGGTTGAAGGAGATTGTATACCAAACTGGGCTATTGGTTTTTAACACTTCTGTTAAAAACACCAAGCGATTTACTGCCTAGCTGCCCTATGGCAATCCTCGGTGGGCATGTATAAAATAGGAAAAACTTGTTGGAACCTATGTTTATTTATGCTTTTCAATTAAAAAATAGTGCACTTTAAATATAAAAATACCGATACTGATGTTACAACAATAAGTAACCCAAAAAGTTGTGATTTCTTGCACATTTGTTAAAAAGTCTAATGACCTCCAGAAACGCTCAGTCCTGTTGTTTAAGCTTCCAGCAGTGTTGCCACACCCATGTATTGTAAGCTACTTTGGGCTTGTTCGTTTATGCTGTTTACAAGGTAGAGGCAATAGAGCTGGTTGCATATTTCTCTCACAAGAACTGGCAACACTGGTTTCCAACCCACACTGGCCCACACCATTTTCTTCCTATAATGCACCTGTCTCGACACGGCGGGATTAAATAGTCTTCTCAAATGGTTCACCTGTCGTGTAAAAGTTAACATTTAGAAGTAATTTATCCTGAACTAAAACTGCTCTCCCCTCAAACATGCAGAGCTGCTTATGTTCGTAAAGCCACCGTGTGTGTGCATGTAGCAAAGGATGTCTGAAGACCTTTGAGACAGACTGAGTGACTGCCGTTGGCTATTGGTTAGCAGCTAGCATTAGCTTCCTCAAATTTCCTTATTTATCGGCAGTGAAGCTAATAGTTTGCAGAATATGAGTTTGCGAAGATAACTTTTTGATTAGCTCTAAACACCACTGTCTATTTGCTCAACCAGAGCAACTAGGTGTTTTTTGTTTTTTTTTTACAAACGAAAGCAGTTGATTAACTTCACAAAAGGTTCCAGTGGTGTGAAAGACATTCTGCCTTGTTCCAGTAAAAAAAAAAAAAAAAACTCACCCCTCAGTCATCAGAGACTTCAGACCTATTGGCCTAACTTCCCACATCAGAAAGGTCCGAGAGAGACTCCTGTTGGCCTACCTCAGCAAGCAATTGGATTTGACGATATTATACTTGTGCTTTAACAAAACTCAGTGTCATCTGGACTAAGCTGGCAGCACTTTGAGGGTCATGATATTTGATTTATGCAGTGCATTCAACACAATTGTGCCCGAATTACTTTGTCAGAAACTCCAGAAAAGACAGATGGAGGCCTCAGCCATCGCCCGAATCAATAACTTTCTGACAACCATACCACAGTTTGTAAGGCAGTTGAAGGGTTGTTTATAACAATGTGGTCAGCAGCACGGGATAGGGGATAGGGGAGTGGACGCTCTCCTTTCTTATTTACTGTATACACCTCAGATTTCTTATGCAAGTCAGAATCCTGTCACCAGCAGAAATGCTCACAACTTTTCAGTTGTCAGGTGTATCAGAGATGGTCAACAAGCTGAATACAGAGAGCTGTTAGACCACTTTATGGCATGGTGTGGAAACAATCATCTAAATGTGAATGTGCACCAAACAAAGGAGATTATTGTAGATTTAAAGAGAAACTGGGTGAGGGTCAAACACTATTTCCATCATGGGAGAAAAAGTGGAGGTGGTGGAGGAGTATAAATACCTCAATGTTCACCTGGATAAAAAGAATGGACTGGAGACGCTACAATAATTTTTTTATAACCAAAGTACCAGTGTACCCTTTACTTCTTGAGGGTGCGACCTCTTCTGCCATCATCTATTGGGGTAGCAGCATCAGAGCCAGTAACTTAAAAAAAAACTCTCAAAAAGCTGATAAGGAAGACTGGTTCTGTTCTAGGGTTTGCTCTGGATCTTCTGCAGGTGATTGTGCAAAGAGGGATTCTTCATAAAATTTGGAACATTACAAACAATCCTGAGAATCCTTTTCACGAGATGGTGAAACAACAACAGTGGGTTTTTTTTTAAGTTAAGATAACTCTTCAGATCTGCTGTAATACTGACCACTACAACAGACCTTTCCTGCAAACAGCCATTAGCATCTACAACTCTGAAGAAAATTGTATAATATTAGTTACAACATTTAATTTCCATTTGGGATTAAAGGCATACCTATTTTTAATAAAATTGAATCAGGGTAAATTTAGGCAATTTAGTTTGTGTTATAGGACCACAATTGTATAGATAGAAATGAAAATGAGATGATTCATTGAGATGATTCATAATGAGGGATGGCATTTCGCCACCAGAAAAAATTGTAAGAATTGGTCATTGTTATTAGGAAACCAGAAGTAATATTTTTCCAGTTTCTGTTTGGCCGTACGACTTACAATGAAAAAGATATCCCAGGTTTCAGGCATCCAAGATTTGTAATCTTTTTGATTTAGCTTTTAAAATGTTTATTGGTGATTGGTTTAACCCACAAACCAGCTGGGTGTGCTTTGCATGGTCCTATTTTAAACTGTAATCTGTTTTCTTGTAGCAAAGGGTGGGATTAAATAAGCATCTGCTACTTTCCACTCCCTTTGGACATTGACTTTTTTTTTGTTTTCTTGTTAATATATATATATATATATATATATATATATATATATATATATATATATATATATATATATATATATAGAGAGAGAGAGAGAGAGAGAGAGAGAGAGAGAGAGAGAGAGAGAGAGACACACAGACAGTCATCAGCTCAGTCTAGTTCCGCCTGCTGCCTCAAATTAGTCCCAACTCTGCTCACCTGTACCCTGCCTTCATATACCTGCCTCACCTACACAATCACTCCAATATCGTCTCGTCTCCTCTCATGTGCTCTGCTGCCTTGACGCTTCCATTTTCTGTGTGCTCTGCCTGCTGGATTTAGGAACCCTGCTGATGCTCAGCCCGCACTGAAGAAGGTTTCCAGTGTCTGCGTGCTGCTATCTGCTCCGTTTCCTGTAAGGTCCAGTTGCCTGTTCAGTGAGCCTTCGGCCTGCATTATCTGCTCTAATCAACTGAACAACTGTCTTCCGCCCCGGTTTAAGTTCTTCAACGCCTTCTACTCCCAGTTTGTTCTGGTCCAGTCTGCATCCTCTGGTCTTCTCCCAATTCCCTGCCAGCCTGCCTCATCTGCTAGAATTCATTCTTTCAATTAATCTTTGAAGAACATACACTGTGTTGGCTAATTTCGGGTTCACACCCTGACGGCAGGAGTAATCCTACCTTTCATGTCCAGTAGATGAGAGCAATTTAGACCAGTTTTTTTATTTATATTTATATATATATATCAACACAGCAGATCCAAAAGAAAAATTTATTTCACATGATTTTGATTAACTAAGGACTCCAGGCCCTAACCTCACGCGGCGTTCTTTAAAGCTTTTTAAATCATGAAGTGATGCTGCAGATTTGTTTGGAGATTAAGAAAAGTATTGATCAAAGTTGAAATTGCATACACCTTTAAAATGATAACATGTTGTTTATACAAATTTGATGTACTACTTTGTAGTTATATTCAAATAAAAAAGGTACTATGTTTTTTTTGGTTTGCTTTTTTGGGCTTTTTCGCAGCTCTAGTGGCTCGCTTTTTATGAAAGTAGGCTGACAGGAAGGGGGGTGGAAGAGGGGGGGAGACATGCGGCAAAGGACCGCGGATCGGATCTGAACCCGGGTCGACCGCGTCGAGGACTAAGGCCTCCGTACATGGGTCTCGCTACCCACTGCGCCACGAGCGCACCATATCCTCTCCTTTTTACTAAAAAAAAAAAAACAATTGTTTTTGTTTTTTTTCTTCTCCTGCTTCAAAAGGAGCAAAGCACAAAGTTTTTTCCAGGCAATCTACAGGAACCAAAAATGTCATTGTGAAGGCAGTTATTTATAAAGGTTTCTTATATGTGGGGGATTTAGGCTTACATGTTTGTTCATTCAAGAAGATTGTTTTTGATGAGAATGTGACAGGAATCTCTCTAAACGTAATAGCACAAGGTAAGTTGCGTATCAATTTTGAAAATTTTATGTTGAAAATGAATTACACCCTTCTTTCAAAAGTATCGATTGCCATTATGGTAATCACACCATACTTGTATTGCTCACAAGCCTTTTGCATTTTTCCAGTGACATTTTAATCATTTTCCTTCGGTGTTGAGCTCAAAGTCTTCCATTAGCCTTCCATCTTTTGCTCCCTCCAAAGAATCTCAATCAGATTCCAGTCAGGGCTCAGGCTGTGTCACTCTAAAATGAGATCAAAAGAAACATGTTGATCAAATTAGAACATTACTTGAAACCAAAATCTGCCAGAGGTATGATTACTTTTGGGCTTGACTTTGCATATACAATACAATTTGTAAGGCTTGAGGTTTAATAACGTTTTGGATTAAGGCTCTGTGTGGTGCAGTGAATAGAACAGGTATCCAATTTATAGAGGCCAACAGTCCTCTTCATAGGCTGTCTGAATTTGATTCCTGGCCTGTTTCTCTCTTCTTTTTACTTTCTGCTAAACTATTGAATAAAGGCCCCCATTACAAAAAAAAAAACAGTTTGGACTGATGCAGAGTATTTTTGTCCAACAATAAATGGAGAGAGTTTGCTAGACTTTGTGTAACACTGTATGTGCTCAGGGAATTCTCATATAAGAATGTAGCACAGAACAGTACCTTACACTGTGTTCTGGCACTTTGGTACCTTCTGTCGGCCCTTATAGATGATCCATGGAAGTACTTGTGTTTGTTTGCGTGAGTAGGGCTGATACATACATGCCGTCCTTGGGGAAGAGACCCAGCTATGGGGGTCAGGGTGGCTGTGATCTGAATGGAGAGCATTAATATTTAAGCACAGGCTCCAAAGGGAAAGAGACTGTAAATGATTCATGATTTATACCATGAGCTCTTTGGAGCAAAGGCTTGATGCTTCGTAATTCACCGATTCCTCCATTCTTATGTATCCGCAATGCCAATATGTCAGATGTGTTTTATCTCATAACAATTAATGTCCTCTTTACTTGCTTCTCTTGATTAACATTTTTTTATTCCCCACTTTCCCATTATGCTTTTTAGCTGTCAATTTTTGTTTTCTGTGTATGCAAGCCTTTTAGACTTTCACAGCACAGTAAACTTGCAGCCATTAAAAAAAAAATAAAACTTGTGGTTCATTCCTTTAAACCTCTGCCGTGGCCAATGGCACACTATATGGAATAAATAAAAATGTCTGTTATAAGTGCATATTCATAGAAATGTAACAGTGAAGTTTGAACTCTTACTTTTGTCTTTCTATCGGCAATCACAGACGTAAAGGGCAGAAGAAGGTTTTATTGAAGGGACAAAACCTTAAGAACAAGGAGAAAGACTTGATCAGTTACATTTTAGACATCAAGACCACTGTAGAATCATGATAAACATGAAAATCACTACATATATGCAGGTCAAATTAGGTCAAAGATTTGTCAAAGTACCATTTAGGTTTGTGAAGCCTCTTGATGTGTAAATGAGTGACAGTAACTTGTCAAGATTAGACAATGGCAAAGTAAATGCATTCCATTGTCCATGATTTACCCCCTGACAGGTCCCTTGTTTATTTTCCTAAAAAAATAATTAATGAATCAGTGACTGGAGAAAGGAGGGAGGATGTTGGGGGGGTTTACAAGCAGCAAGAAAAACTGTTCATCACAAGGGTGGAGTAAGAAACAGTAAGGAGATGAGAAGTTTATAAACTATAAAATCTATTTTATACCTAAATTTATCACAAAAAGTTGTTCTAAAGGGGGTTTTTTTTGACAAGAAAGCTCACCTCCAAACGTCATCGTTGCAGTGAGTTCATCTGGATTATGAGGCGATTTTAATCCAGTTTGGATTTGTTGGGAGCGGCAGAGACCGAGGATGACAGAGGATGAGGAGAACCCACCTGCCGCCACCTATTCTCACGTCTTTCTACAGAAGCACGATAGAGAGCATTCTGATCAGCTGTCTCTCTGTGTGGTGTGGAGGCTGCTGCGCCTCTAACTGGAAGAATGTGAGGGGGCTGGTGAGGATCATCGGGGCTCCTCTTCCCTCCATTAAGTACATTTCATCTCAGCGCTGTGTGTCCCGAGCCCGTGACATCATCAGAGACCCTTCACACCCCCACCATGGACTGTGCTCCCTGCTGCCCTCTGGAAAGAGGTTCCGCAGCATCCGCTGCAGGTCCACCTGGTTCTGCAAAAGCTTTTTCCCTGTTGCCATCAGACTGTTGAACTGCTGAACTCTAAACTGGACTCTGCTTTACATTTGCTTCCTTATTTGGCACTACCAACGTTGCTGAACTTTTATTATCCATTTTAATAGTACACAACTCAACGTTTACTGCATTTTTGCACATATTATTTGCACTGCACGATACTTTTGCATACAAATGCCTTTTTGCACCATTAGTTTTGCACATAAACAATGGTTGAACATTCTCTGCACTCTGTTCTTGCACACTGTTTTTCTCCTGTTACATCTGATCACTGCTGCACTTTATACTGTATTGTAATGCTGCCTTATTACACCTGAAATACCATTACAATGTCGTAAGCTGTATGCAATGAAATTTCATTCTGTATGCACACTGTAAATACAAAATGACAATAAAGTTGTCTAAGTCTAAGACCCACAGAAAGGCTGGCCTCGCAGGGGAGGCTGCAGGGTGAGAAAGAGTATTTAAAAACCGTCCTCGCCATTCTCGCCATGGCTGAGGAAAATTTATACTCATAACCCCCCACACAACTGCGGTCCGAGTGCTGCACAGGCAGGAAGAAGCTGTGCTTCTTTTTATTTATACCAACAGAAGTAGAATACAGTGGAGCCTGGTGGTGAGAAATAGGGCTGGGGGCATAAAAGGGGCTAAGGAGATGTAACGGCATCAGTTGCTCGTTGTCCTCCAGTTTCTTCTGAGTCCGGATGAGTGGCTGCATGATTGGCAGGAAGTGGACACAATTTTCTGTATGTGTCTTATGGGCCAAGAACAAAACAGAGTTTTTTGCATCGCATGCAAATTCTATTCTACAAACTCTTAAACTTTCACTACCTTTGCGTAAGGTGGTTGTTTACACATGAATACACAGTTTATTTTTTTGAATCACCAATGATGTTTTTGTGCGACAGACTTGCTAAGCAACTGAAAATGTGAAACTTCTATCAAAATGAACGGTCACATATAAAAGGGAAATGTTCTAAAAAGCATAGATGTTAAATATAAATATTGTGCTTTTGTTTAAGTGAATACTGTTGATTCTTTACACTACCTTGCTTTTCTATGACGTATTTAGACCAAAACAGTTCACACATTAGTACGCAGAAACATAATTGGTGCTGATCCTTCCTCCTACCCACAATCCATGTGTAAAGGTTCATAAAATAGCCTTTGCGTTAACCACAATGGCGGTGTTAAGACTGGATTTGTTTTAAGACAGCAAACATCTTATTTGGTCTTGGTCCCTCTTGAATTAGCTGTCAGATTCAGCCTCAGAAATAAACTAATCCGGATTTACACGAAATTGAAAAACCAGTTCCAACAACCCTGACCTGTTCCTTTAAGCAGAACAAAAGGGACACGTGATTAAATGTAATATCAAATGACAAGCACATTCCTTTGGGTGGAAAACTAAAAATATAAAGACAGTTGAAGGGTCAAGGTTTGGACAATATTTCATGGAGCTAATAGAATTTGTTTTTTAGACCTTTAACAGTCATTAGTGAAACTGATTCACTGATCCGTTTAAACCCAGCTGGCTTTTCGCACCTTATAGCTCAGTTTGACTATTTGACGACTCTCCAGCACACAGGTTCAGGGGTTGGATCCAGTTTAAACAGCTCTTTGGCAGGCGCTGCACCACTTGTGCACTGTAGCCTCAGTAATAAACCTTTCTAGTGAAGCTGAACGAAATAGTACTTCTTGTCAGCTTTTATTCTCCCTTCTTGTTCAAAATCCTTGCTTGCACTCTACAGGCTCAAGAAAAGATGATCTTAAAATACATGTTCTTTGAAATTATAGGAATTATAATTTCTTGTGACTCAGAAAATGTGCCCACGGTAAAATTACTTTACCAACCTTACTATGCACACCTGTGCCCGCATTCACAAAGATTCTCAGAATCCTCTCAGAGAGCTCCTAAACATTCCTACCTGGGATATTTCGCTTAAGAGCGATTCAGATAGTTGCTGAGAGCGACACTGAGGAAATGACAGAATTTTTTATTTAGAGAGGAGGCGTGGTTGACCCCGTTGCTAGGTGTCCTGCTGTCTTTTAAGAGCTGTGATTGGTTGATGGTACAAGAAGAAAACAAACAACATAAATGTGCTACTAGTGATCAAAGGAAAGAAATTAACCGATTAGACTGGATTAAGAAACCTGTGTTATGATGATGAATTGTAAAATAAAAAAAAATTTGTCACACTGCATCAAAATGGTTGAACATACGTCATTTACATCAATTGAATAAAATTTTATTTATATAGCGCCAATTCATGAAACATTTCATCTCAAGGCACTTTCCAAAGTCATCCTCATCATTATTTTGATTTGCTTATTTATTTTTACTTGCAAGTCATTTTACTACTTGATCTATTTATACATTGATGCACACTCACCTGTCAGCATTTTACTGAGATTGCCTGCTTGTGTAAACCAGATGCATTTGACAAAAAGAACGACATTAAATAGAGAAAAAAGGTATGTAAAAATGAAGGGCAGCACATCTGTCCCACAGCTCTGGAAGGAGAAGAAAGGAGTATTGAAAGATGAATGGGTCCCTGGATCACGGCGCAAATAGGTGGACTTTGAAGTATTGCCGTGGATCAATGCATCTTTTTCTCTGCGCGTCTTGGTGCTTACACTCACCAGCCTGGAAAGTGAGAATGCTCTGTGCAGCAATCAAAAGAGAGGAGATGGCATCACACTAGCAAACTTCTAGATGACCATTTAGACTATTGGCATTGTCATGCAAAATAAAAAATACATCCTCACCTCTTCATGAATAAAAAGTTCTCCACTTGTTATTCATGATTATTCAATATTTTTCCTATTATTTATTAATCCTCAATAAAATTACATTACTAGATCCCCGCCTTTAACCTGTCGGCCCGCTGAAATTAATTAATTTCCCTCCATGGGGATGATAAAGTTTATCTTATCTCCTTTCCTCGACTGATAAGGTGGTGGATCAGCCAATCAGCTCTCTCTGTTTCCACCATATTCTCTGTTTAAGACACTCTTATGCTCACTAAAAGTCGTCCTCACTACTCCTAATGTTTTTCCGCATTAGAAAAAAAAATCTTAGAATTCAGGAAATTCTATAATTTGTCCTAAAATAATGTCACTAAGAGCTACTTTTAGTCTTAGGATTTTCTGTGAATACGGGCACAGACTCTTAAGAAATCTGCCATACATTCTACAGTAAAACATTCCTTACAAATGAGGGTTGTTTTTTTGTTCCACCTATGGCAAAATCCTTTCATATGAAAGATCAAAAGTGCTCTGTGAACTAAGTCATTCAAGATAATCATTTGGTTGGAAAGGCTTTATTGCAAAACATTAACATATTTTAAAGCTTTCAGCCAAAGGGCATCCTGCCCCCGACATTCTATTATTATCGACCTCAGTGCTACACACTAACCAGAATCAAATAGCTGTCATTTTGTGGGAAATCAGACAGTCGTGGCTCAAAACCATTTTCCTGATTGCATACATTATAAACATCACTATGGCAGATAAAAGCTAAGTTTAGAGTAATGTTGCGTCATCTTATTTTTTTTTTTCTAAGATTTTGTGTTAGCCTCTGAAATAAACCAGAAACATCATGGCACTCAGTTTGAGATTGGGAAGTTTCTGGCAGTTGTGTTTCAGACGCCATTCAATTTATTGTGGATTTTACACTAACACGCTTATGTGGACGTCTCTTTGCTCTCCTGCTTTTGACGTTTTTGCTCTTATCTTCTTCCTTATTAAATTCTGTGGTAGCGTTACTGCGCCCCTCACTGGCGTGGCATAGGTATTACAACGCATATTAAGGCTCCTCTGGCTTAGTGCGGTTTCATCTTTACGCTCAAATTTTTCTATGCAGATACAGTATTCGGCTCCTTGTAGATGTAGCCTAAGTAAGCCACGGTAATGTCGGCGCTAACAACCCCTTGTTGTTAGAGTAGTGCCGATCTAAGTTTAGTGCAGAATGGCACGCCCCTAACAGCTTAAAAACTTGAAACTTCTCCTTCATTGACTTTTGAGTTGAGAAAGCGTTTCAGATGAAGAGTAAGACGTTTTCAAGAACTGAAGCCCAGTTGTTTGTTTTCAAGTCTTAATATATTAATGGATTTCCATCAAGTGTCCTTCTGCAATCTTCCATGTGTCAGAAAATGATTGAGCGTTTCAGTGGCTAGAAATTTTTTAGTTTCCGGTAAACCCGATTTTGATAGGTGGCCAGTGAAATACTTCAGAGGCACACATCTCACTGCTGTTCGTCAGTGTGTTGGTATGTCTGTTCACCAGAAGAGATATAGATGAAGAAAGGCTGAGGGAATTGTATCTAGGAAGGAGAAGAAGAGAGTAAGGAGAGAGATGCATGGACAGACAGGTCTGAAGTGGCAGCAGTCGGCCCTGATGGAGACTGATAGGACAATGAGGAGATAAGAGTGGAGAAGGTGCAGGAGCGGGCTGCGTTCACTCCGTCGAGGATGGCCCAAGACAGATCGAGAAAAAGACAAGGAGAAAACGAATCAGGGTTTGACAAAAAATAATGAGCGTGCCTCCAGTGGCACAATGGAGGCAAGGAAAGGAAAGGCAGAAGGAATGAACGTGGCAAAAAGGGAAATTTATGGAAAAAGGAAATTACTGGGAGAAAGGAGGGGCGGTCTGTGTGAATTAATGACGGAGAGTAACTGTGCTGCGTTTGTGGAGCGTGGAAACAGGAGATGGGTAAGATTCCCCTGTGCTTCCACGAGCACTTTGCCGAGCCACCACAGCCACTTAGGTCTATACAAGCCTGGAGCCACTCAGCACTCTGTTGTCCATTTCATCGTGTCCACAGCAGTTATCATCCAACCTTCACTTACTGCTGCAATAACAGGCAGCGCAAAGCTTACGACAGCAAAGCACAGAGCAGAGATACAATGGGATCTGAATGACATTAATACAGACTAGACTCCCTTAGAAGAAACATCACACTTTTTACTTAATAAAGTCTGAACTCTCCAGGTCTTGTAATATATTTCTGAATCTAGAACTAAATGGTGCAATGAACAATGCGGAAATATATGGCAGGGGGTATTAATGGATGCTTCTCTTTTATTTCTTTATTTATTTGTTTGTTTATGTATTTCTGTATTTGTTTATGTATCTATTTATTTCTGTGATCAGTCAGTTTCTGACAAAAATAGATTGGAATTTACATCAATCAGCTATAATATTATGACCACTGAAAGCATTGATTAACACTCATTCTTGATCATTGCAACTGTTAGTGGGTAAAAAGTACACTGCCTATTCAAAAAGAAAATTAAATACCTGGATTTAACCAACCAAATAAGTAACAGTCTCCTATTGAATAATCAAGCCATGCATAGTTATGCTTCAGCTCACGACAAGTTGTTTAACTCTAACTGATGCTACGAGTGGCTTCTCATATTGTACACAGCCATGTTGGAAAACAAATCCTGTGGCTGTAGAAAAATGTTAATCGGTTTCAGAGGGCTCAAACTGTTGACATGTACATATCAAGGACAGAAAAAATCTGGGAAATGTAAAAAAAAAAGCCAATCTTTTATTGATCACATCGTTGAATATAATTAATTGAATATAATTAATGCCCCAGACCATGTACAACATGGTCTGGGGCGTTAATCCTGTCCTAGGACAGGAAAAAAAACACATGAAATAGGACTTTTTTGTGTAGTTTTGTAATTCAGTCATTTTGTATCATCCAGACCTTACCATGCACATTAATTCTTGCACTTACCTCCTCAAACGTTTGAAGGAACAAACAAAATAGAGAAGTTCTTTAGCAACATTGCATGGGACCAGTCTTAAACATCTTTCACATGGTTGTTGGTACCTCCATCTAACATTTTCCACCACTCTATACTCTCCTAATATAAAATTTAGCAAGATTCTGAAAGAATAGGAATAAAAAAGTGTCTATCATTTGTTTAACTATTGGAAGGTTAAGCGAGAAATTGACCTTTAACAGCATAAAAATGTAAGATAAATTGCACCGTTGACTAAATTTAACCAAGATGAATCATTGGCTTGTTAAACTGAAAGAGATTTAATTTATAATGTTCATTTCAGAGCAGTAATATGGCTGTCTATTTCATCAGTGATATTATCTTGCTTTCAGATTCTGGCCCGTCGCTATGACTTACAGTTTGCTTAATATTAATGGTGATCCGTGCCTCAGCAGATCATTGCTGTTCCTCAATTTATGCAAAGTTCCAACAAAATAATGTCATGATTGTTACCATGGTTTGCAAGTGACTAGGAATGGATACCAATGTATTCTGATGCGTCTCAATGCTTAAGGGTCACATATTATACGAGATAACTGCTCAAGATCTATTGAGCCAATGGAGGCACTTATTCACGATAGAGTTGTACCAGATTGTGAGCATCAAACTGGTTTATAAACTCATAAAAAAAGAATGTAAATCCTAATAGCGGCACACCCTTTGCCCTGCCACGCATTAAGGAAAAAGCCAAACATAGTGATAATAACTAGTGATAATGTCAAGTGAAAAGGATTCCAATCTTCAGTAATCAATTCTGTTTGGAACATGACGACAGCATCAAAAAGGTACTATCCCCTGAAACCTGGTGGTAACTGTGATGCAAGCATATTTATGGAATTGTAAGCATATTTCAGAGGTACTAACATATGGCAGACTTTTATTTATATATATAATTAAACTCAGTTCAATTCAATTTTATTTATATAGCTCCAATTCACGACACATGTCATCTCAAGGCACTTTACAAAGTCAAATCCAATCAAATCATACAGATTGGTCAAAAAGTTTCCTATCTAAGGAAACCCAGCAGCATTCACTCCTCATGAAAGAGCGTAGAGCCACAATGGACAGTCGTCTGATTTGTTGATGGCTTTGCAGCAATCCCTCATACTGAGCATGCATGAAGCGACAGTGGAGAGGAAAACTCTCCTTTAACAGGGAGGAAAACATCCAGCAGAACCAGGCTCAGTGTGAAACGGTCATCTGCCTTTAGGAGGTTAGAGAAGACAGAGCAGAGACACAAGAAGCACAGAAGCACACATTGACCCAGGATGAGAAAATGTGAGCAGATGGAAGCTTACTTTTGAGCTTACTGCGTAGATCTGTTCTAGTTTCCTGGTTTATTTAGCAACACCGTTTCTGTCTACATGTAGAACTGGACCTGCTTCAGTAATGGGAAGCATTGTCTAAACGACCTTTTAATCTATTCAGCTACTTTTGGAATAAATGCTGTGATTTTCACTGATCCAAGCACAAGAGATTTTTCACTTTTTGATGCAAATCTAGCTGGAAGCTCTCAGAGAGAGTTCCTACTGGTGTCAGGTTTAACTGTAGCTCAGGTGAAAGTCCCTCTGCCCGCTGTCCCTGATGAGGACCCTGGTGATGCTCATTAGAGTAGACCTCCACTTCACATCTTGCAGGATGAATCAGTGATCGACTGTAATTTATAATCAGCTCATTCTGGGTCAGCATTCAGGTTTTACTGCTAACTTGACTCTGGTTTATATTGCATCCAACTGTTCTCTTTGCAGCTCAGGGCACCCCAGGCTCCAACTCTGCTCTCTAACAACATTTAAAGTAGCTCTGATGGTGATATTTGATTTTGTTTTCTTCATCGATATGCTGTTGTACTGAGCGACGTGCGTTCCTACTGCAAGGTACGCACATCTTTGCAGGGCATGCCCTGAGTTACAACACTGGTTTCTCTACACTCGGGCCTGCCTCATGCCGGTGTCAGGTCACCTCGTGCTGCATTCAATGTTGTCCGATATAAAGGGTTCACACTTACAACTTTTGCCGTTACCTGTAGCTTGATTTCATAGCTGCCAGGTGGGGTGGCAAGGCTTACTTTTAGGGTGGCAGCTGCCAGCCTATGCCAACCCAGTAGGTCCGCCCCTGGATGCAAGTAAAGGACAGAACACAAAGCAATCTGCCACACCGCTGCCTTTCCACTTACAGGGCAGCCACATCATAAAATGTATAATTCATCTTCTTTTTAAGTGAAGTATTAATTATATGCAAATTTAGAACAAATATGTGTATTAAGATTGTTGCAGAATATTTTTGACATGTACAAGTTAAAAAAAAAAACTTCATAAAAACCTTGCTGTTGCTGTTTGACTTCAAACATTTTAAAAGAATAATGACTCATCATGTGCATCAAATACATCATATTGATTTAAAAATGCCACCCTGACCTTGCATTGTTACTGGAACAGCGAGGTGTTGTTCTTGCAGTTTTAGGGAGTGTTTGATTACCTCATGCATTGAGGCCAGGAGCAGTGAGGAAACATTCGTCCCTCTATCCCTCAGTCCTTTTTGTGCCTGCAGGTACACAAAAAGGGAAACAACAGGTAAACTCGATGGACATGTTTGTGATGATGTACAGTTGGTGCTAGTTGTTTGTCAAAGGTGGAGCAATGATATTAGTGCTATGATAGTGAGTTAGTATCATTATATCCAAACCAGTGATGTGATGATGTTGGAAGAAACTTCACATCAGATTGACAATTGATCATTTCTCAAAGGGAAATACTGCCCCTTTGTAAACAGATTCATTTCAAGTGAGTACACATATACTCTGAAGTTCTTTACTAAAGAGTTTTGGTGGATGTTATCCACAGGCATGTCCAAATGTCTTCCGACATCTTGACTTTCGTAGTTTTATTAGGGTTATATGTGAAATATTACATAAACTATCAGATGAGGGAAAAGGGATGGATTGTTGGAGACGGAGAGGAGTTGGGTGCATTTGCATTCAGTCCCCTTTACTCGAATAAAGTTAAATAGAATACGGAGCAACCGATGCCCTGGCCTTCAGAGGTCACCGAATTAGAAAAAACAATGTGCTTGTAATCTATTCTCTGTATAAATATTGAAGCTCTGGGAAGACCTCGGAGATCTGGTAAACAAGATCGGGGAACAAACAACATTTTGAAGATCAATGGGCATCGGAGACAGGTCAGGTAAAGAGCTGGGGAAGAGTTTAAAGCAACTATATGTTGTAAAACAATATCCCATCATCTCAAAAAGCACTGTCCAATCCATCATCTGAAAATAGAAAGAGTATGGTAGAAACGTAAGCATACATTATCTGACATGCCAGAGAATAAAACCGTTAACCCATAAAGGAGCAAAGAGGGCCGTGGTGACCCTTTTTGGGGTTAGGGTTGAGGTCTTCTTTTTGTCTTTGGTCTACAATCTAAGTTTATGTTAATGTTCTGGGCTCTCATTTATAAAACAGCGCATAGAATGTATACAAACGTTTGCGTCAGCCCAAAGCCTGAAAATGTTGTATGGGGGGGAAAACAAAAAACTGATTTATAAAACCATGTGCACGCACCCAAGCACGCAAATTTCCTTTATAAATCACAGCTGCCGCTGAACGCTGGCGTACCAGGTTCCACTTTTATCTTCGGTCCTCTACATGTCCAGATTCAACGAATGTTAATGTGTATTAAAAGTAGGTCAGTGGATCTTTTTTTTTCTAATTTTCGCCGTGCAGTGGCAGAGAAGAGAAAAAGCAAAGGAACTGTGAAAAAAAAATGACAGAAAGAAGTTTATGAAATGTGTAAATCAGAGGTAAAAGCACATATGTTGTTGCACATTAAAATAACTTTTTAAAAAGTCAAACTTTTTAAAAAAGGGTGACATTTCCACACACGCTCAGTGTTGAAATGACTCTTGTGTTGGAGTCATTCTGAATAGGAGGAGGCCAGGAGGGATGAGGGCTTCCCCCCGATGACTTAATACCTCTCACACCCAATTAGCGGTCTAAATGGGCTTATTAGCCAATCGTCATCATGGGCCAAGAACTCTTGATCCCTGATTCCGCGTTCCCTCCTAATTCTGCCATTTGCAAGGTCATCCAGCAATGCCAATGCATCCACTGCGCAGGATTGCCCAAGAGTGTCTTTAACTGTTCACAGCAATTAATGTAAATGCCCTACACCTTATCACAATGTATGTGTTACTCTGTGGCACACATCACCCAAGAGATCAACAGGGAGAGGAATGTGATGGTAAAACCCCGATGAAATGTTGTGTGGACTGTGAATTAAGATTTAAGTTGGCTTATGGGCCTTTTGTAATAATTTGAAAGGATCTTATGTATAGCTACGGCTCAGCAGAGCAAGCATGAAAGCTTAAAATAAAGTGGATCTATATTAAAGTCTCATAAGGAGTGAAATTGAACATCTGTGAGGAATCGTCATGCAGTGTGGCTGGAATTCACCGCTTTCTGATGTCATGTTTTTTTATTATAGATCGCTGCCTGCATGGAAGGTGGCACGTGTAAGAATAAGTCTCCATTTTCATACGCAGGCTTTATGAATGTGACCCCTGGTCTTTGACAATTGCCTTAGACAACAACAACAAAAAACTATTCTGTGTTGTTATAGCTCTTTCTTCTTCTTTAGTATGAATTAATACTGAAGAAACCACTGAAAATGTTAATTTTTGGAAATCCATCTGGACAGGCATTAACGCTCCAGGCACCAAAAATGATGCAGAACTCACAATGGTGCTATTTTCTGTCTAATGGTGTGAGTAACACAGTGAGAAATGTTACAATATAACAAGAGGCAGATCGATATACTGTCAGCTGGAAAAAAAAAAAGAAGAAAAAAAAAACAGGAACAGCTGCAGTGAGCTCCCTGGGTGTGTCTAATGCTCACATCTCCATAAAAGCAATACTGATGAGCAGGAAGAAGGCTTTTAAAGCGCTTCGAATGCTCATTACAATGAAGCCGTCCTATTAATGGCACACACACATACACAAACCCTGCACGTCTTGAAGGTTACCACCTACATTTTGTTCACTGCTCAAATTTGAGGTAAAGCAAAAGTTTTACGCTTCCCATCATTGCCGCAGGCTTTCTGAGGCTGAAGCGAGACAGCCTCCTCTGTGATTAATGAGTCTCTGTGAGTAGAACACACAACGTTTAAAGCATTTGACTGATGCTTCGACGATTGCCGGCTCCCTCTGCATGCATCACTCAAACTTCTTACCCCCGCTCTAAGGTTTGAATTCAGGAACAGAGGAGCTTATGAGTAAAACGGGTTAGTGCTGCTGATGGAAATGGAAGAAATCCACGGCCGAAGCTCTTTTCATCGGATCAATTTCCCGACTAACGCCGTCAATATGACGCGTCTCACAGCTCCAGAAAAGGTGAGAGCGTTTATTAATTCAGCCATAAGTGTTACGCTCTATTATTTGCTCACCCGCCACCTCTCCATTCCTTTTGTGAGTGATACGTTGTGTGTTCGGAGTCGCCACACTTTGGCACCTGCCTCCATCCATAATTGATGGGCAGGGCCAGAGGACATGTCATAGCCACTCCGCACAGCCTCCGACTGACAAGGCCACACAGAGTGGCAGGGAAACACTTCGCTTCCTCACCCCATCTACATTCCGCGCACACGTCACACGTTCCTGCACTTCTGGGATGGACAGCCACACTGGCAGATGGAGGTAAGAAACGAAGAAGGAATAGAGGAGCAAATATCCAGTTTTTTTTTGGATATCTTGCATTTGTGTGTTGTCATGTTTATTGTTCCTCCGGATGTCTGCATGAGCGCTTTAGGGATAAAACGTAATTATGAAAAAAAAATGACATTACAATATCTGTTTTCATTTATGCAAATAGTAAGTATCTAGATATATTCAGAAACTGAGTGCACATGTTGACTGTAAAAACGGTAAGCACAGAGAGAGACAACATTTCCTGGTACTGAAAAGTGATTTAGGTAAAGACAATTGTGTGCACAGCTTTAATATGTGAAAGAGTCAATAAAATAGTGAAAGAAAAGAATTCATGCTCTATTTTACAATGTAATGTTAACATGGGATGCAAATATTTGATTGTACACATAAAGAGACTATAAATCATTGCATTATAGTCATGATATACCATGTTTAACCGTATTTAAAGTGCGGTAACATTGTTTCCTGTCCTGGCATGTTGCTGTTGTTGTATTAAAAATGTGTGCACTAAATGGGGAACATCAAATCCTGTCACATCTGTGACGTGTGCTGTTTAGGATATGTCCGCCTTTGTTTAGCGCCTGTGCCTCATCATCAGGACAGGACTCCATACCTTTTCCATTGACATCACCATCTTGTTTTATCACTCTATAAAATATAGCGACTGCCTGGAGATATCTGCCATTTATGAGCGTGCCCAAGTGTTTCAATAGTTAATAGGAAAGAAAAAATATGAAAGTAGCCACTTCAGAGCCACATCAAGCACTCAGCATGCTGAAGTGAGTGAATCTTCATCACCTGCAGCCCATGCAATGCTGCTTTTGAGTAGCACTCGGATACTGTAGAAAATTGGTGTATATCCATGGTAGATCTGGGTGATATGGATTTAAAAGTGTGTCATGATATTTTGTGACATTTTTTGTGATAACAATAAAAAGTATTTATAACTTAATTTTAGTCTCTATTAGGTAACTGTATGAGTACAGGAGGACAGCGAGTACTAATGCAACTTTTAAAAAACATACCTATTTTGAAATAGGCCTTTTCAGGATGCAACTTACATAAATTAGTGTGTTTCATTTCTCTAAAATGCACTGTGAGACAGAATGTCACTCTTTGCCTGTTTTCTAATCTAACTTTGGAGATTTCCTAACCCCCATCTAATATTTGTAAAACTATTAAACAGGAAAATTTAGATAAAAAGACTCTAAAGCTGGCGGATAAAAGCATGTAGTCCTTAGCCTTTATGCTTGGAATCCCCTAACTCTCCTTTCCCCCTTTTCCCTCCAAATGTCCTTGTTTTTACCAATAGCTAGAGGGGTTCTGGCTTGTCCTGCTTACTTGGAAAGCCGCCATCAATTGCAGATAAATGCCATCAGAGCTCCCCACATTTCCTTTTGCATCTAGCCTTCACTGTTAGGTGTGGTCTGCATTATCAAGCGCTCACTGTGAGTGGTAGCAAGACAAATAAAGGTCCTTGTCTAGCCAATATGAGATAAAAAGTTGGCCTGTGTCTAATATCCTATTTATGTCCCAGGGAAATTGAAAGTGGTGTGTATCTATCACTATACTGTAACTAGAACAGCCACAAGCCGTCATTTTGACCACTGCATTTAAACCTTGTCAGTTTACCACTGACAAGGTTGAAATGTATTTAGCTGAGCAATGTTTTACAAACCAAATTAACACCAAAATAAAAAAAAATGCATTAAATAGACAAACTTAACCTTTTGGTTGTACTGATTATCATCATAAAAATCCTGTATTATAACATATGCACAAGACAAATTTTGTCAATCAATTCGACAGAGAAATCTAACAAAATATAACATTTTAAATCAACAGGAATTTTAGACTCCTTTATCACATAACAAAATCTAACAACAAATTTTCACATCACCAAAACATCTGTGACAAACGGCGATCAACAAGTATGAAACGCACTGCCAGAGTGCACACAAGCCGGATATCAAACTACAGCAAAGAGCTATGAATCTTCTGCATCTGCTGCTGGTATCTAATGTTTTATCTGTTGGTGCCGCTTCCGCACATCTAGCATTGCCTCCATTTTTGGGGGCAGCAGCAGTATTTTTTAGTTCTGATGGCTTAGATCACCACCTTGATCCGCCTGACTGGATGGCTATCTCCCCTCCACAAACTCAGCTTAAAGCTCCTCTCCCAGCGGCTGCAGAAACTTTCCTTGCAGGATCCTGGCACCGGTGCACTCAGAGAAGTGAGCATAGGCGTTCATTCCTGCAAGCTGTGGCAAGTTATAAAACACAGCGATGGCCATCTCCGCTGAGAATACAAACATTTGGGCAGGTCTTTTCCTAATAAATTATTCGGGTTCGATGTCTGCATTTCCGCACCCTTGTAGAGAACAGCTCTTGCTGTTTAGGAAAGGGAGGTAACTCACGCTTTGTTCTCCCCTGAGTGGCCACAAGGTAGTATTTTTGTTTTGCAAGGTGTTAGCCCATTTTTGAGAAGTGGGGATATTTCTTTTCCTTTCCCAAGAATGGCTCTGCCAGATTCCGAGCCACCTTCTCCCCAGAGAGCTGAACTCTACTCCACACTTCCTCCTTCCCCAGATATGGAGCTCATTTAGCAGGCATTTGATGTTTTCCATCTGTATTTGTATGTTTTTAGCAATTAACAAAACAAACAGCAAAATGGCTGTCATGGTTATTCTACTGAAGTTCAAAGAAACTCTGATCAAATTAGAAAACTTAGATAAAGAATGTTAATTAAAACATTTTTTTTACTTATGTTAAACGTATATTTAGGGCTACCAGTAATTTTGACATTGCTGATTTATTGATACATTTCTTAACAAGGGATTCCTTACCCCATGAATATGTCTGCACAAACTAAAGGTTGTAGTTTGCTGTAATAGCCTAATCTAGAAGGCACTTTACCTGCACTTCAGAAATTAGGAAAAGAGTATTGGTATTTACTTGCAACAAAATCATATTTTACTTTAAAAAAGAAAGAAATCTCTGCTTGTGTTGTTTTATTTAATCACGTATGAGATGCTTTTTTTGGCTAACACATAATGAATATACTGAAAGAAATGATGGATAAAAAATCGTTGGCAAGAAAAGTTACCAATGTTAAACTGAGACTCTTGAGCTTTTAAATTCTTGACACTGAATCCACGTTGTCAAATGTCTGGCTCAATGCCATTAATTTCTCCTCTTTCCCCAATGGAAAAATGATTTGCCCACATTTGAAATGGACCAAATTACTGGAGTGGTTTTAGTGCTGGAAGTGGGTCCATACACTGAAAAAAAAAGGAAAATCCAAGAAAGTGCAGTTCCAAATTATCCATTGTGCCTCAGCACATGAAGGGAAATCAGATACATCAGCAAAACTCACATTTTGCCACATTCTCGGTCTATCTACCCTTCACAAAGCACTGATCAGGGCTAAACATGCTGACACAGCGGAGCAGCTTTCCCCCACTGCCTAACAAGGATTATCCCAGGAAACAATTTGAAAACGTAACTCTGAAAAAAAAGTAAAGGATGTTTCCGATCTTGTGAGTCACTTCGGATAACAGCGTCACCCAAAATTACGGAGAGAAGATAAAGGCAATAACATTGCTTTCATTCTACTGTCAAGCAAATCTGATGTTTGGAAATATTACAGAAAATGTTATGAGCAACATATTCTCTCTCCCCTGGTGAGTTGAAGATGACAGTTCTGACAAAGTCACTGCCGTTTGTAAGTCATGCAGATTCCATTTTATATCAGCCTGCGACGCATCAGTGGAGTCATTATTGGACGCTGACAGCAAATACTACCAAAGTCTTCCTGGTGGGGTTATGATGATCCAGCTCAGCAGATGAGGCGATACGCAACACTGACTCTGACGAGATTAGATTTTGGGGAAAACAAGGAATTCCTGGTTTTTCACAAATGTTAAATCTCGGTAGAACATATTGGTCCACATCTGACTGAACTGGACGCTGCAAACTCAGTTCTTTTTATGGATTCATTTGAGTCACTCAGTGATCTGGTTACGACACTTGAGTGTACTTAAAGCAATCCTTGTGGTTATTTTTATTCTTCTGCTGCTGATCTGACTTTTGTGCTGTGTGTTTGGCGCCACCCTTTGGCGTTTGGTGAGTACAGGTAGTGCAACTAACTGGGCTCTTCATCCTGATTCAGTCAAATTATATGAGCCAAAATTGTTCTTGGTTGAGCTTCTAACCCAGGGGTGTCAAACATACGGCCCGCGGGCCGGATCCGGCCCGCCGAACAATTTAGTCCGGCCCTGTGGCTAAATGCATTATCATTATAAAAAATGAATAATTTTTTTTTTTTTTTTTTTTTTTTTCCTGTCTAGCAATGTGGCAATAAGATGCCACAAAGAGCTCATCAGATTTGACTTCCACAAGTGGACAAGATAAAAGGAAGAGAATGATAAAACAATTATTGAAAAAAACATGCACTTCATTTAATTGAAAATATGCAGTTCCTATATTGTCCACGAGGGGCGCTGTGTTTTAATTAGCAGATTAAGCTTCAGGTGTGGAAAAATTCAAATCATTTCTTAATTTTTATCTGCTTGATGTATTTTGTCATGCAGGACAGTGTTTTTAAGTTCCAAAAAATGTGAATAAATGTTTTTCAACATTGTATAATCACTGTGATCGGTTCTTATGCATAATGCACAAGTAAATGTTTAACTGAGTAAAAGTATTGTTGAAATTGCACATACTTTTCTTAAAAACGCTGAGGTTATTCATAATATATTGTGTAAAAGTGAAATTAACTTAATATAAAAATCGACAACAAGTCCACATTTATTAGTTCTATTTAATCTTGCAAAGAGTTAACTCGTGTGGCCCTCTTGAGATCAGATTAAGCTGAATGCGGCCCCTCAACCAAAATGAGTTTGACACCCCTGTTCTAACCCAAGTTGATAAACTGATTTGACCGAGTCATCTGAGTGTTGTTTCTGGTAAGTCTACTTTGTCTTTGTGAGTTTGCTCGTTTGTCTTGTGTGCTCAGTAGCAGCCAGCGATAGGAGTTATTTGATCTGGGTGTCTCAGACTCAAGCTTCCTGATTTAGTATGAAGAGTCAAATCATCAAGGAATTGACCAGCTCCACTCTAGAAGAGACTACATATTGCATTTTTTTTTTATGCTAATTCAATTTGAATTGTTCCGGCTACCAAAAAAAGGCATTGCAAATAAAGTTTTCACAAATAATATAAATGTTTCATAAATGTCAAATTGAGTCACATAGCATTTCTGTTTAGTGTAGGATGGTCCAGTTAAGATTTGATCAAGCTAAATGTTTAACAACAGATTGTTATGTCAATTAGTCAACTCCTTTAACAGAACAGTGTGAATTAAGAACTACTTCATTTTTTATTTCAAAATAACAGTCAAAAGCATATAAAAAACTTTAGGCTCAAGCTTAAATCAGCCACCTTTGTATCCGGTGTAACATAAACCCGCTTCGGATTAAGTCACTATCAAACATCAATCAGATTGCTCCAATTGGAATATGAAAAAACAAAAAACAGAAGAAAAACAACAAGAGCCTTATGAGATTGAGGAGTGAGAGCCTCAAAGCATCAGACGTACTTGCTCACAGCCAGAACTGCAACACAGTTAGTGTTGAAATTCAGTGTTTCCTGTTTTCCTGGCATCTGAATTTTCAAGGCTACCTTCTTAACCTCAGAATGTGGTACTATCAGAGTATGAGATGAAAGGTATCAGTATTGCTTTTATCTTCTGGTTTGTAGTGAATAAACAGGGGGGGGGGGGGGCAGAAGGGGCCTCTGTGAGACTTTACTTCTGGCTGTGAGAAAAGAAAACTGTATGAAATGTGTGGTTACTAACAGGAACCAATGTGCAAGTCATGGATGCTCCTTAATTGTTCTTTTAGGTCACTTGATACTCATATAGTGCAGAGTGTCACGTGGAATAATACCTAGCTTAACACCCAAAATAGGAAGGGACAGTTAAAGCCTAGACCAGCAGTGGCCAAACAGGTCAGCATCAAGAGTCAGAGTAACATCCAGCAGCGTTGCAAAGAGCCACGATACAAAATGTCCACGTATTTTACTTCATTCAAATGCCTTATAACCTAAACAGAAACAGTTCAAACGTTTTCATATCAGATTTTTTTATTCTTTGACTGCTTAGTTAAAAATAAAACAACTGAAGAAACAAAATGTACTCAGGAAAACATAGAGCAGTGACCTCTCTCTCTCAACTTCTAGCCACCACCCAATTCTTTCACCCATACATGTACTAAAAGAATAACTTGATTATTAACATATTAGCCTCAACGTGACATTAACTGTGAATCAATCTGGCAAAATGTTGTTTTATGAATAATTGAAACTGCAAATATTTGTTTGTTTTTTTTCCTCTTTTTTTCTATATGTGGAGGGGGAGGGGCAAGGTCATGGCCTACATGTGTGCTGCCCAACAAGAAAAAATGACTTATGACGTGACAGAGCTTTCAGGTTTAACTGTGCTCCCCCTACTGGATCGATTGTAGTAATACAAAAAAATAGAAAAAAAAAAGATGCCTGATCAGCAAACCGGCATAAAATGTCCCCACTGGATAAAGAAGTCAGGTGCAGATGAAAATCACTACTTTTCCCCCCAAAAAAATGATTCTTTAAAGTAAAGTACCACAGAAACTACAGTATAAATGAGAATCTTGACAGATCACTCAATTCACTGCGAACCAAAACAGGACAGAGAGAATAACCGCATGTTGCACGGGAGTCAGGGGTTCACCACTCCTTGCAACTTTGCATTCTGACAAAATGTATCTTCTGCATTTAACCCATCCCGTTGGGGAGCAGTGGGCAGCTTTTTTACAGCACCCGGGGAGCCATCTGGGGCAAAGGGTCTTGCTCAGGGACCCTAATGGCAATCTGCTTGGTTTGAACCTGGTGATTGCAACCTTTTCAGAATGCAAGCACGCTGCTCTGATCACTAGGCCAACACTCCCCAAATCTTATTTAGGGAGGAGTGGCCTAGATTTTTAATTTTATTTTACCCTGATGTTAATAAGCATAGAAAAAGGGGCAGAGGGAGCTTCTAAACAGCTAGAGCATCATCTTGTGTAACAAACATTAAAAATTAAATAGAAAAGGGAGTTAGCACTATCTAATACGCTCATATTACTCTGCGGAGCATTGATAGTTTCATAAATATTGTCTTGAGAGAATCTTTCTTTCTATTTTAATGTACCAGTATGTGAAGTCTCACTAGCTGCTGATCAGTCATCCATCTATCCATCCATCCGTCTATAAACGCTCCAGGTCATTTTGTCACTGTGTGACTCATTTTCATGTTTTGTTCCCAAACCTCCGACTTCCATTTTGCTCCATGAACAAAACGTTTCCCAATCATGTTCTTATTTGTTGCATAACTATTTTCATAATTCATCAAGATACATAATCATAAAATGTTCAAATCTCATGTATAACTTCATTTATTTGCATATTAATCTAAGAGACTTTAATATCACACCCTATTTCCATTGATTGCGGTTCTAAAAAGAGTATCCCTAGATTATTCAATGTTACTTTAAATTGCTGGTTGTCTAAGCAGGGTGAGATCATAGGCCATTATGAACTGACACATGGTCGGTACCAAATGTCCCATAGAAGCCAGCTCCATTTTGAACCCAGAAAAAAAACTGGTATAAAACAACCAAAATGGCAATGATAATTATGGATAGGAGACATGACGTAGCATCGCTTGAGGTAACGTGAACGTTTGTGAACTTTTGGAGGACACCCGAGTACTCGGAGAACGCAACAAAGCACTGCAAAAACCAACTCAAGGCAGAAAGGCCTGGAAGATGAAAACTGGATAAGTGCTTGCAGTGAGCAGTAATCAGTCACTTTGTTCCCCCGTTTTATCTGGTTACTACAAGATTTTAAGTTCTCATAAGTTGGATTTAGCTTTCTACTTTGTTTTGTATAAGTTGTTTTTTATGTCATGCTCCTCTGAGACTAGACTAGATTCTCTCACTGGTACGTTTTCATTGGTCTCATTTTCCCTGACCTTCTTTCTGAATGCCAAGTTATGTTTCTTGTTAAGAAAGGTTTTACCACCTTACAGTTATCTTTCTATTTCCTCACTCTTAAATATATAATATTTACTGTCTTTTGCCTTTTAAAAATCTTTCCGCCCACTCGTCTTGTTATGTAGGTTCTTTATAAATGATTTCTTTATTCCACAGGTCAGCAACGAGGCCTCAGCAAGGGAAGCTGAAGTCAACTTTCCAAATCATGTGGATACAGTTTGTTTGTGTTTGAACTAAGGGGGGAGATTACCTTTCATGTGTGGTCAGGTTGGTGGAAATATATTTTACCCTTAATGAATATGATCATCATTCAAGAAATAAGTATTTTTTATATATACAGTCAGGTTATCTTTGTCTGATATTAAAATTAGTTTCTATATTTGAAATATATGAATAGGTGGCTTGTTGAATATCTCTTTAAAATCACCCCAGCTTTTATTTGTGCATTTAACTCAAGTAGTTTAATTAAATACTAGTAAGTTAGCAACTGAATCAACAGACTCACATAATGTGTTGTTTTAGACCCCAAAATGAGGCTTTTGTCATTTTTTGACTGCAGTTGATGTATTTTGCTGCAGTTGTATTTTTTTGACTTACTTTTTTGGTCAGGAAGTCCTGCCTGGTGTAAGACTGTTCAATACTGCTTTAGTAGAATAAAGAAAGTTTTGTTTAATAAGTTAAAAGTTCTAAAATTACAGAAATGTGTGTTTTTATTTTCATTAAAAAAGGAATTTGTAGTCACAATTTGCATGAAAGGAGACTCAAGCGCATGCAAGAAGAAAAGGACAGTTGATTGCATTGAATCATACATGTTGACAATCAAAAAAACAAACTTTCCCTTTATATGATTTCTACATGTGTCAGTTCTTCACCAATTGTAAATAAAGATGTGATTTTTTTTTTAATGTTAAAAGGAATCTGAATGATTTGAAATGTAATATTCAGAAACATTTGCACGAATTCTTAAAGTAGATTTACTGGTATCGCATAACAAAGTATTTAAAATGTGCGCTTTTCTTTCTGTGTATGCAGTCACGCAGTCTTAGAGGCCCTCTGCCTGTCTGCTTCAGTGGCAGCTAGGTTCACTCATGCCTTGGGCCGGCCATGCTTGTAATCTCATCAGTCTGGCTAGGCATGACTTCGGTTATTTCATCCGAGACCTACTTTTGTTGATATAAAATTTATTTTCTGCTCCAAAGACCCAGAATAATGAACATTACGACTTTTATTCATAAGTGATTGTTTCCTGCTCCACCCAGAGCTTTCTTAGTCGGATAGAAAAGCTTCAAGCTTACTGGGAGGTTTGGTCTATGTGATATCTTTAATTTAGCACTTTAGATTTTAGCTTGTGTCATTCACTATTTTGCCATGACAATGGCAACGCATCCTTCTCCCCCCCCGTGCAGGTTGTCAGACACACACACAGACGGTGATGAAGCGTAAAGGCTTGCTGGCAATGTTGTTCTCCGGTTCCATTATTCACAATATTGTAATCAAGATCTGAAAAGGTCAGTTTAAGGAAATCCAAACCATTTTATGTTATTTGCTGTCATCCCTTTTTTGCCTTTTGTCGTTTTTTTTCCAATTTGTTCAGTTGATCTCTGGGATTTTGAAAGACGCCTGTGCTGCAAAGTGAGTATTTATATAGAAAGCTGACGCTTTTATATATACCGGCTGCAAAACATTCTTCTCTGGCTGTGGAATAAAATTATAATCAACAATAGCTTTTAAAAACTGCTTAAATTAAGAAAATACATTTGTGATTGATGGTGAGAGGTTGAGACTGAATTAATTCCCTCCCTTTAATTTTCATGGCTTATTTATGAGCTGTTACTCAAATCAGATTACCCCTGCTTTTCACGCCGTTATTTGTTGACAGCATTGCGCAAGTTCACATCTCACAAGTTCTGAGTGGTTCTGAGCTCAGATTACATCGCTCAAACCAAATTAATAGCGTTCACAGGTAACTGCTTTCGCATTCTGAGCTAAATTCATGTTCTCACAACCAGTTCACTTTCATCCTGTTTCTACCAGATAGACTGCGAAAAGTTAAATGTCAGGAGAGAGAACACCGTTAGTCATTTAACATGTTAGTTCAATCCCCTACATAGACCAAAGGCCAACAGATTAACATCGTTTTCCCTCTTGTTGTTCACCTAGCGGCGTTGCTGTGTGATTGATTGTGTGCGCAACCTCCTGTAAGAGAGCAAATGGTGCACTAAAGCAGTCGGTTTTGGTAGCTAATCATATCGAAGGGGCTGGATTTTTGTTGTAGCTGACCACCTGAGAAGAAATGTTGGCTTCTGAACAGAATTAACAGCACTTCTGGGAGCAGACCAGCTATGATTATAGGTTTGAGAGGTAACAAGTAATGCATATATCATCTCTGAACCTAAACAGAGAATGCCACTCCAAAATAGTTAAATACATATTTAATGAGTTCTTTGCAATTTAAAAGCATAAAAATGATAGAATAATATCTAACTTCATTGTATTTTTCGCTCCCTTCCTTAGTATTAGTAGTGGAATGGACAAAGTTAAATATGACAGTATACATAATCAGAGTGAATTTCTTCATGTCAAAAACCCGGTCTTTGAAAGATGAAGGTATGCAACTATTGTTATATTATTCAGTTCAAACAATATCAAAGTCGATATTCTCAAGTGTTTTAATCTTCTTCTTTTTTTTTGTCAGTGAGAGACTATTTGTTTACATGAGAGAATACTGGTCCCAAAATTCATGCATAGCGTCAAAGGTTATGGGAACAAGATGGATATTTTCTTTGTTTACGGTCACACTTGCAATAAGGCGCGCTCTAATTCACACACATCTCTGCTGTTGTCAGAAATGGAAAAAAAAAACTGCAATGAGAACTATATCTTTTAATTGCAGTCCTTTTGAATGCGGTACATTGATGGTTTAGATCAATGAAATCCTGATTAGATTGAAATACGGCATTCGGAAATACGGAAGAAAAAAAGTCTACTGACTCTTGTGAAGGATGAAATATCAGTTTTTCATTTTACTGCACTCATGAAACCCCAAATAGAACGTCTGTCAACATTACCTTAATGAGTTGTTCTCAGTTCAGGTTCTTTAGGTTAAAAAAAGGCTAAAGACAGCATGAATTTCCAAGTGGTCCAAAAATATTTGTTACCTATGAACATCTTTTATAACATGCATTTGGCAAAACACTGATTGTCCTTCAAACCCTTGATAGCTTAAGCTGTATGCTTATTAGTTTATGTTCAAAACGTTCAGTAAAAGCAATTAGGTATAATGAAAATATGCAAAATGAAGTGCAAAACATGCACTTGTAATTTACATATTTACAGATATTAAAAATAAGTAACAGAAAGCTAATCGGACTTGGTATTGTTAGGATTGTGTAGCTCCCTTCCTAGTATTGGCTGATTGGCATTTGTGGATCCAACAGCTCTTGGTCTCTGCATCTCTTACCAGTTGGAAGCAGAATGAATTTCTAAAACCTGTCCCTTTTGTACAGAGGATTAAATTACCTTTCTTGTTGTATGAGAAACTTGTTCTGCTCCTGCAATATCAGGTCCACTGGCTGTAATAATCTAGTTATACCATGTATTTCTTCTAAATTATGGGGAGCAACCTTTTTGTCTTGTGGTATAAGTGCTTTTTTCCCCTTCCTTTTAATAAGTTGAAACAGTCTTTTGTAATTATGCTCTTACAACATGTCTGTATGCATGTATGTGTTTTTTGTATTTATTAATGTATGTATGTGCATTTTGTCCATATTTGTTGTTTTTGTCTATGTTATTACTTTGTTTCATGCACCACATACATTTTGTCTTTTGCATTTGCACCTTTAGCTGTGTCCTTATATTTTTATTGCTCTGTCGATATTGCTATAGAAATAAGATTTGACTTGATTTGACCACATTTACTTCTGTCAATTTGTATATATTTTTAGTAATAAATTAAATTGTGCTTCTTCTGAGCCACCCCTGTGGAGTTCCCTTTCATGTGATTCACAGAAAGACATTTGCTTAATGCATGTGCTGTGCAGGGGCTTTGCTTCACTGCCTCTGTATGGTTAGAGTTGGGTAAAACATCTGAATTTCTAGCCGTTACAAGATTCCTTAATTGCGCTGTTTCCAAGCTTTTCCTGGACTTCTCCTTTACTTTCTAATTTCAGAGTGCAGTCGTGATAGGATATCTTATTTGAAAGCCTCCAAGATACGGTACGATCAAATGAGGCCCATGGAGACAGAGCCAGCTCTTTCAGTTAATGATATGACAGTCCGAGTCATCCCCCCTCGAAGTCTGTGGCAAGTCTGTTGGCAAACTCCTCTCAGGGTCAAGAATTAAGGGCAAAGTAACTGGTGGTCTTCTTATTAGTGGGTGTTAAATTTGTGGCAGAACTACATTTAAGAGTAGATTTGACACTTGAAAATTAGCTTCATCTCCTGAAAGTCCAGATATGCTTTGTGTTCACTTTTCTGTAAAAATAAAATGCATCAGCCGTTTTACAGGTTGGACCTTGCAGCGTTTACCTGACACTGCACAGCTTTACCATTGATAGATAAAGACCCTGAGGTTTAATTAGGGCTGATTTGGCATTTGGTCTGCTATCCCAGAGGAATCCCACCATGCCATTAACTAAATGGAGTAGAGCTGTGTCCGAACTTTCCCATTCCACAGTTTTCCCTATCGTTATTAGGTGCACTGGAGAAACACTTAAATTCACATCAATTATTTAAATAGCAAACAACACAATTTTACAGCCAGTAATTTCAAACAATATTTATGTCTTTACCAAGAACTCTAGCCATTCTTGGACACAGGCGTGTTTCTTGTGAAATGGTTTTCTCAGTTTGACCAGCAATTCAAACGGTTCTAATTCCCTAAAAAAAAATAAGAACCTGATGTTTTTAATTAAAACCTACTGTAACAGCAAGGGAAGTTAAAAAGGAAAGTAAAACATTGAATTATCAATTGACACAGAAATACTTGTGTGAACTACAGTGTTGTCTTAATGTTCAGTTTGAAGGATGTCTGGGAAAAACAGCCGACCACGCCTTATGCATTTTGTCATGTGTAAGCTTTTGTACCATAGTTTTTCTATCCAAAGAAAACCTTGCAGGGAAATCCTGGAGTTTTTTGGTTTTTTTTATTTGCCACTCTGAAAAGATAGCTGCAACATCTACAGTAGATTTGTGCATTACTTAAGGCTTTACCAATACTTGTGATTGTGTCAATAAACCCAAGCCTTCACCTTTGCTATCAGAAGAATTTTCCACCAAACCAATTTCAATCCTAAAGTGGTACTACTGCTTGTGAATACCCCCATGTATTCGTCAAGATGTGCTACCTTAGAAAAGCATTTGCTTCCTGTTTGTGTAAAATGTTAGCATATGCAAACTGATCCCTAGCTAAACCATATTGCAAAGGCTGTTATAAATCTGCTGCGTAAGCATCACCATTCCGAGATGCCATATATTTCCTGAATATCTGGTAGAATTAACTGTTACACTGGTTGATTTGCCTTATGCATTTTATGTATCCTTCCACAAGCTTCTCACAACAGTTAGCTGAAATTTTGACCTCCAAACCGAACTGGTGTAGCTCAATTAGTTTTACAGGCCACCTTGTGCAGACACATTTTCAGGTGTGCCCATACATTTCCGTTTGGAGTGTGATTAGGGTTCCGTGATAGCCGATCCAAAACATTGCTTGTCCTTGAACCACCTTGTAAATAATTTCTTTCATGTCCATTTGGAAGACCCATTTGTACCCAAGCGTTAATATCCTGGTTGATGTCTGGAGATATTGCTTTAATACTTTCACATACTCACAATGCCATATCGTGAAGTGCCCCCACAGGAATGGAAGTTTCCAAAGACAAGATGCTTTCATCACTGTACCAGATTGAAGACATAAAAAAAACTGGGCCTAACTAACATGAAAACAAACAAATCAAAGCCATGGTTTCCTTATTGAACAAAAACAAAGACTCGCCTAAACCATTGCATGGTTGCCAACAACATACTTACTTAGTGTCTCATACACAAAGAAACTTATAAGTAAAAAAATGCATAGGGTACCCTAAACTCGCCTAGTGCTCTGACTCCCAACACAAACTTTTTCTTCTTTTGCCTTTTACCTCTGTCTCCATCTTCTATCTTCTGCATCTTCTTGTCTCACACCAACTAGCTTCATGTCCTCTTTTTACCTTGCCTGCAAGATGACTTCTTGCGGTATTTGTGCATTCACAAACCAATGAAAATCCGTCTTGTCCCGGTCTGGCTTCAACCATTTGTGTCCAAACCAAAAACGATTTGGGCTAATCACGTTGCAGTATTGAGGCTTAAGGCAGGACATACTGTCATATCAAGCTCCTTCGATATGAAAGCAGGAGTCTTTGAGCACATAGCCAAACTAACATAAACATGACAGGACGCACGCATAGCTGCTGCTATCACATCTGTTTTGTCGGAATCCACAATTTCTTCTTTGATAGCAGAATAGCAAGAAGTGCCTTGACCAGCTGACCTTTTGGTGGTTTCTCATGACGCCTTCTATCGATGTCCTCACTGTACATGTCTAAACCATGTCAGTCTGGCCTCTCTGGCTTTATCGGCAAAACATTTAACGTGTTTTCCCTCTGATGTACTCGTGTCTGATCCTCGCCATCCTTCTCACTTCCAAAAAGTTCCTCAACACCTCATCTCTGCTACCTCCAGCTCTGCCTCCTGTCTCTTCCTTCAGAGCTACTTTCTCTAAACCAGACAACATTGCTGGCCTCACCTCCGTCGTATACACCTTTCCTCTCATTCTCGCTCTTTTACCCCACAACACACCGGACACTTTTCTCCGCCATTCTCAACCTGTTTCTTCACCTCTTTTCCACACTCCCCGTTGCCCTGGACTGTTGACCCTGAGTAATTAAAAGCATCCGCCTTCTTTTTCTCTGCTTGCTGTAACCTCATGGCTCCACTTAAGATTATTTTATTCACGCGTGTTCTGTCATGCTACGGCTAACCTTCATCCCTCTCCTTTCCAGGGCAGACCTCCATCTCTCTCTCCATCACCTGTTCCCTGCTCTCACTTCAGATCACAACGTCATCTGCAAACATCATAGTCCATGGAGACTTGGGGACTAATGTCTGTCAACCTGTCCATCACCACATCAAACAAGAAGGAGCTCAGAAACAGATTCTTAATGCAGTCCCATTTCCACCTTGAACTCCTCCGCCGCACGTACAGTACACCTCACCTCAGTCTTACAGCTGTCACGCCGACACACTTCTCTGCTACTCCAGATTTCCTCATAATATACCACAGCTCCTTTCTTTGCACCACGTTATATGCTTTCTCTAGGTCTACAACAACATTCTGGACCTCTCTTTGACCCACTATGTTACTTATTAGTCAACATCCTCAAAGCAAATACTGCAGACATAGTACTTTTTCTTGGCATTAAACTATACTGCAGCTTACAGATGCTCACTTGTGACATCTATCCTCCACTACCCCACTACTCCTTTCCCATAACTTTATTGTAGGACCCGTGTCCCAAACATTTAGCAAAAAACAAACAGGTGGGCCATCCATTCAAATTGTTAAGTTTGTTAGAGGTTGTTTCTTGTCAAAGGGACATTTATTCTAAAAAACAAGCCTCATCAGATCACATATTCCAATTGGTTGAATATGACTGAGCATATGTATATGTGAGCATGTGCACAGACACACATCTGTGTAAATGTGTTTGTTTATCTTCTCATAAGGAGCATATATTGATCTGTCATTTCTCCTCTCCATGCAGTCATTAGGATTATTCACCGCAGCTTCATGACTGCCTCGCAGGCCCACCAAACTCAAGCTCATCTGCTTCACCTGTTTCCAGCTCTGTAGAAGCTCTCCTCAGACAGTAAGATGGTGCCAGATTAATGAACGCCTTCAGCCTGTAGGTGTCCAGCATTTTCTTGCCTGTTTTCATGTTTTTTGACCCAAACCTTTTTTTCACGGATTTTCCTTCCTTGCCATACCCCAATCAGACATCTCCACCTCTTTCTGTTTTCTGGACATGTCCTGGACTGTTATAATGACCACTAGCTTTGCCTAGCCCTTATCTGTCTGCTTACTTCTGCCAAGAGAAACCCGTGTTTGACCCAAGACTGCATTCTGGACTTCTACCAAGCCTCAGTCATCCTGTCTGTTTCCTCTGCAGTGAGTAGTCAGCACCTGCTACGCCAAGAGCTCCAGCTTGCTCACGCAGAGGCTTTCCTGTCTGCATCAGGCCTTTGCTAATAAACCTTTTAAAATGCAACATTTTAAATATTCTGGTTTGAATATTGAGTTCTGTGGCTGTCTGGCATGTTACAGTGCATGGTTATTAGCCATAAATAGAGTTTGATATCTAGATTCCTGAAATAATGTATATACAGTGTATTTACACTGTGCATTTTATGTTGATGTGTAATATTTCCTTTTTAAATTTTCTTAAGGCCACACAATCTGGCAGGGGCATAATGAAATCAGCCATGGCTGTAATTGTGTGTGTTTAACATTCATCGGTTATTTAATTAATAAGGATTTTTTTTTTAATGTTCATCAATGCACAATGCCCTTCTTTAATAAATAAAATCAATATAAAAAAGATTAATTGGTACCACTTTACAATAATGCTCTCCTTATAGATGGCTAATAAATAGTTTATAGATGATGAATTAATCTGTAAACACTTGATAGCACATTCATAAGTGTTTCTTATGCATTCATCAAGGGCATTTAAAAAACAAAAATGACTGGTTTCTTGCTAAATAGTGAGCCTAATCTGTTTAACTATATATTTCATCAACAGTTGCTTGTAGTGAACATTTCAGACTAAGTTACGACCTTGTAAGCACAAACGGGTCAGTTTGGTCTCTCGCTCGCCCTTAATCAATGCATAGTAAACACTTATGAAGGAGTTATAAAGTGTTTACAGATTGATTAATAACACCTCTATAAACTATTTACTAGCCCCTATAAGGAGAGCCTTGTTGTAAAGTGGTATCAATAAATTAAATGTTTTTTTCTGGTTTATCTATGTTTGAAATTAGCAAAAAAAAAAAAATCTTATCTTAATGTTGGAATATTCATTTGGTGTAAATTGTTCAGCTCATAAGGAAATATTCTGACTTACAGTTACTGGCTGTTATCTCCACCCTTGCTAATTACATTCACCATGATATAGGAGTGAAAGAAAGGTGGGAAAAGTGCTGGATGTGTTTTTCTTTGCATCCAAGAACTGTGCAAGAGCACACCACGTAGATGTGTGCTTCTCAGCATGGGTGAGTTTTGGTTTTCAACTGCGACGGTGAGAGTAGAAAACACAAATGTTTTGGAAAATCTTTTCTTTGCTCATTCTGTCACATTCTTTTTCTTACCTTCCCTCTGCCTTCGACATCAAGAATTGTTTTTTAGGATTCTTTCCGATAATTGCATCAGCCCCCATCTTTCGCTGGTAGCCATTCAAGGGTTCTTTTGTAAGAGCTACACGGGGAATGACTTTTACATGGGTTACACGCAGTCCTCTGTCAATACCCCCACTGTTCACTCACACAGTATATCTCTCCCCACAGGGCTCGACTCATAGACACAAACACACGCAGTCCGGCACACGGATGCTACTGCACACACCTCAGCGTGACCCTTCGAGTCAATAGGGTTTTCCAATGGAAGCATGCAGCATTCTCGGAATACAAATGAAATGCCCCAGATCAAAGAGGATGTGATGCCTGACTAATCTTTTATTGATCATAAACAATGTCGTGGATTTTCAAGCTGTGTATTGTATTTGTGGAGAATAATTTATCATTTATTTTGTGGTGAAGTTTTGCATGTTTTGGCCTCAGCAGCATTAAACGTGTCAGCTGAGACAATGTTCCCAATGAGGCACGGTTATTCTCTCCTATAACTTTGGCACGGTAGAGGTGCCGTTGTGGACTTTAATCAAGCGTTGATCAACAACATATTGTGTAATTGAGAAAGGCCTTAAAAAAAACTGCGAGCAGCAGCCACAATTTATCTCGACATATTCTCTGACTTAAAAAAACATGTTACAAAAGTGAAATAAAGCAGAATTGGCATAAAAGCAAGATTTATCATGTCTTTTGAGTATGTGTGTCCCTTTTAACTACATGTAATTTTGTATTGTTCGCGTGTTTCAAGTTTAAAAATTCACAATGTGACAGGAGAGGATCACTTCTGCCATAACGTCACTGTTTTTTTATGTTGTTTTTTACTATTTAGAAATCAACTGATCACCTGGGGGTAATGGTTCAATGCTCCACGAATGTCTATGATTGGCAAACGAATCAATCAGAAAGTTGGTTGGGTTCGGGTCGTCAGTCAATGCAGGCCACTCTAAGCAGTCACAATGCTTCAAGGACTGAATGTTTATCAGTGCAGACAGAGCTTCTGCATAGTGAATAATTAGATTAGATTAATTAGATAGCGGAGTATGTGCCCATGTGTATATACACAGGTTGCCAGTCTATCGCAGGGCAGCACAGAGACAAACAACCATTGTCGCCCACACTCACGCCTAAGCAGAATTTAGAGAACATTTTTTAGAATATGCAAACTCAATGTTACCTGACTCCGCCAGATAGATTTGCTCCGCATATCCATCTGGAAACCTTCCGTTAAAGTAATTTTGGGAAGGGGCGGAAATACTGGTTAGCTGATTGGCCTATGTTGGTGATAGACGGGCCAAATAAACCAATCAGATTCGTCGTCGCTCGTAACAGAGCGACGACGAAAACACAACCACAAGCCAAGCTACTCTTGCTGCTGCAGGTAAAGGCTCGTTAGCTCAGCAAAGAAATACTCTGTAATTCCGATAAAACTTGCTCTATAGCCACGCTAACGCTAGTTTCATCGGCTGAAGCCGCCATGTTCTTTAGACTGAACTGTCGCTTCTCGTTGCGTCACACCTCAACCCGCCTCAAAGCCAACGCTGATTGGACGTTCGTTTGGTGAACGGCTCCAAATTTTCTTTAACGGAGAGTAGCCAGACTGATCTGCGAGTGAAACCTTGAAAGCTCGCGAGATCAGGATGGTCTCACGAGGCTAAACTCAATGTAGAATGACCCAGGGCAAGGGTAGGACTCAAACCCAGGACCTTCTTGGTGCAAGGCAGCAGTACTTCAAAATATTTTGAAGTAAAACTCTTTCCTATCTATGTAAGTAGATAGGAAAGAATCAGTGCAGAGAACCAATGTGAGCAGGTTCTGCACACATAAACAGATGTGGATGTGGGAAATTACAGTTTATGCTAAAGATAAAAAGAAATATTGACACACAAGGTGGAGTTTTAAAAAATACGTGGTTGTCTAATTTGTCTGTGTTAAGTGGTATAACATTTTATTGTATGATATATTATGCTATATCATATTAGAAGTAAAAAAATATATCTTTGCTGTGCTGTAAATTAATTAATCTATACATTTCTGCCAAAACAGAAAAATTAAAACTTGATTAGTTTTGATGTTATTTTTTGTCCTTCCCAAAATCTAATAATATAAAAAAAGGGATTTAATATAAAAAAAGGTGTTGGTGCAACATGTTTAATGGTGATATTTGAAACAGGGAAACAAGTGGATAAATAAGCGAAAGTACCTAGAGGTTCAGGTTCTAAAGTTGCCATTTTCATGTTTGTGGGTCCAATTTAATTGGTCTGTTGCAATGTTTACTGTCGCCAGAGAGCAATAAAATATATATTTTCAGTTAATTATCAAAATGTATATGAAAAAATGTGTACAGCTAATAGTCCTTGACTACAGGCGAAGCTCCTCCTCTGACCCTTTGGGAGTTTAGCTGCTCCTGTGCACTGTCACAGAATTGTTGCTCTTATGTTGCAAAACTTTTTTCCACATATTCAGAAGATCTGTGACAGCTGAGCTGAGCTGGAGATCAAATTGCGTGTGCTACAATATCAGATATGTAGGACGGCACTGCTGAAGCATTATTTACCCAATGCAGTATATCTTCTAATGGCACTGAAATAGACGGTAGATTTGCAGTAATGTGAGTGGAAGTTCAATAGGAGGTAATTTTCTGTGTTCTAACTTCCAGTGTTGTGTCAGAACAATAAATTAAACGCAAGAGTTTATACTGTAGGAGTCCCCATGTGTCTACCATTGAAGGCTGCAGCCTTGGATGTCTGGTCTGTAGTTGTGCTGTTCACGAGCACTGAACTGTTTGAGATCTCCAACAACTTACAGGTCTCTGTTGTCTGCTGCAGCCTGACATTTGTCTCAAAGCCCCACATAAATAGCCGTGTGTGCTGAGATTATCTGTTTTATACGTGTTTGATTCTCCAAACAATAAACAGACCAAGAAAATCCCAAAGAAGAATATGGGAGGGGGAGGAGGGGGGAGCAAAGCCATCTCTAGCCAACTTAGTGCTCTAGGCGAGGTTTAGAGTGCCCCCCCCCGCCTTCCTCCCAGCCCCAAAAATGTCAGAAGATAATCTTCCTTACTCTTTCACTCAAAGCTTTGTTGTGCTGTTCTGTTAACGCTTAGAACATGACAAACAACTAATTATTTTGTGAAATATATTTCAGACAATGGAGATGGATAAAAAACTTAATCCTAAATTTGATCCATTCCAATAATTTAAAACAGGGATAAAGTGTTCTGATTATTTTTCCTCTAGCACTCATTTTTATGTAGAAGGAGCAAACAAAGGACGTACTCAGCAGAGATTCACATTCTGTTCACATTTAACAAGTGCAATAAATTAAAACTTCAAATAAAATTGTTTTTTTTTGTGTGTGTGAGGGGCAGCAGGTGGATGCAAACTAAAAAAATACCAATGGGTCTAATTTGGAATAAAAATATACTTATGAAGATTATTCTCAGTATAGCCTGAGTATATGTGATGAGTGGCAATACAGCGTAAGTCAAGTCTGTTTTTTTTTTTGTTGTTGTTCTTTTTGCTTTTCTGAAGGTTGTATAAGAACATGAATCCCTGTAAGTGCTGCCACAGAACAAAATATTTTTTCCCCCATACCATCACTTAAAACAAGTTAGTTTCCTGATTATATTTTTGAGCTAAAGTAGGTCAGTTGTGATTTTTGTCCTGTCAAAAATAGCCGAGGGGAAAAGTCAGAAATCAAAGTGGTTTGTAATATCAGTCTCACTGACCTCAAATGTGTAGCTGGCTGACTTGTTTCACAGCGTGGTCATTTCTTACACTTTCTCATCTGGGTCAAATGCATTCTGTGATGAAACAACAAAGTAAAACTTGTCTTGGAATGCTTTGTCAGAAACCTAGCACACAATCCAAACAAGAATTCAGGCGTTGGTGTTTGTGCGTACGCGCACGGATATCTTACACTGTCTGTAACGCAGCAGCAGGCCTCTTTATAGCTCTAGTTTATAGTCGCTTATTTTATAGCCCAGATAAGAGACCTAACAGTCAAAAACAGACCCAACAAAATCACAACCTGTGACTCACGAAATTTAAAAGCAACTTTAACAAAAACAAGCCCAAAGTTGCTTACAATAATTTTTGTGATCAAAAAAAAAATATCTTACAACTTATTGAAACCCAATATTGTACCTGGCAGTAATTTTGTTACATTACAGTCCCAAACGTCATTGTACTTGAGAATGAGAATGTGTTAGCTGATAATGTCAAAGTGAATGGACACAACATGTTTTCCCTTTTTCTAAATGCAAATCTGGAAAGTGTGACATGCATTTCGATTGAAGTCCGTCTGAGTCAAAACTTTGTAGAACCGCCTTTCTGCAATCGCAGCTGCATGTCTTATGATGTGACAAGACCTGCAGCTGTGACTAACAGATTTACACATCTAGAGAGGATTTTTGCCTTGTCTTAAAAATAGCTGAAGCTACGTCTGACGGGATGGAGAGCGCCTGTGAATTGTGAATAGAACATACATTTTTTTAATTATGTTTTTTGGTCTGGACTTTCAATAGAGCGTTACAACACATAGATGCTAAACCATTTCATTCTAGCTCCGGCTGTATGTGTACGGTCATTGTACTCCTGGAAGTTGAGGCTTTTTTTTTTAAAGAATGGTCCTGTAGTCAGTACTGACCAGACTCCCAGTCCCTGCAGAAGGAAGGTATCACAGCATCATTGTATCTCAATTCTTAATATATAACAGCTTGTTTTCTGTTTCACTTAGAATTGGTGTCATGTAAAAGAGATGCAAGGGACTTTATGACAGTAGGGTCATGGTTTTGGAGTATTAGCATGCTGGTACTCTTTCCAAAGCTGCAAGACTACTATCTGAGGGTTTGGCAGTGGCCCATGAAAGAACCACGGTGCTGGTATTATTGGACCTCAGTGCAGCATTTGATCCTGTCGATCACTGCATTCTGTTAGAGCGCCTGGAAAACTGGGTCGGCCTTTCTGGTACAGCACTCGACTAAAACTAAAACCAGAACCAAGGTTGCAAAGTTTTTGCCTTAATAAAATAGCAACTATAGAACGTTTTCTTTTGAGTTCAATCTTCAGTCAAGTCTTCGAGAAAAACAGTTTGTTTTAAGCATTATTATTCTTTAACAATCTGAGCAATCTTTAACTGAAGCAAATGTGTTCTGCATCTTAAACGCTGCGTAGAGCCACGTGACGGCAGATCTTAATTTTGGGAAAAAACACGCCTTGACTACATTACGGGTAGCCCCGCTGAAATCACAGACTCAAACAAAGTCTGTCAATATCAAATATTGCATTTTTAAACCAAGGTGGGATTCATCTCAGTGCATACATCGCTCGATTGCGAGGGCTCCCGGGACATCAACAGAAAATAAACACGGGCAGAATCCAATCATTTCTGAAACGCAAACAACTTTTGGCTCATTATCTTGGTCTGTGCCTCGCTGTTTTCCCTCCTTTGCGGGTCTCAAACCCCCTGATTCTTCGTTTTGGAGGGCTTTACATGATTTTTCCAGAATACAGCAGATATTTAGAAGAATAAATAGCTGTCCAACACCCAGTCTCCTCCTCTCGCTCTCTCTCTGTCATTTCCTCGACCCGTCTTCCTTCATTTCTAACTTTCCCCCACCCGTTTGCTTCCTCGCTCCCCGTTCCCTCCTCTTCCTCTCGTATATTGCACCTGTCTCTCAAACGCTTTAGCTATCTCCAGAGTCCTCTTTATCCTCTTCCCAGACCCCTTCCCTGTCTATCACCATTCTTGCTTCAGTCCCTCTTTTTTTTTTTCTAAACCCGTCTTCCGCTGACGGAAGGCGTATCACGGCAAAAGGTGGCTCTCAATATCCGAGAAGTCCCTTTATCGTTCAGGGGTCGGCTGCAGGTAGCCGAGCCGCTCTGGCGAGGCCTGAGTTCGTAGGCGTGCGTACGCCGGATCGCGGACAAACGTGAAAAGGCATGCAAGCGTGCAACACTCGGCGGTCCTCCGTTTTAAATCCGTGGCCGTCCCACGTGTAGCGTCACCTCCCCTCCCCTCCCCAACCCACTTCCTCTGAAAGACAGGGTGAGATTGCTGCACACACACAACCCAGCACTACATCCCAAAGCTATTAGTTCCTGACAGCATTCTCCATTCAGCCCTGTCTGCGCCCCACCCGCTCTTCCCCGCTCATACACACTTTGCGCACACACAACTCTCGGGGCTCAGCTCTCAGCACGGTACGCCGCGCGCCTTTAATAGCTTTCCACGTAGCAATCTAGCTGCTTGCCCCGTCGAGTCAATTGGGTGTATTATATTTGTAATTGGAGGCTATTGATTGACAGACTCCAAGCGCATCACAGGACAAAGACTGAGAGCTTCCAGCACCGCGCACGAAAAAGCAAAGCTCAAAGGGGTTTCTATTTCTTGTCTTCTTCTTCTTCCCTTTTTTTCCACCCCCCCTCTCCGAAACACAACAGGCTTTCATACGTGGGAGCTTGGATGCTCACACAGAGACACCTGCACACGCATGCTGACAGTTGCCAAAATGAAGCATAAAAAAAAAAAAAGAAATAGCATTCTCCTCAGTCCAAGGTCAGTCCATGAAGTGAGGATCAGAAATAGACTGGGAGGCAGGTGGGAGGGATATTGCATGAGACAAAACTCCGCTCAGCACCCATCAGTATGCTCGGCCCGTCGTCCGCTACAGTACGGGCTGCACGGAGGGAACTGTCGAGCCAGACGTATCTGCTTACGACGCTTGGCCAAACGCTGAAAACCCTTTAAATTCTTGCACGTTTTTGTCACGTTATAGCTGCAAACTTTGGTGTGTTTCCGTCGGATCTTATGTGACAGACCCACACAATGAAGGGCTTCGCTGTGACGTTGAAGGAAAATGATAAAATATGTTCAGATCAGTTTGGAAGTTGAACATTTGAACCGTTTGGGTTGCACATGTGCTCCCCTCTTTCAGGGATCACCACAGCAAGTCATCACAAGTTGCAAACCGACGTGGCAGAGTTTTTAGACCAGATGCCCTTCCCAATTAACCTGACTCCGCCAGATGGATTTGCTCCGCATATCCATCTGGAAACCTTCCGTTGAAGTAATTTTGGGAAGGGGCGAAAATACTGGTTATCTGATTGGCCTATGTTGGTGATAGACGGGCCAAAGAACCAATCAGATCAACGAAGCATACGACGTACTAACAGCGACGACGAAAACACAACCACAAGCTCTTGCCGAAACCAGTCGGGAGAAGAGCAAAAACATGTTTTCCTCTGAGAAAAGCCTCCAGAGCAGTGTTTTGCTCTTCTTTCAGTGAAGAAATACTCTGTAATTCCGATAAAACTTGCTCGATAGCCACGCTACCGCTAGTTTCATCGGCTGAAGCCGTCATGTTCTTTAGACTGAACTGCCGCGCTTCTCGTTGCGTCACACCTCAACCCGCCTCAAAGCCAACGCTGATTGGACGTTCATTTGGTGAACGGCTCCAAATTTTCTTTAACGGAGAGTAGCCAGACTGATCTGCGAGTGAGACCTTGAAAGCTCGCGAGATCAGGATGGTCTCACGAGGCTACTTCCCAACGCCACCAGGATATCCTTTTCTCTGATACTTTTCGTTTTAAATCTAGCGTGTTCAGCAGTTACCCAGCTAGCAGATGGAGTCCAATCCATTCTCAGAACGTACACAGCTGTTCTGTGATGGGTTCAGAGGTTTGCTGGAGAACACTATTGAACAAACAGCAAACTGAAGACCAAGGAAGTCAGCAAACAGGTCAGAGAAAAGATGTCATGACGTCTAAAGTAGGGCTCTGTTATAAAGCAGTATCCCTAAGCTCTGTGGGTGTCAGAGAGCTCTCTTCGATCCATCAGTCGACAATGGAAAGAGCGTGGCACAAAAGCAAACCTACCAAAACGCAGCTTTCATGTACACTAGCAAGCCAGAGAGAGTATATCGAGATTCAGCCAGAGACCCCATGTTTACTCTGAAGGAGCTGAAGAGATGTAGAGAACACAAAAACAATTTGTGGCAGAAAAAAAACTAATATTGAATGTTTGGGTGTGCAGACAAAACGCTGTTTGCCCGAGAAACAAACGCAGCCCCAGCATGAAGCACGGCAGTGGCAGCCTCATGTTGTGGGAATGCTTTTCTTTAGCGGGGACAGAGAAGCTAGTCGGGGTTCATGAGCAGATGGACGGTGCTGAACATCCATCCATCCATCCATTATCCAACATGTCTATCCCCTGTGGGGTCATGAGGGGTGCTGGTGTCTATCTCCAGCTGTCAATGGACAAGAGGCGGGGTACACCCTGGACAGGTCATTAGTCTATTGCAGGAAGCTAAATATATAAATTGTGATACATGAAAACCTCTTATAGGCTGCAAAAGGCTTGAGACTGGACAGGGGTTCACCTTCCAGCAGGACGGCTCTGAACACACAGCCAGAGCTTTAAGGGAATTGGTTGATATTGTCACCTCCAGTAAGTAAGCCTGGTATAGACACTCCAAAAGCCTTGCAGCTGTAATGGCAGCAAAAAGTTGTTCAACGAGTTATTAACCAGGGCAATGCTGTGTTCGGAAATGTCAATTTCCAAAGCAGTCATAAGTCCATGTTAAGCATATCATCTCCTGCTCCGTATGCTCACATCCCGCCCTGCCCCTCCCAGCTCCCCGCGCACGCACCTCTAATCAAGATTTATTGCTCCCCGGTGTCTGAAAACTGTCGGCACACGTGCGTATTTGCCAGGTTTTCGGTGTGAATTAGCGCTCGTCACATCATTACTGTGAGGTCCACAAATACGGGCCCGCTCAGTGTTTTTATTCCCTGTAATTCCTTTTACAGGGTCGCGCAGATAGCAGATAGCTGCCTGGCCGATTGTGAAATCTTGAAGAGAAGAACCTTGGGTGCAAACAGAAGCGAAAAAGAGACTCACTGCAGCTATTTCATTATTAACTCACAAAGTGGTGTTATGTGGCCGTGCCTTGGACTCCACACCTGTAGACATTAGAAAAGAGTCTGCAGTGAAGTGGTCTCAAATTGCTTCTCTTTTAATTAAATGGCATATACAGATAGGAAAAAGAATCGCTTTTGCTTACTTACCATTTATTGCACTGTTACGTTAGGGACCACCAGGAATGCAGACCGCTTGTCTTATTGAGGCACTTAATGAGCATTTGAAAAGAAAAAAAACAACTATATATATATATATATATATATATATATATACAAACATGTTAATCTCTGTTCTACATGCTAACTTAATGGTATGTTAAGCTTTTTAGACTCACTGCACCATGAATATTAGGATAGATCAAATCCATTACTTTAAAAAGTCCTTTATGAGAGCAATCAGCTTGTTTTTAAGTATGGACTCCCTGTTTAAAACTTAGGGCACTCTCCTCTGAGGAGGACGACTATGAGAGCCTGTCTGAACTATCTTATGGCATCAACCACAAATTAAAACATCAGAAAAAAACAGCAGGAATTGTCAAAGAATGGTCTAAATTTTCACAAATGACCATGTGATATTTGACAGCAATGTAAGAAAAGAAAAAACGCACATACAATGATATCGTGCATTTTCTTAGCGGTGTTGAAATCTGTTTGGATTTACATGCTGTTTAAAAATGATTAATGCATCAGTCAGAGTGAAAAACATAGCCTCACCCAACTGTCAGTAATCTTGGGTGCAAGCAAGTACAACAGAATGTGGTTAAAAATTGATAAACATGTCCATAACTATATATTATCAATATTAGATTTGTTAGCGTGCAGCACTTAGAATGTATTATGTCAATTATTTCTGGTCTGTTCTTTGTTGTTGTTGTTTTTTTTTTTATTGAATCCCCATTGAGAAAACTGAAACTGGGACCACCTTGCTCTGAGACAACAGTACTAATAGCTGCCCCAGCAAAACAAAGATGGGAGGGAACTTTTTTTTTTTTTTTTCCCATCTGGGAAAAAGACCATGTTGCAAAGAGAAGCCATGCAGACCTAAAGGAACACAGATCTGAGTTGGCAGCAGTGAAACATCAGTGGTTCTCTTTTTGTTTTTATCTCTGCATGGAAAGGGTAAAAACAGAACAGAAGTGATCATAGGCCATCAAGTGGCACCGTTTTTTTTTTTTATAAACAAGCACCATCTGGCAAGTTAACAGCTCAGAGCTCAAACACCCCTGGTCATGACGGTGTGGAAGGGGCATCAGTACACAAGGGATTGCTGACACGCTATTCGGTGCACACAAAGCTGATGCCGTGCCAGCCAGCCAGCCACAGTGGCCCTCTTGTTAACTCTCGGTCACTCTGTAAGCTTTAAATGTAACCAAGCAGCGTAATGCAAAGTGAAATAGAGCAGGTAAATACACATTTTGGTGGCTCTGGATGTAAACATGTGCAATGCTTCCTAAATCCTAGGACAGACTTTTAGGCTGTGTCCAGATCTTGTCTGAATTCTAAGTGGAAAGCCACGCTGAGCTTTCGATGCGGTCACGTGAATATTCTCTTTTATCTGTGCTCTGAATGGTGTCCGGAGCTTTTCAATCCAGCTGGTGAGTTACTGAGACAAAACAAAGGGAAAGAGAAAAAGAAGAAGATTTACTTTGGGTGTTAAATGTCAATACAGTAAAGTCGTAGAAAGGTGAAGGATATCAGGGAAGGGGTGCGTTTAGTGATGCTGCCAAATTAACCTGCAGCTCTAAAAAAAAAAGGGAATGCTGCTCCCTAAGGTCCAGGCTGATTCCTCATGGGATGATGCTTTCAGCCTCTGTTGGAAATTCAGTTTCAGGGAAATCTTTACCACTTAGCCCCCCTCCAGGTGAGAAAGAGCTCAAAGGGAACAAAGCAAAACCACAGCATATTGGTTCCCTTCAAAATCTATTTAATCGCTCATTGTAGACGTGGTTTCGACCTGTACTCCATATCTTTTCCCTTATTGTCCCGTATTTAGAAACCTAAGTATTTCAGGATGTAATTCATAAGCATAACTAGGACAGTAATAGTTTAGTGTCTATTTAAAACACAGTGAATCAAACGAAAGATGCTGAGGATCCTGGGGTGCGATCGTTTGGATGTTGAACGGTGTGGACGAAGGAAGAGAACCCGTGACCCCAGGGTGACAGAGGAGGGAGGACTGATTGACTGGTGGGTGAAAAGGTTGGCACTGGCCGAGGGGGACAGGTAGACGGGTAGGTCAGTGTGGAGGGTTCCACAGGACTGATCTATGGAGGACGACAGAATTGGTAGGACAGAAGTCCAGTGAAAGGAATATTCTTGGAGTTGGGAGGTGTGTACAAGCAGAGGTTGACAATTGGAGGTCAGGAGATCAGGAAACACAAAAAAGTATTTGTCAACTACTGTTGGTCTCGCATAACTAACAGCAGCAAACCCACAGCAGAGTAATTCTTTGCTGTTGTAAAGAAAAAAAATCATAAATCAAGGGCATTCTCCCTTTTTGTGTGATCACTCAACCTTTAAAACGTAGGAAAGCTTTGGACATGGTTGTTTAACGTTCAATATTGCCCCTTTTTACCCAGATGGAATACTTTAATATTAGTCTATATAGATGTAGACTCAGGAGCGCTAAATAAAAATGCACACCACACTTTTCAGAGCTTTTTTTGAATAAAAAGTAATTTCTGATCATGAATCAGGAAGGACTTGGTGAAGTACAGCATTATGTTTGGAAATCAAACAAGTGTCCATTTGGTCTTGTCCATCTACTTTACTTTGTAAATTCCATCAACCAAAAAAAAAAAAAGCTTCATTAAATGCAACACCTTGTCATGAAAATTGTTGAAAATTTAAATAATAATTTATTTAAATTAATAAAACAAAGCAAGCCTGTTATATTGCTGAATATTATAGCATATAAATGAAACTTATTTTTGTGCTTATTCTCTTCATTTGAATAGTTGTAAATAATATACACCTGCAAAATTACTAAAATCAAAGTATTTTCTGACTATATTCCAAATTATTTAACATCTACATCTTTTAATCGTAGAGAGAGCAGTAATAACGACTTTACCGAAACAGGAACTGCTGATGTGTGCCTGTGGCTGCCCTGAAAAAGGCTCTTTGTGTCTTTGTTTTCTTCCGGAGTGAAACAGTGGTAATATTACAGCAGCAGAAGCTTTTCAAGCCTCCTATAAGACAGTCTCCTCCTTTTTATAGAAAGCATCAATCCGCCAAATCTGAACAGCTGGAGCACTGCAGTAGAGTGGAGTGCTGTATTTCATGTGCCTCGTCTTTTTGAGGTTTGGGAACTGATTCAGAATCTCAAGCTCATACCCTCATAGTTAGTTACTTATTTTTACATTTTTTCTGCTGAGATGTTTTCTGTGGGCTGATTCCTCAAAATCAAAAATGGCCATTTCAGCCGTGCTGGCTGCAGTGGTGGGCATCCGTAAGCAGATACTGTAACTGAGGAGCCAACTTTTCGTTCATTGCATCATAATTTTTCGCTAAGTTTAAAAACTGCTTGCAGACCAGTTGAGGTCCACTTTATTGCATATCAATATCTGTACGATAACACTGGGCTTTTGAGTCTCTGCGTGGCTCAGCGAGACTCTTATTTTTCCAACGCTTCCATATAAAACCCGGGTTTACTGCCTATGGCATTCCTGGAGGGACATTTAACCAGCATGTATAAGACAGGAAGCTTTGTTTCTACACAACATTGATGAAACCAATTTTTATTTATGCTTTTCATTTCAAAAATAGTGTACTTTAAATATAACAATATTGGTATTGTTGAAGTTACAACAATAAGTAACCCATAAAGTAATGATTCATTGCAGGTTTGCTAGAATTTCTGAAGAAAAGCTCCTCCATGTGTTCCAGACTCCCACGAGCGCTGCCATGTTTGCTTATTATAAGCAACTTTGGACTTGTTCATTTATTGCGTTATACAAGGTAGAGGTAATACCGCTGGTTGCTTGTTTCTCTCACAAGAACTGGCAACGCTGGCTTTCAGACCTCACTAGCACCATGGTTGTTTTTTTTTTCTAAAATGCAGCTGCCTGAGCACAGAGGGATAGAACATTCTTCTAAAACGCTCACACTGCTGTGTAAAAGTAAAACTTTTAAATGAATTTATCCTGAACTAAAACAGCTATCCCCTCAGACATACAGTGATGCACATGTTCGTCAGCATCTTTTGTCTGAAGACCTGAGACACAGGCACCAGTAGTCAAGCTAATATTTTTGTTTGTGGGATATGAGTTTGTGAAGCTAACTTTTTGGTTAGCTGAGCTCACCACTGGCTGGTTGGGAAACATTAGCATTGTGAGCTGCAGGAGCAGCTTTACGATACTCTGTGGACAGAAGCTCATTCAAATGCTCTCTTCTATGCTCATCTCTGCAATCGGAAATGTGAACTTAGGACTAGTGACGGCCCCAAGAAGCCTTTCTTAGTTATTCAGTACAGCATCAAATCAAGCCTTGATAGCCTGTAAAATGCAGCTTAAGCGAAAATTCAGTCTGAAGAAACTCTATTGCCTACCTCCATCAATCAGGGACTCATCCGGCTCCGACGCAAGGCAATCAGCTTTGAACTGCTCCTCCTCAAAGCCAATCAGCATCCTGGGTTCATCTTAAAAAGAACTCCACATCCTCATCTCGGCCTTCTCCTCAGCGAGCAAGTGGTGGCGTGCCGCGTCCGGTTTGGACTCTGTCGACCGGTTTCAACCCACCTCCATCCCCTTCTCCACCATCGTAGCAAGCTTCACCTGGCTTTCCTACAGTCCTCCTTCAACCTCGTCCCTATCAGAGTATAATTCCTCCTGGACTCTTATGGAATTCCCTGTCACTCCTTAAAACGGTCCGGCAGAAGACCGCCATGCTGAGCCTGGTTCTGCCAGAGGTTTCTTCCCAAAGGGGAGTTTTTCCTCTCCACAGTCGCTTCATGCTTGCTCATCATGGACAGTTCATGCAAACCTGTGTTTATCAAGTTGGACATCTAGCTCAAACAGATCATCATATGGACTGAACAAACTTAGTTTATCTCCACTCCACCACCAGTTTCAGGCCTGGGGGGAAATATGCCTATTCTCATACGCCTGCTTATGCATATTGAAGTATAATTCAGCGTGAATTTTTCCTGCCGAGGTCTGAGCGCCAAACTCTTAAAATATTGTATCAATAAAATTATTCTAATTGCCTTTTCTTTCTGTGTGAGTTTTTCAGATTGAAATAGAATATGTTTATTATATTATATAATCAGGAATTTTAATCATTTTGTAAGCTTTACTGACCTAAGCCATCTCATGTGCTTTCAATGATGTATGAGATTTAATTTTGGTAGAAGCTGTTTTGGCCTCTCTATTTTAATCCGTTGATGTTATCATTAATATTAATGACTAATGATCATCAATAGGCCTATCCCTGGTGTTGAACAGGGGATGAATTGACTAGCTATTTATAATTATTATCATCATCATCATTATTATTATTATTATTATTATTATTATTATTATTATTATTATTATTATTATTATTGTTATTATTATTATTATTATTATATTCCATCAATTAAATAATTGTACAGACTGTTGCTCAAAACAAACAATGTGCAACATCTGCCCACCATGAATGGTGTAAGAAATTAAACAAAATGCACACAAATCAATCATTAATTGATCATCTTGCTGTTATAGCTGGAAAGCTAGATGTCATTCTAGATCTTTCAGGGCAAATGTCTTTGACATCTGCCTTGTGAGTGTTGGTGGTAAAGCCCTAAAGGTGCACTGATCCCTTGCAAGATGTCCAGTGCTGCTATTAGAAGCTTCATAATACGGCAATATTCTTCCCAGAACTGGCGCTCCCTTCCATTGAGGCATTTGATTCGCAGTTTTACACACAGGCGGTTGAGTTCATTTAGGGGAGTTGTGATGGTTCTGGAAATGGCCTTGTACAGGAGATTCCACCTTGTGGATGTGGGTACCATTAGCTTCCTGCAGCTGACCCCCCCCCCCCCCCCACACACACACACACACACACACACATACCTGTTCACAGGCTAATGTTGACTGACTTGCTTTAGTGCATTTTACAATGCTCCTCCTATATACAGCCTTGGTGTCTGCCAAGTAAATGTAGTTGTCTGTCAACATTGCTTGTTAAAATCAGGTTGTGTGTAATACACATCTGTAGTGTGAAGGGAGACCACACTGCCCATCACCAGAGGCAGTGGAAAGAGCTTCTATGAAATTTTCAGTTTCAGACTCCAAATTACAGGATCGACATACAGGACTCTGATAGCTCTATCAAAAGTGGATGCGTTATCCATTACAGTGACAACTTTGCCAAGCAATCCTTATGATGAATGGATTTGTTTAATCTCTGATCCAGTTACACAATAGGTGTGCCTGTCTCTATTTCTCTTACATGCTAGGGCAGCCTTGTTGTGCTGTAAAGTGGAATTAATCCAGTGAACTGTTACACCCATGAAACTTCATTATTCACCATCCAGATGTCAGCAGTGGTAGAAACAAAGTGCACCTCGTCAAATGTAGCCTTTAAATTAGTGTCTGTCATGTTGCATTTTCTCTCAAAGTATCCTACAAAAGATATTCTTTGGTGCAGCTTGACACCTCTTTTGGTCGGTATTTTCTCTACAATGTATGAGAATTATTCAGTCTACAGTGGAAATGGTCAACATGTCTTCAACAATATAGCCAGTGATGAGCTCCTTTATTTCACTCTTAAGTCTGCCGCCGCAGACTTATATATATATATATATATATATATATATATATATATATATATATATATATATATATATATATATATATATATATATATATATATATATATATATATATATATACACCTACATACATACGTACCTACACGTATATATGTGCATATACATTCCTGTATACATTTGTACATACAGACATACATACATGTGTACCACACAGAGAGACTGCTGGTTAGAATGCTCTCTATGATGCTTCTGTAGAAAGTTGTGAGGATGGGCGGCGGCAGGTGGGTTCTCCTCATCCTCTGTCATCCTCGGTCTCAGATTTTTTATTTTTTATTTTTTTCATTGTATTCCACTGTTTTCCATTTTTAGGTTTTCCATTTTATTGATTTTGAGTTATGTGTCAGTTCAGCACGCCAACATTACCAGTGATTACAAATCCACAGTTATACACAATAAACACACTGAAAAAACCACAAATACAGCACTGGAATTAACTTTATGACTTGTGGCAAACGTGTTAGGTCCTGCATTCACTAAAACACACATTTTGCTTTTCAAGCTGTAATTTAAACTATACCTTGGATCATGTTCCAAGTGCAGGCATGGTGGGACCAGCTTGCTGGAGTCTATGTTGCAGGTCAGAGGGTCCCATGGCACCGTTGTTTGGCAGCCTCACCTCTGTCAGTCAGCCCCCAGGGCAGCTGTGGCGACTAACATAGCTCACCACCATCACGGTGTGAATGTGTGTGTGAATGGGTGAATGACTGATTGTAGTGTAGTGCGCTTTGGGATCGTCAGACTTGTTAAAGTGCTATACAAGTAATAGCCATTTACCATACAGGCAAGACCCTGAGAGCAGGATTACTGAGTGTGTGTATTTGTGTCTAGTTTTTCTAACAATAGCTCCTACGTTCTTGACCACCTAGAACGTCATTCACTGACCAAATTGTTATAATTGTGCATGATGGATAGGCTCAGTTATATGATTCTATTTCATCAACTTTACACATGAAAGCTGTGAATATAATGAGACTGACGCTCTCTGAAACCTTGCGGCAGGCGTTCCGACTTTGATCTGCAGAAGGCTGTCTCCAACAGGGGTGTATCTCATCAGTGATCTCCCACTGCACATTTCACCCCTTCCTATGTGCTCATCTAAACAGGGAAATAACCGAAGAGCGTCTCCTTTCCTTCTCTACCTATTCTCCACTCCGATCCTGGAGGGCCACATTGCACAAAGCTCTCAAGTGCTCTTATAATGAGTAGTTTGGTCTCCTAATGTACACTCTCTAAGTGTTGCTGTTACCATAAATGGACTGTTGGACTGGAATGATGGGCTAACACACCTTTGTTGTGATAAAGCATGTGGGTGGCGGAAGAGGGAAGCATTAAGTGATTTGATGCTGCTCATGGAAACAAAATCAAAAGCATCCCAGTCCCAAAAGACAATGTATTTCAAGGGGGTTTTATGCGATAGCCAACGCAAAGTAGCATATAATTATGATCTGTAAGAAACATCATGCAGGAATTTTATACAGCTGGACATTTGTTAGCACAATAATAGGCTGTTATTTTCACCTCCTCATCATAATGGGATTCTGAGAAATTCGAAACATATGATATTAGTGTTGCCAACACTAATATTAACCTTAACCTAATGGACTCGTCTTAACAAGGTCTACTTTTAGCAATCTTTTGATCATGTCTGAGTATTAGCTATTTATAAAATGTTTTACTTTGTAAAGGGCATCATGACTGTGTGGTTTTAGATAAAGATTTGAAACGAGTGTCACTTATGTATTACTGCTCTCTCTGATAAAACAGAGGCTACAGGTGTTCCATTAATCAATGACATATTTTTTTCCCAATTCCTTTTGATTGCTTAGTGCAGATGTGGAGAGGTGGGCACATGGGGTGGCAGTAAATTGTTGCCTTCACATTGATGTTGTTGAAACGCTTCGGTTCCTACCAAATATTCCATAATGGCACAAACAGATGCTGCATCTCTCAGAGTTTTGAATACTATATTTGCAGCTTTATGCATTACTACCCTCTTGTGGGAGATTACCATGGTACCATTGGTGCTGATGAAAGACAGACATAATCTTATCAGAAAAATAAATTCTTAGAACCAGCAGCAGATCTTGTGAGGCATGTTTCAAGGTACTTTGCAGAGCTAAAAGCTAAACAGTATGCCCCTTTGTCAGTTTGGACGAAGAATGTTTGAGAAAAGCAGTTTATAAGTGCTGCCACTCTAAAATGTACTTAGAGTGGCTTCTGGATTTTGGCTGGCATGCTCTAACACATGAACTTGTTTTCACCTAAACAACAACCCTGACAGCAAAGTAGCTCTGGTGGTATGTTTGGGGTAGTTATCTTGAATATGACCCATTGTCTGAAGTATTTTGTAGTGATTAACAGGTTCCCAGCTTCCCGTCTGCTACGATCATCATCCCTGTTTCGACTGAAGAAAAGCATCTCCGGAACATGATGCTTTCCACCCCCACGATTTAACCAAGGGGCTGGTGTGATTGGGGTGATTTGCAGTGGGAGTGTGAGACATCAAGGGTTGTGACCTGAAAAAAATCTGGAGAGGGTTCACATGAATAAATACTTTGCAAGGCACAGTAAATATGCAATATTCTGGAGTAATCCCTTAAATTCATGTTGAGTGGTTATATTAAAAGAGTTTTCTGAGAAAAACCTATCCTATATGATCACAGCCTGTGTCCCTCTTGAAAAAAGGGTAACTCAGAGTCTCATTGTTATTCTGAATTTGTACTTGACATTTCTTTCATTCGTTCCAAATCTGTTAAGGCAACTCCTGTTTCTTCCTGGTCAACTCGGTCATTTGTTGAAATAAAATCTACCTTTCTCATCACAGTCATGTAAAAGGGCAATTTTGCATAAAAAAAACTGCATTTTTTTTTTACAGTCAAACTCTGAACAGATCACCCACTAACCCTGTATCTACATTAGATCTGCACACTGCCTGAAATCAATGCAGATGAAATTCCAGGAAAAGGTTTAAAGGGTTTAGGCCATGCTTTTAAAGTTCTCATATTGTTTTTTTTTCTATCCAAGGATTATGATAAGAGAGAAGCTTGGCATCGGTTTGCATCATGGCCTTTCTGTCTAGTTAAAATGACAAATGATAAAAGATCATCCAGATTGTAGCACATCTGTTGGCATTTTAAGATTCAACAAGATATGATGAGAGGTGCACATCAAAGAGTACACAAATATTGGTTTACCCTCTCCCACTTCTTTCAAACTCGTTACCATTCTGGATAAATAAAAAAACATGCAGGTTTTCATTTAATAATTTCCAACATTTGTGTGATACATACACACAACACACAAAGATACACGTGAAGAAATGCAAAAAATATGGTCACAAATTCCCATTTAACATTTTCTATTCAACTAAATCCACACTAAAAGAAACTAGAATTCGCTTTAGTGTCAAAAACAAAATACCATAATGTATTTAGGTCAACAAACTGAACACAAAAAAATGTTTTTAAAAAATCTGACCTTTAATTTAAAGTGGCCTTGTCGCGTACTATGACTTTACTAATTCCTATACCAGTAGCTCACTTTGGTTGTCCTCAAAGATTTTCCCTGACGGCTTATTATATTTCATTTCTGTGTTTTGCTCTGTTTGATAGTGAACGAAGCACTTTTGAATATATTTACCAAAACAAGACCACGTGACTTGGAAGCACGATATTGCACATACTACAGGGTGACTCGCGATATGGTGATCGTAACCAGATGAGGGGAGTGTTTTTTTATTCCCAGAGGAATGCAAAGAAATGTCATTGTTGGATACAAGCTTTTAAGCAAGAGGTCTTTACTGTGGAAAACGTTACCGGTGACACCTATATGTGCTCTCTACATATTTTGGTGGTAAGGCAATTACATTTCCAGACCCATTACCAGTGGTATTGGGTCTGGAAATTCAATTGTTGCAGGTGCCTGTATCTGGCTTTTTCCCAGCATAATGAAAACATCATCATACAACCCATGACATCCCTCACCATGATAACTGTAAACACACCACATACTGCTCACTCGTGTTGAAAGAGTCTATAGAATGGGCTGGTGGTCTATTTGATTGTCAGCAGGGTTGTTTGTGTGTGTCTGTGATCTTTTTTGTGTGCGTCTGAGGGGAGTGTGAAGGCAAGATGGGTGTCTGATTACAGCAAGATGAATGACTTTAAAGCTTTAGAAAGCAAACTGGTTTGAAGTCTATCTTTTGGGGATGAGCTTTATTATAAATTTGAATCATAGGCCTGTAATTATGTATTTTTGTCTTTGTGTTAGCTGTAATTCTACGTGTATTCAAATGTGACGTCATTCTTAATCAGTCCTATACGGCGACAACATCAATGTGTGATTCAGCGTTAAAAAAGGCATCTACAGTACGTATATTTGTCTGTGATGGAGCCGAGGGAGTCGGCGATGCCCAGTGGAGGTGCGAAAAGAAAGAGTGAGAAACCCTAATCCTTTATATTAGGTTGGTCTTCAACCATGCCCAGCTGTCCATTTACTGTGAGGCATTGCAGGACTGTCTACTGGCTCTTACAGTGGCTGCGTCAACTGTCGCATATCTGTCGCATCTTGTTTCCTGATCGTTCCAAGTTACTACCTAACTAAGCGTCTTGATTGACGATGAGTACACCTATGTTTTATTTATGTGTGTGTATGTTTTTGTTTTATGGACAATATATATGCCCAGGCCCCTCTAAGTTTATTTATACAGCTGAGGGAAAACACTTCATGATACGAAAATGAATTATGAAATAGCCACAAATCCTTCACCATACTTCTCTGCGTAGTCCATCTTTGTTGATGCTGTGCCCATCCGGAGTATTTGTTCTTTAAAAGATAAACTCTTAGTTTCAATAGTTTCATCAGATTGAACAGGTCAATGATTTTCTCAGTTTAAATAATTCAAACAGGGGCATTGGTATAAAAACTTTAGGTAATTGACTCAAATATTGTTGGTTGGTTCCTCGTACCCATTTTAAAAATCGCGGTGATCGTGCTTTTCAGGTAGTGGCTCCGAGACTTTGGAACACTGTCCTGCTGTCTCTTTGCTGCACAGAATCCACAGTATCTTTTGAGAAAAAAAAACACATTTTTATTTAGCCAGGAATTTGCTTAAGCGTGTTTTGTGTTTTTAAATAGTCTTTCCTCTTGTGAAGCCCTTTGTGATGTTGATGTCTGTGAAAGGTGCTATAAAAACAAAATTTTACTTCCTTTTTTTTCTTAAAATTTAAAACAGGTAGCAACCCACGGATAGAAAATTACAGCTAATTAGTCCACAAATGAGGCGACACCTGCAAGCGGGCTCCGACAGTCAGCTGGAGCTGTGCCGCTGCTTGTCAAGTTATTTTTCACAAACTCCTCAGAGTATCTCCAACACATCTTCCAAGCTGCAAACCTCATTTTGGCATGGTGTTTTTAGTGTGATGTGCACACCAATTTTTCCTCCAACCATGGTGTGTAAAATGACATCCAAAGAACTTTGGCTTCATCTGACCAGAATCTATTCTCCAAGTATTTCACTAGTTTGTCCAAATCCTCTGCAGCAAAATTTAAACAAGCTTCAGCACGCTTTTCTTCAGCAGTGAAGTCTTATATGGTAAGTGTGATTAGAGGCCGTTGCAACTGATTGCATTACTTGTTCTTTTCAGAAGTGGAATTCTATTTCCCAGTCTTTCTGAAGCTCCCTGTGGGTTCACCTAGGCTCCTGGACAACAATTTAGATAATACTGTTGACGCTTTCGTCAGACATTTTTCGATTGGCACCTGGTTGTGGCTGGTGTATGGTAAATTAATAATCTTTCCTCCTCCGGATTATGACTCTAACTCAAAAATTCAGAATTCAAAAATGTAGCTATAAACATGCAATCCGTTTTGCAACAGCAATAATTTTTGCGAGGTTCTATTTACTTTTACCAACAGTACCACTCTGCAATATTTTGGAAATTAGAGACATTTTTATAGGTCACCAGCTAATAAGAAACCAGCGTATAATTATTTACCCATAGTAGCAGGAATGCTTTTTGAATATGACATATTTTAGCTTATTTTTTTATCTTTTTATTTTTGCACATCATTTTCTTAATATGTATTCTTCGTACGATTCAGCTTCCTTACACATAACTTCAGTGATGGACTAATTTGGTTTAGTTTCTTATGTGTGGATCACCTTAGTTGTTACCGATGTCTGGTGTAAATCAGGCCAAGATTCGAACCCAGAACCTTCTTGCTGCAAGGCAACAGTGCGACTAACCAAGCAGCCCGTAAAATACATTTCTGTTCTAATAAATTAAAACATGTGAAAGATATTTAAGGGGTAGGCTATAAATGGGATAATATTTTGCAGAGGCCATTACACTGTTTTGCATTGTATTGATATAAATGGTTTTCAGTCTGTTTTTGTATTTTTACAACTCCGTGTGGAAAACTCTATTAAAACTCTTTCCTAGGCGTGAAGTTTTGTCACTTACCCCGGAAAGGTATTGGAATTGAAAATCAGAGCATGAGTGCACAGACTTTAATTTCTTCTCTCCTCACAACATGTGATGTGTTTAAGATTGGCCATCACTCCACAAAGATCCTGGAGTGGAAAGAGTGTTCAGGAAAAACTGACGTCTCCTTTCGGGGCGAAAGTAGACTTTTGTTTTGTTGCTGTCACATAAGCGTCGGAGATACATGTTCATCTCTGACCCGTTATGTTTGCTTTGACAAGCTTATTAAAAGGCTGTCTAAGGTAGCAGAATATAAATAAATGTGATGGTGGCAGAAGAAAAAAAAAACCTGCAAGGCCAAGCAATGCAGGGAATTCTGTGAAATGCAATACCCGTACTTAGCGTGAATATGAAGGTCTTCTCTTTGAGGCACGTCACACGGTTGTCATTGTCACATCCTGCAACATGCCAACAAGGTTAGCCTGTTTCGAGCCTTTCACACTCTGTTGCTGACACAAAATGTTTTATTAAAATCTGTTCAGTGTCTCTGTCTGTTCAGGAAATGCCATGGCTTTTCACTTTAGAAGAGAAACTAACAATGGATGAAAAAAATGATACTGAAGGCTGACAAGTCATGAATGACAAGAAGCTCCCAAACCAAAGTTAAATCTAAACATGGTTTTCCATAGAAAGGACTTGCATACAAAAGAGTGATCTTGATATTTTTTATAGTGAACCGACCCTTCAAATCTGATGGTGCTCATAAAAACAGTGTCTCGGTTTCATCTGTAAATCAGTTAAACATATCATTTAATAGTGTGTATGGGAATCAGAAGGTGAAGCAGCCCAAATATTCCCTTCATCTGCTGTTTACGTGCAGTTACTTTGAAGTTATTTGAAGCATTTGTTGTTACAGCTGGATTCTTGGTGTGCAGTCAGTCAAAGGCCAGATATATATTGTTAAAAAATGTAAGTGACACTTTTTAATGGTATAATATCAAGTGAGTTAAACTTGTGGTATGTTGATCTGGTCAGGTCAGCAGTAGAGGAGGTTGTTAATTAATGTTGGCTGTTCTGGTGGTAATGAAATTAACCACAGGTGCACTAAAGGGGGAACAATGAGACGACCCCCGAAACAGGAAGCGTTCTGCAGGTGAAAGATACAGAGATTTATTTTATTTTTACTACTTTCCAGTTGTTTTTCAGTTGACCAGGGTCAATGTCACTGCTGATATCATGAGGCGATACCTGGACCCTGCAGAGGTTGGACAGGTGGTCCAACTTCAGCAGGATGGCTCATTAATACATAGTATCAATTTTTAAAAAAAGTGTTAAATAAGAGACAAGGCCCCACTATGGGTCAGTGGAGTCTCAAGCCTTAGAAATGGCTTTGTCGTGTTTTCCAGACTGGTGGATGTCAGTAAGTTTGTTTTTTCGCCTCTTCTTGGATTTCTTTAGATGAGAGTGTAATGCATATCTTTTTACATCCTTTAGCCCACTTCATGTTGTCAGACAAGTACTAAATGAGTTTGTGATTTTACCCGGCGCTGATGAAATTAAACAAATAAAAGTTTTTAATCACTGTTAGTTCATGATTTAGAGAATTACATTTTTACACTGGGCAAGCTTTGCTTTAGAGAGGTTTTTTTTCCACTTAATACACGATAAACTGTTAGAAAATGACAAATATATGCTTCACCCTGTTTTCCTTGTCTCTTCAAAAACAGTTTGATGACCTGAAACATTTAAGTATGACAAAAAGCAAAGACAGAGGAAATGTGCAAGGGCCAAAGACTTTTTCACGGAAAGTAAATCATTTGATACGGAGCCCGGGAGAGCTCACTTTAAGTGATATTTTTTTTTCAGGTCGTGATAATTTGTGAGCACGTTTTCATTTAATTTAGTCCTCGAATTAATAAAACTTATTCGAGCACACGTTGTAATTATTCGTGGGTGCGTTTTGGTAGCCTCGTGAGACCATCCTGATCTCGCGAGCTTTCAAGGTTTCACTTGCAGATCAGTCTGGCTACTCTCCGTTAAAGAAAATTTGGAGCCGTTCACCAAACGAACGTCCAATCAGCGTTGGCTTTGAGGCGGGTTGAGGTGTGACGCAACGAGAAGCGCGACAGTTCAGTCCAAAGAACATGGCGGCTTCAGCCGATGAAACTAGCGTTAGCGTGGCTATCGAGCAAGTTTAATCAGAATAACAGAGTATTTCTCTGCTGAGCTAACGAGCCTTTACCTGCAGCAGCAAGAGCAGCTTGGCTTGCGGTTGTGTTTTCGTCGTCGCTCGTAACAGAGCATGTTGACGAGTACGTCGTATGCTTCGTTGATCTGATTGGTTTATTTGGCCCGTCTATCACCAACATAGGCCAATCAGCTAACCAGTATTTTCGCCCCTTCCCAAAATTACTTCAACGGAAGGTTTCCAGATGGATATGCGAAGCAAATCTATCTGGCGGCGTCAGGTTAGCGTTTTGGTAGATCGAGATCTCGAATATACTATAACGTGCTCATGTTTACATGTGTCAAGACAATATTGAGTGCACGTTTTACATATTGTGCTCTCATTTTAGTAAATCGTGCGCTCGTTTGAGTAAATAGTGCACTCGTTTAATAAATTGTGCCCTCGTTTTACTATGCTTAAAATGAGAGCTCAATTTAGTAAAATGAGCTCACACTATAGTAAAACGAGAGCACAATTTAGTAAAACGAGCGCACATTCTCTCAACATGCAAAACATTTTGTGATGACCCCTCTAGGGCTCCGTAATTTGAGAAGACGATCCATTTGCAACAAGAGTAAAAGTTTCATCCTGTAGTATATAATGATGTAAAGGTAGAATCTGTGATTTAAAATTTCTAAGTTTACCTGCTTTTCCACTCCTCAGGAGGAGCACGTGAAAAAAAATGTCCCAAAACCACTCTGGTCTTATTTATTTCTACTGAGCCATTCCTCTTCTCATAAACTTGTACGCTGTTCGCTGCTTGCGACTCTCAGCCATGTTCAAAGTATGCGGCGTGAGCAGCAGAGCTACAATGAACGACTAACACCGAAGCTAACCACTAAGCTAACTGCTAAGCTAATCGGATAAACACTAGAATTGAGCCGCCAGCAAGCGTCAACTAACAAGGAATGTCCACGCACACTGCCGTTACGTGAGCGCGTCAGCATGATTGGCATGCGAGACAACCAATAGATAAGGTGATAGCCCCAGAACTCGAGGAACAGAGGGGGAGAGAACAGAGACAAAACTGAGGCTTTACAGGGCTGCAGCTGTCACAGGGATCAAGTTTTTTCACCTCCTTTTCCTGAATACATAACGTATTTACTGCTGTCAGGATGGTAGGACCATTTCACCCAGTATAACGAACAGAATTACCACCAATAGCTTTAATGCAAACAAAATATTTCTCCATATAAACTACCCGTTTCGCTGGAGCTATAATTCTGTAATAACTGCAAACTTCTTAGAGGCCAAGAAGCCTCACATGCATATGTATGCGAACGCCTTTTTTTTTCTTTTCCTTGCTCACACCCACCAGGCCATCCGCTGACACGTTGAAGGATCTCTCTAGAGAGAAGCAGCAGAGAGGAGCCGAACGCCCACGAAGTCTGCTACAGCCGAGGCGCTGTCTGTTTAGCTAGACGGAGCAGAAAGCTCGCCATTTCCTCCGGCGGAGGAGTCAACCTTGTTATCCAGCGGCCGAAAAAGTAAGATCTACTGCGCACGAACTGCAGCAGGCGTGTAACGTCTAGTTATCCCCCCCGAGGACGAGCGCAAACGAGGAGACACACAACCCCGAGCTTCCGTCTCGTCGGCTGGGTCAATATATCTGGGAGTAATTTAACCCAGGCAGACAGCCCCCATGAACGCTGGGGACTAGAGCGAAAAGCGTGTCCCAGAATTGGCAGTCCTGATGGGGCCAAAGTGGCCGAAAGCGTTCACACACACACACACACACACATGCTTCACAAGCAGTGGAGCAGAGTATGGTGGTGGTGGTGGTGGTGGTGGTGGGGCTTTTATGAAAGCTTCGCAGAGTAATATCGGAAAAGGCCGTATTATTCAATCACCGGGATCCAGAGGCCAAGCCTGTCATGTAATTAGATGCTCTTTCATTCTCGTTTCCCTCCGTCTCATCTGCTCCTGCATATTCAATGAAATGCGCACTCGCCGTGTGCGCTCGGATAAAAAGGCTGTACATTAATGAGAACTCCTCTCCATTTGTATGAGCGCCGCAGCCCCCCATGTTAATGGGACTGCTCTTCGTTCGGCTGCGCCTCCGAGGGCAAGCTTCCCCCCACTTTTGAGCAAGGTGTCAGGCGTGACCGCTGAAATGTCACCCGGATCACGAGGCGCGGACGGGATTTGGAGCGATCAGACTGGGGAACGCGAAAGGTTCAAGAAGTGGGCTGTGGAGAGGCGGGAAGGCCGGGGGGGGGATGGAGGAGGAGGGGAGGGAAATTTTGAGGGGAAAGGTAGAGGGTCAGACGGGAGGGATATAAAGATGTGAGAGGTAGCGATGGTGAGAGGTCAGGAGGCTTAACTGAAAAGACAACCAAGGGTGAGGACAAGGTTGGAAGGTGAGAGGGATTGATACGATGATATGAGGAAAGGTGGAAAGCCGGCGAGCAAAGCCAACCCTCTAATCTGTATGCATCACAATTGTCCGAGCAAGTCGATATATTCATGCCGACTAATCTGCGTGTCTGTGTGTGTGTTTGTGTCTTTGTCTCGACATGAGGTCGCCGGAGACATCTCAGGAAGAGAAAAAGAAGGTGAGCTCCATTTGGGCGATAAAACCCAGAAGGCAGATTATTTCCCTCTGGGAAGCATTCGGCAATATTTTACTGTAAGAGGTGAGAGAGGAGCTCTGTGTGTGTGCTCAGCTGCGTTCATGCATGGAGCCATTCACCAGGAGTCCTTGTGTGTGTGTGTGTGTGTGTGTGTGTGTGTGTGTGTGTGTGTGTGTGTGTGTGTGTGTGTGTGTGTGTGTGTGTGTGTGTGTGTGTGTGTGTATTGCCTCTGTGGTGGTATGATTTACCGGAGTGGGCCATTCAGCCTTAGAAGGGGGGGGGGAGGCTCCTTGCCACTAGGTCGCTCCCTGTAGGGATGTCCGTCTATTTCGAAGAAGGTGCGAGGATAATAACAGTGGAGGTTCTGGGGAAATGGCTTGGGGTATTTTTTTTATTTTGCTTTTTTTTTTTTTTTTTTTGCTTTTGTCTCAGAAATGTCCAGCAGCGAGGGGTTTCTCGAGGCTGTGGTGCTTTTACTTTATTGTGTGTCTCCCCCAGTGGTCTAGTTTGCCCTGCAGCGCAGAGATCCACTTTGTGTGTGACTTAGTGTGCAGGTGTCGTTTGCCCACTGATCATTTACTTTCAACCTAATTACCAATTACGCCTCACTTATTAAGAAATTAATTAATAATCACTCAACAGCAAATTACTCATTAGATGATTTATTTCGTTTTACCCTCCAAACCAATTTGCCATTGCCCCAACAAAGAAAGAGAACCTCTTTTAAAATAAGAACCAGCTTAAGGTTCAACTTGTGTACATTCAAATAGCATTTCCAAAGTTTCACATTTTAATCAAAGTACTAATCAGCTATTGTATGTTCCTTTTAATTATCTGCAAAGCAAATGCTTTTTCAAAAGGTACTTAACTTTGAGTAACATGTTTGTAAATTAGCACATTTACTTTTATATTTGAAAGTATGCCCAGTATTGTCTGATTCTCTTATAGTCCATCCTTAGTAGTATGCTTTATGTGTATTAATATTACAATGAATATAAAGGAATCTTGGAATTAATATAAATTAATCTTACAATTAATATTAATTGGATGGCTGGCTGGCTGGCTGGATGGCTGGCTGGCTGGCTGGCTGGCTGGCTGGCTGGCTGGCTGGCTGGCTGGCTGGCTGGCTGGCTGGCTGGATGGATGGATGGATGGATGGATGGATGGATGGATGGATGGATGGATGGATGGATGGATGGATGGATGGATGGCCATAACCTCATGAAGCTCACAGAGAGAAGGGCAAGAGTGACTAAAGTAATAATCAAGTAGTAATCAAAACAAGGTTTTATTTTGGCTTATTTAGAAAACGATAAAATATACAAGATGCTTTGAGTAAAGTGACAATTTTGTGTTTGATACATAATTCTATATACTTTTGAATCATAGCTTGGATCTCTTCACTATGCATCTGCAATGTAGAAAGTCGTAAAAATAAGGAAACGCTATTGAATGACAACGGTGAATCCAAACCTTTGACTGGTACTATACACATAAAAAAAACAAGTTAAAAAAAATGGGAAATCCCAATTACGGTAAATATATAATTATTTACTGAACAATTTTCATACTGATATCTATATCTTACTTTTTATTTATGCCTACCCTCTAACAAATACTCTTCCCCCTTTGGTTAAAATAATTTCATTAAGACCCCCCTTGCAGCCATCTACCAATCTCTGACATCAGTTAAAGGAAAGTCTGTCCCCCTACTTATTTTCATTTGTGAGGGGTTTCTTTTTGAGCCAACCAATGGCGTTTCAGTTAAATCAAGATATGGGCTTTGACTCGAAGCAGGACATTTCTGTGAGTCCTCTGTGGATTTACTGGTATGTTTTGGGTCAGTGGGACGCAGGATCCAGGTTTGCTTCAGCTTTATGTTTTTAAAGATGTTTTCATATTCTAATCAAGCACCCACTGATACACAGTAGAATCCATGGTGGATTCTTTGTGGGTAAAGCCGAGCGTACACTGTACCAGTTTTCGTCCTTTTTCGGGCCGATTCTTCAGTCGTGCATTTGTTGGATCGGGCCGAGTTTCAGCTGCATCATGCGTCGTGTAGTATCCAGGGGGTAACGAGGGACAATTCGCCTCTCACCACCACCTCCCAATCAGGAATCAGACGGTCGGATGAAAATCAAACATGTTTAAAATTTGGCCTTCGTGAGTGATCGTGAGTGATCGTGAGAAATCGTGAGAAATCGTGAGAAATCGTGAGAAATCGTGAGAAATCGTGAGAAACCGTGAGCGCGTCCTGCTGTTGAAGGGGAGTAACGAGAGTCTACGAGCCGATTTCCCCCAATCTCGTACACTGCGCATGTGCAAACAAGGAAATTCTTCTTCATCTTCTCAAACGAAAACAAAGGAGTGGAGAGAAGCATGGCGGCGGTAGGTGTGACCATGGAGTCAAACTACGGAGGAGCAACTCGTAGAATTGCCAAGGCTGTGCATTTCATTCTAGTGAGCCTCATATTTAACAGTGAGCATTGACACTTCAGTCTTTTTCTTCTTCTACTGTCTACATTTGGCTTCCGGGTAGACGAGTCCAAGTAGCGCCATCTCTCTACGGGGCTGAGTCCGACATGTGGTTTTTGAATGTACAGCGTGAGCAGTCAGATCGCATCAGAGCGCCCCAGGCCGCACAGTGTAAGAACAGATATCGTGAGCGGTGAACTGTTAAACCCTGTGGTTTCGTCACACAGCTTGAGCTGTATATGAGTACCACGATTGAAAATATTGTACAGTGTATGCCAGGCTTAAGCTGTTCAGGTCGTCTTAGAGTAAAGCCTCCCCAATGCATGACACTTTTAACTTGATACTTCATTCTTGGTATACATGTCGTATTAATTTTACACCAAAGATCTCCTCTCTTCTGGTTTCCAAATAATTAAATTAACATTTCTCTACTGGAAAATGTCTGGAATCTGTGGTTTTCTACAGAGCGTAAAGGCTTCCTAACACTCACCCTTGCACTCCTTCCATGAAAGTGAAATTTCTGCAGCACATTTCTGATTGTACAGGTATAGAGGCTCCCATCAACAGTAGCAAGAGACAACTTTATGTCCCTTGACAGTATTGTAGGGTATTTGGAGACTTCTTTGAGCATATTTCAGTCTGCTTTTGGGGTAAATCTTCTTGGATAGCCAGACCTGGCCACGCTTGCAGTTATTTGAATGTTTTCCACTTGTAGATTATTTTCCGTTCTTTGAAATGGCTGATTTTAAACACTTTTCAAGTTCTCTAGAAATCCCTCACCAGACTCATAAACCTCTACAATCTTCTTTTTGAAGGCATCAACTCTTTCAATCTCACCATGGTGTTTACTCTCATCTTAACAGTCAGGGGAAAACCAAAATAAGTATCTGAGATTTAAACACGTGTGGTGGCTGGCACAAATTTTTTTTTCTTTTTTTTTTGGAGGGAGCAGAAGTCAGGGATTGTGACATAACAATAAGCTCTACTCAAACATGAATCCATCCACGGTCACTTGCCTGCTGCTGGATTTTTAAGTCTGGTCGATCAGGTCCAAGGTCCTTTATCTACTTTTTTTCCTCCAGCAAAATCCTCATGAAATTATAATTTTGTAAATAAATTACATCATTTTCTTTCACTGTGCCTATTTTCTAATGGGGCGGCACCCCTTATTAGCAAGCCGTCACCAGCTCTAATACGCTTGCATTATGTTCCACATCCATCTTTTCACTGGCTTATACAGGCTCAGTCGGAGCAACCCAACTGATAACTGCTAATATTGCCACAAATCTACCATTTGTTAAGGATTACAATGTTTTTTGTCTCTCTTCCCTCTCTTTCTTTTCCCTTCCTCCTCCCTCCCTGAGGGAGCAGTGAATCTTTGAGGGGATTGGAGTTAGTAAATTTGATTTAGGAGTCTGTGAAGTGAAGAGTGATTTTCAAAGATCTTGGTTGTTTTTTTCAGCGCTTTAAATCATGACAGAACTACAGAGCTCAGGGATCAACTAAGACCTTAGGTAAAATTTATAGAGCAACAAAAGCAGAGTTTCTCTTGGATGTAGACGGTTCTTTGATCAAGTTCGATTGCACATGTAATAAAAAGATACCACTTTACCATAAACCTCCCCTTACAGATGGCTTAATCTGTAAGGACTTTATAACTCATTTTTAAGTGTCTAATATGCATTAATTAATGGCAAGCAAGAGACAAAACTGACCATTTTTTTGCCAAATAGTAAGCTTAATGTGTTTAACTATATATTTCATCAATGGTCCTCCATAGGAACATGAAAACAGGAGAAAGCTGGCACACCAGAAGAAAAAAAAAACAGGCAACAGAAGAAAAACAGTTATCTGCACAAAAAATTACCTTTAACCTACAACCTTGTCTTTTGAGGTACTGTTTCAAGTCATTATCAGAGTACTTAGAAAGTCTAGCTGTATAGTAAAAGCAGAGAAGATAAGAAATCTACCCAGGAGTAGTTTTTTTATTTTATTTTTACAAAAACAGTAAAGTAATTTTTAAAAATAACTTTAAAGATGTGACCTATTAAAATAACGGTGTCCTGATGCAGCAGCACATTTTACACCCTTCATGCTAAAACGCATGCAATCCTCGTACCACTGGTGCATCAAAAGGCTAACCAAACTTCCTAAAGTGGATAAATGTCTCACTTTTGAAAGTCTTTAGTTAAAAAAAACAGTGTTTGCCCAAATTATTCTTCCTGAACCGTTTCATCAAATAGAACAAGCTTGATAGTAAACTTTGGGTAATGTTAAAACAATGTATTTTTTAGATAAAATGGTACCTTTTAGAGAATTAAAATGTGAATTACTGTTATCTTCGTGCTGGGTGAAAACATTCAAATTGTTACAACATCAATTGAGACTTCTTCAAATAAAAGATTAAAGGAACGTTTCATTATTCAGATTTCCTCCCTCATCCTCGTCAGAAAACAATGAAATGAGTAAGTTTGATGTTTGACGAAGGAATTTTTAAGATGTCTCTGAAAGCTGCTTCTGAAGAAAAATGCAGTTCCACTAATCTTTATTTTTATGATCTAGACATGTATATAATTGAGCTGTCAGAATGTAGCTGAATCGTCTTTTATTTACTCCTCAATTTGCTTGGAATGCCATTTATTTCTCAGCTTTTCTGCTGCAGCAAGAGATATGTTGTTGGATTTGTTTGACGCTCTCAGGGGTAAACAAGTTTACAGAGCCTTCAGATGCTTTTACCCTGTTTTTCTTGAAAAAGGGAAAGGAAAATCAACATTCGTTTATCAGTCAAAAGTTATACATTAACTCTTCATCAACATGAATGTCAGATTCATTTCCGGCTTTTAACAACTGAAGCTAGAGTTCTGGGCTCTTCTAAAAGCTTAAAGATAGCCAGCTTTTCCCATTCAAAAATCAGTTCCGGTGTGGTTTGGGATCATTGCTTTGTTGGAACGCCTAAAGGGACATAGATTTCAGACACCTGTTGTGGGTTTGTTTTGCTGCCAGTAATACTGGTGAACTGCAAAACTGAGTGTTTTAGACAGTGAAAGGTTAAAACCCTGTTCAAACCTTGTGGACTATGATGTGTTCTTGCCAGGAATCCAAACAATTAACTCCTGATTGGAACGACAGTCAAATATCATATCTGAATTCTACCAGAGGCCTGCTGACAGCTACGAATGGATGTGGTTTTTCTGCAACTTTCAGAGGGACATGTCAAGAGATATGTCTGGGTATTTGTAGACATTCTCTATATTTGAGGCTGTATATGCCCTCTGCATGAGTTTGAGAATATTATGTCATTAGGCTTCTTCATGTCCGCTGTAAGACAGGACCGACCGATTCAGGAGATTCTTCCAGCCACCAGCCACCACCGTCTACATTAATTCTAGAAACTTGGTTATGAGTTCCAACACTTCCATATTGGTAAGTATTTTTGAGCTGAACTGATTTGAGATTGCTCTGGTTATGTAAACCATGAGCATGAATTAGTGGGGGGTGGGCTTTCCCCTAGATGCCCAATTTACATTTGGGCACCCCGCTTTTGTGCATAGAGAGGCAATTTTCCTGATAAACTTCTTTAGAAAGAGATTTTCCTCTTTGTGTGTATTTTCACCATTAGAAACCTGAGGTTTGTACACTGTTAGCACCCAAAGATTGCTCTGTGATCATGTCCGTTAACTGTCACCGACCCTCAGTTTTGGTCCAAACCTCTGCTTTAAAGCAAGCTCTGAGCTTTCTCTGCAGTTTTCTGAGGCATTGTTACATTTTCATCAATTATCAACATAGATATGAGACAGCATCTCTAAAAGTAATGAAACGTAGCCAATCCAGGAGCATTTGAACATTGATCTGAGTTTATAACCCATGGCTCGTCTAAAGGCTCACTAACGAATGTCTCCATTACCATGCCAAAAACCTCTGTAGTCCAAGTCTGCAGGGTGTGTTAGAAAAATGCTCTTACAGTATGCAGCAGTTAACGGAAGCGATGATTAAAAACTGTTTTATATATATATATATATAGATATAGATATAGATATAGATAGATAGATAGATAGATAGATAGATAGATAGATAGATAGATAGATAGATAGATAGATAGATAGATAGATAGATAGATAGATAGATAGATAGATAGATAGATAGATAGATAGATAGATATGTAAAGAGAAAGATCCCTGTTTAAAGAAGGCCACTAAAGCATCTTGCAATCATCTCTCTCAGCTGAGAAGTCTGAAGTATCCGTGGGCAACAGTGGGTGGGTTTTGGGGCCAAAGGGGTGAAAAAAAATAATTGGTTTTCTCACATATTAAAAATAAAGTCAGTATAGGTGAAATTTAGTTCATGAACTGCCATACTCGTGTTTTAGGTTAATTAAAAATGTGTGCAACACTGAACAATATAAGTGTAATTAACTTTTAACGGCAAAGTTCATTTATTTTCCATAGCTTCTCATTTGGCTATAAGACGGGGCATGCTGCAACATACAGCTGTGGCTCTGTAATACCGTCATATTCAATTAATTAGAAGCTTATTGAAAAGTTCATTTATTTCAGTAACTCGGTTCACAAAGGGAAACAAATTGTATCAATTAACTCAGACTACTGATGTTTTAAAGCCTTTATTTCTCTTACGTCTGATTTTCGTCCACCTTCAGCTAATAAAGCATGTAAGATCACAATATTACATCAGACCAATAAAAATTAGCAACATGTTTAATGTGAAAAACAAGCCTCTTAGAAATGTATATTCTCTTTTATTGAATATGACAGTATAATGACTATAATAATAATGTACTTTATTTATTTATTTATTTAGAACTTTTTAAAACCAATTTGAAAAGTGTTTTACATGAATAAAAAAAAATAAAAAGAGCAGCTTAAAAGGCAGATATAGAATAAATAAGAGCGAGCTCATTGAATAAAAACTCATTTTGAAAAATATGTTTTAAGGAGCGTTTATAAAAGACGACATGGAGGAAGCCTGTCTAATGTCAGGCAGAAGAGCATTCATCAAAACAGCTCTGGGAAGAGAAAGCAGAAGTTAGTTTGAAGACCTCAGAGTCCCAGAAGGAGTGGAAGAAGCTCTGAGAGCCACAGCCCATGACAATTCAAAGATTTAAAAACAAGCGCGGTTTGAAAATCAGTTCTGAACTTCACAGGCATCCAGTGGAGGGAAGCAAGAGTTGGAGAAAAATGTTTGGATCTGTGGGGTTTTGGCGAAAATTCTTTGGTGAAAAAAGCTTTATGTGTCAGGCCAGAAGATAAAGGATTCCATTAATCAAGATGGCCAGACATAAAAAGTTACGAATATGAACGTCAGTGGGGGAAAAACAGAAAAGAAAAGAGCTGTTTTTGTGAAAGTGTTTCAAAATGTTCAGATCTGAGTCCAGGACTACTCCCAGGTTCCTAGCGTCAGGGGTGCAACACAAACCATGAGAAAGAAAGAGTCTGGATGGCAGGATCTCTGCGGACTTTTGGGTCCAAAAGCATCCTCTCGGATTTATCATCATTCAACAAGAAGAAGTTCTGAGACATCCAAACTTTGATCTCTAAGTGACAGGAGATGAGATCATTGATGACAGAGAGAGGACAGATGGCTTTATGCATGAATAACTATGAGAGTCATTTATGTGACTATAAAAAGATAGGTTGTAACTGCGTAAGACCCAACCAGGGGTTAACCTGTAAATAGAAAACAAAAATGGACCAAGAATGAATCCCGAAGGGGGACACTATGGGTAAGTTTTGCAAAACTGGAACATTTGCTACCAACAGATACAGGGAAAAATCTTTCACTTAGATAAGATGTGAAGCTGTCCAGAGTGGTCTTAGTCACACATACACAATGCTTTGATCGAGAGTATAAAAGGCAGCAGGAAAGGTCTAGCATTACCTGAACAGAACAACAACCAGCATCTGAGTGTAATGTTCTGTTGTGGTTTTGGTTATTTTCAGTTAGTCAACTTTTCTGTTTTAGGATTTATTTCTGTGTTGTGGTGTTTTGATTTGTGCTTAGTCTGTTTGTAGTCTTCTAGTCTTGGTTTTATTTGCCTAGGGGTTTTCTTTATTAGTCAGTATGTTCCCTCTATTGCTTTCACCTGTTTTGGTTATTGGTCCCGCCCTTCTCACCTGTTCCTTTCTCCTATTTAAGCCTGCCTTAGTTGTTTGTTTGTTGCTGGAACGTCTTGTGTGTACCCCTCGCGCCAGTCTGCGGTAAGCCCTCTCCAGCCTCTGATTATTTTTGTACCCATCCTGCCTGTCTGTCGGTCCGTACCTGTCCTGTTTTTTGAGTCTGCCTTTTGCCACCTGGATTTTGTTATTAAAACCCTTTCTTTAAGTTCCAGCTCAGTGTCCAGCTTACTTTTGGGTTCTCTCGTCACAAATCATTACATTGAGATGACCCTGATGTTTTTCACGACTCCTAGAAGAGCGTTTTTTTTTTCCCAGATGGAAAATTCTCAGAAAGTAAGCTTTCATTTAAAAAAGACTAAAAGCTGGGTGTGAAACGTCCTCTCTAAAATTTGCCTATTAAAAGTAATTTGGAAATTGGCCCATATTTCTGAACATAATTAGCATTAAGGCCGGTTTTCTTCAATAACGGTTGAACAGCTGATTAATAATAAAGGGAGCAACCCCAGAAGATAAGGATGTGTTAAAATACATATCTAGAGAAAAAAGGTAGGTACTTCTTTTAATGTCATCCTGTTATGGAAGTTTTATGCAATTATTCCAAAAACAAAAACAAAACCTGAATTTTTGGTTACAAGTATTTCTAAAAACAAAAAAGAATTTCCTTAAAACCTTCAAATGTTTTTGACACATGTCAGAAAGTGGAATTCATCTATTTTATTATATACCTCAGTATTATTATAGAATGATTATCATACGTGGAGTAAAGTATTTTAAACCTTTGCTTCTTGTAATGTATGTAATTATGGTTTAGAGATAATGAAAATGATTCTCATAGATTCTCTAGTCTGAGGGGTTCATGTCAGGCCAGTTTGCCGCCACCATGATCATTGAACCAGCTTTTGGTACCTTTGGCAGTCTGCTTGAAAATGAAATTCGCATCTCCATAAAACCCGGCACCGGAAGGAAGCATAAAGTACTTTAACGTTTCCTGGTTGGTGGCTGCATTGACTGTGAACTTCAAACAAACACACCAGTAAAACATGACATGGCACCCAAATCATTACTCACCAGAAACTTCACACTGAGCTTTTAGCTATGTGGATTTTGCGCTTCTCCTCTCTTCCTTCAGATTTTGGTACCTTGATTTCCGAATAAAAGTCAAACTTTACTTTAATCTGAAAAGAGGACCTTGGACCACTGAGCACAGTTCATTTTTTTTCTCTTTATACCGGGTATAACACATTTATCCCATGTGGAGTATTTGTCTGTTGTAAGAGGCTCTTGATGTGTTGACTCCAGCCTCAGTCCCCTCCTTGTGACACTCCTCCAACTTGTTGAATACATCTTGCTTGACTTCAGCTATCCCAGTCGCTGGTGATCGTTTTCCTACCACACTTTCACCTTCCACTAAACATTCTATGAATATGCTTGGATACGGCACTCTATACACCATCAGCTTCTTTAGCAATGACCTTTTGTGGCTCATGGTCCCTATTATGACGTTGCCTACTGGCCCAGACTGAGAGCCCATTTAGAGGCTCGGGGAACCTTTGCAGAGGTTTTGAGTTAATTAGCTGATCAGGGGTGACACTATGAGTTTCCAATAATTAAGCTATTGGCAATATTCTACTTTTCTGACACACTACATTTTGCGTTTTCATCTGTCAGCCATTTTGTATAGAAATAAAGGCTTGAAATATTTCACTCTAGATGTAATAAATCTTTCTGAAATGAGTGACCAAAATTATTGAACCTTTTCAAGGCTACATCTCTAGGAATTAGAATTAATTCCTAGAGATGTAGCCGTATATTTAAAAACATTGATTGGTTCTCTATGATTTTATTAGGCTATCGTAGATGGTCCAAAGAGTGTTTTGGGGGCCCCAGAGCTGCGGGTTGCAAAACCCTGCTTCAGATCTTTATTTCTGTAAAACTTTTTAAAAGGTTTTTCATTGAAGGAAAAAAAAAAAAGGTCAAAGCTAAAAAAAATTAAGCTTTCCATCTCACCTCGGCCAAAATGTATACACTTCTAATTCTCTGAATGCGGTTGTTAATCCACGGGGGATGGCTTAGATGAAGTAGATTAAGGTTTAATAGTTTAAAAGGTGCTACTCAGTCCTTTGATGTTGCATATTGGCTCACAAATTTAGACGTTCGTTCAACTGCAGAATAGGAGTTATGTTCATCAAGCTGAGAAAACAAAGCCTTGATAGATGTGAATAAAATGTTCTGCAGTCTACGAAGTAATGGGTCCGGAGCGCCGAGGGCCTCACTGGTTGAGAGAGGCTAGTGTAAAGTTAAACAGCATAACAGTGTGGTCAGAAATATACATATTAATGGTTGATTAGGGATGAACTGCACTGAAGGAAAATGTTATTGTCAGATTGATGATGTGTCCATGTTCATGAGCTGGACCAGAAACATGCTGAGTACAAATGTACTAATAGGATCAAGAAATTCATATGCAAGGCTGTTATTCTGAACATCTGTGTAGATTAACATGTATTAACATCTCCAAGTAGTATGTCTTTCAGCTGCAGCCTTCTTCGTTTCCCATGGATCGAGCAAACGTTGCATAAGTCATCTCTCGTTATCGGGGCAAGGCTCGGAAGTGGGGCTCGACTGAGTGGCAGAAGGATGCCCTCATTTGTTTTTTTCTTTTAAAAGTAGACATTTTTAACCACTTCCTGTAGCTGGCTGAGATGGTAGGTCCTCTGTCTGGCTCATGACCTGTATATACCCTAAAGCAGGAATCAGTTCAATAAAATCATCATTTCTTTCCAAACAATGAGTGATAATGCCAGGAGATTTTACAAAACGATTGATTGAGTCACCAAAAGCAAAAACCTCAACACTGTCTTTGCTAATTTTGAGTTTAGATATCAGTCTAAGTTCAGGTGTTGATCAAGAGGAGGTAATCGCCCTTTCAGATGATACATTGGAACTTGTCATTGTAAGGTTACAAAATCTGAAAAAGTTGAAGAATAAAGGATACTGTGTAAAAAACGAATAGGTATGGTAGGTATATATTTATATACTTTACCTATATATAAATATGTAACGGTGATATTTTCAGCTTTTGTACCAAATAATTTATATTATGTCACGAAACATGACAAGTATTAATTCAAAGAGTATGTAATGACAATCTATGGAAATCTTAAAATTTACATTGACTATTCTTGTCCTATTTTCTCTTTTTTCACAACTCTATCCTTCTTCGTTATATTTGAATTTTGCAGGAGGCAAAGATCCGCCCATTGTAGTGGCTCTGGTGCCTTTCTCCAGCCGTCATTGGGCAGTTTCTCAGCCCATCACAGGGCAACACAGAAACACACAGGACAATCAGTCATGGATGCGCACACAATACGGCAAGTGCAATTTTTGAAAGACCAATTACCCAAACAGTCTTGTGTTTGGACGGTGGAAAAAAGCCAGAGTACCCAAAGAGAAACCATGCATGCACAGGAAGAACATGCTCTAAGGACACAAGGCCTACCACTGTGCCGTCAGGGGAAAAAATAATACTTCTTGACATACATATTCAACTCACCTCCATGCAGGTTTACTTAGCAAACACTTTAGCAGTCGGACTTGGAATTACACCTGATTTATGATTTATCCAGGAATATCTGCTTTCTAAAATTAATTTAGCCTCATTTGACCTTGAAGACACATGTACGCACACACACACACCATCTCGGTCCAAGCCTGCACTGCACCATATGGCTGTAAATGATCAGACATCCTATATTTGACTTTAAGATTTCTCCAGAGGGTAGCAGCACTGCATTCAAGAGGAATTCACATTTAATGTCTCCAGCTGAAGTTAATTGCTCCCCAGCGTCCCTCATTTTCTCAAAGATGGAGCTCCCGCCATGCCGCGTGTGCGCGCGTGTGTGTGTTGGTGTGTCACTTTGTAGGGAGGGGGAAAGGGAGCGGAGTGGGGTGGGGGGGGGTGGGGGGGTCTGGAGAAGGGAATGAGGAAGGGGGAGAGGCAGACTCTGAGGAATATTGGTCCTGTGTTGTGGTAGATATTGCATTCCTTAATAAAAGGCTGATGCCATGGGCAGACATGGGCTGGGCTGGAAAAGAAAAGAAAGAGGAACAGTCTGAAAATTGCTATCAGCTCCATAATAGAGAAGATCTGTCTTAATTAAACAGTCAAAAACAATCTAATGACAGTATCTGAGATCAAAATGAATTCCCCGATGGTAAAGGAATTAATTAACTGATTATGGTTGAAACGTTCCTAATTAAAAAGAGTGAACTGATTTCAGAACACTTTAATGTTAAATTTGACCTATCCTACTGGTGACCGACAAACTGCGTCTTTGCTCCTTCCTCTGGAGTCGGCTTTGACTTTTTGCAAACTTGAAACCATTTCCACGAGTGCCGTCTAGACATTTTGCCACACATAGGCCAAAATGATCAAGTGGAGAGTGTTTGTGGGTCACAAAAAATCTTTTATTTTGTAATTAAACACCCCCTAGAATTTCCACTGTTATGCACATTTATTTGTCACTTTTTAACAATAAACTACACATGCAATATTTTAGCAAAACAAATTAACATTTAATTTTTATGGGACCGAACGTTGATTTTGTTTGCTACAGCATCTCACAAGCGTGTGTGTACCCCTCACGTTTTTGTGAATATTTTCTTTTATCTTATATGACACTGATACAACGTAAAGTAGTCAGTATGAAACGCGTATAACAATGTGTAACAGGGAACCAGTTTAACATTTTCACTTAGTGGTGTACTCACTTTTGTTGCCCTCAGTTTAGACATTAATAGCGTTATGTTGAGATATTCTGACGGGATGAAGAAGTTCTACAGATTAACAAGCTGTACACTGATGACTTTACATCGTATCAAAGTGTGTTAGGGGTGTACTAATTTATTTATTTTAAAGTGAATATTTATTAAAGTTTAACAAATCAAAAAGTCAGAAAAAGTCACCAGATATTTGTAGTCGTAGTCTCTATGAAATTAAAAAGAGCAAAGCAAAAATCATGGTTGTCAGAGGAAGAATTGCCACTTTACATTTTAGGAACACTTCAATTTGTCAAATTGTTGCGCTAATGAAAAATAAATAAATGAATAAATAAAGAGGACTCCATCTGCATCACCCACCTGGGATGGTGGCCCAAATGCAGTATGTGCTGTGCTTGAATTGTGGTCTGGGCCACATAAAATAAGTCCAAATACAAATCATATTGGATCGATATTGATAATTATCAACAAATTCAAAACATATTTTAAGTGCTGCCCTGGCCATTTTATGCTGTTGCTTTGTGACCTATTTTAACTTTTTACCAAAACAAAAAATAAGGTGTGCTCTCTGAACTCCTTAGAGGGGGCGGGGCTTGGTTCCTGGGTCTGCGTTGTGATTGGTTGGGAGGATATAATGACTGTAATATTAACCTACTTAGCTAGAATGCAAAAGGAAGGAAAACTGTAATTCAATTGAACTTTTTATTTACCTTTTTTTTACCTATATCATCGATATACGTCTATCGATCGATATATATTGTTATTGAATTATCGTCCAGCACCCAACCGTGACAGAGATGCGAAATAGTTCGTAGAAATCTGAACTTGTTTTATTTTCATGACCGTTGTTGGCTATTCTATGATTGTTAGTGTGATTGTGAGGCTCTTTGGCCAACTGCTGTTGCTATATCCTTGAATTTGGCATCGACGTTTTGCAACAACTGCTTTCTTCTTGCTGTCTTCCATAAAGCCCAGCTATGTGGATTGCACCAGTACTAGTTATTCTGTAGACTAATTCTCCCACCTGCGCTGTAGCGATGTGCAGCTGCTTCAGAGTTACCCTCAGTCTCTTGGCTCCTTCTCTGATTAATGCTCTCCTTGCACGGCCTTGCTGGCCACGTATTGGCAGGTGTGCAGTTGAGTCATCCTCTTACTATTTACAGGTGAGGGATCGAACTCGGCTCTGTAAGAAATTCACAGATTGGGATTTGGCTTTAAAAATCTAACCCTGCTTTAAAGTTCCCCGCAACTGCTGTGTTTCTTTGGCTTCATGACCAACTTGTTCCCTAATCTTCTCCAACAAACCTCTAAGTTCTTCACGGAAAAGCTGGATTTATACTGAGATTAAATTACACACATTCTGACTCTATTTACAGACTTTTGAAGGCTTTTGGCTTAATTGACTAAATCGATTTTAAGGTAGCAGAGTCCAGAAGACTAAACAATAATTCACAGTCGAAAAACTTTTTTTTTTTTTTTCCTTTTCCATTCACTTCCTCTTTATGCTCTACTTCATATTAGTGTATCACATGAAATCCTGATAAAAATGCATCACAGTTTTCGCCTCAAACATAGAGGGGGGTGTGGAAAAGCTCAAGGAGTGTGATTATGCTCGCAGGGCTCTCTACCTAATGAGGCGCCCATGAGTTCAGCTTAAATTCCTCACATACAGTAGTTGTTCTAAATCCTGCCTTCAGGGAGAGATAAGTCTTGCCCTTTAACTCTCCCGTGGTTCTAATCAGAAAATTCCACCTATTAAACTTCCAATCCATACAGAGGCTGCACATTTATTTCCCCAAATGCTCTCGTAACGTTATTAGGTAATTATGTTTTGAGCAATGCTTCCAAATATCTGAAATATGTTAGAGGAGTGTTTGGCTTCCTGTAATCAAACCACATTGTTAAGAATGTAATGAGGCAGAACAGCAGGTAACAAATGCTCGCATGATATACACGCGCAACGCACCGCGCACGCACCCACGCACGCTGACTTGCTCGGAGATAAAAGAGAAAACCACGGCGGCGAGGATGCTGGGTGTTGAGCCTGCCAAGCACTCACCCATAATTAGGTGGTGATGTAGTGGCTTTTGTTCTCTCTGATTAATTATCAGCGGCTCTCGGAGTCTAAGAAAACAGCCAATTAACTTTATCCAGGTTCTCATTCAATTACTCAGACGCTACACGTGAAAGGTCAGCGGAGGTTGGCTTGTTGTGGTCAGAGTCAAAAGTAAAGAACCAGAAAGGTTCTTTTGAGGCCCGCTAAAGGGCACGGAGGCAATTTTCTAATCCACTTATCATCACTCCTCTGTGTTTTTCCCATTTCCCACTCAATCTGCGTGTAACATCAATAATAGACGGCTCCAAAAACAAGCGGAGGCAGTGGAGTGTGATGGCGGCGCGCGGGAATCCATCCAGTTAAGTGACGGGCTGTCAAAGAGCATTCCCCTGGTTTTGAAGCTGACTCAAAAGTCATTTGTCCGTCTTTAGCCAAATTGTAATCCGAGGCCATCGGTTCGGCACGTCCAAAACTTTTGATAAACGCAATTGATAGCGAGAAGAAACAGGAGAATGCCGTGCGACGAGACTTTTAATTTTACCCTCTAAATGTTGCGTCCTGTCAGAAGCCATTAGGCGGCAGATGCCAGGGACTGGCTGGAGGAGAGGCTCGTTGGGTTCGGCAGCAGAGTTAATTGGATGGATTTACTGAGGGAAGGTGATCATGGCACACCGAGACGATCCGACGGCCGTCAGGGTCGGCGCCGGTGTTATTTACGGAGAGGGTGCGTTCACGGATGTCTTGTCGGCGTGAGGCCGTTGAGTTCACCAGGGCCCCTCATTACCTCGGCACCCTCCAATCACGGAGGGGGAATTTATTGCCGCCACAGGGGAGGCTGTGAGAGCCCCTCCGTGAGGTAGTTTCGCTCTCCAGCGCATTCACAGCCATACACATCACCTCTATGGTTACTGCTTTCCTCACACTCTCACAAAACCAACCACAGTAGGGCCTCTTTTAGGACACACGTCCAACAAGTTAATCAATTAGAGAACACCAATCAAGGCAGTAGTGCATGCCCAATCTAAGATCCGTTTTGGCTGAAACAGAAATTTTGAGGATTATTCAAGGCCGTGGATTCTGGTTTTATACAGAATCCATTAAAACTGCTGAATTGTGTGAAAAGAAGAAGAAAAAGCAGACATGCTCCATTGATTGTCAATGCCTTTGAAAGTTCTTTGCTGCTGCTGCTGCTGCTGTGTGGGTGTGGGTGTGGGTGTGTTTGATCACCTAGAAATAAAGAGACATCGTCCAAAAGCAAAGTTGAGCTGTATCACTGGTAAATAAAGGCACTTTGAGTTAATAGGCCGTATTGAGCCACTTCGATCGGGCTGGAATTGGCTTGTCAGGGCTGGAGAAAGTCCTCCCAGCCCCCCATGCTCATCAATTACACTGTGTGTACAATAATTGTACCGCATTGATCTCTTTAATTCATCAGCGCTGCTGGCTTCACTTGATGCAAGAATGATGCAAGGCTCTGCTGTCTGTGTTGAAGAAACCGTTAGGCAGTCAAGATATACACAAAGGCCAGAGTACATGGGATCAAGTTTTCACAATACTGTCCAAATGGCTTGGTTAGGAAACACCCAAACGTGTGGAAATCTTAAAGGGACTTAAGAAAAAAGATTGGCATGTTTGTGGGATACCGTTAATTATATATATGATGACTTTTTATCTGAGACTAATTGAGATGTCTTTCCTAGAAAATGTGAGCTTAGGAATTCTTGCCTTCAAGGGATCCAGGACGCTATCACGGAAAAATCTGATGTATAATGTACAAAACATAACATGGAGAGGCCAAAGTTTCATTTATTTTTTTTGGATTTTCTGTTGTCAAAAATAAAAATTAAGAATCTGTCATGATGCTGGCGTGTGAGTGTGGTTTTGTGAGAGCTCTTCCTCAACCTCCTCAACCTTGAGTTTGCTGAGGAGGTTGCTGGGGATGTAAGGAGCTGCAGGACAACCGCTCTTCACCTGATGGTCAACCCACGCGGTAGAGCCAAGCCCCCTGAGTTTCCTAAGTTTAACTTACTCACGCTTCTGACTCTTGGTTTCCTTGAATTTCACCTTGAAGTGACTTCCCTTTGTGCTCCGTGTGTCTCCAGGTTTCGCCTTTGTTGTCAGTGCCCGCACCAAGCCCGGATCCCCTCCGCCAGATCCCAATGAAGCCAGATCATTTTCTGAATCTCATTCCTTCGACAGTTGTCTGCAATCTGCTGCGCCGAACCCCAGCTCTCATCTGCCTGCCTGTCTGCTCTCATCCGACACTCATTCACAAAACTCTACATTGTTCGGTTTCGCTCTCACCCTCCAGTGGAAACCTGTGTGAGGAAGTCCTCTCCTTCGGATCACAATCACGCTACCAGGATTAGGAGTATCTCCTTCTGCATCATCATTTTTGCATCCACAAGTGAGCAGTGGAACTAGCGCTCTCACACGCAGCATCAAACCACCTTCCTCCTTTTCCAGAGACCGCCAAGTCAGAGTCTCTATGCTGCAGCTGTCTCCAAAGACAATTTTCGTGTGAAAGCCTTAGCAGTAAACCTTTACTTTAGTCCTGAGGGTAATTTCTGCATGTGTGTCAGGAAACTAAAGCAAAACATGACAGAATCAAATATGGCAGGTCTGAAGGGTTGGCCTTTGCATGACTTAGTTTAGCAAGTACCAACTGAAACTGTTCCTCCCACATTAATCACATCACTAAAAAACGGTGATGTTTAATAAGACCACAGATACCAACTACTTGACTTTTTCACATTATGTGAAATTATAGCCATAAACCTTATTGCGCTGTATTTTACTGTAAGGGAAAACCTTTCCCTGATTTTCAAAACATTTCACAAATCCATCCACTGTCTACACCTGCTTCTCCATGCAGGAGGATGTTGGTGCTTATCTCCAGTGCTCATTAGGCAAGAGGCGGGGTACACCCTGGACAGGTTACCAGTCCATCACGGTGACACACAAGCTGGCACACACACAATCACTTTTTAGGGCTACTTGGAGAGACCAATTAACCTAAGAGTCATGGTTTTGGACTGGGAGGAAGTCTGAGTACCAGGAGGGCACTCACACATGCACGGGGAGAACCTGCAGAAAACCAACAGGCTGGGGTTTAACCCAAATCTATCTTGCTGTAAGGCAACAGCGCTACCAGCTGCGACATTGTGCATCTCCCCATTTTACAAATAAAAACCTGAAAAGTGTGGCGTGCGTCTATAATCAACCCACCCCTCGAGTTAAAACAGCCACAAGTCTTCTGCATATCTTACATACTGACATTTTTGGTCAGCTCGAGCTCAGATTGGTTGGAAGGCATCAGTGAATAGAAGAATCCTTCATTGTCACTCAGTGGAGGAATTCAGGTGTCCCAGCAACACAGTGAAAGGCAAATGGAAGCATGTAGATACAAAACGTAAATATTCAATTCAATTCAATTCAGTTCAATTTTATTTATATAGCGCCAAATCATGAAACATGTCATCTCAAGGCACTTTACAAAGTAAAGTTCAATCATATTATACAGATTGGGTCAGATTATACAGATTGGTCAAAATGTCCTATATAAGGAAACCAGTTGATTGCATCAAAGTCCCGACAAGCAGCATTCACTCCTGGGGAACCGTAGAGCCACAGGAAGAGTCATCTGCATTGTACATGGCTTTGCTGCAATCCCTCATACTGAGCAAGCATGAAGCGACAGTGGGAAGAAAAACCACCCATTAACGGGAAAAAAAAACTCCGGCAGAACCGGGCTCAGTATGAACGGTCATCTGCCTCGACCGACTGGGGTTACAGAAGACAGAACAGAGACACAACAAGAGAGACAAAAAAGCACAGAAGCACACATTGATCTAGTAATCTGTTCTACATTAGATGGTAGTAGCGGGTGAGCCGTCTTCTCTGGATGATGTCACAGTTAACAGAACGCCAGACCAGGTGTACCTACTATGAAGAGAAAAGAGAGAGAACAGAAAGTTAAAGCAGAAATGACAACACATAATGCATAATTGAAGAACAGTAGAACTCAATATAGTGAGAAAATTAGATCCTGATATACTCCAGTAACCTAAGCCTATAGCAGTAAAACTATAAAGGTGGCTGAGAGTAACATGAGTCACTAGTTATAATTTTTGTCAAAAAGAAAAGTTTTAAGCCTAGTCTTAAAAGTAGACAGGGTGTCTGCCTCACGGACCAAAACTGGGAGTTGGTTCCACAGGAGAGGAGCCTGATAGCTAAAGGATCTGCCTCCCATTCTACTTTTAGAGACTCTAGGAACCACCAGCAGACCTGCGGTCTGAGAGCGAAGTGCTCTGTTAGGAACATACGGGGTAATCAGAGCTCTGATATATGATGGAGTTTGATTATGAAGGGCTTTATACGTTAGAAGAAGAATTTTAAATTCTATTCTTGATTTAACAGGAAGCCAATGAAGGGAAGCTAAAATTGGAGAAATATGATCCCTCTTGTTGATTTTCATCAGAACTCTTGCTGCAGCATTTTGGATCAGCTGAAGGCTTTGAACTGCATTTTGTGGAATTCCGGATAGTAAAGAATTACAATAGTCCAGCCTTGAAGTAACAAATGCATGGACCAGTTTTTCAGCATCACTCCTGGACAGAATGTTTCTAATTTTGGCGATATTCCGGAGGTGAAAAAAGGAAACTCTGGAAACCTGTTTAATATGGGATTTAAATGACATGTCTTGGTCAAAAATAACACCAAGATTTTTAACTTTATTACCAGAGGCCAGTTTAATGCCACCCAGATTAAGTGATTGGTTAAGAAGTTTATTTTTTGAGGACTCTGGCCCAAAGATTAAAACTTCGGTCTTGTCAGAATTTAGATGCAGGAAATTTAAAGTCATCCAGCTTTTGATGTCATCAAGACATGACTGCAGTCGAAGTAATTGATTGGATTCATCAGGATTTATGGATAAATATAGCTGAGTATCATCAGCATAACAGTGGAAATTAATCCCATGCTGTCTGATAATTTTGCCTATCGGAAGCATATATATAGTAAAGAGAATTGGTCCAAGGACTGAACCCTGTGGTACTCCACAGGTGACCCTAGAGTTTGAGGAAGATTTATTATTAACATGAACAAACTGGAATCTGTCTGACAGATAAGATTTAAACCAGCCTAATGCTTTCCCCTTAATCCCTACAGTATGTTCAAGTCTTTGTAGGAGAATATTGTGATCAACTGTATCAAACGCAGCACTGAGATCTAACAGGACAAGTATAGACACAAGTCCATTATCTGAGGCCATGAGAATATCATTAGTGACCTTCACCAGAGCTGTTTCAGTGCTATGATGAGCTCTGAAGCCTGACTGAAATTCCTCAAGTAGGTCATTACTTTGTAAATGTTCACAAAGTTGATTAGCAACTACTTTCTCAAGAATTTTAGATAAGAAAAGAAGATTAGATATAGGTCTGTAATTTACTAACTCATCTTGATCAAGAGAAGGTTTCTTAAGTAAAGGTTTAATAACAGCTACTTTCAAAACCTGTGGTACATATCCATTTACTAAGGATAGATTAATCATGTCTAAAATAGTGCCACTGATCAAAGGGAATATGTCCTTAAACAACTTGGTTGGGATTGGGTCTAACATACAGGTAGAAGGTTTAGATGAAGCTAAAATTTTAGATAGCTCAGAAAGCTCTACTGCTTCTAAACAGTTCAAACACTGCGCAGATTCTAAAGATTCCTCCAATGCTGCCTCACTTACTGAGGACGAGGTAATCATGTTTGGGAGGATGCCAATTATTTTATTTTTAATGGCATCAATTTTATTTATGAAGAATCCCATAAAATCATTACTACTGAGAGCTAAGGGAATGGATGGATCAACAGAGCTGTGGCTCTGGGTAAGTTTGGCAACTGTACTAAAGAGAAATCTAGGATTATTTTTATTCTCTTCAATTAATGATGAAAAATATGCTGCTCTAACTCTGCAGAGGGTCTTGTTATACAACAATAGTCTGTCCCTCCAGATTAAGTAGGATTCCTCTTGGTGTGTAGAGCGCCATTTTCTCTCCAATTTCCTAACATTGCGCTTCAAGGAACGCAGCTCTGAATTAAACCAAGGAGCCAGCTTCCTGTGAATAATCACCTTCTTTTTCAAGGGAGCTACATTGTCTAATGCAGAACGCAATGAGGAAGTCACATTGTTAGCAAAGGTATCGATTTGTGAATGGGAAGAAACAGCAATGCTGCCATCTACAGGGCATTTCTGCAATACTGAGGATATTAAGAAGGGGACAGACTCTTTAAGTTTTGATACAGCATTATCCGATAAAAATCTACTATAATGGAACCCTCTTTTGGGGGTGGAGAATTCAGTTAGATTAAACTCAAATGTTATTAAAAAATGATCAGACAGGACAGGGTTGTGAGGAAATACTGTTAATTCTTCACAATCAATGCCATATGTCAGCACAAGGTCTAAAGTATGGAGCCGAGAGTGCGTCGGTTCATGCACATTTTGAGCAAAACCAATTGAATCTAGGATAGTTTTAAAGGCTACACTAAGGTTATCACATTCTGTGTCAACATGGATGTTAAAATCACCCACTATAATAACCTTATCAGTATTTAACACCAAATCAGATAAGAAATCTGACAACTCATCCAAAAACTGAGTGTAAGGGCCTGGTGGACGATACAAAACAACAAACAGAAGAGGTTTTATTGCTTTGCAGTTTGGATGAGGGAAACTGAGGGTTAAATGTTCAAAAGAACTGTAATTATTAGTTGGCCTGGGACTAATTAATAAATCAGACTGAAAGATAGTTGCCACTCCTCCTCCTCTTCCCACAGATCTGGGAATGTGGAAATTTGAATAACTGGAGGGGGTTGACTCATTTATACTAACGTAGTCCTCTTGTAGCCAGGTTTCTGTGAGACAAAACAAATCAATCTGATTATCAGAAATTAATTCATTAACTAACAAAGTCTTTGGAGGGAGAGACCTTATATTTAATAGACCACATTTTATTATTTTATTTTTAGGTTCAAGGTGAACCATATTGATTTTTATTAGGTTTTTATGATTTGTTCCTTTTAGATCAGTTTTTGATCTGTTAAGTTTTGGCCGTGGGAAAGACACCGTCTCAATAGGATAATGGGTAGGTAACAGTACAGAAGCTGCAGAGAGGTGTGTTAAACTACGGCTCTGCTTCCTGGTCTGGACCCTGGGTTGTCAGCGTTTAGGAGAACTAATAAATCCGGCCAGATTTCTAGAAAGAAGAGCTGCACCATCCAAAGTAGGATGGATGCCGTCTCTCCGGATCAGACCAGGTTTTCCCCAGAAAGTTCTCCAGTTATCAATGTAGCCCACGTCGTTTTCTGGACACCACCTAGACAACCAGCGGTTGAATGATGACATGCGGCTAAACATGTCATCACTGGTCAGATCAGGCAGGGGACCAGAGAAAATTACAGAGTCCGACATAGTTTTAGCAAACTCACAAACCGAAGCAACACCAACTTTGGTGACCTCTGATCGGCGTGACCGGGTGTCATTACCCCCAGCGTGAATAACAATTTTGCGGTATTTACGCTTATCCTTAGCCAGTAGTTTTAAGTAGGATTCTATGTCGCCTGTTCTGGCCCCTGGTAGGCATTTAACTATGGTCCCTGGTTTCTTTAGTGCCACATTTCTCATTATGGAGCTGCCAATGATTAAGGTCGGCTCCTCGGCGAGATTGTCGCTCAGAGGGGAAAATTTATTAGAAACGCAGATGGGTTGGTGGTGATCTGGGGTCTGTAATCTAGAGCTATGCTTCCTACGAACTGTCACCCAGCCAGCCTGGTTACCAGGCTGCTCGGGTGCTACTGCTTTAGGTTCGCTACGTGAAGTTACTCTATGCGGCTCCGCGCTAGCAAAAGAGCGGCTATCAGCTGGTTTTTCAACAGCACGGAGCCGGGTCTCCAATTCTGACACCCTCGCCTCCAAAGCTACAAAAACACTACATTTATTACATGTACCATCATCACTAAAGGAGGCAGAGGAATAACTGAACATCTGACACAGAGAGCAGCAGATAGGAGACTTAGTCAGACACGGAGAAGCCATTATGAGGCTAAGGCTTGGCTAGCGCTAGGCTAACGCTAGGCTAAAGCTAGGCTAACGCCCTATTATCACGCCAAAGAACAAACCGTGTGAAACACGAGGAGTTCCCAAACGTGATGAGCAGCCACAGACAATGTTTTAAAAGTGCTTATGTTAGGAAACAGATGTTACAGCAAAGAGGTTTAAAGATAAAAAGCGAGAGAGCCTGGAGCAAAGCTCCGTCGTTCACACAGCAACAACAGGAAGTGACAGAATACGCCTTACCGCAAACAGGAATATTATATAAAAACAAAAAGAAGAATAACAGGCTGTTCAGTACGGGTACATTTTTACTATAAGAAAATACATTTTACCATTATCAAAAATGGCATACTCAGATAAAGAAAAGTGCGATTGTGTAGGGTGTTTTAAAAAATGGACAGACAGTGCATGAGTATATACGCATGCATACATACATACATACATACATACATACATACATACATACATACATACATACATACATACATACATACGCACATTATCTGAAGCCATGAGAATATCATTAGTGACCTTCACTAGAGCTGTTCCAGTGCTATGATCAGCTCTGAAGCCTGACTGTAACTCTGTAAATGATACCTGATAGCAACTACTTTCTCAAGAATTTTAGATAAGAAAGGAATATTATATATAGGACTGTAAAGACTTAAGTCATTTTGATCAATAGGTTTGTTAAGTTAAGGTTTAATAACTACTTTAAAAGCCTGTGGTACATATCATTTACTAAGGATAGATTTATAATATCTAAAATGGTGGCAGTGGTCAAAGGGAATATTTCCTTAAATAATTTGGTTAGGATTACAAATTGAACATTCAGATCAGTGGATTCAATCTTCCATACTCAAGCATTGGTGTCCTGCAACATTTAGGTGTGTCCCTTGGCCTACACCCCTGAATCAAATGGCTAAATTACCTCATTACCTAGCATAGAGTCATGCACTGCAGAGCTCTGCAAAGGAGTCATATTGGAGTCAGGCTGCAGCACCCTTGAGGACGGGAGTTTGGGACCACTGGTTTAGATGAGGCTAAAATTTTAAATAACTCAAAAAGCTCAACTGAGTCTAAACAGTCCAATCACAGATTAGGTTCTAAAGATTCCACCAACACTGCCTCGCTCACTGAGGACAACGTAATCATGTTAGGGAGGATGCCAATGATTTTATTTTTAATAGAATAAATTTTATTTATAAAGAATCCCATAAAGTCATTACTGCTGAGAACTGAAAGAATTGATGGTTTAGAAGACTCTGGGTAAGTTTGGCAACTGTGCTAAATACAAACCTAGGGTTATTTTTATTTTCCTCTATTAAAGATGAAAATATGCAGCTCCAGCTTTCAATCCTCCAAAGACTGTGGTTATCCCTGTTGCTGGCACAGCTTTTCCTACATCACTTTTTCCTTCCACGCAACGTTATACAAATATCCTGGGATACAGAACTCTATGAACAACAAGCTTATTCAGCAATGATTTTTTTTGTGAATTACTCTCCTTATGGAGCGTGTAAATGACCATCTTCTGTACATCTGTCCAGTCAGCAGTCTTCCCAATGGTTGTGTAGCCTACCACCCCAAACTAACCTTTGGTGTTTTGAGTTAATTGGCTGATTAGGGTGTGACACCTTGAGTTTCCAATATTTTTCACAATAATTTCAGACACTGGATTTTGTGTTCTCCTTACCTGTAAGCCATAATATTAAAAACTACAAATAAAAGCCTTGCAATATTTCACTCAACAAGTGTAATGAATTTATGTACCAGCAATATATAAGTTTCACTTTCTGAAATGAGTGACAAAAAATATTTTCATGATATTGAAAAAAATTTTGTACCTGTATTTAGAAAGTATTCACTACTCTTCAGAGACTCTGTAGAAGCCAATATGTGTAAAGTCTATATGAGGTGGGGAATGATGCGTGTATGGGTGTGTATTTCACCAGAAAAGGCAAAACGGTTTTGACCGCTTGGCCGGGAAACGCTGTTCCCATACAGCTGGCCGTTTTATCTTTCATTTTATAAGAAAGCTAAAGTGGGAATAAATCGTCTTTTAACTGCAAGAACTGCGTCTGGACGTTTCCTGTTTACCATCTCACCCCAGCAGATGCGTGTCAACCATAAGAGTACGATTTAAAAACACTCCGGTGGCTTTAAGCATCGGCTTAGCCCCTACACACTCTTTTTAAAAAACCAAACAGGAATCTATGGTGAATGAAGACTTTTTACAATGAGCAGCAGGTCCTGTCGTGCTACCCATCAGCACGCACTCCCTCCCAGCTGCAGTCAGCGCAGGAGACACTCCCCTCTACCGAAGTCTTCCTTTGAGTTCGTTGTGTCTCTGCTCTGTCTTCTGTAACCACCAGTCGGTCGAGGCAGATGACCGTTTATCCTGAACCTGGTTCTGATGGAGATTTTTCCTTCCCGTTGATGGGGAGTTTTTCTCTCCACTGTCGCTTCATGCTTCCTCGGTATGAGGGATTGCTGCAAAGCCATGGACAATGCAGACGACTCTCCCTGTGGCTCTACACTTCTTCAGGAGGAGTGAATGCTGCTTGTCAAGACTTTGATGCAATCAACTGGTTCCCTTATATAGGAAATTTTTTGACCAATCTGTATAATCTGACTCAATCTGCATAATCTGATTGAATTTGACTTTGGAAAGTGCCTTGAGATGACATGTTTCATGAATTGGCACTATATAAATAAAATGTAATTGAATTGAATTGAATCAAACTGGGACACTTTTGCTGGTCCCAGTCCTGGATGAAGAAGAAAGGGTTGGAACCATGACATTGCAAACACGAATCCTCAGAAGCATTTCAGTTTGAAGTTCTAAAGACATGGGTAAAGCTATTTGAAGTCAATCTGAAGTCAAGACGTTTTAATCTAAATGAAACAAAAGCCAGGTCCATGGACTTTGAAGTCAAGAAAAGCTTCATGGACAGCATGTGCCCTCTACCTCCATTGAGCAGCATATTGGTTATGAGGATGACCTCCCATCGCATCACCAGCTAGGGACCAAGGAAAGAAGTAGCGAGCTCTACATAATAGCTAATTTGCCATGTGAGAACCATGGGATTGAGGCAAAAGCTCTTTCAAACTTCTTCTAAGCATGGTATCCCTCCTATCCAGGTTTCACAGTGTGAAAACATTGCTAAAAGAAGCCAGAGAGCTTTGAAAAAGCACATGCCACGATAAAAGTGGATTGAAGTTCAAGAGAAATAGATTATTATACCAGGACACAACGGTTTGGCTTAGATGTGAAAAGATATCCCACAGAATCCACCTGTCTTATGTTAGGCACACAGTTATCTTTTTGAGTCTTTCATCCAGCTGGGTAGAAATAATGCATTAGCATTCAAGTAGTTCCTCACAAATCTCCCTTATGCACAAAAGGAATCATCCAAAAGAATAGTCCAGAAATCACCTACTCAGCATCTTACTTATCGCCCCTGCCACCCGGTAGATGTCAGAAAGTGGGCGAAAGACGGGGCGAATGGAAGACCTCCCGAGTTGCCAGGTAAAAAAAAAAAAAAAAAAAAAAGCATGGGGTGGACGAGGCTGAATTGATTTTCAACACTATATTATGAAGACATATCTTCTCTTTTCCATTCACACCCCACACGCGCTGACACGCTGCTGTCTCCGCACGTTATCCTCCCCACGGTGTTATCTTTCTCACTCTTTATTGCTCTCGCACACAGCGTTTGCCACAGAGCCTTACAGATGTTCTTTCTCCCAGAGGCGGCCAAGCCACTCTCTCACGTTTCAGCAGACTGGCTTTATTATCATATTTGGTGTAATTGAATTAAGCAGCAGTCACTTCGGCTGTATTTGTGCTACAAGATAAGCACAATAAAAAGTAAAGTGCTTTTGATGCCTCATAATTGAATTTTGGGTCCTTGATGTCATTACCCTTTCTGTGTGGCAAACAGTTTTAGTCTGAGTAGACTCGTTTTTACTTGTCTGTGGGGATTCAAATATGAGCTGCTCCGTGGGGCGGTTGCTGGCACTGTTGCCCTGCTGCAGGAAGGTCCAGGATTGGAATCCTGGCCTTTGCTCTTTCTGTATGAAGGTTACATGTTCTCCCTGTGCAAGGTAAGAAAAAAATATATATTTTAGATTAACTGGTTTCTCTGAATTGCCTGTGTCTATACGTGTGAGTGTAGCTGTTTGTCTTGAGTGTCTCTGTGTTCCTTTGCAATGGACATGATCTGTCCAGAGGTTCCATGTTCTCACTGTGGATATCTTGATTTTTTGTTTTCGTTTTTTTTTTTTTTTTTTTTTTTTTTTTTCTGCAGTGGTCTAAAGGAATGGGACGTAGATAAATTGGTTACTTTAAATTGTGGCTATAGCTCTGGGTCTTCATATGACATGATCATAGGTGACCATATATAGCACTGCAAAAAGGGAGCTAAAAGTAAGTAAAATATTCTTGAATTTAGTTTATTTGCCCTTGATTTGAGCGGATAAATAAGATTTCCTGCCAATGGAATAAGATTTTTGCACTTAAAATAGAAAAAAACTCATCTCCATCTTATTTCAAGTGCAGTATATCTAATTATCTTATTTTTTTGGTTTAGAAATACTCATTCCATTGCCAGAAAATCTTCTTCACCTGCTCAAATCAAGGACAAATACACTCATTTCAAGAAAATGTTTTTGAAATGGGTTTTTTTTTTTTTGCATTGGGATGAGCATAGGTAAGATGGACCGGCAAATCAACAGCTTCTCTTTTAGGTTCAGGTCTTTTTTCCAAATTGTAGACAGGAGTACTGCATTGCTGCAGATTAGGCCCTAATCTGTCTACCCATCTCCATGTCCTGCTTTGTCCTTACATCACTTGAGAGCAAGTGATGGAAAGCAATGAAGGTCATTGCTTGAAGTTTCCCAGTGCAAATCCTGATTTGCAAAAAGCAAAGATGGTACCCGGAGCTTTTTAAATCGGACAACCTTCTCTCCATGACTATTGTTACATCCACTGACAGGTCTTGTTTAAGTGTGTTCAAAATTTCTGTTATGGATGCACAATTATCAAATTAAAAGCACACGAGTGATTAAACAAGATAATTTAAAGAACAACTAAATTTACCCCAAAAATAAGATGTGATATTTTTTTTACAATATTTTAATTTTAAGAATCTGTCACATTTCCTATAGGAAATGGATGTGCAAAGCACTGTAGATGCACATCTTGACCACATTGCCCTCACTAAAAGATGGTTATCCAGTTTGCAAATTCGTTTCGGGCATAAATATGAAATATTTGTCTGTTTTCAGCAATACAAACAGGAATTGGGTCAGTCTTTCCTTGAAAACATTTGCTGTGTTAAGCTAGTTTTAGGAAATGAATTAAATCAAGGCTTTGGTGCACCAAATTTCAACATGTCTTTGATAAGTTTGCCATAATTGAAAATAAAAAGTCTCCTTTTACATCAACCACCGGTGTTGGTGGCCCAAATTCTTGATTTGCAGTTGGGCGCTGCACAAATTCAGTCCAGGGACCGTAAATGACCCCAGGGCGCACTTTGGACTTCCATGGTCTAGATAATGACAGAAGAGATAAACAGACATTTAAGATGATTATTTTCTACAATAGTTTAGCTTTCTTTTATGCAGACTGGTCCTAAGCTACAGGGAGAGTTCAGATCAACATAACAAACCAAACAACCCTAAAAAAAAAAAAAAAATTAAACTTACCTTACTCCAGGAAACTAAATATTCAAAACAGCAAATAATCGACCTAAAAAAATAACAAACAGGAAAAATTTAATTAAACAGAAGGCAGCTCTTCCTACAAAGCTGATATGACCAATAAGTTCCTCTGCTGCAAAAGCATAAAGGGGTGTTTAACGTTGCTTTCCATTTTCAGTGGGAACTCTGAAATCCTGGCTTCCGAGCAGAGAAATCAACTTTAATGGCCGCTATAGTCGGACTTTTCCCTCGGAGATCTGGAAAAGTTTTTAAGGCCGATTGTTGGATCCAATATGGCAGCTCCTCACACCAACAACAGTAAGCTGTGATAAAACAGGTTTATTTTACCAGTAACCGTTGTAAGAGTGCTTCTAAAATCATCGTTGGCATGTAGCAGCTGCAACTCTAAACCAAACAAATCAAAAGTGGTGTTTGCATGCGGAAAGTACAAGTTTAAAGGATGTTTATAAGAGGTACTATGAACATCACAACAGCTTTCCTGGCTGTCGCCGTATTGGAATCCTAACCTTTTCCTTTTTTGTTTTTACTTTGGAATCCCGACTTCTCTGACTGTATTAACTGGAACGCTTTTAACTCGGGTTTAACCCATTGCCAACTCCTATTTTCGTTTCCCGGTAAGGTGTCATTATATAGGGCATCAGTACCCAACCACAGAGGAGGGGGATCCTAAAACCGAGCATAGGACATAACTTCCCTTTAAATTAAAACATCCATATTGGCGATGTAATAATGCGTTAATACTCTGGCCGTGACCACCCCCAACTAGTAGCAGCCCTGGCAGAGTCCAGCGTGTACTGTGAACAATCTTAACTTCATCTCTGCAATGCAGACACAGCTCTTGTTTTGGCTACACAGGGACTGAATTGCTGTTGAAAGCATCCCTGGTACCAGGTAATCATGAAGAACAACGGCTGAATGGGCTTCTTTTGGACAGGCGGCTGTCGCTCGTTCACGGGGTGGCACAAAGTAGAGCTGCAGCTCCTCTAACTAGGAAGAAGTCAGTTCTTTCTATGTGGATGAAGTTCTTGCAACTGATCTGGATGTCTCCATGGTTTCTCCCTTTGGATGCACTTTGTAATTTTTTTTTTGATCTAAGAACACCTCGGAAACCGTCAGAGTGACACCAGAAGCGTGTCTGGACCTGTTATCCCTGTGAGCTGAATTTTTTTTTTTTTTAAGCAGGAGACAATGGATGGGCGGTTGGCTGCAGGAAAGGATGTGAGGGTGTTGATTTATTCAGAACTCGTCATCAAAAATCATTTCCAACATGTTTCCATGTCTCATTGAACATAAAGTTTACAACCCCCCCCCCCCCCCACTCCATCCCCACTTGACTGTGGATTGAACACAATTGTCAAATCGTTTGATTTCCTTTGCACACATTTGAATTTCCATGCAATTAAACTTTACTTGAGTGACACCTCATTGTTGAACTCTTTGTGCTGTTGCAGCAATATTAAAGAGCCTGTCGAGCATGCACTGCAGTTTATCAATAAAGCTGGCTCAGCTTGAATGGCTGATGTCTACTAATGAGGTTGGCATAAGCGGTCCTGCTGTACTTTTTTTTTTTAATTATTTAATTTAGAGTATTTTGAATTTGTATGGACCCAGAGGGTATTGATTGCACTCTTCATTAGGTGTACTGTACATTAAGGGATGATGATGAGTGGAAACTGGCAGCCAGAGGGGGCATTTCCCTCCGAGTTTGAGTTTAAAACTAGTCAGAATCAGATCAGAATTTGGTTTGTCGACCAAGTGTTTCTACATACAAGGAATTTGACATGGCGTTGTTGTGGTGCAGACCATGTAACATTTAAAGAGAATACAAAAATAGGAAGTATATGGCATGATATATTAAGATAAAAGGCAAAGTAAGCGATGTGCCGTGCATTACTAACAAGATCTCATTACAAAGGCCCTCTTTACTCTGTGGCATTAACTTATGGGTAGCCCTTGCATCTCTCTGCGGAGTGTCAGCTGCTGTGTGATGTGCTTCAGCAGGCCTAGAAACGACAAAAGGTAAAGGGCTAAAAGAGCCAGAGGTGAAAAGCCCTGGCCAGAGCGCGCCCTGGTCTGGATCTGAGAGCATTTGAATGCTGACTCCGGAGGACAAATTGGTCCTGTGTGAATCGGTTATTTGATGCTGGCGGAAAAAGCTGCAATCCAGCTCCTGATTTATCTCTGCGCCAGCACACCTGCTGGTGGTGGTGAATGCTCCGGCTTTAGTGCTCTGCTGAGTCAAGCACAATCCGGCCACAGTCAGGGACCACGGATCCTTTACAATGTTTGCACACGGGCTTGCGAAGAAACCACCTCGGTTATGGCACAGTTGATTTGACCCCACACGCCGTTTCAAACAGGGGAGAGATCTAGCCTGACACGAGTCATCTTCTCTTTCATTTGTGCAACATTGCCCCCTAAAGTTTTCTCTGGGAGCACATCCGGTCCCCTCAGGGAGCCATGTCACAGGACATTGCTGCATCACAATATAGTGCAGTAATTTACCACCTCTTGCTCCCAGCAAATCGACCATAGATGCACCTCACCTGTATTACTCTGTCATTTTCAATTTGAGGAAAAAAAAACACGCTGGGGACCTGTGGCTGTTCACGGCGAGTCTCGAAGTCAAAGGGAGATGTACAGATACAGTAGAAGCGGAGGCATCCGAACCGGGACGGAGGGCAGAAGGTGTGAGGAAAGAATGCCGCTGCATGGGATCATGTGTGGTCAACTCATCTGTATCAGCCATTGTTTGACTGATTCAGTATTTTAACACTTTTGGAAATATGTGCATTAAAAAAAGAAGATAAATACTGCAGTGTCAGGGTTTTGATCTGTGTTGTAGATGAAATACAATGCAAAAAATATTTATACCTCTAGTTCGCTTTTTTTCACGTTACAACCACACAAAGCACAGTGCAGACCAACGCAAAGCAAAGCAAACTTAACTCGGATTTTCATAAATAAAAATCACAAATTGTTGATTTTGAATCGAGCTCAAACTTGGGCTCTATACTTTGCAGAACTACAATTTACTCCAATTGAATCTGCAAGTGTTTTAAGGTAAGGTTGAGACGGATGTTAATATACACCCTTACCCTTTCCTCATATTGTGTCAATTGAAATGAGATCCCAATTTTCACTAACTTTCCTTAATTTTAGAAATGTGCGCACATTTCCACATCACATGGTAGAATAGTCTTTTAACTGTGTGACTTGGGTCTAACTTTTGGCGCATCTTTTGACGTAAGCTCTCACCAAAGTTTGTTAGAAATTTAGCCCATTCCTCCTTACCGAACTGGTATAACGGGACGCCGCCTCGCTTGCATCCACCTTTTCAGCTCTACCCACAGATCGACCATGGGATGAGCAAAAACACCCAAGTAAGGATGCTGTTCTCTAGCATGCAAGCTCCCCCAACCCACCTACCACAACCTGCCCCATTCCTCCACATGTAGCAACAGCCATTACGGCCAAACACCTCAATTATAGTTTCATAATACCACAGGGCATGTGTAAAAAAATATATATATACTATTTGCCCCTGAGAGCATTTACAAACTGTTAAATTGATTTTTCATGTTGCTTTTGAAGTAATGGCTTCTTTCTTCCTGATGAGCTTTTCAGCCCAGGACTTGTCTCACTGTGGATAACGACGTTGTCTTGCCAGCGTTAGCCGGCATCTCCACACCACAAGGTCTTTTGCTTTTGTTCTTGGATTGCTACACGCATCTTTCACCGAAACATGATCTTCTCTGAGACAGAGTGCCCGTCTTCTTCCTGAACAGCGATCCACGGATACTGCCGCCGTGCACAGGCTTTAAAATAGATGTGATGTGAGCTCACTTTTCAGGTCTTTGTCAGCATTCTTGGAGTTGGATTTGCAGAACTCTCTACCTGTTTTCACAAAGGAGAAGGCATCACCTATGTAGACAGCATCTCTCACGGTCAGCCTAGGGGGAAAAAAAAAAAAAAACGAGCCAGGTGGAACTGACTAACAACTAACTGGTTTAGCAGATCAAAACACGACAAGAGGACCTACGACATGATTTTGGCACTATTGTTAGCCGTTCCACATCTTTAGTGTGTCTGTTGACAGTGAAAGTGCAGCTACAAAGCCAGTAGCTCTGTCAAGCCCGTTTTGGGCCCAAATGTATATGTAATTTTTCCCAACACCTATTTCAGGAAGGAACGGGCAATAATATGTATAATAATAGGATATTTTACCACAAAAATAATGCTTAACTTAAAGAAATGTCCGGGTTTGCGTCGACATAGAAACATTGGGAGAGTATGGCCTGAAATATCTACTATGGTGCTTTGACTGCATATTCCATCAAGAAGTTGGGCGCATTTAGAAAACAGCTAGTCAAATCAGGCTTGTCTAGAGCTACTTTGGGTAATCAGAGACCCCAAAGTGTCTTGAATTTGCAAAAAATGGTATGACATTCCATCAGGAATCTCATTTCACTGCTGCTCTGACAGTTCATCCTGCTACATGAAGTTTAGGCTATGTTTCAAAGTAAATTTTGAGAGCTACAACCAGCAATACCTAATGGTAAAATGGAACTTTTCAATGCAAACTAGCAATGCAAACTAGGTGTGGTAAGAACCTCCCGGTTCTTACCACACCAGATGTTGAGGAGAGAGACACACTGGATATTACAAAAGAGCTGTGGCAGAGATATGTTTTACGGTTTGCACTGCATTCAGAGTGAGCTCTTGTGTTTATGCTTTTCAAACCAGATAAAATGAACAGAACTGTTAGGCAATATTTCCACCTAACTGCGCATTTGTTTGTTCTGGAAATTGAGGACACGTATGGGCATTACTAAATCAGAGACTGAATTGAAAGTTAATCAAAATGTATTAAAAGAGTTGAGTAGTACAAAACGTGTATCGATACATGGATTTTCCTCACGTCCACCAACAGCTGGGGTCTCGAGGGAAGGAGATTCCGACTTACCTCTTATAAAAAGTTATATGGTATTGCTGTGGATTTATCCAAGCCCTGACGGTGGGCCATACCGGAGCCTGCTTACATCCTGCAGTGTTGGTCTCCCCCTCATCTGGTCTCCTGTCAGGGTCGTCTTATCAGGTCTCCATCTGCTTCTTCCTCTCTGATGTATTCCTGCTTCTCTCCCTTTTTTTTTTTTTCCTTTTTTTTTTCCTTTTTTTTTTTACAGCTGTAGCTGTTTTAACCTTCATTAAAACAGAATGTCTCTGTAGTGACAACATTCTTTAAGACACTCCTCCCATTTTACTGATTTAACCTGCACTAGTTTATGAATGAACACCCTGTGCTTCTGCAAAACATAACTTTCTCAACAGAACCCAGGAAACTTCCGTTTCTGACAAGTATGGAATTTTTTCAAAAAATAAAAAATAAATGTGTAGGAAGCCCTAAAATATTTTTGATGCAAATGTGTGATACGTTTAAAGGCTGTGGTCTGTTACACCAACTTTGTAACAATAATGTAACGCTGATGTATTGTGTATTTCTAAACTCTGAAACCGGTAATTCACTGTACGACCACGAATCGGCTCGGCTTACATTTAGTGCATTACACTTCCGCTACAAGGGAACAAACAACCAACTGATGCAGAAAAAGTTATCTCCCAAAACACACCAGCTGAGCTTTTGTCTGCCAATATGTCCGCGCGCGCGCGTCGCCGAGGGTTGAATGTAACGTTTGTGGTACTGGGGCGACCTCTGGTGGCGGGAAGCCGCTCCTATATTTTCATGTTTCCGGCAGACATATTGCTTACTGGAGCAAATTCTGGAAAGCTAGCAGTGGGGAAGAGGATTTGAACTTGATATACATCTTCACGGCGTACTATACTTAAAACACAAACTCCGCGATGGGTAAGTGGTTTTCACAACTGAACGTGCTCACGCGGTCGAAGTGTGTTCCGCGTGGCCGAAAGTGACAGTTGGGGAATGGTTCTGTGACTTTAGTGTAGCTACTTGGCTAACGCGTTAGCCGCGCAGCTAATAATGTAGCCTATGCACGCAGTTGGAAATTGTTTTGCGCGTTTCACCCGGCGCTTGAATAAACGACCAGTTATCCGTTCGCTCTGGTGACACTTCTTTTAAACTAGCTACCAGGTACTAGTTAAGCTGGGAACGTGTCGTTTGAACGACGAGAAACGACGAGCGCTAACTTGATAAGCTAACTTGTGGTAAAACTTGGCTAGGTGCAAACAACGTTAGCATCGCGCTTTACCATTACAATGACCCACGTAGTGTTGTCTTTTTATTTATTTTAGACTATTTTCGTGAATGCTTTTCGTTCTTATCGGCAATTTGTCGTGACGTCGGTCTCCCCCCCTCCTTGTCGTTTTTATGTACAGGTAAACTTAGGGGGTCGAGGTATTTACATGTATTAGCTGTGTCCATAATCTCCAACTTAAACAAGCCCTTCGACCCGTGAATGCACCACAACAACTTAATGTGAGCTGCTGAACGTCTCCGCGTATATAAACGGTTGCCAGAGTAAAGCGGCTCAGGCAACACGGTAGATATTTGTGTTAGCATGAATGCTAGCTGCGGTGCCTTAGCCCTGTCTTTCAGCCTCATTCCAGAGACCCGCGTTGTTACACAACACCGAGGGTCGGGGTAGAAGGAGATCGTGTTTTTAATTTTTGGAAGGTTTTCGGTCAGTTTCAGGCCTGCGATCTGGAAAGAACACAAACTTCAATGTGTCTGATAAACTGCTGGCGTGGTTGTTTTTTTGTGTGTGTTGGAAGGAAGGACGATCCTAAAAGTGCTGTAAGACGCTAGCTTCGCGTCTGATGTTTCATGCTTCAGGGCACCGTTTCAGGCAAATGGATAACATGGATGGTGGAACCGGTGCAGTCAGTTTACTGTGTTTAAATATAGTCTAAAGGCAATTTAGTGATCGTGTTAAATTGTAATCTGACTCAGAAAGGAAGCTGCTGTGGGCATATTTTATGCCTCTCCTTTTATACTCCATAATCCCATTAGTATTTAACATCTGAAAGGCCATATTATTCCCACACCGTATGAAAAAATGAAGAAATTGGATTTTGATTACAAGTCTGTATTAGCACGCTAAACATATTTGAATTTCCAGTCTCTGATCCCCTGAAAAGTGCTATCCATCTATTAATTCTTTCCCTCAGTCCATTGTTTTACTTCTGTTTGTTCCTTTTCCAATCATCCATCCCACCTGTTTATCCAGTTAACAGATTCTTTCCTATGTGTTTTTTTTTGTGTGTGTGGGCAAATTCTATATTTAAAGGCGTATCAATTTAGGCATGTCTGCTGTATATTTACAGGGAGCGTTCATATCTACTAAGACATTTTGCATAAAGGCGCTTTTAAAAACTAAGACGCTGGAATTTTGAGTCTAGAAAATGATAGAGGGTATGACAGGAAAGTGTGCAAACAGCCTGGATGACATGCTCCTACGCTCATCCAAACTGAGAGGCTACTTTACTGCTGCGGTGTGTTTATTTCAGGGATAGTGCTTGATCGTGGGTTGTAATTTTCTTGTATTTATTTACCTTTGCTAAAATACTTTGACAGTTGTTGGAGACCTACTGATAAAAGGCTTCCACAAGCTCGAGGCGTCTAAAACACCTCAAAGGTTTAGTGTGTTCAGCAGCTTCTGACCGGTTTCCACCTTGCAGTTGCGTGTACCCCGGAGGGGTTCGTGTTGTCAGCGGGGGGTCTCGGGGAATTTCCAGGCTATTTTTGTTCCACCTTGCCCCAAACAACTAACAGGCTGAGCAGTCGTCACAAAGAATAGAATCTGACTAGCTTCTTAGAAAAATGACAGCGACCAGCTGCAACCGGAGCCTGTGGCTCGACAGTACATCGTTTTAGAAGGCTGGTTACACAAAATGCGACCTCAATTTCAAGCACTTATTGGAATATTTTGCCTTAGAACCCCCCTGCTGGTAGCCCAGGGGGGTTCTGGCACAGGTGCTTGGCAACGTTCTGCGATGGTGGTTTTCTGTTGTGGGGACAGCCCCCTCTCTCCCCCACCCTCCCACCCCCAGCATTCTTTTGCAACCCTGGGTGACTCAGATATACTTGCTGGCCCATGCAGGTGGACGGCTGCAACAAAGGCTGATAGCAGGCACCAATTGATGCTAGCTTTTCCATCTGCATTCATTAAATGTTTTTATGATGCTCTCACTTCACCGATAGATAAACAGCTCCTGCGTATTTTTAGGCTGTTTCTTTCTGAGCCCATTTATGCGAGGCTTTTTTCTACTAGTCTGTCCGCGCCGTTTCCCTCGTCACAGCCTAATATTAGCGCCGTGAGAGGGGGGCATGAACGCAAGCTTCATCCCTCTCATGTGTTGCTTCCTCACGCCCGGTGTCCTAGTTGAGCTCATCTCCGCCGCGGAGACTGCGCACGTTGGTTTTTCCAGCTTGCGTCTGGATCACATGTCTGTGTTTCTCTGCGCCCGTCAGAACCGTCAGCCAGTCCGGCCAAGGACAACTACAGGATGAACCGCTACAAGAACAAAGCACTCAATCCAGAGGAGATGAGGCGCAGGAGAGAAGAGGAGGGCATCCAGCTCAGGAAGCAGAAACGAGAGCAGCAGGTAGGGCCGTCTACTGCAGATTCTTTGTTGCACTGCTTTTTTTTTTGTTGTTGTTGTGTTTGTTTCCCTAAAGAAATCATTTTTATAGCCTAGCTACAGTAGGGCCGCTTTGTGACTCTGTGGTGCTTTGCAGCTTTTCAAGAGGAGAAACGTGGACGTTCTCAATGAAGAGGAGGTCATGTTTGAGAGTCCGCTGGTGGACTCGTACCTCAACTCTCCAGCAACAGTGAGTAGCTCTTTTCCTAAAACGTCTGAACACTTTGAGCTTTGTCATGAAATGTTTCATTCTGCTGGTTTCTTTTATGCCTTGCCTGCTGATGTTAGAAAATGATAAACGTGTGCTGATCGTATCGGCTACTCAGATTCATCGCACTTGCTCTCCCGCAGGAAGGGGTTATCACCAGAGACATGGTGGAGATGCTTTTTTCAGAAGACCCAGAGCTACAGCTCGCCACAACACAAAAGTTCAGAAAGCTACTCTCCAAAGGTTTGTACGGACTCTTGTGTGTGAACGTCTCGATTCCTGCAGAAATGGCTGCGATCTTTCTCTAGAGACGCGGCGTAGTGCTTAGGAAGTCATTGTCACGGTGTTTCAAAGCTAATTTATTAGTTTTAAAGGATGTGTGGATTCTGCAGACATGAAATGTATCAATAATGCTGTTAAACTGACGGGTCAGGATAAGTGAAGTGATGTTCTGGTAAAACGTTCTATGCTAATCTTTCCTGGCGTAAGGCCTCCTCATTTAGTGTGAATCCACATTAGGTGGCCCCGGCCCCTGGCTTGCTGCTAGTCCTATAGGGGCCATGAGCTAAGCGGGCCCCTGCCCTCTTAAAGCTTCTCCAAACTCAAACATGTGGTTAATGTGAACGCACAATATCAATGCTGCCATTAAAAGATTGCCTGGATTTAAAATTCTAAGGTAATCTCTGTTCAACAACCCTGATCTGTTTTATTGTGGAATGAATGCGTTGACTACCGTCGGCTAGTCGGTTCACGCTGTAGCCTTTGAGCTGCGCAGAAAGGCTACAGTTTTAAGTCTAAGGTGAGCGGTTATTGAAAAAATGACATTTATGTCGTATTGCGAACAACAGCCCGGGTAAATCTGCCAAATGTCTGTATAGGAACGTGTTTTCTATTGTTTCTGTGATTAAAAATGCATTTGATCACCGTCAGTGTTCTGATCTGATGAGCTCAGTTGTTTGCTCACACAGCAGGACTGGTAATGGATTGTCCTCCTGCTTTATTGCACTGTTTCTTTTTGACCGAGCCATCTATAAAACTGCATGAGTGCAGCGTAATTAAAGTATCTTCTTAGGCCTTTTTTTTTTTTTTTACTCGTAAAGCTCCAAATAACTAATAGGACGTGGGAATGTAAAAGCTTTCTTCCTCTGTGTGACGCGAAGGATTTCTTTTTCCGTATAGAGCTCATCAGCTGATCCTGCATAATGAGTCATAAACGTGGAACTGCAGTTTTTAGGACAGTCAGGAGGTTTTCTCGACGTTTTAACTTGAGTAACACGTCATATATGCAGTGTGTGTCGGATTTACAGCCATGTAGGAAGCAGGAGTGTCACCATTTCTGTCCTAAAGGTTGCTCATGTAATGGAAATGAGGAGAAAAACCAGCACGTGTCTCAATGTGTGTCCCTTTCAGAGCCCAACCCACCAATTGATGAAGTCATAAACACAGCCGGTGTGGTGGAAAGGTTTGTAGAGTTTCTGCAGAAGAGCACCAACTGCACACTACAGGTTGGTTCAGAAAAATGACTTTTTAAAGGTTGAGATGTGCCTCAATACGTCTGTCAGGATGTCAGTAAGTCCAGTTCTTGTTGTTTTTCCCCCCCGCTGCAGTTCGAGGCGGCCTGGGCCCTGACCAACATCGCCTCGGGAACGTCCCTGCAGACGAAGACGGTGATCGAGGCCGGAGCCGTGCCCATCTTCATCGAGCTTCTTAACTCAGACTTTGAGGACGTCCAAGAACAAGTAACACGCTTTTTCAGCTTACCTTATGGAACAGGATGTTATTGTCCCGATCCACGGGATCTGGTAGCTTCCTCCTGTTTCATTTTCTCTGTAAATGACAAATTTCACTCCCCTGTGTGTGTGTGTGCTGCAGGCAGTGTGGGCTCTGGGTAATATAGCCGGGGACAGCGCCGTGTGCAGGGACTATGTGCTGAACTGCAACATCCTCCCCCCGCTCTTGTTGTAAGTTCACTCATTCATTCAGTGTTGTTGACGTTCCATGGCCAAGCCCAAGCAAGTTTCTGCCTCAGACATACTTCTGTCATGATGTTATCTCACCGCTGCTTTTTTTTTTTTTTAGGCTTTTGACCAAATCTACTAGACTGACGATGACCAGGAATGCAGTATGGGCTCTGTCTAATCTCTGCAGAGGCAAAAATCCTCCACCTGCTTTTGAAAAGGTGACATTAACACTGAGCTGAACTCCCTTCCTTTAGCGTTTTCCAGCTCTGCATGAGTTCAAGTTTCCAGATGTTTGTCTTTGTTTGATCATTCAAGGCATGACCAAATCCTGAAAAATTAAAGATCTTTTTACAGATATTTATATTTGGATGACATCGTTTAAATTTTAAAATCTGCACATAGATTTTTGTCTCACAACTTAATTATTGTTTTGGTTTTTGATTTTACTGAACATGGAGATAAACCTGAATTCACTTTTTAACATGGTTTTTAATCGTTCTTAAACACAGACAAGACAAAGATGCTTGCATATTTTTTTGGAAAATTATTTTAAAATAATCCCTTTACTATTTTAGTATATTATAAGTCTTAGAGAATTTAGACATCGGGTTGATCTTTGATGATCCAAATTCCAAAGAAGTAATGAAATGATCCAGAGTCAAACATAACATTGTGTCGTTTAATTAATTGTGAATCCTAAAGATCCTAAAACTTGGTGAATATTTTTCAAACATCCAGATGGTTTTTAAATCTGTTATGTGTCTGGAAAAGTACAAAATTGTGGGATGGAAAATTTGTTAGAACCCTGAAAAAAAAGGCAAACAAACCTAGATGCTGTACTCTTGATGGCTAAAAACCACTCTGCTTGATCTCAGTGTTCAGAAACTTCTTTAAAAGTAAAAAAAAAAAAAATCTGTTGCCGTTTTAGTGCGAGATCAGAAATGTAACGTCAAGCTGCTGCTTAGTTTAGTCTTTTCTGGGTTTCATAAACTTGTGCTGTTGGTGCTGTCCAGGTGTCGCCCTGCCTGCCTGTACTGTCCAGGCTGTTATTCAGCAGCGACCCTGACCTGCTGGCAGACGCCTGCTGGGCTCTCTCCTACCTCTCAGACGGCCCCAACGACAAGATCCAGGCTGTCATCGACTCCGGCGTCTGCAGGAGGCTCGTGGAGCTGCTCATGTAAGTTTGGCCTTGACTCTGTTGGTCGTGTCACGTTTGAAAGGGACCGGTCATCACCGCTACAACCTCCCCCCCCTCCTCCTCCTCTACAGGCACACGGACTATAAGGTGGCCTCTCCTGCCTTGAGAGCTGTCGGGAACATCGTCACCGGAGACGACATTCAGACGCAGGTTTGTTTCAGCGCTCCAACCAGCAACAAAAACGCCCTCTTAGACACCGACAAAACCAGCTTCACCAGCCGTGTGATCTGCCTGGAGGCCGACCCCCGGGTGGAGCGGTTATCTGCTATAGCGGGAGACAGCGAGGGGCAAAAAGAAGCATAGAGAAAGTGTCAAAATTGTGGAATCACTTTAAACTCAGCAGAAAAGAAAACTCATGTCCGTTTGCTTCAAAACTGGATAAGCGTTCAATTAAAGCGTGTCCTCTGTGCCGACGCAGCGGAGCCGCAAACATCCGCTGCAGCGAGTCAACGCGACGATTCGCGTCCTGATTGCCTTTTTATTATCAAGTCGTTCTACAAAAACACATCAGAAAGACTTTTTTTTTTTTTTTTACTGAAGCAACACTTGCGTACGCGACAGAAGTGTGCAGGTGGTGACGTGTCCTGTGCAGGTGGTGTGGCTGCAGGAGCCGGCGGGCGACTCAGGGGAGCGGGTCAGAACCGCCTTCCACTGCTGTCTTTAAGCTGCTTGGCTCTCTGTGCTCAGCCGTGGCGCCGCTCACATCAGAACGTTGTTTTTGTCGGACAGCACGGCGGCCACGCAGCCAATCACGTGAGGATGTAGGATCAGTAAGTTAAACCGGGTAGGGGGGCAGACACCCCACTGCGTGTGTGACAGAGGGGAGGAGAGTGTGAGGGCGTGGCGTCCGGTAGCATCACCAAGAGTGAGTGGCTGCAGTTTTATCAGGCACTAAGAAGCAGAGCACCTTCAGAGACATCAGAGCGGTCCCTCCTACAGCGGAGTTAGGTTGGTTCTGTTGCTGATTTTTGTTCATCTGTGCAATTAAGTGCCAAGTTAAACCCTTCTTGTTGTTTTTAGCTACACTGCAAGGCTTCTATTTAATTTATATAACACTCTCCTTGTTAATGTAAAAGAAAATCTCTTCATAAACAAACAATTCAATAAGCAACAGACACTTTATGATTGACCGTTTTCAGTACAGAGGCAGCTGGTTTCTGTATTGACCTTAACTAGGAAGCGCTGAGCTTTTGGCACGTTGATGTTAGAACCAGTTTTATTTTTTTTAAGCTGCAGGTGCATCCTTTGCTCCAGATGTTCAAGTACCGTGTTTTTCGGACCATAAGGTGCATTACATATTCCTTCCAAGTGTGTAATATCTCTCCGTCCCTCCGCTGGGGTGAACAGACGGCCCTGATTTCTGGGGACAGACCCGGTTTTGGATGACCTGTCCCTAGAAATGTCCCTGATGGAGACATTTGGATGGAGTAAAAAAAAGTTTAGTGCAACAAGAGGCATTTACCCGGCCCTGCCGCTGTCCTGACTTAGTAGAGTTTGCTGAACGCACCTTCCCCGCCCGGTCGGCGTTGCAGTTCAGACGAAACAAACCAACCCTCAGGCAGAGATTCTGTGCTTAACAAAATCAGAGACGTCCCCAGTTTTCATTAGACAAATCAAATCTGGTCACCTTACACCGCTCTCTCCTGAGAGGGAGAACTATCCATCTCTGTCAGGAGGACAGAGTAGTTGGACTACACTGCCCTGTTTCTAACATAAGGCCAAAATAAACGTAACTTTTATTTTGAATTATCCTACTTGGTTTATTGCTGCCTTACATGAATGCACTTCTAGTTTAGACATTACAGTCAGGCAGTCTTGTGGACAGCTCAGGGATCTGATCAGGTAGTGACACAGTGTACCGTAATGCTCCGAATATGCGTTGAGCGGAGCAGCTTCGTTGCTTACCAAAGTCATACTTACACATTTTAACAGATATTTGAGCCCATTGTACCACATAAAATCAGCCATTAAGCACAACAGTAATCATATATTAGGTGTACCGGATTATAAGGCGCACCATCAATTTTTAAGAAAATGTAAGGATTTTAATTGCGCCTTATAGTCCGAAAAATATGGTAAACACAAAAGCGTACTGTTTATTGCAGTTTTAAGCAATTCAAAGGGAAATGGAATTGTTTGTTTACTTATATTCTTTGTTTCATGTATTTCTATTACTCATAAAATCATCTTAATTACATTAAATGCAACCTGCAGAATGTGGGCGTGCTCTTATTATTTTCTCCACCTGACTAAACATCAGAACACTCCATCACTGAAATGATGATCCGCTGCCGCTCTGACCTGCTTTCACCTGGTTGTGTTTAGGTGGTGTTGAACTGCTCCGCCTTACCCTGCCTGCTGCACCTTCTCAGCAGTCCTAAAGAGTCCATCCGTAAGGAAGCATGCTGGACCATCTCCAACATCACAGCTGGAAACCGAGCACAGATACAGGTGACTTTCCCCCAAAAAACCGCCGCAGCTGCTATCCTCTGTTAGTGCTTAGATTGAGTTAGTACAAGGTGGACGTCCCATTGCTTTAGTAGTTATTAGTGGACATTAGGTTTTAAAAAAATGTGTTAATCGGTGCCCGATTTACTGTGAAAAAGCAATTTCCCTCCATAATCACAGCCTGGGAGCAGTATTTGCACTGCTTTAACGTTTTTACGTGTTTTGGCATTAAATCACTCATTTATGTGATGGATGCAACACACATTAGTACACATTTGTTAAGTGGGAGGACAATAATAGATGGTTTTGGAAAAGTGTGGTTTGTTTTCAGCTCCCCTGTCCGTCACCTAAAGCCTAAAGTCCACATGTGAATCCAGCTGAGAGCCTTCTGGATCATTAGGATCACAGTTTATTGTCCAGATGCATTTTAATGCAGATTTATCATTCCAGGCACATTCTGCTCCAGCTCAGCATGACTCGTCTGTTTTATTCAGGGTGACGGAAATGGGCTTTACATTAACACCACTGATGCAGCACTTCACTAAATATTTGACATTTGCAGCCTAAGTATCCCAGATTGTGGTTTTCAGACGCATCTTAAAGAAAGCCTGAGCACCGTGACGCTTGGTTTGAGGTGCTGGAACGGTGGCAGAGCTTCGTCACGGCTAACCGTGGCATCATTTTTCCTCTTCCTCTCTAGACGGTGATTGATGCCAACATCTTTCCAGTACTAATTGAAATCTTGCAGAAAGCAGAGTTCAGAACCAGAAAAGAAGCTGCCTGGGCCATCACCAACGCCACATCTGGAGGAACACCAGAGCAGATCAGGTGAGGCCGGAGAGAAGTGTTCTTCTCTGCGTGTAATTCACTGCGCGGTGAATTAGGAGGCGGCCGTAGCGAGACCTGCTGTCCTTTGTTTTCTCAGCGATCGCTTTCTTACTGTTGGGAAACCAGTTCTGATCCAATCAGTGGTTCACAAAGCGAGCCTTTTACCTCATGACGCTACACATGCAGGCTCTTTACCTCAGCAGGCCTCTCGTTCTGCTGCTGAAAGGTTCTTTATCGATAACAAGTGTTGACAGTAAGCTCTTATGGTTTAAATGTGGCTCTAGAAGACGCCACCACATGTTTGTTGCCTCGTTATTTGGGTTTTGATCAGAGATCCTGATCTCTATTTCATTGGCTCAAATATCAGAACCAAAATGAATTGAAACGGGTTGTAATATAAAATGATGCAAATGTAAAACAGGTTAGGTTAGATCATACACAAGATCTGGGGATTTTTGTCCCAGTACCATGAGAAATAAAGAGATTCCTATTAGTTGGATACTGACTGGTTTTACAAATGGACGTAGAGAAATATTTTAGTCTGAGGAGAAATCCTCTTTAGTCCTTATCTGCTGTGTTGTTACCGTTTGTGTTCAGGTATCTGGTGAACCTGGGCTGCATCAAGCCTCTGTGTGATCTGCTGACCGTGATGGACTCCAAGATTGTTCAGGTGGCTCTGAACGGGCTGGAAAACATCCTGAGGCTGGGCGAGCAGGAGGCCAAGCAGGAGAACAACGGCACCGGAGTAAACCCCTACTGCAGCCTCATCGAGGAAGCCTACGGTACGCCGTTAGAAAAACGCTCGATCCAGAGGAGTCTGATCAACGGCCTTCTTTTCAGTGATTGGCCGCGGGGCGAGGAGAAGTGGGAAGGTTCAGACAAACTGAAGAGCAACATTAATGTTAAGGACCAATATGGATAGAGTGGGTTTTCAAACCATGAACCACACCTGGGGAAAAAAGAAAAGGGACACTTGAGCTTCCTAGACGCAGACGCTCTGTATCAGATCCGCGGAGTTATGAAGGCTTTCTCTCATTTCACAATGCAGCTCTCAAGTTTTAAGTGTCCATCCATCCATCCAGCTCATGCAGTACAAGTCTTTGAAACTATTAACCCAGCCATAGGTGAGACAAAGATCTAATATAAAGCTTTACTTTACAACCAGATGTGTCTGAAATCTGCGGGGCGAGGCAGCGCTTTGCTTCAGCCGCCTCCAGGGAAGCTGCACCTGGGCCAGAGGTGACAGCTGGCCCCCAAATCGATAAATATTCCTGATTTAATTTCAAAGTTCAGTGAAAACTCAGCAAGGTATGTTTTGGTGCGTTCAGCGACTTCTGTCAAGCAGCACACCTGAAAATCTGAAATATTCCAAGATACTCCTTATGTTTTACCAGAGTGTTTGAGAATAATAATAATAGCTATACTTGAGAGCTCTGATTTACTGACTTTGGCCCGATTATAAAAGCTTTCATTCATTTACTGTCTCTATGCAGCAGCCTTATCGTGATTGCTCTTTTATTTTAGGACTTGCTTTGGCAAAGAGAGATGCTTTCATGTTAAACAGGAATTTCTTTCTATTTTCAAACAGACGCAAAAATGATTGCGGATGACATTTTAAGGTATTTTTAGCATCCTGTATGAGAGATAGCAGATAGCATTACCTGCTGACAAGTGTCTGAGCGTAACTCCAATCCATCTTGCTCCATGAAGACCAAACTTGAACTGCCCTAAAGGACAAAACGAAGCAACTTTGCTGCAGGATGTTTAGCTTCTGGTGACCTGCTGACCTTTAGCATGCTGCTAGGCAACAAAGGCATAAGCAGCCGCCATGCCGTCATAGGGCTTTGTTCACACATGCTTCTAAAAGCCGTTGCTCTTACGGGATTTTTTTTTAAATAGCTTCACTAATAATGAGCATAGCGGTGTTCTTTGCTCAGAAACAACTTGATGATGTTAGTTCTTGAGTAGGGTTTCATCGATCAGAAAAAGGATCAGGTCGATCAGATGGAAAATGTCCCCATCTCGTTTTACTCAAATGAACCCCTGAAGATTTCTTGATTTGCTTTAGGAAATGGAAAGATGAGATACAAGCCTCAACGTAATAAAAATGTATCTCTACTCTTACTGAAGGGAAATTCAAGTCTGTATTATTATTTTTATTATTATTAGTAGTATTATTATTATATTGGTTTAAGAAATTGTCCGCAAAGGTTTTAAGCTTTTCATCACTTGCTTATGTCTGTTTATTTCCAGGACTAGACAAGATTGAGTTCCTCCAGAGCCACGACAACCAGGAGATCTACCAGAAGGCGTTCGACCTGATCGAGCGCTACTTCGGCGTGGAGGATGAAGACAGCAGTCTAGCTCCTCAGGTGGACCAGGCCAACCAGCAGTTCCTTTTCCCTCAGCAAGAAGCTCCAATGGATGGCTTCCAGCTCTAAGTCTTCCTAAGTATACCACTTGCCCCTGTCCCACCTGTATAACCCCCCCCCCTTCTGTGGAAAGGCCCCATGATGCCCGAGTCATGCCACTGTGCTCTCTCGCCTGATCTCTCCAAGCGCGCGCACACACAACACCCGCCCTTTGGAGGAAAGCTTACGCTGTCGCCCCCCGTTAAGCCCTAACCCCAACCCCCCACCCACCCCCACCCCGAATCGGACGAATCGGTCACAGGGCAGGCTTTTCTTTTCTCCCGGCCACTGGGAGCACTTCTCACAAACTAAAAACCAGGAGGGGGAACTGATCGGCTGAAAACCTAAAGCAGTTTGAAAACGCGCGCCCCCCCGGACCGGCCTTCCTCCTGCCAGCTCCCAGTCCCTGGCAGCGCCCGTGCTTGGCCTGTTTATCTGAATCTCTTTAGCGGGGGGGACATTCCTGTCTTCTGGATTACCCATGCATCCCCTCGCCGTCCACAAACGGGGACGCTTGAGGCGAAGTATGCCCAGTTTATGGCCTCAGTCTGATTTTTGTGCAATTCAACATGGGCGTAACCCCCCCACCCACCCGCTCTTACTTTTTATTATTCACCTCTAACCCTTATTTATCTTCTCCTTTTGTTAGTTATGTTTTTTTTTTTTTCTGTAAATGGAAAGCTTTTTGGTTTTTCTACAGAGAGACCCCCTCATCAGGCTTAAGGCTGCAGCCAAGCAGAGGGATGAAGTTGTGGGGGGGGGGGCAGATGGGAAGATGTAACAGGAGAGATCGAACCTCTAGGAAGGGCTCCGATCGGGATTTCATTTTTTTTTGTTTGTTTCTTTGGTGAAAGTTAAGAGTTTCTCTTTAACCATTAAAAGGAAATCCACGTTTTCTGAGGGTGGGGGATATTTGAGTATATCCTATATTCTTAGCGTGCTGTGTTAATAACATTTGAATTCTGAAGTGATTTATTAAACGAGGCATAGTTTAGGGTTTATGGCGGAGCAGAGCCTGCCGCGGCCGCGAGCCTAACTTATTTTTCTATCCGGCTGCATTTAATGTGCTGCAGAGATTTAAAAAGGAGGCGGAAAACCTTTTTTTTTTTTTTTGCAGTAGTGAGAATTTCCTAGCCTATTTGTTCCGCCGTACCCCAGCGTGAATTGGTTTCGTCTTTGGTGGGGGTGGGGGGGTTGCGTGTGCGCCTAATCCCAGGAACCCTGGACAAACACAACCAATTGGTACAGAGAGGTGGGACTGAAACACTGAAGTGTTCCCTGTTGGGGTTGGAAGAAGAAGAAGAAGAAGCAGCAGCAGCAGCAGTTTGACTATAACACGGTAACTTTAGCTGGTGTGAATAGTGATAGTTTAGTGACCACGGTGGTGTTTTCTTTAGTGGTAGAGCTGATAAATAGCCTCTGGCATTCGATATCACTATATCTTTGAGGAACGGAGGTGCTTATGACTTTGCATGGGACAGTTGTGCTACGTGTGGGTGTCGTTCATGTAAATAGCCTCTCCTCTGCCCGGCTGGGGGGCGGGTTTGGGGGGGACAGCAACAAATCTGCTGCTTCTGGGTGGGCCTAACAGCTGAAGATACCCCAAACGTTCCAGTGTCTACATAGAAGTATATCTGGAGCTTGGCGCATTAAATGGATGTTTGCGTACACTTTGCTGCACACACAGGAACACGCCTCACACAGATGGGTGGCTGGAAGCAAAAGCTAGCTTCCGTTTAAACTAAAAGACTTGCGTTTCTTTAATGGGTTTATAAAAAAAAAAAGATTTTGAGCACAACCTTTGTCTTTAGTTACCGTTTTTTGTTCTTTTTGTAAGAAATTAGCATTTTGTTGAAATGAATCGATACAAAACGAAGAGCTGCTTGATGGTAAAAGCAGGTGATGGAAAACTTGAGGTTGTTTCTAGCCACGGGGACTCGTGATGGTTGAGATTAGCCGAGCGGCCCCGCCCCCGGCCGCCGATTGGCCCCGCTTCTCAAAGGGCCAGGCATCCCTCGGCAGATGAAGTAGAGGTGTGCTCGTGTGAGTTTTGACTGACGGGGCGCTGTGTGAGGGAGTAGGTGGATCGACTCTGTCCTAGGGTGGGGGGAGAGGGGGGGGCTGTTCTGTGGGTGACTGATGCACTCAAATGTAAAGTATGGAAGATGAACACAATCAGGTTTCTTTAACGTAACCAAATAAAACAATCTGCTGAGGATTAGTTGGACTTGTTATTTAAACCCCAAACTGCTAAAAGCATAGTGGAAATCCCTGCAGTGGCAGCGGGAGCTTCCTGTCCGCTCGTTGTGGGTCAGCCGTGTTCATCTGGGGGCTTTTAATGCTTTTTAGTCGCTTCTGGAACGATTCCTGACGCTAGTGATTAAATCAGGACCAGAATTTGAAGTGCAAGTTTCAGTTTATTGTGGATTTCTGCCCCATCGCGGCAGTGGAAATTCTGCTCACAGGCTCAAATATATGCACGTACACCCCCGCTGATATTAGGGTAACTTCACCGCAGCAAGTTTCAGAGAAACCACTCGCTCTATGGAGCCATTGGCTTCAGCCATAACTGCCTAAATATTCTATTTATTTATTTTTAATCTTAAATGGTTAGTTGTGAGGTTTCCTGACTTTAAGCATATTCCAGAAGTTTCCAACCGGGTTGAGTTTGGATCCCTCCCACAAGTTTAATGTCGGCTTTTTTTTTTGTTTTGTTTGGGGTGATTTTTCCTGGTGGACTCCCAGTTGTGTGCAGCTTTAAACCATCTAGCAGCTGATTTGAGATGAAGTGGAATAGTCTGGAGGTTCCAGCACACACCAGGACCTCAGCATGATGCCTCCGCCACCATGTTTAACAGCTGGTGGTGGCTTTTTGGACTTGGAACCGGGAGCTTCAGTCTTGTTTGGCCCCGTTCCTGAACGCCACAACCTGCTCCCAGCTAGGTGAGAGGGATCGCCGGGTTCAGGTGGCTTTAACTCAGTCACAGTGGGGCGATCAAACAAGGCAATGATCCCAAAAAACATTTGTTTAAGGGCTTAATTTATTCCTCCCAAAGCCCCAACATTAACCCTACTGAAAATGTTCACTTTATGCCTAAAAGTCAGGATCCACAGACCAACATCAACAAATTAGTAATAATTTCTAAGACGAGTGGTCAAGGTGTGACTTGTTCCTTTAAGAAACGTGTTGGGTGTCGGCAGAAAATCCACCATAAATTCAAACTGCCCATCTTCTTTCTTGAAATTCATAGAAGTTTGTATAGTTAGTCCAGGCTGGATAAACGACGCTCTAAGGGCATCATTAAGCCCCCCCTAAATGAAGGAGACCTTCATGCCTCTGACTGCCGCTGGACTTCTCCTGCGCCTCTACCGACGTTAAGCACCGTTACCGACCTGATGATCGACCGCTGGTCTTGCAAACCACGTACGAGTGAAAAAGTCAGACCACGAATCAAGCAACAATATCTTTCCTCTACCTGACGGAAGCATAGAGCAGCATTTAGACCTGCAAGTCTTTGGTTTCCTGGCCGATCCTGTGCTTGGCCCACAAAAGAATGCCAGAATTTCTAGATATATATAGATAGATATATATCTATATATATCTCATTGCATCAACAAGGAAAAAAAAAGATTCTATTTCTTAAACATGCACTCCTGCTCACTAAAGTGCCAATCCGACCAACAAAGACTGGAGGATCTTCCGTTTCTGTCTTTGACTTGTAGATTATTTCTTTATATCTTTTATTTACTTGAATGTGCACATGTTTTATGTGCAAACCATTGCTGCTCTATTTTCCTTATCTTTCAAGTTACATTATTTGCCATTGTTTCTTAAAGTGGCACTCTTTAACAATGATGTCTAATTATCTGGGAGGGGTGGGGACTGACTTGACAGCATAAAACTGTTTTTATTTTGTTTTTGTTTTTTTTTGTTTTTCTTGACGCGACGATCTCTAGGACTCCTCGATGTTTTTCGCCGTAGGTAGCTGAGCCGAGCCGTGGATGTGGGGAATCACACCGCTGGTTTCTGTCGAGGCTGGCGTTGCCTTTAGCCGTCACCTCAAGCCCAGGACCCCCACTGTACCAAAAGTAGAACTTTGCAGCGCTTCAGTGTAGCACACAATGCAAATATCTACGTGGAAGTGACTCTAGTAGACCGAAGCGGGCGCCAATCTGACTGCCAATTCGTTTAGCAAAGCTTTCACCTCCTCGTCGCATCATTTTCAGCCGCTCCCCGAGGGAGAACAGGCTCGTTTCACTCCCAAAAACGGAAGTTCGGTTTCAAATACTCTCCGATCCAATGCAGAAGACTGCAATCAAAGCTCAGAGGCGGGCGCGCCCAGAGGGGGAGAGGCCCGCTGACATCTGTGATCAAGAGCAAGAAGCTCGATGCATTGTTTCTTTGTTGTTTTTTTTTTTCTTTTCTTCTTTTTCCAGATTTTTGAAATTTGTGATTCAAAGAAAGCGCATCGATTTACATTAAAGTGTTCTAATTAAAGCTATGTATGTTCTGATACATTGACCAGGATTCAAATCCGACTCTAATCACTTCTGAGAAGTGGAGATAAAAGCCTCAGTAGAACTTGTAAAAGGATGAATTAAGCAACAACAACAACAAAAAGTGGGGAGTATCCAAACCTTTCTGCTAAAACTTCGTTTGCTGGTCAAGATATCCTGGTTTATATCTATATCTATATATATTAGGATATTTGATTGTCTTTAGTCAGGCTGCATAATCAGGAACCTCCTTATTTACAGGGGAGTGAGCAACACGCCTCTTTAAATAAAGTTTGAAATCCAACTTGTCTTCCGTCCTGGACGCTGTCCGTGTCTTTCTGAGAATCTCCAGCCGGCCTCGGCTCAGTCAAAAAGACGTCTACGCTACAAATGTTTACACGTCTCCTTCGTTTGGAAGCCTGTAGGCCCCTCACCAAGCAGTCCTGGTGCCTCCTCTGCTCCGGTCCTCTCATTTCTCGCTCCTATTTATTCTCCTCTTTTCCCCTGTCGACCCGTCTTCGCTCCAGAGTAACCATGCCTATACTGTGACTCGACTGGACTTTACCGACGGTATGAATGCGTGACCAGAGACTAACACACTTTCAGCTGAAACATGACACACAAACAAACATGGAGGAGAGAGAGACAGAGAGATAAAAAAAAAAAAAAAAAATCAACAGCCGCATACAGGAAGCTGCAACAATATCAGAGATGTAAAGAAACTGTATTGAATTTAAACGTGTTCAGAGGAAATACTGTACAAAACGAATAAAGTTATGTTTCAACCCTTTCATGGCTGTTCTCCATTTTTGCCGCTTGTGTGAAGGAGGGGAAACTGGACCGGCGCCCGAAGCGTGGCGCTATACGTAACTGGTAATCCTGGGTTTCTTCATTCTTCATTTGGTTTTCAAAAAAAAAAATAACGTTGATCCAAATGGCCGGGTATTAAAGGTTCTTCAAAGACGAAGCTGAACCGTTTGATGGGTTTGAGTCGAGCCCCTCTATACTCTGGTACCGTTAAATAAAAGCCAGGGTGACCGCCTCTCACCCACCTGTGTAGTTTCATCTCAGAATGAATTCAGCTGCTCCGCGACCATCACAGGTTAGAAACGGTGGCGATCAGATGTCATCTGGAAGACCCAGGAATGCAACGAAGAGGTGGTTCAGTTTAAAAGCAGGACCTGGACTAAAGGCGGCCTCATGCAGAATGTGTTTACCGTATTGGTAAACAGTTATAGATGAATGTAATTATATACACTACCAGTCAAACGTTTGGACTCAGCTTTGTCATTCAAGGGCTTTTCCTTATTTTTATGACTTTCTACATTGCAGACACACAGTGAAGAGATGAAAAGTATATAGAGTTATGTATCGAACACAAAAAAAGTGAGCTAACGATTAAAAAAATCTTTTATTTTTTTACATTTTCAAACCCCTTTTCTGTTTTGATTACTGCTCTCTTCTCCGTGAGCTTCATGAGGTTAGTCATCTGAAATGGCTCTCCAACCTTCTTGGAGGAGTTCCCAGATAATAGTAATAAAGACAAACCTTTCACTGAGATGGGGAGTCCAAACTTCTGACCGGTAGTGTACCTTATGCGTAACATTTGACCTCTATGACCATTGTGTATCTTAGTTGACTGCTAACTGACTGAAAATGCTGTATGTGCATGTTTGGTGAGTAAAGGAGGGCAGAGGTCGTTGAAAAGCTCTTTGAGTTGCCTGGTTGGCTAGAAAGGAGTTATAAAGGTACAGTCTTTTTACTAAGTGTTATTATATAGCGTTGTTTTAAAACTTGTTAAATGGTGGGAAGTCAATTTGACCACTAGAGGGCTCCAAGCCTCTAAATTATGATTGGTAACAAGCCATTAAAGGCAAAATCTTTGAATGCTAAAATAAAATCATCACACATTCAAATCTCAAAAACAATAGAAGTACCTCCATTGTCCCACAATGTTGAATTTTGGGTGGAACAGTGGCAAAAACTAAACTTTATATATATAGATATATATAGATAGATATAGATGTGTGTGAGAGAGAGAGAACTTAACAGAAAGTGAGAAAAATACTGTGCAGTTATTCATGGATAGCAAGGTAGATTGAGGTTAAAATGCAATGTTCTAGTTAAAATAGAAAGCAGCAGTCAATTTACAGAATGACCTTAAAAAAACTGACATGCATGGTTGTACAAAAACAAAAAAGGGAAGAAGGTAAAAACTGCTCAGATACATTTTCTTTAAACAAAAACATTTTAAGTTAGAAAATAAAGATGAAATCTTTCTTTTAATCTTAACAAAATTAACAAAGATTTACAAAAGGCAATGAGCAATAAATAAAACCCTTTAGAGAAAGAAAATGAGCCTAAGAAAAAAATAGATTGAAATATAGTTTAAAACTGAAGAAAATACAACTTAACTGCAGCAAAGTCACATCATTTATCTTTTTTATAAATGATCAAATTGTGGGTGCACTTGGTTTTTTGAATGCAAAATCAGCCATATTGTCATATGAAATGTCAGCCCTAATTTGCCTTAAAGAGGACCTTATGTATGTTTCATTAGATTGAGCTTTGACAAGTCGAGTAGTTGCTGATTGATCCAAAATACACATGTAGGTTCTATGGTCTTTGTCGCAGGTAGTGGAACAACAATGAGTCAGTTTACGTCCATCTCAGGTCCCACTAGTGGCCTCAGGTGCCTACATTGGTATATGCGACAGACTGCCGACCTGTCCAGGGTGTACCCTGCCTCTCGCCCAGTGAACGCTGGAGATAGGCACCAGCAACCCCCGCGACCCCATGAGGGATAAAGCGGTTCGGAAAATGGATGGATGGATGGATGGATGGATGGATATATATGTTGCTCTCTCAACCACCCCTCTTACTCCTGATCAGGCTTCATCTCTCAAGCTCAGGTCTGGGAGCTTGAAGATACTTCTTAGTTGTTCCTTAGATTTCTCTCTTCTGGACTGAGATGTCTGATGTTTCTCCAGGTATCTGTTGGAGCCACTTCTCCAGAGTGGGGGTTACTGCTCCGAGTGCTCTGATGACCACAGGCACCACTGTTGTCTTCACCTTCCAGGCTCTTTCTAGTTCTTCCCTGAGCCCTTGGTATTTCTTCAGTTTCTCTTTCTTTCATGATGTTTCCATCACTCGAGTTGACCACATCAATCACAACGGCTGTCCTCTGCTGCTTATCAATGATCACAATGTCCAGTGGTTGGCCATTACCATTTTGTCTGTATCTGGAAGTCCTAAAGGATCTTAGCTCTGTCTTTCTCCACCACAGGGGTCTCCCATTGGTATTCTGAACCGATGTTTCTGTACACTATACCAGCCACTTGGTTAAGGCGTTTCATGTATTCCTTCCCTGCTTACACCCTGCTGTGAGAGGCTGGATGGTTTCTGGGGTCTCTTTGCTTAGCCTGCACCGGGTACCTTACCTGGTATGGTAGATCTGGGCCTCTTGTGCTCAAGGCCTGTTCCTGTGCTGTCCTTCAGTCCTGTTCTCTCTAGCCTCCCATGATGGTTCAGTTCCCTCTTTTCCAGCTTCCATTGTCTGAGACATTCACTGAGCGCTTCATCCCTCTAGGCCAGGGGTGTCAAACTCATTTCTATATAGGGCCCCTTTGGCGTCATGAAGTCATTATAAGGGCCGGTTGCACGTGTGTAGACGATAATTTTCACTTCATAATTTCATTCCAGTTCACATAGAAGTATAAAAAATGCACAGTAACATAAAAGTAGCAACCTTAGGCCGTTTATACAGTTTATCTGCAAAAAACGTTGATATTGGGGTGAGTTACACTTACAGGAGGCACAGATTTAGCCATTTTATACACTTTCAAAGGATATATGCCTCTACTTTATTATTTTTGGCTCTTGAGGGCCGGATTATTTACCTTGACGGGCCGGATTTGGCCCGCGGGCCTTGAGTTTGACACCTGTGCTCTAGGCCATCTTCCTGATATATAGCTGGAGCTTGGGTGTTTCATCTTTAATGGTGCCTCTGATACTCAGTAGTTCTCTGCCTCCTTCTTTGCGCTTAGTGTATAGCCCGTGGATACTGGATCTGGGGCGGAATCAACCATGCGTGGCGAGTAGTTGTCATGTTTTAACATTTTAACATCAGTGATCTGAATTTCAGCAGGGTATCCGATTACTGGCAAGGCATAGCTTTTGTCTGCAAGGACCTCGGATATATATATATATATATATATATATATATATATATATATATATATATATATATATATAAACTCTAAGAATACTGTGGATTGTTTTAGTGGCGTGTCCAGGGTGTAACAGGCCTTTAGCCTTGTGCTTCATTGCTTTAGTTGAGGACTGACCAGCCTTGGCGTTGTTAATGAATCAGAATCAAGTTTAATCGCCAAGTAGGTTTGCACTTACAAGGAATTTGACTTGGTGTTGATGGTGCAGACAAAAAACAGAAATACAATAAATTAAAATGCATGTATATATACGGAAGCTATATACACTCAGTAAACTGTGCGTTAATGTAACGCAGAAGCTTGTAAGTCCTGAACGAGGGAGAGAAACAGTGTCCTGTTTCACGGGCGGAATGAAGAATGAAAAAGAATGAAAACCTTCTTAAGTTTCACTCCTTTGCTAACCTTTTCTGTTCATGAAAGAGTGTCTTTATTTTTAAACACGACGACTGATTTATCTTCTTGTCAAGTTAAGAGGTACACGTTACCTTCTTTAATAGATAATGCAATTAAGAAGAGCAGTTCATAACCCAACGAAACCGATAGAGGGCGCCAAGCAGCCTGCTGACGCCTGAGGCGCGCTTTTACCCTGGAACGAGGAAGACAAATCCAAAGTTATTACCGGAAGTTAGTTGTTTTTTTTCCCCCAGCACAACCTCACGCTGGTAACGAACCCTGCTCCTTCACAGGTACATTAGCAGTTTCCCTCTGGGCTCTTCAGGTAAGGAGGTGTGTGTGAAATGACCCAGACGGGGTGTACGTGTTTGAACGGCGACATGTTGGCGGTGGTGGGGGCTTGTTGAGTCGGCTGTGGCTCCTGTCCCGAGCTAACGCTGCTCCGGGTTCAGGCTGAGCCACTTTTAGCTGCTAAGCAGGGTTAGCCTGTACTCTAATGGAAACTGAAAGCTCTTGACTAGTGCCTTGAATTAGTCAGAAATAACCCTAGTTCGACATTTGCTTATTCTATAACAAACGTGTGCTCTCTTTAGACGCTACTGACTCGGTGTCACGTTTTTTTTAACCGATAGTTTTATTTCTGTTAAAGGCGAAACGGTGTGATGGTGAACCGGGCTTGTCTCGCCGGCGTTAAAGGGTTTGCCCGTAGCTGCCTCCTCTTAGTCCCGTCTTCTTGTGTCAGACATGAAAAAGCAGGACACGGAGGAGTCTCTCGGCAGTCCTGGCAGTGAGGATGCTCCACCCACGGCCTCGGTCTCCGGGTCCCCTCCACCTGACGCTCCACCTGCGGCTGAAGCGGCCAACGACGGCTCGGACAGCGGCAGCCCCAAACAGGCCCAGGCCCGGAGCCCCCAGGCAGAAAGCCCCCCACAAACCACGGAAGAGGGGGACGAAGGTAAGGCGTTAAAAATGTCAACTGCACCCAGGACGGGATCCTGGTCGGGATGTGTAAAATAAATAAATAACAACTTTATCTGGCCTGGCAGTAATTTAGTCTCACACTGAAAATGTCTGGGGAAAAAAACAACAACCCTTGATTTCAGTTTTAAAAACATTCAGTGGAGTAAAACTAAAGCCCGCATTAGGAAAATGACAGTTTTTCAGTGAGATTACCCTCAATACAGAAACACAGAGAGGATCTCGTCCATTCCTCTTCGCTCAGTCGCTCTTGATCGTCCAGACTCCTTGGTTGTCTTTTAAGTCCTCCGTCATCTCGCTATGGGGTTTAGCTCTGGGCACATCTTCAAGCTGAGACCACCTGATTGGTGTTTTCAAAATGTCCGAAAAGCGCAAGCCCACAGCATCACAGGTCCTTCACCTTGGTGCGCTTTTGCACACACAGATCCCCCGCTCAAACCCATACGGGGTGTTTGTTGCCAAACTCTTAAATCTGAGTCTGGTCCGACTGAAACACACGGTCGTGGCTAAACAAGTCCCAGAGGAGTTTAGACGTGTTTGTGGTTGTTGGACTGGAAAAAGGCTTTTCTTCTGACATCACTCCCAAAGAACGAGTTGACATGTAGATGTGATTTTTTTTATTGTTCGCTGTGAAGAGTTTATGAAGATGAAAAGCGGAGCTGGCTATAGACAAATCTGTGACCAGGCAGACCAGTAGGAGCAGCGGACGGCCACTTTGACCACGTGGCCATAATGGTACATTGACTGAATTCCTGTTGTGCTTTCATAATATGGACCCCTCAAAGCTTTTTACCCTAAAAGCCACATTTTTTTCCCCCTTAATGCAAATTTGCATTAATAATAGTTATGACGTAATAACCGCAGATCACTCCCAGGTCATCGTAGACCTCACTGCGGCGAAGTAATCCCACCCCTCTCTGCCTCTTTAGTACGTTTTCTTAGGTGATCCGTATTCCTGCCAAGCGGCCAGAAGCTGAAAGACGTGGCCAAGTCACCAGTTACTGGATAAAAGTTCAGAGAAACTGTGATTAAGTAGTGAAGATGTTGTCAAAAAGGCTTCAACGTGATTTTTATTTTATTTTTTTTTCCCCGACAAGTGTTTTCAAATTAAAGGATTTCATAAAATTCTCTCTGTGGGAGCATCGGACTGCAGTAAAAGCATGAATTAATTCCTGCGCCGTCAGTAGTTGTAGGCGAGCTCCCGGTCAGACTGCTGTTGCCATGGTTTCCGTGTAGCGTAACCTGCGACTGTCTTCCCCTCCGTGTCCAGCGGCCCAGGCTCAGCGCGACATGGCGGAGGAGCTGAGCCGGCAGCTGGAGGACATCCTCAGCACCTACTGCCGGGAGAGCCTCCAGGATGACGCTGGTGCCTTGCTCAACGGCCAGTCGCACAGCCCGGTGCTCAACGGTTTGACCGGCGAGAAGGAAGACGACAAGGCGGAGGAGGGCAAAGTCAACGGCGGTGACCACGGGGCAGAGAAGGAGCAGAAGAAGACGCAGGAGAAGAAGAAAGTCAAGGGTCTGGGTAAAAAAAATGGACAGACGTTGTAGATAAAATGCAGTTTTCGGCTGATCAAAGTTCTATGCTCTGCTGGACGAAATAGGACTGGTGTGTTTTCCGTCGTTTAGCGGAGACTGTCTTCAGTTTGATTCGTTTGTGTTATGCAGGCAAGGAGATCACTCTCCTCATGCAGACTCTGAACACCCTGAGCACCCCTGAGGAGAAGCTTGCAGGCCTCTGCAAGAAGTACGCCGACCTGGTGAGTCATTTTGGCGCTGAACTTTTTTCCTACTTTAACCAGAAAGCCGGTCAGCGAACGCACTCTTGACCCTTGAAAGAAAGGATGAAGTGATGGCGATGAACCCTGAACTTCAGTGCCCTTAAAATCCGGTTCTGTTTGCTGAAATCTATCAATGCGGTGTGTCCAGAAAGTATTCACAGCTTTTTTCCACACCTTTCTCAAACATACATCAAATTAATTCTCCCCCTCAAAAGATTTACACACAACACTCCTTAATGATGACATTAGTTAAGTTTTTATTAGTTTTTTGTAAATACATTAAAAGTAAAAAAAAAAAAAAAAAGGAAAGAGAAATGTCATATATATACATATTCTCATGGGCTCGCCTCGTGTTGTAGGTCCTCAAAAAAAAAACGGGTCATTTTTCAAATACTTGATCTCTGCCGCAAATGCGCACCACAAGAAAAAAAGCAAAGAAACTAAATGGACGTGTGTCCCCCAGATTCATAGTCCCCCACATTGTGCCTACATGAGGCAAGAATCAGCATCGTCCGCAAAACCGACGATTAATGCTCCGTTAGTTTACATTGCAGCGCCTCTCTTCCTGCGCCAGTGACAGGCCAAGAGAAAGTGGGGCGTTATTGTGAAGAGCAAAGATAAGCATACAAGGTTCTAAAAATCTGAAAAGCGTTGGTATTCAGCCGCTTGATCTCCTTAAATGAAAGGCTTTACACCCAACGGTCTACATCTGGCTGTTAGAGATCTTGAGAGAACAAGCAGCATCGTGGAGAACAAGGATCCCAGCCGGCAGGTCGGGGGGGAAGGTTAAGACCCCCCTCCGCACGGTGCGGCCCCCACCAACCTCACTGAATTGTTCAGCTTGGACCGGGTCAGGCCAACAGCAGCTTTGAAGCCGCCGCTCCCCTCCTGTGGAACACTCTTCCAGACCAACTCAGGCACTAAAAAGCTTCCCTTTTAGAAAGGCACATATGGGCTAATGCTGTTTTATCTGCTCCTGTAGCACTTTGAGATTTATAGTGACATGTGTAGTACATTTGCAATAAAATGTATTATTAAAAGTTGGGTTAGATTAGGAAACAATGTCCCATACTTTGAGTTCAATGCATTGTCTGAAAGTCCAAAAGAGAACAGAAAACTGTAAAAAACTTCTATAAGTGGTACCAAATGAGATAAGTTTCCCATAGTTTTCAAAGCGTCTGCAATCTGAATGGATTTTAGTCGTCTCTTTATAGAAACGCAGAGGGCGGAATCTAGTTGCATTTTTGTTTGTTTGTTTGTTTTTGAACAAAGCTTTATTGAGCACTCCTAGAAACAACTGGCTTTAAAACATCTGCACACGCAAGGTTTTTTTTATTGACCTTCAGCTCTGCCTATGATTTAATTCAGCCACAAATCCTTCAGAAAAGCCTGATCCAGCTGAATGTGAAGCCATTTCTTAATTCAGTTGTGTCGTTCTGTCCTGTCTTTTAGGCCACAGCAGGTGAAGCTGGACACTTAGAGTCAGCCTGCTAACCACAAATGCCAAGTTAAAGGGCCACAGGTGTGCAGTGGATGAGTGTGCCAGCTGATGCTCAGCGAATCCATATTAACCCGGATGAGACGGTGGAGATGCTGGTGGATCCCGGGTCAGTCGGGGTCCCGCCCGGTGGCCGGGGGCACAGGCACGACGCCCGGCTGGTGTACTCCTTCAAGCTGCCAGGAGTCGCCATGTTATGATCCATCAGCATCTCCACTTTCTCTGCAGACTCAGGCTGTTTGCTGCTTTTACAAATTGACTCAATATTAAGGAATGACATTGCATGCTGGTCTTGTAGCTCCGCATTAAAATGAAAAGCTTTGAGTAAGACAGCAGGAAATGTCATGGGTACACCGGCTCCTCTAACTGCTCCACGACCGTTTGGTCAGACCGTCCTCAGAGAGAGCGACTATTTTTCTCTCACGCTCTGCACCCCACGTCCTACTAAACTCAGGAGGAAGGTGCAGCGTTGTTCTCTGTTAGCAAAACCGCTGCAGGCATTCATTCCTTACATTATCAGGTACATTCGTTCAGTTTGGTCTTTGACACATGAGCGTTATGACCCTTTTCAAGAAGTGAACTGGAGTACAGCTTATTTGGTTTATTTTTTTCTGCGTTTTTTAAATTTGTACTGCACCTTGATCAATCTGTGGTTGTCGTAAAGGGGGCTCCTCCAGTTTTATTTCAATCAGGAGAACATGCCGCTGTTTTATGTAACGTAACTTTTTATTGTTTTTTTTAACCCTACAAGTTTTCAATAAGTCCTTGTCAGTAATGTGTTTGTTTGTTTTTTTAGGGCTGAACGATTTTGCAAAATAATCTAATTGCAATTTTTTTTCTTTTCTTAAAATTGCGATTTAATGTAATTTTTTTTTTAAATATATACAAACAACAAATCAATCTGTTTCCTCGCCGTGCGGATTAGTTGTTAAAAGACCCACAGCATCTAAACTCGGAGCAGAAATGATTGCGTTCTGCCTACAATATATTTCAACCAAATTTGACTTTTCTCTGCATTAACCACAAGCAACATAAATGGCCTCTAAATAAAGATGTTTGTAAACACGGACTATTTAAGACAATAACTTTTAATATTTCTATTGATCAGAATATTATTCAAGAGAACAGCTTTTAATTGATCAATCCTTGTTGAACATAAATTGCAACCAACAAACAAGTCTATGTATTAAACTGATTGACCTGTACTTAATGCTATGTATGATAATACAAACTCTAAAACAAGTAATAAAATTAGAATATGTCACTGCTGCAACTGTCTTCCCTTCCATGTGGAGGCAAACCCACTTTAAACATATTACCAACACCTAAAGGACGCGTCTAATTCCCTAATTGTTACATAGCCAAAAAATTGCTGACCTCTGCGATTTGGAAATTGCGTTTTTTAAAATCGCGATTGTATTAAAAATGCGATTAATTGTTCAGCCCTACTTTTTTTTGTGTAATGAATTACACTTTTTTAAAATAATAATAGTAATAAACTATGTATTGTGACAAATACAGAGACTTGGCTGTAAACAAACTGGCCAAAGAACAACATGCGTCTTTGTTCTTGAACCCTTCTGAGCGCGTTGCCCGTTTTGTCGTTCCCCTCTTCCAGGTGGAGGAGCACCGCACCTCTCAGAAACAGATGAGGGCGCTGCAGAAGAAGCAGAGCCAGCTGGTGCAGGAGAAGGACAACCTGAGGAGCGAACACAGCAAGGCCATCCTGGCGCGCGGCAAGCTGGAGAGCCTCTGCAGGGAGCTGCAGAGACACAACCGCACACTCAAGGTACGCAGCGCACGGTCAGCCTGCCACGCCTCTTCAGGCAAGACCGGCTCCCGCTGAAGAGAAACGCTTCCTTCCCTGCAGGAGGAAGGGATACAGAGGACGCGGCTGGAGGAGGAGAAGAGGAAGGAGGTGACGTCTCACTTCCAGGCGACGCTGAACGACATCCAGGCTCAGATGGAGCAGCACAACGAGAGGAACGCCAGCCTCCGACAGGAGAACGCCGAGCTGGCCGAGAAACTCAAGAAACTCTACGAGCAGTACAAACTGCGGGAAGAGGTGAGACAGAACTTCCTGTCTCTGCGTTGGCTTAGTGGGCTTTATTGCATTCTTTCCGTCTGCGTGACTGTGTGTAACCCCAAACAGCACATAGACAAAGTGGTGAAGCACAAAGACCTGCAGCAGCAGCTGGTGGATGCAAAGCTGCACCAGGCGCAGGAGCTTCTGAAGGAGTCGGAGGAACGGCACGACCGCGAGAAAGACTTTGTGAGCATCATTTAGATCAAAGTGACCCGTGTGGGCGGAGTGTCTCCAGGTGGTCCACGCAGCTGTACAAATGCCTCCTCCCCTTTGCTTTGTTTGTCTGTCCCCTCCGCAGCTGCTGAAGGAAGCCGTGGAGTCTCAGAGGATGTGCGAGTTGATGAAGCAGCAGGAGGTCCACCTCAAGCAGCAGGTTGGCCCTCACGCTTCCAGCTCAGACTCGCCCGCTTGCAGTGAAATGCCGTGTGTAACAGAGCCGTGTTGTCTTCCCAGCTGTCGCTGTACACGGAAAAGTTCGAGGAGTTTCAGACCACGTTGTCCAAGAGCAACGAGGTGTTCACCACCTTCAAACAGGAGATGGAAAAGGTGGGCGATAATAGCGGCGATGTGGTTTTGACTTTTGTCCACCGTTTCCTAACGTGCCGCTGTTCGCCTTTCCGCTCACAGATGACTAAAAAGATCAAAAAGCTGGAGAAGGAGACGGCGATGTACCGCTCGCGGTGGGAGAGCAGCAACAAGGCGCTGCTGGAGATGGCCGAGGAGGTAAAGCTCGCCTCCTTCTGCTTTATTCTTGTTGCGTCGCATGCAAGGCTGCGCCAAAATGTAGAAAGAAACCTCAGAGTGAGGTAGGTGCCTGTCTTATTCCAAAGAGGACTGGAAATAATTGCTGTCTGAGGCATCCTCTGTGTTTCTGATGGGCTTCACTCAGTTAGGACTGACTGTCGGATGCCCTGGAAACTGCCTGTAAGAAATCGCTTCTTACAGATTGTCACATTGCAAACGCAAGCTTGAGTGTTTTATTCAAGCTTTCTGTGATAGAAATAAATTAGCACATCGCTGCAAAGTAGAATGAAAAGAATATTGTGGAACTTCAATATATGAACCGCATCTGAAGACGGATTTTCCCAAATTCAAATGACTGCTCCAGTTTTCCTCCGAGGAAAATAGTGTGTCGTCATGCAGTGCTCCCCTCCAGAAGTTTGAGGCTGTGCAAGGAAGCTTAGAACAGCGTTTCAGTCTTTAGTTAGAATAAGGTGGGACCTTCTGCAACTTTCTGATGCTCAGGCACAAGTATCTCTAAATCTTGTCCTTAGATTGCGAGCCTTGGAGACATTGGCACAATTTCTGCCGTTACTTGGAGGAAGTAGGTAATGTGACGCTGTGGGCCCTTGATGCTGAAATCTCTGGGTGTTGGGTTATATCCGTCGGTTCCAATTCATCATCACTATTTAGCTTAAATACTCTTAAATAAAATCCAGAGTAGCCAATGGGCTTGAGAGGTTGTCTAATCTGTAAATACACTGCGCCTGGGTGTAATTTAATAGCACAGAGCACCGTACTATTTATCCTCTGAAAATGAAACGAATATGGCACGGCTTCAAACCTGCCGAAACGTGAATGTCCACCTGAACCAGCAGAGTGAGCAAGGAGTTCATTAGTCAGAGAAGCTGCAAAGATCCACCGCTCAGGTCAGAAAGTGTCCACAGGACGAGTCACTATCAGTGAGAGGAATGAATAAAAGAGAGAGTCTAATTAGCCTAACAAGCCTTGTAAGGGACACAGCAAACATGGAAGAAGGTGCTTTAGACCAAATCTCCCACTAATCATGTCTAAGGTGGTGGTAGCACCGTGGTGAGGGGATGCTTTTCCTCAGAGAGACCTGTGCGTAGGTTTGTTATTTAGCTGCTTCACTCTTCATTATTCCACGAGGCCTCCAGCTGATAAACGTTTTTGTGCGTTGATCTGTACTGCAGCAGACCAGAGCGTTTTTGTGGCGAAGCGCTGCGCAGCTCGAAGGGAAGCTCAGACCAACAGCACCCGTCGGTCATTGGCCTGTCCGTGTCCGTCACGCTAATAACAGCCTATGGTTCCCGGAGGATCGTTGCTGCACTGTTGCAGATACAGGAGCTGTACTGACCTTATGTAGCTCTCAAACACCCATGTCGTACTGCTAACAAGCCAAGACTCAAAGGGCACGGCTATAGGGGCCACAGTGGCACAGATACTACGGCGTTCGTCCTGCAACCGGTGGATTACCGGTTCACACCCTTCCTCCAACCGTCTCAGTCGCCATGTCTTTCAAGAAGACACTTCAGCCTTCTGACCACCGCCAGCTTTGCTTGCTGGCGGTGGTCAGAAGGCCCTGTGCCACAGATGTATATCGCTTAATGACTTGATAAAGCGTTACCCAAGTGCAGGCCATTTTCCATTTGGTGTTTTTTGTGTAAAGTGTCTCGCCGCTGTTTACAGGCTGACCAATCCTTTCCTCTGCATGTCTACAGAAAGCTGTGCGGGATCAGGACTTCGAGGCCCTTCAGGGTAAAGTCCAGCGGCTCGACAAGTTGCGGCGGGCGCTAAAAGTGGAGCGAAACGAGCTGAAGAAGAAGGTCCAGAACCTGAACGGGGATACCGGCGGTGCCACAGGAGCCCCCGCCTCCGATCCTGGGACTGACTCTCCCTCCCCCCCTCCTACAGACTGTCTGCTGGAGCCCAGCAGCTGTCCTGTCCCAGACTCCACCTCCTGCTCCCACTCCTGCCACTGCGGCCCACAGCTGGACACAGACGCCCTACAGCAGGAAGCAAACTCCCCGGCTGTTCCTGCACAGGAATGAAGCGGAACCACTCACTCCCCCCCCCTCCCATCCACGTTCAAACCAGCAGCCGGCAAGCCGTCACTCCCCCGCTGGAAGAGCAACACTGGTCTGAGAGATTAGGTTTTAACAGCAGGGGGTGATGTGTCGACTTTATACACAGCGAGACTGTGAATCAGCAATCCCTCTCAAGGGATTCAGTAAAGCATTTAATGTAGTTTGATTTGCTGCAGAAATGCACCTCCTGTGATTTATTTAATACTTTAGGATCTAAACGTGGGCACGGGCTATAAACAGAATGTGTGTGTGTTCAGGGCTTTGTCAATGGTAGCGTAACAGTGTTTCATTCTAAAAGACACTTTTAGCATCATATCGACTTACTTTGTGCATTCCTAACGTCTAACTTGGAACATTCTGGAGCTACTAATTAATTATCAAGGGAATTTTCTGGGCTTATTTTTCCTCCAGGGCCCATAAGTTGGTTTAGGTTTTCACTATTCTCACTGGTAACATACTACTTTTCTTTTTTTGGTCCTTTGGGGGGGGGGTGTTTTGTTCTTTTTCCTCCTTACTCCTGTTTCTTTCATCCTGGTCGCATACATCCATACTTTGTTTCTGGCTTCATAGATCCCATTTTTTTCTTATTCCTGTTACTATATATCTGTTGGATTTCCTTTAGCCCCTCCCCCCCCCCTCCCCTCCTTGCCTCTTACATTTGACGTTCAGATTACTCACTGGCCATATGATGCTAGTTTAAGCTTATTTAAATTGTCTTCTTTGATGCTGGGAAAATGATGCGTCCCACCTCCAGATTTCAGGTGGCCTTGGTCAGTTTTATTTAGGTTTGCTTATAGTATGGAGAAGAAAAAAAAAACACTTTAAAGTCCTTGTTAACGACATTTGCCATTTCTACATCTGGGACATGTGTTCTGTTTGTCTACGCCACGTTCTGAGGATTGCTGTAGTTTGTAATCAGGTGTTAATCAAGAGAATGTCAAGTACCTCTATGCAACGCTTGCGTCTTAGTTTCATCTTTAACGAAGTGTTGACTCATGAGCACTTAGCTTGAATGTATATTCATTTATGGATGTAAATTCACTTTAAAAACCAAGACTAAACATCTGACAGCAGAATGCCTTGTGGAAAAAGGAGGAAAGTTTGGGCCCTTAACGTAGAGCTGCTCTTTGGGCGTTATAGGACGCATCTTTTGAAAGATGCAGAGACTGAGCCAAGTAGGGGGAGAATGGAGCAATTTTTTTTTTCCTGAAATGTTTCACTCACTAAAATGTTGGCTTCTCATCTGAATGACTAATGTTTATGAATATGTAGCTACTGCAAAGTGGGGACACTTCCATTGTCCCGCGGGACACATTCATTACTATCCAGTTCATTTGGGCTTAAGAAGGAACCAAAGATGTTTCCTTTTGTCTTTTGCAGTACTTTTATCTGACCCTGTATATTTTTCTTGTTCAATAAAAGAGCTGTGTATGTTTGAGTTAATGCTGAGTTGTTTAAAACTGACTTGTGCCACAGATGAAATATTACTCGGGGGAAATTGACGGGAAACCTGTTGCCGTTTGCAGACGACGTTCTGAGCTGAAAGACGAGAAAAGAGCACGTAGGAAGTGTGGTCTAAAGAGTAGAGCAGTGAAGCTGAGCAGAACAACATGCATGTGTTTAATAAAGGTAGACCTAGAGAGACTTGGGTGAACAAGTTTAACCAACCATCCAAAGCCTTGGTCAGCGTTGCTAGGAAGGTGAAGAAGAGGATGCAGGCAGGGGAAGAGGACAGAGAGAAGTGCTGGAGTGACTTTGTAATTGGATGGTTGCAAAATGAGAAGATGCTTGATTGGGGGGTGGAGCTCAAAAGATGGGAGGCAGAATTGTAAATGGGTTTTTAGTTAGTTAATGGATTAAAAGAAAATATATAACTTGCTAGAAGTAAATGTTGATTATAAACTGTTCAATTTCAAAATGTTTCCAAGCTGTTTCAACTACTAAGGTTTTATATAACCTAGATCCAAAATGTGGGCGTACCAGCAGCAAAGTGATTGGTGAGTAGAAGCATATGGATTCTGTTTGTCAAAATAAGAGCCTGGGTAGGATTCTGGGGTTAAGGGTCTTACTAAGAGGAACCAGAGTGGGAATTAAACCAGGAAGCAAGCACTGTGCTCTCTAACCACCAGGCCATCACTCCTAGTGGTTAGGAAGTGCTAACACAACAATACTTTATGGAAATGGAAACAGGTCACTAGTCTGTTGGGAGTTGTGGCCTAACAACTGCTGGGAGGAAGGATCTGTGATGATGCTACTTGCAGCAGTCTGCCACTGAAGGAGCTCTTCAGATCTGTAGCAGCTTCATCCATGGGGTGGCAGGCATCCTCCAACAGTGATGCTATTTCTAGCATCACTGTTGGCCTCTAGCTATTGCTAGAGGCCTTCTGCCTCCCACCACCTGCACTGGCTCGCATGCTGGGAGACCAGTGGCCTTTCCGATGAGCTCATCTAACTCAGCAGTACATAAGCTGCTGCTGCTGCAATGCACTACATCTTAGAAAATGGGTTGCTGGCAATGGTTCAAATAATGTGTAGAATCCTCAGGCTAATTAGGCAATTCAAGCAAACAATGTATGTATCTGCATCGTGTGCGTCCAAACACTAAGATGTACAAAAGGTGGTTGTAGAGCACTGCGTGAAACAGTGAATGATCAACAAATTAAGCAGCTTCTTTGAGTTATCCCTAAGTTTTCTGTGCAAGGCATGCCTGTTGGACTCAGTTGGTGAGAGATCCCCAGCTTTGCCACTTAACTGCAAATTCAGTTCAAGGACGTCCAACTTGGAGATTTCACCTTCTGAGTACACAACAGATCAAATACTTCAACCAATCATAAAGGGCCCATGGAAATCCAACACCCTCTTTTTCTTTCGTCTTTGGGTCAGATTATACAGATTGGTCAAAAATGTCCTATATAAGGAAACCAGTTGATTGCATCAAAGTCCCGACAAGCAGCATTCACTCCTGGGGAACCGTAGAGCCACAGGGAGAGTCGTCTGCATTGTACATGGCTTTGCTGCAATCCCTCATACTGAGCAAGCATGAAGCGACAGTGGGAAGAAAAACCTCCGGCAGAACCGGGCTCAGTATGAACGGTCATCTGCCTCGACCGACTGGGGTTACAGAAGACAGAGCAGAGACACAACAAGACAGACAAAAAAGCACAGAAGCACACATTGATCTAGTAATCTGTTCTACATTAGATGGTAGTAGCGGGTGAGCCGTCTTCTCTGGATGATGGTATCAGACCTGGCAAATCTTATCAGACCCTAAGGCCGTTGTTCCCCCTTTAATGTATATATATATATATATATATATATATATATATATATATATATATATATATATATATATATAAACTGTAAATTGCAAGTGTGGTAATGCATGGTGACAATGAAGATTCTCGATTCTGATATCCTGAGTCGGTACTTACGCCAGAACCATTTCTCCAGGCAGGACGCAAATGGAGTTTGAACGGAATCTTAGGTACAGAAGGGGACAAAGAAGATATTTAGAATGTTAGAAAAGCATTATCCATATAATAGCACGATACTAAACTGAAAAATACAATTTGAGTCCGTGAAGATACATACTCCTGTACAGTAGGTGGCGGTATGCGCATTCAAGCTGTTTGCGATCCGCCAATAAAGGAAAAGAAGAAGAAGAACTTCCTTTTCCGCAGCGGCCCCGGCGCCTCTTACACGAGTGTTCATCTTTTCTCTGTTGACGTGAGGCGTAGCGAAGAAATAGAGCCGACTGACAGCGCCTAGCCGCCAATATGGTGGGTATATTCATCAAGGAACACGTCCCGCTGTTTACTGTCTTACTTCATCTTCATTCCGTGCGTGTTAGCTTCCGTTCGGCTAGCGGTTAGCTTAGCTTTGACGCTAGCTGCGTTGGGTGGGTAATTGTAGTTAGGGTAATAAGCATGGCGGGATAAATAGACTAAGCACGTCTAGCGGTGAACAGCTAGCATGGACGCTAATCCCAGACTCCTGTGTCCGCAGAAACCCATCCTACTGCAGGGCCACGAGAGGTCCATCACCCAGATAAAGTACAACAGAGAGGGAGACCTGCTCTTCTCTGTAGCCAAAGACACGGTGAGCTCGGACCCACTGTGTAACCCACGCGGAACCTCTCCGCTGTCGCTTTGTCTCACGTGTGACGCTTTCCCCTCAGGTGACCAACGTGTGGTACTCTGTGAACGGAGAGAGGCTCGGCACCTATAATGGACACACGGGAGCCGTGTGGTGTGTTGACTGCGACTGTATCCTTCATCCTCCGTAAGCTGGAGCCGCGCCTGCAGCTCTCAGGAGGCTATGGTGGATCATGGATGCTGTGTGTGACGTTCAGGGTTGTTTCCTTAACCTGCTTCTCCTCAGGGGACACCAAGAACGTGTTGACAGGATCTGCGGACAACAGCTGTCGACTGTGGGACTGCGAGACCGGTGAGTATGGGTGGCTTTCCTCCTGGAATCAGAATCAGAAATACTTTAATACTCCCAGAGGGAAATGGTTGTTTCAGTACAATCGCCATAACATAAACAAACAAACGTCATAAACATTTGAAGGAAGGGAACCTGCCGGAGGTGGGCCATCATCAGCCTGCACGGTGTGCCGTGTTTTGGCTACGCGTCATTCAGCCTCTTGAGTCAACGTGTTGAAGGAAAAAACCCGTTGCTGTAGTTGTTGTAGCTGCAGGTCGTGGTTCTGGGACCGAAACCATGGTGAGAGCAGCCAGACGTCTCCTAGCGGCACGTCTTGCGGCCTTGTGCTTCGATGGATCGCGCAAAGGCTGAATCCACGCCACTTAAAGTATAACAGCCCACCAAACACGGCTTTAAAGCAACACTTTGCTGTTGCGATGCGATCTATAACGGCAAATTTATAACATCCCGTTGGTTGTAAGGGCCGCTATTGTGCTGGACGATGAACCTCCTCCCAGTCCTCCGTATTTTACAGCCTCTTTTCCAGGATTGGCCTGGATTAATTAATGACCCCGAAACGTGTTCCCACTACATGATGCGTTCCCCTCTGTGTTTTACTGCAGCCATGGAGTCTTTATTTTTTTATTTTTTATTTTTTTGTCTCATCCAGCGAGATCAGTGTCTTTTACATGTTTTTTGTCGTGTTTCTTCATATTAACTTGTTGCCAACTGCTGATTGGACTCTTTTATGGCTTTCTTGCAACAGTGCATTTACAAGCGCCATTCTTTCTAAATTGTTAGACTTACGGAGTGCAGAACTAATATTTGTCCTGTCTGCACGTCCTCCCACCTGAGCTGTAGATCTCCGCAGTTCCCATAGAGTAAGTACGGTTCTCTGGTGAACGCTCTCCTTAAGTGATGATCATACCCAACAACCATGTTGGAGACTCTGAAAACATGAATTCAGACCAAACACACATTTTTTTTTTTGGAGTTGTGAGAAAATACAACCGTTCTGGGATACTATTCGCTCGGCTGTCTGTGAGATATTGAGGTGTCAGATACCCCGTTGTTGTCTTGTGTTCTATCTGGGATAACCAGAGGAAAATGTGCATGGGAAGGACCAATATTTAAAAATTGTGGCTGCGAAGAAAACGATATCTAAGAACTACTTCAACATACAGTCAGTGGCTGGGATTGTAGAAACTATCCTAACAATGGCGAGGCTCGCTTACAAGCTTGACATGACAGAAGAAAAGTTAAAAAAGTGGATCATATAAAACAAAAACGGACCAAAATGTTGTTGGTCGGTTTTCCTTTTCACATTATTTTAATTTATTATGCTTCCTCTTGTTTAACCTTTTATGGGGTTGTAAAATGCTAAAGAACAAAAACAGGAAAAAAAAAATTTGTGAAACGTGATGTTTATGTTCTAAATGACTACAGACTTTAAAATAAAAACTATATTTAAAAAAAAAATAAAATAAAATAAAGTGAAGAAGATGGAGGTGTATGCGTACCGTGTGTACGCCCCGGTTCTGACCCGAGCCGGCTCTCTGGGTAACGATGATGTCACGGGCGTCCTGTAAAGGTCCTCGCTGTTTCTTCTCAGGCAAACAGCTGGCTCTGCTCAACACCAACTCTGCGGTCAGGACGTGCGGCTTCGACTTCAGCGGCAACATCATCATGTTCTCCACCGACAAGCAGATGGGCTACCAGTGCTTCCTGAACTTCTTCGACCTGAGGGACCCGCAGCAGATAGGTACCGATGCACACAGCACCGGGTCCTCAGCAGCCACGCTGGCCTCAGAGAGGAGACGGCACCAAAGCCGGACCCGTCTGTCCGTTTGCCACTGAGCAACAGAGAGGCTGGGGGGAGGCTGGGGCGCCCACAGATCAAAGCTAAAAATCAGACTAACTGTACTTTTCTTTTAGGGGTGGCCTTTTATCAGATCTTTATCGGGAAGAGGTTCCTATCATTATAAGAATTGGCTTTGTCATGATGATAAATTCCAATTAATTGTCTGAAAACCCCAAAAATTGCCAGTATTGTCAGGATGTTATTTAGTTTTTTACTATTTTCTCCGCTTTTGGTTCCTGGAGAGCATCAATAAATTAAAAAATATAACTAATTACAGTCACTGTGTGGTTTAGTAAAGAACATCAAACTAGTTTATGTAGCTAGTGTCCTGATGAAGCCAGTTTTGAATTTTGCTCTCATGTTAAATGATGGAAATGTTTTTAGGGACAATATTTGTGGTAATGGGGCAATAATTGCTGTGACAAGCAGTCCTAGCCATAAAGTGACCTACATAGACTGCAAAAAGCTGTTTAAGTTTTTTTTTACGTTATTTTCTGCTTCATTCGGAGGCTGAACCATAGTTGCCAACTCAGCGGTTTTAAGTGGCTAGCAACAATTAGCTCACTTTGTGATGCGTGTCTTTGCGTCTCTCACGGCAGAGGAGGTCCGAGTCCTTCCCCTAATCTCCCAAACTGATGCTGCCTCAAATACTAAAAGAGAATAACTTTTTTCCACAAACACAAATCTTAATTTTTACTGGTGAAAATATGCTCGGTTCAGCTTTTTGTTAAATATACAAATTGCTTATTGTTTTAATTATTTACACAATTGCTAAACTGCCGGATTATTAACGGCTCACCAAATGAATACTCTCCAGGTCGTAGTCCTGTTAATGGACTGACTATAGAACACATTTTTAGTATGATTTTTTTTTTTTTTTTTTTTTTTTATAAACACTTGATCACATCGATGGAAAAGCTCAGCATGTGATCAAATATCATTCGATCACCTATCATTCGGCCGAGGCTCCGACTCGTCCTCAGCACCTACGGAGTAGGAAGCACGGTCTGTTTCTGTTTGTCGGACGAGGCTGTTCATAGGGCGACCATGTGTGTCTCTGCAGAGGACAACAACCCCTACCTGTCCGTGCCCTGCAGCGAGAACAAGATAACCAGCGCCGTGTGGGGACCCCTGGGGGAGTTTGTCATCGCGGGCCACGAGAACGGCGAGATCAACCAGTTCAGCGCTAAGGTGAGCCGCTAACACGCCGTCTCCCTGCCTCAGAAACCTGATGTGGAAGCTGCTTGGCGGCTGCTCACACCAGCCTGCGTGCCTAACTGGGCTGTGGTTATTACACCTTTATTCCAGGCTGGAGAAATTCTGAAGAAGGCCAAGGAGCACACGAGGCAGATCAACGACATCCAGACATCCGTGGACCTCACCATGGTGATCACTGCCTCCAAGGACAACACCTCTAAAGTAGGAGTCCTTTCTCTCCTCTCCTCCCTCCAAACGCAGGCCCCGCCTCAGGCCTTAAGTACAACAGGTTCATGTTTCTGCGTTTAAACATCTCGTCTCTCTGCGCCACCCTTAGCTCTTTGACTCCAATTCTCTGGATCACATCAAGACGTTCAGGACAGAGAGGCCCGTGAACTCCGCTGCCATCTCTCCTTCAATGGACCACGTAAGGATCGGCCCGCCCGGACCACGTTGACTCTTGTTGCCATGGGAATGCCTCTCTCTGACTGTAAGCGTTTTGTTTAGGTGGTGATGGGAGGCGGGCAGGAAGCCATGGAGGTCACCACCACCTCCACCAGGATCGGCAAGTTCGAGGCGAGGTGAGGCGAAGTTTCAGCTCTGTGTCGTTTTCACGATTAAAGTTTAATTTGGTTTTATTTGTAAAAAGCAATTTTGCCAAAGATTATACCAGCTACCAGCTAAAGGAGAGAAAAAAATCAGTATTTGTAGGATCTGCTGGTTATGTGTGTAATTTGCCGTCTAGGTTCTTCCATGCTGCCTATGAGGAGGAGTTTGGCAGGGTCAAAGGTCATTTTGGGCCCATCAACTGTGTAGCGTTCCATCCTGACGGCAAGAGGTACGACCTGACTGTAGTCCTGTTACTTTTTGTTTCTGCTCAGAGTATTTTGACATCGTCTAGGAACAGAAATGTAGAGAAACTAAGGCCAGCCCAGCGCGGTACACATGGTTTGATCCTGAGTTCACACAGCGCTGTTCTAGGCACAAGGTCCAGTCAACGGGCTTTAAACCAGAGCTACATTCACTGATGCACAGAACGGTTGCCAACCTGGGGTTAGTTGCCTTGCCCAAGGGCACATAAAATTATTTCTTATCTAGCGATCAGAAAGGAATCGAGTCCATTGGAGGAACACGGGACGTCATCGGGTCTTTTCCTGTAGCTGCTCTAATGGTTATTTGTTCATAACGAGTTTGTGAAGGAATCAGATGGAGCACAATGTAGTAAATGGATGTAGGACAATTGTTGAAAAACTGGAGGGTGTGTTATAGAAAGTGCTTAATGTGGCTGTCCTGTTGTTACTGTCTTACAGTTACAGCAGCGGAGGAGAAGACGGATACGTACGAATTCATTACTTTGACTCGCACTACTTTGACTTTGAACTGGAGGCGTAACCAAGCGGCCCGTTCTGCCCGACGACATCAGAGTGGCCCCAGATACCTTGAAGGAAAAACCAGACTGAGTTCACTCCTCCGGTTATCATTTGTTCTGAACCCTACATCTAAGTTAACATTTTTAACTCTGTCCAGCAGTGATTACATTTAACCTGTAAACTTCAAATTTCATCAATAAAGGACAAACAAGGTCAAGGAAACGATGGGCTCGTCTTTTATTTTTTAACTTCAGTTTCTGCACCTATGTGCCTTCAGTGTAGAGCACGTTTACCAGAACCTCTGTGTAAAGACTTTTCAGGAGCATGTAACAAAAGTAATTTCCTTCTGGGATCATTAAAGTATGGCTGAGTCTGAGGTGTAGAACTAGAGTGCTACTCATTATCTGGCTGGCCAGGTTAGTTTCTTTAACATGAATACAGATGGTGGGGGTTGGTAACCTCCAGTAGAAAACGTATAGGCGTGTCTGTGTGGAAAGTTTTCAATTCATCCATTTTACTTAAAGGTGATAATTTGATTTTTTGCTACCCTTTTCCTTCTCACCACATTGATTGTATAGGTAAATCAAAGAAAGTTGTACCCTTAAATTAAAGCCAAGTCTGCGTATATTGACATTGGGAACAGAAACAGTTGTTACTATTTGTTTAAACGGATACTGGAAGTTGGACCGGTGCTCGGGTCAGATGGAGATTTGGTTTGAAAATATGGAGAGAAAAAAAAAACACCCTCTGAGTACAGAGGATCTGTGCATGCTTGAGGTGATCGACTTCATGAAATACTAGTTTAAAGAAAATATTAAACTCCACTAGAAAAAGGAGTCATCACTGGATCCTTAAACAGAGAAGTGCTTACATCAATAAAACATTTCAGAGCATTTTTTTTTGTTAAATATGTAAACTCATTATTTTCCTTATTTACAATTGCTAAACCATCTGACCCGTCTCAAATGAGATCTCCACGTTGTTTTCTGTGGGACACGCCTAGGAGCAGAACGTCGGCAGAACCAGGACAGCGTAGATCCCTTAGTCTGCTCCTAATGCGGATCACTAGAACCCTGCGCTTCAGTTCAGCACAAACTAAATGAACCCTGTGATGTTAAAGCTTCACATTCCTAAACAATCGCTGCTCTATTTAATCACATGCAAACACGGGTGGATCGTTTTTTTTTTTTTCTTTAATTTTTTTATGACAAAGATATGATGCACATTTCACAAGGATACAATTCCAGCCACACTGAAAGCCGCTGGCGGGCCTTCTCTACTTTTTCTGTAAAACGATACAAAATCTCTAAAAGAAGTCATTTGCTCAGCGACGCGAGCCTCTGGAGAGCTTCACACGCCCGGACATAAAAACGGCACAGGAAGGAAACACGTTCACGGAGCGGGAAGATGAGCCGACTGAAAACATGATTTAAAATAACTTAATGAGCAGAGATAGGTGGGGGTGGGGGGGGACTAAAATATGTACATGCTGACGGTGAGATGATGCTGAGCATGCATTCACTGACGAAGGGAGCGGTACGGTGGAGCCGCCGGACTAATGCATCATAAATAGTTAGAAAAACTACCAGGAGAGTCTTTTTGCGGGTGAGACCTTTACATCTCTGACTCCGGCGGCTCACAGGGGTTTGGGGGGATTTAACATCTCATTAGTGACAGGTGGGCGGGGCTGACGGTCAGCCTTATATGCAACCTCCCAGCCACCTGCTGCTCGACTCATGTAAACAATATAAACCAGGCTTGTCTGCAAGAACAAAGTTAAACAGGGATAGAAAAAGATCCTCTTTGCTGCGTGAGGTAAAACGGGAATCTGTGGGGGGGAGGACATCCATATCTCCTTCAGCGTCACTTCAAGTTGTCTTGATCTCCTCCTTTGGTCTGAAACAGAAGCGGTGGAGATAACATTTACTAAACACTCCCACCAGGCTGAACCGACTCACTACACGCAGATGGACTTACTCTTTCTTTTTATGGTTATGACTTACAGCTAATCAAAAACAAAATGCATCTTTCTCAAAATAAAATGAATGATCAATTGTTTTAGTACAGAAGTGTGGACCATAGATCCTAGATGTCTCAAACTCTAGACAGCCTACAACATCTCAACTATTTCATTTAGGAAAACTAAGAACCTGGTTTGAGATTTTAAACCACAGGTAATTTAAGTTGGTCCAGATAACACTTTTTTTTGGTTTGTGAAACATACAACTCAACCAGGTGATGGTTTATACTTACGTCCAGAGTGCTTTAAAAAGCACCAGAAAAGTGTAGAAATCCCTGCATGAAAAAGCTTTAAAGGAGCTATAAGTGATACTGACACCTTGTGGCCCAAATCGGTACAACAGCCTGTCAATCACAATCTAATATGCCGTATTCGAACGGTGTGCTGCTGCTGTGAATCTTTACTTCCACAGGACACGTCTATGATGTTGTATTCTGTTGTAGTTCTGGTCTGCTTCTCTTACTGGCTTCTATGTTAGCAGGCTGCTGATCTTTTGCCAAAATAAAACACCGAATGCTGCGCTCAGTGCAGGGAACCCTGGGAACTCTCATATGATTGGCTCAGGAATCAGGAAGTAGACATGGCTACACTCTGAACTGCTGTAGTTCCAGACCGTGACATTAACTGAGACATTGTTGATGGAGAGGACCGATTGTTTATAGGGAATGTTACTTCCATCCTGGGTGAGAAATGAGAATAATTTAGGTTGATTTTAGGGTAAATATCTAACTTATAGCTCCCTTAACTTTGAGGAACCCTGATCATTTCTACGCGCTGCAACTCTGCTTCTTACCCGGATGTGTCCATCTTCTCCTCTTCTTTCTCTTCCTCTTTCACTTCTAGAGGAAACAAACAATGTTGTAAATTCACAGGAGCTTCAAAGACCACCGTGGATGTGATTGCCCTCACCTTTCTTTTCCTCTCCTTCCTTCTCTTCCTCCTTCTTCACTCGTTTGGCCTTTTTGTGGTTGGCGGCGTTCCTGCGGCCCCCTCCTTGCCCCTCGGCCTCGTCCTCAGAGTCCGAGAACTCCTCCTCGCAGGCTATCCTCTTGTCGTGGGCGCGGACTGTAAACGCACAGGAAGTGGTCAGCACCCCCTAAAAAGACGAGCCCGGCCCGGATCGAGCGCCCGCTGAGGGGGGAAAGCTCTTACTGGAGACGCGCTTGTCGGAGTCTTCCTCGTCCTCGTCCCCGCTGTCGGCGTGAGGCGCGTCCTCGGGGATGGCCTGCATCTGGACGCCGGGGGCGTGGGGCAGCATGCGGAGGTTCTCGAAGAGGCGCTGCTTGATTTTCTCCAGGTACTCGTTGGTGTTCTGGTTGGTCATGTTGGACGGGCTGATGTGCAGCTTGAAATCGGGCCCGAAGTACTCGAAGTAATCGTTGTAGGGCAGCTCGTTGGGGATGGAGGAGTCCAGCGCCACGGCCGTCTCGAAGGTCCAGCAGCGCGCCACGTTGCGGATGGTGTAGCCGCCTCCGCCCAGCATCAGCAGAGGTAGGTTGAAGCTTTTGATGTACTCGACGCACTTGGCGTGGCCTTGGTGAGTAAAGACACGCGTATATAGTTGGGTTTTCAGTACTTTAAAAGGCGGTTCTTGTTCCCTGGAGGCGCTTTCTTACCTTTGATGGTGAGGTTGAAGCAGCCCAGCCGGTCCCCGGACAGAGAGTCGGCTCCACACTGCAGAACCACGGCGCTTGGCTGGTACATCTCCATGACTTTAGCCATGATCTAACGCGCAAAAGAGCATTTGAGAACGATCGGAAGCGAGAGGACTTTAGGTATGCCAGGGTTTAAAAGTTAGCGTTTTAGACAACTTACAGGTTTGAAGATGGCTTCGTACGATTCATCATCAATGCCGTCTCTTAGCGGGTAGTTCACCGCGTAGTACTTGCCCTTTCCTGCCCCGATGTCCTGCACACATGCGAACGGTCGGATCGTTGGTCACATGGCGTCCGCGGTGAAAGGAAAACGTTTCTCCGGGACGAAGAGTGCGCTACTCACCCTCAAATCCCCGGTGCCAGGGAAGTACTCCCCGTATTTGTGGAAGGAAACCGTCATGACTCTGTCTGTGGTGTAGAAGGCCTCCTCTACTCCATCGCCATGGTGGATGTCTATGTCTATGTACAGCACCCTCTGGTGGTACCTGGAAGGCGGGCGGGATTCAAGTAAATCATCGGTTTCTCCGCCTTGACCACCAGAATAGAACGATCTGCAAAAGCGTTCAAAGCCTTGCTTCTGCCCAAACAGCTGATCTCAGACAGATCTCAGATACCCTCCTCTCCGGTTCAGAGCGGCTGCTAAACCGGGTTCTCCTCAGCACGGAGCAATGCTTCCTAATTTCACACCGCCCATCAGAGAAACAGAACGGGTGTGGCGTTTCACTGCAACCTCTAAGCAGGTGATTTAAATGGTTGCACTGGATTTTATTTAAAGAGGACTCAAATAAAAATGCACACCTCCGTTTTTAGGAATTAATTTGTCTAAAAAAAAATAAAAACCTGCATCCTGGATGTCTAATAAAGTCATTTTAAGATAGAAGAATATAGGAAAAGCAAAAGCAACTGGGACTGAGCGGAGTGTTGGTGTGGAGCTTACTTCAGCAGCTCCAGGATGGCCAGGACGATGTCGTTGACGTAGCAGAAACCCGAAGCCTCAGACTTCTTGGCGTGGTGGAGTCCACCGGCCCAGTTGATGGCAATGTCTGTCTGCTGCTTGTTCAGCTTCACCGCTCCAGCTGAAACAATTTAGTTACGTCACACCAGAGCTGAAGCCCCCCCATACATTATATCTCAGTAACACTCTAAAATAATTAAGAGGACTTGTTTGCTCCAAGCCTGACTGTTTCTTAGGGACAGAGCAGTGATGGATCATATAAAAACGAAGGAGTAACTTACCGACCGAGCCGCCCGTTGAGAGCTGGCAAAACTCAAACAGACCATCAAAAACGGGACAGTCCTCGCCGACGTTAACTGCAAGGAAAGAGAAAATCAACAGCGTGACTCGACCTGAGGGGAAGGCAGGCGGGCGGAGACAGCGGCGCGGGACAGGACGCACATCTCTGCATTTGCTTGCTGTACTCAGACATGTTGTCGGGGCGGATGGACCTCAGGAACTTGATGTAGTCGTCACTGTGGTACTTGGTCATCTCTTCAGCGCTGGCTTTATGCGGTCTCTGAAATGACGCAGACACAAACGTTTCTAGACGTCCGGACAATCGACAGAATCCATCTATTAAGACGGAACCAGAACACGTTTAATATTCTGGGCTACGTCACTCGGGTCAGCGACAGAACCGGTTTGTGTCACTTGGTCAGTCCAACCCGGTCATGCTGGCTGATCCAGGTTCAGAGGTCCAACTGGATCATGGTACCTACTTGGTGCGCCACACAAAACAGACATTTTGTCCTTTTAGTCTGTCTGCAGAGGTCCACGCTGCCATCCCAGAACAACATGTGCCAGAAACTTTCTGCTACTTCATATCTACACAAAATCTGCTTTAGCGTTAGCATCGGCGTAAATTAAATCCGAGGTTGGCCAGAATATATTTTAACTACGTTAGCCTCTGATTTAACCCTGTTAGCTGTCCCGGATAACAGAGAATCTGCACAGGCGTGTAAAAAGAAAAAGAAAAACAGCGACGGCAAGATTTAGCACTACATATGAATACAATAAACAAAACTAAACGGTACGATTCATTTACAACATGCAGCCAGCGGTGAGGCTGCATATCGGGCCTCCTTGCTTCAGAACCTGAACGTCTCATTTCTTTAAAGTCGTTTTGTTTCCCGGCTGAAACGTCTTTTCGTTCCTTGCGTCCAGCTACGTTACGTTTTGTCCAAAGACGGCCCCCCCCCAGCCCCAGTTCAGCTGCACGGCACAAACGACCAGTGAAAGCATTACGGCGTGGCGTGAGACTCACGTAGATCTCCATTTTCCTGTACAGTCCGTAGTTGAGGAGGAGGTTGTGCGTCATGCGGATGCGGTGGGGTTTCATGGGATGGCCTTGGCCGTAGTAATAGTTCCCCACGTCACCTGTAGGGGGAAAAGAAGGTGTCGGTCATTTCATATCCAGAAAACAGGAGCCGGTTTTTATGCAACAACGCCCCTCCCCCACCCGTTGTTGGTCACTTTCTGTGAGTTGGCCGAGAGAATGCTTCTTTACCCCCCCCAGTCTCTTTATTTGTACAAACATATCTTTTCATGGGACAACACAGTAGTTATGAAACTTTGAGAAACTGTAGAGAGTGTACAATTTGTGTAACGGTGTGAATTTGGTGTCTCTTTGAAATAAGTCAGCCCAGCCATTCCTGTCTGAACCGCTGGCAACTAAAGTGAGGCATCATGGGTGAAGGTGTCCAGACTGTGCCCAAAGTGTCCGCGTTTTGTGCGGCCACCGTTACGTCCTTAACTTTCCTGATCGCGGAGTTCACCAGAGCGCCGCAGGTGGACGCCTCTGCCACGCCCCCCCCGATGACATCATCGAGCAGCTGGATGTTAGGATGCTCTACCGAAGTCGTGCTTAGCCGGTCCAGCACCTTTACCCCCAGCTTCTATAGCGAGGCAGCGGTCGACTTTTTTGGGGTTGTCGTCATGTTGGAGCGCCGCCTGCCCTGCGACCCACTTTCTGAAGGGAGGGGGGGGGGAGGGATCCTGCTCTGCTTCAGATGCTGGACACCAACTGAACCAAATGAGTTTACCTTAGTCCCATCAGACCACAGGACACGGTTCCAGTGATCCACGTCCTTAGCCTGCTTGTCTTCAACAAACTTTGTAGTGCATCATCTTCACAACAGGCTTCTTTCTGGGACCACGGCCATGCGGACCAGTGCGCCCCCCCCCCTTCCATGCGGGCTGTCGTTCTTATTTCAAGGGGGACACCACTTTTACACTGTTATACAAGTTGTACCCAGACTCCAAGGCACTGAAATATGTTCAGGGTTGTCCCACATACATTTTTTTCAAACATTTGCGAAAATCTAAGGGCTGTGCTGGTGTTTGTAACGTGTTATAGTGCTAAAAAAGTAAAAAAAAGAAAATAGGAACTTGCGGGAAAGCAGGAAGTCGGCATCTCAGACGCACAGTGAACGTCAAACTGTCCAACCGAGCTTCTCCGTCTTTAATTATTCATGAACGTCCGACTCAATCAATGGGAGACCGGAAGTCATGATCAGATGCTTCAGTACGAGCGGATTTCCCACCAGCACGGCCGGCTTTAAGGGATCGCTCTAACAGGGAACACATGATGGAAACAACACTCGGGGGGGGGGGGGGGGGTCGTCTTTGGTGTCAAAGATCGCACACGTAGCAGCACAAGGATGTACCGCGTTTTAAACGACACTTTAAACTTTAATCCCCCTGCAAAGCAAAAGCACACAGCCCTACGGCGTATTCGCTGCTCGAACCCAAAGCCTTTGGAAAGAGGAGGCGTATTAAAGCACCAGACCAGACCGGCGCATCCTTCCGCACTTCTCGGAAGTTGTTAGCAAGTTGGAGGAACGCTGTGATCATCACCGGCTAGCTTCATCATCGTGCTGTTAAATAACAGCTCGAATGCATGAAAACAATCCCAGAGAACGCTTTATTCATTTAGGGAAACTCGCTTGTCTTCAAACTAAGTCGAAGGCTCGCTCGTGTACAGGGTGCCCACATCGGGCTAACAGCTAGCTGTTGTCTGAAGCGAGCTAGTTAGCATGCTAACGTTAGCTCCTCGACAACCGGCTTGACCGCGCCGCTACGTTTAAACCCCGGATATAGAAAGATAAAAGCCCAAAGTCTCATGCGCCGCAAAGGGCATTTCGGTGTGAATGCGTGCAGGAAGTCAGAGTGAAGCATTTACCGTCATAATAATAGCAAACTTTTTTCTTTGTTCCTTGAGACAGCGCCATTTTCCACCAGTTACCCCACTGGTTCGTCCGCTTGCCGGGTTCTCTGTTACAGAGGGGGGCGGGGGGGGGCGTCGCGCTGAGCTCCTCTCCGCCAATCACAGCAGCTCCCCGCCTCACTGGGAGGAGCCGGTAAACAAACCGAGGACCACCAAGGCTTCAGTTTCAAAAGTGACTAAAGAATGGGGCTGCAACGTCAATGAGCTGGAATAATGTTTTTAAAAGACGCCCCCGAACATTTTACTGTTTCTATTTTAAATCTATAAGTCCGCACACCCCCTAGACCTTCTCAGATTTTGCAGTGCATGCAATTTATGGGTTTTTATTTCACAGAGATCAACACAAAGTAATGAAATGTTTGGTGAATAAATATCTGTGGTGTGTGTTTTTATCCAGCGCCTGACTTCTAAATGAAATTGGTCAGTTTTTTTTTCTTCTTCTTAAATCAGTGGCGTCTACCGGAGCATAATTTAATCTCAGTATAAAACCAGCTGTTCTGTGAAGGCCTCAGAGGTTTGTTAGAGAACATCGGTGAACAAACAGCACCATGAAGACGCAGGAACATGGCAAAAAGGCCCAGGAAGGAGATCAGATGGGAGGATTATTAGGCACTCCACACATCTGACCTTTATGGGAGAGTGGAAAGAAAAAAAAAAAACCTGGAAGGCTGTATTTAAATTTATCAGAAGTATCTTGAAGCCCTCGAGAGTTAGCCCTCCCCAGAAACCTTTTCACAAAACAGTGGAATCCATAGATTTCTTATTACAATAACAGAACATGCCATAGGCTTTTCAATATACATTTATGAATTAAATAAACGTGTACAATCCTTTTACTTTGTGCGCAACTGTTTCATTAAATCACCCCAACATTTTGTGTCAATTCAAAATATGATTTTTGGTTTCATAAACCGAGTTTTCACATTCCGTGTAACAATAGAAACTAAGCTAACTCAGTGCTTTTAATCCAAAGTGCTTAAGTGCTTAAATCTTACGGCTGTTACACCCCTAAGCCGCTATATCCTTCCTTTCCAACAATTTTAGATTTTTGTCCAACTTTGTCAGAGTAGATCCTAAAATGTTTCATCTTTGTTGGCACCTCAGGAAACACAATTGAGCCTCAACATATGTTTTTATCACTAATGAATCCTGCCCAAAACTGGCTAGTTTGGCTTGCTTAGTCAGCAAACTGATCTATAAAATAATCGGATGTCCGAACCGATTTGCAGGAGGAAGCAGGCAGCACTACGGCTTCTGCAGCAGCCGAAGGAGAAAACAGTTTAAGGTGAATTGCAGCTATAGCTGCCATTCTCCGACTGAGGGTAGGACAAAAAAAAAAAACAAAAAAACATGACTACAGAGCAGAGACATTTTTTCTCCTATGTACAAAACAGCATGTGTGAAAGAAACAAACTCTGCATATGACCTTGAGTCCAGAGAAGGCCAAGACGTACAGCCACTGATCCCACCCACCCGGGCCACGTCACAATAACACTACTGTGAATGCATATTTGCACAGTCTTAACTTATCAAGAATGTTTCATTGCACAGTTTTACATATGAAGGCTTACGAATATTGCCCAGAATTCAATGCAGGCATGAATGTATCATCGAAGAAGCCCTAAGTGATTAATCCATGCCGCATCGCAGTAAATCATGACTCTTAGCAGACCCTTAAGACTATTTTGCACACTTGGGCTTCTTATCCAACTGTATTTATAACTATATTTATAAAGCACTTTAAACACACAGAGACCAAAGTGCTGTACAAAAAACACAAATATAAACAGCATAAAAATCAATAATATCGATAAAAACAATAGGAAAATAAACAGAAAAAACTGGCATGAAATCAACAAACACCAACATCCTCCTTAGTGTTAAAAACCAAGGTAAAAAGATGAGTCTTTAGAAGAGATTTAACAGTAGTCAAAGAGGAAGCCTTTCTGATATGCAGCAGCAAATCATTGCAGAGCTTGGGACGGGCTACAGAGAAAGCACGGTCTCCTCTGAGCTTACGCCTGGTTCATGGCACCGACAAGAGTAAAAGGTCAGCTGACCCGAGAGGACGGTGCGGTACATAATGACGTAGGAGCTCAGAGATGTAGGGTGGGGGCAAGGCCATTCAAAAAACTTAAAAACTGTTTTTTAAATTTATGAATCTGAAAATTAACCAGCAACCAGTGAAGTGAGCTTAATATGGGGGCAATATGCTCAAATTTATGTATCATAGTTAAAAGTCGTGCACCATCTGCAGACGTGCTATTAAAGATCCACTTACACCAAAATAAAGTGCATTACAGTAATCCAGCCTAGTGGTCACTAAGGATCACTGTCTCAAAGTGTATTTTGCTCAGCATGGACTTCATTTTGGCCAAGTACTGAAGCTGAAAGCGGCTGGATTTGACAACAGATTTGATTGGCTGTGGAAGGGTTAGCCGTCAGCTTTATAAACGGGCCGAGATAATCCAGGTCTGAAGGCAGAGTCTCTTATGCGCCACCAAAAACCCATCACCTCTGTCTTTTCCCCCCCCCGTAAAACTTAAAAAGTTTAAAGCCATCCATGCCTTCATGTCATGCAGACATTTCACTGAAATAAGACTGGGACGGAGGGTCGCTCTCCACCAGGGCAGCGACTGTGAACATACAGCCAGAATCACAGTGGAATAGTTTAGATCAAAATAAATTGAATTTTCCGATTTCCAGAACTAAAACCTATCGAGGACCTGCAGTAAAAACGTACAAAGTGATCCTCACAGATGATTTGCCTCCAAACTGCCTGAGCTTGAGTTATATGCTAAGAAGAATGGCCTCTACATGCACATATTCCATATTGCTGTATTTTGTAGGGAGATGATCTATAAAGTGTTGACTCACTTCCAATTTATTTTTAAGAAGTTTTAAAAACCATGAATCCTTTATTGTCCAATTTGCAATTTTGCACCAGTTTGTGTTGGCCCACTATGTAAAATCAGCACAGAAGACACTGAAGGTTATGGCTGCGATGAGACAAATGTGAAAACATTCGAGAGAGACACAGACAAACTATTGCAGCCTACTTGAGTCCCTCCCATGTGTCTAAAGAAAAGATGAACGTAAGGAATACTTCAAGCTGCAGCCCAAGTCCCAGAGTTACCTGCTGTGGGTACAAAACATCTCATTATATGCAGAAATCTGTTCTCAGTTCCATTCCTATTAAAGAATAACAGATCAAATACACATTATTTTAAAAATCTATGAACAACTATGGAAAACAATTCTAAAAAAATCACACTTTTTCCTACTCAGTAAAGAATCCCAACTGTATTAAAAAAAAAAAAAAAACAAGTATCACTTTCTGATGGATATCTGAAGGAGACCAGACTTTACAAATGATGCAGAGAAGGTGCTAACAAACCCCAGGTGAACTGTTAAATGTGTCACCACACATATGAGCCAAAGTCTCAGAACCTATGCGCAGGTATGTTTTGCATATTGCAGAATCATGTTGCCACCGGTACAGAGCTTGCTTTTTAAAAAAACGGCAGCTGGTTGCTGTGACCATATCGGAGGGAACAGCTTCACGAGAGAAGACCAGAAGAAGGGAAGTAACCAGTGAACATCGAGGGAAGACCTATTCCCATCCAGTTGAGTGGACTTTCTGGTATTTTTTGTATATTTCTTAAAAAAAAAAAAAAAAAAAAAAATCCAAATTGTGTGGCAGAACGTGGGACAGATACACATTACAGCCGATAGGTGGCAGTACAGGTCCATGCAGGTGTGAGCCGACTTCCAGACACCGTGCCTGCTGTCTGAGGGACAGTGATGGTCTCACATATATCACACTCTGCAAATGAAACAGTTATGTGTGGAAGAGACAACGCTCTGGAAACGAGCTCCCATTGTAGCGGCAATGAATTATTCACTGCACACTGATCCCCGGCACGCTCACGCGGAGGAAAAAGAAGGTTTCCTCAGCAGATTTCTGGCTTGTGGCTGTTTGGACGGATGAAGAGTTTAATAAAAAAAATAAATAAATAAACACAAACAGATTTTTGAACCTACCACGTGAGTGAAAGGAACAAAGGGAGGTCAAGAGGGAGCGCCGGCGTCAATAATTCACAGTCATTTTGGGAGGCTGGATCTAAATGCAGCTGCGATCTCAGCACATCCTCATCATGTGAAATGGGTCAGTTCAGCCTGAGCCCGGCTGCTCTGCTCAGCTATCCATCTTCAGGAGGCTGCTCGCCTTCAGACGGCGCGGACGAGCATCGATGTGAAGGGGATAACGATGCGGCGCGCAGAGTGTGTGTGTGTGTGGAGGGGGGGCAAACACGGGGTCAAGGGGTCAGTAGAGCTAATGGTTTAGCATGTTACAGATTACTGAGCCAACAGCACGATGAATCATCTGTAGTACGCCTGTATTTAGACCTGAGGGCCGTTACAAGTCGGAAGGAACTGAGTATGCCGAAACTGGATGAGAAGAAACTGATTTCAAAACATCCTCGCCGAGCCTTAAACGTTAGCCCCACTTTTACCTCGTCCCTGAATCTTCAGAATCCGCCGTGATCAAGAAAGGCTGACCCTGTGCCCGTTTGTGAACGTTCCCGCTTTGCTTTGGAAATTCAGAAAAGCTTTTTTAAAACAATGTTTGGCTAACTTTATAAAGTGACATACATGTTAATCTCAGAAACGTAACCCCTTGGAGCGGCTAGCAGCTCGTTAGCAGATCGTTTGGTTTGCATGGACGGGTTGGTTGCATCCCATGCTTCCTCTCTGAGATCAAACAGTGTGCTATAAATGCTAACAGGTTTCCATCATCAGGTGTTTAACGCGACACTCTGATTGGTTGATTGGTCCCGGTGACGTCTCCTGCCCGGGAAGATTATAGCGGTTGAATTCAGGCTCAAGAAGAACCAGAAACACAAGAAGCTTTGCCCACCTGCTTGGAAACCGGAAACCAGCCACCCTGTCAAGATTTAATCCTGACAAGTGTTTCTGGCTACATGTGCGCTGCTACGTTTGTGGCTCCACTGGTTTTATATTAGGCTACAAATGATTAAGTTTCGAATCCAAAGGGAAGAACCAGTCAGACTTGTTTTTGTTTTTTTCTGAATGACCGCCAGGGAGGCAGAATACTGCTGGAGCAGCACAATTATCCCCCGGGCTAGCACAGAGGCGATGGTAAAAGTGGCTCAGAGAAACTGAAGAGCCTGCTCTGACCCAAAGCAAGGCACTCTTCCCTGTTAATCTTTAAATTCTTTAAATTCTTTAAACTCCAGAAACAGACCGGTAAACTTGATAAAGGCTACACTTTACATCAGCTTAGGCGATATTTTGAATGTTTCTTGTACAGACAAAAGTTTCACCTTTCACTCCAATAATGTGTCAAGTCGCTGTCTTTTCTTGGACTTAATTAAAATCCCTAGGAAATAAACCTTACAATAATTATAAATTAATATATACCAACTGTGGCTCAGTGGGAAGAGCAGTTGTCTTGCAATCCGAAATGTTCGATTTCAGCTTCCCCCTGTCACATGTCGGTGTGTGCCCACGGGCCAGGCACTCAACCCCAAGTTGCCTGCCGCGCTGCTTTATCATGACTGCAATGGGATGAGTGTGGTTTTAGTGGAAAGCGCTTTGACTAGAAAACCGCTGTATAGCTTCAGTCCGTTTACCATTTAACCCCTGAATAGGTTTAGGTACACTGATTACTGCTAAATAATTCTAACTTTGGACAAATAGCCAGAATTTCCCGCTTCTTTGAATGAGTGATTAAGCTGCTCTTTGAGAAAACTATTCATCCTTCAGATCTGATGTCTAATAGACTTTAACAGGTTCAGAGGTTGGCTTTAATTGTTAAAATAGTTCAAAGTAGCTCTCAAAAAGAGCTGCATGTGTCTTGTCATGCCCCACCCCCCACCCCAACCAGCTGTGACGGGTGACCACCGCCCTATGTCTGGTTCTCCTGGAGGTCTCCTGGTAAAGAGGATTTCTGCTGTCAGTATATGCAGGACAGTGCTTTCAAACAAAGTGAATGCTCAGTGCCATCCTGTGCCTCTTTCAGTCTGACCATTCCTATTTTGGCTGCACCAAAGTGGATCAACACCTCCTAATACATTGTATATAATACGGAATACAAAACCGCCAATAAACAACTGCTGCTGGATTGGACTGTGTTGAATTTACAGACCTGCTAACTAGACGGTTACTTTCTAGGCGTGTGCTCTGTCCTGGAAGCTCAGGCAAACAAAACAGGTGGTTCTGGTGTTCCTGCGGTGTTGGTGCCAGATTTTACCTGCAAAGGAAAAGCAGGACTGAAATTGCTGGCACTGGCCTTCAGCATTGCCCTAAAGTGCCCTGCCCTTATGTGAAAGTGTTACTCCCCATTTCCTATTTCTAGATGGATCTGGTGGATGAATGCTTGTTCCCCTGGAAAACGATTTCTCAACACTTTCAGAGGGCTATAACACGGTTGGCATGATTTGGCAGCGTTATCAGACCAACATGTGGACACCACCAAAACACCCTTAACGCACTTTGGCTGGGATCATTGGTTGTTAGAATTTACAAGCTCGTGGTCACCTCTACTCGTTTGGAAAGGGTCTGAATATGCGCTTCGTTTCTTGTGTTTTACACTAATTCTCAAAACTAAGCATTGCAACGACCTAAAGGGGAAGAATCAGGCGTTTCTCCTGTTGCAACATTGACTATATTGAATTGCTGAATTCCGGATCCCCAAGGTTTTGTCCAGGTCCACAACACTACTGGGCCGTCATCCTGTCGGCTACCTCGCAGAAGATGCAGACGCATCTGCTGGCACCCCCAGGCAGCAATCTCTTTAAACTCGCTGTCAGAGAACTGACCGATTTTCCATAAGAACCAGAAGACGTGAAAAGAAGCATGTCCTAGCTAACGCGCAGCTCGCCCAAACTCTACTGAGACCTTTAACTTGAACCACGTGCTTTGGTCCGTTAAGACTAACCCTGAGGATGGACACTGAATGTGTAAAAGCAATTCACGCCCAGCTTGAAGCACATTGGAGGATCTATGATGCTGTGGGCTGGCTTCTCTTCCCAAGGCTCTGGGGACCTTCTTAGAGTGCGTGGTATCCTTAATTATTTCAAAACTTGGGTGATTTTTAAAGGAAAAAACAGATATTCTCAAGCAGAAAACTTGAGATAGGTCATTACTTGGTCTCTCAGCAGGATGTGAATCTAACACATACGGCCAACAAACAAAACAGAACTGGGTTCACCAGACACGGTTTAAACCTGGGCACTGGTGATCCTGTTGAGAACATCCTAAAGGGAGATGGAATGTCACCAAAATAAGGGCTGGTTTGTTTTATTTACATATACTTTAGATGCAGATACATCTATTTTAAGACTTTTAACACATGGTTACCAGAGGTTCCAGTTAATACACGCTGCATATTAAATGCTGGCATGCCTTGACATTTTGGCCAAAGCACGCAATCCAGGTCAGCTTTAGCCAGGCCGTGGCTATTTTTTGTAGATAGCAGCTTGACGAGGGTCATGGAAACGGGCTGACACATGACTATTTCCCTGTTTGTTTGGTCTCAACTTCATTGTAGAACAGGATGGCGGAGAAGTTGGAACTTTAGAGCTGCCAACACTGAGCCTGGGGAGGCGCACCTCTGGATCAATGTCCACCGACGGCGAAGGGCCGGACAGATGCGCTGCTTCGGTCCTGCGAACGTAACGAAGGATGGGAATAAGCGTACAGACACATGGACAGGCAGGTACCCAACATTTATTTACCATTATCAACTTTACAATAAAACCAGTAACATCTGTCAACATTAGCAAAATAAAGAACAGAAAATCGGTCCAACGTATTTACAGAGACAAAGCAGATTCAGGCTCACACACGACAGATAAACAACTCTGCATCATATCAAACCGCAACAGTGAACATAGCAAGCGTAAGTGTTCTTTTTTTTTTTTTTTCTTTCTTTCCTTCCTTCCATAGTACGGTAAAAATCAAAAAACGGTCTATTTTTCTTTTCTTTTAAACAAACGAGACATAGCTCCTCTGAATCTTTAAGATGGTTCTCTATAATACACCACAAAATACTTCAAATTTGGGTTAAAATATAGGAATGTAAAAAGTTGACGAGTCTCTTAATTATCTGATTTCATGTTGTTGTTGTTTTTTTTTGTTGTCGTTGCTTTTTTTTTTTTTCTATTCTTCTTCTATTTAACAGTCATTTCAAGTGGTGGTGCCGTCCTAGTATCGTATCGAGCTTGGTTCCCTCCAGCGGGGAGGCATCTTCCAGCTGTGTGGAAGGCGTCGGAGGAAAAGACGCCTCGGCTCCATCCATCCATCCATCTCTCTCTCTCTCTCTCTCTCTCCGTCCATCAGTCCCGTCCTTCGTCGGCGGCTCAGCCTCACGCTCAGGCCGGCTAAATCCAGTTCTCCACACAGCGGCCAACCCACCGCCTAAAACCCAGTCCACGTCCAGATGTTGAAGCTGTAACCAGGGAGGTGATCTAGTGAATCTAGTCTGTCGTCTTTGTTTATCATGACGAAAAGTGGCACGTCGAAGGAGTCTTTCACATACATGTGTATATATTTACATATACATATATCCATATACATATGTATACATATACACATATATATAAATATATATATATATATACTCTTAAATTTTCTCTCTCTCTCTTGAAAAACAGTTCACCCAGTTCATCGCGAGCTCCAGGTACAATCACTCTTTCTTTTCAGAGGGATCGGGGGTCGAGTTGCTCTCCTCTGTTGGTTTGGTGGCCTCGGGGGCTGGGGGGGCCGCCTCCTTGGCCTCCTCCTTGGGTGCCTCCTCCTTAGCCGCCCCCTCCTCCGCCTTCGGAGCCTCGGCTGCAGCGGGGGCCTCCTCCTTCACCTCCTCCTTCTTCTCCTCGGCGGGAGCGGCGGCTCCGTTTTCAGCCGGCTTCTCCTCGGAGGTGGCGGCCGGAGCGGCGGCGCTGGCCTCCTCCTTCACGGCCTCGCTCTTCTTGCTCTTCTTCAGGTTCAGCTTGATGTTGAAGGACTTCTTGAGGGAGAACTTCTTCTTCTTCTTCTTGGGGGTCTCCTTGGCGGCGCCCTCGCCCTGAGGCTTGGCGGCCTCGCCATCGGCGGCGGGCGCGGGCTCGATGGCGTCGCCTCCGGCGCCGGCTTCGGGCTCCTTGGCTGCCTCAGCGGAGCCGTTGGTGGCGGCGGCATCCCCGTCAGGCTTTGTGGAGACATCGCCGTTGGTTTTCACGTGGCCGTTCTCCTGAAGGTGACAAGATCACAAAATGATCATTTATTTGTTTCTGGTGATAACTCTTCAATTTGAAATATATATATATATATATATATATATATATATATATATATGTGTGTGTGTGTGTGTGTGTGAAAAAAAAAAAAAATCAGGAATAAAACAGCTTTTTTCCCCCTCATTAATAAACCACCATGCCTGGCTGCGAGGCGACGCCTTGCAGTACTCCAGCCTGACGATAGGCGGCGGCAGCGCATCGCAGACCAGACCGTCGACCGTACCAGACAGTCAGACTCAACAAAGACGAGGCTGCGTCTCTTCAAAGAAATATATGAGCGCACATGCACTGGCTTTTTAAAAAATATATTCAAAATCCAAAATGCATTTTTTTCTTATCTAAAAGGAAACAAATTACCGACGAAAAAAACGATAGAACAAACGACCAAACTTCGGTGCTTTAAATTTAAGTTGGTGAACCTGTCTCATTAGCATTCATAATAAAGTCATAACTATAGTGAAGCGTGAGAGGGTAGAAGCAAATCTGACTCCTACACAGAATATATGAAGGAAAGTCCCATTCAAATCAAGGGAAGAGCGGTAGACTGTCTACGTGCGTCCAGCAGGCTCCCCCACCCCCTCCCCCTTTAAGCCCGACTGACTGTATCCAACACGTTAGGGGAGAGGAAGAGGGGGGGATGCGTTGCTCTTCATCTACAAATAAACACTGAGCAACTTCAAACCCGAAAAGTCAACGTTACCATAAAAAAAAATTAAACATTTCAGACTAATGTGTTAGTCTGTGGGGTGCCAGACAGCAGAAAGCCCCTCTTTTCCACCCCCCACCTGTCCTCCCCCCAAGCAACGGAACTTCAAAATCAAAAAAAAAAAAAAAAATGAACGAACGGGGGATTTTATGAGAGAAATGCAACTTCTATCCGCACCCAAGGGTCTTTCCCGATGAGAAAAAAGGGGAAAAAGTGAACAGTAGTAAGCGGTGAGCGGCTACCTGTCCGTTGGTTTTGACAGCTGCGGCATCAGCGGCGGCGGCGTTCGCCTCCGCGGCCACCTCTCCCTTGGATGACTGGGATCCCATTGTCTTCGAAGAGCTCTGGTGTCTTCTAAAGCAAATTAAAAAGAAAAAACTAAAAAAGTTGGGTTTATATCAATCCAGTCCCAGGGTAAATTACGTATCCAGCGGTTAGACGATGAGAAGTGTTATTTTCTTCTGTCTTTATGTTTTTTTTATTCTAATATCAGGCGACGTCCTTTCCTTCGTAGCAGCGTGCTGACTTATCACCCCGGTGGAGAGAGACCCTCTAAATTCACGGCTCGCAGAACGCGTCGCTTCAACATACAACTGGCTCAAGGCCCCGCCCATAGCCTCCAGTTGAGCCAATCGCCGCTCTAGAAAGGAGGGCTGTCTGGCGAACTTGACCAATCGGTTAGGACCGCTTAGATTTTTTTTTTTACCACCCCGCCATAGGACCCCCAACAGCGAAATCAATTACATTTTTTTTATTATTATTAGTCATAAAAACATCCAATAAAAAAATAAATAAAAATAAAATAATAGCAACATGTAAGAAAAAAAAGGGAAAAATCAGGAATGCCATACTTTCAGTTTCTTTTTAAAATAATATATAATATTTCCTTTTCATACAGGAATCTTAAGTATGTCTGTTCTTTTACAGTATTCATTGTTTTTCATGTAATTTTGCTCACGTTTCTTTCTTTTCTAAAAAACATACCTTGTGTTTTATTGGTTTGAAACAAGTGAAAGTCCACTACTTGGTTTTGCTTTCATGATTTACCTTTACTTTTGCTTGCTTACTATTTATGTCTATAATATATGAATGCATAAAATAAAACAAATATATACAGGCGTAAAAAAAAAAAAATCTAAAAGAGCTTAATCACTCCAGTGATTATCCTCAGTAGATAACTCTTTTGATGTCTTCATGTAGTTGTTGGTCCTAAAGGCTGAAGCTAACAGTCCGAGAAGAACTAGGACCAAAGGAGGCTTTTACCATCTTTAACAACTCCAATCTTAAAAATGCCAAGGCGGTTAATGCAGACATGAACCTTTAAATGGTGGTTATGGTTACACAGATGCCATTTATTATTTACATTAGAAATAGAGTAGGAGGTGTTGCGGCACCAGTGATTATCCAGTGTGAAACATGCACTCAGAAAGGAATACGTAAAGGTTTCTGACCCACCAAAAAAAAAAAAAAAAATGTAGTTTGGCCCCAGTGGATGCTATTTCTTAGTTTTTTCACAACCTTAATTTTTTTCTTACATTGTTTTTTTTTAAATTAAAACACTTGACATGTTGCATGTTTCATGCAGGAACATGATTTGTGATGCACCACCTCCCACCCCAATTTCCCATATAAACACCCACTGCTAATGTGAAAATGGTTTAAAGGTTCTTAAAATGGCTTTGGAATGGAGAACTATAACATTTTTGCAGATGGGATTGTTTTAAGATGGAATAAATATTCTTTGTCCTCTCCCAATCTGGGTACCAAATAGCTTAATTCTCCAAGACCAACTATAAAGAGAGCTAAGTGGATAAATTCCAAATCCATCAATTACCCCTTAAAAGACAAATTTTCCCTTTCCTTTCAATTTGTTAGGTATGTTTGTTTTTAAATATATTGCATAATATAACTGTTTCTGTTCTCACTGTCACATAAGCAAGCAAGACATTTTTTGTTTTGTTTCAGGAAAAAAGAAAGAAAGAAAGGAGCACCTGATCCAAGTGTAAAAAAAGTTAACCTTTCTTAGCATCTCTCAGCTGCTCCCACTCAGGCCTGAGTTATCTCTTTTGCTTTCAGTATCACTAAAGGCGCTTACGTCTCTAATTTCAATCTAACTCAGCAGATTGTGAGGGTTTCGGTAAAAATCACAAAGCACACCCTTTCCGTAAGCAGTCACACGCTGATATGTTCAAAATCATGATTCAGAGTGAAAGATCATTAAGCAACAGCTCAACGTTTCAACGTAACCAACACAGGCTTTGCGTGACATTGAGTTGGATTGTGTATGAGCAAGATTCATTTGCAATCACTTTAGACGGTTGCATGGCATAAAAAATCCTCAAAAATAACTGAACAAGATCCACTATGAGGCTAACCCCAAGATAATAAAAAAAAAAAAAAAAATGTGTGACCGAGGACACGATCAAGGGCCTCACCAAGGATTCGGATGAAAAGTTCAATGGGACGAGATGGGCGTCCTCTCCAAGCACTAGCTACACATGTCCCCACCAGCAGGATGCCATGAACAGAGAAACAGAAGTGCATCTGTCAAACAATACATTGAATAGAGCCTAACCTATTGTCCAGTGTTGTGTCCATACTGTGGATATGGGAACATATTTTTCTGAGACGGTCTGACACACGGTCGGGCTCTGCATCGGGGCTGAGAGTGTGTCACGATGTCTCCCCGTGTCTTTATGACTGGATTTGTTGTTTGTCTCTGCTTGTCAACAACATACCAGCAGCAAAAAAGAAAAAAAAAAAAAATGTCAATGTGATGATCACGCACATTCCATCTGATCATTTTCATCTAAACGCGTCCTCAGTTAACTGAGGAAAAGACCTCAGTGTTCACTGCTACAAATTGATCTTCACTGCAACCAATCAGCTTAATTGATTTTGCGAGACCTTGGAAGAGTAAAATGCGTGTCAGCAGCTAGCCCTGACGCTCCGCTTCCAGGTGGCGTCTACGCTTGATGTGAGAAAAACTACTGACAAAGATAACTTTGTTTAAAAAAAGAAATTTGCAGAAAAGTGAGTTATAGTGTGGTTAAGTCAAGTATGCAGGACAGTCTTGCTGAACATACAAAATTATTGCAAATGTTCATGTGACAGACTGGTTTCTGCCAAAACACTTTTTGGTGTAAATGCAAAATCCTTTCTGCTGGTCAATGTGGACACACATAACCCATACATTACAAATTAAAAAAAAGGCTATTCATTAATGTATGTTGGGATACATTTGGCCTTTTTTAGTGCTTTTTCCTTACCTTCTAATAAGCTCTGGTGTCCACTTGGTTTTGCCATGGTTACCATGGTCTCTGCATTTCTGTTGCTTTATCTGTTTTTTTTATCTTTGTCTTTTAATTTGTCTTTTATCTCCTTGTAACTGTTCAGCGCTTTGTATGAAAGTGCCTTATAAATAAAGTTATTATTGTTACTATTTATCATATTGGCTGTTCAAGCTGACAAGAGGCTAGTACTCCCGCAAAGTGGGTGGCGCCAAACACACAACAGATAAAGACAGTGACAGCTCAGATCGTGATCAGAAGAAAAAAACATCAATGCGCCCTCTTAAGAAAATACAATAAGGGTAGATATGCGTTTGTTTTAGTATGGATAACATATATCTTTGGGTACTAATATTGTCTAAAGACATCTATTAATTTTTTATTTTCAGTTGTTTTCTTCTTCTCCTCCTATCAGAGGACAAAGTATCAACCATCGCTGAATGGAATATGACCGCTCAGATGAGCTAAAACTGGTATGAATAGGTTTCCCTGATTGTCCACTAGGTCTAAGCAGCTAGCGTTCATGGGCATTGAGAGGTGCGTCAATGCTAATGCTAAAGGCTGCTAACAGCTACCATGTGGTTCCCCTGTCGGATGACTTTACAGAAGTTTGGGTATTTACCGGCTTTGGCTTCATGAGCAAACAGATCACTTGGGCGTAAACCGTTAATCATCATTGACCCTGCTGAGCTGATGGCCGACAAAGTGGGCACAGCTCAGTTTCCCTTCAAAGAAGCAGCTGTTTTTCACTGTAACGGATCTCATACCAGCTCTGCAACGGGACACGCAGCCGCACACCCGTTCCCATACCAATTTGTAGATCGCTAGGTAACGTTGGATTCAGAGTTTTGCCCGTGAACACTTTGACATGAGGCCCTGGGAGGGCTGGAATCAAACTCTCCTCTCAAATGCCAAAAGGCAAGTCTTCCCACTCTGTAATGCTAAATAAAATGATATATCTCTAGCAGCTGTTGCTGCAAAACTGGTTAATGCAATCACAGCTGGTCAGGCCAAACTAGAATCGACCTTAAATAACCCGTAACCCTGGGATGTATGTAAATAACACAAAGGATCATTAGGCTTTAAATGAAACTACTGGGTTGTGATAGACTGGCGACCTGTCCAGGGTGTGCCCCGCCTCTCGCTCATTGACAGCTGGAGATAGGCACCAGCACCCCTCGCGACCCCATAAGGGATAGACGTGTTAGAAAATGGATGGATGGATGGATGGATGGATGGATGGATGGATGGATGGAACTATTAGGTAGGGTTCACTTACTGACTTCCAGTCAGTAAGTTGACAGGACTCCAAGGGGAAGTCATTGTCTGTGTCAGCTGTTGCTATATGCTGTCATTCCAGCACTGTCCTGTTCACTCAGATTTTAACTATACTGTGCACTGGAACTTTGGCAGCAAATAAGGTGTAACACATAATATTTGGCACAATTGTGAAGGTGACTGACACGTGGCTTTACCAATCTTTGAATAGTCTGTCTAAAAGGTTTGATACACATTCATATTCAACACCTTTTATTCTGCTACCCTGAAATAAAGTCAAGCGCACCAAATTGCCCTGAGAAGCCAGCTACTTTATAAACAGAGGCCACCTGTGTGTAATTTAATCTCAGCAGAAATACAGATGACAGTCCGGACGAGGAGAGCATTTATCAGAGAAACCAACGGTAACTCTGGGGGAGCTGAAGAGAGCCGTAGCTCAGGTGGAAGAACTGTTTGAGAGGAAGACAATTAGCTGCGAAACTCTGGCATAAATGGAAGATTGTCAAGAAGAAAAGCATGGCTGAAAAAAATCCATAAGTATTCTCCCCTCCTGTTTGACACAAACTATGTTGGGAACATAGCAAACGTGGAGAAGATGCTCTGTTCAAATGAGAACAAAACTGAACAAATAACAAAATGTGGATTGAAAATTGATGCAAACAGATGCTCTCCACTCAGTCTGACTGAGCCTGAGGAAAAATGGATAAATCAATTCTGGTCTCTGGTTTTTTTAAACTAAATACCTCAAAAGTGGTAATAACTCTTGTAATAACAGCAATAGGTAGTTCTGTAGAACACTGAAATAGGGGGTGGGGGGTGATTAAAAATGCACAGCACACTTTTTAAAATTTCTATTCTTTGAAAAACGTTAAGAATCATGCATCATTTCCACATCACAATTCTGCACTATTTTGTGTTCTCCTGTTACATAAAATCCAAATGAAATACACAGCAGTTAGAAAAGAGGGGAATGAATCACTTTGGGAGACGCTTTCATGTAATATTCTAGAAGAATAACGTTATTACCAAAGTGTGCTAATCCTTCATTTTCAATAACGCAGCTGTAAAGCAAATAAGGGTTCGCAGAAGGAAAAAAAAAAACTTTCCGTCTGCACAAGTGCAGATGCACACGCAGAACGTTTGAATCCTGTTTTTTTGTTTAATCCTCATTTCTTCATTCTCTGACTCCTTGCGGTTTAGCCTCACATCGCCGCAGTCACATCTCTGCAAACTCGGAAATCACGCTGTATCTATCGGGCCGGCCATGTAAATGTCATAATAATGTGTCTTCTGTGCGCTCAGGAATGCCTGGCACGCAGGCCCTCCCGTCTCCTCCGAGCCATCTTCTGCTGTGAATGGGCTTCTTCACAACACCCGAGGTTACTCAGACCTGAGGGGGTTTTGGAGCAGCTGGAGAGATGCCATCAGGGTTAACTTTTTTTCTTTTTTTTACGCTCGGATCAAGTGCGCCTTTCTTCTTCTTCCTTGAAACTTCTGCCTCTGTGTGATGCTAATGACGACAGTGCGGAGGACAGCGATGAGCCTCTGGATCGCCCGTCTTCTCTTCCCCTGTCATCACGCTTGGCACTTTCTTCTGCGTAATGTGTGTCCGCGCGCTTAAGGGGAGCATTGTCATGGGACCGGCGAGCGTAAGCAGGAGACAGGCACAAAGAAGCACTCCTTTACATGTAATCACACATCATTCAAAGGCGCAAGTACACACAGAGCTTAAGGGGCGTCAGCTGTGGCAGAGTTCATGGATCTGGTGAGGGGTGGAATGCAGGAAAAGGAGCGGGGTCTATCTTTGCGAAGGAGCCGCAACCCCTAGATGGAGCGGAATGGATGATGGACAGGGGAGCCGGGGAGGTAGAGGGAGTTTCATGATTGTTTGGATGTTTCAGGCAAAGAATGGCGTGTGAAAGCTTTATAATTGTGAATAGAGTCCCTGTTAACTTAGGAAAGCTATTCAGGGGAACTTTCATACCAGCCTTACCTTAATTCGTAGGCTCTGCAGAGGTTTCATACCTGATTTGACAACCGGTGGTTTAAAGTAATTCTCAATAATCTACTCATGGTCTGCTGTAGGGAAATGTGATTAAATGCCTTCAGAAGGGCCCCGTGTGCCAATTTAGTCCCACATTTAGTACCCACGCATTGCCGTTTCACTCCTTGCTACTTCCTTTTCATACCCGTCAACAAACCATTTCTTATTCATGTAGCTGAAGCGTTGTGCGTTGTGTTTGAGGTTTAATAAACAGCTCATGTGCAGAGACGTACAGTGGCAAGAACAGAGATTTTTAAAAAAATAGGCAACAAGACAACTTAAAGGGGAAGTCACAGAATGAGCAGAACATGGAGCTAAGCAGAGTAACGAGAGGAACCAGCAAAGAACAATGAAAACCCTGCGATCTTACATGCTGACGTGAGCGTGGAGAATAACATTAAAAACAGGTGAGTTAATCGGGGGGATGTGGAACAGCTGTGGAGAGGAGCGCTGATCAGGGGAACTGGGGGAATGAGACGAATGAACACAAAAAAACACACATGGAGTTAAACTAAACAAAAAGGAGAACAAATCGGACACCAGAGAATAAGCCATAATGCACAATCAGGACTACAGGACAAGCAAGAAGCTAAACATAACAGAATGAATTTATATGAAATGAACTAACCATAATAGAGAACACAGGGGGATGAACTGATGGGGGGAAAAACCCAAATGACAATAATATAGAATTCAGAAAAACACAAGAAACACAAATGAAAAGCAAAACACCAACACCAGTGGATTATAATAAATTATTATTATTATATAAAAATATGTTTTTAATGTTTGCTTTTAGTATCTATTCTCACATGTTCTATTTTGTTTCTACATCTTATTGCTGCTTGCTTTTATTCTGTTTTATTTTCCTACATTTTAATCATGTAAAGCACTTTGCATTGTCTCTGTACTGAAATGTACTATACAAATAAATTTGCCTTGCCTATAACACTGTATAAGAGGTCCTAGAACTAATCCTTTTTTGTTTGAAGTTTAGTATTTTCATTAATCAGGACAAATAGTCTTTAAAATGCTCAAATCACACATACATTAATTAAAAAGCATTTTATCATGTCAAAATTCCCACTATATGTCAATTTTTCCATTTATTGAGGTGCTGATCCCTGTTTGGGCCAGATGACCTTTATGAATTAACACATTTTATGACCCCAGACACACGAAACAGATTTTTGGGATATATATATATACATACTGGTTTTCACAGCTGTTTCAAAATGTCAGGAGAAGATTTAACTATGGTGAGTGCAAAACATCCTGTGGTAGATGGTACAATTTAAGTGAAGGTTGAATAAAGTGTTCTGAACATAAAATTCACGTAAACTGTAGTTGAGGTTTGAGCATTTATATTGTAGTTTATCCAAATAATTCATCATATTATAACTATAGTTACCAAAAAAATTCTTACATGCTATGGTATTACATGGGTTATATACATGTGTATGAAACAAATGGTCTGTTTGTGGAACAACATGGATCATGTATACAATGGTCGTATAAAAAAGTGAGATGGCAAATTAATCCAAAACCAAAATCTTTGGCAGCAATTAAGTCAATCCCAGTTGAGGTCAAAAATACTTGTTTCCAACTTGTTTTTTTTTCACAAGAAGTCACAATATCTCTGGAACTTGGGAATATTATTCTGTTCACTTGATGGCCTTTGACATATAAAATCAACAGATATAATCAGCCTTCACAAAGAATAACTAAACCAGAACACAAACAGAAAAAGGGGCTTTTTTTCTGACTGCACAGGTAATGGACTTTGTTTACTCTTACCTGTCATTCCAGCATTCAGGGACAACTATGGCTTCTTAGGGGAAATCACCAAACTTGCTCCTGCCTGTGTTTTTTTTATTTTTATTTTTATTGCACTGATGAGTCTACGTCACATAGGTAGTTTCCAGTCAGGTGGCAGAGATGTGATGCATCACAGGTGGAGGAACTGAAAGTATAACGTTTTACTTTGCAGTCAAACATTCACCACAACAGCAAAAAAAAAAAAAATCATTCAAATGTCATTCTTTCAACCATTTTCTGTATTCGTTCACATAAAAGAATATGTAATTAACAAAGACCAAGAAGCGACAATTTCTGTTCCATTAAATGTTGGAGTAACAAAGTAGTCTGCTTGCGTTTACGATGAAAGAGTACTTGATTCCCCATAAAAGACCGAAACTCATTTCACAAACCAGTTCCTTTATGTAGCCAAAAATAGTGAGGCGCTCCCTGAGCTGCCTCTAGTTGTTCATAGAACACCAGTTTAGCTGGCCTGATATTTATAAATGTAGCAGAATCATAGGTCTAAAGAAGGCATGGAGTGAAACTGAACTCAGTAGAGTTGATAAAGAACCTGATGCATGAAATTATTTGGAACGTCACCTTGTTCTAAAGGGCGGTGTACCGTCTTGGGTTTTCACGCGTCACGCCTGCCACGGAAACTGTCCATTAGGGATCTGTTCTGTTTTACTCTCGCCCTTTCAATGTATGCCTTTAGCAAGAATTCTTGAGCATCAAAAGACAGACTTCGCTCTGACCGTCTTGATGTGTTTTTTTTCCTTTAAATCTGCCAGCCACAGTGTCCATAAGGGGTCTACCTCCTGGCTCAAAGTGTTTTGTGAATGAAGTTACTGTCTCCAATAACATCTTTCTCCTAGTCACATCTAGAGAAACATCTCTGCCTCTGGGGGTCCTCCAGGTCCTGCCTGGCCTTTGCCCTGACCCACTAACACCCTTTGATCCAGCGATCTCCAGGTTACCAACTCCTTCAGTCCCAGATCAGCTAATTCTCTTTAGCTATGCGTGATATCGACCCCCCCCCCCCTTATTTCACCACTACTGCACTTTTTGTCTTACCACAGTGAATGAAGCTTTATGTGGTGTTGAACGCCGAGCCGCGGCCGAGCTCCATCTGTCAAAGCCTCCATTGTTTTCTGTTTTTCCTGCCTATGGGTGAGCATCACAAGTCTGGCTGGAGGGGCAAAAGAAGCAGAGCTCAGTGGGTAAGGACAGCGGAGGGAGAAGACGGAGAGGTGGGGTGCTAGTCGGCGGAAGCTGAGTTAGCGTTCCACAAATAACTTTTTTTTGCAACCATTGCTTTCCAAAATTGTGAATTTTTAGAAAAGAGAGAAACAACACAAAGCTGTTCTTGATTATTTTTGAGCTATTTTTAATCACAGCCAACCTTTTCACATAAAATAAAATAAAAATCCCAAAGTGCTTGCTCAGACGCGTAAGCACTCATTTACGGACAATAGATAGCATATGGCTTAGCATTTAAGATGACAGATGTCAAAGCTGAGCGAAGAGAGAAGAGTCAAAAAAAAAAAAAATCATGAGTAGCTTTAAGCTTCCTCTGTGACCGGGTGTCAGAGGGGTCAGATGTAAGGGGGGTGGGGATGGTAGGGCAAACAACAAAGACGTAAGGAAACAGGGAGGTGGAGTGTTGTGCTGCGATAAATGTAAGTAGGTCACATTTACATGTTGTTTAGTGTATCAAAGAGGGGTTGTATTTGGGGCTTTCCGTTTACAATCCAAATATTACTCCTCATGGCACAGCAATTTTTAGTTTCACTTTCTGTCCACTCACTCTTACCGTCAGGAGGGGATTTTCTGATAGTACGCATTCATTGCTGTGTAAATAACACAAAAAGTACAAGTGAAATAGTGAAAGAACCCAGTTTTTTTTTTTTGTTTTGAAACGGAGCTTCATGGGGAATTTTAGACGAGTTTGTATTAATTGCAGAATTAGAGTCCGGTTGTGACTCAGATTAAATTGAAAGTAGGTAACGCCTTCAAACTCCCAGGTTGTCATTGACCGACGTCACAAATACAAACAAACAGGCGCGAGCGCACGCACGCACGCACACACACACAAACACACACACGCACGCACGCACACACACACACACACACACACACACACACACACACACACACACTTGGCACATGCGGCACTGGAAATGGTGTCAGCCAGTATAAATCCTTTTTGACATATGAGCATGGCATTGACCTTATTACCATGACAACGGTTACTACCAGATAATAACTGTGGCGCTGCTGACACAACAACATGGTCTTTTATTGTGTGATGTGTTGCTCAGAAGTGATTGTCTCACTTTTTTTTTTAACTTACCTTTTGCTTGCTTTTCTACTCCTGCTCCTGTCTCTCGAGGTTAGTCTCTCTTCTTTTCTTTCTGTATCTGCTTATATCTCCATGTGTTGGTGTGTGTTGGGAAATGTGTAATGCATTTGTTTGACATATAAAAAAAAAAAAAAGGTCCTAGAGCTAGAAGGAAAAGCGCCATTCCAGCAGCTTTCAAAACAAGATTGATATGAAGGTAGGTCAGACCTATCTCTGGGCATGTGAGCTCCCACTTCTGCAGTGTGAGTGTGTGTGTGTGTGCGAGTGTGTTTCAAATCTGTGTACACCCACGCGAAAGTCTTAAAATAAATGCTTCTTCTTTCATACATGTGAGCGCATTCAGTGGAGCTGAACAACATTTCCACCCCCTCCTTTTTTCCCTCTTCTTCCTGCTCCCCTCCACCTTACAGTCCTGCACCCATCCTAACGGAGACAGTAGGGAGAACGTCAAAACAAAACCCAAAAGGAACGGCAGCGCTGGTAAACTGAGAATTCCAGCTTTTAGATACCATTGCTTTACAAAATGTCCTCTTTAAATGATTTTAAAATGCATTTTCCATTCAGGGATGCACGGCAGTGCAGTTAGTACCACTGTTTCCTTGCAGCGAGAAGGACCTTAGTTCAAATCCTGGCCTGGGGTCTTTCTGCATGAAGTTTGCATGTTCTTCCTGTGAATGTGTGGGTTCTCTCTGGGTGCTTTGGCTTCCTTCCACAGTGCAAAAACATGACTGTTAACTAGTTCCTTTAATTTGCCCTTAGGTATGAATGTGTGTGCTTGGTTGTTTGTCCTTCATATACTTTCTACCAATGACCACAGGAGATAGGCACCAGCTCCCCTGTGACCCTGCACGGATAAGGGGGTAGAGACAATTGTCTCTAGGGGGTGCCTATCTCCAAACAACCATGCATGGTCAGAGTCACTCATGAGGGTACTTTAGGGAGACCAATGAACATAACATGCATCTTTTTGGACTGTGCGAGGAAGAGAGAATACCTGGAGAGAAACCACACATACACAGGGAGAACATGCAAAGTCCAAGAGCCCAAGCCAGCATTCAAACCCAGAACTTTCTTGTTGTAAGGCAACAACAATAACAACTGTGTAGCCATGCAGCCTCTAACACATTAAAAGTGCTATGTCTTACAAGCATGTGCTGCCAAAATGTATGCTAGCATACCAGTGTGCTACTAGCTAAATTGTCACAGAACTGGAGTCCCGTCCCTCATCTCCCAGGGCAACATGAGGATGGCCTGCATGGTCCAAGTGGTGCTAGAAAAGCATCGGATTATCTAGAATATGTTTAGATTATTAGGCTAGTTTAATACATTTTGCTGGACGGTGGTGGACATTAACCCTGGATTGAATGGCGAATATGAGCAAGTACGATTGAGGTAGAAGGACTGATCTTTCCTCATGGCTGAATAACTTCTTGACTTATATGTGTTTGAAAGTGAGAGTGTATTGGGAGTCCTTGAGTATTTCAACCAGTGTAGGCACCATTACACTCCATCTTTCTATGTAGTCATACATAATTATGATTATTGATTTCCCTCTGGGATCATTCAAGTATTTCTGATTCTGATTAATAAATTGTATTTCACTCATTTGCAGGATATTCAGGAAGTACAATTTTCCTTCAGATGAAGGATATCCACAAGAGGGGAGCATCACCTGTTACATCTCTTGACACTTAAGGAGCAGGTGGCATTACCCAAGAAGCCAATGTAACTCCTTGGCCAGCAGCAATTTCCATCCACCAGTCTGTGCACAGCCTCCATGGTAACCTACTGCTGCTCTGGCCAAAGGTGGCGGTTGGTCCGCTCACTTTCATTACTTGCCCAGTGCATTGAGTGAGTCTGCTGGAAAGAAGGCTGTTAGCTGCCAGCATCGCCAGTACGTCCCCCTGGATTCAAAGACATCAAAAACCAAAACAGCTGTGCCCGTGAAAATGCAGGGGTAATTAATCCACCGTGTTATCTGAGAGACCAAAATGAGCAAGCCAAGGCAGTGATGGAGTTGTTCTGCTCTGCTGCCCAGCTTCCATCTCCAAGCGCACTGTATTCCGACCGTTATTCCCCGGCCAGCCTAGCTCTCCCTCACCGGCTGGCCATGCAATCCTTTATGCCATCCATTATGCACCGTACATCATTGAAGGCCGTGCTTATCACAAACAGAAGCTGAGAAAAACCCCCAAATTGTTGTGCATCACACTTTTATGCAGCAGGAAACGCTACTGTGGATGGACGCGCAGTCATTTCAAGAATATTCATAAGGCAGATGGACATAGTGCACCTTCATTTTAAAGCAATTAAAGTCTCGGGTGATGTTTGGCTTTGTGGCATCCAGTATGTTTTCTGTTTTATCATTAGTCCCTCCTGGGGAGGCTGTTAACATTTGCTCTCATACTACATTAGCTCAGCTCAGTTGGCATCAGCAGTTTTGAAGGAATTCATTCAGAACTTTAAAAACACTCTGCATGCGGACACTTTGGACTCTCGAGTGAGCAACAGAGGGAGGGAGTTGTAGGTAGTGAAGGATGGATGGATGTGTGGTGAGTCAGAGGGGAGATTCAGGCAGAGAGAAGAGAGGGAGAAGTGCTGATGAATGGGTTGATGGCACACTGACCCACTAATGTTGCAGCTGTACTGCCAGTGGCTCTGACTGGCCTGCTGAAACACACACACACACACAGTCACACTGACACATGCAAATTACTACATCCTTCTTTTACTCACTGGACTTATTTCTACTTTACATCATGTAAAAATACCCTGTATAGGCAAGGGTTACTTACACATCACATGATTCTCCTTCTTACTCAGTTGGGCATGTACCGACAAGAGACTGGAAACCACAATTTGTCACACTTCTTATTCTGATTTCCTGCCTGTTGGTAAAGGTCGTAACAATGGAGGAAGTAACGTAATGCCACAGCATAAATACCAGGTTTCACAACCTTTGCCCCCACTTGCTTTATAAATTAGGTGTTGCACATATTTTTGGACTGGAAAGCTTGACACACAATAGAAAATAACCTCATAGGGTATGGGGGAACCTCGCTTTTGGAATGACGATAATCTGACATTTTCAACACGTTTAAAAATGAGGCATGTTAAAGTCCAAAGGGCAGAGTTTGAGAGTGTGAATAAGTGTAGCCATGGATTAAAAATCATACATATTTTTTTTATCACCGTAGTTTCAAGCCTTTAAATGAGAATTCTGTAATCTGATGTTCTTGTGTAAAAACATGTCTGTAAAGCTACACAATAACTTAAATTCTAAGTCTAATAGTGGAAGGTTTCTCCATTGTCACTCTGTTGCATAGTGGGGTAAGTCAGAGCCTTTGATATGAGGGACTGGGTTTGAATCCCAGTTGTGTCAGGAAGTACACCTAGGACAAAAACTCTGCCAAGCCTTGGTGCAAGTAATAATGACATGCAGTAGTGACCTTTGAATGAATGAGGAGCCAAAAGGACTCGCATGACTGAATGTTTCGGAGCAACCACAAATTTAAAATTCGAGATGGCTGCCTTATACGGAAAACTTTGTGATAGCTACAGTAAAAAACACAACTCTTTCACAAATACAAGAGTATACAATGTCCTTTAGTAGATAGGTTACTACAGTGTTGAAAAGTAATATATTGTTACTAGTTTGTATTGCTGACAGTGATTAGTCTGGTGACTACGCATAACAATTGGCAAATCCCAAAACTTTTGGAACACTGGGTTTCATTCCCTGAGACCTGAAAAACAGACTAAGTAGCCACCTGCACTTCTTTCTTGTTTCATGATGTCCTTTTCGGTTTGTACAGGGAATCCTGCAGATTTTCTCGGCTGGTTGTCTTTTCTGAGATGCTGCTGGTGCTTCTTATTATTGTCACACTCATTTTGTTGTTCCTATTTAGTTTTGAAATAAATGATACCTAAATATAATGGCAATACAGCCCAAGTATCAATAGTGATACCACCAGTGGTAGACCATACTCCATTAGTGAAACTTCGGTGAAAAGACAAAGATGGCATTACCTTCCATCTCAACAACTTCAAAATCAGTTTGAAAAGTGAACGGTGAACCCGGATCTACATATCTTTTTTGTGTCCTGTGTGGCAATGTAGCCTTAAGAATTGTTGTCTTAATGCCAAACGGAGCCCAACAGATTTTACTTTCACAAGTGGAGCCTTACTGTCTTCGCCATAGTGCTCCACTTAATTTACACATGCAATAAGCTTTATTAGCTTATTGCAACTATTTCATGTTCAATAAACATTAAAACAGAAAGGTAAAAGAGGAAAAAAAGCAGAGAAACAGATGAGACAAAATGCTAAAAGGGAGAAAAAGTGAAAGAGAAATATGAGGGGAAAGGGAGATAGCAATATACCATCTACATATCTACCTAAATATGTCCATTGCTGTTTAAATGGGGTTGAACGTTGTTGAAGGTTAATCAGACTAACCAAACCTGACTTTTAGCATTTTTGTTTAGGCAATTTTTTATGCAGGGACTAAAATTTTTTTAATTTTCCACATTTTGCTAGGCTAACAAAAAAACAAGGACTGGTAAAACACAAATAGTTAGTAAAATAAGTATTTGGAGGGATGGCTTTAAACCATACCTTCATCGATGAGCGTTGGACTCAGTACGTTTAAATCATGCCCATTCAAAGCTTCCAGTGGGCACATTTGATTCTGATGTGCAGTGGAAAGCTTAGCTTAGAGATTTTCCTTACAGCCTGTGCCCCATCCTGTACATCAATATGAATGTTATCTTTACACAACACACAACCTTGATGATCGGAGTGGGCAATAGCGGGCTTTTTACACCATAGCATATACTTAAAATTTATTGAGAGCAACAGTAAACTTAACCTTTTCTCCTGCGGCTCTCCTACTTTTTACATTAATGCATGTTTTTATCCCAGGTATTACAGATTCCTCTAATAGTCCAAAAACATGCATATTTGATGAACTGTTCACTCTAAATTGAACTGATATGTGTGTGTGTGTGTGTGTGTGTGTGTGTGTGTGTGTGTGTGTGTGTGTGTGTGTGTGTGTGTGTGTGTGTGTGTGTGTGTGTTTTGCCCATCCTGTGTGTCTCATAGTTTACCTTGTAATGGAGTTTGTTACTTCTCCAGGGTACAACTCACTTCTGGGCCAATGACTGCTGGTCAGTCATATAAGCAGATGTAAAAAACGAATGGCTGGATGTAAAATATCCATTTTACCATCCGGTAATGAAAGTATCTTGCATGACTAACTCAGGCCCTGTTTACATGACAACATCTTCGGGTGAAAATGAACAGTTTGGTTGCGTATGTGCTGTTCATTTATACGACAACGCTGATTTTTTATTTATTTATTTATTTATTTTTTTGCCTTTCAACGGCACAGTTTGAAAATGCTTCCAGAGTGAAAGGCTTGAAAACGTCCTGGTCTCTGTTGTCATCCAAACAGCAAAAGACAGTTTTTTTCTTCCAAAGAAATCCTGGCTCGTGCGCAGTATGACGGAGATTGGTAGAAATTAATGCACAGGCACAATGTTACAGCTAACAAAAAATTTTAAAAACCACATAAGAAGAAAGATTAGCGGAAAACAGAGTACTGTTCTGGCAGCAGAGTCTTCTGAATTTTCCCAGGGATGGGCTTTAAATCATTCAACGTTACCCTAAGCAATAGTTGAACCTCATTGCCTGGCCATAGGAAATCTTTGCTCTCTGCCAGTTTTAATAACTAATAACTAATACCTGCCAGGTTTATTAGTTGTGGCACCTTTTTGTCAGTGCGCATGCGCACTACTCTCAAGTCTCAGGCAATGACTGAGACACATATTTTCCTGACTTCACTTTCCTGCCACACACAACATTCCTCACACTGAAAACAAAGACCAAACTGAATGGCCTGTGAGTGATCCGTTCACTGTGTTATCCATTCAGAGTTCAGTCTGAGCCTCTACGGAGCTGTTCTGGCCTTTTGAGAGCTTGGTGGACATCTTTAGTTGCTGCATCTTAGTTGCTGCATCTTTAGTTACTGGTCCTACCACTCTGCATCAGCAGAGTGGTAGGACCAGTTCCTCCCACCCCCGCCCCGCCCTGCCTTAACCCTAACCCACGACAATAAATGTATCATACAACTGGAAAACTCTGTATTGAGTTTGAAAGAACATAGCACCCCTAGTGGCGGGGATTGGATTTACACATTTTTTTTTAGTTTCTACTGCTACTGTGTAAATGGAGATTGTAATTAAAATGCTTTTTATGTAAATGTTTTAACAGAAGCAAAACTAGTTTTGTTTTTAGTGGATCATAATCATGTAAACAGGGCATCAGTCGGACACTTTGTATCTAGTTAAATCCTTCTCATATAAACAAATAGATAGATAGATGAATCATAGAGAATATGAAAGAACCTAGAAAAGCAGTATCTCCAGGAAGAGGGAAATAAAAGATCTACAGTATTAACATGAGATTTAACGTAGCCATTTATGGTCATCCCAAGACGCCAAATGACTTACTTTTGTTGATGCTGATGGCATCTTTGCCATGATCTTTCTCTTAGGACAATCTCTTTTAGGTATAGATTTGGTCTAAAGAATGAAGCAGCATGTTGGCTGGATGGGTTGTAAAGAAATGAGTTCTCTCAGCCCTAGCAACCTAGGTTTGACCAACTAAATCTCAAGACAGTCTATTTTTGTGTGCTGTTTGATTCTGGCTCTGGGTTGGTTTGGACTCAGAATCTGCTTCGTTAGAAACTAAAAGGCTTGAAATACTCTCTTTGACATTATTCACTTGTGTGTGTCAAACAGTCCTCAGTGTGTTGCAATGTGAAGCCAAGCGTTTCTGACAAAAGCGGCGTTATGTGTAACCCAACTGAGAGTGAGTGACAGGTCTTTCTGGAAAGGATGGCTGGATGTGGCTGGATATGCACTCATTCAGAGTGGCTTAACACTGGGCCTTTAATATCACCATTAGAGACACCCATGGGACGCCATCTCCCTTAAACAAATTGGCCAGACAGAGTGCTGGGCAAACTGTCAATGCAGGGTTTTTGTTTCTTTATGGTTGTTAGAGGCAACATTTATTCATTGCATTGGGTGTGTATGAAAAGAAGGGTATCATTTCACTGTAGGCCTTACGATATGGATCCTTCCCACAGCATGATACGTTACAGCCTGGGGTCCTTTGTAACGAATATTCCTTAAATTATAGTTTTTGCTTTTATCTAAGATAAGGTCCCAGCTTCACTTATCAAATACCATATAGTGAAGTGAACACTGCCGATAGGGGATTCATCAAATAGAACTGAATTAAAAATAAAGCAAGGTCTAATCCACACCATAGCCTCTCAACGTTGGACATTCAGTCATATAATGTCATGGATATTTCGGAACAATCAGTGCCTGCCTTTATTCAGTCCATAAAAATATGCTGAAAATTAAAGTTTTTAGCTCATGTATCCTGTCTTGGCTGACCCAATCGATCAACTCCGCCAATCTTTGAAATATATGTAGAGATCAGAAGATGTCTCTGTTTTCACCTCTCAACCACATTTTCACATAGCAACGTAATCGCGTTCGCATCTTTTCAAAGTCAATGTGTAGTTAAAACCAAAATTATTTGTACTCCTGGGAGATTAAGAGTACACAAAACTGTTGAAAAGCGAGAGTCACTTTTAAACAGAGAATAAAATGATGTAAAAGTGTAATTCTGAGATTCAATACGGCAAGTGACAGACATACTACGCCCAGCCTCATCCGGTCAAGGACGCCAGTGTCATGAAATCCACGTGTTGGGAAAAGTGTGTCTCACGAAGTAACATCTACTTTGCTGTCAGCCTCTGACTCCAAGCTGAGAAGCAAGTGTATGAAATCCCGGATGTAACGAGTGCCTGACACCCTGTTGTGTTGATTAGACCCTTATTATTAAATGAGCAGGAAGTAGCTCTTGGGTTGTGTTGCTGCGTCAATAGAGACGGCTCGTAATGACCACACATCAGGCTAGTACAGTATTACTGAAGAATGGAAAAATACTTGACCCCTTTTAAATTGGCTTGTGTGACAAAATGTCTGGGTACTCGGCAGAAAAACGGAACGGCAGCGCTCATTATTAGATGCTAAAGACGCTAAAGTTGGAGGTTCCTATGAATTCCTTGGTAAAAGGCTGTTTCACAGGATTTCATGAGAACATATTGTGTTTAATCATCTGTAGTTTAAAATCTAACAGCGCTCTACACTGAAAGTAGTTTTTTTTTTTTTTTAAACTTGGCTTTAGGTTTATTAAAACTTTATGTAGGTTGTGAAAACAAAAATAGTTTTTGACCATTAGGGCCACCTTAAAATGAGAAAGTAGGAAAATTAGTAATTTATGGGTAAATTAAACCAGAATATTTAGCTTGAAATATTGTGTGCACAGATTACTGGTCCCTGATAAACACAGAATGTAATTTTTGAAACCCTGTTATCATAATTAGGAAAGTGAAACATGGGATTCTTGCTAAAATCGTCTTCGTCTTAGTCTGGTGGAACCAATGGCTTGTGTCTTGTCGCCTCTAGCAGAACAGTTTATTACAGTGTCTGTAATGGTGAGTTCAAAGCAATAAAGGGTCGGCAGATACAAGAAAAGGTCAGCGGCTCTGACATAATGCAGCAAAGCCTAAAGAGCTACAGTAGTCGGACAGCTTTTGGCACCAACACACACATGCACACACACACACACACACACACACACACATTCAGGCTTTGCCCTGCCAGCACAGCCTCCAGGCTGGCACATGGAGCAGTGGGGGGAGGGAGACTGTATGCCCAAGGATGAGACTGAAAACAGAGCGATCAAGGGATGGTAAGATGGCTGCACAACTCTGCCTCCCTATTACATTCACTAACTGTATACGAGCCAGACCTTCCAACGCGGATCAGGACGTGGAAAAATAACACCTCCGCCATAAAGCTCACAGGGATTTTGATTTCTGATTTCATGAAAACTATTACTGAGTGATTCCTGATAGAGCCATTCACTGGAAAAAGCCCCTCAATGATTATTACTGGAATTCAGTTTAAAAGACAATTTGATCTGTCCGATGAACGCGATCGTCACGCAGCGTGGGCGTTGCACTTTACCCCGATATAAACGATACAGGCAACAGAGCTGATAACGCTGTTCAAGAAGAGGCAAATGAGTTAGCAATCAGCAAAGACACAGCGCGCGAGAAGGAGGGGTGCTGTGTGGAGAAGTGTTGACCTAATTCTGCTCAAATGGCTGCTCGTGTTATAGACAGAATTGTTGGTGCCATAAACTGTGATGCCTGAGACTGGGCTTGAAATGGGCTTGTAGAGTAAACACAACCGACGTGTTATCTACCCAGGTGTACAAATATAACATAATAATCCCCAATCTATGTGTTTTTGAACTCACGCTGCTTAGTATGCGCAGCTCTGCTTGATGGGGGAGGAGAGGCAGTCCCGCATCATTGAGTAAAGGGAAAAACTGGATACACATTTGCACACTCGGTGAGAAAAGATGGACATTAAAGGTTGCGTTGTTGAGATCCCAGTAGGATAAATGCACACTGGATGCTGGAGGGCATAGCGAAGACAACAAGGAAGATTCTTGAAACTGGAAAACCAAGAGTAATTTTTTAATACAGGCGGAAAATACATTTTACGTTATCGCGGAAGCAGACAACTGGAAGTCGGGTTTCTCGCTGTTTCAAAGAAGCCAGTGCAATATATATCTGTCTGCAAGTCTTTTTGTCCCCCTCTCTGTCTCCTGTTACATGCTGTCATAGTTGACAGAATCATACGTGGCACCAATTACCTCGGTCTCACCCTGCCAGGTTGAGCGGAGCAAAGCCAGAGCAAGTGAAATGACAGCAGAGGAGCTCTTTAAACTCCACTGGGGGGGTTAGACCCTCTCACTTTGACCGGAACACACGTCTCTGACCTCAGAACCTGTCTCTTTTTGTGTCTTTGGACATTTCTGACTTGTATTAAAAAAAAAAAATGGCCAGACAGCCTATCCCGGACAAAACACCTTGACATCTCTCACACAATATTAAAACTTTAAAACCAAAACCAATGAAAAGTGAAAAGCAACACATTAAGATCAGATAAAACCAGTGCAACTCTGAAAGATATTCACCTATAACATATGAACATCTCGTTTTCCCGAGGCTGTTTTGGTCATCTCTACATCTCTAAGATGGAATATACATGAAAGCACTACAAGTGGAAATGGCTTGGGTTAATTTGTTCCCTCATCAATTTGTACCTCCCTTTGGTACCCATGCTTTACTTGATTCCTTTCCTACTTCTTAACCGCTGTGTATCGCTTTTCGTTGTCGTTTGGTATTTCCATGAATTCTGAATATGAAGTGTAAGAAAAGCTAAAATCTCAATATAACCGTCGAAAAGGTGCTCCTTAGCAACAATCTTAAATTTTGGGAAGAAATCACAAGCACTCACAAATAAAGCAAGTGGATCGTAACCAGATTTTAAGTTGAGCTCCAAAATGCAAAAAGAAGTAAAAGGAACAAGAGAAAATACAATAAAATAGGCAAACGACAGAAGAGTATGTTTAAACTCAAACTTGCTGATCATAAGATAATTAAAAGTGTAAAACTATTACTTTAAAAGTCTAATTCCGCGCATTAATCTGTCTTTTATGTCGTTATGTCTGTGTTTCATTCATATTGTCATAACCCCCAATAGCAAAGGGATAAGGCTTTGAAATTTGAAGAATTATTGAAATGAACAAACGTTTTTTTCTATAAGGTGCCGTCGCTGTTTAGGTTGGAGGCAATGATGGCTGTTTTACATTAAAAGATCCTAATGGTTATGAGAAATAGCATTGAATTGGTAGACCTACTGCCTGCAGCTTCAAACCAAAAGACAAAATCTCTGAGAGAAGCGCTCAAAGAACAAAAAACATCTTCAAAGGGTTTCTCCTCTCACAACAGACTTGCCAGCTTGGAGTTTGCAACATAGCACCAAAGATGGGACTACAAAAGGTGGAAGAAAGGTTTCTCCTCTGACAAGACATAAATGGCATGGCTTTCAATGTCAATGGCAAAAAGAGGAGATGCCTCTGGATATGTTTTCTACACACCACATTGGAGGAGGTTCTGTCATAGTTTGGGGAACTATTTCCTTGCACAGGAGCATCAATTACAGCTAGTTATGTGGAGATGTTGCTGAGTGCCTGTTAATGGAGGGCCCTGGTCCAGGAATTCAAAACAACCGTCTGATTCCCCTCTTTGGAACCACCCTGTTCTAAATCCCCCAGAAAACGTTTAGAGATGGATGGGAAGAAAGGTTACCAGGAACAGTTCCTGATTCCAGACCTTGGATGCTCTTTGTGAAGCATCTCTGTCTTGGTCACATGAAGAGATGATGAAAACACTCGCTACACGGGCTACAATCCTCTTTTAGCCTTCCACCAGGGTTCCTTTTGGTGCTATGGACTTTATCTGACAAAGACTTTCATACATTTAAATGTAATTTTTCAGTAAAGTGCTCACCTGTTGCTTCAATGTTTTTCATTTTGAAGCCCATTGATTGGTTACAATTAAGAATCAGAAAATTGGAACATTGTATTTTTACCTTTAGATGTTGATCATAACTTTATAACGTTACTCACATTACACCTTTTCCAATACATTATGTTTCCGAAGAGATAAATACAGATTAGGAGCCCTGCTCAAACGTCTGAAAAAATTACAGCTGGTAGGTATTATTCATTGGAAGCATAAAGCCGCATTTTCTCACAATACCCTGAAAGAAAATTTCTTTAAATTGTCGGTTGTGAAGGCTGCTGTGAAACATTGCCCTGGCAGGTGCGAATTGATGCAACGGCTCCGTTTTTCTCTAGATGTTTAGGCACAAAACAGCTGAAACTACAAAGTGTTACCCTACAGAGTAATACTTGAGAATTACAAGTTGTCTTCAAAGAATAAAACTAAACCTTAAACCTACAGAACAGGTAGCAACTGAGGAGTTAGCATTTTCCACAGTTTTCAGATAATGCATAAAGGGCTCCTCCTCACATGTTACTTCTTCAGCTGGGCCTGACACGCCTCGGTGTCACGCCTCGGTGTCATGTGTGAAAACAACAGGATGGAGCTGGAGGTTTGATGTTGAAACGTCAGAGATATGCCTCACTGCCTTTTTCCCACCGAAATGGGGCGGAGCAGGCCTCACAGCAACATCTTTTTTGAAGGAGAGAAGAAAAGAAAACAACACACACACACACATGCAGAGGGTGAAAAGTTTCAAGTCAAAGAGATTCCCACAATATAATAACCTTGGGTAAAAATACGACAGTTTTGCTCTATATACTAAGACATAAAAAAGTGTGAAAAATTCTTACTTACACTTAGAAAACAGAGATGCAAGTAAACAATATTTCGTCTGGACTGATAATGTTGTTTATTGGAGCCATGATGTTAACAATCTCTATCTATATCTATTGTTTTTACTTTAACATAGACTTAAGAAAAATAAAGCATAAACAGTCACTGCGTTTAGTTTTAGTCAACCAGTTGCCATTGGCACAGAATTTTTTGAAAAAGCAACATAAGCACAACAAGCTACTTTTAGCTTGTTCAGTAATCAGGCTGTCTGCGCTGGCAGCCAGTCTGCAGTCAGCTGCTTAATACATATGCACTGCTGCCAACTCCTCAGCGAGGATAGTAATTATTGGCTGAAAGGTCAGTAGAAGTTGTCAGATGACATCTTTGCCTAATATGCATTACTAACCATCTGCGTGTAATTATCATGGACGTTGTCGGAGAGCGATATGACACGTGGGAGTCGCAGTAAGTGATAAAAAAAAAGATTTAATAAATGATATTGTTTTCTACTTCGATTGGTTTTCTGAAGTCTGGCTTGGTCAGCTGGTGTGAGGTGAGCAGGGTTGTTTTATTTTAGGCTTCTTAAAGCCAGAAAAAATGTCTTTAAATTCACCTTTTTTTTTAGCATCTCAGGAAAATTAGCTGAAATCATAGAGATTGAACATTTTGGTAATTTAAATAAACTTTTTTTTAACCTGTATAACTGTAAATAGCCTGTGCCTGATTTTGATGCTTTTTATATTTAATCTAGCTGAAACAGGGTCTTTAGAATACTTTCAAATATGAGATTCCACACGTTTTTCTCAGTCTTACACCTTGAAATGCTCTCACCACACCAAAAACAGCATGGAGAAAACTCAGATTACTCATAAACAAACCACATTATATCTGAAATGGCCTGAGTCAGCCCCACTCCTTCTGGACTTTGGCCTAGAACTTGTAAGAACAACTGAGGTTGTTTGGAAATGTACCAAAACACCTCAAACTTCACATCAATTTACACCTTAAAGCATAGAGAATATGACAAAGTAACTGAGATATCAAGTTGTTTAATTTAATTATTGGTATAGTAAGACTCCCCCCGCTAAATCTTGTCCTTTGTCTCACGATCTCTCAAGGTGATCTTTATACTAGAACCACATTTACCCAGCCGCGCTAACAACACACACATTCACACATTGATCCTCAGATTGGCGGGAACTTGAGGTTAGGTGCCTTACCCAATGGCACATTGGCATGTCTACCTTGGTCGGTTGGTAAAATAGTCTAAACGTTTGAGGTAGTAAGAGATATAAGATACTTATCTCTTTTTTTATGTTTCAGACTTAACAAGGCAAGCCTGTTGATGTTATAATACGGAGGGACCATCACTGAGATAAGGCGGTGATCCACCCTAATAAATTACAATTCAATCCCATTCAAGACGGCTCTTTCAGCTCCTGATGACTCCCCCGATGGTGCCGCAGGTTGGCATCTTTGAAAGTGCAAATCCTCCCGGAACTCAGCACCAGCTTGACCGGAAATAACTTTCTCTGTAAATCAGGTGAGACTGAAACTCCAGCAGGTACATCTAGTGCAGGGGTCACAAACCTTGTTGACCCTGAGAGCTACTTCATCGGTACTGTGTCACACGAAGGGCTACTAGTACTGACCTTTGAACTAGAAGAGTCAGAGTTCACCAGTAAACATATTTAGAACAGCCTTGATGGCACCGCATGTGGCCCTTGGGGGCTCCCTGGTGACTGTGGGCACCGTGTTGGTTACCCCTGATCTAGTGACTGAAATTGTTCTCTATTCTACTTTACAAAATTGCTCAGTCTAACTGGATGGAGAACATCTGCCAATAGCCAATAGCAAAGTGTTTCCACAAACTGTTAATTGGATTTGGATCTGGACTTTGACTAGGCCATTCCAATACACGAGAATGCTTTGAACCCATGACATAATTTTCCTGTATTTATCTCCATTCATCTTCCCATCAACTGTGACCAGGTCCTTTGTCCCTGCTGAAGAAAGGCCTCCCCACAGCATGATGCTTCCACCACCAGATGTACTGTGGATATTTGTAGTGGCCATCAAATGTGAATGGATTTAATAATTTAATAATTATATAGTTTCTAAAGAAAATGTTGTTGCCCTTGATTCCGTTTCAAGGTATAAAGTAAACAGATCACAAATGCACTCCACATTCTTCAGATTTTTATTTGTAAAAAAAAAATAATAAAAATTATGAAAATGTCATGACACATTCCTTCTCCTTCATAATTTTGTCTTAGTTTGTTGGGGTATATCACATAAAAACCTGGTAAAATGCATTGAGGTTTGTGGTTGAAATCTAATAAAATGTGAAAAGGTTTGGGGGTGTTGCTAATAAAAAAGCTAAGAAGATTTCAGCTTTGGTCAATGCTCTACCTAGATTAGTACTAACATAAATAATGGGATTGAGGTGTCAATATCTTCATGCCGTTGACGTGGGGCTTTCTGTTTTGCTTAGTATCAAATCTGATGAAGAGTCCGATTTACAGATGCCAAGTTATATGATGCAAAGTTATCAGTAAAAACCATCTGCTCCTCATTGGTCGATAAAATATATATCGTTATCAGGCCATGACATCAGCTTGTCCTAAAGCCACAAAGCATCAAAGTTAAAAACAAACAAACGCCTCATTCAGCCCAGCGTCTATTTTGGAAGCGCTTCGACCAGAAGAAGCGAGGGAGCGGCCACGATCTGCTGCCGATGATCAACAGATGGCTGATTAGCATTTCTAAATCTGTAGTCAAACTCCGGAATGACAGGAATTCATGCCCGAGACTTTATCTGCATCCAGCAGCCTCTCTTTCTCTCCCCGGTTCTCGCTTTTGATCAGCCAGTAAAACATTATTCCGATGGCTCATTGATCGCCTGGGAGTTTTACACGGGGAGGTAGGATTTTATGGCAGCGTGCCCATGGAGAAACACACACAAGGGCTGCACAGTTTACTCCTCCTTTCACACTGACTGGCTCCCCATCCAGAGCACACACACACACACACACACACACACACACTGCCCCCTCTCCATTCTTCGCCGTGGCACTTTAAGGGCGCTCTCTTTCTCTTTTGCTTTCCGTATGATATAATTTGGCTCTCCTGGTTTTGTTTCGCTTTCCAATCAGCTAAAAGTCCCCTGGCACAGCTGAGTAATGTGTCATGGTTCGGTATAGGAAGCGCAGAAACTTGCATGGTTACAGACAACCACTCGCGCTGTTGCCGTCCTTAGAATATCATTATAGCAGCCACTGAGTCAAATTACACTGAATCAATATGTCTTGTTTATTAGCTGGGGGCTTCCCAGGCCTCTGTGGCAGTCCAGGGGAATTTGTGCAGGGAGTGTGGAGGAGGAGGGGTGGGGGGGACTACAGAGTGCATTTATGTGTGGTTTCTCTTCAGACGCTGGTATCAGCTGGTGACGTGCCACTACCTGACTTTTTGTGAACCGACCGGTCGGAATCCGTGTGAACCAACCCCCTTTGCCTGCCTTGAGCGGGGAAAACAACGGCAGCGTCGAGGCAGATATTGCCAACAGCCAGATAAGCTAATTGACTCCCTGACTGTCTAAATGAAAAGCCAATTGAGATGCAGCGCCGCGTCTGAGAAGCGACTCGCAACAATGAGGGGAATTTTAATGGCTTGCTTCTTTTTTCTTTCGTCTTCTTCTTCTTCTTCTAGTGACTGCAAGGCAAACGGCTCACCGGGACAATTTGCCTCCCGGCAAAAGATTCCGCCCCATTATCACACCGTACACAAAGCAGCTGTTGTGAAACAACATTCCTGGAACCGTGGTCAGGGTTTTTTTACGGAGAAGAAGGCAACAGTGACGACAGGAGGGGGCCGCACCGAAGATGCACGTGTGAAGCTTTTACCTTTGCCAGTTTAGATGTGCTGTCATCCTAGAAGAGGTCTGTTATATTAGAACGGACACGAGAATCACCGGGGATTGTTTAAGTCATATTTTCAGCCCAAGATCAAGAACAGCGCTAATTGACAGCTGCAATGATCAACATCTGATACCACGATTACGCCCCATGCCTCCACGCTGTCCCTGGTAAGCTATTAGCACACTGAATACCGACTAGGGCGGCCAATTAGAGCCCAATTCTTAAGCGGGGAGGGAGTTCGCAGGGAAGCTCTTCGGGCCTTTTAAGGATGGCTAAAAAGAAAAGTCGACACATAATGCTGAGAAGATGCAGAAGTGAAGAGAATATATTATACTCTACGTGTCTGTAGTTTGGGTGTTTATGGGAGATAAAAGTAAAGTATGAGTGTGCGAAGGAGGCAGATTATAAAAGGAGCTTCCACGCCAGTATGTGCTTATTCAATGTTTCAGATAATATGTGATAACATCCACCATGGTCCATGTGTGCACAGCTGCTCACATCTATTATGACTTTAGTTTTTTGAGGTTTAGCCCCTCATCACTTCTACTCATGTTCAGGAATCTCAACACGTCACACCTGAATAAAGCCTTGCCCTACAATAAGACCAAAGACCCGGGACAATGGGATGGAGTTTATGATGGTCAATCCAGGCGCTTTGACGATATTTCCCAGCTTTTAGTTTTCGATCAGTGCGGTACATCCTGTGACCACAATGTTAAGTTCCTTAACCACATTGTCAAAATACTAATACAAGCACCAAGATCCAACAATGAAACTACATCTGAAGCAATTTTAAAAACAGTAACTTCATTTGTGCTGGGCTCAGTGACAAAGCTGACAACTAACAGTATAAGCCATGTTTTTTTTTTAGAAGTTGTTATGCAATTTAAACACTACCAGGGTTTTGTTTTGTTACAATGCATTAAACTGATTTTTAAAAATGTCAACCATCAGATCTGCATATAAACATTTCCTTCCTGCAACTATTGGTTGTTTTTATATGCATGGCAGCCATAATGGATTTCTATGGTTAAGGAAGATTTCACGGGGTGTTTTAGTAAAGTTTTCTGGCTTAAACAGGGAAATTCCATCTGGGTTCCAGGAAACATATCAATATGCATCACTTGCTGCTCTCTTGCTTATAAGGTGCAATAAGGGCAAGTTGAGAGAATTAAACTGAAACAAAAGAATTTATTTGACCGGACTTGGGGACAAATCTAAGGTAAGTGGTGAAATCTTGAAATAAACACCTCTGCATGGTTACTACAATGAAAATATGCAATTCGAAGAGGCTCGTTAGTCAAATTAGAAATACTTTTGAAAAGAACGACTTCTAAACCAGTATTAAACATACTTTACATTAAGCCCCCATTTTTACTTGAAACATTTTGCTTTTTTTGTTGGTTTGATGCAATATTTTAATCTTAAATAATGTGTTTTTATTTGCTGGAGGTGGGAAGACAATCATAACTAACAGAAATAAAAGCTTTAAAACGTCATCGGTCTGTGTTAATCTATAATGTTTTTTCCCTTAGTAAACCAACCCTAACTAACTAACCCTATGGTTACAGAAAATAATCAGAATCAGAAACAAGTTTAATCGCAATTAAACTGGAATTAATTAATTAATTGGGATTACAAGGAATTTGACTTATAAAAATAAATAAAAAATAAAAAAATACAATAAAATAAAATGGATATATATATATATATATATATATATATATATATATATATATATATATATATATATATATATATATATATATACAGAAGCTATAAAAAAGTGCTGCTGCATTAAGGTAATTCTGCCCTCCGACGCTGTGATTGTTCCAGTCTGTCTTAGGCTGGAGAGCATGGAGTCTTATCAGACTGACTTGCGCCCCGTGTAAGTCTGTCCGGCTGGCCAGGCTAAACGGGCCCTTGCTCATGGGGGCCTTGTCAAATGATTTCCATTTTAGGGTCAGATGCACCCTATTGTTCAATTTATAAATTAACACTTTTCTTCTCCAGTGTATCAGGTCAACTACAATGTGTTGTTTTGTCAAGTTGTGGATCAAAACATATTTTTCATTTGGAATTTATCACAACTGGTCTCACTGTTCCTCAGTGATAAATTTTATAATGATAGGATAACGATATCCCAGCACAAGCATCCCTTATTTTCATTCCCCCACTTATAGTTGTGAGTTGTGTCTTTGGTGCCACATTTACAATGCTGAATTTATGATGCATTTTAAGGAGATGTGGCCCATATCATGCTGATTTCTTCTACTGTATACTGTCCAGGCCTTTATACCAATATAATCTAAAAATTACCTAATTCAAAATGTATTTCTAGGTGGCTCATTGGCTGTTTTGCATGGTACAAAGCTGCCTGCTGTTGGCTGTACATCATCTGTCTGGTCCCCGTGTCAATGACAAATTTTAGAAAACAATGCAAATTTTTAAATACTACCCTTGTGCTTTTGCTCTCATGTGACTTTTCGAAAATATTATGTCATAGCTCCACCGTCCAACTTTTATGGGCAGGCTTCACGCCTTCTTCACTGTTTTCTGTGTATTTCTGTGGCTGTGCTACAGCGCCACACGGTTACGTTCAGTTTAAGAAGGACCCATTTGCGGAGTTGTAGATTGATCAGGTTTTATTGAGAAAACAATGAACTGAACTGAACTTACAATATTGCTATGGAAAAAGGGCAGGGAAACGGAGCAATGGGGAACATGAAGTCAACAGAGGGAAACCAGCAAACAACTAAGAAAACCTCTATGCTGTGGCGAGGTGCGTTCAATGACCGCTGTGTCCGTCAGGGGATATATGAAGCATCTGAGGAGGAAGACTGAGATATAAACACAGGTTGAGCTGAGCACAAAACAAAATAAATGATCAACCAAGGGAAAAAGAAATAAAATAAAATTATTCTAAAATGAACAAAAACTAAATAAATGAAGAAACTGAACACAAAGCATGAACTAAAAAGGCAAGACCTAAGGAACATAACAGCAGGGAATTGATCAAAACCCAAGCAGCTCAGGATTGTGACACACGAACAGGGGCGGTATGGTTACCATGCTACATTTGAGTGTGTGGACGTTAACAAGGAACCCTTTTTTTTTTTTTAAATGATCATTTTAGAAAAACACGTCTTTGAGTTGACAAGGTCACAGAGTGGTTAATTAAGGCGAATGATCATGTGGTATTTGGGATTATTTGAGGATACCCCTACCCAAAATGGCTGAAAACACAGGAAATGCTCTATGTTGTGAGAAGAGTTTAGCAGAAAATACTGTAAAGTTCATGATCTCTCATCTGATTTTTGGAGGTGTAACAAGATCCTGAGCTACAAGATCCTGCAATGTTAAAATGTGGTGATATTTCTTGTTTAAGTCCTTCTCCCAAAGCAACTCTCCAGCTACTGCCAGCATGTGGAAGTAGTATTTGAGCCGCCCTGTCGGTTTGACAAAGCAGACTAAAGAACAGCACACATTAGACATGACTATGGTTTTATTTCAAGAAATCAAATTAGGGGAGTTTGGTTGGCGCTCCAAGACATGGCACCCAGCGATCCTTTTTAAACGAGTTCTATTCCCTAGCATCAGCTCTCCTACTAAAACTATCCATGGTTGAAATCCTGTAATATGTTCTCCGTAAGTTGCACTTCACCAGTGCGTGTTAACACAACAATTAGGAGCCAGTTAACACAGATAAACGTACAGGACACACCGTTGCTCTACCAATGTGTGTTCCACTAAACATGCAAAAGAATAACCCCAGGCTCTTGTAAATTTTCTTTTAGTCCTTTTTCAGTAATCTGTCTTGATCGTTTTGGTAATCTGTAAAAAAAAAAAAAAAAAAAAAAAAAAAACGGTTTGAAAAATGTTTAAGCAATGTCAGAATACTGTAACCTGAAGATGGTTTGCTGCTAATGATCCTGAAATTGTCATTTGCTTTGCAGCTTCATACAGGACATCTCCTGTTTATCCAAGAATATCCCTTTAATCCTGTGAACAAAAATATCAGCTCGTCTCATAAACCCATTACAATTCTTTTTTGTCTCTTGTTTTGAGGGTCTTAAGTGCTTGCACACTCTGAATTTCTTTTAACCAAAAATAATATTTCTTATTTTTTGGGCTCTCTTTTTGTTGTTACTTTTTTATTGGCTATTCATGACCCATTTAGAGCCAATGTTTCATAATCCACTTTATTTCAATGAAAAAGATAATAATTCTCTTTCAGTGTTTTTTTAAAAACTTTTTTTACTGTCATTTAGAAAAGATTAGATACTGTCATTTAGAAAAGATTTAGATAAGATTCATTTTATATTTTTTTCAGTATAGTAAATATATTAATTTACAGTTTTAATGTTAAAATATAAATAATGGAAACCGACAAGGTAATAAACATGTAGATAATTTCATTGTAAAAAAACAATGCAAAGAGACTAGGCTATTAAAACTATGTGTACAGTCTGCAGATAAGGCAGGCATATTATTCTTATTATTTTTAAAGGTTTTAACTGCATGAGTGTTGATCTGAGTTTCATTTACTGTGTGAAGTGTGAAATGCAGGCTCCCTGCAAGCGTGGGCTTTGGGGTGTTTGTGAGCTCACAACCATGTTAACAAACACATGATCAACGCGTAAGAGAGCAGGAGTGCATTCAAGTGTCTCTCTCTGTACCCTCAGCAGAGAGGGCTTTAGAACTGCCAGCCCAGTTGTACTCAGGCCAAAACATATCCTTGTAATTCTATTAAGACCTTATCATTCATGTTTGCTTGTGATAATTGGGAATAATCTTGCTCCTTTACCTTTCCAGTAAATGCGAGGCAATGTCCCAAGAATCTCAAGATCAAAGGACAAGGGTACGGGGTCCAATTAGAGCCAGGAAAGTTTTGAGCTTGTGGAAATTTACCGAATTTGAGTATGTAGTTGTACATCAAGAACTCTCCTTGAAAGATCAGTCTGACTGACAGATTAAATGCATGAAATATGAGAACAAGTCAAAAATTGACATGAATGAAACCCAAAATACATTTTCAGCCTAGTTTGACGCCAACATCTTAGAAATGTTTTCAGAAGGATTCACACCAATTGAATTTTTCCACAATTTGACACTTTTCAGCTGTAAACTTCCAGCTACTTTATTAGGATTTCATGTTGCAGACGTCATGATTTGGGTTTTTGTTTATTTTGACTTTTCTTATTAGCCTGTCACCTGTCAGCCATCATCCAATCAGCTCAGTCTCCCTCCAGCCACCACCCTACTTTAGATCATCTCCACCTGTTGCTACTAATTAGTCAACTCAGCTCACCTGTTCACCTGCCTACTTATACCTGCTTCAGCCAACTCATCTCTGCCAGAACGTCTCTTCTCATCCAGTGTGATGAGCACTGTCACTACCAGATCATGTGCGCTCAGCCAGCTGGACTCTTCTGCTCAGGTCGCCTGTGTCTACGTGCTGCAGTTCTGCCTGTTTCTCTGTGAGTTCCAGCCGCTTGCTCTCCCCGTTCTGGTGGTTCCCTGGTTCACATCGCCTGTTTGGATCTGTCTCTACCTGCATCCTCTGGTCCCCTGCTCATCCCTGCCTGCCTCTACCGTCTGCCAAGATTCATCTGCCTAGTCTGGTTACGTTTGTCTGCCTCTCTCATCGCTACTCATCCTCTTCACAATAAACCTTTTAAATGTAACTCTGTGTCCGGCAGAAAATCGGGTTCACAAAGCAGTGCAGAATCGAAAAATGATGCATTGTTGTTAAAACCTTCCCGAATTAAGATTTATTTGTGTTCAGCCCACTTTACTCAGATAACCGAAATAAAATCAACGGCAACCAAAAGCCCTAACCCTAGCAAATTAAACAATATCCTTATCTACTTTAAAGCACATGGCAAACTGCTTTTCAGTCCAGCATCTAAAAATAGAAAGAGTAGGGCAGAAATCAAGTCTATGAAGACATGGGCATCCAGTGAAACTGAAGGCAAGGTGAGCAAAGCTCAGAGAAGTGGCCAGTAGACCCACAATACATCAGGAGGCGCTCCAGAGACTGATAACTCAGTAGGGAGCATCTGTTTATTTGAGTGCTCTCAATGAGTCTGGCCTCAAGAGAAGACTGGAAAGAAGAAAGCTATGTTTTTTTTTCTTGACCTACTTTGTAACTAATTTGTCTTACTGTCACTGTTCTTTCCCAAGATCCGTTTTTTCTCAAGCTTTAACTTCCTGGCTGATGTCTCGGAAGGATTCCATAAGTTGTTTCCTCACGATTTAGGGTTGGGCATCGTTTGAATAGGAATGATTTCGGGTCCTCGTTTCGATTCCAGTTCCAGTCCATTCTCGATTCTGATACTTTTAAATAACTTTGCCTGCAAGATGGACTCTTGTGGTATTTGTGCGTTTACAAACGCACGAGAATCCATCTTGTGCCGCTCCAGCTTCCACGATGTGTGTCCGAACCAAAAATGGTTCGGGCCAATCACGTTGCAGTATTGGGGTTTAAAGCGGGACATACCGGTGCAATGAAAGCTAGAGCGGCTGAGCCCACAGCAGAACCAACATTAATATTGCAGTGCAGGAGAATGCACGCCTAGCTGCTGCTATAACATCTGTTTTGTAAGAATCCATGATTTCTTTGAAAAAAGAACAGCAAGAAATGCCTTGACTAGCTTACCTTCTAGTGGTTGCTGATGATGGCTGCTGCTTACGTTTTAACTTGATACCGTGTCGCTTCACACAATCAGCTCAGAGTTCTACTGAAATTCCCTCCTTTACCCAAATGGATTCAACGGGAGCAGTCCCAGATTGACAATGTGCAGAATATTGCTGGCCAGGAGTGATTTTCTTTCAACCAAGAAGTAGGTAAGAAATGAGGCATGTAGCCTACCTCTCAAAATATAACAATGTTAAAGGAGGAAAAAAAATGGTTATAAATGGATCAGTTCTTCCCAGTGCACCGGAAACATTCTGTCAGTGATACCTACCTTAGCACAACACCGGTGCAGTGTGTCAAAGAAGGGCCCTCCATTTCTTTAAAACGAGTCATGTTTAATCATGTTGGCCGTGCTCCCTCCTTTGCATGATATAATCTTATTGTGAGTGTTGCCTGGTGATTATTTTTGTTAATGTTACACCACACTCTTGATCGCCGCCTCACATACCCATGGTTGCACACACATTTCCTGCAGATTCTTCTTCCTTAGAGTTTGGGGGCTTTTTCTGCCAGTCAGCGGACTGGGCATCAAAAACTATAGAAACCGAAAAACCTGAACGATCCCGGGAGAATGGGAATGTTCGTCCTGGTTTCGATCGATTCTCGACTCTCAATGCCCAACCCTACTTATGATGCCATCTATCTTATGAAGAGGGGCACTCCCTGCTACAGCAAAATGCTCCCACAACATAATACTTATGCCCCCATACTTCAGGCTGGCAGGCTTCCCACTTTTCTCTCTCTCTATGTAACAATTGTCATTCTGGCCAAAGAATTTCTATTTTAGTTTTCTCAGACCACATGACATGTTTCTAGTAATTAGGTCCTTTTTTTTTCCTGAGTGCATGTGTAAACTGCAACATGGCTTTTTAGGATGATAGCTTCTTTATGATGCGTGGTCTTTCAGCCAATATTGCAGGATATACATTGCAATGTATATACAGACTTTATTTAAAGTGCTTCAGGACAACCACAGCTGAAACAAAGGGGTCCACATGACTGCAAAATGTATACATACAAGAGAAACATACTGCTAGAACATTTGAATAGATCAAAGTGGCATCTTCAGCGATCTGGAAATTGCATCCAAGGATGTACCAGATTCGTGGAGGTCCACAGTTCTCTTTCTGGTGGGTTATCTGGTTTATTTTTTATTTTACTATGATGTCACACAAGCAAGAAATAAGTTCCAAGTGTTGCCCTAAAAAGGTGTTTCCAGTCATCTCAAATGTTGAGAATTAAAAAAAGCTTACAGAGCTGTGATGTCATTTGGGATTACCTAAATTGCCTAAAGACATACAGTAGTAGTTTAATGTAGAATATTTCTGAAAAGAAGTTGTTTAAACTTCTGAGTCTTTCAATAAGTTTCTTTTGAAAATTCTCTTTTTTCTGTCCAATTCCCTGTTTATTTATGTCTTGCCACTCTCTGTCCTGCCTTTCATTCTATTCCCCATCCTTCTTCCATCCTAAGTATTGACTTGTTGTGAAGTTGTCTTGTTTACTGAGGAGGTAAACAGTGAAATGAATGTGTGGGTCACTGTCAGGGTCACTTTCTCTGCATCCTTGCTCTTCCCATGACCAACTTCCCTTCGGTCCCCTGGCTCTGTCCCTCTTCCCCCAGAACAACTTTCTGATTACATGCTGGTAATGAGAGGTCTAGACATGCTTGATCAGGATTACGGCCTGGACAGCCCAGCAGGCAGGGAGAGGGAGGTCAGGCAGGGAGAGGGAGCTTTAGCTGGGACATTTATGCTCCCGTAGGCTTGGGAAGGGCACCAAGAAGCAAAACCAGAGGTTTTTGAGGCATGTTAAAGGGGAATGGAAAAGGGGGAGGAACCAGGACATAGGATGGATATAAATAAATGTTTATATCCATCGTCACAAAACAATCCTGCGTCCCTTGTGTAAGTGGTTTTTAAACAAATTTCTCATAATTTATACCATGCAGTATAAATGCCATTTGAGAGTCAAACAAAAGCCGGCCATGCTAATTTGTTAAAGTCTGAGACTCCAGATTTGTGGAAAAAGGGAGTAAGAATTAAAGCACTTGTTTTGTTTCATCACACATTTGCATTTCAGAAAAGCTTGAAATACATTGAAGTCTTTGCTTGCAATTGGTGTTGGAAATAAGATGTTAAGAAGTTAACATTAATGGCTCCACTGAAACCTTTTATCTGTTTGTAATACTTTCCTCAGAATACCAATATTTTCTCCCAGATGGGAAGGAAATCCAGCTGCAGAGGTCGAATGATTTGAAGAGGGAACGTGAAATTATCTAAGTGTCTTACAGTGGTATGGCCAGCTCCCTGACTTATAATAGTGTGTTCTCAGCGTAGCCCTTCACTTAAAGTGAAAGTAGATGGTTTTTAATGTGGGGAATCAGTTAAATTATTTAAAAATGTAAATTATTACTTTCCAGAGGCTGACTAGCTGTTAGTTCAGGCATCAGTTTTGACTAACTGACTTCAACTAAATAGCTGAGTTGACAGGAAAGCATTTCATGTTCTGTTGAAGTATCATCCCATTTGCTTTAAATGGTTATTTGCGCAGAAGTCAGCCATTATTGAGGCTTTAGGACATTGGTTACATGTGGTTACATGTAAAATGATCTTGAGTTTAAAATATGCCAAAAACTGAACAAAACCTTTCCAGCTAGATTAACCCATCTAAAGAAAGTATGAAAGTGTAAGGAGCAAGATAACAGCGTTCGCTTGCGCAACAAGATCATTTGAGATTTTTACACAGCAATATTTTAGATCAGATAAATGTTTGGCTGGAAACAACTACCATGTTCCATTTTCAGAACGTCTTTCTCAAAGAAAATCATCAACAGTTCACCACTCCTAAATGGGATTCTGAGTAAAAAAATAAAAACAAACTTCTAAATAAATAACAACAGCTCTTCTTTCTCAGGAAACTTAAATGGTCTGGAGATTCTACTCAGCTGCTAATAAACTTTTATGGAGCTACAATAGAAAGCAACTTGTGTCTGAGCTTGTGGTATGGGAGCTGCATGGCATAGTAGAGGAAGGATTTAGCACAGGTAGAGAGGACAGCATAGGGTATTGTGTGATGCTGTCTAGATCTCGACATGGTTTATGCTACAACCGTCCAGAAAAGAGCAGGATGTATTACCACAGATTTCATTTACCCTGGCTATGCACCGTGTGTCCCACTTCCATCATTTAAACGACTCAGGAGCATTAAATCAAAAACTGATAGACTTAAAAACAGCTTCTTTCCCAAAGCTGTGAGGGCTATCGCCCCCTGCTGAGAATCAAATAAACCACTAGTCCAGTTCATAGCCTAGTTACGTTTACAAACATACTACTGGTTCCACACGTTCTTGATCCAATGAACAATATTCACGCGGTCTTTCATGTGTCTTACATGTCTCTTAAATGTCAATTTACACACCTTACTTTCTCAGGATGTTTGCTTGGACATCCAGGAAAATTGCACAGTTCTTTAACTTGTAGATCTAAATTAATTGCACAGTATTTTACATCATCTTGTAAACTGATTGCAACTGGTCTTTTTGGTCTTTACACTTAAACATTCAAAATTTTGATAATGACTATTTGCACACTTTTTTACTTTTCAGTGAGCGTTTGTCTGATACACTCATGGAACTGGTAATCTACATCGTCTGTAAAGGGACTGCTGTCTGTCTTTTAGACTTGAACTTTTTGTCGAAAGCTAAGGACTATTTGCACCTTGCAAGCTTCTCATAAAGTGTTATTGGTACAATCAAAAAAAGTGAAAATATTATGTATTTTTGTCAGTGTAATAATAATAATAATAATAATAATAATAATAATAATCATTACTTTATTGATAAAGCGCTTTCAAAGTGCCGAACAGTAGGTGATAAAAATAGTAAAACATCCATCCATCCATTTTCTAACACGTCTATCCCTTGTGGGGTCGTGAGGGGTGTTGGTGCCTATCTCCAGCTGTCAATGGATGAGAGGTGGGGTACACCCTGGACAGGTCACCAGTCTATTGCAGAATAGTAAAACAATACGATATAAAAACAAGTAAAAATATAAAAACAAAAGGAAACACCAATAATAAAACAACATAGTTTAGCCATCAAATTAGGCTGCATAATATTTAGAGGGAGATTGTTCTATAGAGATGGGACACAAAAAGAAAAAAAGCACATAGATTACACATAATCTATGTGTAATCTATGTGTATCCTGGGCCGGTGTCTCATCAAAGTTTCATGACAGTAATACATAATGACAAAAAGATTCTTGATCTTAAATAACAGTTCGATACACATGGGACCACGATTTGTAAGGTTGGATGGATAGATGGATATTTTTAAAGCGGGAAGACTTTTAAGTATGAAACTGGAAAATCAAAATAAGTGAAGGAAAGAAGAAAGAAAGAAAAAGGGAGGACACAATAGAACATAAGAAGAAATGTGATAAAGGAGAAAGGAAGGACACAATGGAGGGCTAAAAGAAAAAAGAAGGAAAAGGACAGAACATAGGATCAGACGATGAAAAATGGAATGACTGAAAGAGAAAAATACACAGGACAAATAAGGCAGAAGGATGGAAGGAAAAAGGAAGGCGATAAAGAACGAAAGAAGAAAGTCCACAAAGCAGGTAGGAATGAAAGACGAAAGAACACTAGAAGGAAACCACACGTTGGACAATGTTGGGAATAATGTCTAGACAGAAATATAATTCCACTCTAATACTCTAATTTCTCACATTTTTGACTGATCTTTTACGTATTTCAATGCATTGCTTGAAATATTTCCTTTGTATATGGTACGATTCCTGAAGTGCTAATGACTTCTTAGCTCGGCCACCCTTGTAGAGGATATCTCACTTTCAATGGGTTATGGGTCTTAGTCTGACTGATTGAAGGTTATCCAGACCTACAAGTCAAATCCCATATTCTTCTAGACTTGTCCAGTAGGAGGCTTGCTTTTCAGGCACAAGGCTATTTAACCATATTCTTTAAATACGTCATTAAAAGATAAGATTCAGATTGGTCTAAACAACATATTTAAATTTAAAGAAACCAATACATTTAAAACCAACATGAAAGCCAGGCATCTGTTTTTCATTTGCACTGCTTGAAGAAAAACCTTTGACATTTTAACCCCTCTGTTTCTCTGTTTATTGATCTTTCTGTGTGAGCGCTTTTATCGCTCAGGATGACAGGTGTTGATATAGGTGGCTTTCGTTTCATTTGGAATCCCAACGCCGAGGAGACAATCCAGTGCCAGCACACAAATACCATACCCAAAGCACCCAGATGGATCTTATTTATGGTGATTCCCAACATCCAAGACAGGCCAGTGACCCAGACTCCAGGAAAGTCCATACTTTGGCTGGATAACACAGTGAAAATATGTGGAGGGACTAAGAAAACACCATTTAGCAAAAGGATTATATGGAATGTAACCCACATCACCTTGTTTTTGCCGCCCTTGTTCTGGGTGGACTTTGTATCCTCTGAGGCATCTTAAAAAATACAAGGTCCCAACCACTGAAATGTTGACATTGCTGCCTTTCAGCGGGATTTCTGAGCCACAGTAGTTACAGAGCAAGAGGCCCCTGTTTACTTAAAGGAATGTCTGATGTTTCACATGCATTCTTAACATTGTCACACATGCTGAAATACCAACAAAAACCACAATATAACAAAATACATTTACAACAATAAAAGTATATCACTTTGAAAGCAAATATGCATGTTTTAATTGATAGATTTGCATTTTTTAAATGTTTTAATTTAGTAAAATAGGTCACCCGTATAGTGTTAAAATACATAGCTTTTTTGTTGTTGCCATTTTCAGTATTATATTGTGACATATATTTAGAGAATTCCCCATTAAATTTCACTCCAGCAAAAAGTATGTGGATGTAGAAAGTGAGAACTGTATTGAAAAGACTTATCACCTTTGTGTCGGGTGTATGTATCTGTAAACCCTAAACCTGCTTTGTTTTTAGTTCTGCCAGTGTGTCAAAAAAGGCTTCCCCTTCTCGATAGACAATGTATACATTTGATAAGCGCAGTACCAGTGCTTCAATGTACTTCACATTTTGGCCTTGTTAATAAAAGTCACAGATTTCCCTAAAAACATCATATTGTACGCACACAATTGAATCAGATATTTTCAGACAGATTTTTCTTTTTAGCTCTGTTTTTATAAGAGCTTTCAGGAATCAATAAAGTAAGATGAGGTATCAAAAAGTAAGTCTAAGGGATACTGATGATATGTATGAGTTTACTGTTGACTGTAGTATCCTAAAACAACTTTAAAGTGGTGGTGACATCATTGTATAAACTATTTCAAGTGGCACTGGCTCTGATGACTGATCCCAACGGCTCAGTCTGGGTGATCCGGATCACTGACTGATCAAAATCCCGACCTTACTTAGTTTACAGGGCAGATGCTAATGGAGAAAATATTAGTTCTGGGATCATACACGATGAGACAGTCCAAGTTCAGAAGTTTCCAAAAGTGCTAGGCAAGAGGCGAGTCCGGGATCAAGGAAAGAGAATCGGTAATGAAAGGCACACTTTAAGCAGAGGCTTCCAAACACGAGACAGGAGGCAGGTCTGAGGTCCAGGCTAGGGTCGTTCATGAGGGGCAGGAGAATCAAGGCAAGGGCAGAGGCAGGCTGACTTGGTCAAGAGGCAAGGCAGGAGGTTGATGTCCAGAATACAGAAGCCAATAGGAGAATCCGACAGGAGCAAGACAGGCAGGAGAAATCACAGGAACGAGACAGGTCAAGATCAGGTAGGCACTCATGGAACATTGGATGGTCTACTCACACAATGGCTTTCAATAATCTGCCGGTTAGCCACTGGGAAAGCCTGTAATACATAGTGCTCCTCCCAGGTGCAGTGATTCCACTAAATTGGAGACGCCTCAGGTGGAACTGCTCAGACCTTGATTAGCTGTGCAGCACAGGGAGCAGGAGTGAGGGGTGACGTCATGGAGACTACAAACAAGGTCTTTTTGGCAAGATCAGACAGAATCATTGCAGCTATAAGAAATATTTGTTTTGCAGGATGTCAGACAGGCAAGACCAAACTGACCAAAGGCTTTAACCTTACATCAACACAATACACCATCCACAGAGTCTATGGTCCACGGCAGCACGGCGGCGAGCTCTCCGCTGCGGTCGCAGTGGAGAGCTCGCTGCACTGCTGCTTCAGACAGTGCTCATACGTTTATCCGACAAAACAGCATTTCGAAATTAAATGAACCTATGACAGCGCTGTAGTTGAAGTTATTTTTCAAAATCAGTTTGTTCGAAAACCCGACTTGAATTCATCCATGTTGAGGAAACAGTCTTGTGCGCTGAATACATGAACATAACACAGTCTCTTGTAGGATTGCGTGAAGTTAGTTTTAGGTTGGATATTGGACATTCACGCTAACCTCAGCTTTAGCGGTGGTCAAGGAGACAGAGAGCAGCAGCCCAGACCTGTATCCGCTCAAACAGGAGGCAGATGCTGCTGAGACCGCGGAGCACAAACATCTAATATGGAACCAAAAAATTTATTTCACGTGGTTCTAATTGGGGATTTAATTGTGTGGTACTTCCCCATAAATTAACTCCCACCACACTGATTGTCCCATCCTTTGGGAGTTAGTGGAAACTTCTATCTATTTTTGAATAGCCTCGGTCATAACAGCTCCACTTTGTAGTAGCCATACTCTGCCCGAGTGGAGCAGTCAGACATGCTAGCACAATTCGCCATTAAATTAGCTGGCAGGTGTATCAGCTGGGGCAGGAGGGAAAAGGGAAGAGGGGAAACTGTTTGCTTGATGGTGGTGATAATCAGAGAAAGTGAATTATGTAGAAAGATAACCTACGTAGGAAGATAAACTGTTTTCTGATTTGACCGTTTTTGAGCAACAACAAAAAAAAAACAGCTGACCGCCCATGAGCGGGTCCTTTGGTACCCACTCTTGATATTTACACATCAAGTCATTCATGATTCAATAATAAGAAAGAAACTGGGCAAAAACAGCATCCTTGGGAAAGAAGGCAAAAACCGCTGCTGAGCAAAAAGAACATCTAAAGACCGCAAAATGTCATCATGACTTATGGAAAAAAGTTCTTTGAACTGATGAGACCAAAGTGAAACTATTTGGAATTTGTGTTCCCGGTTACATGTGGCATAAACTAACACAGCTTTTTAAAAAAACGAACATACAACATGGATGTGGTGTGACGGTCTTGGCTGTTTCACTTCATCAGGACTCTTATGACTTGCCATAGTTGACGGAACCATACATTCAGCTCTTAACCAGAAAACCCAAAGGGAGATTGTTCAGTTTTTTAACTTAAACTCAAGTGCATTCAGGTTATATAGCAGGACAATGACTCCCGCCACACTGATTCTCCCGAAGGCGGTCTTGATGGTGTGACATCAAGAACGCCTTTGGGTAGCTATGGCTCAATAAAGGTTTTGGAATGGCCTGTTCAAAGTCTGGATTTAGATCAAATTGAGATGCAGTAGCTTGACCTAAAACTGTCTAGTCATGCTCAAAACCCCTTCAGTGTGGCTGAATTAATACAATTCTGCACAGGCGAGTGGTCTGCGCAGAGTCACACGAGTGTGACAAAAAAAAGCAAAAACAGTAGAAATCTGTAACATATTAAGTACTGGGAAAGTACTTTTTAGTGTGTGTGTCAACAACAATATTGTGAGATAGGCATAAAGAGATTCTCAATCACATTTAGAATTATCAGCAGCAATTTTTTTCTTTGCGCTGAAGTATCTTGGCTGATGTGTAAATGTATGTGTTGGCTTACACTTGCACTTCTGTTGCCGACTGAAAGCCCAAAATTCACACCCCGTCCTCATTCACAGCTCCTTCTTTTCTTTTCTTTTCCCACACGCACATGCACACATTCGCATAAGTACAGGGACTCTGGGAATGATAATAGAGACATGTTAATGTGTGCTAATGATGCTGTTATCTCCTGACGAGTGCAAATGGAGCGAGAGATTAACAACCGTGCGACCGGGAATGAGGTGTAGGCTCATCGGCACATGTGGATGAGCGAGTTGTGGTTCCGTGCCTGCTAGTTGTACTGTAAAAAGGCAGAGGGGTAGGACTGTGTTTGTGTATGCAACTCTCCTTCCCCTCGACCTTTGACCTCCTCTGCCTGCTGAGCGTCCCACAGGAAGACACGCTGACCCCCTCAGGGAGCGGATGAGTGCGTGCATGTGTGTGTTTGTGTGTTTGTGTGTGTGTACTTGCATGTCCTGCTTTCTAAACTCACACAACGGATACTTTTTTGCTCCCTCTGAATCTCAGCCCTATCTAGTGATACGATCGCAAGATTACCATTCATGCCTCCAACTCACTGAGATCCATTTCACTCGGAGTTTTGCTATTTAATTGCCACTACAGCAGCTTCAGTTGAAGAGTCTCTTCAGTTTTAACATTTAGCCCAAAGAGCCACATGCTTTCACAAGCTTGCATCATAAACACCCACACACTCTGGGCCTACACACTCGCTCCTCTTCAAATGCAGCATCTCACATGCCAGAGCTGTGTCTTGAAGAAAGCTGTCAGTGCTTTAAAAGAATTTGCAGAGAAAAAGGCAAGAAAGTGAAGCCACTCAACACTTAAAGGTTATAGCTACCATTTTTTTTTCATCAAAACAATAACATTTTAAAAAATAGTACATCCAAAGAACGGCTAGAGATGTGCAGAATAAAAGTATTCATTTTACTGAAAGATAAATATATTTCAATTTAAATAATGTTTTATACATTTTGAGGGGTCCAAAATGTGTACATATTTACTTCTGGTTACAATGCAAACATCGACACAAAATGATTCTACAGCAATAGGAATAGTAGGTTGAAGTCACGTGAGACGGAGCTCAGGCGTTGCCAGATCGTGGCAGCTCCATGATAGCGCTGAGAAATGGCTACTTCTCGCCGTTACATTTCTCAGATTCAAGCAGACCAATATAGAAGTAAAACAAGGGTGAACACCGGTCAGGCTGTTCAGTGTTGGTGCCAATTTAAAGCTATAGCTGGTAATCCTGTTCAAAACAACTTTTTGTTATATCAGGTGAAATGGTCCTTCCATCCTGACAGGCAATGGTCAGTGGATTGGTCCCACTCTCACCTCCCTCTGTACCTGAGGTTCCGGGGGTATCACCTTATCTATTGGTTGTCCCACATGCCAATCATTCTGACACGCTCACGTAACGGCAAAGCGCGTGAACGTTCCTTGTTAGTTTCTGTTTGCTGGCCACGCATGCGCTCTTCTTGTGTGTTCTTGTCCGGTAGCTTCAGTGTTAGCTGTTCACTGTAGCTCTGCTGCTCTCACCGTGTACTGTGTAAATGGCACGGGTTGCAAGAAGCACACCGCATACAACTTTATGAGAATAAGAAGGCCTCAGTAGAAAGAAATAAGACCAGAGTGGATTTGGGAGATTTTCGTCACGCAATCCTACCTGAGGATTGCGTAACCTGAGCAGGTTAGTCTTGCGCATGTGCAGTTATTCATAAAAGAGACTTACGTTTGCTACTTGCATTTGCTAATGCTGGCAGCCGGCTGAGAAACAGTACAGTTGAAAGGTTAGAATGAGAGCGGGCAAGCCCAAGTACACCATCTACTTATAGCTATCTCCTTTAAGTAGCACCAACAGGATTAGGTAAATAAAATTAGGTGTTTATTAATGTGTCCTAATGTGTTTTAACCTACTGTCCACACTCAAGCATCCAAACCCTTCCAGAAGTTCACTTTTATCGCAAACTCGGTGGCCTGTCATGTTGGCAGTAATATACAGCAATATCAATGTTTTTGAGCCATTAAGTGAGAAGATTTTAAGAGTCTTTAGACCTTGTTGCTCAGAGAACATACAAGAACATTTGATGAAAAGGAAATTCAGCCTTTCATTCACTTTCTGGTTTAGAAAATTGATTTTTAAACGCTAGTTTGATCTGAATACAGGAATATGCTGAGAATATGCTTAAAACAATTTATTGGATGCAAAATAGAAGGCAGTGGATGAAGGAAGTAATCAGTGGAAGTGATCTGTTTGGATGTAAGCTGAAGGAAGGGTAAGTATTTTAATCTGGCCTTACTTGATTTTATGGAGGTGATTCTAGTTGGGGGAAGGAGTTAAGGTAACTAAGTGACTAGGATAAATATCAAACAGGTAGGTTTTGGTGAGAGGTGTCCTGAAATTCTAGTGAGTGTTTGCTTATATCCATGGAGAATGAAGAATGGCAGACAAGTGGGTAAATTACGAGAAGAGTGAACAGTGAGTTGGATGGATTGCCACATTAAAGAAGGTGGATTATTGTGAGTTATTCAGATATGGTTTGTTAATCTGAGCTGATGGCATCTGAAAAATCTTAAAGTGGAGGCTTGAGCTAAGACCTAGATAGTTCTGGAACACAAGGAGACACACGGTAAGTGTTGAGGAAGCCCTGAGTGCTTTTCACAAGGACGTGTATTGATTACACAACCTATGTTGACAATCACACATTGAGTAAGAGTCCTGGAGGTACTTTTAGGCAGATGCTTGATGGAAAGATTAGACTCAGATGCTTCAGCAGTACAGTAGAGCAACCCCAAATAGTTCAGCAGCCAGGAACTGGAAATAAGAAAGAGGAGGAGGAGAAAACACAGAAAATACATATAGCACATACAGGATCAAGACAATTAATTGGTCTGAATCTGTGTCAGGGTTCTGTGTGCTGCGCCCAGTCAGGGTGCAGCCGTTTTCCTCTCTCTCTTCCCGCAGGTGTTTGCTAATGAGTGGGGAGACGTGGAGCAGCAGGTGTTCGACGATCGTTTCTCCCTTCGCTAACTCTGATCTCTTGTGCTCCAGGTTTGCCCTGTCCCACAGAGCCCAAAAGCCGCCATCCCTCTGGCGAATCCCCTTCCTACCTCGGTAAGCTTGTGCTGGTCGATTCGCTTCCTGAATCCATCACACACAACTAACCCTTTTCTCTTGTTCTAGAACCCGACGTCCCACAGTCACTACGTTTCCTGCGCTCCTCAGGTCCCGACGTCCCGTCGTCTTCCGACGTACCCTAGTTATACTTTGTTTATTTAATAAAACCCGCTAAACCTTGACTTGTTTCCCTGAGTGCTTCTGCAGGTGGGCTAAACACCTAAAAACCATGACAATCCGTAGAAAACCTCCTCTGACAGCTCATTGTTGCATCACTTTTGCATATTTAAAGGCAAAACTCATTCCAGGTGAAAGAGGCTGGGCATTACTGGGTTGTTTCAGATGCCATACCCTTACTGCATGGTTGTAGACTCATTCAATTTAGGACTGAAAGAGTTTACTCTTTAGTGCTGCTGTTTAAACTAAAGTTGGCCTGGCAAGTGCTTACTTAGCATTTCTGAGGTCATAACTGCGAACACGTTGAACGTTGTCTCACATTGTCCCACATTGTCCCACATTGTCCCACATTGTCCCACATTGTCTCCCATTTGTTCATGTTTGTTCTCTGACACATTACTCACCTTTACCTGTTGTTTTCTGACAAATATATATTTTTTGCTGTTACAATGAGAATGTTTATGTTGTGTAGCTGTTGGCCCTGAATAACATGGAATTTACAATGATGGAAGAGGTCAACAGGTCTCTAAAGTAAAGGTTTATTCGTACAACCTTAAATACCTCCACCAATTTTATACGATCATACATATATTTTCATCTAATCTCTCCGTGATTCATGAAATCTTTAATATTTTATAATCAACTGTGTAGGCAGAAAATAACCCATGGAGTTTCAATTAAGATTTAGACCTTAAAAGTACATGTGAAAGTCCCTAAAGGTATTTTCTTTTTTTGTGTGTGTGGCACTAGTGACCTTTATGAAAGCTTTAGGAAATGGGGTTGAGGTAGTGGGGGAAGACACGTGATCCATGGGTCAGGACTTGAACCCGGGACGGCCGCTTTGAGGACTGAGACCTCCTGAACACGAGTTATGTGTTCTACGCCGGTGTCACCACCACTACTGACTAATGGTAGTTTCATGGAATATATCATAACCTTGTGTCTGTTCTTGTCCTGTTAGATCTCAGTGCTGCATTCGATATGGTCAATCAAAGTGTACTTTAAATAGCCTTTGTAAAAAACGTGAATGGAAGGGAGCTAAACTGGTTTAAATTAGATTTACTTGACATATTCTCATCTGTTACACTAGTTATTTATGGAGTTCAACAAGGTTCAGTCATCCATATCAAGCTTTCCTTTTTAAATGTGTTCCCTGAAAATGTTAGATGGTGTGGGACTACTTTTTAGTATGTTTGTGCGTGAGAAAAACTTTGCTAGATTTAGACAATTTTAAGTAATGCCAAAATGACCAGTAAACCTTTTACTTTGCTTTATAAACCGAGATGTCAGACAAAATTAGTTTTCTTGATGAGTAAACTTGAGTAACATAAAAACAAAATCACCTGCAAGTGCCTTTAAGTAAAACAGCACAAACAAAGCCTTTTTTAAATAAAAATAAATAAATAATTAAAACCAAAGCTCTCTAGTAAAAAGGCGTATGCTCCAACTAGGGCTGCACAATATACCATTAAAACTGATGATAAATAACCCATGATGGCATAGGTTAGTGGCCAGATGCAATAACTGAAGCTCATTTTTTGATGTGTCCCACGCCCTCAATGCAATTCACCCTTTATAATGGAAGATGTCTGACACGATTTTTATGCATATTGACCCAGTTGAGCGCCACTTCACACCTCCTGCGGTTCCACAAAGCTTGCCTGATTTATGAAATCTCAAACTGTGCAGTACATGGTCGGATAGACAGGTGATTTATGAATGACCAGAAGCATCTTAAAGAGGGTATGGAACTCCTTCTCTGATTTGAGGAAATGGGATTCCGGCATTGCCAAGTAGAAACAAAATCAAGTTAAATTTCTAAAGATTAGCTTACTTGCTGGAAAGATTATATTGTGTAACAACAGAGGCAGCAAAAAAAGTTAAATAAATCAGGAGGTGTTAGTTTCTCCACAGCTCTCAGAACAATATTTGGGGGTGTCGCTCCTCCTGATGTCTTCATTTTTCTTGATGCCCTCTTCCACAATTCTCTCCTCATTCTGCCAGACCCAACGGGCAGAACACAAACCACTTTCTTTTCCTCCATTATCCGAGGCCTTTTCCTGAGATGCTGCTCAAGCTTCAGAGAGGGGTTGGTCGGTCGCAGGAGGGGGGATGGGCCATGGTTGGTTTGCACGTTTTCGAAGCCAGTGAAATATTTATGTATATGTGCCTGCTTCCCTGTGTGTGAGCAGCTTCACGTGTACTGCTCCTCGCTCCGCGTTTTGAGTACAGTATTTGCGTCCATTCATGTCTGCAACATCAAACGGTGCTGCTCTGGGAGCTATACGTCGGTTTGTGCGCCTCTGTGAGTAACTGGTCATGTGCTGTGTTTCCTTTTACGCGGGGTGATGCGTAAAAGCTCTGTCGTTTGCTTCAGCTCCTTAAAATAAGACCCAGTGCATCAATTACCCATGAAAGCTCTGCACACGCTCTCGTGGCCAACCTAAGGTGGAATTAGCAGAATATGCCTGCTATTTTCCATAATGATATACGATGCGCTCTGCAGCCAAAAGAATGTCCATTTATGGTCTTATATTTACTCAGCCTAAACCTGCAATTATCAGCCAGTTGGAAAGATTAAACTTCAAGAAATTGGCTGTTTTATGTCACCTCACACTGAACGAGACACATTGAAAAGTAAAAAAGAACTACATTTATTCTGTCTTTTGACAAAAATGAACACGGTGAAGACTTGTTTTGCCGCGGCCCATCCAAAAGCCCCCTTGTTTTACAGTAAGCTGTCAACTGTAAGTTCACTCTCTTCTTGACTTTCTTATCCTCGTCTCTCAGAGCTTTACGGAACAGCTGATGCCCTTTTCTTTGTCAATCTCTGTCTTCTTTTCACTTCTTTCTAATTCTCTCATCTTTACTTACTTGCAAAACACACATCGACACACATGTGGACAAACACACTTTTAAGATGAGCCTCAGAGGCCCTCATCTCTAGGGTTACCCCCCTCCCCCCACCCCCACCCACCACATCTACTCTGCCCCTCTATCCTTCTCTTGTCCCTCCACCCCTCTTCCGCCAACTCTCTCTCTCTCTCTTCTTCCCCCTCTGTTGCTGAGTCGACCGAAGGCAGCAGTCGGTACATGTATAGCCGGTTGCTATGTGGGTGCCATGACAACCGTCATGAATTCGACATGGCGCTCACGTAGCCAGGCGGATGTGAGCCTGTGTGGATGCAGCGCTTCAAATGGCGCTCACGTATCCAGAGAATGAAACTCTCGAGGGGAGTTTGGTGTAGATTAACACGCTTCCTCCTTTTTAAAAAAAAAATAAAAATACACTTTGTGTAAATGGTAGCGTGGATCTGTGTTTGTGGACCCGTCTGTAGAACCACGCATGATCAGATCAGAGAGATGTCAATAGTTTGCATTGTGTGCTCCTACAAAGGCAATATGACCGCCATTTTTCACACATGCACGTGACATACAAATGTTGCCATCCTACCAAGTTATGTTGAGCATGTATCATAGAGCAATACATTTTGCTCCTAACAGATTTATAATGTTTTGCTTTTTTTACACCTAAATTATTTAGATTATCAAACATATTTAAATATCAGACAAAGGTAGTACGGGTAAACGTAACCCAGTGCCTGCCTACCAAAGGTTGGTTTCAGCCATTGTATCGAATTAAAACACAAACAGCAGGCACTATGAGAATCCACAAATAGGTAAGCTAGTCAAGGCATTTCTTGCTCTTCTACTATCTAAGTAGAAATCATAGATTCTTACAAAACAGTGCTGCCATGTTTATTTTGGTTTGGCCGTGGTCTCAACCACTCTTGCTTTCGTTGCACCGGTGTGTCCCATCTTAAACCACAATACTACAACGTGATTGGCCCGAACCGTTTTTGGTTCAGACACAAACGGTTGAAGCCAGACCTGCACGAGATGCATTCTCGTGTGTTTGCGAACGCACAAAAAACACAAGAAGTAATCTTGCAGGCAAAGCTAGAAAACAAATACCCAAAACCACTTGGCCCTATGTGAAAAACTAACTCCCCTCTGAATCTTATTATTGTGGTCATGCCACAACATCTCAATTAGACTTAAGTCCAGACATAACCTTCAGTGCGTGTTCATTTAACTATTAAGAGGTGGACTTGATTTTGTCATTTGGATTATTGTTATGGTGCATAATCCAAATGCACTTAAGCTGAAGTTCACAAAGTGATAGCTGGACATTCCCCTTCAGGATAGAGAGCAGAGTTCATGGTTCCATAAATTATGGCAAATTGTTCAGATCCTGAAGCAGACCATCGAGACCATCACACCACCACCATATTTGAAATTAATTGATAGTTTTACCCAAGATGCAGCAGGACACACACCTTCCAAAAAGTTCTGCTTTTCTCGTGAGAATATTTTGCCTTAGAATCTTCAAGTAAGATGCAGGGATTTGTGTTATTTTTTAGTTTATTCACAGTCATTATTATTATTGTTATTTTTTTGCACGGCCTCTGTAACCAGACCTAAAACCGCACATGGCTGATGTGAGTGGACACGCTGATTTTTAATGATTTTGGTTCACGGGGCTCCATGACCTTATCTGCACCATATTCAGTGGGAGCCTGGCTTAACACTTAAAGGTGCATTGCAGAAGTTTCAGAGTTTTTGCACATGTTGTAATGACACCAGTTTTGTGCATGTGAATGGGGGAAGAGGAGAAGCATCTGCTGCTGCAACTGCACAGGTCTTTTGTTTAGAGGCGTTATATCTTTTGTGGTAAAAAAGTAATAAATATTGAAGTTAGCCCGTGTTCTTACGCTAATGCATCGATTATGGCAGAGCCTCAACAAAGTAGCCAGGAGAATGAGAGTGCACAGCACGTCACACCCGCACACGATGGCCCTAATCACTCACATGAACTGAATATCCAGCCTATAGAGCAGGGATCACCAACATGGTGCCCACGGCACCAGGTAGCCCGCAAGGGCCATATGTGGTGCCCTCAAGCCTGTTAGAAAAAAGCACAATCGTCCAGTGAGCAACATTTAAAATGCTATTTTATTCAGTTGTTTATCCTTTTTCATCATGCTTGTGTTTACGTAGATTTTAAAATGACAAAAACGCTAAAAACATATTTATATTAAATAAAGTTTAGGTGAGTTTGGACTCTTGTAGTTCAAAAGTAAGTACAGCCCTTCGTATGACACAGTACCGATGAAGTAGCTCTAAGTTTGAAAAAGGTTGGTGATCCCTGCTATAGAGGCAACTGTGGTAAATAAAGGAAAACCCATTTTACACGTCGGGCAATTGTAATAAATAATATTTAACTTCAAAACTTGTGCCATGCACCTTTATAGGAGCAATAAGTAATAGTGACGCCTAATGTTTCAAATCATAACAACCCCTCCCGTTCAGAGAGTGTTGCACAGGTTGCCAAGTCAAGAGAGACAAGAATGTTGCGTAGCTATATTACTATTCAGCCAAAGTCAATTGTTTTTGTTGAATAAAGAGCTTGCCCACAGAGAAGTGGAGATCCAAAAAGGACCAACAGTCTGCCACTGTCAACAATCTACGCCATTTGATCAATGGCTGCTGCTTTAAAACATGGCCAAATACACTTCCCACCGACTCCACTGAATTTTTACTTACACAGGACAGCTATATGCTGTTGTATTCTGTTTCTATTTCTTATCTACTTCTTGTATTGGCTTCCATGTTTGCATCCTGCTGCTCTTTTGCCAACATAAAATACCAAATGCTGCGCTCTGTTTTGACAACCCTGGGAACTCTCATATGACTGGCTCAGGAACCAGGAAGTAAACACAGGCTACACGCTGCACTGAAGTAGTTCCGCACCGTACCTCTTGGTTTCAAAGGAGAAAAACTTCACTAAGACATTATTAATGAAGAATGATCCATGGTGACAAATGAGAATGATTTTGATTAATTTTACAGTAACTTTCTTATTTATGGCTTCTTCAACCAAAGTAATGCTGACAGAAAATAGCCTTCTGGGTAAACAGGATTCCACTTGTTCATACAACCTAAAATAGAAAATCATTAAGTTTCTCTTTAGACAGACAGACTTTATTGTCCAATATGGATAATCTTTTTTCACATGTTATTACATATTCTAAACTGCAGGTAATAAACTTAAACATCTAACAAAAATTGTAGCATCACAAACATCAGCAAACTACAACAAACGTAAGCGTAAGCAACATTTTCCCCACTTTTCCCACAAACACAGCCTTATCAATATACAATATCTGGCACATCTCTTTTTCCCTCCCTCTCCTTATAAACACAAGAAACAAAAAAAAAAATCTTCTCTGCCATATTGATTGCACAACATCTTACTGTGATAACTTGCAAAGCAGAGCTCTGTGTCCATCTTTTTGTTCGCATTTGTCAGTTTCTCTCCATCGTAGGAGTTGCCGCCGTTTACACTCCTACATTCCTGTTGCTACAACTGATACAGATAAAAGCTCTGCCATCTGATGTGCTCTGCTGACGTCCTTGTTGTCAAAGTCTCCCTCAGATCCTTCCAACTGCACCCCAGAGATATGTTTCTCAGTGGAAGATTTGGCACGAGATGGAATTTCCTGAAAGCAGTAGCAGAAAGTGTTTTTAGATGGAAAAAAAAGGGCATGGTGGCTATGCAGTTTTATGAAGCATAATTCAGTCAGTGGCTAAAGAGGAGAGATGTGGGGTTACCACGTTTACTACAAAGATAAGTAAGACAGCCAGCAATTAGTGTACACACTCTGTACACAGAATCCAGAAAATACCATTACATGTTTTTGGGCTGTGGAAGGAAACCAAACAGAAAATGCGTACCAGCTCAAACATTAGGATCCCGGAAAGATTTGAATCAGTTCACCAGTTCTAGCAGTGAAACAGTGTTTACCAAAATATTTTTCCAGTAAAAAACATAGGAAAAAATAACACCCTTTAGATATGAAAAGGTTAGTCTCCTGCCACGCTGCCCAAAATGTTTAATTTTTAATTTTTTTTTTACTTAGGTTTACAAGGTTCACAATTTAGTTTAAAGACGAAATGAAAAGTGTTTTGTAGTTAACATTACTTACAAGTAAAATCATGATTTATACTTATAGTAATAAATGTGAATCAAAAAAACCAATTGTACTAACTTGACGTTCACAGGATATTAATCCGCTGTTTACGTCACTGTCCTGGCTCTCACTACACAACACAGACTTTGCTACAGCAGTAGCAGTCACAGTTCCACAAAAACCTTTCTTCTTGTTATGATGTGGTCTTAGTATTGTCTGATCGCATTGCTCAACAACATAGCTGCTGTGTAACATTGTCTTATGTTATATGCACATGCAGGTCACTTTAGGGTCTTGGTCAGTCGCATTTAATTAGTAGTGTAACTGAGCTTTCTGGGTTTGTTCCTGGGACAGCATGTGGTGGAAGGAGACTGGATTTAAATCTGGGCTTTTGGGTCACGGCGCAGCTCAGTGGGACTTTTTTATTTTTCCAGTACTTACGTACAAAAACCCAGGACTTCATTTATACTGTTTACCAGCGGCCTCTTTATTACAATATAGTGGGTTTCCTGTTAGGCTTGTTTGTTTTCATAGAGCTGGTTGGTTGTTTCTCTCGCAACACAGACTTCCAGCCCACAATCACACTGTTTTTTTTTCTAAAATGTAGCTACCTGGGCACATAGCGATAGAATATTGTAAGTACAGCATCTTTTGTCAGAATAGCAAATGGGCTAAATGTATAGAATGCTTTTCTAGGCATGTCTACATACCAATTATTGAGGGTTAAGTGCAAGGTTGAATCAAACCCACAACCTTCTGTCTGCAAGACAACTACGTTACCCACTTAGCCCCAGTTGCCCCATGGTAGACATGTGACACAGACTGACATTGGTTAACGGTTAACAGCTAGTGTTAGCTTCCTCTAATTTTGTTATTATCGATGTATTGGTAGGGAAGGTAATATTTTTGTTTGTAGAATATGAGTTAGTGATGCTAACTTTTTGGTTAGCTGTGCCCACCACTGCATACTGATATAGTTAAATTTCCAGAATTTCCACAAAATCTTCCAGATCTTCTTAATAAAAAAGGCTTCTTCTTCCATTACTAAAAAAAAAAATAAATAATGGAAAATGTCGTTCTTGGTTCTTCACCGCTCAGTTGTAGCTGACCCTGGTATGTTTTATGGAAGGGTTTCACTAAATGATAACTCAGCAATATCAATATTTGCAGATTTTATTTAATTTCCCTTTTAAACCCCATAGATTTTTTTGTGACACCTGCTTAGATTACATTTTTTCTTTGATTTTGTTACTTTTATTCTAACATTCTTGTGAAATTCTACTAATGCAGCCTCCAATGGGGAACAATTTTCTTTATCCTATTTGTGCTGATCCCAAACCCAAATAAATGCAGAGGTCTGGGCCAGAAAGTGCATGTGGCATAAACACCTTTGCATTGTCTACCATGCAAGTAAAGCTGTAAGACAGTGGTGAGGTGTGATGTAGGGATGACAGAGGAACACAAGGTGGAAGCGGGGCTGCATCAAGAATTGGTTCTGAACCCCCTTTCTTGTTTGCTGTGGTGATAGACAGGTTGCCAGATGAGCTTAGATAGGAATCTTCTAATCTCCCATGGACTATAATGTCTGTAGATAACATTGTGGTGTGCGTTTAGAGCAGGGAACAGGTGGAGGGAACTCTAGAGAGATAGAGGTCTGTCCTGGAAAGGAGAGGAGGGAAGGTTAGTCGAAGCAAGACAAAATACGTATGTGTAAATGGGATGGACCCAAGTTGAGCCGTGCAGTTGCAGGGAACAGAGATAAAGAAGATGGAGGATTTTCATGAGGGTCAACAATTCAGAGCAACGATGAGTGCGGAAGAGGGATGAAGAAGGGTGTTCTGTATGTTTGGTCAGAGTAAGAAGAGGTAATGGTGTGATTTAGAACACATTTGAGAGCACTCACCGTTATTGGGTTAATGGAGCATGTTGGTCTTGGAAGGTGAAGCCAACTTGTTATTAACCTAAATGTCAGTCACTCAGTTCTGCCCTTGGGACACTGGATATCAATAAACAATTGTTTCATGGCTTTTAAAGGTACGCTATTTTTTGTCATTATTTAGGCCAGGTGTCTTAAAATGAAAACTTAACACAGATAGAATTTGGTCAACCTACAACCACCTTTCAAGCACATTTAATCATCAACAGATGCCTCTGTATGGGTAGCTGTCACACTGTGGATGGTTGTATTTGTATTGTGTTTTTGTTTACTATAAGATGGTTTTGCACATGAAACTTCCATTGGACATTTGGGATAATTGACCAATTAGGGGCATACGCTCTCACCTGGCAAAGTGTGGGCAAGCCCTCAAGGTTGTCTATCGGCCACCAAATAGTCAGACTAAGATGATGGCAGGGATGGCTGAAAGGTGTAGGTTCCAGCAGAAGGAGGGAAAAACATATGTAAGATACTTTTTGGGTAAACTGATTAACACCAATTTGGGGTACCATTTGGTGGTGTGACACTCAATTTTTTACCTTTCACTTTTCAGTCTCAGACGGCAATGCTGTCTTGTATATTCAGTGGCAGTTCTACCATGTATGGTGCCATAAAAGCCACAAAAATCAACACTTTTCAAATTATTTGAAGCCATATTTATGTTAAAATAATCTTCAATATATTCTATGCAAATACAGTATCTAGTTTCAGTTGTATTTTTAGTATGAAGGCTTCCTTATTAATACATTTTAATGAAAATAACACATTTAAAGTAACGGTGTAAATTTTCTGTATGAGTCATCAAGAGTGAGTTGTACCGACGCCTTTAACCTTGAAGTCTCGTTCTTAATCAGGTGCCTTCAAAGGAAGCAGTTGTAAATATATCGGAGAGAAAGGAGGAGGTTGATAAAGTTACACCACCAACCACAAGGTAGCTAAAGCTACAAGCAACGGTACAGAGCTAAACTTAGACCAGATAAAAGGAAAAACGCAAATCCCACCTGAAGTGCAGTTAAGCAGAAACACAGGCAGTATAAACCCCTGCAGGGCAGGACTAACCTGCACAGTCTCTACTAACAGCAACCATGTTAAGAGCAGCTTAGACCATGTGGCAGCCACACTGCTTTACTGAAATCTGTCCTTGGACCAGCACCGCCAACTACTGTAAACACGCTCTTACCAGAAAGGTCGACGCATAGAGCCGAGGATGATTAGCATACAATAACTCAAACAAACATGCACACAGTATCTCTTTCTCTTATATACATTCAAGATCCTTCCATCCACATTCAAGAGAGTCATACATGGCTGTTTTCACAGGCTCCCTCAGAGTTGTACACAAACACCCGCCCACACAAATTCACACGCTGTTTAGCAACATCGGGTGCTCAAGGAATTAAGGGATACAGTTTGAAGGTTGGAGGCCCTGCATTCTAAATATATACTTCTCTGTTCTCACCATTGTTATGTAAGCCATTAGGAAACCGTAAAATTGATTTGGCAGGAAAAAAAACAGGAAATTATTATTTTGAAAGATTTTGAGCCAGGTTCCCAAATTATCTTGTTTGACTTTGAGTTGTTACATCCAGCAACACAAGATATTTAATTCTCTGTGCTTACAGTACCTTGCAAAAGTATTCATACCCCTTGATGGAAAAAAAAAAAAAAAAAAAACACACAAAAAAAAAAAAAAATAGCGTGGAACTGTTTTCCGCTCTCCAGGATCATCTTTCACAGCATTCACAGCTAAAAGTCTATTTGGGTCTTCACCAGCTTTGCACATCTAGAGACTGAAATCTTTGGCCATGCATTTTTGCAAATTAGCTCAAGCTTAGATCAGATGGAGAGTGTCTGTAGACAGCAATTTTCAATTCTCAATTACATTTAGGTCTGGGCTTTGACTCGGCCATCCCCACACATGACTATGCTTTGATCTAAACTACTCATTGCTTGCTGTGGCTGTATGTTTAAGGTTAACATCTGGCCCCCTGTCTCTCAAGTCTTTGCAGCCTCTAACAACTTTTTTCCCCCTCAGGATTTCCCTTTATTTAGCTCCATCCATCATTCCATCAGGATCTGACCAGCGTCCCGAGCTGAAGAAAAACATCTACCCAGCATGATGTTGACACCATTGAGTTTCACTGTGCAGATGGTGTGTTTAGGCCAGTGTTGTCCAAACCTTTTGCCACATAGGTCAAAATGAAAAACAAAAAAATTATGAGACCGTTTTTTAAAATTGTATTTAATTTTTTCCTTTCCAGGAGTACAACAGCAGCTGCTTGTGCATTCTTCTAAGCTGCCATGATTATGCAGACCCAAAACAAAGGCCTTGTAATGGCTTAGACTGTCATAGTTTGAGTTCCTGCCTTAGTTTAGTTTCTGTTTTTGGGTTCTTTTCTATTTTAGTTTGTGTCCTGTTTCAGTCTTGGTTCCATCTTAGGTTGGGCCTTATCATTTATTGTGTGTTCTAGATTGGTTCTTGAACTGTTTTTTAGTTTAACCTGTTTTCACATGTCAGTAGTTCAGTTCCACCTCCAGCCACTTCCCTGATCAGCTCCTCCTAGTCTAATTAGTTTCATTCCTTTCACCTGCTCACTCCCCGACTTAATCCTGCCTCTGTCCCTTGCACTCTGCCCGATCATTGTGTGTGTTTTTTCCTGCCAGGGGTAAGTCTGATCCTGTTTTGCCTGTTTGCCTTTACCCAACCTGATCCTGTTAGTTTTTGCCTTAATTATTTGACCTGTTCTGCTCACTTTGTTTTATTAGACCAGCCTGACTTCTGACCAGTTTATTTTAGGTTGTTGGCTGTGGACTGTTTGAGTTTTTTGGTCACTGCCTCCTAGCTTTTTGGCTTGGTGCCCTTTTTGGTTTTCTGCCTGTTTTTGCTCTGTTAATAAATCACCTTTTTATTACAACCTTTTGCTTGTCTGGCTGTATTCAGGGTCCTCTGTTTCTGATTCATGACATAGACAACATGCAAATTCAACCGAAACAGGTCCACCCCTTAGTAATGGGCGGTTAAAGCTGGTACTCATCATTACTCTAGACATTTTGAATTGAGAAAGCTTCCTGGAGAGGAAGCGAAACGTCTTCAACTACGGAAAACAAGTCCAGTTGCTTTGTTTTTTACTTTTTTTTTTGGAATGACCATGACCTGGATGACAGAATCTTCACCAGCTTACGCTAAAATGAACTGGCAAGAACCTTGTCGGTTGGAGTTGCTGGCTTGTTGTGCCAATTTACCCCATTCAACCTCCTAGGTATGTTTCGTATTATTCAAGCGGTTGACGGTGCAGCAGTGTAACTGAGCACGTCAACTTACTAAATTAAATTTCAGTTTTTAGTCTAGTATTGAGGGAAATACATTTTTAAATAAATGCCCAGTGCGACTTGTAGTCTGGTGCGACTTATGTTTTTTTTCCTCTTTATGACACATTTTTTGACTGATGCAATTTATATTCCAGAGGGATTTATAGTCCGAAAAATACGGTATTGAGAGGAGATGTAGTGAATAACATGGGCTACAGGTGTGAGCTACAAGGTGGGAATGAGGAGCAGCTAAAACTCATGAGGACAGAAGAATTGAGGTCTGGAGTGTACAGAACAAGAACTGCAGGAAAAAACCCATGAAAGGAATCTAAGAAAAAAATCCAGAAAACGTACAAAGAACGAATTAAGAAACTGATCCACAAACGTATCAACTAAAATGGCAGCAACCAGAGAATATAAACAGGAGAAAACAGAAACATTAAGAAACCAATGTTTAAAAAAAGCCTGCCATCACCTCGTTGAGAAGCGAGCACATTCAGTCACCAAGGGCAAAACGTATTCTGGTCAACCAGTCGTATTGGTAAAGATCTGAACTGTCTTCTTGCCATGTATCTGTAAAATCAACTCCTTTGTCCCTCTAAGCAAGGTAGTGACAGGGCTGTATCAACAAACTTATTGAAGGGTAAGCTGCTTTTCTGGCTTGACTGTGGAGTGCAACCATCCAGTGGTAAGATTAATAGTGTAAACAACAATCGTCCAAACTGTTTCAAGCAGGAAGATCACAATACTTATTCAATCTGTACTCCCCTATCTGTTTTGCAAACGGATGGCATAAAGGTGACGACTGATGGTTATTTCAGACATAGTGCTCTCCGTCAATGCTTTGTCCTTATTCTGCCCATATTGACAGTCAATAATGGGGCAAGAGAAGCAAAAGCAGTCTCTGAAAAGAATAAACGATGGTGGGGGTTATTATCTCAGTGACAGTATACTAGGTTTAGAGTTGGTTTGTTGGTGTTTTTTTTTTTTTTTCATATAACAGATATAACTGATTAATTCTCACTGGACGTGTTGCACAGACGCTGTTGATGTAGACACACATAAAGGCCCTGCTTCATGTACTAAGAACCTCTGCTCATCAGTGCACTCCTTGTTCTCACCTACCTGATAAAACTCTGTGTTATATGCACACAGGTCCATAGATTTTTTTTTTTAGCTGAGACTTTTTTTCTTGCTTGCTTTTCTCCGTTGGTAGCGAACAGCCCTGCTCCCCGCTGAGCTACAGTAGAAAATGAAAATGTGTTTAGAGCAAGCATCTCAGTGCCCTTTATACTGAGTCACGCCACAGTAATGAGAAAGCTGTGTCACACAAAAGAACAGATCAAATAAAGTATAAAAAATTACATATTTTAATGTGTTTCAATCGGTCAGTGTGGGTTAAACCTAATCACTTAAATATGCTTTGATAAAAATCTTTCCTATTGAGGCTCTGGCTGTATGTTTTGAGTTTGTCCAGCTGAGAGTGGAACCTCCACCCCTGTGTCAGGTATTCTTCCAGCATGAGCCTAGAAACACCATGGATTCCTTGCTTGACTCAAGGTAGTGTTTTGCATTTCATGTGTATTTACTTGTTTTCTTTTTATTGTGTGTGTTTTATATTTTGTTGCAACACAAAAACAGGCGTATTATTAAGATTTGTAAAGGACAGACTGAGACAAAGCAGTCTCAGTCTGTCAATAATGCAATACAATAATACAACAACAATTACATGTTTTAAAAATAACACCTTTTCCCAGTAAAAATGTGTAAAGCGGGGTTTGAAGTGAATTCAGGAACAATGAACCGGCCCATTGCCGAGCCAAGTTGGACTGCCTCTGAAAGCGTTGCACTGAAATATTTTCCCACTTCTTTTTTTTTCTATATGGACCCAGCTCAGTCAGACTGGATGACAAGCATCTCTGAAGAGAAATATTTATGTTCTGCCATATATTTCAAATTAGATTTTGGTCTGGACTTTGACTAGGTCATTTTACACATGAATAAGGTTTGATCTTAACCAAACCATTGTAGCACTAGCTAGACGTTTACAGTCACTTTTCTGCTGGAAGGCAAGCCTCCACCTCCATCTGTTGCAGCCTCTGAAATATTTTCTTCACCTTCCCATCAACTCTGACCAGCTTTCTTGTCCAGCGCTGTTAGTTTCCCTTCCCACACTGCATTTGACATTAAGGTCAGAAAGTTCAGTTTTGGTCTCATCCGACCAGCGCACCTTAATTTGTGTACCCGAGATTACAAACCATACAGGTAAATTGAATTTTTTTAATAAGGCAACTTCATCTCTCTGGATTACCTTTGAAGGATCAAATGGGACTGACTACCGACGCAAACCCCATTTTTTAAATTATTTGCAATAGGGTTTAAAAAACGAAAAACAAACGTTCCATCATTTTCATTCCACCTCAGACTTAAGCACTATTTTGTGGTGATCTATCACATTAAAATCCCAACAAAATACATCAAAGCTTGTGGTTGTAAGAAAATATGGGAAAATCTAGGGCTTGTTATCCTTTTGCCATGAACCATTTATTTATACCAGGACTGTTTTCGTGTTTCTGTTGTTTTGCTGACTGGTGTTTTTCCCGCCTGTTCCTTCTTATGGACTGCCCAGTGTGTTACTATTCATGGGCAGAAGACAACAAACCTCATCGGGAAACAGACAATTATTTGGTTTTCAAGGCAGCGAAGGTGGAATTCGTGGAATCTGTCCGCACAAGGCTCACGTAGGAGAAACGGAAGGAAACAAAAACTTTAAGAATGTTCCATGAAAGTCTACAGGAAAAAAAAAATCTAATTTAAAACAGTCACTCTATCTACAAATCTGAAGGACAGCCTGTCAGAAAGCTCAATGAGATAATGAAATTAGTTTTAAATGCAAGCACATGGTTCTTGTTTAGGAACGTAGGAAGGAGATAGTCATGCATAATTCATGTGATTTACCTTTGCACCTGTAAATATTCACATGTGGCCAGCGAGGCACAGATAAACCAGCAGGCCAGTAGCATATCTATGTGTTTATGGCATTCTTTACTTGTTTTTGCCACTTCCTGCCAAGTAAGGTCTGCACAGCACAAAAAGCCTCTATTGTTTGTGCTTTCTATGCAGTTGGTCTTAGTGAGCCTGGTGAGAGTCAGAACAAGGATCAGGGATCAGTGAATAGGGGGATTGGCACTTTTTCTCTGGTGCCACAGGCTGGATACACATTCCTTAGATTTACAAAATAAATAGAGCAAAATCTATAAATGAATACTGGGATGGCATTTTATTTTGAGGGGACAAAAACAACCTTTCAGAGGAAAAAATAAAGCCATAGCATTGGATCTGCAAAATTATCATCTGATTAGTTGGGTAAAATTGGGATAATCTTAGCTTTGTGTATTTGCCATGAAATTTGGATTATGGTAATTGTTTCCGCACTGACTAAATCTGTTGCTCCTTTCCAACCTGCTTTCACCAAAAACAATGGATACATTTTTTTAGCTCGTCCAATAGGACAGTAAAGGTGATGCTGACACAGGGTGACCATATTTTAGTTTGCAAAAAAGAGGAACTTGACCCAGTCGTGAAACACTTTATGGATGTTTACTTAAACAAGGCTTATGGTTTTAAACATATATAAAGTATGCCTTCTCTGTGTTGTTAGAAAGAGTAATTAAATCGTAAACTTCAGATCAGCTTTCAGAAGTCAACAAGTTCAAAAGCGGCTTTAAAAAATCTCTAGAATTTAATGATGATCAAATGAAATAATGATTTAATAAGGACTCTTCTGTATTAAATTAACCTGTAACAATAATAGCTCCCTTTTTGAATCATTGTGGACAAATATAAAAAAATCAGAATTAATAATCTGAGAAAACAAGTATTATATTCATGTCTTTTCTATGTAAAAACAACTTAACCGTCTTGTCCAAGACGAGAATATGTTATGTTCATATGTTCAGCACATTTTACTGAAGCTGTTTCCTGAAGCTTCCTGAAGCTTTTTCAAGCTTATTTAGAAAAAAAAAACAGAAAAACAAAACCTCTTTACTAACACTGGGGCTGGTGAATGCAACGCTGTCATTATCTGTAAGTTTAAGTTCTAAATGCTGTCTCATCTGATAAACGCATGAGCACTGTCTGAAGCAGCCACTGCGGTTGCAGCATAGAGCTGCCCTGGACCGTGGATAATAATGAATCGCTCCGCCAGGTTAAAGCCTTTGGTCAGCTTGGCCTTGCCTGTCATAATACCATAGTATGGATTTGTGATGGAGTGTTGCACTGAGCAGAGAGGTGTGGATGGAGGGGGCGGGGGCCTGAGGGGGCGTGTTTGACCAGTTTTCCAAATATGCTTGTAGCCAATTAGCGTTAAGTCAACTTGGTAGAGCCACATATAACCGTGTCCAACCCTATTACTGGGAAATCAGCCCTGCCAAAACAGCCCCCAACAAAAAGGTGATGTTTTTTTTAAATTAAATCCTTTGGAGAATTTACATTTGAAGCAATATCAACTACATGAAATAGTTTATACAGTGACGCCATGGCCCCTTTAAAATATTCCACTCCTTCTGGTCCACTTCTGGGGCCCCCTAACCCTTTTTCCAGTGTAACAGCAAGCTCAGTCAACTCACACAGCCTTTTTATACGTTTCTTTTGGCCACATTGTCCATGTGACCAACAAGATCTATGGCACCTTTGCCATACACAGAAACACATATGTCAGCATTGCCCACAGTGCATTGCGCCGCCCCATTTATCCCGCCTGGGATGTAATGAAGGAAATTTATTTTGCTGTTCCTTATTACAGCTACACTTGAGCTTTACATCTGGGACTGGTTGTAAACAGCAGCCGCAGCGGTACCAGCGCTGCCCTCCTGCTCCTTCTATAAAGAAGAGAAGAACCACCCAGACAGCAGCAGGCTGGGAACGGTGTCACACAAAAGAAAGGCTGTCATATTCAGCGCATCGCACCAGTCTGTTTAAGTACTTGCATATTGGTCAAGTGAAAAACAATGAAAACTGTCCCTTTTCAGTAATCTGTGAACCACCCCTAACAGCGGCGTTAATATAGGATACAGCTGAAATTTTCATTACATTGCATCCCTAATTTTGACCATTTCTTCACATCTTTGACTGAGAAAAATTGAATAACCAAATAAAATCAAATAAAACCAACTAAATCCAGGATAAAAAAATAAATAAATTCCATGAAAGTTTTTTCACTGTGATGGTCACAAACCACAGACTACACGCTGTTGCCTTGTGTGTGTTTGTTTCTACCAGGCCTTTATTCAGATTGTCCTTTTTTTCTTGTAGTTCCCTCCATTTTCTATTAAGGTTTGCCTTATAAATATACTGCTAGGGTTTTTGAGTCTGAGCTGAAAGCATTGTTGCATGTTCCATCAAAGACTTTTCACCGTGACACATAAACACAGGCACAGGAAGGCCCAGCTCTTTTCTGCCTTTGCATGCTGTGTGATCAAAAAGATTTCAGGTAAGAGCAAAATGTTGACTACAACTAAAACTGAACACAAAGCGGCCGATTGTTACCCCGCCAACGTAATGTCAAAGTTGAGTTAAAAAGTGAGCTTGCAGGGACAGTGTGTGGCATAGCGGTAGATTGGGCGTCCAATATATGGAAGCTGCTCCCTCAGCACATTTGGGCAGGGTTCCTGTCCCTGACGTTTGGACCTTTGGTCTTCCCCTTTCTTTCTATACTCATATCTCGACGGAAATTATTTTTTTAAAAAGCGCTTGCTGGTAAGAGGACAGATAAAATTTGTTTCTCAGCTTTCATTAAAAAAAGTGGTAATTTATCCACAATATGATAAGAACACCTGACTTCCAGACTTAAAAAACAAAAAACTAATTGCCCCAAGTTCTTATCCTAATTTTTGGATGTGCTTCAGTGATCAAGCTGTTTTTCTCCTCACGTTTGTGACGCGGCTGATAATATCAGTGGAAAGGTCTTGAAGATGTGCAGCCAGAACAAAAGTGAGGAAGGGAGACTTTCAACTGACTCTCATTATTTATCAAAGAATGAAAACTGAGGAATTTTTTTGATCAGGTCCCTTTTTTCTTAGTCAAGCTGGACAGATTTGAGGACTTCACTTTGAGACAGAAGTGAGAAAAATTTATATATCATTGCATCCTCCTCAAAATAACCAAGAATTTTTTTATGTAATTTAAAAATAGGAAGATGTTTCTATAAGTTGCTAGGAATAGTAAATATGGACAAATCTGCATGGCTCCATATTGCTTTGGCTTGAATTCCCTGGTAATGATAGTTGATATATGTATGTAAAAGCTCTGCAGACTGCAATTCCATTAACTCAATGTTTCATCCATTTCTCTCTCTGCACGTATAGTGATTGTTTTAGACAATTTATATATTGTTTTAACATTACATCATCAATTTTAACCAAACTTTAATACAAGGTTCTGTGTCTTGGCAGAGTCCCAACTATTTGCACGGACGGATGCTAAAAAAAAAAGGCCTGTCGAGCCTGCACTGGTGAGCGGAGTTCATATTTGAATCACAGTCACATTTATTGTGATCAGAAGTTATTTTAAAATGCCTTCAGAGTAGGAATGAGGAGGAAGAGGGCAGATGACAGTGGAAAGCCCCTGAAGCAAATAATAGCTGCCGGTTGTGTGCACCATCTGTGAAAGGAAAGATGCCTGAGGAGTTTGCGTCAGTTTTGTGATTCTATCAAAATGTTGGTCTTTTGTCTTTGTCAAAGATGTTTAAAGTGAAAATTTCCCTTTTTTCCCCAAGACCAGGTTTAACTCTAAAAGGATAGATCTGCGTGTTACCTATTTGCATACTCACAGCTCTCCTAATATTGTGCTGACAGTCACAGTGATGCAAATAGCAGTAAAAGGACAGCAGTGAGTATGTGTAAATGTCACAACTAGCAAAAGCAAGCCGCAATTACAGCAGTAATAGTATTTCTACGCAGACGTGAGAAGCTGAGTGGCAGCTGAGTGTCCTCATTCAGTATCCGACTGTGATCCCATTCCCATGCAGATCACAGCTACACAAAAACCCAATATGCTCCCTACTATGAAGATTTCCAGTGAGCAAGAATCTCAATTATGCTGTTTTTTTTTTTTTTTCGTCCTACGCCCACCACTTCCTTTCAGGAGAAGGCCACACACACACACACACACACACACACACACACACACACACACACACACACACACACACACACACACACACACACGCACACACACACACACACACACACACACACACGAGCGCACGTGCACATGCACACATGCACCGTAGGGATGTTGTATAAAAACAAACAAAAACAGAGTCTGTCCAGTGGTTTGTGCTGCCAAAACCTGCAGCCACAGCGCTACTGCTGCAGCCCAGACAGCGATCTGTGTGTGTGTGTGTGTGTGTGTGTGTCAAGGTTCCAGGGAGGGCCAGACAAGATACGGGGAAGAATGCGATTTTGGTAACTCTGCATTTTTATAGCAACCACTGTCCGCTGTTGGGTGAAGCTGACCATTAGAGAAAAATGTCAAGAATTCTCCTTAAACACCAGAAGAAAAAGAAGCATGACATGTCAGATCACAGAGGGTTGTTATTCACTGATAATAGCTCGGTGAAAGAATGAATTGTTACATTGTTTGGACAAAGAAAATGCTACTGCATCGTTTATTTGCCAAAAGAACACCTGCAATGTAACGTCTTTATGAAAGAGAGACACATTTTGTCACGTTACAACCCCAAACCTCATATTGTATTGGGATTTTGTCTGATAGACCAACAGTGAGTATTTGAGAAGTGAAAAAAAAAAAAACATTTCCAAAAATTCTTTGCAAATAAAAGTCTAAAAGGTGTGCACCACAAGTCTGGTTCATCCTTGGGTGCAATTTCTAAATTCCTGATGGTGCCATGTTGATCTGTTCAAATAATCATAGGCAAGTAGCTTACAAACAGCAGTGGACTGTCCAGCCATCATACTGCTCAGGAAGGAGACGGGTTTTGTGTCCCAGAGATGAATGTGGGTAGGTCAAAAGCAAATAACCTTGTGAAGATGCTGGCTGAAGCAGATAAGAGTATGTTACTATCCACAGTGAAACACGGACTGAACTGACTTAGGCTGAAAGGCTACTCTGCCAGGAAGAGTTACTCTATTACTCCAAAAGAACGCATAAAAGCCAGATTACTGTTTGCACACGCACACAGTGACAAGGAAATATATTTTTGGACATATTTCCTATGGTCTGGCCATAATGACCTAACCTGACTCTCGCCAGATGCATGTCGCTCCTCCTAGCTTCACTCACATACATCTGGGACCTCTCCCATAAGAGTGATTTCTCCAACCAATTTTATTGTCTAGCCAATCAGGACGCAGGGCTGGAGTTACATAGATGTGACGTAGTGGAGAAGCAACCGTGACGTGAGACTGTTTTGATAGCAATGGCGGCTCGCATCGGGGAAGCAAGCGTTAACACTGATGATGCTAATTCTTCCATGTTGTTTCATTAAAAGGACATCAGAGAACGACTCTGAAGGCTTTTGTTGGTGGAAACAATGTTTCCGCCCTTCTCCCGACCGGATTTGGCAAGTTTTGTTTTCCGGGGCGCATCCGCGTCCGCTGCGGACGCGCCCCGGAGAGGTTAGCGCAAACCATATTAGGAGGCCTTTAGTCCTCAACGCGGTCGGCCCGGGATCAATTTCGACCCGCGGCGCTTTGCCGCCTGTCTTCCCCCTCTTCCTGTCAGCTCACTGTCAATAAAACTCGTGCCACTAGAGCCAAAAACACATTAAAAAAAGTTTTTTTTCCTGCGTCGCTCTCACAGCGTCACGGGTTAGCTTTGGTGTGAGTGGTTGAAATAGCACGTCGATAAAGATGACAGACAAGTGGCTTATCCAATCATATGCAAGGATTTTTGATAAGGCCCAGCCTTCAAAAAAGGCAATTCCTATGGAGAGGTCCCAGATGGATGTGAGTGGAGCTAGACGGAGCGAAATCCATATGGCTAGAGTCAGGTTAATAATGACCATCATTAAATTTGGAGGAAGAAGAGGGAATCTTTCAATCCTGAGAACACCATCCTAACTGTGAAATAAAGGGGTGGCAGCATCATGCTGTTGGGTTGTTTTGCTGCGGAGGAACTGGTGCACTTCACAAAATAGATGGCATCATGAGTGAAGAACATTATGTGGAAATTCTGAAGCAATAACTCAGACATCAGCTAGAAAGTTGAAGCTTGGGTTCTATTGGGTCTTCCAAATGGACAATGACCCAAAGCATACAGCCAAACTAGTTACAAAGTGGCTTAAGGATAACAAAGTCAATGTTTTGGAGAGGCCATCACAAAGCCCTGATCTCAATCCTTTTTAAAACGCATGGCCTGAGCTGAAAAGGTGTGTCCGAGCAAGACAGCATACAAACCCGGCTCAGTTACACCAGTTCTGTCAGGAACAATAGACCAAAGTTGCTGTACATTTTTGTGAGAAGTTTGTGGAAAGACGAAATGACCAAAGTCGTACAGTTTAAAAGCAAGGGTACCAAATTTGAACAAAAATCCATGTAGACTTCTAACCTTCAAGACCGAAAAAAAAAGCAATGTCTAAAAGATGATCGCTATCATTATTCTGGCATTTAGAAAATAGAAACTATTTTGATAATCTGAACGGACCTAAGACAGAAAAAGTTTATTCAGATTTCATCTTTGACAGTGTGGTGAGAAAAATAATCTTCTCTTTTTATATTGTGTACGTAAACTGTAGGTTTTAGCTGTCTGGGACACTGCCTCCTATACCACATGGTTTCTCGGGGAAGCTGCAAGGATCCACAACTCAGGTAAGAGACTCTGTAGATTTATTATCTGTTAGTGATGCACTCAAAAAAATCCAGTCTTTATAGAAAAACGATAAGAAGAAAACTATTGCTGAAAGAAAGCCATGACAAGTTTTCTGTTTGTTATTGGTATGTGGAAGAAGGTCTGATCAGATTAGATTAGACCATAGATTAACTTTTTGGCCAATATGTGAAACATGTATGGAGAACACTGCACTTCACCTGAACATGCCATCCTCACGGTGAAACAAGGTGCAGACAGTATCGTGCTATGGGGAGACTTACAGGGACACAGAAGCTGGTCACAATTTCCCCATGTGTCTTTCTCCTTTTACATCACACTGCAAAGGTTGATGTTTCTAGTGTGATAGAATGTTAAAAAGTTTAAGGGGTATGAACACTTTTGGAAGACACTAAGATGTCTGGAAGCTCCTCTGTGAATCAACAGCATTAAGCAACAAAAATATGAGGAAATATAATGTGGCTTCAGCACGAGATCTTTCCCCATTGCTTTTAAAAGGAGGTTAAGCAAATAGGTGAGTTAAAAATGAAATCTCTTCACTTGCTGTGTAATTAGGTATAAAGTAGTAATTCTGGTAAAAACATGATTAACTTGGCTAATATTCAATGAGGGGAAGAGGGTGAGATGATCCTTGACACGAATAAACATTGAAAAGAGAAAGTGGTGAGGAAAGCTATCATGAATTTTATGGAGCAGAGCTTATTTCGAACAAAATCTCAGCTACCTGAGCTGACCCGGTGTTAAACAAACATATCAAGGCAAACGGCTTTCCTGTGATGGAGAAGTCACCAAGGACTTGGACCTTTGACTCTGCGTGACTGAAATGTGTATTTCAACTTAAGATGTGGGATGAGTCAAGCATGTGGAGCCAGGTGCTTTATATTAGTTTGCAATTCAGTAAAGAATTGTGTTGGCAGTAGCTTGTTCTTTTGTGGTAGTGATGAAATCCATATAACTTTTTTTTTTTGTTCTATGAGGGGGTGGCATAGAAGCTGTTAACACACCTGAATTCCCAGCATTAGACTGAAGAGACACATTTTTACTACATAGTGTATGCTGGGGTCCATTTACCTGTTCCAAGTTTGAATCATTAAGGGTGACGTAAACTGTTTTCTCTGAAGCTCCATTCTCAAAACAAGGCAGCCATATGGTAACTGCAATAATACCAGGTTTATTTGCATTTCTTTTATTATTTCCATCAGACACGTAGTACTGTTAGAACCTTTGTGAAAAGGTTGGTAGAACATATGAATGCATAAAAAAAAGCGGTTGTTTTTCTGACTCACAACTAAAAAAAATCACTGTGACCTTGTGGTCAGCCATATCTGTCCTCTAGGCAGCTTGCATTCCCTTTCCTTTGTAACCAGGTGTTCCCATCATCTACTTTAAAATCGTACATATTTAGACCGGTCAGACATCAGTAGGAATCTTCTCCACAGAACAGAGGTCATGTCAAACGCAGTGTAAGAGCTCATGACATTTGTTTTACTTTCTAATGCACAGAAACACAAATAAAACACACATTTTTAATGGGGTTTTGGCACTGTACTATGAAACTACTTGTCACACTAAATTAATTATTTTGACATCAGTATTTGTCAAATGTTTTTAATTTGTCATAAGTTACATGAAGAAAGTGGTTTTGCAGAATTGGCTTTATTGGGGGAGTGGGACTGACATCACACGCCGAATAGTTAAGTGTAATGCCCTGACAGAATCTGGAGACCCAATAATTCAGCCTGTAACGAAGACCCGGTTCGTTACCGGATAAGTAGACATAAGACCTTACCTAAAACGCTGGAACATGCACATAGCACTTTGACAGCACACGGCACTACTAAGTAATTACTAATTTGCACATTATCGGGGCTCCAGCCTGTAGATATAAGAATTATACATGTGATTTTTAGTAATGGTTAATGGTTTTAGAATAGTTTGGAGAATTATTTATTGTAATTGTGTTTGTTTAGAATTTTGCTCTTTAATTGATGGGTTATATTAACAGAGTTTATCGGTGGGTTTTTTTATGGAGGAATTTCATATTGGTTTTAAAGAGCTAATGTTTGGTACACCCCTAGTGTCATGGTTTAAGTTTTGTCTGGCTTCTTTGTTATTTTGTAGTTCACTTAGCTCTCCCTTGCTCAGCTTTAGTCACTCCTCTGGACACTAATTAGTTTTCATTCCCGTCACCTGTCAGGCTGCAATTACCCCTGATCTGTTGCCACCTGTGTTCACCTCTTTATAAGACTCACCTCATTCTGTTCTTGTCGCCGGTCCATAGCGTTCACTCCCGCTCAGTCTCTGCCAGAATCCTTGTCAGCTCAGTTTTTTGTTTCAGTCAGCCAGAAGACTTCCTTCGACTTTGTTTTTTGTTCCAGTCAGCCAATAGACTTTTCTTCAGCTTTGTTTTGTTCCAGTCTCTGCCTAGATCCAGCTCAGCTCTGTTCCCACTCCTGTTCCCACTCCTGTTCTCATCTCCTGGTGAGCTGTTCCGGTCTCCAGTCCTTGGCTCAGAAGTTCTGGTCTCCAGTCCACAGCTCTGATCTTCTGGTCTCCAGTCCACGGCTCTGATCTTCTGGTCTCCAAGTCCTCAGCTCAGATGCTCCGTTCTGGTCTCGAGTCTTCGGCTCCAGAGTTCCTCCCGGTCAGTCTCTCCACACGCCTCCTGCTGGCCAGCTTCTGCACCCTGCACCTCCGTCTGTTGAAAGACTCTGGTTCCATCATCATTCATCTTCCACACCATTCAATAAAACTCACTCCTAAGAACTAGCTCTGTGTGTGCGTGCTGTGTCCGGGTTCATCCTAGACAAATATCATAACACCTAGTAGTTTTAAAATAGTTTTACCTAGTTGGGTGTGACCCCTTTAAAAAGCCGACTTGTTCATTCAGAGGGGAGAGAACAATTTTACGAGGATTGAATTGAATAGAAGTTGGAGTTGAGCTTGGAGTATCACCTGCTGCTCTGTTCTGCTACTAGGTAAAACCTTGACTGCTTAACCTCCATGCACTTTTTGACTGCACTTGCACATTTTGGATTTTTCAGTTGAAAATAAACGACATGGAAACTGAGGACCTAAAAGCTGCTTGACCTTTTATTTGTCGGTACCAACACTGCTTATTCCACTGCCCGTGCCAACCTGACCGCACTGATCCACACGGTGGGATCGTGCTGACGCAGCCGAACGAGACTGGGGAATCCCATAAGGACAAGGCAGACAGGAGAAAACACAGTAACGAGATCAGAACATCAAAACAAGGAGTGCTGGGTGGTCTTCTCACACGATGGCTTTCAAGAATCTGGCGGTTACCCACTGGGAGAGCCAGGGATATATAGTGCTCCTCAAAGGTGCAGCAACTCCCAGTAATTGGAGCCCCTTCAGGTGTAACTGCTCAGACACGATTGCCGGAGCAGCATGGAGAGCAGGGAAGGATGTCATGGGACTGCACATGTCAGCTTTTCAGGCAGGAACAGGCAGGAATCATTAAAGTTAAGCATCGCTAAAGCTTGAACATCACCATCAGGACACATTTCATTAACAGGGAAACTGTTGTTAAATCTGAGAAATATTTCAAATAAGGGAGTTTTCTTCAATGGTGATGGTAGCTCAGAATATGTTTACACCCATGTTTTTAGAGTTATTTATGCACTGATTACTATTGTGATTATTGACTCCACTATCAGTTAGTGCCTTGAATCACAGTTTCCCAGTTAAGAGGAAAGAGCACAAATGCACCCAATCACACAAGGTTGTCAGAACATCTTTGTTTTCTTTGCAAAGCTCCTTGGCTTCATTGTTTGCTCAGGGTTCTTATTTAAGTCATACATTAATCAACCTGATTCAGTGGCTGAGTTTTAAAAAAGCAGACAATTTAAGTGCGTGTGGAGGGCTTCAATGCCACAATGATGAAAGTGGGTCACTGGGATAGAAAGCATGGCTATGGAAACCCTACCATCTCCATGGTAACCATCATGTTGACAGAGCTATCACCTCCTCATCTCAGCATAATCATCAGGATAAGCAAGAAACATTATGTAGTGTCCTGGGTGGATGACAAAATACATTGTTATTGCCAACGTGGAACGTTTATTGTTTGCTTTTAGGACTTTAGATCAATTCACATAGCAGGGAATAATGAAATAAGCTTTGATCCAGGATGTCACAGGCATGCCTCCTTTTTTTTATAACAGCCATGGTAAATATATCTTGACCAAAACATTTTGGATCATTTTAAGGCCTTTTTCTGCCATGGAAGTGCACTGTACAATAGTGAATACAGGTGAAGTCATAAAAGAAAAAACCTGAGGGCATAATTATGGTTATCTAATCTACAATTAAATGTGTGTGACAAGCTTGAGTTAGATGTGGTCATGCATTAACTCTGTTTATGGGTTCATAACAGAAACACTGTTTTTAATAAAAGAATGGTTATATTCATTGGAAGTGGAACTGTGTTTTTTCAAGTTGCTTGTCAACAATATTAAGAACAAAAATTAATTGGTTTGCCATAGATACTAAATAGGTTAACTATATACAGTATATAGATATATACAGAGAATTAGATAGAAATACTGCATTTAAGACATACAGAAATTATCAAATGTGATCCAGAATTCAGGATTCCAACACCTTTTTCATAAAATGTTTCCATACTTTTCAATGCTCCCTCATTTATGGTAATTTGTAAAATACTTCTACAGTGGGCAACCTTGAAATATGGAAAGGAAAGATCCCTTTATAATCACATAGAGGGGAAAGTTGTCTCTGTGTTTAACCCATCCATTAGGGACCAGTATGCTGCCAACACTGAGTGGCACCCAGGGAACAATTTGTGTTCAAGGTTCTTGCTCAGGGACCCAGAGTGACAAACCAAGTTTTGAACCGGTGACCTTGGAATCACAAATCTGCAAAACAAAAAGAAAAAAAAAAACACCAGAAAAACCAAGGAGAAAACAACAAGTCAAAGGAAGGAAGGAACAAAGGAAAGGACGTGAGAAACAAGGAACGAAGGAGGACACACTGAAGAAACTGAGGACACAAGAAATTAAATAAGAAGGAAACATGGAGGGAAGGGGGGACATAAGGTAGGGCAGAAGTAAATTGAATAGGACTGTATTTATGTCAGCACATTGACATTAGTACAAGTAAACAGGCTGTATGGTGTTGCAGATGTTATTGCTGCTGCCTTGCTGCAAGAAGTTCCTGGGTTCAAACTCCAGCCAGTGGTCGTTCTGCATGGAGGTTGTATGTTCTTCTTGGGCATGTTTGGGTTTCTCTCCAGGCACTCCGGCTTCCTCTGAAAGTCCAGAAACATCACTGTTAGGTCAACTGGGCTCCCTAAGTTGCCTTAATGTCAAAGTGTATGCAAACATGGTCATCTGTCTCTGTTGCCCTGTAATGGAATGGCAAAATGTTCAGGGCATGTCCTGTCTATCGCTCAGTTACCTCTTTTTATAAAATGTTTTTGGAGATTGCTTCTCTGTGTTAAGTGGTTTTTCCTTTCCATCAATATAAGACGAATTGTGAAGCTCTTTAAAAAGTAGTGTACAGAATAAAAGGGGGATGTCCCAGCAAATTAATACTCTAGGTCAGACTGTGTGCAACACCCAAGAGCTTTATCTTAAAGGCATACTATGCAACATTTTTCAGTTAATTAATGTGTTCCATACCGTTTTGGATGATTAAATGAGTCATTTCAGGTCGAACAAAGGTTTTCTCGGCCGCCCTGGGGGTCTGTGGGGGAAATACCGCACTTGCAATTGCAAGAGCTCTCGGCCCGCACCCACAGAAGTCTCGCTTTACGGCGAGAACTCCATGTGTTTTTGCCCTGCCATTCACTATATGCACGCGCGAAAGCAACAACAAAGAACCGCGTGTTAACGTCAAATAAACATGCAAGCATATCGAGTTTTATTATTATTATTATTAATATTATTTGTTTTTTTTATGTTGGCGAGACGGTACCGCGGCGGCCGCGGCGAGGCGGCGGCTGCGGCTTGGTGAGGCGGTGGCGGTAGCGTCTCGCCAACATAAAAAAATAAAAAATAAATAATAATAATAATAATAATAATAAAACTGGCGAGGCGGCGGCTTGGCGAGGCGGTGGCGGTAGCGTCTTGCCAACATAAAAAATAAATAAAAAATAATAATAATAAAACTGGCGAGGCGGCGGCGGCCGCCTCGCCAGTTTTATTATTATTAGTTTTATTATTTATTATTATTATAAGATAGCGCTGCGGGAAGCTTGATGTTCATACCTTCACTGTGTTAGTCATTGTTTGTACTGCCGTTTTTTCGACTTTTCGTTGCGTTCGCCTGTCTGCTAAGCTCAAAACAACCGCGCCTGGCTTGATGGAGAAACCAGAACAGCTGAGCATCTTTATGACAGTGCACTTTTACTTTCGCCCTCTTGGGGGAGCCTCGCTGGAAAATCAACCCCGGTTGCATAGTATACCTTTAAGCACTGCAAACCTTAGACAGTATGTTAAAAATGTAAGTTCACAACAGGTCAGTTAGACAAACACTGAAAATGTATGCTGCTAATGTAAAAAGAATATAGTGGCACGATTCAGGTTTGTAAAGCTGCACCTGAAGAAACTATCCATCCATCCATTTTCCGAACCGCTTTATCCCTCATGGGGTCACGGGGGTTGCTGGTGCCTATCTCCAGCGTTCACTGGGCGAGAGGCGGGGTACACCCTGGACAGGTCGCCAGTCTGTCGCAGGGCAACACAGAGACAAACAACCATTCACGCACACACTCACACCTAAGGACAATTTAGGTGTGACAGTCATGTTTTTGGTCTGTGGGAGGAAGCCGGAGTACCCGGAGAGAACCCACGCATGCACAGGGAGAACATGCAAACTCCATGCAGAAAGACCCAGGGGTGTACTCGAACCCAGGACCTTCTTGCTGCAAGGCAACAGCGCTACCCACTGCGCCACTGTGTAGCCCCTGAAGAAACTAAATGCAATCAAACTAGAGCTGTTTGATCAAAATGTACAGCATCATGTTAGGCAAAAAACAAATGTAAGGTATCATCAGAGACATATTCTACCAAGCAAGCAAAGTAGAATGGTGATGATTTGGGGTTGTGTAGAACTGGGTACTACACAGCCTTCGAGACGACCATGACCTCCTCTGTATACCTCAATATTCAGGGGTCAAATGTGAGGCCATCTGTTAGGCAACTGAAATTGGGTCAAGCAACAGGTCAATGATCCCAAATACAGCATTTAATGTAGACAAATTCAATAAAATAATGTGCTTTTGGAATGAGGAGAGGGCCAAAATCCCAAATAACAATATAGGAGAGGCCTAAAGTTATTAATAAATTACTGCTTAAGTAAATGCTTATAAAACAGCTCCACAAGCTACCCAATCATGGATTATGCTTAATTTTGTCATGAATATATTGACAAATGAAACTGCTGATTTTCCCTAGACTGTCTGCATAGCTTGTGGGATTTGAAGCTAATCAAACATGGGACTCTGAAAGGCAGAGTATTAGAGTTTCTGTAGAATCAATCTTGACAGTTCTGCTTTTTTTTTTTTTTTTTTAAATCAATGCTCTTGCAGGACAACATACCAGCAGGCATGGTCAAACATTTATGTCTGGAATCCATTTGACTTTTCCTGGGGAAAAAAGTGGTGAGTCAAACGTCTAAAAGCAATTTCTGAGAAATAATTGAGAAAATGTTAATATAAAGATTTATGATATATAATAATCAGAAGGGCTAAGATTATATATCTGATCTGCCTTTTAGCTGTTTGGGATATAAATCTCTCTGTCTGCTGAAAAAAGATTGAAGGCAAACATGTCTATCATTTAATTGATCTCCAGGCGAAAAAGATAGTCATGGATTTCGCTACATGTCCAACACAGTAAGCAAACAAACACACATTTTATGTGTGCTAGCACGCACACGAGTGCATGCAGATGTACAGATGCTGGATTAAAATCTAATTGCTCCCATCATTAGTTGCAGAGGACTGTGTGATATGGGTAATGTCACACAGTGATGTCCACTTCTCTGACTAAGCAACAGTGAGGACTGCTGTGTGTGTGTATGCTTGTACTTGCAGCTGAGTAAGAACATTTATTGCACATTTTACTAGTAAAGTGAGGATCTTTTATTGGTCCTCACGTTTTTCTGGATTTGGGGTTGGTTTAGGACTAAGGTCTCGGTTAGAATAAGGTCAGGGTTAGTGTTCAGGTAAGGCCATGGAAAGGGTTGAAAATGAATGGAAGTCAAGGCACTCTCCTCACTATGTATTTAAAACAAGGATGTGTGTGTGTGTGTGTGTGTGTGTGTGTGTGTGTGTGTGTGTGTGTGTGTGTGTGTGTGTGTGTGTGTGTGTGTGTGTGTGATATACAGGTCACTGGCCACAGCAGAGTGAGAATCTAGCTGGACTTGATTGAATGTGGCGGTTAATTCCAGGGCTTCCCACCAAGATTAGAAAAGGAAAGTACGGAGTGACAGAGACAGAGGGAGGAAGGAGGCCAGGGTAAAGGGCAGAAGTCAACAAGATGCGACCAAATTAATTTGCAGTACCAATTTTCTCTCTCTGACATTGTTTACTGAAGTGTTAGATAAAGCATAAATGGTTGTGTAGATGCTGTATGAATTGGGGAGGAAGTTGGGAGCTCTGGAGAGCATTACAAAGGTAAAACAGAAACACACTACTACGTGCTAGTTTGAAAAAGCTAATTATTCAAGCAAATTGTATTTTATAGGCATCAATCATACTGTCAAAAGTATTCACTCTCACCATGGCAAAAGGGGTGTAAAATGAAACACCAAGATTTGCAGACAGCTTCTACAAATATTGAACAGTGAAAAAATGGGTTGCTACCAGAAGGATTGGTGAATTCCACGCACATAGGTGGAAGCCTATGCGTGTCCAGTTGATAAAGTTTAGCGCTATTAAAAATTCCAACGTCAACACTGAGTGCTATCATGACAACACAGAAATTATTAGAATCAAAAACAATTAAATGGTGTCAGCAGATGCTGAGGCACAAGTTTTCTGCAACAGGTCTCCAAACTTGTTGATAATTTTAGATTAGCTCAAAAACAGTGCATAGTGCACTTTATGGAATAGTTTCTCATTGCAGACAGGCTGCTTTTATATGGAAGAAATATTAGAATTATACATTTTTTAGACATTGAATTTCTAATATATTATATATATAAATTCAGCTGCAGAAATATTCCTGCAAAAATTCACTTGCAAAAAGTTGCCTGTAGAACTTCAACTGCAATGCCTATGGCTCAGTTACCTATTTTTATAAAATGTTTTTGGAAATTCCTTCTCTGTGTTAAGTGGTTTTTCCTTTCCATCAATATAAGAGGAATTGTGAAGCTCTTTAAAAGTAGTGTATAGAATAAAAGGGGGATGTCCCAGCAAGTTAATATTCTAGGTCAGACTGTGTGCAACACCCAAGAGCTTTATCCTAAGCACTGCAAACCTTAGACAGTATGTTAAAAATGTAAGTTCACAACAGGTCAGTTAGACAAACACTGAAAATGTATGCTGCTAATGTAAAAATAATATGGTGGCATGATTCAGGTTTGTAAAGCTGCACCTGAAGAAACTAAATGCAATCAAACTAGAGCTAATGCAATCAATCTGTGCAGCAATCAAAAGTGAGGAGATGGCATCACACAAGCGTGCTTCTAGATGACCGTTTAGTCTACTGACATTATCATGCAATAGAGAAAATACTTTCTCACTGCATTATGTTGTTTGTAACTTTACCCCATTTTTATTCATGATTATTCAGTACTTTTCCACACTGTGAAAACTATTTGCTGACTGAACTTCACTTAGTCAAGTTTAACTGTTGCTTTGACTGAGTTGAGTTAAATCAACTATACCTATCAAATATCAATTGTTATGAACTTCACAGGTATAATTAATTTAACTCAGTTAACAGGTAAACTTGTCTGCGTCAAGTTCGGTCAGCAAATAGTTTTCACAGTGTATTATTTATTTATCCTAAAAAAAAATCATGTTACTTTAACCTATCAGGCCGCTGAAACTAATTAATTTCCCTCTATGGGGTTGAAAATGTTTATCTACAAATCAATAATTGTTCAAGAAGTTTATGTGCTCATTTCCTCCACTGTTTAGGGGGTGGATCAGCCAATCAGCTCTCTCTGTTTGCACCATCTTCTCTGTTTAAGGCACTCTTAGGCTCACTAAAAGTCCTCTTCAGTACTCCAAAATCCTTTTCAACTTTAGGAGATCCCTTAAGGCTTAAGATGCTTTGTGAATAACCTTTATCTTACCAAGGTAAAATTCTTAGAAAAATTTTAGAATTCTGGAAATTCTAAGATTTTTCCTCACAAAGAGCTGCTTTTAGTGTTAGGATTCTTTGTGAATACGGGAACAACCGTATAAGGGCAAAGTGCTCTGTTAGGAACATGTGGATCAATCAGATCTCTCATATATAATGGAGCATGATTATTAAGGACTTTATAAATGAGAAGTAAAATTTTAAATTTGATTCTTAATTTAACAAGAAGCCAGTGAAGAGAAGCTAAAATATGAGAAACATGATCTCTCTTTTTAATTTTAATCAGAACTCTTGCTGCAGTGTTTTGATCCACTGAAGTCTTAGAACTACATTTTATGAACTTTCTGATAGTAAAAAATTACAGTAGTCCAGCCTTGAAGTAATAAATGCATGGACTTGTTTTTCAGTGTCAGTCCTGGACACTATATTTCTAGTTTTGGCAATATTCCAGAGGTGAAAAAAGAAAACCATTTAAACCTGTTTAAATTGGGATTAAAATTACATGTCATGGTAAAAGAAAATGTTACTTCATTATCAGAGGCCAATTTGATGCTATCCATATTAAGTGATTGACTAAGAAGTTTATTTTTTTAAATAATCAGGCCCAAAGATTAATACTTCTGTCTCGTCTGAATATAAAATCAGAAAATTTAAAGTCATCCAGGTTTTCATGTCAACACATACCTGTTGTCTAGGTAAATGATTGGATTCATCAGGATTTATGGATAAATATTGCCAAGTATCAGCAGCATAACAGTGGAAAAATAATCCCATGTCGTCTGATAATTTTTCCAATTGGAAGCATATATATATATATAGTAAAATTAATTGGCCCAAGCACTGCAGTACTCCACAAGTGTTTATAATGTTTTTTATGTTTTCATGATGTAAAGTACTTTGAACCACCTTGCTGCTGAAATGTGCTATGCAAATAAACTTGACTTGACTTACAGCACGTTCAAGTCTTTCTCAGAGAATATTGTAATCAACTATATCAAAGCAGCACTGAGATCTAACAGGAAAAGTACAGACACAAGTCCATTGTCTGAGGCCATGGTAATATCATTAGTGACCTTCACCAGAGCTGTTTCAGATCTATGATGAGCCCTGAAGCCTGACTGAAACTCTTCAAACAGGTGATTGTGTAAATGCTCATAGACTTGATTAGCAACTATTTTCTCAAGAATTATAAATAAGAAATGAAGATTAGCTATAGGTCTGAAATTTAAGTCACCTTGGTCAAGAGATGGTTTTTTAAGTAAAGGTTTAATAACAACTACTGGGCGACGTGGCACAGAGGTTAGGGAGTTTGTCTTGCAATTGGCGGGTTGCCGGTTCGATCCCCTGCACTGACTGTCTCTGTTGTTGTGTCCTTGGGCAAGACACTTCACCCGCATTGCCTGCTGATGGTGATCAGAGGGCCCGGTGGCGCCGGTGCATGGCAGCTTCGCCTCTGTCAGTCTGCCCCAGGGCAGCTGTGGCTACTAACATAGCTCACCACCGTCAGGGTGTGAATGTGTGTGTGTGTGAATGGGTGGTATATATCAATTTACTACATATAGATAAGATGGAGTTTTGCTAGTTACCTAAATAATTAATTAGTGACAAATACAGTCTATTCAACAAATTTGAATTATATCAAAAAGTCAATTTGTTTTTAGTAACCTAATTAACTAAGGTAAACACATTGTATAGATCAATTACTCAGACTGAAATTTAAAGCTCTTATTTATGTTAATGATTTTTTTGTTTACATATAATGACAACACAACTTTTATGCTTGGAATATTACATCAAACCGATACAAAATAACTTTTTAAAACAGAAATGTGGGCTTAATGAATAGTATGTTTAATACTTGTTTAAACGTTATTTTCAAAAGGTACTTTTAATCTGACAAATGAGCCTTATTGGAACTCATATACTAATTTATTGGAAATGACTGTATACATGGGATACAATTTTACTCACAGGAAGTTTAGTCTAATTCTTGAATTAAAAGGCAAGGCACATTTTTGTGTTGCACATTTCAGTAACAAGACAATTCAAAGTACTACTTCAAGATGTGGGAGTCCATATTGTTCAAGATTCTGTGCTCAATATGAATAAAATATTTGCACTTGTTAGTCTAAAAGGTAAGCAATATGTAATTCTGGCATCCTATTTTAGGGCTTTCATGACAAATATGTCTCAGACTCCTGTCAACTGATATATTTTCTGGTTGTTATGTTCTGAAAGCGAACAATGACGGTGCAACAGTACAAGTATGGGAAAGGACCTATTTAATTCTGAACAACATAAGTGTAACATAGATCATGTGGTTCATGGCAGATCCATAAAGCTAAAACCCCATGTGGTAATGAAAGTGTTGGGGATTTCCACAATTGTTTTTTCCAGTATAGCGGTTGGTCACCACTTAGAGATTTGACGGAATATTTTGGAGTGGCACCATTGACCAAGGAGTCCAACAGATTAGGTCAGATGCCTTAAGATGCTTAGGTGTCAAGGTTTCACAAAGCTGATGATTTTATCAAAACACACCACCTAATGGCACCCAAATGCTAGCTGATGATACATTTCACTTTACTTAACATCTCATTTAACATGTTAAATCAGGAGGTGAAACATAAACAAAAAGATCTCTGTAGGCTTCCTTGTTAAAATGTTGTCTGACACATTAAAAGTTACAAATAGACACTTTTTCTTTCCCTCTCATGACTACCTGGTGTTATTACATTGCAGATGTTTCACAATTTTCAGTAATGGAGTTCTCACTCAGCAGGAGTGTGATTGCAGTGATACTTGCGCTTGTCACTAATTAACATCCAAATCTAAGAGGAAACTGTGGCTCAGGCATCAGTGTGTATAACTCATAGTTAACTCAGCAAAGTTCTTTTGTCTTTTTACTTTTGATGGGGCAACAAAAGTCTATGTTTCTATCATCCATATTTTGACATTTGTGAATTACACTGGACCTATAAGAATCTGATCTATGTTTTAAAATAGTTCAAAAGAGTAATTCAAAAAGGAATTAACCAAAAGGTCAAACTTGGAGTTTCTAAATAAGTTTTTGACACTGGAAAAGGAAACATGTTTTAAGGACTTGGGTGGATGTGTCCCCTCGTTGATGCTGCACCTCATGGCTTCAACCGTTTGTGTCTGAACATCATGTATGATCTGTTCAGCTGGGGGTCCCAATTGAGGCATTTCTTTAGAATTGCATCTTTGTGTTTACCAAGCTAAGTTTATGTAGAACCTATTCTGTAAGGGTTCACTAAACTCGATTAACTGCAACCACATTGACCTAAAAAGAACAGAATAGGTTGAACATGTTAACGTATGCCTTACTCAACCTAGCCCTGTGTTGGAACAGCATATTTAGCAAATACAGCATTTTGGGATAATAGAACTCAAGGCTACACATATAGTTGCTGTATGTCTTGAGTCATGTGCGGTGCTGTGAAAAAATGTATTTGCCCCATGAGAAGGTTCTTCTGTTTCTGTTATTTTGTTGTTACAATTAAATGTTTCTGTGTTAAACAATAGTAAACAAATCAGACAAATTATTTTACTGATGATTTTATTCACAAAGAGAAAAACACCAATCCACACACATCTATCTGTGTGAAAAAGTAATTGCAACCCTTGGCAGGAATTGTGCAAAAACCATCAAACATTTGCAAAAATGGGCAGTCAATCTTTGACTGGGCACTCCAAAGCCTCTAGTTTGAATTTCCTGGGCCATTTAGGGGTGGACTTGCTGGTGTACTTCAGATCATTAATCTACAGCATAACCAACATGTGCCTGACATTTAGGCAAAGAACTGATGGCCAGACATTTTCCATCAGGATTCTCCAGTGGAGAGCAGAATTCATGGTCCAATCAATCATTACACGTTTTTCAGTTCCTTAATCAGCACAGCAGCACCACACCATCACATTACTGTCGGTATGATGTTTCCTGTCTGAAATAATGTGTCACTTTCATGCTACGTGTTGGCATACAGACCTTAATAAAGATCTGTGTTTGCCTCATCAGTACATAAAATGTTTCCCCGAAAGACTTGGGGTGTCGTGATCTTTGGGTGTTATAGGTGTCTCATTTCCTTTCTGTGTTTCCTTATTTTCCTATTTGTTAGTTGTTGCCTCATTAGTTACTTCCTTTGTGTGCTTTATTCTTAGCTCATATATTCGGTTAAATTTGTTCCCTGTGTTTCCTCCCCGTCTGCCCAGTTCATTATTCTCCTTCAGCCAGAGCCAACAGATAATTAGGCAGATCCTGCTCACCTGCATCTCTTCATTTAGCCCTATAACACTCACCTGTTATCCCCTTTATTTAAGCTCCTGCTTCACACTGACTGCATTCTTTGTGCACTTTGTCCGTTCATTGCAAAACGTGTCGCGCAACAATCCAAACCGGATTCGTTCATGCATCCAGACAGCCCCGACCCCCCCTCCCTCCTTCATTTCAAAATATTACCGGATCTGCTTTACACTTCTTGCGTCTGACTTCCTGTCTGGCTTATCCTCTTTTTAAAAACTGCCGACTCGATCCGTATTTCTTGATGGACAACGGAGGAGGGTTCTCTGTCATACCGTAGGACCACCGTGCTGCTAGGAACTGCCCCCATTGACTTGAATGGCTTTTATGTGTGACATAACAGAGAACGCACGGATGAAGGCCCATGTGTGAATGAGGGGTTAGTCCTTGTTTGTCTGTTTCTGTTCATGCCTTGCCTGAACAAGTTTATGTGCCTGACCTTGCTCAATGCCCCATGCTCCACTTGGTTCTCATTGTAGTTTTGCTATCTTTTTTTATTAAATAATTCTATTCACCAAGTTGCTTGCCTGCTTATTTGTACTTCTGTCCAGTCACAAACTTTTAGGTCACGACATGGTAAACATCAAGGTGTCTTTGAGAAATCTGTTTTTTCTTATCTAGTCAGAAGTGGTTTTGACTTTGAATCTCTTGCTGGGCCATCCTTGCTCTCTTTTTGATCGTTGAATCATGAACACTGACCAACATTAGTGTCTCTATCTCTCTCTCTCTATCTGTTTCTCTCTACCAGACATTAGAAGTTACGTGTCTTTTCTCTCTGTGGATAGTGGCTGTCACTGTGGTTTCCTGATATCACAAAGCTTTAGAAATGGCTCTTACCTTGATCATTAAGGTCACACAGTTATACGGCTGGTGAAGGTGAACAAATAATATCAGCTCAAACAAGGTATCAATTACTTTTACACATAGGCCCAAGTTCTTTTTTTCCCACTAATAAAGGAAATAAAGGAAAGAATCCTTACTCAATGTGACAAATTTAACTCATGTTATCTTTGTCTGATTTCAATTTGTTTACTTGCTTGTAAATTTAGTCATCTGTTGGGACATCTTCAAAATGTACATGTAATAAAAAAGGCAATATCAAGAAAAAGAAAAGAACTATAGGCGGTGAGGGGCAATGCTTTTTCACTGCAGCGCATAGCTTTAATAAAAGGCTGACCTGTATGTCCTCCTTACAGGTAAAAAATAAATAAAATAAAAATCAAAATTAAGCAGATGCTGCAGCATTGTTGTTCAGTGTGTTAAGTTGGAAACAATCACCGTACAAATGAAGGCCATTTAGACTGATTAAATGTGTTTTTTACTGCAGCTAAAAGCTCATAAGTCTACAGGAATATACATGCCGTTAATTTTGATAAAGCATGGCACAGGGATTTGGTAAGGGCAACCACCTTTTTTAAAATGTCATGAATCAAGATCGAAACAAAAAAAAATACTTTGACATCCCAGTTGTTTATACATTGTTGTTCTTTATTTCACCTTGTTATATCAATGGATAATGACATCCTCCAGTTGTTGAAACGTCAACCTAAAATTTAGTATGCCTCTTATCACAGTTCCCTTTATTAGAATCTAAAATATGCTTTAGATTGGAAAAAAAACACTATGCATCTGCCTTAAATTTGCCTAAGCATACATGCTATGTATCGGCCCTTGTTGACATCCAGGGACTAGGGTACTACATGAATCAGGAAATAAGTCTGTCAATCAAGAATTAAGTCTGTCAAGCTTGATAACTTTATCTTCAATTAGCCAAGGAAACACATTTTGTTATAAAAGCATCTTACTTTTAGAAGTTTGTTGCTACCTTTAGTAGCAGCAAGCTCAAAACTGTTGGAAGTTAGGTGCATTTTTTAACAAAGAGTGATCCAAAAAATTTTGACAGAAAGAAAGTAGCCAACTGAATGGAGAGTGGAAAGATGAATGAGTTGTTTAGTACAAAGGTCACTCAAAATCTGTATGTGCTTATAGGAGGGCTTTGTGTATTTGTTCTTGGCTAATATCCAAGTGCAATGTTTATCAATAAGGCCTATTATCTCTCATAGGACAACAGTTTGAAAGTATGGAAACTGCCAATGCGTATGCGAGAGCGGATATATTGATGCTTGTCTGTGTCTATTCCCTCTGGTATTATTAAAGTATTTCTGATTCTGATCCGAGATACAATAAAAAAAGGTCCACCCACCATTCCTATTAGGGTGAAGATGTTTTAAGCTACAATTAGCAAGTTCAAGACAGCATGTCTGTCAAGCTGCTCCTGAGCAGATAGCATGACAATTTAACCAGTTAATGTTAGCTTATTAGAAGAAAAACAGATATTTTCCTTCATATGTACATAAACTACAACCACATTTTACATTTCTGTAAACAATCACAAATAAGTATTGCACAGAACATTAATGTAACTGCATCAATTGCTAGGTTATATATTGTGTCAGTAGGAATTATTACTGCTTTTTGGTTTTAATTATAAGCAATTGGTAATATTTTGTTCATATACCATTAAGTAGTAATATACTCTAAGTTATCCACCATGAGAATCTCCTGCAAGCCAGTACCTAGGACAGAGGCAAAGTGCATGTATAACATCAAAATAAATAGGTATTATTGTATGCTTGGGATGATTTTATGGGAGTTGACAATGATGGGTCTGCATACAGACAACAGGGTAATCAGCTCTACTGGTACGATAAGAGCCACATAGAGCTTAACCTGCTCAATACAGTGGAGATGATGGTGGACTTCCAGAGAACATCCAAGACACCCTCTGCCCCCACCATCCTCAACAACATGGTATCTACCGAGGATCACTTTCAGTTCCTAGAAACTCCACAGTCTCAGGACCTGAGGTGTTTCTCACACATATACGCTGTTCGGAGGAAGGTCCAGCAGAGACTGTACTTCCTGTAACAATTCGTCAAGTACAACCTTCCAAAGGAAGTCTGCAGAGAGGATTATCAGGGTTGACTTTTTCTCATATCCAGTCTTTGTACAGGGGTAAGTTTAGGAAATGGGCCACAAACATCCTGGACATAAACTGTTTCCCATTTGCAAAAACAACACACAGAGACAGTTTTAACAGGTCGATAACATGGATATTTGCACTGATTCAACTTTGTCCTCTTCATTTGTAAAAGCACTGTATATATACATATTCTAATAAACATCGTCCCCACTAAAGTTTAATATATTTATATCTAAAATGTGTGTGCATTAAGAGCAAACTAGAACTTAAGTGAAACTGTGTGCACAGACGTGGCCAATAAAGTTGATTCTGTGACTATGAGACAGCAATGTCTCAGTCAGATGCATTTTTCATGTATGCCATCATTTTTCTTATTCAAAGTATTTCAATATTGATAGTAAAACAAGACCTTTTACTGAAACCATAAGATCTTTAGTTAGAGCAACATCGCAACAGACGGTGAATCCATATTTATTGCAAAATTAGATAGATCATAAAAGCTGTACACTTTTTGCACACATCAAAATTTTCTCAGTAGAAATCGACTATGAAAGCAATAAGCATAGTCCATTTCTTTGATTTTCCTCATGTCATGCTTATAGCATGTGGACAGAAAATGTTTTGCTCAGGCATCCCATCACCCTCCCGTATGCACGATGTGAAAAATTCATGTGTGTTCACAGCATAGGGCTTGAAATGATTAAACATTCAGTTTTCAACCCTGAAAATGGAAGCTGAAGTGGTCTCTTGAATATACACTAAGCTTCGCGTTTTTTTGTTTTTGTTAGTCTGGATGGCAAACTGAGGACTTGGTCTCTTTTATGTCTTTTCACATGTGATCGAGACAAGTATTTTTTCTTTTTGAAGGGAACATCTTTGCTTTTTTTTTCTCTAGATGACGTCTGTTATAAGAAAGTATGCGTGAGTGCAGAAGAGTGAGACACTGGAATTGTCACCAGAGGAGCTACAAGATTGGGAGGGAGTTAAAATTTCCACATTAACACAGAGGAGGAGAGGAGTGTTAAGCTTTGTGCCTGTAATTTCTTGACTTTGTTCCCGTATTTACAGTTTTTCTTTTATTTGCCTAACCATCCTAACAGACTCTGTTGGCCCTTTTCCGTCATATTCAGCGTTTTTATTTAAGGAGCATAAATGTATTTACTTTGAATTAATTGCTCTCGGATGTAGGACAGGCTGCTCTATTTTGCTTACTGTAAATAGCTTATATTTTGATGCTGTCAGTAATAAAAAATGGTAGCCTATGTACTTGCCTTATGATTTTCTATTTTATCTGCACATACACTGGTGGAAGGATTCAATAGAACGTAAACATTTGTCATTGGCATTTATTTGCAGGGATGGTTCATTTTCAAGAAAAGGTAACCTAAATAATTTTCTTAATGGGTGAAATACTCAGATAAATTGCTTTATTTTTGGATGTGCCAGTGCAGAATAAATAGTGCTATTTAATGATAGCACTTTATTGTTAAGGAATTCTCTGGCATACTATTATCCATGTTTCCTGACAGTGGACAAGTGTTTAATGGAATTCAGTTTGTTTTAACCAACCAGAGCAAACTGGACGTCTTGAGGAAGCTTAGGTCCTTTAGTATTTACAGCAAGATGCTACACATATTCTGTAAGCCTGTTGTGGAGAGTGTGACCTCTTTTGCCATAATCTGTTGGGGTACCAGCATCAAAGACAGTGACTTAAAAACATTAACAAGCTGATAAGGAAGGCTGGCGTTGTTCAAGGAGCTGTTGTGGATCCTCTGGGGGTAATTGTGCAAGAGTGTTTCACAAAATTAAGAACATCACAGACAACTCAGAGCATCCTCTTCATGAGATGCACATACAATAACAAAGTGTTTTTAGTCAGTGGCTTTTTCAAATCCGCTGTCAGACAGACAGGAGATCCTCACTGCCCGTTGTTATCAGCAGCTACAACAACTCTTGAAGAAACTTTGAGTAAAAAGAAAATGTAACCTCCTTTTGGGATTCATAAAGTATTTTTGATTTTGAATTGATTTGAATTCCACCAGTCAGAAATGAAGTTGTTGAATTTTTTTAATTAATTAGAGTTAGGTTATAGAACAATATTCCAAGTTTAGAACATCTCACAGAGCACCGTTCAATCCATCATCTGAACACTGAAAGACTATGAAGCAACTGCAGACCTACCGAGGCATGACCGCTCACCTGAAATGTTAGACTGGGCTGGGAGATAAGACCAGACCTCTCCATATCTCTGGCCTTTACAGTATGGTGAGGAGCAAACATCTTGATTTAAAGTCATAAGTAGACTTGATGGCAGTGTGTCCCAATCCATGTAGAGAACAAAGTAAAATGTGTAAGAATGTGCCCTGGTCAGGTGATGGCAGGGCTTCTTACCATGCCAATTTTGTGTTGGCAGCATCATGCTATGGTGATGCAGGGACATTTTTTAGAGTTAAGTAGATTCATTGGCGCTAAATATGAGGCAATCCTTGCAGAAATCCTGTAGGAGGCTGCAAAAGACTTCAGACTGGGGCAGAACTACAACCCTAAGCATACAGCTAGAAATGCAGCAGAATGATTCAGATTACAGAATATCCATGTTTAGGTATGGCCTAGTAGGGATGAATACAAATCTATGCTGCACTTTTTAGATTTTTATTTGTAAAATGTTATGAACACTGTCAATCCTTTACTTCTATTTCCCAATTATGCACTATTTTTTGTTGGTTTATGATACAAAATCCCAATAAAACATTGTAACAATGAGCCAACGTTAGATTTCAGGTTGCATATTATTGTTTTAAAAATGCATTAATTGAAAACAGTTAAACAACATCAATTGTTTTTTCCTTTTTGTTTATTTTGTGTGGTTGGAATTCGTGTTTGCTTTCTGGGCGTGTCTACTACACCTGCAGTGGCAGGACCATAGATATCCATAATAAAGGCTAGATGTCTCGTCCGCGCTGCTGGCCAATGGGGGTCGACGTCCGCACGTGGCGGCCATCTTGCCACAGGCAGCTCGCTCATTCGTAACATTGTGTTTCAATGGCGCATGTACTTAAATAACCATAACTTCCTCAATTGTCTAACGATTCTCAAAGTGTTTGATTTGTTAAACAAAAGTCAGACATGTAGTTATGACACTGCACACTTATGAATAATTATAACCATGGAATTTCATATGAAAAGAACATTGAATAGAACATGCAGGTGCAATAAATATACACATGCACTAGGTATTTATGTTAAACCAATATATGCTATTAAAACTCAATGGCAACATGATGTGTATATATATATATATATATATATATATATATATATATATATATATATACACATATATATACACACATATATATATATATATACACACATATATATATATATATATATATATATATATATATATATATATATATATATATATATATATATATATATATATATATATATAAACACTTTTATATAAACACTTTTATTTGGGTGTGATTAATTATTTCACAGTTCTAATTTATTTATATTTACATACATACTTTTATAATATGAATATTACTGTTATAATAAAATATGAAATACTGACAAAAAGGCTTATTGTGTGGCAACCTCTTGGTGTAGAAGCATAATCCAGGTTTCAAATTAAAGGTAACACTTTGAAGTTTCATGTAGACTATTCGGATTATATATCAGGAGTAATTACACAAAAGTTCCTATTTTTAAACCATTATAAAAGTGACATTTATATGCTATTAAAATTGGTACAATAGTCCCATTCACAAGTATATATAGATGTAGCATGTTGAAATCCCCACCTACACTACTGTGATGGTATACACATGGAAGACAGAGATTTAAAAAATGACCCAAAAAACATAGCTTGGCTAATGCCCTTTGAAAAGAACGGTTTTATTGAGCTTCTGTTGCATGTTGTTGCTCTGTAAGCTAAGGTTAGTTATTTTGGCAATGTGGTGCAGCCTTAACTTAGAAAACAAGGACACAACCAACGTTAACAGCGTATGGTGGTGGCTGTCTATGCCATACTGTGTTTCTCCGATGTGCTCTCTGAGCACAAACACATTCTCTGACCCCATCCTCTTCTGTACAATGTACACGACCTCTAGCACTTTGATGGGCTGTGATCGTCTGGTACATGAGGTCTGACGAATGACCCACTCTGCTGTCCTGACTACCATCACTGTGCCTTCTGATGGAATCACCAGACCTCCATTGTTTTTTAACTTCAGCAGGTGGTAGCTCTGGTCCTTGATGGCAGATGCAGCATCTGTTACCAAGCTGGCACGGCAGACATCACAGGACAGCTTCTTCAGAGCCCGTCGCTCAACAAATCCTGAAATAAGAGTTGGTATATTAAAATAATTTATAATAACCATGGGGAAATTAGGGGAACATTTATCTTTTTGGACCATTGTGAGATTGATTTCCCTCAAATTTACGCCAAAGATTAATTGTCATACAATCGTTATTGGTGTCAGTAAAACCTATATAATTGACCAGTGGTCTCAGCCTTGATAACTTGCGCAAGTAGCCGTGATGCACAACTATGCTGCATGATTAAGTAATTTTTCAACAAGAAAATCTGCAATTTTGACATGTTCATGCATCAAGAATTATAGCCACGTTCATAACGTTTATAAGAAACCAAACTGTTTGTAAATCCGTCAAGAATTCAATGAGATAAGAGCATTTGTGTTCGTGCTGATCACTCACCTTACATTAGGTACCACAGAGCACGCCAGAAAGCTTGCCTGAGGCAAGATGGCCGCCGGTGATGACGTTTGAGACTCCGCCGTAAGACATCTAGCCTTTATTATGGATATCTATGGGCAGGACCTCATCCTGACATTTCACTCTCAGGTGCGCAGACAAAACAGTCCCCAGGGATTGGCGCACAATTTATTGGTTCTGGGTATGGCTCCAACTAAGGCGCAGATTAAAGAGCGGCCAGAGCGTATTAGTGTATAAATGTATTGTTTTGTTTGCGCTTTGTTTTGTGTAAATAGTGCAACCCTAATAATAGTTTTTCCCAATTTAGGTTCATTTGTATTTAAGCTGTTTGTTATTTGTTGTTCATTGTTGGGTGTTCGTGGTTCTGTTTGATTACACTGCTGGCTACAAAAAAAAAGAAGAAGCTTCCAAAGATGTCACATTGCTTTGTTCTTTTGACTGCAGTTTGACAAGCATGTGACAAACATGTTGAAGTTTGGAGTTGCAATGTGACAAAATGAGAAATAAATTCAACAGCTATCAATGTTGATTTTTTCTTCTTCTATGGATGAGATCAACAAATGCTTGCTTCTCTTCATCAGTCCACATGTACCTGTTGTTGCTTCCAGCCATGTTTTTGAGCATTTTGGGAACATCTGGGAAGACAGCGTCAGCAGAAACAGCAGATGAGTCACGTGAGGTAAATGTTTGCTACGTCATAGCCTATTTGACAAATGTGTTTCCATCTCGTCTGTAACACATTTACTCTTTTTTATTTTTATTTTTTTTTTGGAAAAAGTCAAAAACCATCTTAATCAAGTGTAAAAAGCTTTTTTTTTTTTTTTTTTTTTTTTTTTTTTTGCAAAACTGAGTTAATTCGAATTTGTCCATATCCATCAACCTTTATTAACCTTTTCTACTGCAATGGGGCTTGAAAGGGTGAAATCACAATTGCTCCTAAAACATCCGCGTATTTCATGCCTGAAATAAGAATTAGTTTAACAAACTGAAACATTCACATTTGACAATAAAAAAGCAAAACACAAGAGACATCTCCAAGGGAAAAACAGTGCTGTAGGGGAACTCAGTAATCTATAAGCAGGCTAATGCTGTTTGGCTACTGACAGAATGCTATACTGTGACATCCCTTGATCCAGAAAATAGCCTTGGATTCCTGGGACTGAAGATCGACCTCAATATTCGTATCAGACAGGTGTAAAATAGGGGATGAATAGTTGATGTGATGTGTAGTTGCACAGAGAGGCATCAGGAAAAGACGATCTCAGGCCATCCAACAACAGACTGAACTCCTGCATGTGACTTCCCAGTGAGAGCACAGACGATATATGTGCATAAACCAGAACAGCACACACATTACCATGATTATGTGTACACATTACACATGCTGTCATACATAACCGCAACCATACAAATAAACACTTCAGTCAAAAGCTATAGTCAAGGCAAAAGTGGACTGTAAAACAGAGGGTGGTTATGTGGGTGTTTTTTGTAATCTGGATCTGGTATTCTTACCAACATAGAACTTGGCTGAGGTTGAGAAACTTCTTGGTTCTTTTAGAACTCTGTCTCTTACACACACTAACACTACACTAAAGCCACATTCACCCAGCTACACTTGGAAATGCACTCATAAAGCAATGCACTGCCAACTTGGGTTGAGTGCCATACCCAAGCTTTCTTTCAGTGTCCACATCATTGTAAAGGACTTTTGTTTTCTACAAAACAGTTTTTCCTCATGTTTATTACAATTTCTTTTAGATGACAGCAGAAACTACAGCTGCATGGCTTGCTGGGTCCATACTACTGGGAGTTTAGTTTGGACTCAGATCTTGATCCCAACATTCTACAAATAGCAAAGAAGGCAAAGTAATTAAAATCTCTCATTAGGTTGTCATTTTCGCAAATATTATGGATGAAAGCCTAGTATCACAAATATATGTTATGGCCGGTATACACTGAGCAATTTTAGCAGTCTTTTCGGACTACTCCATTACACACTATTGAACCTAGGTCTAATTTAAACTTTAGTAGAGATCAAGTTTGATGTGTACACATTGTACGATCTTGTTTTGCTACTAAATCGGTTAGTATGTAAGGCAATAAGTAACACAAGGTAATAAGTTTATTAAAAATAGTCCAGTAATAAATTAAAGAGCTCACACAGGTTTGTGACTGGCGTGCACAGAGCTGATAAAGATGCACCTATCCGCAGTCTTGGTCAATGCTCCATGTGGCGGTTTGTTTGCTTCGACTGCACAAGTTTGTCCGATCGGAGCAAACCGGACAGACCTGAGAAGAATTGATTCAGAGATCCAAAAGTAATTCCTTTCCCCCCCTGTATTGAATCAAACTGAATTGAATTACTTTATTGTCCCCCATGGGGGCGGCTCCATTCAGAACCCGTGGAGCCTCCTGTATTGTGACGGATCTGATTAGACTTGGGTCGTACCAGCTGTCACATTGTGAGATAGTCATTTTAAACATCTGACACTCCCAAATAATTTTGCTCAGGTAATCTTTAGTCGCAAGACGCTAACAGTGGCCATCCTTCAACCTGTCTCACAACATAGAACTTCAGACTTAGAGCCATGACCCAAGATTTCTCCCAAAATTGCACAGTGTGTACCAGCCATTGGAAAGTGAAATGGCATTTCTCCATTTGGTGAGATATAAGCTGAAGAGCTCTTTCATTCAATGGGTTACCACTGCAACCAATTCAAGACAAGGAGAAGACAAAGAACTGATGGATGGATTTTTTTTTACCGTATCCTTCACGTTTTCAATATCTGATTGATGTGATGTTGTAAAACTATCCAATGGTCTGGACCCCCTTTACCAAGACCGAGTCAAGACCAGAACATAGCTGGTCTGTGGTAGATTTTATTTTTAAACGTTTGCATAACTCTGTAGCTTTTGTATTTTTATACATTTAGTAAATGTTTTGTCGTAATATCTCATGTTTGGTAATGATCTGAGTGTAAAACCAAAAGTTCAATTGCAATTATTTTTTTGTCAAAGTCAGAATTTTGCCTCGCTCTAACCTCTGCCCATCTAACCACATTGAACAATATCTTCTGTAAAGATTAATTAATGAATAACATGTTGAATCGCACTTGTGAAATCTGGGCCCTTGATTTATTGGACTTGAACATTTTACTAATGGGAACCGACATGAATCTGAAGCTAAAAAATAACTCTCCAAATCAATGTGCTGTTTTGATCAACTGACAAAGGAAGCATCACTCCATGAGAAGTTTGTGCCTGAAGAAATGGGCACTCTTTTTTTTATGCAGTACTTTTTTACAAACAAGAAATGCTTTAAGATGCCCAAAGTTGGTATTATTAGTTCCTGATTAATGTGGAGTGGGCCGGCTGAGCTTGGCCAAGAAAGTTTTGGTGTTGTTATTGTGGCCGGATACAAGCTACTGGCTGCAAGTACTTCAGTGATAATTAAACTCATTAATTAAAGGAGTATAGAATGGTTCTGTCATATTGATTGGTTTACAAGTAGAGCTGTGCATCAACGGTTCCAGCTGGAATTAGCACAATTAAGATGAAAATTGCCTTTTAATTATGGGGCTTTTTTATGTGGGGTTTGCATGTTCTCCCACTGTTTACAATTGTCTTCTCCTGGCATTCAGGTGGGATTGTATTCCGAATTTTATCATAAAGGTTTATAAATGTCCTTTTGGGCAAATGCTCTTGAAGATGAGGCCCAATATTTTTTTTTCCTAATCTGCTGAGGCTGCAGAGCATATCACAAGTCAAACCATTACCAATGAGGTTTGCTGCTGTTTAATTCTCTAGAATGGACACATGCATATTTATTGATTTGTTAATTTACGTTGATTGGTTGCATTAACATGTAGGCTTTCATACATGATTGTTTTAGCATTTCTACAAGATTTGTCCTGAGTTTTTATATATTCAGTTCATTTGGGATTATGTTTATTTCTTAAACTTTAAATTAACTTTTACTGATTTGCAACAAATAAAATCTCAAGCCTATAAGTCATGGACAAACTAGTCAGTTTGAAAAAGGGGTTAAGTTTAGCTAACTCCAAATTAATCTAATCTAAAGTCAATTTTAAAGCTGCAGAGGGTGAGCTTAATCAGAAATGGCGAAAATAAAAATAAATGCCAGAGTAAATAATGCACAGTTATTGATAAGATGATATAGTCAGCTAAAAAAAGCCTAAATATTGAAGCTAACAGTGGAAGAAACACCAGCCTATTTATAGAACAATTGAATATCCAATGAATTATTATGCAATATGCATGATAGTACAGCAGCATGTCGAGGTAGCTAAGACTTGTACCTTAGGATCTGAAAGACTGCAAACAATTCATGATCAGATCCTGTGCAACCAGTAGCATTTTGTAAACACTTATTGAGTCTGTTGAGAACAGCAGAGATTATAGTCTGACAGCATCTGGGAGGAATGACCTGTGGAAGCGCTCTTTAGAGCATCTGGGTTGCAGTAGTCTATCACTAAAAAAAAAACCTCTTCAGCTCTGCAACAGCTCCATCCATGAGGAGAGAGACATTGTTCATCAATTGTTATTGGGTGGGTCCAGGGGACATCCCAGGACAGAGTTAGCCCTCCTAAAGAGCTTATCTAGCCATTTCCTCTCAGCTACAGATAATCTGCTGCTCAAACAGACCACACCGCTTAAGATGGCTGATGCCACCACGAAGTCAAAGGTCTTCAGGAACGCCCCTTGCACTCAGTGTCCTAAGCAGGTAGAGTTTGCTCTGACCTTCCTGTAAAGAGCATCAGCGTTGTGACTCCAATCGATTTTATTACTAAAATGAACACCCAGGTACCTATAGGAGTCTATTATCTCAACATCAGTTCCCTAGATGTTCGCCTGGGTCAGTGAGGTGTGTCTGTGCCTCTGAAAGCCCAACACCAGCTCCTTTTCCCCCTGCGTTGAGCATAAGGTGGCTCCGTTGGCAGCAGTCTACAAAGCTCTCTATCGTCTGTAGGTTTATACTGTTGCCAAGCCACAACTACCAGGTCCACATTTGTTAGCTATGTTAGCCTGTCCACATCCATGTCTTTGCCAAGCTGTAAGTTTTCTTTTTGTATAAACAGACAACTTCTGACACGTGTATAAGTAAATCTATGCAGACAAAGGGAACCTGCAGAGGAAAGTGAAGGGAGCTTAGATCATTGGGATGCCCTTACTTTCACCTTATGATATTTTTCAGAACTGTTGCAGGAACAAGATTCTGACAAGGACTCCTCCCAGGTTCTCCATAAACATTTTGAGCTGCTGTCATCAGGCAAAACAGCACAACATCAAAAACCAGAACCAACTTTCTTCCGTAAGCTGTTAACATTATGTACTTCAAGGTATTGCATTTGTTTTATGAATCATCTGTTTTGTGTTTTTAATATATTTTTTCCCTTATCACCTATTTAATGATATTAGCACTGTTATGGATCCCAGTCAAGTGTTTGTTTGTTGTATGCTATAGCATAGTATATCATATTCAGTACAGAATAAGACAATAAACTGAAGTTTTTCCTAGCAAGCAGTTTAAACTAATCAGGCAGTTTTTGGCTCTTCCTATAAAGTATAATGTAATGTGTATATTTTGAGTTTAAACTTTGTTCTACGAAATAATTTTTTACTTTGGTAGCAGAAGTCAGTTATCCATGCCGAGTCCGAAGACAAAGGCAGACAAGGCAAGTGAGCTTTGTGGTGACTGACCAAAGCAGAGAAACTTTGGCTTCTGTTTGTGATAGAAGAAGAGAAGCTTTTCTGGGATAGTACTGCTTTATGTTTAAGCATTTCTTCATGAAGGGCTTGAGGTCAGGCTCACTTATGTATTCCGGAAATGCAGGGACAAGCAGGAATAACAGAGATAGAGCATGATTACCACTGCTGTCATTATGTCATCGACAATCAGGCAAGGAAATACCATCTCACACATCCCTTTAAGCTCAAGCCTTGATGAGATTATTGAAGTTAGGTTGGCCACTGGCACAGCAGATAAACTGCGGCCTTAGTGGGAAAGCAACAGCATGAAGAGAGAGGAGCAGCAGAGAATGCAACAAATGCATAAATCCCAGAAACATGACAAAACACTGAAGAAGGTGAACCTTTGCTCTAGTCTCCAGTTAATTGCAGACTTAGCCATAGCCAGCCCTGTGATGGACTGGCGCCCTGTCCAGGGTGCACCCCGCCTCTCACCCATTTACAGCTGGAGATAGGCACCAGCACCCTTCGTGACCCCACAAGGGATAGACGTGTTAAAAAAATGGATGGATGGATGGTACATAACCATGTAATACACTTATTAAAAAAAAAGACCAAAAACTGTTTGATCATGATAAATAAGGTTATATACACCAATCCTCCAACTTGATAGTGTTTTGATAGTACTTTTTGAGCCGAAAAATAATTCGCTCTCTGGCGCAATTAACAACTATAAACAGACATGCTGACATCTAGTAGCGGTATCGCACAACTATCATAATGCCGGTTTGCCTAATTTATAAATCACTTTTAAATGATGCCGGACCGAGCCTGACCCTCTGCAATGCCTCGCAATAAAGCGGCAGCCTGGCATAATTGAAGACCACTCGTTGTTAATTAAATAAACCATTCTACATAAACTATTACAGCCTCATATCAGAACATTTACTCACATCAGTCAACTCTGCGGTCCCATCTAATCTTTCATAAGAACTTTGTATGCAACCGTATTGAGCTATTGATATATAATTAATAATTACAAAAAAATCAAATAACGTGGTTATGCACTTTTAAGGTTTGCCATGCATTGTTCTAGTGACTCTGACCAGTTTTTCTCTCCTTTCTAAAAAACGTACTGAAGCAACACATGCAGTGCATTTTGGTGCATTTAAATTAGGCACATTTTCAGGAAAGTACTGTCACAACTGCCTGCTTCTTTCTTCTGGTTAGAACTGAATAAACATCCATTAAAATTTATTAGAAAAAAAAACAAATACGTGTCTCTTTTTAATTTTGTAGTCCTTAGATTACTGAACAAAGAGCACTCATTGTGATAAAGCAATTAGACTATCGCAATTAAAATAAATATACAAATAAATTACCAGGAAAGCCAGCCTTTGAACATGTCATAACTCAACGCAATAACATTCTCATAAATAAACTGAGTCCCACATATCCTACAATAAAGCTTCTGAGCGTCCTCCGGCTCACCCGTGCCTGTGGATGATGGAGTAGTGACCAGCGGCTGAATGCTGGGGTGAATCGACCACTGTGGTGAGGAGACAGGGCCGCATTGTTCGCAGCTGATCATAACAATAGGACCTCTGTCGGAGGGGATCATCTGTTTTCTTGGCTAGTTGGCCCACTAATAGGGCTACTTATGCTGCGTGAATGGGCCAGAGCCAGGTCACAAACAAATGGACTAATAAACACACAAGCAGGCAAACAAGTGCGCTGCTATGGTCATGCGCTGCAGGATAGTATGCATGTTCTTGGACATGCAATGGCACAATAAAAAGCACATAACCTTAAAAATATTTTATAAAATTGCTGAGGATTTACTGAAAAAAAGGTGAACGGAGAAAGGCGTACAGGGGGGGATAAAAACTGTGCTGGAGCAGGACAGAGCGAGAATAAGCACAAGTCCAACATTTTTCCAGGTCAGATTAAACGCCACAGGCTAAAATTTGCCGTGCTGTTACTGTTTTCTACTTCCCTTTTTTTCCCTTCCTCTCATTCTCTCTCTCCCCCTTTGCCTAGAGGCATAGTCAAGCTGCAACAGGATTCAGTCGTTCCCACGGAGACGGGAGAGACGGTGCTGCCATAGCAACGATGGATCGCTTGCTTGAGTGGAGAGCCACTCTATCTCGCTGGGCCCCCTTCTCCACTTCTGTCTTCCAAGTGTCTCAACTCTCCATCTTTTCTGTCTTTTATTGAAATCAGAGCAGTCTACTTTTATTCGACCTGTCATTCATGGGTTTTTTTCATCCCATCTTTGTCTTCATCTGTGGAAGTTGGTTTCTTGTCTTAGCCTGATCACGTATTTTACACACCAAAAAGCACAAGTATGGTGCTGCCTTTTCAAGCTGCTGAAATTAAAAGGGTCACATAGCAGCCCCTTTCCAACAGCGCAGGCCAGATTCTCACTCCGCAAATAGCTTCTTGTACAATCAGAGTATCTCAGAAGAGGAAAACATTAGAATTGAATAAGGAAGCTCAATTACGCTCTCTCAATTAATCCACTTGTCCAATGTAAAGGTGCCAGCAAAGGTTAGATTCGGGGAAAAAAGTTTTTAAGGAAAGACCTTTAGTATCTAAATGGGTTGGGATTTTGGGGGATTAACTTTCCAATTTAGCAGAGGTTTATGACTTTCTGACTTTATTAGGAGTTCTCTTATGGGTATTTATAAAGTCCAGAGTGATATATAAATGGTATATCCTTTTTTGAAGCAAGAGAGTGGATAGATAAATAAATAATAGTGGTGGGATGCGAAGTAAAAAAAAAAAGTATCCCCTTAATTAGGTGCTGTGCAATAATATATGCGAATTAATTTCATCAAATAGCTAATTTTAACATGATAAGAAACATTTTTCTATTACAATAAATAGACGTATACAATTTTAATTAGGATAAGGAAGATGATTTTGATTGTTGTTGATTTGATGGAAACTGGAATGTTGTGGCTTTAATGCAGTGGTTTATCCAACCCTGCAGATCCAAATGTAATTACTTTTAATGTCTTTCAAACCAGCAGCTTAGTACTTCAATATCATGTAACTATGTTGGCGCAGGAAGGTAAAATACTTTGGAATTTTACAGAACAGGGTTTGTTGACTTTCAGAAGTCTTCAACCTCTCTCTTTGTCACTTTTTACAATAACTGCATCCATCCATCAATCTGTCTATAGCCCCTTTTCCATTGCAAGCCCCAAGATTCAAAGCTACAGGCTTTCTTTTCTCAGGCTTTTAAGTTTAACACGTTTCAATTTAATAACGATGTGAAATAAACTATGTAGCAGCCACATCATTTATTTCTAGCAAAAACATAACTGCAGGTGATGAAGGACTGCAAACAGATCCATTCTCTGATCAACAGTGTTAAGTGCACAGTTGAGTTCAGAGAAAATAAAATATTCAAATAAATAAAATTTTTGCTCTGTGTGATGCAATCATTGCGCATGCTCAGGGCAGTCAAAGCGTCCATTGAAATGCGATTTAACAATTTTTTTCAGTATTTTTTTATTCCCTTTAAATCACACAATATTAACCCAATTACAGTGAAATATAACAAGAAGCATCCCACCGAAAATAAGATAAAAGAAGAAAAAAGTAAAAAAAAAGTAATCCTGTTTGCACATGTGCAAAAGAGCCAACGGTAAGGATCGTGCTTCCGGTACAGATCGGGTAGTGACAACAAATTTGACTCAATAGGTCAGTAAAATAAATTCACCTGCATATTCAACAGATTTTTTGGTCATGCCAAGGACGGGAAATTATTTAAAAGTTGTCCATGAAGTATGATGGCTAGCACTATGAGTGCAGCTAACAAATAAAAAGCACACCAACAACAAGTTACAAAAGCTTAGTCCATGGAAAACGGCTTTATCAGAAGCATGAGGACATCCCTAGATTTTAATAAAGGAAAATGTAGCTAACTAATTGGAGTGGGTAACTTTCAGAGTTTCTAAAGAAATAAACAATCGGGAGTTTCAGATAAGTAGCTACTTGTTCTGTTTGTTAAACAGGATGTTACATTTGTAAAACTGTCAGAAGGAAAGAAGAAAAGAGTATATTAAACCTAACAGGAAAACAGTGATGTTTGTTTTGGTGCTAACTACTATCATAAGTACAGTCCAAGTTGATCCAAAAATTATCTTAATTTTATGTTTTAAAACAGCAAAGGAACATATTCACAAATAGACGTACAGCATTATGGGTGACAACAGGATTGAAGACTGATTATGTTGTGAAAAATACAAGCATCACCCCGGAACCCATCCACCTCAGATTTCAGGGACTGACAAGAAGTCAGTCCCACAATTCTTTGCGTTACATGACATAAGCACAGCCCCCTCATGGAAATCAACAAAAATGTTAATTTTTTGGAAGGCTGTAGGCCCGGATTTGACTCACATCATCCGTCATGACGTCGGAGTTAAAGGCTGTGCGAAATCGGCACAACAGTCCGAAGCTCCTTTCCTACCCACGATAGAGTTGTTACTGTTGACCCTGTGAAGGCTTATAGAACAGGAGCTAGGAGCTATTATTAAAGGCATTTGGATGGAGCCCTTGTCTTCACCTGCATCACCTTTAAGTTTGTTAAGCTGGGCTCAATAAAACATCATTCACACTATGTGGCTCCCCGGTCCTAATCCAAACACTACAAACCTGACAATGAAGCATTCTGCAATTAACAGTGACCTTCTCTACACAATACCTGAAGCCAAATACAAACGCCCCACCAACACAAAAGACAACTGAAGACAAGCGCTGGGAATAAATGAACACAACTCAGTTTGATGGGACGAATTAGTCCTCTATGCCAACCAAAAAAACAAATATTGCTCATCATAAAAAGAGGCGGCTTGGTCGAAAGATTTATTTCAGCACCAGAAGATCCTGAGCCTAATGAGTAAATCCTTTCTTGTTGTTAAAGTCTAACAAATGTCTAACAAATCTACGAAAAACATTTTCATTTAAACAGCCCTAAAAAAACAAAACACAATAACCCAGAAATGTTTTGTATCCCCGTGTCAGACGAGCTAGAATACACTGAACAACTTGAGAAAATGGCCATTGACCGGAAAAGCTCACCACCCCGCACCCCCCACACACACCTTGGCTGACTTTTTTACACAACACAGGTCTTTCACATAGAACTCTTATACTAATTTACATAAAACATATTTATTGATGTATTTTATTATTCTGGGGCAACGAAAGGCCTTTTTGTGAATACCCTGTAAACACTGATGGAACACTAGAATTTAAAGAAATTTTGAGAATGAGTGAGACTAGAATGATTCAGAGCCCATTCCTTAGCACAAACCTAAACTGCTGTAAGCAGCAAACAGCATTTGCACTGACAGGAGGATCGATCTGCCATGCAGTGATCGATAGCAGAAACTGTAACCTTGTTTCGTTGCTGCTAAATGCGAAAACCATTACAATAAAGAAGACAGACAAATAAAGAACCGATAGATAAAGGTTTACCTATTTCTGATTTACATAATTTAATCAAATCTTTCTAACCCCACAGTGCTTTCAGGTGTTTCTATTGAAGTTAGTTGTATCCACGTACACTGAACCCCCCCCCCCAAAAAAAAAAAAAAAAACATCTATTCCTCCTCCATCACTGACATGATTTCCTCACTTTCCCTCATGTTCATCAGAAGTCATCTGCAAGCTGAGGGACTGCACACATGTGTCCAGGTGTGACGTAAACATGCTTGAGCTTGACACTCTTAAGGTTGTTTAAAGGAGTCTTCATTGGAAATTGCACATCAGTGGGAGTCTGGACTTATTGATTATTTATACGGCTGTCAGGGACTCTCAACGTCATACACAGCGGGGCAGTGGGTGAAGGAGGGGCAGGGGTAGTATGTGCGAGAGTACATGAGCTTAAGACAGAGAAAAAAGATGGAGAGAAATGGTGAGTGGCTGAATGAAGGAGAGTTTGAGCTATAATCTTTACCAATGCTTGGAGCTAACACTTTCCAAAGATTACTACCAAGAGATTTGTGCCGACGAGCCCTGTGGAGGCGACGTTTGGTCTTCAGACACACTCAGGTGTTGGTGAAAAGGTCGACCTTTTCAGCCCTGAATCACATTGCTACCCCTAAAGCTTACCCTTCTCATGCCTGATACAGTACAGACATCTCTGTGGGGTTTTTGCTTGTCTCTGCATTCAGGTGTTTACGGTTACGACATCTATAATGGCAACTATGGATTTCGTTCACATAAACAGCCTCTGATAGTGTCCTGCTGGAACAATTAACAGGAGCAAAATGATTTACTGACATAATTTGGTTCTCATTAAAAGCCGGGGGTGAGGAGGGTTCACTCCCATGGATCCTTTGCAGGAACATGAACTAATATCATGAGCCTAATCACCTTAAAAAGGCTCTCATTCTGGCCAGGCCCTACACATAAGTAACTCAATACTGAGAATGACCTGGCCAGAATGAGATTCCTATAGTGTGAAAAGCCTGAATTAAAATTCACAGTAGTTATATATAGACTTAAAACAAAAATGTATATGTAACTCGATCTAATTCTTATAACTTAAAGGTATAGTGGACATTTGTTTTTCAGCTTTGAGTTCAGGGGTGATCACTTTGTCTATTGGTTGTCCCACATGCCAATCATTGTGATGTGCTTACCTTTGCTGTGCAATTGAGCCTTTATGTTATGCTGCGTTCAGACTGAATGTGATTTGAGGATCAAAAAGGAAACTTGTGGAAAGTGCAAAGTGTGGATAGACTGGTCTGATGGGCGTTGGGAGGCGCTACCATGTTCTTTTCCTCGAATGCAAGGAAATATTTACCGTTATACATGTTTTGATCACTTACCTGAGATATTCTCTAATCCTTCTTGAGGAAGGTCCTTACTATTTCCTATGTCTCTGTAGTGATAGCTCGACTGATCATAGCTGATAGGTTGAGCACAAACAGCTACGTGGAAACTCCACTCCATTGTCGACTTCCAGGCTTTTGATTGTCCCTTTGTCCCGTTGGAAAGAAGAAGCCTGTTCCCTCTTAGCCACTTAGGGGAAGAGGAGCTCTTTAATTTATCTAAAAGGTATAGTGGAAGATATTTCCAGAAATGTAGGTAAGACACGGTCAAGTCCCTTTTTGAATAATGGCGCATGTGCAAGACCAACCTACTACAGGGCTGCATAGAGACACAAAACCATAGACAACCATACGCACTGTCATGTCTTTGGACTGTGGGAGACAGCTGGAATGGCATTCAATGTAATTGGTGAATATATACAATTTAATTGGTGAATATACTATACAATCCAGGTGGAACAAAATCTCGTAATTCAATCATGCGTGCACAGGGAGAAGATGCATTAAATTAATTCACTGGCTACAGCCAAGACGTATAATAGTCCTTGATGTAGAATCCACTTATGTTCTAAAAGTTCAAAATAACCTTTCAGTTAGTGACCCAAATGTTTTGATTTTTAATTTCTTTTGTTATTCACAAGCAAAAAAAATTTATAGAAACTTCCTGTTAAGAACTCATATGAAAAACCTTCATATTTCCAATTTAATCTTTTGAACTTATTAACAAAACCAGTCAGGATTTAAGAAAGGCTTTTTACAGAAAAAAATCAATTGCAATTCTTTTTTGCATTATTTCCTAATGTGATGACCTCGGCACTGGTGTTACCTGTTACCCAACCTGTTCTGCCTTATCGTTACCGAGCCTGCCTGACCCTGCATTGATTCTGCCTGACCACCTGGAAACATGATCTGTCCTTGGACCTGCCAACCTGTGCTGCCTGCCCATATTCCCGACCCTGTCTGCCTGTGAGTACCAGAACCTGCCTAATCCTTGTGGTATCTCTGAGTCCACCAGTTATTGGACCTGGACCAGCCCTGGACCTTCCTCTCGGATCTCCCTGTCTGTACCGCCGCTGGATCTCTGCCTTTCTGGTATCGGACCCGGACACCTCTGGATTACACCTCTGGAAAGCCCCGAACGGACTGGCTGCCTGTCAGCCGGTCAAGGGCTTCGGTCCCGCAAACCCGGACCGCAGACGGACCTCCGCCCCCGGACCTGCTCGCAAGCCTCAAAGTCGGTTCTCCAGGCTCTGGAATCCCGCCACCAGGTTAGTGATCCAGCCTCCCTCACATTTGTCCGTCACCACCAGCTGATCACTAACCTGTTGCCTCTGCTGCAGGGGATTTCCAGCCTGAGAGCGAGCAACGCGCTCCTAGTGCCCACGCTTGTTTACCCTTTAAATAAAACTTGTTGAAATGTCACTGACTTGTCATGGTTTGAATCTTGGGTCCAGTTCCTGTACGTTACACTTAAATTTGAATAAATCCATCTATGGCACAAAAATCTTACCTGAAAAATGTCTATGTGGGAGCAATTTTATGTGCTTGGCCTATAATTCTTACAAACATCATGTACATTACAGTTAACTGTCTCAATTAATGTCTCAAGTCTAAAAAAAAATTCCTTTCAAACTAATAGTTAAACTTATGTTAGAATGGATTCATCAAAGTCCAGGTGTCTCATTTATAAAGCTTGCGTACTCACCAAATGGGGCCTGAAACATGTGTAAGTGACTTCTCCCGCAAAAATTAGGACCAATAAAAAAAAAAATCTTGACGGAAAAATGTGCGGCCCTCATTGCAACTCCGACCCATGCCTGCACTCATTTTGGTGACTGGAAAAATTGGCGAAGCAGATGGTAAAGTGGTGAATTGCAGCCAAACTGCATCATGATTCCTCTCAGACGTTCAATTTCACTCCATATCAGACTTTAGTCATAGATCGACTTCATCATAAGCATAAAACACTGCGGTGCTATTGATGTTTACACTGATGACACATAACTATACCAAAGGACCTCTCAATACAATAAAAAATCCCATAAGCCATCATAAATCTTAAATTAAAGTCTGCACAACATTTTATCAGGGTTTCCAACCATCACATTCCTCTCTCTAATGATCCCCAGGGTGACGTGTTCCACAGATTAACATATTGTAACAAGGTGTGAGGCAATTACTTTAATTGCTGTAAACTGACAATACACTCGTTCCTAATGCTTCGAGGTGGATGCATTGGCTTGGTTGGAAGTTCTTGTAGGGTAGAATTAGAAGGAAACACGGTTTCAGGGATCAAAGATTTCCTGGCCAACGAAGATGACTGGCCAATATGCCTCTTTATTCTCCGAGCGTTGCTTTTTGCTTTAACCTATAGGACAGTGAATGTCAGCGCCACATCCGGCCCACCAGAGCTTTCCATCCAGCCCCCGGAATATTTCTGAAATCAGGGATAGCATAGTGAAGAAGAATATATATATCATATTTCAAAATTTTATTTTATTTTATGAAAGCACCAGGCGCCTCAAAATGTCTGCTGAGAAAGATTCTGGTCCTTGGACAAATGTAATTGATGACCCCTGCTATAGGGGATAGTGGCTACTATCCCATGGGCTTGGGCAGTGCGCTAACCGCTCACATCCATGCAGTACAGCATGTGTTGGATTCCTAAAATGCTCTTTGCAGTGTTCTTTTATTTTATTTTATTTTATTTTATTTCTTTCTTTTTTTGGGGGGGGGGGGGTCTTTATAACCTCTAATTCCTCGTCTCGCTCCCTTTTTTGAATGTCGATCTGAACGCACAGCCTCAGAGGAATAAGGCTTATCTTCCAACATTTAAAACAGCAATCAAGTTTAATTTTTAACGGGTTCTTTCAATATGGGTAACATCTGTTTTTTTTTTACCTCTTATTTACAAATTTAATTAACGCCTCCCTGTGAAATTTTCCCGAAGTTTCTTTGCTTTTTCACTGCGGTTGCCAAGTCACCATGATGAAAAAAAACTATCAGGTGACCCATTTTTAATACACATAACCATTCATAAGGTGCTTTACATTGTTCATTTACGGTTAAATCTGGGTGTGTAGAGGGCTGAACGTGAGGCGGAATCTGGAACGCAAATGCTTAGGTACAGCTGTGATCTATAAAGGGAAATTGTGTGCATGGTTTTATAAATCTGACTTTTTTATGGTGTACGTCATTTTCTTTTTCTTGCCATATGTACACTTTTACTATGGATTCTAGGCAAAGCTTTAAAAATGAGACCCCAAAACCAAGTTCAGCTGAGAATATGTGCAATGACCTGAAAATTGCTGTTCAGATGCTCTCTGTCCAGTCAGACAAAAATCAGCTTTTTGCCAATAAGAGTAAGCAAGCACTTCAGTCTCTAAATGGGTTTATCTGGTGGATACTTGGAAGTGTAAAGGAGGAGCTATAGACTCAGGATTTGAATGAAAATGCAACACTGTTCAGATATTTATAAAACACACAATCAAAAACCATGTATCATTTACCTTCCACTGCTCAATTATTCATTGCCTTGCATTGACCTAACACATACATTGTAATTAATACATAAAATTTGTGATTGTAATTAAACAAAATAAGGAATCGAGGATATTTAATCAGAGCCACCAAATCTGTCTTTCTGAGTTGTCCAATGATCACTTCTCTCAAAGAGTGATGAAACATAAATGCTTTGGAAAAAAAAGAAAAACACAAATGTGGATCCAATCTGAAAAAGTGTTAAATATTTAGAATTTTATGCAAACATCACTGCCTCCCATTCTTTTTCTAATGTGTCAAATTTATAACTATCTGAAACAGAAGAGGTTTGCATTACTTTCTTCTTCCAGTGAATTAGTTAAGCAATTTATGTTCAGTCATGTTTCATATATGAATAATAAAAATGTATTTCTCTAACTTTGACACATGATTTCTACAAAACATACATGCGCTTTCAAACGCCCAAGTGATACAAGTTCCTGCTTCACCTGTTGAACGCACACACATGTAATTAAACATACAAATCCATAAGGACACAAATGCCAGCACACAGGCGACGGCCCCCTGCTAGGAGTCTAAATAAAAATCCACCAACCACAACCGGATGTGCATCACTGGTTGTCATGGCCACCGAGGACTAGTCGTTGGAGTTGCCAAGGCAACAGCTTGGGGAACTCTTTGCCAGCCCATCACTCATCTCTGGGGAAAATAGTGGACGAGTGACGAAGAGTACACGTTTGTTTTTGCTTTTTTATTATTATTGGTGCACGAGTGTGTCCATGTGCTGCAGGAAGGGACTGAGTGACTGGATGAGTTAGCACTGAGAAGTGAAGCAATGAAATGAAACGGATTTAAAAAAAATTACTGTATCAAAGATATGTTTAATTTTGTGAAAAATACAAACGCATGCAAACATGTGTTTTTTGGAAATTTGTCTTAGAAGTTTTTTTGGAATGTGTGTTTGTGTGTGTACTTGCATCTTAGTGAGAACATATTTTTATTTTACCACCAAAGTGGACCTTTGGTGCTCCCTTTTTTTCCTGGGTTAGCGGTTATGTTTAGGACTCAGGTGTGAATTAGGTGTAGGGTTAGGGTCAATGTTAGGCCATAGAAAGGGTTGAAAATGAATGGAAATCATAGTCCTTAGTATTTAAAACAGGCGTGTGTGTGTGTGTGTGTGTGTGTGTGTGTGTGTGTGTGTGTGTGTGTGTGTGTGTGTGTGTACTTGTTTATGCTGCCTATTTAGGATCTTTTCTGATATAATCTCCTTAGACCAATAGGACTTATGGGGACCAAAGCCCAATCCTAATGCATTAAACCCCCATTTTAAGGGTAAGAGCTATGGTGTGAATTACTTTTAGGTAATGGTTAGAATTAGCAATATACTGGTAATAGTTAGGTTTAGTGAAAGAGTAAAGTTTAAATGGAGTTACTAAAGTGAATAAAGGTCAAAAAAATATCCTAATATGGTCAGAGACACAAGTTGGTATGTGTGTGTCTTTGTACGTGACAGGATGAGAGTTGTGAATCAGCATATGTATGCATGTAAAAGCTCTGTGCACATGAAACCCACTGCCAGTCAAAGTGACATGAACTGGATGAGGGGAAGAAAAAGTAGGACCCGGTTGCTATGGTGACGCAATGAGCTTTCAATCGCAGCTCTTCTCTCCTGGGTGTGATCAACATTAAATACTATGTGCCTGATAAACACAGATCATCCATGTATAAATACCACCAGCAGATGGATCTGACTGTCTGAGAGGCCCACTGTGAAATATGTGACGCCATCATCTCTGCTGCTGTGCTTCAATTCATCAACCTTCATCTCCTCCTCGTATTTGTCTGTTTCTCTCCCTCCTTTTCTTTCTCCTGCCCTATATTCATACTCTAATCTGGTCCAGTCTGACTTCTTGTCTCACTCCAGTAATCTTGTCAGGACAGATGGCTTGCACAGACACACACACGAATAAAACGCATTCTCTCTGATACACATTCACTGCATTTGCCGTTTCAGTGACCCAGATCAGCCAGAAAATCACATTGCGTCACGTTTCCCACAGTCAGACCTCACAGCCCTCCCAGTAAACACACTCATGCTCACAGCTGCCATCCCACTGGGAGACCCAGTCCTGTTACTTGCTCAGCGATGGGCTGCTGGCGATCAACAGGTCAGCTGAGTAGCAGATCAATGAGTGTATGAATTTTGGTCCTCACATGCTTTGGAAAATTCATACTAGTTTGTTAGAACGGCAGCCACTCAGTATGACACAGAAAATATACCTCTATGCAGCAATTCAGGAATGGTGTGTTTTTCTTCTTTCACGTAGCAAATGTGTGAAAGAATGTGCTCTGGTCAGGAGATAGTAAAGTTTTATGTTTTTGTCTATATGCAAAATGCTGTGCATGGGAAATGAAAACACTGTCCCGCTTTCCTTTAGCAGAGGCAAGAAAGTTGGTCAGAATTGATAGGCCTCTAAATACAGGGCAGTACTGGAAGAAAACCTGTCAGGGGTTTCAAAAGGGGTGGAGGTTCACCTTCCATCACAATAATGATACTAAATATTCCTTTTTACAGCGTCGGTACATGGTAATAAGCACATTAAGGGAATGTAGATGTGGGTGTTAGTCACCCAGTATAACAAACGGTGCAGGTATAGACAATAACTTTAAAATTCCATCAACATTTAAAACCTCACACTAGCCGAAAATGACAAAAGTGATAAATTAATGAAAGTTTTAAGCTTTCATTTATTTAAATTATCATTATGAACAAACATAAAAATGGAAAATAAATACTCAACATAAATATTAAACCAAATATTACTGATATTGTAAGTGACGACGAATCTGGTTGGTGTTTTTTTTAAATGTCATTGAAATAAACTATAACAGTCAAACTGTTTAATCGTCATGATTCCAGCCCAGTACAACTTTTTTTTTTTAGGTCAGGTGTGTCTTTGAGGGTTGGGGTTGTGCAATTTTTAGATGTCTCCCTGGGTCCAACGCATCAGAATTAAACAGCTGAATAAATTCTCATCAACATGCACTGAATTCCTAGAGAGTCCAGCTACTGAACTAATAATTTGATTTCAGTGGATCAAAGCAGAGACAAATCTAAAAGTGCCTGGATGTCAGCCCACAAGGCCGCGAGTTTCACAGCTGGGGTTTAAATCAAAGCACAAATGTCCTAATCAAAGTTCAGAGTTAAATCCAATCGAAAATCTGTTTACAAGACTTGAAACAAATATTCACAGATGTTCTCTATCCAATCTGAGTTTGAGTTATTTTACGAAGACAAATAGGTAATTATTCAGTCTCTTTATGTGCAAAGTTAGAGAGGTACTCCAAAAGGCATGTAGCCAAAGCCGGTTCTACAGATGACTGACTCAGAAATGCATGTCACATCTTTCAGATGTTTTTCTTTTCTTCAGGAAAATATTTATAAAACCATGGACAATGGTCGCACAAATTTACAACAATGTACTCTTTTGTGTTGGTTTGTCACATAAAATCCCAAAAATACATTACAAAGGTTTTTTCGGTTTATATAACGGCATGATAATCTAAATCTAAGATATAATGATACCTTTTGCGAAGCCATGGAAGTAATTGTATAAAAACAATCCTAATACATGTCAAGTAGTTGCCAGCAAACAAGTGTTTGCACCATCTACAGTAGTAGATAAGAATCCTGCTCTCTCACCTTTTTGCAGTTTTACTATTCTTTAAAACCAATTTCTCTGGCTTTATCAGCACTCCAAAACCATGTTGTTAAATTGGCCGGCTGCTTGGGTGCCTGATTTAATTCATTAAAATCTAAATAGTTTAAGCCAACCAAAAACAGGACTGGAAAAGAGAGGAACTGTAAGACTTGAGGCTACACTATCCAGACAGGATCAATCAAACTCTGGTTCATTCGTGTGTCCTGTGGTGCATTCCTAATGAACTAATCCATTTAGCATGCTCAGCAAAAAAAGATCACATGTACCATCAGCAACAAACTCCACACACATGACTGTGGGCTTTATGTGATGCATTGATTACCTTTGCATTTGAATGAAGAAAAGCAGTATGTCTAGCTACATATAGGTCTGGCTCTTGTGCACTGTATAACTGTTTTGCATTTTTAGAGAAGTTTGGGCTCTGGGTTGAAATTGTGAGATATACAGCGTGCAGAAAGTCTGGCAATGACCCAAGGCAGCTCATGGCAACCTGTAACTGGGACTAGGTGCAACTCTGGAGAAGACGGGGAGACTTACAAAATAATAAAAGCTAAAAATAATTTTTGGAAGCAAACCAACTGTTACTTACCAAACAAAAAGAACTAAAGAGAAATTCAATACCCGAGCGAACACCAAAACCACAGAGCCCTCTCAATCCCTGCATGGGGTGTGTTGCATTTAGTACTTATGTTTTGGCTGTACCTACAGGGATCGCAATTCACATAAAACCACTTGAAGCTTCACACTTGGTAGTGGTCATTGTAGTTTTTAAAAAAAACAACATACATACATTTTTGTTATTAATTGCAATTTTTTTGCTTGAATCACTGACACAGACATTTCAGCAAATAGTTTACCTATTTCCATGATTTAACTCAATAAATGAAACTTGTTATATTATACAAATTACTTCAGCTTGTATGCATTACTGCTCTGGTGTCTCTCGTCTTCCTTTTATCAACTTCTTATTGATTCTCTTTAGGGTAAGTTAGGACAAGGTGTGACACTATGCTCTTTCAACCAGCTTTTTGTACCTTTGGCAGAGTGTGCAGGTGCCAGGTCCTGCTGGAAATTGAAATCAGTATCTCCATAGAGCTGGTAAGCAGCAGGAGATCCTAAATCTCATTTTAGAGCAGGAGAGCTCTAAAATGTCCTGCCCTGTATCAAGTCCAAAGTGTGCAGTGCAGACTTTGGACTTGATACAACCCAAAGGATCAATGCCAGCTGATGACTGATGTTTTATTTTTTTATGTTTTATTTATTTATTTTTTTAACCTTTTTTGAGCTGATAACATGGCTCCCAAAATCACCACTGCCGATGAAAACTAAAGAAAAGTTAGATGCTGTGCCTGCTCACTCTTTCTTTTGACACAGGGATGTTGATTTACAAACAAAATGTAAGATTCACTCCTGTTGAGAAGAGGATTTTGGACCACTGAACAACCATTCAGTCCATTTCTGTCAACCCAGGTAAGACAATTCTTATATTTTCTATTGGAGAAGGAATGTGACAGCCGTAGCCCATATTCTAGATATGTCTGTGTGAGGTTGCTCTTGAAGCCATGACTCCAGCTACAGTCTATGCCTTGTCAATCTCCCCCAAACTCTTGAATAGGCTTTTCTCCACAATCCTCTCAGAGCTGGGGTTCTCCCTGTTTCTTGCATTATTTTAACATACAGCCAGCTTCTTAAGCAGCAATCTTTTGTGACTTAACCTCCTCAAGGCTGTCTGTGACAGTCTGCTGATAAACTGCCAGGTCATCACATTTCATTTCTGTTTCAAAAATCTAATTTCACAGCTCTTATATTGTAATTTTATGAGGACCTGAGGTTAGTTTTTTTCCAAGCTGTAAGCACATCTCACCAGAAATAGCAGCAATAAAAATCAGTAAAATAAATGTTGTTTTGATTATATTCTAATTTATTGAGATGCATCCATATGACCTCTCATTCATCACTGTCCAAGTCAGTCACACACACATATGCCTGGGTTAGAGGTAATTTCATACCAAACAAAGACCAGGCACATTGAAGATACATTTTGCAAAGCAAAATAACACAACATAGTTGTGAAAAAAAGATAAAAGCAGAGGGCATAGAAAAATCTGTATGTCTGTCCACTGTTCCATCTATCTGTTCATCTACCCGTCCATTCATTGGTTGTTTGTCAGTCTACCTGTACCACACCTTCTTCCTTCCTAGACCTACTGGAGAAAAAGTCTGTTATGTTGTGGCTGAAGGAGGACCAAAGCAAAAAGCATGGTAGTAGCAAAAAAATTAAGTTTAAATAATAAAAGACGAAACTTACTAAACGTAGGTATAGGTGGAACAGCTGTTGGAATAAACAGGTTGGGTAGTAGACAAAATATCAGGTAAACAGAATCCAGAGCAGAGCAACAGAACATGAGGTAGAGCAACAGAAGAAATCAGCAATGATTACTGAAAACCAGGGAGTTTATACACAGAGAGACATGTGGAGAAAGGAAATTAAACAAATTACTAACAAGTAATTGTCTTCTAAACAACTGAATTTAAACAAAAATATTTATACAACAAATAAGCAAATAAATCAAAATAAACTAAATAATCTAAATTCTAAAACGTAACAAAAATAGAGAAATTGCTCCTACAGCATGCTTGACTTTTGTTGGTGGACAAAAATACAGAAATATAACATTCTAATCAAAAATACAAAAATATCTGTTCGTCTTAATTGTGAAAAGTTATCCCCCGAGCCCTGATGTCAATAGTCTATCGATTCAAACAAAAATACGCCACACAGGGCTGAGGCATCCTTCGTCTGTTCACCTTAAACCAGCAGGTCGACCGCCCCAAGATGGCGGCTGTAATTTCTTCGCCGTGACAGTCAATGCGGGGTCTACTCTTATATAATGTCTATGTAGTGACACAGTGTACCGTAAAGCTCAGAATATCCATTGAAGGGACTGACTGACTTTATCACATAAAATCAGTCAGTAAACAACTTTAATCATATATTATTCCTAGGTTTTTGGGTAAATAAGTTTAGATTTTATTGTTCAAGAAATATTTTTTTGTCTGTTCCCAGGACCAGGAATGCTGAGACCCCATTTAAAAACTTGTTGTATTTAGCCAATCCTAATAGGGTTCATCCATGCTTGCTTTTGACCAAGACACTGGATATTTGTGGTGTATTTTTTCTTTTTTTTTTAACCATGAAATCAAAGTGAAAGCAAAAACTTTGAAGCAGAAAAGACCACTTGTGTTTCACCTAACATTTTCTATTTTGAAAATATTTTACTAGTAAAAAACCTCACTCAAAAAACAGTCACTGCATAAATGTAAGCCATTTTTGAACTGTGGTGCACAAAGCCTTTATAATAGCTGCACCTCGGAAACTCCAGGTTTAGATTCAGTTTAGGTTAGATAAGTTATATTCATGCGTTAGAATGGCCCAGTCAATGTCCAGACCTACGTCATATTGAAATTCTGTGGCAAAGGTAAAAAATGTATTGTGACAGATGCATCCATTGAGGCTGAATTTGAGCTTTCTTGCAAAGAACAATGTGAATGATGCACAAGGCCCCTGGTAACCTGTATTTGTGTTGAAAAGTGGTTCTAATTGTAATGAATTATATAAAAAAATACATAGAATTTTCCTTTAACCACACAACTTTGCACTTAGTTGCATTAAATATAATTCCTATGAAATATGTTGACGTTTGTGGTTGCAAAATGCCAGCGTGAAAGAGTTAAGCACTTTTTCAAGGCACCCAAACATAAACATAACAAAATCAAAATGTATTGACCAGCTGCAGATGGATAAAGAACCCGACTACACTCAGACATTAGCTGACAGCATGTTCACAGGTATTCTAGCAGAGTTGCAAACACTTCTGCCAATAAATCAATTCTGGTCTTTTTCATGTAAAATGGACCAAGGAGAAAAGCTCATCTGAATAGAATAGATCTACACATAAGAAACGAGAACTTGAGAGATTCAGATATAGTACTCCTCACAGCAAAAGAGTCACTGGAACATTGCCTAATGACTACATCTCCCAGCATGCTGTGGGAACACTGGGATGTGGAGATGGAGGAGCCATTAAAAAAAGGGGAAAAAAACTGCTGAAACATGTACAGAGCCTAAAAAAAGGAAAACCGTATTTCTGCTAATTTCCAATAATGTGTTCCAGAATTTTCAAACTGCTTCATCTAAATATATCCCATGAATACAGGGAGGAGAAAGTTGATGATACAACCGCTGAGGATGCTTTTCTACACGTTAGTTCAATCCCATTGGCCCATCTTGGTACCCCATCCCCCATACAGATCCCACCTTACAGACTCCTACTTGATGTCTCTCATCTTAAGCACATACATGATACCAAATTCATACTGGCTTATGGGGGATGTGTGACACAGGGAAAGACAAAAAATCTTGATGGGAACAGTCAGACGTTGTTCACACTGGGTGGAAAGATTTCTTGCAATTTGATGGAGAACACTGTAGGTAGAGGAAAAAAATAAAGGATAGGGGGGGTAACTGTTTTTGGGAAGATGGATGTTGTTAAGAATGGGAGACAGAGGAGAAATGGAAGAGCAGCAACATAGAGAGAAGTGGGGGGTGAGTTCATATTGGGGAGGGGGTGGCGGTTGGTGGGAGACTGGGCTACATGACGTTTGTTTCCATGGTGATGGTTTCTCTCTGTCTCCCACATGTAGGGAGATGGTGTTTTAACGTGTGTGTGTGTGTGTGTGTGTGTGTGTGTGTGTGTGTGTGTGCGTGTGTGATGGTATTTTTTTCCCATCAAAACAGAAAAAAATCTATTGTTTGTTTGGTGGCCATTTTACTGCTAAAAGAGTAAATCCACAGCAATGAACCGTGCCAATTTGCACTTCTAGGGTTTGCAGCCAACATAGATTTCAGAACCATGATGCAACACAAGCCGACTGGTAAAGAAAATGGCTTTTCATGAATTATGAACTGATCATCAGGTCCAAGTGTGAACGGCACTGTATGCATGCCTTGGAACCGTGGAAACAATGTTACAGCTGTGGCTGTTGGATTTAAATAAAAATGTTTATCTTTGCTCAAAAAAAAAAAAAAAAAAAAAAGGACAAAATCTGTTGCTGCAACTGCAGCTGCTAGTGCCAGACAACCACTAATTCCAACCAGCTTGCTCCGGACTGCAGAAATGCCAGATCAATTACACAGAGCGAGTCTGTTTTCCACCTGTGCTTCCGCCATCAAGCTTTTCACTCCCTGATGATTGTAATTACAGTTTAAATTTGGACTGGTGGGCTGAAAGCCTTAGAATTTAGCTGGTGGAAGGATCATTTAAAATAGATGTATAAGAGCTGCAGCTTGGATGGCGGTGGGATTCGAGTGGGGGTTAAAATGCCAGACAGCGAGCAAGCCTGGATGCTTCTGCACGTGTGTTTTATTAGAGATGTGACACTGCATGTGTCGGAGAAACAAGCTGATATCTGCGTGGGGCGTGACCGGCATGGCAAAAAGATCCTGTTGCGATCCACAAAACTGGAGGAGGACAAGGTGGAGGAGGAGGAGGAGGAGGAGGCGAAGGTGGCCTGGGAATTCTGCTCAAACTTGAAGGCAACATTGCCATCTGCTGTCAGGAAGATTTAAAGCCCTTTGCTAAAAACATAATAATAATCACAGATAGCGCCTTAAATTATGTGATCACCACCCTATCAAACTGCATTTTGCTTACAGATGGTCACACACACACGATTCAGACAGACAAGCAGACGACTGAGCGTGCAGCAGCAGCATGAGTCATAAAGCAGACTGGCAAATTCCCCTGCCAATGCTGAACATGTTAATTCAGGGTAGACACATCTATCTTCCTCCATTAACCACATGCACCATCTATTTTCCCCATGTTTTTGATTACACGATTACCGTCATTTGTAATTTGGCGCTGTCTGAAAGAAGATTTTGTATGACAATTCAAATAGCAAAGATTAACAATGTCTTGCCTACAGATTTCAAGCACCAAAGAGAGAAGGAAAGAACACCTCTTGTTCCCTACAAACGGGTCAAGCCTCTCACCTGTGAAAATAAGAGAATAGTCCAAACTGCTGCAACTCAAGGTTTATCAGTAGTCATTATTAACCCTAGAATGCCTAACACTAAAAATGCTGCTGGACAGATTTTCTCTAAAGGCATGGCAAAACGATAATGATTGTTACATGACCACAAAAGCTTATGACAAAAGTGTATCAGTTATTATACAAAAATCAATTAAATTAAAATCAGTTGCTGTTTTTTACTTGTTTTCCTAGAAACATTTTAATAAACAGATCAATTAGGAAAAAAAATCTGAATTTCCCAATGATAATTCTTTGTATCAAACTTTAAGGGGTTAAGATGCAACTAACCAGCGTGACCATTTGCAAGTTAAAATGTATGAATGTCGTGATGTAGTAGAGCTAAAAAAAATTTAAGGTATGATATATATATATATATATATATATATATATATATATATATATATATATATATATATATATATATATATATACACATACACACACACACACAACAACAAATAACTACAGTAATGTACGTAAATCATAAAACTGCCATACAGTATTTGCATGGAGACATTGTTTCTCAATGCATCTGTGTAGTTTAATATTATATATTCAGTTGCTGGTAAGCTTCTTTCAGGGGTTTATTAATTAAAAAACACTCGATGTAAAAACAATAAAAAAAATCAGAAATACTGGTATTCATGAACTCTACAGTCTTGGATGATATTGCATTGTCATATCCTCTCCAGTTTCTTCTAGGTTTTGTATAGCCAGGACCCTATACGGATATTATATATATATATATATATATATATATATATATATATATATATATATATATATATATATATATATATATATATATATATATATATATGAAATCCTTATAGCCTAATGTTTTCTTTTACTAGCTCTGTATATTCAGTGAGATGTATTTAGTCTACCCATGGAACACCATGGCATTGTTAGTTTTAATGAATAATGAGTAAAGCATTTATTTGTTGTGTATCTTCCCTAAGTTGAACAGTTAGAAAAAGTCTATACATTTATAAAAAAAAAATGTAATTTAGTCCCTAATATTTGGTTAAATATACCTTTGCAAAATCCAGAGAAACAACTTTTTGAAGCCATTAACAAGATTGGTGAACAATTCTGGCTGGATATGTGACAAGTCTTCTTGTTACAACTGGTAGAAATTTTATGAAAAGTGTTGGTTTCAGGCAGGTTGTCAAAAGTACCATGATTAGGGTCTCTTAGATTCCAATAGTTCAGTGACCCCAAAAACACATCGCAACTGGTTTCGGTAAGGATAAAGCAGGCCAACATCACACTTAAGGAAGGGTTCCGACCTTAACACTTTAAAAAACTTAAGAAAACTTTAACCTGTATGGAGAAAACCCCACAATAAATTTAAAAGTTACTCCATTTTATTGTTTTTTTTTTAATTAATTGAATTTGAGTGTAGTATATTCATACCAGTATAAACAAACAGCCCAATTACCTAATTAAAAGGTCACAACTTTTAGGACATTCGTGCTGATTTTGTGCATGACACAAAAAAAATTGCAGATTACTTTTAACACCTAAGAAGAATTTTATTGTGTCTCAGCTTTATTTTCATGTCATAGTGCTGAGCCTTTTGTTTCTTTCTCCCAGCTTTCATCATCCCTTTTTTGAGCCGCAGAAGGAAGCTGTGTTTCGTGGGAAAAATCAGCCATGAAACCTAGCCACATAATTCCTGCTCCAACAAGATAACAGCAAAAGACATATATTTTTTGGCTTATTTATCGCACCAGACAGAAGCAGTTGTCAATAAAGTCTAAACAAGAAGGGAGAAAATTACATAAATGGCCACAAGAGGGCGCTTTGAACAAAACAAAGTTACACTTCATACCCACTTTCCCAGAGAGACAATCTGTGTGCGTCTGTTTACGTAGTTCCCTTCAGCCTTGAGACTCAAACCGTCTGCAAACGGTAGGTTTGACCCCCAAGAGTCAAAGATCACTCACTCAACTTCTCCGTCTCTCCTGGCACAGGTACAAATGCTGAAGGCCCCTTGCAGTCAATACAGTGCATGCCGGGCAATGATCCATTCAGTGCAGGTTAATTACTAAAGATCTGTTTCAACAGTGGTCAGGTCAAACAGGGAATACGCGTAAAGAATGAAGAAGCAGGACTTTCGGGAGTACTTCCTCTTTAATGTTATTTAAGAGTACAGTTGAACCCAAACTCAGGTGAAATGTGTTCATTCCCAGTCCTCCTCAAAGACAATAAATTTAAAAATGTTGACATAAATTTTTTTTTGCTCATCTACATCTAGTTAATCATAATCACTAATTCTGGTGCATAAAAGGGTTGTGAACTGTCTGTCACCCTTAGTTTGCTTAGTTTATGGCCTGAACAACCTGGAGCGGAAGGTCACACGCCTCATTTCACAACCTTATGGATGCATGGAAATAGGAATCTGAGCTCTCTTCACACAACCAATGAGGCAGTAGAGTTGTTTTTTTTACATAATTACTAGAGCATTGACTAAATCACGATGAGCAACCATGGCCAAGCCAAAAACAAATGAGATATATAGCAAAACATGGATCTCATGCAAATAACATGCTCTGGCGTCTTTATTTAAATTCAGAAATCAGGATTTCTAAGTTATAAGAAAAAAAAAATCCCCTGAAACACATAAAAAAAGAGTTCTGGCTGCACCTTCAAACTATTTATTTACCCTTCTATCACATTGTATCACATTAAATTATTCTCACAGAAATAGTTGTATAACCTCTAATCATTGTTTCTGTGAAAAATGTAAAGTAATCACACTGTCTTTCCAATAATGACTAGCCTGGTGCTAAATCCTATGTGTAATGTACACAGCTGAGGTGATGGGATTTTGTTTAACACTAGGTTCTGACATTTGAGAAGAACTGATGGTGCAGTTCACTTTGTACCTACAACTGAAACGCATTCACTGGGTGTGAGTTCTGGGATGTTTTGCAACATGCACCAAAACCAGGACTGACCCGGTAACACTTCTTTCTTCAGCACTTAACTTGAACAACAACCTTTCTTCTTCCCATGAGCCATGGCGCTCGCCTCTCATGTTGCATTTATGGACAGAAAATTCCGCACATCATAGGTTCCTTGATCTGAGTTTTAACTTTAAGCATCTTTTGCCAATTTCAAGTTCAAACACCAGCAGGACTTGTTATCTATTCTGTTATTATTCTGGCAATAGCTCACACAAGCTAAAATCAGGAATGTAATCTAGCAACACCCAGGGCTGATTACTGTGTCAGACCTATGGAATATAGAAATCATTTAACACATCATGAGAAACAAGGTCATTCCCATCAATCAGTTTTAAACAAACCTCATTCAGAGCCATTATTCACAAATAGTAAAAACACGGAGTAGCGGTGAACCTTCCCAGGATTGTCCAGCCCACTCCATTTACTTTACATGTACTTTGCTGAATTAAAGCAATTCTGCAAAGAAAAAAGTGTGTGCCAAATCTCATCCTACGACTCATTGCCAGTTTTCGCAAACACTTGGTGGCAGTTGTTGCAGCAAGGCGAGCAAAGGCTGGGTTGGAGAGAGGGAAGAGAAAACAACAAATCTGTAAAAGGCCAGGACACTTTATTAAAAAAAACAACAACAACATTCAGTGAAACTTAATTAGACAAATAAGTAGTAAAACATTTATTTTTCTCACTCTCAATGTAATTTTTTAAGAGCTTATTAAAGTTTCATCAAAGTATCACAGCTATCCATTAAGCCACTGTTCAAATGTATACATATATAGTAATTACTTCTATGTCTGACATTTGCCTAACATTTCTAATCCATTGGGGACAACAGTGTGAGCTGATAAGACACACACAGTGAAAAGAAAAATTGACCTCAGTACATTTTTGTATATGTATAGCATAATCTATTACACTTTGATTATTGCATTGTTCAAAGTCAAATGCTCAATTTCACCAGTTAGATTTGCATGTGATGAACTGCTGTTTTAATGGCAATGTCCAGTTATTGAGAATGCCTTTGCATGGCAACCTAGAAAAAGGAGGGGAGAAATAGTATAAAGCTAAGAAAAGTCTCCCCAATGCTTGGAGTTTTTTTCTAATCAGGGCAACCATCAAAGCAAGTAAGCAGCAAGAAACAACAACAGAAACTTTTTCACAACTTTGAAGGTATAATGATTACATCTGAGGCAATACTCTTGTTCACTAACCCATCTGTGCATTTTCATAGAATGCAAGTTTGTCATAGAGTTTATCAGGAGTACTTTCCATAACTTAAGTTTACCACTGCAAGGACAATTTTGCAGGAGCAGCTGCTCCTGTTTTCTTAAAAAAATGTTTCACATTCTAATAAGTGTTCTTTATTTTTCAGGATGAAGAAGACACTCCTGCTTGTCTTCGTCTTCTCAGGTCAGTGTATAGAACGGTTAAAGTGATAGTTGTGATGTTTTTTTAATTGAAATTCTCTGAGGTTACTATCAGCAACCGTTTCCTTATCTGTAGTAGACAGATCCTATACCTTAGTGATTTTGTTGTAAACTATGAAATCCAGACCTTGACCAGAAACCTGTGCAAACAGTAGTGTGTTTGCAACATAACAGATTATGAACTGGGCTGATGGTTTGTTGATTTTTAGGAAGGGGCAATAGACCTTACAGCTTTGGGAAAGAAGCTGTTTTAAGTCTGATGGTTTTGGATTTAACATTCCTTAATCATATCCCTGATGCAAGTGCGACAAACTGAATTCCCCAGGTGGGTGAAATGTGTGACAGTACTTCTGACACTTTTCCTGGACTTGTGCAGCATAGACTGTGTCTAGGCCCTGTAGACACAATCCCACAATCCCCCGTACTGTCCTCACCACCAGTGCTAAATCCTTCCTCTTCTGCACTGTGCTGCTTCCATTACCACACTGTCACACTGAAACAAAATGTTTTTTATGGTAAAAGTTATTTTACCCGGCTTACTCGAAACTTCAGTTTGTTTCAATCTCCTGAGAAACAAGAGCTGTTGTTGGGCCTTGCAAGGTGTTCACACTCAAGGAGAGGTCAGAGGATGCGTGCATGCACAGAAACTTTATGTTGTACACACACACAGTCTGTGCGAGTTAGTTGCTAACTAGAATTGACAACAGATAAGCAGTGGACCAGGGCATTAATGAATGTGCCGATTTTTTACAGATGGGAAATGCTCGCATGTCTTTGCCCCCCCCCCCCCGCTAGTTGGTCAGCACATGCAACCAGCCTGACGCCATGTCTGGACCTGCAGCCTTGTTGATGTTGACCTTCCTTAAAGTCTAACTCTTGGGCTGAATGTATTTTAACGCAGATGCATTCAAATACTCACCAGAGTAAAGAAATGTATATTATATGTGAATTATGTGCGCCGTTTGGAAGTAATTTTGATAAAACTTGCTGTATAAGCGAAAGAGCCCGAACATTCTTTAATCGGGCTGCTCCGGAATGTGACGTCACAAAAATAACTAGTACCGTGCATCCGGCTGCTAACACTACGACTTTTGCTACCGATTTATTAAATTTAATTAATAACTCTTACTCTATGTACAAAAAATTAATTAAAAAAAATGTCTGATACATCTACAAACTCCACCTCAAGCATCGGCGACTCCGATACCGAATATATATACGAAGAAATGGAGTTTGAACAAGGTGAACCTGAGGAGACTATATCTAACGCTGCCCAAGACATAGAGCCCATGCACCATTGTAAGTACCCCTCAAAACCCTCGCTCGTGAAGTGTGAATTGCATAACACACTTTTGTCACAGCCGGCAATCCAGTCCTTCTTTTACAAATTTATCCCATTTCTTTTGGACCTTTTGATCCTTCGGCCAAGTATGTAACGCTACTTTCTGGCCAGCACTAGACCGCGGTGAAGTTGGTTTTACATTGGACATTCAAGTCAGCGGAGCACTCTTGAGAAACAAAAATCAAATCAGATTTGTTGACGGTCCCACCGCGTATGGGAGGAGGGAGCAGCTGAGAGACGCTGGCCGTCAACCTTCAACCGGATCAACCGTAAGCTAGATCCTGCTGACTCAGCGGAGCTTGAATGTCCAATGTCAAACCAAATTCACCGCGGTCTGCACTTGGCCCATAAGTGACACTACAGCCACCAACTACGCACCTAGAAGGCATTTTATTGTGGACTTAGTTCGCCGATTTGTTTTAAAAGCGCTTGCTCAAAGTAGACGTGGATCAGCAGATTTGGTGTGTGAAAGAAGATCCTGGAAAACATGCATATATATCCTTGTTCGCCGTACCAGTTGTACAGTGTAAACAATGTGTGCTTCTATGCGAGTTCGCTTCGTGCATTCTCGGTGTTCTTGAACTGATGTCACATGTCGGAAATGGCCGATCGTAAACGGAGGCAGCACTCAAACGCGGAATACCTTAATCGGTGTAAAAAATGCGCAATATTTCATATTTAAACTTAATTTGAACACTTTTGATACATGAATATTCAAAGTTTACCTTGTTCTGGAAGTTATTTAACGGTTTCCAGGATTTTTTTTTTTCAGTCCAAAAGTTAGACTTTAAGATATAAGACAAGTTTGACTACAAACTTCAGCAATAACATTCAAAGGCAACTTTAAACAAATGGGTTTTTAACCTTGCTTTAAAGCAGACCTGGGCGTTTTATGTCCAAAAAACAAGTACTTTAGTGTGGATGTGACGCAACGGTCTTTTATGTTGAAAGGGCTCGACGCATTTTTGCTTCAGTTTTACTCTTCACTAAAAGAGGAGAACTTTCCACACCCTAGGAGACATGCTCAAAAGATCCTTGTACTTTTTGGATCTACATATGTGTGTGAGCAAACATTTTCACAGATGAAGTTCAACAAATCCAGATACAGGTCTTACATTACAGATGACCACCTTGCAGCTGTCCTGTGCATAGCTGTATCAGACATTGAACCAGATTTCAATGCACTTGTTGATGCACAGGAGATAGTGGACTTTTCTCATTGAAAACTTAACTGAACTACAATGATTCCAATAATTTTGTGCTAATGTTGATAAGCTGTTCACGTTTACAATAAGACTTTATTGTTCATGGTGGAGAAGTTCACGTTATAAAATAATCTCATTTTCATTTGTGAAGAGATTTAAATAATCAAAATCTTATAGTATGATTGTGTTTGTTTTACACTATCAGTTTTATATACTTATATATACATTACATACATATTTACAGAATATGTTTAATTTCTTATTACCAAAAGAATCATAAAAAGGCAGAATTTGCATTATAACATTATTCGTTTCAGTGGTGCGGCCCTCCAGCACATTTCAGATTTGTCATGTGGCCCCTAAATAAATTAATTGCCCACCCCTGCTTTAAAGGAACTTGTGGTTTCAGCACTTTTATAGTGTTCAGGGAGCTTGTTCAAGATAAATGGAGCTTAAAAAAGAATGTTGCTTCTCCATGTTTGGTTATGGTTCTTGATATGCAGAGTAGACTTGAGCCAGAAGATCTGAGTGGTCTGGAGGATTGATACACTGATAACAGCTCTGTGATGTATTCAGGTGCTAAGCCATTCAGTTATTTATAGACTAACAGGAGTTTTTTAAAGTCTAACCTCTGAGATACAGGAGCCAGTGTAAGGACTTTGGAATAGAGGTGTGCGATACCGGGAATTTTTAATCAATCCGATACCAAGTAAAAACAGGGGCAGTATCGCCGATATCGATCCGATACCGATACTTTTAACATTTAAGCTTGATGTATCATGAAACTGTTGACCTTCCGGGTTTTGTGATTTTTATTTTATTATTACAATTAAATAATAATAATAGTAATGTTCAGTGTTTTTCCCTAATCCACCTCTTATATCTTTTAATCCTTATGTAATTTTGTCTGTGTTATGTGCACCTGCCTGTTGCTCCTTAGTACGGGCTCCGTCACTGAGAGATGGAATGTCTCTGTTGTTCCACCTGCTTAGCCCCTTTGCATCCTGAGGATGGTCATGACCTGTGCCCCCGTTGTCTGGGTGTTGACCACCTCAAGGAGGCGCTTACCGAGGCTGCCTGCTCCAATTGCAGCGTTCTGCCCCATGCGGTGCGGCTGTCCTCAGTTGAACAGCCTGTTCCCTGGATGGGCTCTCATCAACAGCAACAATTGCCCCCTGGCCAGGGGTTATGCCCAAAACGCCCTGCCACAGACGCTCCGCTAACAGCTGGAAAGAAGTCCCGCCATTCGGGAGGTGGGTTGTCTTCTAAGATAGATCAATTATCCTCGGAGTTAGCCCAGATGAAGACTCTGCTCCAGTCTTTGCGACCTCCCCTGTTCAGGGGTTGGTCTTGTCTCCAGCTACCGATGAAGCTTCAGTCCTCAATGAGGACGCCCTCTCGGTGGCGGCTTCTGACACCCTTTTTTGGGGGGAATCCCAGGTACATAGCCCACAGGTGTCGGATGTTGAATCCAACATCTCTCTGGGGGGCATGGGGGAACCAGTGACAACTGCTATTAGAGCTGCCCTGGCACAGTTGCGGGTGGATTCTCCACAGGTCCAGCCTCCCACCTCTAGCGCCTTTTTCAGGCGTGAGACTGGGACGGCCACCTTCGCTGTACTGCCTTCAGAGGAGTACATCAGGGAACTCCACACCTGCTGGTCTGATACTCGGGCTCTTTCTTGCCCAACATCAGATGGAAGAGCCCTTGCCGTGATGCAGGAGGCCCCAAAGTTTGGGTTAGGGCAGATGCCAGCGGTGGAACCTGGCATTGCCTCCCTTATTGTTCCTCCGGAGGAGGCCCTACGAGCTAGTGCCCGCTGTCCACGGCCACAGTGTCGCATCACCGACGATCTGCTCTGCAGAGCCTACGATTCGGGGGCTAGGATGGGGCGTATTGGGAACTCCCTCTCCCATTTGTTGCTGGGTCTTGCATCTTCCCTGGAGGCACGATCGCTTGACCAGTCGACTCAAGGCATGCTGGATGCGTCTCTCCAGGCTTTTGCCTTCATGTCAAGGGAGCTGTGTTGTACATTGTCCACCCTGGTCCATTCTCGGCGCCAGGTGTGGCTGGCTCAGTCGACACTCACTGAACCCTACAGACGGACACTGCGCGCATTGCCGGTGGTTCCAGGGGAACTTTTCGGCTCGGCTGCGGTAAACACTCTAGAACGCACTGCCCAGGCTTCTCGCACCAGGCAGCAGCTCGCGGGGCTCCACAGGCATGACCGTCGGCCTGCGAATACTTGGGCAGCTTCTGGCTCAGGACTGCAGTCCTCTCGTTTTGTCCATTGCCCCAACCTTGCCTCGAGATCCTGCTTCCAGGATGACTCGAGCCCAGACAGTCTGGTCAGAGGCCCGGGCTTCGCACCCCTTTCGGGCTGCGAGACCAGTTCAGCCCACGCCCCCAAGAGGCCGAGGGACCCATAGGTAAAGCACTCGGGCCGGTGGTTGGATATTTTACCCCAGGTCAGCTTTTGTACTGGGGCAAATGCACCCCAGATTCTTGGGTACTCCCCACTCTGACCAGGGGATGCCGTCTCCAGTTCCACCGCCGGCCCCCGTCTTATGGAGAAGTTTGGATGACCACCATCTGCAACCCTCTGAAGGCAGAGACACTGTCCAACGAGCTACATAACTTGCTGGTCAAGGGTGTGATAGTGCCTGTGGACCCCCTGCTGGATCCAGGGGGCTTTTACTCAGTGTATTTTCTGGTCCCCAAAAGGAATGGGAATCTTCGTCCAGTTCTGGACCTCAGGGAGCTCAACACCTACCTGAAGGACATGCCCTTCCGCATGCTTACGACCAAGGGGGTTCTGCAGGCAATCTCCCCAGGCGACTGGTTTACGTCAATCGACCTGAGGGATGCGTACTTCCATGTCCCTGTGGCACAGGTTCACTGGCGGTTTCTCCACTTTGCATTCCAGTGGTGCCATTATCAGTTCAGGGTACTCCCCTTTGGGCTCTCCCTGTCTCCCCGAGTGTTCACCAGGGTGGTGGAAGCAGCTCTGTCCCCCCTGCAGGCACGGGGAATCTGAATCCTACCTTATCTGGACGATTGGCTGATTTGTGCCGCAACCCGCAGTCAGGTGCTCAGGTTGATGCTCTCCCATGTGCACCGGCTGGGTTTGAAGGTAAATTTGGAGAAAAGCAGCCTCACCCCCTCCCAGGTGACAATGTTCCTGATTATCCTCCTGAACTCTGTCTCCATGACCGCCTGTCCTTCTCCCCAGTGGGTGACCAGTATTTTAACCATATTGCCTGCCTTCCATCGTGGCGCAGCGCCACAGTTCTTGGATTATCTGAGCCTTCTGGGCACGCTTACTGCTGCTTCCAGTGTGGTTCCACTGAGGCTTCTCTCCCTGCGCCCTCTGCAGGTGAGGCTGAACAGCCTGGCTCTGAACCCCACCCGTTGGGCACACAGGCACAGAAGAATCCGTGTCGCGCAGCACTGTCTTCGGTCTCTGTCCCTGTGGAGGGACAAATCCTACATCGTGGGAGGAGTTCCGCTTGGCCCCCTTCCGTGCCGGAGGGAGGCTGTTTATACGGACGCTTCCACTCTAGGTTGGGGTGCGACTTGGCGGGCCCACGTAGTGCAGGGGGTGTGGTCCACACGGGAGCAGAGGGACACATCAATGCCCTGGAGCTGCGGGCTGTGGCCCTCGCACTCTGGACTTTTCTTCCGGGGCAGCATGTGTTGGTCTGGTCAGAAAACACCACAGTGGTCTACCATGTCAACCACCAAGGCGGGCCCAGGTCCCCGAGACTGCTGTCCATAACACACCAGCTCCTGGTTTGAGTGTCGTCTCGCCTCACCAGCCTCAGGGCGGACTTCCTCTCCCCCACGTCGCCTCTTTCCCTGGAGGACCCTCCTGCGGGTCCTCCAGGAAGGGCACATGCTCCTTTGGCCTCGGCAGGGTCCGACCCGGCGTTCTCCCGATTCGGCGACGTGGGCCACACAATAGCTTGTGCATGGTCGCCATCCACCCGGGCTGTTTACACTGCCAGATGGGCAGCTTTTGCCACCTGGTGTGTCGATAAGGGGCTGGACCCCATACGTTGTCCCATTCGACCCTTGCTTGCCTTCTTTCAGGAGTTACTTAACCGGGGGCAGTCCCCTTTCACCTTGAAGGTCTATGTGGCTGCCATTTCCCATTGGCACACTGGGTTCAATGGCTGCTCTGTTGGAAGGTGTAGGAACGTAGCGCTGTTCCTCAAGGGTGCTAGACGTTTACATCCTCCGAGGCGCCGGGTGGCTCCTACCTGGGAGTTCTTCATTTAGTACTTGAAGCTCTTCTTTCCCCACCCTTTGAGCCGATTGCAGCAGTGGATCTGGAACGGCTCTCAATGAAGACTGCCTTCCTGCAGGCCATGGCTTTTGGTAGACAAATGGGGGAACTGCATGCCCTGTCTGTATCCGAGCCTTGTTGTTGGTGGAACCCGGATGGCTCCGGGGTTACCCTGTGGACCAATTCTTCCTTCGTCCCGAAGGCCCCCATAGTGGCAGGCACAGTCTTGCCGCTTCAGTTATCCCGCTTCAAGTCCAGGACCCCTTCTGTCCAGTCAGAGCGCTGGAGGCCTATTTCCGTGCCACAGCGACCATTCGGCTGACAGACAGCCTCTTTGTATGTTATGCTGGCCCTCGGCGAGGTCGTGCACTTTCCAAGCAACGGTTGGCACGTTGGGTTGTGGGGGCGATATCTGTGGCATACTCTCTGCAGGGTCAGCCCCTGCCTCATGGAGTGCTGTACCACTCCACAAGGAGCCTGTCAACCTCGTGGGCTGCCATGATGGGGGTGCTGCTGGAGTCCATCTGCGAGGCAGCCTCATGGTCTGTGCCGACCACTTTCATGAGGTTTTATAGGATTAACATGACTACGCCTCATCCTCTTCAGGGCATCCTGCAGCAACCACCTGGTGCATCCCGCTAAGGTAGGTGCTGCTGCCGGTTTCTGGTGGGTTTCCTTTTTTTCTGCATCCCTCGGGACCTTGTTGGCATATGTTATTCAGTGCTTGAAGCACTGCCTCTGGCGGTCAGTAAAGATGAAATAGAACGAGAGTTATGTATGTAACTACGGTTCTATGAATCCCGGATGACCGCCAGAGCGTTCGGTCCCTCGGTATTGCTGGCTCACGAGAAAATTGAGGGACTGAACTACTGGAGTCACGTGCCTAAATAGGCTTCTGCTGATCACCGGTAGGTCACAGGTGACTTTGTTGATACTAATTCTCAACCTGGGCAAGCGCAAGAGTGATCATTCAGTGCTTGAAGCACCGCCTCTGGCGGTCATCCGGTATTCATAGAACCGTAGTTACATACGTAACTCTCGTTACTTTAGGAAGCTTTTTCCTTTAATACATACACACAACCATACATTGAAAACTGCCTTTGCTATTAATCAGAATTTGGCATGAACAGCATCAAAATACTAAGCTATGGTACATTGCTAAAGGCCAACAATCTTCCGTTTTGTACTTAAATAATACATAGTGGATACAAGCAGCCAAAATACACTTCCTCCCTGAGGATATAGTGCGTTGAGCTCAAAGTAGACCTGCTGCTTCTCCATATCAAGGGAAAGCAGTTTTCCAGTTAGGTCTCCCTGAGAGGAGACCCCAAGAAAGATCTTGGATAAGCAGAAGACAATGAAAGGACGGATCAATGGGCGGATGGATTAATGGGTGGATGCACGGATAATACTTTTAAAGAGTTGGTTAAAATGAAAACCAGCAAAATACAAAACATCTATAGGTAAACATGATCATTAAATGTCTTCATGCTGATATTTTCCCTAATGTCAGATCAAGGTTCATTTCAGACAGTTCATTTGTATACGTTTACGTCCTGTTCGAACGAGAGCAGCAAATTACCCAAAATAGGTTTGCATAAATACTGAAGAAAAGGAGGAGAAACTAAATATAGGGAAGCACATTGTCTTTAAGACGGGAGATTTTGTTTAAATTCAAGCCGAGATACAAGCAGGACATCAACTGGAAACAAGAACTGGAACTGTTTTCAAATTCAAGTAAGCCCATTGTGTGCTCCTGTTTGATTGTGCTTCTTTTTATTTTGTTAGGTCCACATCAGAGAGTTAGAAATAAACTTTTTATTGAGTCTTTTTTCTCTTCCATTAAAGTGTTTTTAAATATGGAGTATATAATTGCTGTTTCTGAGCTATCTTCAGTTTCTATAGACTGTGGTTTGTCTTTTCTCTTTTGGTCCTACCAATCATTAAAAAGTGCAACTTTTAAATGTTTCCATTTACAGGATGAGGAAGACCCTTCATCTTGTTCTCACTTTCTCAGGTGAGTTTCTTTTAAGAGAAAAATTAAACCCGTTTTCCTTTAAAAAAAAATCCTTCATAGTTATTACATTGTGTTTGAATATTTTTATATTTTTTTAATAAAACCTATGATCCTTTTTCCAGCAGTGGCTTATGTTCTGTGTACAGACCTGTTTCGAGAGTACCACTATGTGAACAGCCCAAAGACGTGGGCTGACGCTCAGCAGTACTGCAGAGAGATGTACGCCGACCTGGCCACCGTAGACAGCTCAGAAGAGAGCGACAGGTTGTTCCTTGCACTGCAACAATCTGGACAGTTTGCTTGGATTGGGCTTTACGATAACACAACCGGCTGGAAGTGGACAATGGGAGATGATGACTTTGTCAGCAACAACGATTTCCCACCCTGGGAGAGAAATCAGCCTGACAATGCAAACGGCAAGCAGAGCTGCATGGTGATGAACTTGGTAGGGGGCTGGCGGGATGAAGTCTGTGACACAGCACGCCCTTTTATCTGCTTTGATGGTAAAGAGATTTTTACCAAACCAACCTTTCACTTTTCAAAGCTCCTGACAAACCATCAAAAATGAATAGAAATAGGTGACAGTGGTAAAGAGGAAAAAAAGGGTTTCAAACACAAAGTAATTTTAAAGAAGATAATATGTAAAATATTTCATTGTTCTTGATGTTTTCCTCTTTTCTCTTTTAGAACAAGCCGCTTCTAAGTACATTAAAGTGAGCACATTCATGTTTTGGGAAGATGCTAAGAACTACTGTCGGTCAAAACACACAGATCTAGTCAGAGTGTGGAACGTGTCTCAGAATGACGAAATCCACCCACTGATTGGGAGGAACCACTGGATCGGCCTTTACAGAGACCTCTGGGCCAACTGGTCTGACCACAGCCCGGTGACCTTCACTAACTGGGAGGTGGGCCAGCCTGACAACAGAGGCAGCACCAACGATACTTCCTGTGCTGCAGTTGAAACAGCCACAGGAACATGGTGGGATGTGGACTGTAGTGAAGAGCACGAGTTTATTTGTCAGACTCTGATCCCATCTACGAGGAGGTTAAAGCTGGGCTTCCAGTCTGAGGCCGACCTGACAGATCCTCACATCCAGCAGCAGATTTTAGAGAAGGTACAGTAAGCCGCAATTTGCTTACAACTACTGTTTTCCCTCAATCTTGTAAAATGCAATATTTAACAAAGTTATTTTGCAGCGTTTGTTAGTGTGGGGTTCTCTTGAGAGGTTTAGAGCAGTCAATATCTAAGCTTAATAAAAAAACACATCAACACAAAAAAGACTGCAGGTGCCCAGCCACTACATCAAATAATCTTTCACTTAGTCATAATCAGTAAATAAGAGTAGGTGTTATGATAAGGCTTGTTTGTTAGATTAAAGGTACCTTTTAAAATGACAATCATCAAGTTGTTTTCTCTCTGTCTTAAGGAAACGTAATATATAACTTCAGTACATTTAATATTATGTAGAGTTTGTTAATGTGGGGTTTTATTGAGAGGCTTTGAGCAATCAATATCCAGGGATTCCTTAAACAAAAACCTTCTTCCCAAAAAAAGATGACAGGTGGTGAAAACATATTCAAATCTAACTGCAAGTAACCACAAACCTTACAAAGTTAATCCTTCACAAAAAAATAAAGATTGCAAACAAGCTATAGATCACAAATGGGATTTAGGGTGCTTAAAGCCACCGAACAGAACACCACTTAAAGAACAATCTAACCTAAAAAAAAGTTAACATTAAATAACATGACACAGGTTTTGCTTTTATTTGTTTTGATTTTATTTTTCTGTCATTTAGCTGCACCGTAAAATGGAGACCCAGGGATTAACAGACTTCAAACTTCGCTGGATTGAGAAAGATGGGCAGATTTTTCACAAGGAACTAAAGAAAGAAACTTGAAGAAATTCAGCTGTTTTCATTTGCTATTCCTGTAACAATCAATATGATGCTAAATATTTCAAAAGCCTAACTTACAGAAGATCATGTCAACACATTTCCCACAAAGTCAGTCGTTGACATTTGTCTTTGCTCTTTTAGCCAAGTTAAAACTGTTTACTTTATAGATACACTATAAGATAGATAGAAGCTTTCTGAAAAAAGTGGATTTCTAAATTTCTAGGCATACATTATGTGTGCTTTAAATACCATGTAACATTTTTTTTTCTGATCCAGTCAATTTAACCCGGTTATAAAATTTACAGGTTAGACCAGGTTAGAAAAGTCCTCAATATTTTAACAAAATATCTCACACAACTAACTGCACTACAGTGTTTTTTTCTGATTTAAATTATGCAAACAATTTGCTTTACTCTTTGTATAATGTGTTTTATGCTATATATGGTATCATACATACTATGGAACATTTGACTGGCTTTCAACTTTACATTAAAATGATCTTATTTTCATATTTTTTTTAGATATAATTGTTACTCTTTGTTGTTAGATGAATGATCTTATAACATGGAAGTGTAGTTTGAATTAATTCAAAGAAATAACCATTAAGTTGTTGTCATTCCAGGAACATAAAATGTCTGAGTAGGGCCTTTTAGATTAATTGAAAACATTTGTGACTGTGTTCCTTATCTGGGCAAAAATGAGCATCAGTTGCAGGTCCAAACACACTGTGGCTCCAAAAGAACACGAAGTTCCATCTCTTATTTGCCAAAAAGCATTTTGATAATCCCAAAGACTTTTGAGAAAATATTGTGTGAATTGATTAGATAAAACTGAAAAATTGCAAAACTAAGGAAAAGCATTTTAGAAAAAAGAAAATTATATAAATTTTCAAACACGGTGTTGGTAGTGTGACTGTCTGGGACTGCTTTGCAGCTTCAGGACCTCTCTATATCTGATAGAACCATGAATTCTCCTCTCTAGTAGAAAACCCTGAAGGAAAATTTCCAATCACGAGTTTGTCTGTAGATGAATAATGTTAATAAACTCCTAAAAAAAGTATAAAACTTTGTGTAACTCAAGTTTGTATTTAATATTAATGGCTTGATATAATTTGTCATATTTTCAGCTTTTCTGTTTTGGGTCTTTGAATTGTATAGATGAGAGTTTGATGGCCAGTTAATATTAATGTGCTGTCTTTCTAGAGAGACAACAAGCTGTGTCCGCGAACAGGGAACATCTTTGTTTAATCCTTAGTTTTGACTGTAAGGATAAGTCAGGCTAAAAACCTTTCATATTGTTGTTAATGATATATATGATATGGTTAAACAAGAGCGGCAATGTTGAGACATTCTAGTTGTTATAAACCATTTATTTACTGTTTTAAAAGGAATTCTGGGTAATCTTCAGAGTGACCACTTTAATGCATTAGAACAGAATAAATAACATTTCATTTTTTAACTATTTTGTTGGGATGTGGTTCAAATGAGGGTAAAAAAAGAAACCATTGAGTACCACTGCCTTAAACTCAAGCAAGTTTAGGCAAAGCAGCAGGAAAATGATACAGATCACAACACCAAGTCCACCACTAAATGAGTCAAAACGTTAAATCACGCATGCTCTAAAACTTTCCAGTGGTTCTGTATTTCTATCTTATGTAAAAAAAAAAAAAAAAACGAAAAAAAAAAAAAACAGCTGGTTGATGATCTAAAATGTGAATGACTTTGTAAGGGGTAAATACCTTGTCACAATCTTGCCTGTGTTTGATTTTGATATCACAGCCACCTTTTAGAAAAACAAAATCTTAACCAATGTTGTAGTGAGAGGTCAGTCAGGACAGGCACATAAAAAAAAAACACTTGTTACACACTTTTTACTGAACCTGATTTAAAAATGGGGCTGCACATTGGTGCAATTGCTAGAACTGGTTGTCTCCTTGTGCATGCTGGGGTTCTCTCTGGGTACTCTGAATTTCTCCTGCAGTCCATCATGTGATTGAACATCATGTGATCGAACTTGCTTTCCAAATTGCCCTTTTGTATAAGTGTGTGAGTGTGTTTCAGAATTAGAATCATTAATACTTTAAAAATCCCAGAGGGAAACTACAGTTCATGTACAACCATCCATCGCATACATCACGAACATTTCAGGGGAACGATTGACTGAGGCCTTACTGCCGAGGTCCCCGCCTGACGTGGTTTCCATAGGGCGCTGCCTTTAAGTCTGTGGAAAGATAGGAGCCACATTTGGGGAGGGAGAGGAAAAAAGGACATATTTCACACTTTATCCTATTCCAGGACACAGTTTGAGATAACAAAAAAACCTTGCACGAGAAAAGCACATATGACGAGACAACATTTATGCAGGGGGTTAACCTTGGAGACTAGTCCCATGAAGTTCATATGTTTTTGTGGGCTTCAGTTATGTGTGTGTGTGTGGGTGAGAGTTGTTTTTTTTCCATGAACGCTGTCCAGAGGGCCATTGTCCTTGATATGATGGAAAGTTTATCAACCGGTGCCACAGTTCTGAACACATCCACAGATGTCTGTGGGGGAGGAGGGAGCGGGGGAGCAGCTCTGAGCTCTCTCGCCATAACATCCAGGGGAGTTTTATCGATAGGGGAGGCTTTATCCAAATACACAATTTGTTATGAGAACAAGCTGCTCCAACTTTTCCGTCAGTTTTAAAGTACTTTCATTGCTGGCTCCACGTGGCGAATCCAATATTCCAAATTTGTTGTTTTGTTTTTTCTCCACGTTTCACATCCAGATTTGACCCCATCTCCCCTTTGAGTTCAACCACTGAAGCCAGTCTACGTTCTAGCGCATCCAGCTTGCAGCTCTGCTCCTTCAACTTACGGTTCTGCTCGTTCACGGCCTTAGTGATCGCATCAAATGCGGCCGGTAGCCTGATCAAGGCCATAATTGCTACCGACATCCGCTGAATTTGCAGATACATAAAAAATCCACCGAATCCAAGTAACAGAAATCCAAGTATCATGAATACAAACATGTATACATCTTCCACGTCCACGACTGGAAAAAAAAAAATCGAAAAACACACCATTTTCCACCTGTTCCAAGATCCTGGGTGTATCCCACAAAATGTGTCTCATCAGGACAGGTCCCACTTTCCCTGCCTTCCAGTCAAAAAATAAAAAAAAAAGTTTGTATTGTACTTGCAGCTGAGCGACATCACTTTTTACTAATTTTACTAGTATAGTAAGGACTGCGATGTAAAGTAAGGACCTTTTGTTGGTCCTCACTTTTATTCTGGGCTTGGGGTTAGGTTTAGCACTAAAGTGTCAATTAGGTTTAGGTTTAGGGTGGGTTTAGGTTTAGGCATGAGAGTGTCTGTGTTCAAAGGATAATATTTTAACCATAGGCTACATCCTGCCTTCTTGTGTATCTACATTACATAACTATTTTTTACAAGCCGAAAAAAAAATAGAAATAAGTTGTGTAATTCCCTTACTGTCTTTGTGCGTTTAGCGTCTTTCCTTTTTTTATTGCATTAGTGTTCTAACACTTTACATTCTATAATTCTCATTGTTACTGTTATTGTTAGTTGTAGCTGTGGAGGTCAGTTTTAGTCAAGGCCGTGGAGTTGATGCAGAGCGGTAGAATATTGCCAGTCATAGGAGTGAGGAGGAGACGGATGAGGATGGACAGGAAAAAAGTAGAAGGTGATGGAGGAGGAGGAGCAGGAACCACCTAAAAGAACAGTGTCAGGTACAGGTGCAGGGCTGGGTTGGTAATAGAGATAGTAGACAACCCCTTCTGTCAAATCACATGATTCATGACCCATGACCTTTGACGGCACCTGTGCCTATGACCTTTGACCTAAGATTTATTACCGTGTGACCTTTGACCTATGATTTATGACCCGTAATCTATGATTTATGACCGCATGACCTATGGCCTATGCTTTATGACTTGCAACCTATTACCTAAGATTTATGACATGTAACCTAAGACATGTGGCCTGGTATTTGTGACTTGTGACCTATGATCGTCTTAATGATGACGAGATGCTAGCGGCCATTTTGAGACAATAAATCCCTTATGTTTAGTACAATACAGGCTTTAACCGTTTAATGACCTAAGACCTATGACCACCTTAATGATGACCAGATGTGTGAGACGAGCAGCCATGTCAAGATATTAATGGCTTCCTTATATTTAGAACAATACAGTGATTTTAAACATCTAACAACCTAAGACCTATGACCGCCTTAATGATGACCAGATGCTAGCAGGCATGTTGAGACCACCTTCTAACTATCCCACCTCCTAACCTTGTGGGTGGAGTTTCCGGCTTAAATACGGTCGGAAATAAATTGCCATTGGTAGAACATTCTTTTTTCAAAAAACAAAGACTCAAATTGGAGAAGCAGTTATTGGATCATATGCTATAGTTATGGATGAAGAACTAGGCTCAGCCGTCTTTGATAACATGGATGCAGCGTGCGAAATTGCTATTATTTTTCCCCCCAGAAATGGGGAATGCTGAGGATGACCCCGGGACACCACCCTCTGTGAGAAAAACAATCAACGAATCCCTTCAAGTGGGACATATCTTCTATGTCAGAACCCAATCTTCATCTTCCAGGATTCAAGTCATACATCATACACCCACTTTCCCCAGGAAATCAACATTGTATCTGTCGGATGCAGATGGCCTCGTTTGAAGTCAAGCACGAAGAGTGATCTTTAAAACCGTACGGAATGTTTGGTGAATGGGGGAAACATAATCAAGTATGACACAGGCGAGTTCCAACTTTACCGGTTCGATCCAGAAGAGCAACTCACAGAACAATGGATGAAACAGGGGTATGTATTTCCAACCTCTTTAGAAGCAATGGCCTTACATTGGGCTGCCGTAATGCTGTTGGTCATACTGTGAGAACGAGAGCCACAAGACTGCCTCCGGGTCAGCAGATAGAAAGTTGCAAATGTGGGTTTTTGGCCAGAGGCACTAGGGGAAGATCACAGACCCCCTCAATCGTCTCATAAACACTTAGATTACCATCACAGGGACTTAAAGAGGATCTATTAAGGTAAAAATAGCTTTAATAAGATTTTAATATGTTTTAAAAGAAAAATCCTTTTAGCACATTAATGTATAAAATAATGACTTAATTATAAGTGCAAACACTCAATTTAGTGATTAATGATTTTAGACGATCACTATTACATAAAGACAAAGGTTTATTTAAACAGAGGGATAAAGTTAACATACGGGTGACTGGTGGGAGGGAGTTTCATATTTGGGGAGCAGAACGACTGAATGCTCTATCCCCTTATAGTGCTGAGATGGCTGGAAAGCATGGTGAGGTGGAAGGAGGAGGATCACTCAAGGCAATGGAAGGAGGGGAGGACATGCACAGGAGAGCTGACAAATAGGGAGGGGGAAGGTTGTGAATGGCTTTTAATGTGTACAGAAGAATTTTTATAATTCCGTTCTTCATTCAACCAGAAGCCAGTGCAGCTGCTGTAGAAACAGAGGACTTGGGTGATAATGCAGCTGTTAATTTTGAACCATCTGAATCTTATGGAGAAATTTGTGTGGAAGACCAAAAAGGAGAGAGTTTCAGTAGTCAATGAAAGAGGTGACAAGATTGTGAACAAGGATAAAAGTGGTGAAAGGGTAAGGGAGGGGTGGAGGTTGAGGCGGTTAATGCTGTGTAAGTGAAAAGATGCAGAACGAGTGATATTACTGACATGAGCCTGAAATGATTGTGAGCTGTCAAGGATGACACTCAAACTGAAGGGAGAGGGAAACCAGAGAGCCATTGATAAAAACAGAAAAACAGCCAACTTTGGATATTTCAGTTTTGTTAAACAAAATTAGACATGAAACAAGACTTTATTTCAGACAAGCAGGTGAGGAAGGAGCAAGAAAAGAATGCAAAATTAGGCTTTGTGGAAAAGTAGAGGTGGGTGTGACCTACATAGCAATGGAAGTGGATGTAGAATTTGTAAAAAAAAAAAAAAAAAAAAAAAAAAGACCAAAAGGAGATAAATGAAGAGGCTTCAGGACTAAGTCCTGGGGGAAACAGGAGAGAGGTGATATCTGACAGACTTGAGTTGGATGAACTGAGTGCGGCATGAGACATAAGAACTAAACCATGCAAATGGGCTGTGGAAATTGCTAATTACTGTGAATGCAGTAGGCATTCACAGTTCTTGAGATCCTGTTTCTCTTTATTCTTTATTATTATTACTGTGAATGCAGTAGGCATTCACAGTTCTTGAGATCCTGTTTCTCTTTATTCTTTATTACTGTGAATGCAGTAGGCATTCACAGTTATTGAGATCCTCTTCCGCCTTTTTACTGTTTAAACTTTGCTTCGCTTCTCCTCCTACAGTTTTTCTCCGATTTCAACCATTCAACTTTTAAACTATTCAGCTTCTTCTGGAATGGATGGCTATGTCTTTTTGTACTTTTAACTCTTCAACTTTTTAAAATATTCAGTTTTTTCTGCACATTTTCAGCTTTTTTTTCTCCCATAGGAAATGAATGTAATTCACTAAAATTCCGCTCATTTCAGCTGCTTTTTGACAGCTTACTGCTTCAGCCTACTTTCAGCTAGAAACGCCATTCAACTTTTAAAATGTAGTGATATCTTTCAGCTATTATGGTCTATTTCAGCTTTTTCATATCTTTTACCATTTTCATATAGTACCTCCTCAAAATAATTTTGGCTTTTCAAGAAATTCAGCAAATAACATGCGTTGCTATGGTCGTCAAGGAGGCAGTTATAGAGTGCGCACTCTAGAAATTCAACAAATTCTTCTTCTCCGAACAACTTCTTCTCACTCGCTCAATTTTCAACCTATCCACATAAATTATACATCAAAACGTAGGAATTTTTGTCTGGATTCAGGAAATGTAACCGTCATTGGTGTAGCATTTATAGATTTTTCGCAAATCACCTCAGAGCGACACAAACCCGAAACCTCCCCAATTCATTTCCTATGGAGCGGTTTTAAAAAATGACGTCTGAAAATCCAAAACATTACACGTATTTGCATCGTCGCTACTCCTAAACCGTTTGATGTTCAGGCATGAGACTTTCACATATGAATGTCCCAACCCTTCTGGCACTCACAAAAAAGGAATTTTGTGGATAACTGTTACGGTTTTTCCGCAGGAACAATTTGTTTGGGAGTAGCGAATTTGCAAAATCCTGAAGACGCTTTGGACCTCCATCACCCCAAATGATCCACTTTTTTACATCGTCGCTGTGCCTACACCGATTTTTGTACAAACATAAAAATGAGCAACATAGTCCTCAAAAGACTGCTGATACTCACAGTGAAATAATTGTTTTGATATCTCATACTTTTTCAGCTAGAGCGATTTGTTCGGGACTGTTTTTAGAGGATTTTGGAAATTCCTTAAAAACCCCCTTTAGATCATAATTTTTTACGCCTTTATTAAACTTTTTCCAGCAAAAAACAATAGCTTTTCTTCTTCCCCTATCCGTTACGAACTAAACGCAGAAAAAATTACGTCTCTACCATTTAGGGATCAGGAGATATGAAGCATTGTTCGGGGCAAAGTTCTCCATTATAATCCAATGGGACTTTTTGTCACCAAAGTCTCTGCCCTTCGGTAGACTGGCCGCTGCAGGTGTGTCAGTGAGTTTCCATGACGACGGAACTCTGAGGGCCAGAGGGAGAGGATCAATGGGGTACCGCGCGCGAGCTATTTTTAGAAACACAACGTCACGATGACGTCACATCACGTGGTACGCAGTGGGGCAAACTCCGGAAAGCCGCCGTTGTTTCGCTGTAAAAGAGACGTGCGTTAGCCTAGGTTTTACTCGGTAAACGACTGCTTTTTCCAAATCTAAGACCATGGTTTTTAAACATTGTTGCTATGGAACGTGCAACAGCGACTCGAGTTACGCTGATCGGCCGCATATGAAGGATGTTTTCTTCAAGACTGCCAAGGAGAAATGTATGCGCTTGGAACACCGGGGCGGTCGGCCTACACAACAGTTCAACCCGGAAAAAGTTACCAAATTCAAGTACATATGTAGCAAGCATTTTGTCGGAGGAAAGGGCACAACCGAAGAACATCCTGACCCAATTCCAGCGACATCAAGTCAAGGTAAGAGTATTTTGGTGGCCGACATGTTAATAAAGTAGCGCCTGCTACCATGACAGCATATAGGCTATCATGGTAGCAGGCGCTAACATGATAGCCTGCTACCAGGCTTACTCAAAAACATTTCAAATGAGACAAACATTAAACATATACCCATTCCTGGACGGTGATTGCAAACAACAACAACAAAAAAAAAAACGGCCGACGCTGCCATGATCGCCGCGCAGGAAAAAAAAAACAAAGCCTACCGTTCATCAACTCGGCCAGTTTTTCAGTCTTTTTAAGCCCTCGAACCTCAAGCCATCGTTTGAGCTGAAGGTTGGTGTGTTTTTCGACAGTGCGACCAGTAAACCGTGTGCCTGGAACATCGTCTTGGGAAAGTTTAACGGCTGTAAAGTCGGTCATATCCGTTATCCGTGCGTTCTCTCCTGTATGCGTTCTCTCCTGTATGCCCTACCTAAGCGGCAAAAGGGGCGTTGCTCTTGAGACGGTGACGTCACGTGCGCGGTACCGCATTGAGATACAATGGCAACTTTCGACGCTCACCGCAGTTGCTGTGATTAATGTAGGAATCTGAAATTCGCACAGTCACTTCCTCTTGACATTTTAAAATTTTCAAGTGACTTTCAGCTATGTGTCATTTTTCTCTCCCATTTTGGATTTCACATGCTTTTCTATTGGGCCTTTGCTTCCAACAGGACCTGCCATGATGCCCAGACACGACCCAATTGGCCAATACAGCAGCACCCACCTGTGGGAAATGGCGCTACTGACCATTTTGGTCAAATGTTGAGTTCTGGGCCCAGATGTGGTGAGGCTGAGTTGCTAAAGGAGGCCAATCTGTCCCATGAACTTTGGTCACGTTTGGTGACATTAAGTATTGGCACCCCTATTTGAGGCACTTCCCAGTACAGGATTTGGACCAAACTGACAGAGTACAATCACCCGGTGATCCTGAGCACAACCATGTTAGCGGCTAATGGTTAGCATGTTGCTAATTGGAAGTAGCTCTAGGAAGCTCGGACAAACTTCTGCTTTACAGAGTCTGTACCTCCTTTATACAGAATGCTCCACAATAAGTTTGGTCCTTGTCACGTAAAGCATCTCCAAGTTAGGAGGGTGTCAAACATCCAATGCTTTTCAATGGGGGCGAAACCCCTTATACTCCCTAGAAATGCAGGCCCAAATATGGCAACAGTATATTCAAGTTTGAAATTCTACTTCTGCTTTGTTAACGATTCAGTGTTTAGAATGAGTTAGGAAATGTTTGGTGCCATTCCCTCAGTTTTTTCTTGTAATCATTCAGCTATTGTTCTTTCATGTTCAAATTCTTCAACTCTTTCAAATTCTTCAACTTTTTCAACTTCTTCAACTTTTTCAACTTCTTCAATGCTTTTCAGCTGTTTTTTCTCTTCTTTAAGATCTTCTGCATCTTTTGCTCAATCATTCAGCTATCTGCATTCACAGTGCATTTTCGCAGGAAATGCAAATTTTTCTAGTTCTTCTTCTTCTTCTTCTTCTTAGTGTTTATTCTTCCTAATGCGTTTTTACTGTTTAAAGTTTGATTCGCTTCTCCTCCTACAATTTTTCTCCGATTTCAACCATTCAACTTTTAAACTATTCAGCTTCTTCATTCAACTTCAAATGTATTGTATTTTCATATAGTACCTCCTTAAAATAATTTTGGCTTTTCAAGAAATTCAGCAAATAACATGCGTTGCTATGGTCGTCAAGGAGGCAGTTATAGAGTGCGCACTCTAGAAATTCAACAAATTCTTCTTCTCCGAACAACTTCTTCTCACTCGCTCAATTGTCAACCTATCCACATAAATTATACATCAAAACGTAGGAATTTTTGTCTGGATTCAGGAAATGTAACCCTCATTGGTGTAGCATTTATAGATTTTTCGCAAATCACCTCGGAGCGACACAAACCCGAAACCTCCCCCATTCATTTCCTATGGAGCGGTTTTGAAAAATGACGTCTGAAAATCCAAAACATCACACGTTTTTACATCGTCGTTACTCCTAAACCGTTTGATGTACAGGCATGAGACTTTCACATATGAATGTCCCAACCCTTCTGGCACTCACAAAAAAGGAATTTTGTGGATAACTGTTACGGTTTTTCCGCAGGAACAATTTGTTCGGGAGTAGCGAAGTGTACAAAATCCTGAAAATGCTTTAGAGCTGCATTTTTCCACATGATCCACTTTTTTACATCGTTGCTGTGCCTACGCCGATTTTTGTACAAACATAAAAATGAGCAACATAGTCCTCAAAAGCCTGCTGATACTCACAGTGAAAGAATTAATTTGATATCTCTTATACTTTTTCACCTAGAGCGATTTGTTCGGGACTGTTTTTAGAGGATTTTGGAAATTTCTTAAAAATTTCCTTTAGATCATAATTTTTTACGCCTTTATTAAACTTTTTCCAGCAAAAAAACGATAGCTTTTCTTCTTCCCCTATCCGTTACGAACTAAACGCAGAAAAAATTAAGTCTTTACCATTTAGGGATCAGGAGATATGGAGCGTTGTGCGAGGCAAAGTTCTCCATTATAACCCAATGGGACTTATTGTGAACAAAGTGTCTGCACTTGAGTAGTTGGCCCGCTGCAGCTGTGTGAGTGAGTTTCCATGACGACGGAACTCTGAGGGCCAGAGGGAGAACCTCCATTGGGATACAATGGCAACTTTCGACGCCCGCTGCAGCGGCTGTGATTAATGTAGGAATCTGAAATTCGCACAGTTACTTCCTCTTAACATTTTAAAATTTTCAAGTGACTTTAAGCCATGTGTCATTTTTCTGTGCAATTTTGGCTTTCACATGCTTTCCTATTGGGCCTTTGCTTCCAACAGGACCTGGCATGATAACCAGACACGACCCAATTGGCCAATACAGCACCACCCACCTGTGGGAAATGGCGCTACTAACCATTTTGGTCAAATATTGAGTTCTGGGCCCAGATGTGGTGAGGCTGAGTTGCTAAAGGAGGCCAATCTGACCCATGAACTTGGTGACGTTTGGCGACATTAAGTATTGGCACCCCTATTTGAGGCACTTCCCAGTACAGGATTTGGACCAAACTGACAGAGTAGTCACCATCACCCCGGTGATCCTGAGCACAACCATGTTAGCGGCTAATGGTTTTAGCATGTTGCTAATTGGAAGTAGCTCTAGGAAGCTCGGACAAACTTCTGCTTTACAGAGTCTGTACCTCCTTTATACAGAATGCTCCACAATAAGTTTGGGCACGTGTCACGTAAAGCATCTCCAAGTTAGGAGGTGTCAAACATCCAATGCTTTTCAATGGGGGCGAAACCCCTTATACTCCCTAGAAATGCAGCCCCACATATGGCTACAGTATATTCAAGTTTGAAATTCTACTTATGCTTTGTTAAACGATTCAGTGTTTAGAATGAGTTAGGAAATGTTTGGTGCCTTTCCCTCAGTTTTTTCTTCTTCTAATAATTCAGCTATTGTTCTTTCATGTTCAAATTCTTCAACTCTTTCAAATTCTTCAACTTTTCAACTTCTTCAACTTTTTCAACTTCTTCAATGCTTTTTCAGCCATTTTTTTCTTCTTCAAAGATCTTCTGCATCTTTTGCTTAATCATTCAGCTATCTGCATTCACAGTGCATTTTCGCAGGAAATGCAAATTTTTCTAGTTCCTGTTTATTCTTCCAAATGCGTTTTTACTGTTTAAACTTTGCTTCGCTTCTCCTCCTACAATTTTTCTCCGATTTCAACCATTCAACTTTTAAACTATTCAGCTTCTTCTGGAATGGATGGCTATGTCTTTTTGTACTTTTAACTCTTCAACTTTTTAAAATATTCAGCTTTTTTCTGCAAATTTTCAGCTTTTTTTCTCCCATAGGAAATGAATGTAATTCACTAAAATTCCGCTCATTTCAGCTGCTTTTTGACAGCTTACTGCTTCAGCCTACTTTCAGCTAGAAACGCCATTCAACTTTTAAAATGTAGTGATATCTTTCAGCTATTATGGTCTATTTCAGCTTTTTCATATCTTTTACCATTTTCATATAGTACCTCCTTAAAATAATTTTGGCTTTTCAAGAAATTCAGCAAATAACATGCGTTGCTATGGTTGTCAAGGAGGCAGTTATAGAGTGCGCACTCTAGAAATTCAGCAAATTCTTCTTCTCCGAACAACTTCTTCTCACTCGCTCAATTTTCAACCTATCCACATGAATTATACATCAAAACGTAGGAATTTTTGTCTGGAATCAGGAAATGTAACCCTCATTGGTGTAGCATTTATAGATTTTTCGCAAATCACCTCAGAGCGACACAAACCCCAAACCTCCCCCATTCATTTCCTATGGAGCGGTTTTGAAAAATGACGTCTGAAAATCCAAAACATCACACGTTTTCACATCGTCGCTACTCCTAAACCGTTTGATCTACAGGCATGAGACTTTCACATATGAATGTCCCAACCCTTCTGGCACTCACAAAAAAGGAATTTTGTGGATAACTGTTACGGTTTTTCCGCAGGAACAATTTGTTCGGGAGTAGCGAATGTGCAAAATCCTGAAAATGTTTTAGAGCTGCATTGTTCCACATGATCCACTTTTTTACATCGTCGCTGTGCCTACACAGATTTTTGTACAAACATAAAAATGAGCAACCTAGTCCTCAAAAGCCTGCTGATACTCACAGTGAAAGAATTATTTTGATATCTCTTATACTTTTTCAACTAGAGCGATTTGTTCGGGACTGTTTATAGAGGATTTTGGAAATTTCTTAAAAATTTCCTTTAGATCATAATTTTTTACGCCTTTATTAAACTTTTTCCAGCAAAAAACGATAGCTTTTCTTCTTCCCCTATCCGTTACGAACTAAACGCAGAAAAGATTACGTCTCTACCATTTAGGGATCAGGAGATATGAAGCGTTGTTCGGGGCAAAGTTCTCCATTATAATCCAATGGGACTTATTGTGAGCAAAGTGTCTTCACTTGAGTAGACTTGCCCCCTGCAGGTGTGTGAGTGAGTTACCATGACGACGGAACTCTGAGGGCCAGAGGGAGAGGATCAATTGAGATAGAATGGAAACTTTCGACGCTCACCGCAGTTGCTGTGATTAATGTAGGAATCTGAAATTCGCACAGTCACTTCCTCTTGACATTTTAAAATTTTCAAGTGACTTTCAGCTATGTGTCATTTTTCTGTCCCATTTTAGATGTCACATGCTTTCCTATTGGGCCTTTGCTTCCAACAGGACCTGGCATGATGCCCAGACACGACCCAATTGGCCAATACAGCACCGCACACCTGTGGGAAATGACGCTACTGACCATTTTGGTCAAATATTGAGTTCTGGGCCCAGATGTGGTGAGGCTGAGTTGCTAAAGGAGGCCAATCTGACCCATGAACTTTGGTGACGTTTGGCGACATTAAGTATTGGCACCCCTATTTGAGGCACTTCCCAGTACAGGATTTGGACCAAACTGACAGAGTACAATCACCCGGTGATCCTGAGCACAACCATGTTAGCGGCTAATGGTTAGCACGTTGCTAATTGGAAGTAGCTCTAGGAAGCTCGGACAAACTTCTGCTTTACAGAGTCTGTACCTCCTTTATACAGAATGCTCCACAATAAGTTTGGGCCTCGTCACATAAAGCATCTCCAAGTTAGGAGGTGTCAAACATCCAATGCTTTTCAATGGGGGCGAAACCCCTTATACTCACTAGAAATGCAGGCCCACATATGGCTACAGTATATTAAAGTTTGAAATTCTACTTCTGCTTTGTTAAACGATTCAGTGTTTAGAATGAGTTAGGAAATGTTTGGTGCCTTTCCCTCTGTTTTTTTCTTCTTCTAATCATTCAGCTATTGTTCTTTCATGTTTAAATTCTTCAACTCTTTCAAATTCTTCAACTTTTTCAACTTCTTCAACTTTTTCAACTTCTTCAATGCTTTTCAGCTATTTTTTCTCTTCTTCAAAGATCTTCTGCATCTTTTGCTTAACCATTCAGCTATCTGCATTCACAGTGCATTTTCGCAGGAAATGCAAATTTTTCTAGTTACTGTGAATGCAGTAGGCATTCACAGTTCTTGAGATCCTGTTTCTCTTTATTCTTTATTATTATTACTGTGAATGCAGTAGGCATTCACAGTTATTGAGATCCTCTTCCGCCTTTTTACTGTTTAAAGTTTGATTCGCTTCTCCTCCTACAGTTTTTCTCCGATTTCAACCATTCAACTTTTAAACTATTCAGCTTCTTCTGGAATCGATGGCTATATCTTTTTGTACTTATATCTTTTCAACTTTTTAAAATATTCAGCTTTTTCTGCAAATTTTCAGCTTTTTTTTTCTCCCATAGGAAATGAATGTAATTCACTAAAATTCCGCTCATTTCAGCTGCTTTTTGACAGCTTACTGCTTCAGCCTACTTTCAGCTAGAAAACGCCATTCAACTTTTAAAATGTAGTGATATCTTTCAGCTATTATGGTCTATTTCAGCTTTTTCATATCTTTTACCATTTTCATATAGTACCTCCTTAAAATAATTTTGGCTTTTCAAGAAATTCAGCAAATAACATGCGTTGCTATGGTCGTCAAGGAGGCAGTTATAGAGTGCGCACTCTAGAAATTCAGCAAATTCTTCTTCTCCGAACAACTTCTTCTCACTCGCTCAATTTTCAACCTATCCACATGAAATTATACATCAAAACGTAAGGAATTTTTGTCTGGAATCAGGAAATGTAACCCTCATTGGTGTAGCATTTATAGATTTTTCGCAAATCACCTCAGAGCGACACAAACCCCAAACCTCCCCCATTCATTTCCTATGGAGCGGTTTTGAAAAATGACGTCTGAAAATCCAAAACATCACACGTTTTCACATCGTCGCTACTCCTAAACCGTTTGATCTACAGGCATGAGACTTTCACATATGAATGTCCCAACCCTTCTGGCACTCACAAAAAAGGAATTTTGTGGATAACTGTTAACGGTTTTTTTCCGCAGGAACAATTTGTTCGGGAGTAGCGAATGTGCAAAATCCTGAAAAATGTTTTAGAGCTGCATTGTTCCACATGATCCACTTTTTTACATCGTCGCTGTGCCTACACAGAATTTTGTACAAACATAAAAATGAGCAACCTAGTCCTCAAAAGCCTGCTGATACTCAAGTGAAAGAATTATTTTGATATCTCTTATACTTTTCAACTAGAGCGATTTGTTCGGGACTGTTTATAGAGGATTTTGGAAATTTCTTAAAAAATTTCCTTTAGATTCATAATTTTTTACGCCTTTATTAAACTTTTTCCAGCAAAAAACGATAGCTTTTCTTCTCCCCTATCCGTTACGAACTAAACGCAGAAAAGATTACGTCTCTACCCATTTAGGGATCAGGAGATATGAAGCGTTGTTTCGGGGCAAAGTTCTCCATTATAATCCAATGGGACTTATTGTGAGCAAAGTGTCTTCACTTGAGTAGACTTGCCCCCTGCAGGTGTGTGAGTGAGTTACCATGACGACGGAACTCTGAGGGGCCAGAGGGAGAGGATCAATTGAGATAGAATGGAAACTTTCGACGCTCACCGCAGTTGCTGTGATTAATGTAGGAATCTGAAATTCGCACAGTCACTTCCTCTTGACATTTTAAAATTTTCAAGTGACTTTCAGCTATGTGTCATTTTCTGTCCCATTTTCGATGTCACATGCTTTCCTATTGGGCCTTTGCTTCCAACAGGACCTGGCATGATGCCCAGACACGACCCAATTGGCCAATACAAGCACCGGCACAACCTGTGGGAAAATGACGCTACTAGACCATTTTTGGTCAAATATTGAGTTCTGGGCCCAGATGTGGTGAGCTGAGTTGCTAAAGGAGGCCAAATATGACCCATGAACTTTGGTGACGTTTGGCGACATTAAGTATGGCACCCTATTTGAGGCCTTCCCAGTACAGGATTGGACCAAACTGACAGAGTACAATCACCCCCGGTGATCCTGAGCACAACCATGTTAGCGGCTAATGTTAGCACACGTTGCTAATTGGAAGTAGCTCTAGGAAGCTCGACAAACTTCTGCTTTACATAGTCTGTACCTCCTTTATACAAAGCTCCACAATAAGTTTGGGCCTCGTCACATAAAGCATCTCCACTATTTAGAGTGTCCAACATCCAATGCCTTTTCAATGGGACCGAAACCCCTTTTACTCACTAGAAATGCATCCCACATATGGCTACACAGTATATTAAAGTTTGAAATTCTACTTCTGCTTTGTTAAACGATTCAGTGTTTAGAATGAGTTAGGAAATGTTTGGTGCCTTTCCCTCTGTTTTTTTCTTCTTCTAATCATTCAGCTAATTTTTCTTTCATGTTTTAATTCTTCAACTCTTTCAAATTCTTCACTTTTTCAACTTCTTCAACTTTTTTTCAACTTCTTCAATGCTTTTCAGCTATTTTTTCTCTTCTTCAAAAGATCTCTGCATCTTTTGCTTAACCATTCAGCTATCGCTTCACAGTGCATTTTTCGCAGGAAATGCAAATTTTTCCTAGTTACTGTGAATGCATTCGGCATTCACATTTCTTGAGATCCTGTTCTCTTTATTCTTTATTTATTATTAC